>NC_138978.1:142652208-144148041 GCF_964341445.2 Mesoplodon mirus
TTTCATTTGGTTTTCTTCTTTGCTTAACTTTCCCTGGCCACTCTGACAAACACAATTTCAGGCAATCCTGGGCCACTCACTAACTTTATTCCATCTAATGTTATCCAGATTCCCAAGAAAATTACTAACAATAAAGGGGGAAATTTGGAACATGGTGAGTTTTAGGTGCCTGAAATATACAGGTAACTGAATCCAGTTAAGTAGCAAATTATTTGGATCTCAAATATGCCAGTAGAAGAGCAGACTAAGCTCAATTTAATGTACTCTTACTGGAGACACATGTAAATTCTGGGTCAGTTTTGAAAATGTTAAAAGCACATAGCTGAGATTAAAAGAAAGAAAGGAACACCTGCATGTTTCAGAAAGTAACAGAGAAATTAAATCCAGAGAAATAAGAGCAGACTGATGTGTATGGGTTCCGTTCCTTAGTATAGGCCTTATGTACATAGGGGCTGGAGCTAGAAATCTAACATTACCTTGAGGCCAGGAATTTAGACTCAGGATGGAACAATATGGAGAAGTTAGTACAGATATCCTACAGAACTTTCATGAGGAACTGCTTAGTCCATTAAGAGGGCCAAGGGAGGTGGTGAGGAAGATTGATATCTCTTGAAAACCTTCAGGTACAGAAAACATCAACACCTCTGAAAAGTAGGCCTGTCCTTCCCAGAGTTGTGATGGCCAGGTTGTCACTAACCTGTAAGGCCCTGTATGAATCAGAAACTGCAAGGAGAGTAATTCAAAGAAAACCAGATGCAGGATGGGTGTGGCAATAAATCCTAGGACCCTATCAGAAACAAAATTAAAACCACTCTAGAGGGAAATTTTAACAAACCAGGGCAGAGAGTATCCTAACCAGAATAAAATAATAATTCTGAGGAAGTTACTTTACTTATTTAAGTAAGATTCAATGCATTTCCATGGCCAGGCCCTTTTGAAGAATTCTAAAACATATACAAACAATTCATTTACATCTTATATATCCCACCATCCAGAGCAAAATTCACTTAAGAACTGTACTGGTGGAAATTGGGCAGCACTATGGAGAAAATAAAATGTGTTTACCATCAAAAAAACATGAAGGTAAGAAAGATAATGTCTAATTTTTTAATTATCCTGTGGTTTCTTGAAATCTTTTGGAAACCCAAACTAGAGAAACCTAGGAGGAAATGAAGATTTAAATATTTAGAGATTTATCAACTCATCTATAAAAGCTTTATTAATCTCTTCTTTTAATAACATTCCTGAGAGGTATAAATGTGTCCAGTGATAGGGTTGAATAAGCCTGAGAGAATTTCAATTGTTTACTATTCTTGGTCAGCTCTTAAGACCTTTCAGGAGCATTTTGATTTTCATGGCCTCATCCAACAAAAGCAGGATATTTTACAGAAAGTCCTGGGCCACTTTTTGGCTTGCTTTTGTGTTTATGTTTTTGGTGTTTTCACATCGGGCGGTACATTAGGCTACCTATTGCATACTCCCTCATTCATGCATGCATTCATTCAAACAATATTGACTGAGTTGAGACATTTAATTAACACTCAATAAATGATGTTTAGATGAATGAATGCGCTTTCTATCAAAGTAAGTGTAAGTACTGAGAAAAATTACAGAATGTATGATCCCAGCCCCACAAAAGCTTATAACTGTGTTGAGGATATAACATATGCTGGTGAAATAACTAATATATCATATTGGACAGCGTCTAAGTTCAAAAATGAGTTTTTATACATAATCAGAGCCTAAGGAGCACAGAGAAGGGACAGTTCATTATGGGTTGAATCTACCAATAAATGTACATTTCAGATGAGATTTGAGATTGACCTCAAAGAAGAGGACTTAGATATATGAACAGAGAACAAAAAAGGCATGGTGATAGCATGTGCATAGATAGTGTGGCCAATATTTATGTTCTTCATTAAAGATAGTCAGAGATAACCCAAATGTAACTGTTTCCATGGGTCCATTCTCAGTATCCAAAGAAAACGGCAAACCCTATCTTAGTAAAACTAATGAAAAACACAGTCTTTAACAAAGAGATTGTGAAGGAAAGGGGGAGAGAAAGGCTTGCATCCCACACCACACAACAAAACTTACTGAATTATTTGTTTAATTGTCTCCCTCTGAAAATTTCCTCTCCCTCTCTCTGTACGTGTCTCTTCTCCCACATCTGGCCACACTCTACCAGCCATCTTTCCAGATCTTTCCAGAACTCTCCATCCTAGTTTCATTAGGCCACAATTTAAACATCTCACAGGTCTCCAGGATGCATCCCCATCACTTATTCCACAAAGACAAACAAAGGACACTTCTCAGGATCATGTTTCTTTGAAGGAAGAGGTCATGAGGAGTGATTATAAATAATATAAGGTGGAGAGCAGTGACTTAAAATACCATTTTTCACCGTAGAATGTGAATACAGGGAACTTTGGGAAACTAGAAAATCTAGAAAGGATTCACTGATAATTATTTATGTTCAATGAATAAAATAAAATGTAATAATACGGCTAAACTCTGACAGATTCACTTTTTCAAAAGTTGCTTTCACACACCTTCACTATTGGGATGTTTGATAAACACACCTTTCCTTCTTTACTTTCTTCTTTCTTTGCAGATACTGGCACCAAACTTTCAAACAATAAGAACCTTCCCATAAGTCCCTTGCCAGGCAAGATTAAGGTATAACAATCCAAACCAAGTTTTGAAGAAGATAACTGCTTGAAAGCACAGGAAAAGAGCTGGGTTTCTCTTATTCAACAGTCACATAATGAGTAATGTGCGAATTGGTTTAAAAAGTCTCTCTGCATGAGGGGCTAAGGTTAAGATTAGAACTTCTGAGGCCAGAAGAGCAAAATGACTACAACAATCCACATATTTTCAAGAGCTGCCCTTTGGATGTGAGGGATTGATTTTTCCCACTATTTTTTCAGCAACCCAACTGGTGTCTTTATTAAACGACCTAAGGGAATACAGTGTGGCCAAGGAGGCTTAGATTTCCTTAGCCCCAAGTCAGATATTCTCCAGTGACTGTCCACTCAAATGAAAAAGAGAGATTTACAAGAGGAAACTGGATACAACTGAGTGTACTTTAATTTTACCTGAATTATTTGTTTTGTTTTCAATTCTCCGCTGAAGTGCCTACATTAATATATTTTTAAGAACATTTCCTTAAGTTGAAGTATTCATTCAGTATATTCATTTACTATAATTTAGAAAAGCCAAATGATTTAGGCAAATTCATTTCTATATGGCCACAGCAGTGTATTGTGAACTAAATGACACCTGGCAGTTCTTTACTCAGATACTAACTCAATTAGAAGGCAGAACAAGGATAACTACCCATTCAGGGAAGGAAAGGTCACTTAGCCTCTGTAGCTCTCTTAGGTCTCTTATCATCACAGTAAGAAACTGAAGACTAAAAACCATATGATCATCTCAATAGATGAAGAAAACGCTTTTGAAAAAAATTCAATATCCATTCATGGTAAAAACTCTCCAGAAAGTGGGCATAGAGGGAACATACCTCAACATAATAAAGGCCATATACGACAAGCTCATAGCTAACATACTCAATGGTGAAAAGCTGAAAGCATTTCCCCTAAGATCAGGAACAAGACAAGGATGCCCACTCTCACCACTTTTATTGAAGGTACTTTTGGAAGTCCTAGCCACAGCAATCAGACAAGAAAAGTCAATAAATAAAAGGACTCCAAAATGGAGAGGAAAAAGTAAAACTGTCACTGTTTGCAGATGGCATGATACATAGAAAATCTGAAAGACACCATCAAAAAATTATTAGAGCTCAAAAATGAACTTGGTAAACTTGCAGGATACAAAATTTATATCTAGAAATCTACTGTATTTCTATACACTAACAGTGAACTATCAGAAAGAGAAATTAAGGAAACAATCCCATTTACAATCGCGTAAAAAAGAATAAAATACAGAAGAATAAATCTGCCTAAGGAGCTAAAAGACCTGTACCCGGGGAACTATATGACACTGATACAAGAAATTAAAGATGACACAAACAGCTGGAAAGATATACCATGGTCACGGATTGGAAGAATTAATATTGTTAAAGTGACCATCATCCCCAAGGAAATCGACGGATTCAATGCAGTCTGTATCAACATTATCAAGGGCATTTCCCACAGACCTAGAACAAATAATTTTAAAGTTTGTATGGAAACACAAAAGATCCTGAATAGTTAAAACAGTCTTGAGAAAGAAGAACACAACTGGAGGAATCATGCTCCCTGGCTTCAGACTGTGCTACAAACCTACAGTAATCAAAACAGTATGGTACTGGCACAAAAACATCGATCACTGGAACAGAATAGAGAGCCCAGAAAGAAACCCATGCACTTATGGTCAATGAATCTATGACAAAGGAGGCAAGAATATGCAGTGGAGAAATGTCTGGGCTTCATTACGGATGGTTTCATCAATTAATTTGTTTTCTTAAATGGACCATACTTTTCCATGTCTTTGTATACCTTGTGATTTTTTTGGTTGAAAATTTGTCTTTCAAATATTATAATGTGGTATCTATGGAAATCAGATTCTCCCACTTTCCCAGGGTTTCCTGGGCTTTTGATTGTTGGAGGCTGTAGTAGTCTGTTTGTTTAGGGACCTTTCCAAACTATTTTTGCAATGACTGTTTTCCTTATCGTATGTACGCACTGAAGTCTCTGTTCCTTTAGTTCATGTTTAGCTAATGTTTTGACAGAGATTTCCTTGAATTCCTGCACCTAAAACAAACAAAAATAAATACACACAAGCACATCCACATGCACACTCAAAACCACACACCTCTGCCCATTGTGCAGATTGCTGGATCACTCCTTCAACATTTAGCTGACCTGCACTGAGTTCAGGGCTCAGCCCGTGGTAAAAGCTTAGAGACTCCTCTGGTGTTTTCAGAACATGCATCTTATCTCGAGTATGCATGTGGCTTTCCTAATTTCTCTGGACACATGTGTACTTTTTGTAGGTTCTAATTTCCCAAAGAATCTCCCCCAACTTTGGCTCCTGCATCTTCTGTGGTCTATTGTATTTCAATGCACAGTCTTCTGCCCCAGCCATCTGTGCTTTGTTGGTTCACCTTGCACTTTTTTTGAGCAATGACCGCTGCTTTTCCAGACTGTGTTCCAAGTTAGCTAAGACAGAGATAAGCATCTTGTGTCAGTCCTTCAGGTAGCTCCCAGAACAGATAGGTTAGAACAGATACACATAATAATCTGAGAGTACGGTCTCTTCTGCTCCCTCCTGAAGCAGGATTGAGGGTCCCATACTAGGAATGGTCTGCTGCTACTTTAAGACTATCACTGCATTAAGACTCCACCACTTTAAGACCATCACTACACTAACAGTGGATGGGGCAAGGGCAAGTAAAAATGCCACAAAGCTTTCCTGCCATTTTCAAATTGCCTCTTCCCTGGTTCACTATGTGTTTGGTTGCTATAAATCTTTGGCTGATTTCAGGACTAAGAGAAACTCAAAGAACCCCACAGCAAAAAACAGTATAATCAAACTCTCAGAAGCCAAACGACACAGAAAGAATCTTTTCTCCCAAAGGAGAAAGAAAAAAGAAATTTGTTACAAAGCAGGGATCCTCAAAAAGATTAGAGCTAATTTCCTATATGAAACCACGGAAGCAAGAGGCCAGACATATTTAAAGTGCTGAAAGAAAAAAAAATTGTCCACCAAGAATTCTATATTTGGCCAAACTGGTTTCAAAACTTAGGGAGAAATTAACGCATTCCCAGATGAACAAAGGCTGAGGGCATTTATTTTACAACTTCCTACCACTGCCCTATGAGAAATGCTAAATTGAACCTTCAGGTTGAAATGAAAGGACACTAGACAGCATCTCGAAGCTGTAGAAAGAAATAGAAATCTCCAGTAAAGATAAATACATGGGCAAATACTAAAGCCAGTATCGTGTTATTGGCTTGTAGCTCTACTTTTTATTTCTTACATGATTGAAAAAACAAATGTATAAAATAATCATAAACCATGTTATTGGGCTCACAAAGTATAAAGGTGTAATTTGTGACAATAATAATGTAAAGAGGAGGAACGGAACTGTAGAGGAACAGAGTTTCTGTGTGCTACTGAAGTTGGTTTCAATTGAAATTATATTGTTTTAACATTAGAATGGTAAATGTCATCTTCTTGATAACCACAAAGAAAATATCAATAGACTATATGCAAAAAGAAATGAAAAGGGAATCAAGAGTTCACCACAAGAAAATCGGCTAAGCACAGAAGTCAGTAATGGAGTAAATGAGGGGCAAAAAATGCATAAGGCATACAGAAAACAAGCAGGAAATAGACAGAATTAAGTTCTTCCTCATCAGTAATTTTTGAAAAAGTAAGTGGGTTAAGCTCTCCAATAAAAAGGTAAACATTGGCAGAATGGACTTTAAAAACAACCATAATCCGGGCTTCCCTGGTGGCACAGTGGTTGAGAGTCCGCCTGCCGATGCAGGGGACACGGGTTCGTGCCCCGGTCTGGGAGGATCCCACATGCCGCGGAGCGGCTGGGCCCGTGAGCCATGGCCACTGAGCGGGCGCGTCCGGAGCCTGTGCTCCGCAGCGGGAGAGGCCACAACAGTGAGAGGCCCGCATAACACACACACACACACAAAAAAAAACAACCATAATCCAAGTATATGCTGTCCGCAAAAAACTCGATTTCAAAAGACACAAGTTGCTTGAAAGTTAAAGCATAGAATAAAATATCCCATGTAAATAGTAACAAAAAAGAAGGAAAGAGAGACAGAAAAAGAAAGGAAGGAAGGAAGGAAGATAGATCTGGGATGGCTATGTTACTATCACACAAAATAAACTTTAAATCAAAAACTATCACAAGAGGAAAAGGAGGCCACTATATGTTGATAACAAGTTCAATCTATCAAGAAGATAGAACACCTATAAACATATATGTACCAAACAACCCCCAAATATGTGAAGCAAACATTGACAGAATTGAAGGAAGAAATAGATAGTTCTAAAATAATAGTTGGAGATCAATACCTTGCTTTCAATAATGGAAAACACATCTAGACAGAAGATCAGTAGAGAGGTAGGGGGACTGAATAACACATTTAACCAACTAAACCTAACAGCCGTATATAGATCACTCCACTCAACAACAGCAGAATACACATTTTTCTCAAGTACACATGGAACACTCTCCGGGAAAGACCATATGTTAGGCCACAATACAAGTACCAATACATTTTTAAGAAATTGAAATCATACAAAGTATCTTCTTTAGCCACAGTGAAATGAAGGTAGAAATCAATAACAGAACCATTGATAGCCATTTCCCATCATGCCTGCCACACATGATATAAAGCAATGAAGGGAAAAACATAATTTCCCACTTAGAAAAGTGGGAAAGAGGACATACCATTGACACAGAGTGTGTGCTGTTTCCCGTTGTCAGGGATAGAAATAAATTAGCATCATTTATTCATTAGTGTGTTAATTTCTTGGTCAATCATTGGGCAGCCAGTGTTTCTGCCTGATGGGAAGATTTCCTATACTCAGTGTTGGGTGGAGCCAACCTTGAAAGGGACATTTTAAAGGATTATACTGTGATGGGCTTCGCAGTACCCTTCCTCCTATGCCAGTATTTAGGCTGGGGTATTTCCATGGAGTGTGTACAATCGTAGGCCCCAGTTCACCAGAATTTAGTTTGACTCATTCTGTTAATACATTCCCTCAGTACTTTGTCTTTTGTATCCTTTTGCATTTACTTCATTCTTTATTATCACTGCGAAACAACTTTGTTTCCTGTTCAGATGCCAAAAAGTGGATATCAATACCTCCTGAGTTTTACACATCACAGATCAGTTTTGGATATCAGGGACAGAGACAACAGCTATTTCCAATGACTTTGAGACATACTTGAACATGTGATTAACATGTTGAGTGTTGAAATGTGTGTCGAGCTCATTATACGTGCTCTAAAAGGTTTCAAACTGCAAATATTTAAAAATCTCTATCTTTGAATAGTTTTCCTGTGCTGTCCCTTTGTGTCAGACTGTTAATGTGCAGTCTGGCACCTTCAGATAATGTGGCTTTGTAACCAATTATTTACATGTTGTTTTATCCACAGAGAATTTTTTTTTTTTAAAATAAATTTATTTATTATTTATTTTTGGCCGTGTTGGGTCTTTGTTGCTGCACACAGGCTGTCTCTAGTTGGGGCGAGCGGGGGCTACTCTTCGTTGTGGTGTGCGGGCTCCTCATTGCTGTGGCTTCTCTTGTTGCGGAGCACGGGCTCTAGGCGCTGGGGCTTCAGTAGTTGTGGCACGCGGGCTTCAGTAGTTGTGGTTCATGGGCCCTAGAGCACAGGCTCAGTAGTTGTGGTACACGGGCTTATTTGCTCCGCGGCATGTGGGATCTTCCCGGACCAGGGCTTGAACCCATGTCCCCTGCACTGGCAGGCGGATTCCCCACCACTGTGCCACCAGGGAAGTCCCCACACAGAGAATCTTAAGGTCAAAACATACAACTTGATTAACTACACTTCCTCCTGTTCACATTTCCCTCATCTTTTCTTCATCGTCTGTCTATGTTTCCTTGGCCCTGTTTATATTAAGTGCTTTTGCCATTATATTTGATTGTATGTATTCCGGTGAGTTACCACAATGCTTTATGAGACATGCTAGGATATAAATGCATTTAAGTAATATATATATATATATATATATACACACACACATATATATGTAGTTTGCTTGAGTGCAGTGTTTTTTGTTTTCTGTACTGAATTCATTAGCATGGGTCGGTATAATATTTAGCATAGGTCGATATGTAATTTGTAAACTAATAAAGTCTTAAAAGTGAGGAAATAAGTCTTTCAAACTTAATTATTTATTTTAAAGAGCAGAATAGCATACATAAACAAGTGCCTAATGAAAACTTGTATTCTAATTTGGAACTCTCATGAACACCTAGTCTTTTGTTCTTCTAATGGTATGATCGTAGGCCATTTGATTATTTTTATTTTTATGGCTTTAACTTTAGAATAATGAAATATTCATAAATTTTAAAAAGTATTTTTCTTTATTTGATGGGGGTGGGATACTGGAGAAATGAAAGGTCAAACACCTATTGAGGAATCCATACTTGTCTATATAGTGTGTACTTTTATTTCAATAACTGATTTAAAATTCCTAAAAGGATGCTATAATAAGTTATTATGCCATTTTACAGACTGAATTAAGTGAATTTCAGGGAGGTATGAAACTTGCCTAAGGCTATCCAGCTGCCAAGTGGTAGAAGTGAGAATTAAATCCAGGTATACCTATCGCCAAAGTTTCTGCTCATCCCTTTACATCATCCACTTTGAATAGCCAATGCTTTTCTGCTTACAAATATGACTGAGGTTTCCAGACAGTCAACATTGCTTTTTAATCAGATAGAAAAATTACTGTTGCTTCTCTAAAGACATATTCCTTTTCCATTAAGTGACTTTAGTTGTTCAGATAATACTTCCAGACAGTAGTCATCATACAGTTGGAGACTAAGAACAGAACTCAGGGATGTGTCTAGCACTCAGTAAAGACCAACTGGGCTCACTGATGGTACTTACGGTCATTTCCTCTTGACTAACATAATCTTATTAATAAGACCCTAATAATTCACAGTACTGCCCTTGCCTGATTGTTTGTTCTTCTCCCTCTATCACTCTCTCTTTCCCCATATGATTATTATTTTTGACAATTTTTGGTGAATTAAATTCAGGGATTAGTATTCAGGAGCGCTAGTCACAAAAGCAGAGAGTCTTAGCTCACACCAAAGGAAGAAAATAGAGAAAAAGTATAAATTATATGAATACACACATATCACACATGTATCAACTATATGTTGCACTTCTCCAAAATCTATTTGGTATCTGCACATTTATTGTATATTAGCAGTAAGACAAGAAATGAGCGTAACGCTCTGTTTACAAGATACAGAAAATAGACCCAAATATGGAAATTACTAGCGATGAGAATGGGGAAGAAAGACTACAACAAGGAATGTAGATGATATTTTTGTTTCTTAGCTATGATGCCAAATATTGAACTTTCAACTTGAGACAAGGAGGCCATAAAAAGTTGTATTAGTTTCCTAGAGCTGCCATGACAAAGTCCCAGAGACTGAGGAGGTTAAACAACAGAAATTTACTCACTCACGGGTGTAGAGGCTAGAAATCTGAGATAAGGTGTCAACAGGATTGATTTCTTCTGAGGTATCTCTTCTTGGTTTGTAGATGCCATGTTTTCCTTTGGTCTTCACATGGTCTCTCTGTGCATGTCTGTGTCCTAATATTTTCTTTTTATAAGGACACCAGTCATATTGAATTAGAGCCCACCCATTTGACCTCATTTGACCTCAGTTACCTATTTAAGGGCCTTATCTCCAAATACAGTCAGATTACGAGGTATTGGGGGTTAAGACTTCCACATATTAACTTGAGCAGGACACAGTTCAGGTGATAATAGAAGATAAGAGTAATTTAAGCAAGTAAGTAACTATTGTTTACAGTGAGTTGCTTAAGGATATGTATTTACTCAAGAAAAACAAGAAGAAATTACATAACACTCTGTGTTATACAAAGATATTAAATTAATCATCATAACATCCTGTGAGATGGGCATTAAATTAGACTAAGCAAGAGTAAGCAACTTATCCAGAATTGTATAGTTGGTACTTTCCAGAATTTAAACCAGGTATTTTCCCAGTTCCATTCTACGTTACATATTCATTTCATTATTTGAAATGAATTTTGAGTCTTCATTTTGCTTAGTTCCTGAAGTTATATGGGGATAGAATGGAGTTGGATATTTTCAGTGACATTCACACATGGGGAAGGAAATTGAGTCCAGAAGCTTCAGCAATGTTTCCATGGAGAACGCTAACAACAGAACCAGAAACACCGTTATCCTTTTGGTTCAGTGATCTTTCCTATAGCACTACAAGAATCAATTTTAAGAAGCCCCATGTCTTCCAAACTTTCACCAATGGGCTCTGTAGGGTCCTCTAACAATATCTAAGAGACTAACTACTTTCACATTCCAAGCCACTTAAGACAAGGAGTTCTGATTGTTCTCTGTGAGGAAATCAAGTGACAATCATACATAGCTGGTAATTTAGGATAGTTTCTTCAGGGCCCAGGCAAAACCTAATACACAAGTGATAACCATTGTTAAGTGCATCTTTGACAAGGATTCATCAAGTATCAAAGAGGTCTATAAATTGGGAGAAATTGTGATCAAAGACAAACATAGACCACAGATATTTAAGTAATGCTCAATTATTTATGAGTTTAACTTTGGTTAACCTCATTTTCCTTCTTCTAGACAATTTCCAATTCATCTCCACAAAGAGACCAGAATACTTACCTTCCAAAACAAGATTTATTGTGTTCCTTTAATTCAAAGCATACAGTGACTTCTACATTCACTCCACCAAGTTTTGCTAGGAGACATTATATTTTGTCTTGAATTACATATGCCACCATACTTGACTTAGCTCATCCTACTGGAAGCACTTTGACGGCAGATTCTACAGTCTTGTCTTACATCCTCTACGGAATCAAGCCAAGGGAATCACACATAGTTACAGCTGGAAAAACGTTTGTTCTGGGTTGATACTTTTAGCCTTTACCACCAAGACTTTATCACCAAGATCTATCTTGACAGTCTCTAAACAGGAGACCTTCTTGCCTTCCGTTTTCATATTGACAAGGAAGGTAAAGGGAAGAACTGAGAAGTACCCAAAGTCAGCTAGCAGCCAGCACAGATAAATCATCTGTGGAGATATTGTTTCTTTCAAAAGATATAAACATAAGAGGAAGTCCTAGTGTTTGAAACAATTGTGCATAATAAAAAATTCCATGAAAACCTAGAAATCCAGATGCAGATCAGTAACATATTGGCTAAATAAGCTGTTATGTTCATGCAATGGACAAGTGTACAGACATTAAGAAGAACGAGATACTCTTTTCTATGAGATTCTCTTTTCACTGAACTCATCAGTGCTGCAAAAACAATGTTACATAATACTTTTTCTTTAACATTATATCAGGCATCCTCATCTTGTCCTGCATTTATTGCCAGTGTTACTAAAGTTTATCATTTACCTCTTTCTCTTGTAGACATATAATTTCTTCTTATTTTGGAAGCATTCATCAATCCCTATTTTACTCTTTCTTTTAAATTACAAATGAATATTGAATTTTATAAACTATCTTTTGCGGGATATTTCAAGTGATTGTATAGTATTGTTCTCCTTGGACCTTGTTATATGGTAAATTATATTTTGTTATTTTATATATGCTATTTATTATATATCATATTATGTTTACTAATTACATTTATTATATTATAATTACATTATAATTAAGGCAGCATTTTGTTTTAGATAGACAAAACAACCAGTGGAATAGGAAGCATCTTAAAATTAGATGCAAGAGCATAAGGGAATTGAGTTTAAAATAAAATTCACATTTTGGATCAGTAGGAAAAATTATTCAACAGAAGTGGGAAAATATGGCTATCATTACTAAATTCTAGATACAGCAAGTAGTTAAAAGTTAAAAAATAATGAAACTGTAAAAGTATCAGAAACCTGGGAGACATGAAATAAAGTATTCATGAGGAATACCTTTCTCAGATACAAAGAAAAAAGGATACATTTAATTATATAAGAAATAAAATTTGCCTCATGGCAAAATGCACTACAAAGGTCAGAAAACAAGCAAAAGAAATTGGGAAATATATTAAGAAATGGATATGCTTTCTTTACAACTTTTGAGGAAGCACATGTTTCTTTTTCCTTTAACCTGTTATGGGGGTATTAATCTATAATGTAAGTGCATGGTTCCTTTCCTTTAACCTGTAATGTGAGACTTAATCTATATGGTAAGTGCATGGTTCCTTTCCTTTCATCTGTAATGTGAGTGTCAACATGGGGCACTGTTTCCAAGCACAGACTTTGGATGTTCCTGTACTGGTCCCATCACTGACCATCCACAAAAACTTACAAATGTTGCTTCACTTTCCTGGGGCTTAGAGTCTTAGCTAAGAAATGGAAGCAAAATAGAACTTTCCCGCAGGGATGATAGAAGGTTTAAAGGAGTAAATATGTAAGTGACTTAGCACAGTGCCTAGTACAAGAGAGATCAATATAAGTACTTATCATTTTTTAAAGAGACAGATGAAAGAAATAAAATGTGGTGTTTTCAATCTATTGATATATATCCTTGACATTAAACTACCTTTTCATTCATTGGATGACCTAACTTGCTCATGCTTCTTCTTACTCTAGTGAACTTGGGTAGCTAATATCATAGTTTAAAATTTTTGCTTTTATATTTACAAGTAAATTTGACCCGTAAATTTCTTTTTCCTTACAGTCCTAATCTATTTTCAGTATTAGGATTATATAGACTTCATAAGATGAATAAAGGAGAATTCTTCCTTCGCTATCTCTAGAAGTTTTTCTTTGTTCATATTGATGTTATCTGTTTAATAGAAGTTCCATAGAATTCACCTCCCAAATGATCTGGCTGGGTCTGGTATTTTCTTGGTGAAAGATTGTAAACTATTGACATAATTCCTTTACTGGTGAAAGAGCTCCAGCTATAAATTTCCTCTTGTGTCAGTTTTGGTAAACTTTAGGAGCTAGGAAATTGTCCACTTTACAGAAATGTTCAAATTTACGGGCATTTCATATATTCTCTGCTCTAACATTGTCCTGATTCTTTCTGTATATTATTTACTTATGTTTTTGTTTTGCTTAATCAAAGTGTGTTTTTTAAATCTTTTCAAAGAATATTCTTTTGACATACTAAATCACCTCAATTTTATACTTTTTTCTGTTTTATTAAGTTCTGCTCATATATTTATTATCTATTTTTCTATGTTCTCAGGGTTTATTGTTTTACTCTTCTGATGTCAATTAAAACACTTGGTTATTAATTTTAAGAAATCTTTTTAGTTATAAATAGTTGAACTTTTTGAAGATTCCAGATTAGTTGTAAGTATCTAAGGGTCAGCTCGTCCACACTGTTGCTAGCCTAAGGCTTAGTTCACCCTACCGCAATGTATATATTGACATTTTTTCCCCTCGACTTTCTGTGTTTTGCTACTTCTCACTTTTCTTTGGAGAGAAGCCCTTTGAAATAACCTTAACTTATTTTACAGCCAATAAGTCTTTAAAATAATGTGTATTTTTTAAAGATAAATCTACTTATATAATTAGGCAGAAAATCTGACCTGCCATATTTTTTAAAACAGCATAAATTCACACTTCTCCATGATTAATCTGCTGTATTACACAACCTTCGAGTTTTTAGCTTTATCAATGACATGTACTTGAAAAATGTTTTAAAGATCCTACCCAGTCTTTTAAAACATCCTTGTTCCTTGTTTCAGTCCTAGTTTTATGTATATTTTCTGCCTGGCACCTGATTATTCCAACATCTGATGGATGGCCTTGGGAATATAATTCTGGTATTGATTGTTTTTTGCTGATTCTCTCCACTTCTAGCTGATTTCTTCATTATTGTGTAAATTTAGATCATGAGCTCATGTTTAGCTAAACTTTACCTGTGGGAATGCTATAGGCCTGTGTTGAAGGTCTACCTCTCCAGAAAGGGTTTAGTTTTGTGTTTGGAATACCACCGATTTGGGAGCATTTTAAGTTAATTTCTTAGCTTCTGTTTGCAAGACCGCACATAAATTTGCAACCCAAACACTGGGAACACAGATCTGGGGTTCAGAATTCTCAAGATTTCCTACCTGTTTCCTACCCAGAGCAGAGGCCAAGAGAATTTGGTCTTAGTCTCCCTTTGCCAGCAGATATTTTTTCTCCTGGCACACCCTTTCATTGAAGGTGAAGCTAGGGATAGATAGGTTTAGTTCTAACTTCCCATCTAGTAGGGATGGAGTCTTACCTCCTGCCTCTCACGTGGTTATGGCCATTTATAAACAAGTCTCTATGTCAGTTGTGTCATTAAACTATGGCCTGTATTACAAATCCAGACAGATGCCTATTTCTATGGCCTGTGAGCTATGAAGAATTTTCACATTTTAACTGGTAACATTTTAAATGGTTACCTAAGTACCTAAATAATATCCTCAATTTTGCTCTTTGGTCTACAAAGCCTAAAATATTTGCCACTTGGCTCCATAAAAACAGGATTTCCAGCTTCTGTTCTAAGCTATCAAGATCTTCAATCCACTCCTAATATAGCTATAACTCTCACACATGTACCACCCTTCTTTCATGGGTCCTGGAAATTTCTACTGCATACTTCAAAAATCAACCACGCACTTAAGAATAAGTTGTGTACATTTAACCTAGCATACCTAACCCTTTTCCTTCAGGAGAGTTTTTCAAGTAATCTTGCCCACCGTATTCTTTAGAGCTTCATTAATAATGGCAAAAAATTAAAACAACTTAACATTCAACAAGTGGGAATTGTTCATAACAATTATAGAAGCACATACAGTAGAAAACTATAAACTCTTATTGAAACAGTGAGACATAACTAGTTTTATTCTTAGAGAACTATGTTTATTTAGGTCCCTTTTGTTTAAATAAGTATATTTCTGTGTATGTATGTATATAGTCATGTATTTATATACACATACATTATTTGTATGATATAGTTATATAAACAAATGAAATACATACCTATACACATACCTTTGATTTACATTTGTATACATACACAGGAATATAATTATATATATTATATAGTTATATACATTGAACTGAAAACTGGTAGTATACATATATATCGTGTATAAATGTGTGTCATCTATGTGCATGTGTAGAAAAGCAGGTTGAGAGATATGGAAGCATGAGTTAGACAGGGTTCATGATTATAAAAGTAGTTATGTGTAGGTAGTGAGGTTAAGGCCCATTTGATTGAAAATATTGCATATTTTTACATCAATTGTTATGATGAACAGATTCCTATGTAAATAAAATTATAAATAGCTATACATACTTGTATGTGTAATGTATAATTAAAATATATATAGTTTTATAGATGTATTATATTTATATTACATAATATAATTGTCTTATACTAATTCATTACGTATTGTGTTATATAGAATATATTAACTATAGTGTATTATATCAGATAATAATAATTATATATTTATAATATATATAAATATATATATTTATAATTTATATATTATGATTGTTTTATAATCAATATTACAGGATATATCATATTAATATTATGAACATATTAACCATATAAATACATTTCATTACCCATATATTTTGTATATAATATACGCTAGGCAAAAATATATATTAATATAACACATAATTGTTATACATTAATATAAATATTAGTATATTAAATTTATATATCAATATAATATTTAATATTGGTATATTTATGTTATATTTAATATATACATAGCTAATGCTCTTTAAAGCCATCTGCTACAAGTAGAATAAGACCAGGAGTATGGCCAAAGCAAATTCTAAAAATATTAGATTACTTATATTCATTTATATGTCATTTTCCTGGAATCTGCATCTGGCTATTAGAGAGGACACACAGCAAAGTCAACAAAAAGTGCCCAGGAGGACATAGGATCCTTTATTTATTGGAACCTCAAAGGAAACACAGTGCTATCCAGTCCCCCATCAAAGAGCCAAGAGCAAACCTTGAAGCACCCAGTAAAAGCCCATTCAAACAAAAAAGCTTTCCCACTTAAACTGGAAAAAGTTAAGTTCCCAAGAGACCCCCTACACCAACCACCGAAGCTCATTTGGCAGTAAAAACAAAAATGTTCACCGAACAACAAGAAACCCAAAACAATAGTTGTTTTAGCACAAACAAAAAAAAAGCAGCTAATTAGTGTCTCTCCTGTTTGAAAGAAGGGGGTGGGAAGTGGGCAGAAGACCTGATAGGAAAGATAAAAAGAAAAGGAAAAGGAAAATAAGTTTCCAGTTTGACACTCAAGCTGTCTTCTGTATCCATTTTGTCAAGACCACCAAGTCAATGTGGAGGCTTTTTCCTCTTTCCCTTTTCTTTTCATGAGACTGATCACAACCAGCACTGCAGAGTCCATCGAATTAAGGAATGCTGTTGCCTACATGTGTGAATGAGCTGTGAGTAAAGTACTGAAGTAGAGGACACCTAAAGTGAAACGTCTTCATGAATGTCCATGTGGCTGAGCAGGAAGTTAACCTTTCATAGATGTGCTAAAGAAGAAGAGTTGGCTTTTATTTTATTTACTTTTCCCCGCACTGTGTTGAATGACTATCATCTACAAGTTCAGGCTACTTTTTGCTGAGGATTAATGCACTGGGAGAGCTGAGAGAAAACTGAACAGTAGAGCTGTCTTTTTCTTGACCAGTTCACCTTACTTTCCCAAACTCTAAGTCTTTCCCTAATTCTTTCTCCTTTTTATTGTAGTAAAATGAACAGAACACAAAATTCACCATTTTGATCATTTTACAATTCACTGTACCATTCAGTGGAATTTAGTACTGTCCCAATGTTGTGCAACTATCACCGCTGTCCAGCTGAAAAACATTTTCATCACCCCAAGAGGAAACCTACACCCATTTTAAGGAGTCATTCCCTATTTCCCTCTGTTCCAAACCCCTGGCACCCACTAATGTATAATATTTGCCGTGTGTATGGATCTGCCACTGCTGGACATTTCGCATAAATGGAACCATACCATATGTAGCCTTTCGTGCCTGATGAGAAGTTGTGCAGTGGTAGGAAAAACTAAAATGCGATGTACTGTATGATGTATGTTTTACTGAAGTGGCTTGGTCAGATTATAATGATTTATGATAAAATCACGTAAAGCAAGCATCACAATTCTCCAGGAATGTTCTGAAGAATGCTAATGTTAATTATGAATACGTGAATCCCAAATCTTTCATTTGTATTGACCTTATCTCATTAATTCTTCTCCCAACGCTGCTATAACTAGAGTTGAGTTCTAAAATGTACCTTCCTCTTTTCCCATAGAAATTGTCCCACAATTTCAAAAAGTTCTCAAAGGTGAAAAAGTGCACACGACGTTTATCACATTTGCAAATGCCAATGGAAATGCTAAGCTAACACTGTCCAAAATGCAATATTCTTCTGTGAGAGCACCCAACTTTAAACAAATACACATATTCTAAATACAGCTTAGATCTGTGACATGTTTTGGCCACTGAAGTATGAGCAGACATGATGGCCTTAAATGAGCAGAAGAGGCCTTAAATGGGCTTGTGCGGTTGGGCTCACCTCTTATGTTTCAGTGGACTTTTAGAGAAGACAGAGCCTGGGAGCTGCGGCCTCACAGTTGGGCTGCAGACGAAGAGGTGTGTGACAGACCTCAAACTGACCCAAAACACGGAGCAAAACTAGCCATCTAGAGGTCTAAAAGAGAGCCACTGCAGCTAGCCCATAGGTCCAAGAGAAATAAATTCTTGTTTATGTAACGGACTTTGGTGTGATTTGTTCCAAAGCATTATCACAGCAAGAGCTGACTAACACAACATCCTCCAAATCATTGTTATGTAAATGGATGCCACCATGCCTACATTTAAGGCAACTGTGTACTCAAATTGTGAGAATTCTTGAACTCTTGGTGCCTCTCCAACACAATGTACATGGCTAAATTTCCACAAATAAGTTCACTAATATACCACAAAGATCTCTCTAAACTTTTATTAAATGTAATGCAAAGTTCTTTCTTTTCATTTTCTGCTTCTACATAGTTAAAATGCTGTTTATCAATGTACAACGGTTCTTGCCGTTTGGCTTCTGTCGTTAGAGTCTTTTGAACTCTTTGGCTTTTCAGCTCCATTTGAATCAGCAAATGCCCCAAGGAGAAAAGCTGCACCAAGTGTCAAGCTTGCGTCTGTGTTTCCCTTCTCTCCACAACTTGGCCCACATGTCTTGGTGTCTCTCTAACATTCAGACGCCAGCGAACAGAAGTTTTCCTACTCTATCCAGCTTTTCTAAAATTTCTTTAGACTTCGCCTGATCTTATGTTATTAATCAACTATCATCTCAATTACCCCTAGGAAGAAAATTTACAATTTTTAGAGAAAACGGAACCCTGGTACACTGTTGGTAGGAATGTAAACTGGTGCAGCCACTGTGGACAACAGTATGGAGGGTTCTCAAAAACTAAAAATAGAACTACCATATGACCTTGCAACTCCACTCCTGGGTATAAATCCAAAAAGAACAAAAACACGTGTTTTCAAAGACATGTATTGGAAAAGATACGTGCACCCCAATGTTCGGAGCATCAGTATTTACAATTACCAAGATATGGAAGCAACCTAAGTGTCATCAACTGATGAATGGATAAAGAAGATGCGGTACATATAACCAATTGCATACTATTCAGCCTTAAAAAAGAAAGAAAGTTTGCCATTTGCGGCAACATAGATGGACTTGGAGGACATTGTGGTAAGTGAAGTAAGTCAAACAAAAACAAACACTGTAGGATATCACCTATATATGGAATCTAAAAAATACAGCAATCTACCGAATATAACAAAAAGAAGGGGAGACACAGATATAGAGAACAAACTAATGGTTGCCAGTGCGGAGGGGGAGGAGGGGGCAATACGGGGTGGGGAAGTGAGAGATGTAAACTACTGGGTGTACGATAGGCTCAAAGATGTATTGTACAACACAGGGAATATAGCCAATATCTTGTAATAACAGTAAATGTAAAGTGACCTTTAGAAAGTATATAAAAATTTTTTAAAACAGAAATCATACTGAAAATTGGAAACAATTTAAATGTCCATCAACAGGAAAATGCACATATAAATTATTGTACTTCCCTACATGGGAATCCTACATAGTGAGGAAAGTACATGAACTAGACAGATCTTTACGTGTCAGCATGGATGAACCTAGCAAAGATAACACTAAAAAAAGCAAGTAAGAAGAGAAAACATAGCAGAATACTATATGAGGTTGAAGAATACTTAAAAATGTAGCCTAAATAGAAAGACATCCATGCAGTGATGGAGACCAAGTTCAGAAGAGTGGTTACCCAGGGTCAGCTGGGGAGTGGCTGTGTTTGGGAAAGTGGTCACAGCAGGCTCTTCAACAGGAATGGTAATGTTTCAGTTCACACGCTGGCTGGAGGACGGAGGAGTGTCTGCGATATTATAATGTGAGCATGCTGCATGTGAAAGCCATTGCTGACCACATCTAGGGGATCTGATACGCGGGAGCTGGTAGTGGGTGGAGGCATCCAGAAGGTGGTGGTAGAAGAGGAACGTTGTATGCATAACGCCTAAGGCCTGACCAGAGAACGACCACTGTTCTAGAAACTGGACACAAATCCAACTTCTACGACCAATGTTAAAAGACAAACTGAGGCATATTTAAAATAAGACTTTACGTGAGCAAAAATAGATTCAATTCAGGCACCACCAAAGCGGAAATGGTGAGGAGCACTCAAGCCACAGGAGCTGCAGAGATGTTTATTTTAAAAGGGCAGAAGCAAAGCAAGGAAATGACTGACCTGTTATAACTTTAAAGCCTAGTTGGTGGTTTGTGACTCGTTGTCCTCAGCAGTGTTCGCCACCCTGAGGCGTTGACAGGCTTAGATTTTTGTTGGTTTTCGTAGGCGGCCGCATCACTAGAGCCACCGCAGGCTAACGGCCTCCTTGCAGGGTTAATTTACTAACACCAGTTGTCTGAGTCCTTACTCTTACTCAGTCACTTCACTTCCTACGCCTCAGTTTCTCTTCTGGAAAGTGGATATTCAGTAGTAAATTCTCTGTGGAGTTGTCAGTACCAAACAAAGTGATTATTAGTAACCACGATCATGTCCTGAATGCATGGAACACGTCACCATTTGCCAACTACCGTGTCAAGTTAGCAGAAACTACAGAAATTAAGAGCTCTCCGCATAAATTCACACACCCGTGCACCAGGTAAGGGACCACAGGCAGATGTTCACTCAGCCTTTCGTGTGTCCCTCACGGAGTGCACGCTCTCTCCCGGGTGGGGGGAGCACAGACACTTACGGGAGTTTACTTTTAAAATGCGTTGATACAACCAGGTCTCAGTTTTGTTTGGATGAGTCAGCAAACGCTTTTTGGAAACCCCAAAGTCTCCACACCTCGTACGTTTCGCGGTGCCTTAGTCTCAGAGCTCAAGCCCCTACTCTTCAGGCCGCGTCACCATGGGAGACAGGGCTGCGTGCGGACGCACGGCGAGCGTGCTGACGTCCTCGAGCCCCGCCCCAACGGTCCCGTCCGCTGACGTAAACCCCAGCCCCGCGGCGTGGAGGGCCTAGATGCCTGCGCTAACACCAGGCCACGCGGGGTCTCAGGAGCGCGGCATGCGGGGGTTGGCGTAGCTGGGGCCCGTGGCCCTGTGTCTTCTGGCTGCGACGCCGGTCCTGCGCACGCTGCGGGGCCCAGCCGCCGGGCGGTGGGCGCCCGAGGGGCCGGGGCCCCCAGGCGGGTGTGGCCATCGTGTCCGCAGCCAGCGTCCCCGAGGCCGTGCTCGGGCCATGATCACTCGGTGAAGCTGCGCCGGGGCAGCGCGGCCGACTTCTTTCCGCGCTCTGAGGACCTGTGCGCGCTGCAGGACTTGGTGCCTCTGCCCTCCGTGCGCGCTTCCCTGCGGGATGCCCCGCTGGACTTAAGGCCGACCGCCTCCGCGGGGTGCACTGGGCGCCGCTCCTGAGCACCCGCTGCCCCTGATCTGTATCCAGAGCTTCTTCCAGCCACGGCTTGTTGAGACAGGTTTGTACTTCCCGCTTCCAGGGCCCCTCGTGTTGGCACTGAGAAGCGGGGTTTTCGATGGTGCAAGGTGGAGGGTGGGCACTAGAACCAGTGCCCAGTGCCCGGGTGTGCGTGCACTAGACCGGGCATGCGGCCTAGGACTCCTGCCAGCTCGGTGACCCCGGCCGAGTGCCTTAAGGCTTCTAGGTCTCAGTGTTCTCATCTGTAGCGTGGGCTTAACAGGTCCCAGTCTCTGTGGTGGTTACAAGGATGCACTGTGTTAATGCTTCTAGACTCTACAAAGTAGAACACTTAGCACAGTTTGGAGCATCGTTAATTGTTGCACAGATGTTACCTGGTCTGTTGAATGACTTTGCCTGGTACACACCAAAGCGATTAGGGAATGGATATATCCCAGCTTCATTTCCTTTCCATTAAAACAGGGTTCAGGACAAAAATTTTTTTTTCAATAGTCGTATCATATAGTGCAAAGATCACCGGTGTGAAGGCAGCTTAGGGTTTGAAGTCCAGGGCTTATGCTGTCTGTGGCCTGGGCAGGTTTCTTTTGGACTACAATCCCCACACTTGTAAAATGACATTAATAACCACTCTTTCTGTGGGTTCTTAGAATTAATTAAGCAGGTTATGTGTGTAAAGTAGCCTGGCACTCGAATGAGTTGTCAGAACCAAGAGCTGCTGGAGACGATGCTTCTGCCCTAGGTAATCTCCCCTTCTACTGGGCGGCAGGTAAACACAAGCACAGTAGTCAGTGCTCTGGAAGAAGTGAGTTCTGGTGCTACAGAGCACAGAATCTTTTTTTAAAATTTAATTATTATTTTATATTGGAGGTTAGTTGATGTACAATATTGTGTTAGTTTCAGGTGTACAGCAAAGTGGTTTAGTTATTCATATATCCATTCTTTCTCAGATTCTTTTCCCATACAGTTTGTTCCAGGCTATGGAGTAGAGTTCCCTGTGCTATGCAGTAGGTCCTTGTTGATTATCTGTTTTATATAGAGTCGTGTGTATATGTTAATCCCAAACTCCTAATGTATCCCCCCCCACCTTTCCCCTTTGCAGAGCACAGAATCTTGGAAGGGAAAGTTCAGGGTAGGCTTCTTGGAGGAGGTGCCATCCTTTCTAAGGATATGTAGAAGCTCCTGGGGTGGCAGGAGAGAGCAGTGTGTGTTGAAGTTTGAGAAATAAAAGAAAATATGGCAAAACTAATGTACAGGACTGCAACTCAGGGTTTGGGAAAGAAATGAGAGTTGATATTGGAAACTTAGTGGGGCCCAAGAGAAGGGGGTCTTGTTTGTCCTGTCAGAAGTTTGGGTGTTTATCCTGAAGGCTGTGGGAAACACCAAAGAAGAGTGAGATGGACTTGTGGTTTAGAGGCTCACTCGGACCTCCACGTGGAAGGCAGTTGATTTGGTGCGGGCTGAGTTGTAATCTGAGGGTCCCACTTAAGTTATAAAAGGTGGGACTGGATTTTGCAGATCTGAGAGAGAATGGGTGAGGCCTGGTGACCAGTTAGAAAAGGGAGGGCAGCAAGCGTGGGTGACAGTTTACAGCTGCATCTTTTTGAGAGATACAGAGCACAGTAGGAAGGGATTGGGGGTGGCGAGAGGATCTTACTTCATCTTCAGTGCTTTAGAGGGGCCTGGTAGACGGGTCTGGACCCAAGGTACAGATCTGGGCTTTTTGGGAGGACAGGTGTTTGAAGGCATGGTAGAGACTTAGGTTACCCACAAGAAGATCCAAAGAATCATAGGTCTGAGAGATTTTTAAGTGGGTATATTTGAAGATGTTTATAAGCTGTGAGAAAGTAACCAGCAGAGTAAGGGTATGAAGATGTAGGAGAGGAAATGATTGTTCATTTGTTTTCAAAAAGCTGAATACTCATCGTGTGCCTGGACCTCTTCCAGGATCTGGGGTTCTCACCTCGTGTTACCTCTTCTGCAAGGACAGTTCAACTCATCCCCTGGTGAAGAGAAGTCAGATTATTCTTTGCATCCCATTCAGGTATAAGAACTGTTCTGTACCTCTGAAGGGACTTTACTTAACCAGAGTAATAAGTTAGAAATCAAAAGAAATTAGAGCTGGAAGGGACCTTAAAGGCCACTGTACTTAATTTTGCCTAATATTTTACATTGAATGTAAGAAAAATTTATTGTAGAGCCCATTCTCTTCAGAGTTCCTTCACTGAACTTTCTTTATGTCTTGCATCCAGTGGGTCTGTCTTGTAAATTTTGGCCTCCTCCTAAATTTGCTTCTTCATCCATATTACATTTGGCCCAGACTATGGCAGAAACTCCTGGGTGGTTCACGGCCCCTGGATTCAGTTCCTCTAAGTTCATCCGCCTGCTCGGGTTAAGTGATCTTCTAACATAAAAAGATGTGCTTAAAATAATGCTGCTAATGGCTTGCCCACACAGTTACTGCATACTAGCCGCCCAGCGTGTGCTCTGCACGGAGGCGTGTAATCTGAACTGTGTTCGGCCAAGCCTCATAGGGCTCTTTGCCCTGAGGAAGGGGAGCTTTTTGTGATCACTCCCTTTATCTAGTCGGTCCTTCAGCAGCGGGGAGCCTTTTTCTAATCAGCGGAGGCACCCTTACTCAGCCAGTGGTAGCCCCAGGTCTCACCACCTGTGGGATACAAGCCATGCTTTCTCCCAGGCTTGCTTGGGCCAACATCTCTTTCATTTCTGTCTCTTCTCACACTTGGACCCCTGGTCTTTAGTCATCCCCACCTGCAGTATTTACAGTGCCCAGCAGGAGTCAGGCTTGAGTGTCTTTTCACAGATGTTCCCTCTGCAGTTAATGCACCTCCTACTCCAACTCTGCATAGCCTCATCTTTCTAGATTCTGCTTCAGGGTTATCATGAAGCCATCACTTGGATATAACATTCTGCCTCCAAAGGAACCTCTGTGCATAAAGGTTATGTTTCTTTATCTCATGTGATTGAAATTTTGAGTTTACACATGTCCCTCCTTAATGAAGGCTTTAAGGGCAGGAGTCGTTTCTAATCCTTAGCACAGAGCAGATGCTTTTTTTAAATGCTTTTTAATGATGATAAAATGTGTGTTTTAAATCACTTATTTTACAATAACTTTGCTTTAGCTTCTGGCAGAAATAAAGTTTACAGAAGTCGTGTTCCTGTGAAAAGAAATAAAGATGTGACCTTCCAATTGTGTAGAGCTCTTAAACACTGTGTAAGTGCATCGGGTGCGCTAAGGAACGTGGAGCTAAGTGGGCTAGTTGTGAGAGAGAGAGGCTTAACTATGTTAACAAAGGTAAGCCTTCATTGTGTCCTGCCAACATTTGATAGTTGCTTTTGGGGCAAATTAAACCAGTAAAATTTTAAACTCTTCCTCCATATTAAAGGGATTGAATAAATTGGCCACTTTGGTGCACCTGTGTCTTGTGAATTGTCCAATTGGAGATGGAGGTTTAGAAAGCGAGTTTCAGTCTTGTTTATGTCTCTTCCCATCAGACTGGTCTCGTGATTTCCTACACACCATGTTACTTCCTGTCTACCTTTCCTTGGTGTTGTTCATGCCTGGATTGTCTCCTGTACCTGCTCAAACCTTGGTCCATTCTCATTTGTACCATGAAATTTTGTCATGCTGGATACTGTCAGAACTAATTTTACTTAACTTTGTGTTAAGCCACAAACCACACATTTTGTATATTTTCTGTGTTTTGTGTTTGTCTATATTTTTATGGTTTCTCTTCAAGAAATATTATGGGAAGGGAAATAGCAAGATGTAAAGAGCAAAAAAGTCATCATTCTCTTTAAATTGTTAGAACATCTATCTGCAGTCATAATTACGATGCACTGTGTTATGTGTTAAAATAGTAAATACATGTAACGTCCCGTAGGAGCAGCAAACTCAGTGGTGTTGGTGAGGGTGTGTCATGGAAGTAATCACAAAGCAGGTGACTGTTGGTTGGGGTCCTGAAACATTAGTGTGCCTTCCCTGTGTCCAGTAGTGGTCTGGAGGGGTCAGGAAGCCTGCTTTTCAATTTGAGGGAACAGAGAGTTTGAGGTCCTCTCTCTTCTATTGCTCTAGTATACTGCATAGCAGCTAATAAAATACTGGGTTTATAGTTGACGTTTAAATCACTGATTGATCATTAAGATTGGGATGTATCTTTGGAAATGAAAATAGGAAGAATCTTATGCTTTTTCTTTTTTTCTTTTTTTTCCTATATCTGAAAAGGTATGTAGTACTTTGCTGAGTGGTTGGGAATAAAGTTTGCAGTATTCAGTGTATTCAGTTTTAGTATCTAAATAGAATTAAACTGTTGCTGTAAACTGGAATAGCACTTTGTTACTGACAAGTTTTAGAATGCATCTGTTCGTCAATTACCTGTTTGGGCAGATTGTAGTTAATGATTTTGAGAATGTGGCTATAAACCTCCAATTGACTCAAGAAAAGCAAATAAGTCAAGATTGACAAATGTATAGGCTCTTCATCTTATTGTGTGTGTGGATTTTTTTTTCCTTTTAGTTATTTGTCAAGGTATAAAGAATTCTATCACACTTCAGACAAGTTAAGTAAACTTCACGGGGTGTATTCTGACATGGCAGGGAGCAGATCACATGGCCTAGATCTTAAAGGTGATTTTATGTTTAAACTTTCATGAAAACATACGTGATTGAAACACATTAATATATTGATACAGAGGGCAGTTAATTTTTGTCTTTTTTTTTTTTTTTTGCGGTACTGTTGTGGCCTCTCCCGTCGCGGAGCACAGGCTCCGGACGCACAGGCTCAGCGGCCATGGCTCACGGGCCTAGCCCCTCCGTGGCATGTGGGATCTTCCCGGACCGGGGCACGAACCCGTGTCCCCTGCATCGGCAGGCGGACTCTCAACCACTGCGCCACCAGGGAAGCCCTATTTTTTGTCTTTTGATACATGTGAGTGCAGCTTTCATTTTGCTGAAAGAATATGACCACTTTTCAGTTTGGGATTCTACCATTTAATAAAGATAGTCCACTTAATTTTAGAAATAAGAGATTTAATATATAATACCTAATAATACTTTTATGTATTTTTTTTACTGAAAACATTTATTGTAATACTGTGAAGAAACTATGCTGTTATAGTCTTCAAGACTTAAATGAATCAAGTGTTTATTAGCTGCTGTAGTTTTTAAACTAATAAAAATCAGTACAAAAAAAAATCAGTACATCAGCAATTTGTAAATACAGTTTTTAAAATAATACCTTAAAACTTTACAGTGGTTATTATGACTGTATTTAGGCCTAAAGTTATTTAATAATTTGATATGAAGGCTTTTTAATAGTTTGATGATGCAGCTCAGGGATAGGTAAACTCTGGCTGGTAGGCCAGATGCAGCCCGTTGCCTGGTTTTGTAAAGGAAGTTTTTTTGGAACATAGTCGCACCCATTGTTTACATGGTAGTTATGGCTACTTTCACCCTACGCCAGTGGGGCAGAGTAGTTGCAACAGAAACTGTATAGCCCACAAATCTGGAAATGTTTAAATTTAGATTTTAAAAATTGAAAAATTCTTTGAGCCTATACAGGGCAAGTCCATTGACCCCTGAGGTAGAAAACAGTCAAGAACTTGGGTGCCGAAGCCAAGTGGCCTAGGTTCAAATTCCCTTTCTCCCATTTCATAGCTAGTGACCATGGGCAAATCACTTAACCTCTATGCCTCATTATGAGGTTTAAATGCACTCATTTGTATAAATAGTGCCTGGCACATACTAAGCACTGTGTAAGTGATTGCTGTTGTTTCTCCTTGGAGCTTTTATAAGTTATTGTTAATAGAAAAATGACACTAATGATTTTCCTTTTAGAGTAACAAAGGCACTTTGAGTCTTTTATTTTTTCAAGAATGTAGTAAGACTTTTTTCATTTACAGTCAGTGTTCCCTGTTACCAAAATTTACTTTATGAATATAAAGAACTGAATGTCTTTAAGACAGTACTTTTGCTTAAATGTCAAACCATTATTTTTCCAAGGCACATCAAACTGGCTGTGCATAGTCCAGGCCTCTAAAGCTTGTGTGCATACCCTAGGTAGCATGTGAGATATACATTTTGTAAATATAGTTTTTAAAATAATGCTTGAGACTTCCCTGGCAGTCCAGCAGTTAACACTATGTGCTCCCAATGCAGGGGGCTTGGGTTCGATCCCTGCTCCAGGAACTAGATCCCACGTGCCTGCCATAACTAAGAGCCCACATGCCCCAACTAAAATATCCGGCATGCTGCAACTAAAGACCTGGCACAGCCAAACAAACAAATAAATAAATCTTTATAAAAAATAAGTAAAATAAAATAATGCCTTAGGAGTTAGGAAAAGAAAATATTAGAACATTTTTACCTTTGTATTATTTAAAAAAATCTGTGTAGTTTATCATGTACATAAATTATATGTATGGAACTTTGTGTATATAATTTGTTAATAAATAAGATGCATATTAGAAAGTTTTCTTATGGTTTGCCCAGTCAGGTGTTTGGAGACCATTGGAGGACAGAATGATGAAATTTAGAGCCTCAGCAATGATAGAATTTAGAACCAATTCCCTGACTTAGAAGATAAGGAAAATAATTCATAGACTGTAATTGAGTTGTCCAACTTTACATAAGTGTTCAGAAACAGGCTATCCAGTGGCTAGAATCTAATCACTGACCGAGTAGAATCTGGGTCACTGGACTCGTAAACCAGAAGTGACTGTTGAATTTCTCAGGTTGATGCTCCTGGCATATATGCTTGATATGTGTGTGTGTGTAAATCTCTGACATAATAAGCCATACTCAGTAGGCACACCCTGTTTCCTTATTCAGGCATCTTAATTTCATCCCATTAAATCTTTGACATATCAGACTACCAGAAAGCATGAAGAAACCTGGGCTGAGAGTCTTCGTTCCAGGAGACCTGATCTTGACTGTATGGCTGGTTTGAGGCGCATCACTCTGAACTGCATCACGCTCATTGGTGACCTGGGTGCAAGTGCTTTGGCAGAATCTCTTAGTGAGGATTTATGGCTTAGAGGTAAATTCTAAAATTGAAAATATTGAATTTTTAATATGAAATATGCTTAGCTTTGGGCATGATACTATTGTGATAGGATTTTTTAAAGCCTCATTTTACTGATAGCTTTTATTTTGCTTTTAAACTTTCTTTAAGAGTTGCGTATATCCTTTATAGAAAATACAGAGTAACAAGAGAACAATTACCTGTAATTTTAATACCCAGACATAATCACTGTTCATTTTGGTGTATATACTTTCAGTCTTTTTTTCCTACAAATATATTTGTACACTTAGGGATTACAAAAATAGAATTGTAGTATACTTGCTATTTCATATTCCTGCTTTTTTCACTTAATGATGTATCATGTAGTATTGCGTCGTATTGATGTCCCATAGTTTAATCAATTCTTTGCAATTTGATTTAGACAGTTTGCTTTTCCCTGTCAGAAACAATGTGAATACGTTGTATATACATCTCTGTGTCCATCGGGATTACTTCTGTAGAATAAGGTACTACAAGTGGAATGACTAAGTGTGACATATTTTTAAGACTTTTGATACACATGGCCAAATTACCACCCAGAAATGCTATGCCAATTTATAGTCCACCCCAACAGTAGATGTGAAGCCTGCCTCTCACAAACAGTGGCTTGTAGCACTTGTAAAAAAATGTAAGACTACAAAAATGAGTACCTCTCCATTTTCTATGCAAGTGGGATTACTCCAAATTTTATAACTTTTTTCAATTAATTTAGTATGAGCATTTTAGCAAGTCAGTAAATTTGCATCTCCTGCATCATTTTTTGTGATTGTTCAGTATTTCATTATATGAATATGCCACAGTGCACGTAGCTTATCCATGCTTGTATATAAGCTTTGTCCAGTTTTTCAGTTACAAATAGTACTCTGATATATATCCTTACCTATATCTCTGACTATTTCTTTTGGTTAAATTCTTAGAAAGAGAGTTGTTGGATCAAAAGGGTATAGACATTATTTAAAGGCTTTTCTTACAGAATCTTGGCTTCATCTGATAGGAAAATAACTACATTTTGTTTTATTTTGTATTCATTTGATTTACTGGTGAGGTTTACTGGCTGTTTGTATTAATTTGGCTATTTGGTTAATTATACCCTGTGTCCATTCTTCTGTAGTGAGAGTTTGTAAGGGTTGTATCATATCCTGTCAGATCTGTATGTCTTACTTGCTATTTCTGTGTGTCATGGGGGTGTTGAAAGACTCCAGTTATTTTAATGTGATGGTCCACACAACACTTAAAAAAAAGACTCATCGTAGTTTCCTTTCATGTAATATTTTTTAATACCTGTGCTTTGGTGATGATCCCTTTGGTTTAAATGAGTAGGTTGTTCAGCCCCAGAACTACTAGAATTCATGTTCAGTGTTTCTGGTTTTTGTCTGACTTTTTATGGAGAGAGTTCTTGACCATCATACTTTCATGATAGGTTTTTACTATGTATTCTCTATTCACACATTGTTTGAATTTGTTATTATTTGTATCCTCTTAGACTTGTCCTTTTTTCCTCTAAAACTAACAGTTATTACATTTCTTCTATTTTGTTTTCCCCTTTTAGCTAGTTTCAAGTGTGATTTGGAGCTGAAGATCATGATCAAAAGAATGCAGTGCATTTCTGAGCTCCACCAGGTTTTGCTTGTGAGGTTTACATGCCTCTGCCGCCCTTGCTAATTATGAACTGAGATTCATTTTGTGATGCTTTTTGCTCATACGTTATATACAGTTATTCTTCAGTTCTGTAATTGTAAAATATGTTGGATGATTTATTGATACTAAAGCCAGGGTTATCATTGCACATTCAAGAAGAGGTTTTTAAACTGGATCATGCATTATGTGTGTGCATATACGTTTCTGTTTTTTTCCATACCCAAAATTACAAACCTGCCATGACTTGTCTTGTGCAGGACTCTTCCACACGTGAGAAAATGAGAGTTGTCTATATGTTAAATCTGTAGAGTTAGGAAGTGACCTTTGTCTTTCATCGAAAGCACTTGACCTGTAGCAGTGTGGCCTCACCAGTGAAGGAGCAAAGGCTTTACTAAAGGCCCTTGAAACCAACAGAACTCTGCTCGTTCTGGATATAAGAAAAAATCCACTTGTTGGTATGTGGTCACTTTTTTGAAATTGATAAACACGTAGCAAAACAAAAAGAATTTGTTCACGTATTGACAGTTTTTAAAAATTTAATGTGTTTAACTTTGCTCATCACACACAGTTGGCCCTTGAACAACGTGGGGTTAGTGGTGCCGACCCCTACGCAGTTGAAAATCTGGGTATAAGTTTATAGTCAGTGGTTCCACATCTGTGGATTCAACCAACCTTGGATCGTGTAGGACGATAGTACATATTTATTGAAAACTATGCGTGTGTCAATGGACCCGCGAGGTTCAAACCCATGTTGTTCAAGCTTCAACTGTACTTTTCTAGTGTTGCACTTCCCTTATGTTTTTAGCAGATAATGTAGTAATTAAAGTGAATTTTACTTGTAAATTGTTCTTATCTCGACTCTGAATAGAGGTGAACCTAGATACTAAGCCTACTTCCACCAAGAGCATTTTTTCCTGTGCAACCTCTGAATTCTTGCCAGGAGCACTTTATTCATTTGTCAGAATCACAAGCAATTTTTTAAATATCTTCTGTGTGCCAGATATGGGTTTAGGCACTAGGGATAAAGCAGTGAACCAGACAGACAAAAGTCTTGCCCTCGTGGAGCTTACATTCTAGTGAAGGAGTTCAGATAGAAATGAGTAAACAGATAAGTAATATAATTTTAGAGAGTAGGAAGTGCAAAAATATCTTAAAGTAAGGAGAGTGAGGGAGTTCAGATAGAAATGAGTAAACCGATACGTAATATAATTTTAGAGGGTAGGAAGTGCAAAAATATCTTAAAGTAAGGAGAGCGAGGGAGAGCAGGTAGGACTCCATTGGATAGGTTTGTTAGGGGACAGCTTCACTGGAGAAGTGGCATTTGAACAGGGACATGAATGAAGAGAGGAGCAAGCCGTGGAAGAACTGGAGTAAGCACATTCCAGGACAAGGAGGCAATGAGTATGCAGGCATGTAGGTGGGTGGAGTATTTAAGGAAAAGCAAGGAGGCCAACATGGCCAGAGTACCGAGTGAAGAAGAGTGTGGTATGACATGAGGTCAAGGAGCTAGCCAGGGGTCTGCTCTTGTAAAGTCTTGAAGGCCAGAGTAAAGATGTGGATTATTCTAAATGAGTAGAGGGGTTTGAACTGGAAAAAGGCATGATCCAAATAGTGTATGAATAAGGTGACCTGGTATAGAGAATGGACTTGGGAGGATAAAGAAGAGAAACAGGGAGACCAGTTAGGAGACTGTCACAGTGCTCCAAATAAGAGATGTTTATGGCCTAGGTTAGGTTGGAAGTTTGGAGCAAGTGAAAAGTGGTTGAATTCAGGTTGTGTTTTGAGGGTGTAGCTATCAAGACCTGCAGATAGGTTAGATGTGGGGTATGAAGGAAACAGTAACAAGGAGACAAGTCGTTGATGATTATGTGTGCAACTGGGTGCTATCACTTAGAAGAAGGGGGCTGATGGGAGGAGCAGCTTTTGAGGGAATATATCAGGACTTTGGTTTGTTATCTTGGATGCCCTTTAGGTATCTAAGCGTCTGGATGGTGCTCAGACTGTACTTTCTATCCAAAGGTATCTAAAGCCACTTTAGATGCAAAATGTTTAAAGCTGACCTTTGCTGCTGCCAAAATAGTAGCCACTGTGGGCAGTCTGCAAGATGGCATCTTAGGTTTTTGAGGAAGAAATTAGAATACACAAAGGGGGAAATAAGTGTATAATTACATAATGTAGATTTCCTATTTAATTTTATGGGAAAAGCAATAATTAGTTGGCTTTTGGTTTTAAATGGAAATAGCCACTCATTGGGAAATAATTACTCTAATTTCAATTTATTTTACTTTAAGTCATTCTGTGCTGAAAGCAGTTACCAAAAAAGGTCTCCAGAATGGAAGGAGTGCCAAGTCAGAGGTATATAACATGTTTTAATTCTCTCGGAAGAATTTCTCTTTAATGGCTTGTTTTTCTTTCCTTCTTTTTTTTTTTTTTTTTTTTTTTTGCGGTATGCGGGCCTCTCCCTGTTGTGGCCTCTCCCGCTGCGGAGCACAGGCTCCGGACGCGCAGGCCCAGCGGCCATGGCTCACGGGCCCAGCCGCTCCGCGGCACGTGGGATCCTCCCGGACCGGGGCACGAACCCATGTCCCCTGCATCGGCAGGCGGACTCTCAACCACTGCGCCACCAGGGAAGCCCCTCTTTCCTTCTTAAAAGAAAATTATCAAGGTACTTTCTGCCATTTTAAAACTAAGTTTTTAGTCAAATGAAATGGCTTTTCTGTCTTTGAAAATGTTGTGTGATGCTTTAATTTAGCTTCCCAGAAATGCAGATTGAAGACCTTTTATTAACTTAAAATATCGTAATTTCTAATGAAGATCAAACCCTCCTAAACTACCTGGAACTTAAATGGCATATTTATCATTTCTCTCTCAGTACCAGTGGATAACTTCTCCATCGGTGAAGGAACCATCCAAAGCTTCTAGACGGAAAAAGAGAACTATAATTTTGGAAAGTGGTCGAAAAGGAAAAGCTACTATTAGAATTGGTAACTCTTTTTTTCTTTCTTTTTTTTTTTTTTGCGGTACGCGGGCCTCTCACTGTTGCGGAGCACAGGCTCCGGACGCGCAGGCTCAGCGGCCATGGCTCACGGGCCCAGCAGCTCCGCGGCATGTGGGATCCTCCCGGACCGGGGCACGAACCCGTGTCCCCTGCATCGGCAGGCGGACTGTCAACCACTGCGCCACCATGGAAGCCCTCTTTCTTTTTTTTAATGCTACTAGAACTTATACCCCTTATATTTTCTGGTGTGCTAAAATTAAAACAGCTTTAATGGTTATTCCTTAACGGTTAATTACTTCCTTAACGGTAAGCTGTTAATATTATTTGTGGTTCTTATGGAACGTACCTAGGATGTTCCTGACACATAGTGTTTAATATTTATTAGATATTAATTTTAATATGATAAAGCTCTTGAAGTGACAAAATCCATATCCAGATACGAGGTCACCTTTTCTCCCTTCCATGTGGGGTCCAGGCCTTAGGAAAGAGAGAAGCATGTGATGTGTCTGTTGACAACCCCAAAATAAAATAAAGTAGGCAGAGCCCTTGGCACTTTACAGGTATGAATACCTTTTATTGTCATCAGAACCCTGTGAACAGACAGTGTTTTACCGCAGTGCAGACAGGTTAGGGTCAGGTGCAGCGGGGAACTGGGATCAGGCAGGATAAGAACATGGGGAGATTGGTGGGGGGGGCTGTTTCCAGAGCCTTTACTAAGGAAACAACAAAAATCACAGATGATAATGACTGTTTTTTCAAAATGCAGGAATCAGTGGAAAAACTAGAAATGATCATGTTCAGAATTGTCATCAGTTGTGTCTTAGTAGAAGTCAGTTACTTTCCCATAAGCCAGAAATAACACTGAAAAACAAGGAAAGATCCCGTTTGCAATAGTCACAAAAATTAGTAAATATCTAGAAGCCAGTTCAGTGTTCTCCTGAAAAAGTTAGTGCAAAAGGATAGATGAAACATTTTAAACATATATGTTAACATTAATAAAATGTAATGTTAACATACGATCAATTAACGTATAAAGCCACGGGCAGAGGGAAACAGAGATCGGAGGAAAAGCCCAGAAACAGGTCCCTGTTTACTTGAGAATTGTATTTTAACTTAGACAATTTTACAGTCTAAGTTGACTTTTTGTCTAATTGATTGATTGAAGCATTGATAATTCATTTAAACAGAAATTAGATATTTGCATCATAGCATACACAAATTCTAGTCAGTCGAAAAGATGCAAAGGCAACTAAATGCAAGAAGCAAATATAAAATACAGGAGAGAATTTCTGTGTAAGTGTAGGGAGTACAGAAGCCTTCCTAAGTAAGCCATAAAACTCAGAAGCCATAAAGTAAAAGATATTTAATTCCATGAAAATTTAAAACTTTTCTACAGTTCAAGACGTAAACAAAACAAAATGACAGACACCAAAGTTGGGTAGTGTATTAACATATAAAGGTTACTGTTGATATAGAGAAGAACCCACAAATAAATGAAAAAGGATAAGCAAATTTTAAAAAGGCAGGGGGTGGTTTCTACCTGTATGAGCAAACAACTCGGAAGAAACACAGCTGGCTACTAGACAGTTGAAGAGGGGCCAACTTCTTTAGGAAATGCAGATTAAAACCATGGGATTTTCTTCCCCTCTGATGGGCAGAAATTCTAAAGACTGATAACATCTGGTGTAGACGAGGGAACAAACACACTTTGCCTATGTTAAGTATAATAAATGTGTTCAATTTTGGAGTGAGGTTTGCAGCGTCCATCAAAGTTCAAAACTCTCTTGCTCTTTGACCAAAGACTTTTACTTCTAGGCACCTGCCCTCTGCCAGTACTGTGCCTTGCACAGAAGTGTGCATAAAATCAGGCACCCGCAAGTCCAATGAGGGATACTTACATAATGGGGAAAATCTAGAGACAACCCGGATGTCCTTCAGGAGGGGTCTGATGAAGGAAATTAGGATCCATCCGTGGTATGGAGTAACGTGTGTGTGGAGAACGGGGAAGGCCTGTGAGCAAACTGGGAAGATGACCTGATACGTCATGAGGTCAAAAGGAAAAAGAGCAGGTGTAGAAAAGGACATTTCTATGATTCCACTTAGAAAGCCACAGTGTTTGTATTTGTAAATACTATGTATGTATATATGTACATACGGAAACACGCATATATACACGTATACACATTTGTGTATCTGATCCTGAAAATGCACAAAAGACTGTTATTGGCAACCACCTCTATGGAAGGGAATAGATCTTTATATTTTTACTCTAGTTTTCCTAATCGTGTGCAAATTTAGAGTTAATTTTTTATTTAAAAGTTAGGCAGTCAGGAGAGGCCTAGTGACTGTTTTGTGGGCTTCTCTCACCTCAGGATGCACTCTTCGCGCCCTTCTTGTTTCTGGTTTGTCTTTTGGAGCAGACACCACTGAAACGAGCGTCTTGTCATCGCTTGCCAGCTGCCTGCGGTTTTCTTGCGCCCTACTAACCGTCACCACCTTTGTGAGATGCTGTTTCGCGCTGAGGTGGTGTCTTTCCCCTCACACACACCCCTCTGGTACCTTGGGAAGTCCAGGGGTTTCTCAGTGGGCATTCTAGAATACTCATCCCAGAGATGCAGTGGGTTTTTCAGCCACATGCATTTGGGGAAAACTCTGTTCCTGTATGAATTATCCTCTTGGGAGTTCACGATTCACCGGAGCTCTTGAGACGCTCTAGGAAGTTGAGTCCAGAAACCCGTGTAGCCCTGTTAATTCAGGATTTCCTAAATTTCTATGACTGACTGTGGCACCACTTTTCCAGTCACAACCATCCTTATCCGCTTCCGTTCTAGACTCCCTGGGGAGTGCTGCTCAGACTCTGTCCTGGAAGCTTTGTAGTCCCAGGATTACCTGCTGCTTCCACACCCACCCGGCCCCCTGCTAGCGCTCTGTCAGCCTGGCACCTTCTCCGTGCCCCCAACTCATTCGGCCACAGGCCCTGCCCCTGCTGTGGGATTTAGTGATAACTCCTGGGAGCGGTGGCCCAGCACAGCCCACGGCAGTGCTCGGTGTGGCTCACAGGGTTTAAAACACACAATTTGAGCCCTTACTGGAACATGGGAAGATGATTTAAATCCAGATGTCTTATTTCATAATCCCCGTGTCTCTGAAAGTGGGAGAAACAGACTGGGAGGGCCGTATGTTTCAAGCAAAAGGGAGACTGTTTCTCTGTGGAAGTAAAGAACGGGCCCTCACAGTTAACAGGTAACGTAGGGGGTTTGTGCTGAGTCTGTCATGTTGGGCCTGTTATACTCATTTATATGACCGTTGGGTCCTTATTGGCATTTTCACTTACTGCCCATGCTTGAAACTCCCCAGTGTCCCTGTCTTGATCACGAGCCCTAATTCTGTTGACCTAGAAAGTTCTTTGTGGGAGCTTTCTAGCAGGCCTCTCCCCCAGTGTCCCCACCCTCCAGCCCCTGTGTCCTAGTGCTTTTTCTACAACGCAGAACTCCTTGTTGTGCAGACCTGATTGCTCCTCGTGCTCCAGGATCCGATGGATCCAGTTCCCAGGAGAGCGTGTCTGCAGGGCCCTCTGCGGTCTGCAGTCCTGCCCCCAGCCAGGCACCCAGCACCCCAGGTGCTGCAGAGAACTTGCTGCGGTCCCCCGTGCCTTGGCAGAGACAGCTGTCTGCCAGGTGCCTTTCCTTCGTCTCCCCCTGTCCTGACCCTTCCCACCTCCCTTCCGCTGAAACCTTCAACCTTCCCTTGGGCAGAGGTACTTGCTCAGCTCTGTGCTTCCACAGCGCTTATCCTGTGGAATCTGAATTCCCTCCACAGCCGTCTTGCTAGGTTGGGAGCAGCTGATTCCCCTTCATCTTTTTCTTCCTTCCCTCAGCCCCACAGCAGGGACACTCTCAGGCACCGTGCAAATTTAATCTTCAATTTCTAGTTGTTATGACATTGTTGCTGTCAGGATACCACCTACGTTCACAGTAGGATGGGTAAATGTGTGGGGGACGACTGTAAAGACAGATTCTTTGTAAATCCAGGTTCTTAATTCTTCCCCCTTTTAATATTTTTTCCCCTTAAATCACGTGTCCTTTTTGCTGCTCCAGCTCTATAATTGGACTGTCACCTGGGGAGCCTGAGGCAGCAGAATATCAAAGAGGGTAGACACTACATTTTTAATGTCAGTGTCAACCAGGATACCTACTACCTGTGCAAAGGGGGGCCCGGAATTCAGGCTCAAAGCCTGTTACCAGATACTTGGTTTCCCTGCTTGCGTCTCTTCTGTCTGTCGACGTGCACTTGACTCCTATTAACTTTAACAGGAATTATGTGTGTGCCCTGAGGGCCGAGCATAGCTTTTAATGGGGGCTTCCTCACACTGCTTTTCTTTGCTGTTTACTTTTAATGAATCCCACCCTGTAGAAGTGGAAGAATAAAATAGGATGTGCTTGAGAAAATTGAGAGAGTTATGACATATTTTCCTTGTAATCCAGAATAGCATGTCAGCTCTTCTTCTGTTTGTCTCCTTTGGTTGTCAGCGGAAGATAATTTTGGCTTGCTCACTCTCCAAATCAGAAACTGAAGTCCAATACTAACGTATCCTAGATGAAACTTGACCCATTCATTTTTGAGAGTCTGTATGATCCCTGTGCAAGGTGCGGAGAATGACAAGACAACTCTGTTGACTTCAATCGATATTTACATAGCATTGGATGTGTTCCAGATGCTGTTCTAAATTCTATCAGTTATCTACTTTTGCATCATAGAACACTTCAAGACTGTGACTGAAAACCACAGCCATTTCTTTTGCTCAGGATTCTTTTCAGTCAGCAGGTGGGGCTGGGCTCAGTGGGGTGGTTTCTTCTGCTGGTCTCATCTGAGATCACTTATTCAACCAAAGTCATCTGGTGATCCACCTAGAGTCTAAATGGCCCCCCTCATCTGTCTGGCAGCTGGTGCTGGCTGTGGGCTGGGCCTGTTATTTCCAGCAGGCTAGCTCGGGCTTGCTTCCATGGCAGTGATGTTTTAAGAGGGAAGGTATAGAAGCCTCATGCCCCTTGAGGCCTCAGCTTGGAAGTTGCACAGCATCACTCTTGTTGCAGTCTCTTGGTCAAAGCAAGTCCACAAGGCCAGCCCAGATTCAAAAGGTGTGGAGCACTAGACCCCACCTCTTGCTGGGAGGGCTGCAGAGAATTTGTGGCCATTTAGTCCTCACATCAGAGAGGCACAACAGAGAGATATAGTAACTTGTTCAAGGTCACACAGCTTGGGACAATACAGTGTTTTAAGTGCTTTGAAAGCTGCTGCTCATTATTTTTAAATCTTAGCGCCACTATTCGGACCAACTTATTTTTTTTCTCTGCAGCCTTGTAGAGAAAGGGTCATTCACATTGCTGTGTGGCTGCCATGGGTTGAAAGCTTCATCTATGTTGTACCACTGAACTGTCATAACTAGTATGAAATGGAGATATTATTATTATTGCTAATATTCAGATGAGGAAACTGAGGCTCTTGGAAATTAAGTATGAGTCGTATAAGAGAATGTTAACTCACTGTTCCATATGCAAGAGTGATCTCCCTAAGTAAATGATAAATGTGCTGGCACAGATCTTTTTTTTAATCTCTTGTTTGCATCTGGAAAATGGTTTTTAAAACTTTTCTGTTGCTTTGTTAATGGCAGTTGCACATTGCAGAAAAATAGCTGGAAGAAAAAACATGTTTTTCAGATGTCCAGTGCAGGCCCAGAATAGAAGCAAGATGAATATTCCATTCCGCATTGGCAACACCAAAGGAGATGATGCTTTAGAAAACAGATTTCTCGACAAAGCTCTTGAACTCAGTATGATCTCCCTGAAAGGGCATAGGTGGTGAGTACGTGTCCCATCCAGAAGCTTGTCAGAGAACTGGTTTAGTTTTCAGACGCTGAAGGAGACACATCTAGGAGCCTGCCCATCCTGGAGTAGCAGTTATTGTAACTAGTTGGGAAAGACCGTTTGTTACGGGGGTGCTCCTGCTGCTGCTTACAGGCCCCTTAGCACGATTCCACGGCCGAGAGCCTGGGGGGGGCGCACCTTCTAGGAGCTTTGGTCAAAATTTCCTTTGAAAATCTCTGCTCTGACAGCACAAAGGGTGCCATCCCCTCTCTAGTGCAGCTGGCACAAGCCTGTTCAGTGTAAGAACAGACACTGTTGCTCCCCTGAACATCAGAGAGAGTAGTTAATTCTGTGAGCTCCATGGAAGATGTATGTTTTCACGCATGAGAATAGCTGCCCGCTCCCTGCCGCCTGCACAGCAGGCTCATTGAAGAGTTGAGCTAACCTAGGTTACCTGTGAGCATGACGGTCCTTCACTGCCGTTGGAAAGGAATTTTCTAATGACTGAGCTGTGTGACGCTCCTGGCCACCTGCAGGGGCTTTCAGGTGGGAGGTTGGACACGACGGCCTCAGGTGCCGTGACTCTCGCAGGAGCTGGTGACGGGAAGGAGGGTCATCCTGATGCTCAACCAGATGCTCCTGTTCTTAACGGCTGCATCGGTGGTTCTTCTGGGTCCGTGGGAGGCATTCAGGCCTCTCTGTATAATGCTGTCACCATCGAAGATGTCAGAAGCTGGCAGCCTTCATGAAGCATTTTTTGGAGATGCACCAGCTATGAGCACATCCTAACTAATATACACTCTGCCCTTGAACAGTGTACAAAATTGAAAGTCACCTGGGCATGGCTAAAAAACACAGTATTTTTTCCGAATGAACAGACTTATGATAGATTTTCTTCTTTTTTCAGAGAACAGAAAAGCATCCACAGCTATCCCAAGCTGTTGAAACTTAACCTTAATTCTGACTTGAACTGGAAGCTTTTAAAAAGTCTTCTCTTACTTTTCTACCAAATTCCAGCTACTGTTGTCTTTGCTGCTACTTTTTCTGCCTAGATCTCATATTCAAAGCTGCCTATGGGTTTAATTATATGCCAGTTGCAGGTTATTATTTTTAGAGAAACACAGACACACAGCATGGAGGGTGGGTGGGGCCCTCTAGGTGCTGAATTTTGATCCTTTGCAAGATGACAGCAGTGGGGTCTTCTGGATTCTTTCTTTATACAGTTGTTCTCATAAAGCGATAGAAGTGACTTACTATATGTTTATATAGCAAGGTCTGTTTCTACTACCAAATAGTTTATATATCTATGCATTTATATCTCTGTGCCTTTATATTTCTAATAATACGGTTCTTGTTGGTATATGTTGAGACTTTGAGAATTTGTTAGGATCCTTGACCTTGTGCATTAGAGTGTTAGGTTCTCAACAGTCATGTGCCTCCCCTTCCCCCTCCCCTCTCCCTTTTTAAGCTGCTTCACAAGATTTGGAAGCTCCCTGATTCACTTTTCCTTTCCTTTCAGTGGGTAGAAGATCAGTTGGTTGGTTGGTTGGTTGGTTTTGTTTTTCAGTTATGCTGTTAAACTAAAAATCTGTGTTAAATTCCCTTACTGTTGCTTCACGTGATTGTTCTCCTTCTGGTGTTTGACCAGTGATGCCGAAGAAGGAAGATCTTTGCTGAATAGTCTTTTCCCCTATTGTTCATCCATTGTCAGTGTTTTATGTTGACCGTGTGAAGGACATTAAAGTCCTAAAACATCTAAACCTTTGTCAATGAATTTCTTTACATGCTTTTTAGATGGATTGTTCTTTTAAAAACTTTATGCTGGGAAAACTTGAGTCTAAAAATAGCATCTGTGAAGGGTATTTTTTTCAGAACCGTGTAAGACTTGAGTCCTGTACCTCCATGTTTTTAATGATTCAGCGTACTGGTAGCTTTCCGTTGGCTTTTGGAATGGACATTATCAACAAACCACCTTACAACACAGCTCACGATATAAAGTTGTATGAACTTTGTCCCACTTAGGCTGGAAACATGCCACTAGGACAGTTTTGAGCCATCTTTGTGTTTCGCTGGATTGTGTAATGAGGACTACACTGATCTTTTGTCCCAGCTCTGCACCAATTAGTTGGGTTAGTTGGGTTTCCTGCTTAGGGCTAAACCTTGCCAGTCATGGTTCTCTCATCTGTAAAAAGGAGGATTGAAATAACTCCCCCACTTATCTCAGGGATGTTTGAAGAGCTTAAAACAAGGGCTCAGTGCAGGACTCAGTGACTGTTTAAACACAGTAAATGTTTCAACAGCAAAAGCCGGCCAGTCCATGGACGCCATCCAAGTGTTCACATATAATAGTGCTCAGAGTCTATTTTGCCTACTTCCTCATCCATTCGTATGATGGTTCCAAGTCCCTGTGGTTTGTACCGGCCCCAAATCTCTTGAATCTCCACTTATTTCCATTCCCATTGCCACAGCCAGCTCTGTCAGCCCTCAGTGGATCATTTCAGCAGCCTCATCTGCCCCCACCTGCCCCTACCAGCACAGCCAGTTGGACCATCACTTCCCCTTCATGCTCCTCCTTGGTTCATTAAAATCCCAGACTTCTGAGCCCAACGGTCACAGCTTTGTGGTGTCTGGTCTGGCTTCTTCTTTCTTGTGTTTCTGGTTCTTGGAATGTGGCGAGCATATATGCCCGTGCTACGTCGGGTAAGCCTGGAGTTTCTGCCCCCCCTCAGCAAGACTGATGTTCCTTCAAGACGCCTGCCAACCTCCTGAGCTTCTTTGTGGCTCCTGCATTGGAAGGATGCGCTTTTCCTTTGTTCTTATAAGCGTGACCCTTTTATCCCATCACAGCACCTCCATTCTGTGTTTTCCTGTGCCGAGGGTGTCTGCTTATGTGCCTTCCCCATTGGAGCAAGGAACAAGCCCTGTTTCTCCACCTCCATCACCTGGCATCCTGCCTTGCCCTTAGGAGGTGCTCAACGACTATGTGTTTAATGAATGGAAAGGCAGGGCTTCCTGAATTTTGCAAACAGCCTGCAGTAAAGGCAGAGGTACAATCTCACATACGTGGATGTTTTAATTTTTCAAAAGCTTACTATATAATTTCATTTTTAACTAAAATTTAAAATCTTGGAGGGCTCCCAGACTCTTCTTTACATATGTGTGAAAGTGTTTGGAAAACGGCGAGCAACTGCATTCATACCAGGAAAAAGGGTAGTCACTGTTGTCTGGAGCACAGATCGCTGGAAGATACTCATTGAGCGAAAACCTTGACCTTTGAATGTCTCAAGTGAGTGAACGGACGCCAGTCTGCTGACCACGTGGAGAGTGGGGAAGGGGAGATAAGGATGCAGGCCCCGGGTCTACAGGCTGCGGGAGCCACAACTGGCCAGTCTTTAAGGTTAAAAGCAAAGTGGACAGACAGGTGTCTTTCAGGCCCTGGGAAATCTGTGTAAGCCTTGGTGGCCTCACGTTCCTTCAGATCCTCCGGAGTGCCCTCCTTCTTCTCCCAAACTGTTTTTGTTTATTTTTCTCTTTCAAAATTTGACAACACATAACCATGTTAATACCACCTAAGTGAGAAAAAACAGATTTGTTCCCACATTGCTTATGTTTACCTGCACACACTGCTTTATCCCCAGCACTGTGGCTCTGTTCTTTGCCTGCACAAGAAACAAAATTGTTCTGTTCGGCGCTAGTCTATGTTTATCTAAACATCTAATGCTGTCTCATCACAACTTAGCGGATGCTGGAAGGTTTGGCCAGCCCTTAGGTGGAGTATGTGATGTAACAAATAATTAGTCCCTTTTCTCCCCTTTAGAGCTTAAGGAGCCACTAAGACCCTGTAAAATGGACAAGACCCATTGATAGATGTCCAGCTCTGCCTAAGGCCCTTGCAGGTCTGGCCTTGTATCACTCTGGGATTAATGTTTGTTGTATTGTGTTCTTTGGATGGAAAATAAAATGAGGAAGAATTTTCTCACATTTGATCCGAATGAACATAATTAAAAAGTGAAATGCTACTGCGTCTGCAAAGAAATCAATCACTTTAATTGGGAAGAAGATTCCCTGCCTCTGTTAGTAATGGGGCTCTTGGTAATTTAGAATCAGAATCCATGACAGCTTGTGATGAATTGGCTCCTTTTGGGCTAAAGAAGGTAAGAAGTTCTAATTACCCCTGGATTATTCCAGAGTGGGTGGAAAAGCTTGATCAAAGAGATATTGGGAGAGATCTAGAAAAGCTAGCAGTGAGCAAAGATTCATTGAATTTCTTTTTAAGAATCTACAGAATAAAATAGTTCGTTTGTTGTGACAAAAACAAGAGCCTGTGGTATTTGAAATCCCAGAGCAAATTGGATTTTCTAAGAAAATAGGGAACTGGGCATATGAGAAAAAATTTACGTACCCAGAAGTCCTATAGTTAGGTTATAGAAATTGGCCTTGCTTACTTGTTAGCACACGAGAATACTGACAGCCTTGTGCCTCACTTGGGGAAAAGTATGGAATTCATCCTTTGAGTGTTTAAATGTATAAGTAATTGGCACTAAGTTGAAGGCAGTCCAAAATGTTTGATTCAAATGAAAGCATAATTTAAGTTAGTAGAAATGTACTCAGGGTCCTAATGAATGAATCTACTGACCCAATCCCTTTTGGTATCCTAGCCTTTGTTTCTCTTCAGATTGCCAACAATACCTGAAGAATAGGCTGGATTTTAGGTTGATGCGTTTTATTTTGAATTGTGTGTGTTGATTTTTATATATCTATATAGTTATAGATATAATTTCAAACTTAAAGGAAAGTTGCAAGATTAGTACAAAGAACTCTTGTATATGCTTTACCTAGATTCACCAACTATTAATATTTAGCTTTATTTGCTTTGGCATTCACTGTCTTTCCATATATACATGTTTTTTTCTCCTGAACCCCTTAAGGGTAAGGACACATTTTGCCCTTTTCCCTGGAAATAGTGATTACTTCCTAAGCGAAACAACATTTTCTTACCAAACCACAGCACAGTAGTCTAAGTCAGAAATTTAACATTGATACTGTTGACTGATCTACCATCCATATTCAAATTTTGCCAGTTATTCCAGTAACATCCTTAATGGCTAAATTTTTCAGGCCAGGAACCAGTCTACAATCATGCATTGCACTTAGTTCTCATGTCACTTTGGTCTAAGTATGAAATAATTCTTCAGCCTCTTTGTTCCTCATATTATGAGAGTTTGTGACGAGTATAGGCTGGTTGTTGTGTAGAATGATCCTCATTCTGGGTTTGTCCTGTTTCCTCATGGTTCTTTCATGTTCTGTGCTTTGGATGGGGTTCCACAGAGGTGACGGTGTGTCTCTCTGTGCATCCTTACAGGAGCCCCTTGATGGTCATCTGTCTCATTAGCATCTTGGTTAAGGTGGTGCCCCCGCACTTTCTCCACTGTGAAGTTATTATTTGTCCCTTTGTAGTTAATAAGTAATTTATGGAGAGATATTCTGAGACTCAAAGTATTCTGTTCTTCATCAAACTTTTGAATTACATACTGGTTCATAGAACCAGTAATTCAGGTGGATTTATTTGATGAAGAAGGTGAAGTGATTCTTAATGCTTATTTTCCACTAGTAGTTTTACAAGCCACTCTTCTCTCTCCAAAAGGAAAAAAAATCCTAAAATATAAGCAGCGGAGCTGTGCAGAACAGTTCATTGACAAAAGGCAACCGTTGGAGGATATGTATTCCAGGAGCTCTGAGAGTAACAAACATATTTTGAGAATGTGAACAGTATGAGCAAGTGTGCTTTCTGATGAATCAGGGAAGGAGGAAAAGAATCCCCTGATCAGGCTATGGGGACCGACTTGCAGACTTTTCCTTCCCTGACTAGTCAAGGTTGTTTATTTCTCAATAGTCGTAGAAGTACAGCCCTTTGGCCACACAGACCTTTAATCTAATAACCAGATCATGAACCACATAGCCTGATTATGCTTTAAAAGATGTGATATTTATAATAACCTGAAGTTAAAGTTGCTTCTAATGACTCTAGCCCAGCAGAATAGCCCCCGAGAGAAAAGTAAAATCTTGGCTTCCATCTAGCCAGGTGGAAAGCTGTAGGCATCCCGAGAAATGAAACTTGAAGTTGAAATGTAAGAAATGTAGGAAGTCACAGGTCATTCTGGAGGAAAAAATTAATGATCTTATCCAGCAGAGTAAAAAGCGGCTAGAGGCTGAATCATTCTTTCCTGTTCCCTTCCCCCAGTTTAAAACCATAGGTTCTGTAGGTTGAAAGTCCAGGATCTGAAGCAGAAATCTTTAGGAGTTCTTAGGAAATGACAGGTGAGCAGGTTAATAACCTCAGGTAGGAACAATTCTGCTGTAAAACACACCGGGGAAAATACTCCTGAATTTCTGATGAATTTAAATCTTGGGCAGTCTAACATATTTTCTAAAGAACTATGTTCAAATTAAGGCTCCAGCTGATGTTACCCAGTCACCTCCCCCATTAAGCCATCTCCAGTTCTCCCAATGGCATATTGTTCAAGATATGGTGTCTTACATGAGCAAGGTTCTTGTGGATACAGGGACAAGATATATCAGTTAGGATTTTGTTGGTCACAGTACATAGAAACCTTGGTCCCAACTGGCTAAAGCAAAAAAAAAAAAAAAAAAAGAAAAAAATTATTGGTTGATGTAACTGAACAGTCCAAACACAAGGGCCAGCCCAGATCTGGTTTACTCGAGAGGCCCATGTTGTGTATCCTTTGGAGCCACCTTTCTGGGACTCTGCGTCTTTGTCCTCCTTCGTGTCATGCTTCATGATAACCACATTGGTGACATTGCCTCTTCAGAAGGGGTCTGTAGCTCTGCTTTCCTCGCCAGAGTGTCCAGCCTCACTCTGCTTGGGCTGCCTTAGATCAGGTTCTCGTTCCTGTGCCAATGAGTAGGACCCGGAGGAAGGGACATGCTAACTGGCTGGAATACAACAGGACCCATCTTTGGAGCTGGGTAGGTGGCCAATCCCACGTAAACCATATAGAAGCCTGTGCAGTTTGCCAAATAAGTTCTGCTTTTTGTTGCCCTTATGGAGTTTACAGCTTCATCAGGGAGGCAGACAAACAAATAAGCAAATGGATACAAGATACGAAGTGAAAGAACAGAGCTGCGAGAATAAATGTCAGGGAGACACAGTCCAGACGGCGAAATGGGAAGTGACATTTGAGTTGAGATCTGAATGGTTGCGCAGGAGTTAATCAAGAAAAGAGGTTAGGGAGAGACAAAAGCCACGTGAGCATTTGGGGGAACCTTTATCACTTGACTTTCTCTTTGGAGAGTTGGTGTGTGATGCTCAAAATATTGAATAACTAGTATGGTACCCTAAAGAGGGCCAAATTACAAGTGGCCAAAGGAGGATGACTCCAGGAAAGCACCACCTTGCCGTAGGTGGCCACAGATGAGTGGCCCACTGCTGGGGTCTGAGGCCCACAGGGCTAGGGCTGGGGCAGAGACTGTTAACCAACTAGGATGGAAGTAGTAGATAAGTATATAAATAACTGGTATGGCAGCAGAGGCGTGTACCTGGTGGATTTCAAGCCTGAGTGTACCCCCTTTTTTTCTGGGCCTCTTTCCACTGTTTACTGACCACCAAACCTCCCCATGCGATAGTCAATAAATGTTGACTAAACATATAGATGACTATATTGATAGCGTGGGAGAATTATCTACATTCATGCCTGATTGATATTGATAGAAGATTTCGCCCCAGAGCAAATTAGCAAATGCTTCCCTAGATTCCGCAGAGCATCTCAGACATTGGTTTTCAACTAGAGGCTTCTGGGATTTGAATCAGCATCTGCCTGAGGTTTGCAAGTTGAGGGGAATCTCAGCCTGGAGACACATGTTGATTCCACGTAAAGTGTTGGAAGCCCACACGGAGTAATAAACTTATAGTTGTGTTCTTTTTGAACCATTTAATACTTATTGACTTAATGGGCATGTTAAAAAAAATCATGAGATGAAGCATTAACATCTTGATTCCTGTCTTTTCTTGAAGGGGGAGAAAATTTGGGCCTGCATTGCAGCATGGAGGTTTGTCTGCAGCCAGTAGAGGCTGCCTCTTTAGTTGGTGGGCTCTAATTTGCCTTTCTTCCACCTTTCTCACTTTTTTCATATTTGTGACGTACTTGCCCTTGGGTACCGGGTCTGAAAATAGCAAGATTTCAGCTTTCTATTAGAAAACCATCGCGAGGTCAAAAGAGTACGATGATCCTTGGCATCACCCTTCTGGCCTTTTCCACTGTTTTAACCCCAGCAGCAGGAGCATAAACTTTCCAGCTGTGTGCAGGACTCAGAACTGAGCCAGAGCAATCCCCAAACCAGCTGAAGTTAGTCTGTTAGCTTTGTGCAGGCTGAAAGCTTTACATAATCATTTGCAGTCATACCTTCTGTTCATTTCCCTTTAGTGTACAGTTTCCACCTCCAAGTTCTTCTCTTACACCCTGAGAGGCTGGCCCAGAACTAACCTAGGAGCCTCCACTTGGGTGAGTAATTGTCATTAGCCTCCCTTGAGTCTCTTAAGCATCTCTCCTGTTTAGGGCTGAAGTCTAGTTCTATACGATTTCAAGTAAAAACTCCCATCCACAAGTCACTGATCCATTCATCCAACCTTACCTAGTTAGTTAGCAAAATGGGGAATCGTATTGACAAGATCATTATCCTTAAGCGATTTGGAGCCTAGTAGGGAAATTAAAATGTCAACATGCAATTGTCATACTCTGGAACAAGTGCCTATCAGGTAGGGTTGCAGATAAAATACAGGACACCCGGTTAAACTTGCATGGTTTATTTGTTAAATCTGATACCCCTACCACCGGGGAAAGTCTTGGGTGCAAGGGAACACAGGTGAGGAGGACCAGGGACGTCTTCCTAGAAGTACTGCCATTGAGGCCAACATGAGAGGGCTTAAGTCAGAAGAGGTGCAGGATAGGGGAGGGCTCTGTGAAGACAGCGAATAGCACGTGTGAAAGCCCTGACTTGAGAGCCGCCCCAGGAAATTCAGGGGCCTGAGGTTCAGGATGTGGGAATGTGGAGGATGGAAGTGTATGTCAGGGGAGGGGAGACTGGAGACGTGATGAAGTCCTGCCATGGAATGTGGACTGGATCCTAAGCACAACGGGCCAGCCATTGTAGGACTCGAAGCGGCAGAGTGACGTAAGATAGGCATTTGAGAAAAATCCTTCTGGCTGGAGTGTAGTGACTGATTAGAAGAGGGAGTCTGGAGACAGGAGAAGGCAGAGCGGTGCTTGCTGCAGTAACGATAGTGAGTGATGGCGGATGCTGTGAGCAAGAGAGAAGAATGGATGAGCTCCTTAGAGGATGGATGGGTAGATGTGGGAGATGAGGGAAGAGAAAGGTCGCGCATGAAGATGGTTCCACTCAGTGGCACAGGAGAGGTAGGGAGAAGTGGGTACTGCGCTGCCATTTGCCTGTTGGCCTCAGACCGGCTCCCTGTCTTTCCACTGCTCTGCTCCGTGTCACAGGGCTGATCCTGCAAACCCCATCGCCCAGATTTCCTCGCCAACACTTTTCCAGGTAGGTTCAGCCAGTGGAAAACATTGGCCAGAGGTTGGAGGGCAGGGGGATGGGAGAAGCCAACGTATTTTTCCCTCGCCCTCCACTCTCTGTTCAGGCAGCTGCAGCAGGGTTGGTGGCCGCTTTGCTCTGAGTGGCTGCCCCAGGCACTTCACAGTGCTTAGTATGATAATCTCGAGGTCCATCCACGACATTGCTGCAAATAGCATTATTTCATTCTTTTTATGGCTGAATAATAATCCATTGTATATATGTACCATATCTTCTTTATCCATTCATCCATCAGTGAACATTTAGGTAGCTTCCACATCTTGGCTATTGTAAATAGTGCTGCAATGAACATTAGGGTGCATGTATCTTTTCTTTCTTTCTTTTTCTTTCTTTCTCTCTTTCTTTTTTCTTTTTTTTGTCACACGGCACGTGGGATCTTAGTTCCCTGGCCAGAGATGGAACCCACGCTCCCTGCACTGGAAGCACGGAGTCTTAACCACTGGACCACCAGGGAAATCCCAGGGGTGTACGTATATTTTTGAATTAGAGTTTTCTCCGGACCTACGCCCAGGAGTGGAATTACGGGACCCTATGGCAGCTGTATCTGTTGTCTTCACGTCTCACATCAACCACCTGCACTCCAATCCTTGCTCTCAACGTCATCTTCGGGGAACCCAACCTGCGACAGGGACCTTGACAAGAAGAAATGGCTCAGGGAAAAGCTACCTGCACAGGGAGGAGATAGAGGCCATCGACCCTGGGGTGCGGCGGGGAGAGTGGGCACAGAGATTTGTCATTTCACCCCCGATACTCAGCCCTCCTGGCTGCCCCACTCTAGGTCACCTCGTGATACAGAGATGACCCAGTTAGAGTCCCTGCCTGTGGAGGAATCTAGGGGCACCAGCGGGTCTGAATACTATTAGTGCAGGGTCTCCCCCACAGCACTGGGGTTATTTGGGATGGGCCATCCTCTGCTGGGGGCCCCTCCTGGGCACTGTGTGGGGTTCAGCAGCATCCCTGGCCCCACCCATTTGATTCCAGGGGCCCCTCCCACCCAGTTGTGACCACCACAGATTTTCCCCAGACATGACCAAAGAACTGGGTGAGGCGGGGGCAGGATGGCCCTGGGTGAGGACAGCTGTGTTGAAGCAACCAGCCTGTCCCAGGGCAAGGTCTGCCCCAATCCCGTCAGAGCCTGCATTTAGAACTGCCCCTTCCCTTTCCCAGCTCCCCTGCCCTGCAGTGGTCTCCGAGACATCATCCCTATGTAATAAATCACACCTTCTCAGTTTACTGTCCCCAGCACCTAGAAGAGTGTCTGATGTGTAGTAGATGCTTCATAAATACTTGCTGAATAAAGGAGTTGAATAAAGGGATGAGTGGATGAATGAATGAAGGTTACAATGGAAGGAGGGGGGAGATTCCCTTTCTGGCTCTCGGGGGTTGGGAGATCAAGTGAGAGATCCGTGCTAAATAGGCTGACCAGCCTTCTGGGGTTCCCCGGGAATGAGGGTTTCCCCACAGTTCCAGCGCTCAAACCTGAGCGGTCCTGGGCAAACTGGGGGCGGGTGTTGGTCACCCTATGTAAACACAGTAACAATTCCAACTGCAATAGCAATGGCCAAGGACCTCTAGGGTCTTATTGACCAGGCAGAGTTCTTTACCTGGCGGGGAAAGTGGCACAGGAGGGAGGGAGGAGTCTAAGGAAGAACATCCCACACGACAACGTGTGCCAATGGCCCTGGGCCCAAGGTCACACCTGACCAGGGCTTGCTTTTTTTTTTTTCTAATTTACTTTTTCCCACATGGATATGCAATTGTCCTAATGCCATTTATTGAAAGCTCCTTAATTTCCCCACTTTCTGTCATATCAAGTTCTCATATATCTCTTTCTGGACCTTTATTCTATACCATAGAGCTGTACGTCCCATCCTTGCACCACTAGGGCTGTTTCATCACTATCACTTTATGTTTTATTCATTTATTTTTTTGGCCGTGCCGTGCGGCATGTGGGATTTTATTTCCCTGCCCAGGGATCGAAACTGCGCCCCCTGCAGTGGAAACTCGGAGTCTTAATCGCTGGACCTCCAGGGAAGTCCCCAGGGCTTGCTTTGACATCCATCGAATGGTGGTGGGTGGACACGGGGAGCAGCTGTCTGTGAGCCATCCTGTGTAGAAATGCAGGGTGGAGGGCAGGCCAGCTGGAGCGGGAGGGGAAGAGGCGGAGGAGGGAGGGAGGGAGGGCGGGTGAGAGACAGAGAGTTTCCGGAGACAACAGCTCTGGCCCTGTCCTAGGGCATGAAAGCTGAGCTCCTAGTGCCAGGAGTCTTGGAGCCGCAGCCTGTGAGCCAGGGTGACTGGCTCTCCTCCCTGGTGTGTGTGTGTGTGTGGGTGGCTCTAGGCTTCTCAGGCTGGGAATGGGGTGCACGGAGCAGGGACGGAGTAGGGACCCTTCTCTCTGGGACCTCGCGGGCCATCCTTAGCTCACAAAGCTGAGCCACTCCTGGCCCTAAGGGTGGGGTGCTTATCCTCCCTGTCCCCTGGACTGCACCCTCTCACACACAACTTCCCCGTGTGTGCTCCCAGCAGCCAAGAGAATCTGTTTTTAAAAGATTTGGGGGAGGGGGGTAAACATACAAACAAGAGCAGAATGGATACTTTTTCAGAATGGGAATGGCTCTGTGTAACCCCACCCCCAGGGTAACCACAGTCCTGACCTCTAACACCCTTGACGAGTCAGCCTTGGTCTGGGCTTGCGGACCCACGGAAGCTTCCTCATCCCCTCCTTCAGACCCAGTCTCTCCCTCGGCGTCTTTGTGAGAAGCACCCAGGGAAGTGGGACTGCTAGGCTGTACTGCTGCTAGAACTCCACTTGGGCTCCACCAGGCTCCAGCCCCCCGCGCTGTGCACCTCTCTGACCCTGAGGCACCTCAACTGGTAGGAGCGGCATCACCTTCCCTCCCGGGACTTGTGACACTTAAGGCAGACACCGAAAAGACAAGTGTTTGGCTCCCTGGCTGGCAAAGGGCAGGTGCTCAACTGTCATAAGTGTCCGTATCAGTGAGGGTTCTCCAGACAAACAGAATCCATAGGGTTTATGTGTGTATATATACACACACACGTACATATGTACATGCATACAAAAATATACAGCTGTGTATATATGCAGTATGCATACAGACATATACACATATAGTATATACAATACACACACATATATACACACATATAAAATGCAGTTTGTATATATACAGTATGTATACACACATATACACATATACAATACACACATACATATACACTATACATACACACATAAAATGCATAGTTTATATATATACAGTATGTACACATATGTATAACATGCAATAGACACCTAGGTACATATATATCATACATATATATACACACATACAAAGATATTTAGGTGTGTATATATATAGTATGCATACATATATAATTTATGCAATACATACACGTACATATAGACACACATATACACCTACATATAAAAGCATGTAGCATAAAAATATATATGTACTGTATATATAAATTCATCGTATATATACATATATCATATATATAAGATATATACACGTACATATACACAACATATACACACCTATATGTAAATATGTGCATGTAAATACACATATAAATACATACACAAGTGTGTCTATATATAGTATATACATATATACATATAATACCTATACAACATATACACATACAGGTATACAACATATATACCCACCTATATATAAATATACACTGTATACATACATACATACAGTGTACATATACTGTATATATACACACACCCATATATCAATATATGGTGTGTGTATATATACAGCACGTTCACATTTATAATATGTATACTATATATATACACATACATACATGCATACAATATATACACACACATATAGGCTTGTATGTATACTGTATATAGTACTTACACATATACGACAAACGCACGCACATATAAACATGTGTATACATATATAATATGTATACACACATATACAAATTAATAGGCTTGTATATATTCAGTATTTTTACATATATAGTTTTGTTTTAAGGAGTTGACTCGTGACCGTGAGGCAGGCAAGTCAGGGCAGGACTCTGGGCTGGAGACACAGGGAAGAGCTGATGTCCCAAGGCCATTGGAGGAACAGTTCCCTCTTTCTAGGGAACCTCATTTTTCTCTCCAGTCCTTCAACGGATGGACGAGGCCCACCCACGCCGCGGCATTGACAATCTCCTTTACGCAAAATGGACCAATTTCAGTGTTAATCTCTTCTGAAAAATACCTTCCTGGCCACATCTGGAATAATGTTTGTGGTTGCCGGGGCCCCACGCAGTGCGCACATGAGATTAACCATCCCCGTGGTGATGATGACACTTAATTTTCTCCCTTGACCATTGTCACTACTATTCCATTAAAATGGCAGTGCCATGAGGGCAGGGCATTTCCTTTTTTGCCAGTACTGAGCGTCCGCGGTCTGGTGCCTAGCATAGGCTAAATACACGGCATTTTTGTGAACAGAAGCCGGGATTCCGGCTGTCATATTTAATGAGGAATTATAGTCTTCTTATTAGGGGGGAGGGGGTTGTGTGTGTGTGTCACGGTACGTCAAGGGCGGGAGTCGAACCCGCCACCCCAGGCCCCGAGGGCTCTCCTCGGGTCCCCACTTCGGGCCGGTGGGGGTGGCCGGGGGCAGCCGAAGACGTGCGTGCGTGCGTGCGTGCGTGCGTGCGTGCGTGCGTGCGTGCGTCGTGAGAGCGGAGGAGTCCACGGGGTGGGCCGCGCGCGCCGTGAGTGGTTCGCCCCGGCCCCCGGCTCACTGTGCTCGCCTCACGCCGGCCCGAGTTCGCAGCAGCGCTGGAGGCCCCGGGCCTGTGACCACAAAGAGGGAGCCGGGGGCCGGACGGGAGCGCGGCGGCGGCGGCGGCTGAGGCCCAGGCCAGGCCCGCTCCCGGCAGCCGCCCGCCTGCCCGTTTGCCCCGCCCCCGCCGGCGGCGCCGCGCCCCTCCCCCAACCGCCAGACTAGCACGGTGCGGGGGCCGCGCGCGAAGACATGGGGGAGAACCTGGAGCTGAGGCTGGAGTCGCTCGTGGGGGCCGAGCCCGCCGTCTGCCTGTGGCCGCTGCCGGTCTACGTAAGTGCCACCCGTCCCCTCCTCCCAGACCCCCGCCCCTCTTCCCCCGCGGCGCGCGCTGAGCCCACCGAGAAACGGAGCGACTCGAGTCGCCGGACCTTCTTAGGAGCCCCCCTTCCCGTCCCGCCGTGGTTCTCCGCGGCCGTTTCCAGCCCCCGCGCGCAGGGTGGGCAGAGGGGAGCCGGCGCCGGCCGGGGGCGCAGACTCGGCCGCGGGGACTCCGCGCTTCCGAGGGGCGCCCGAGCCGGTCTGCGGTTGGCTCTGCAGGGCTGGGGACCCCGGTCCCCCTGGGCCTGGACTGCCGGCGGGCTTGCCCTTCTGTACTTTAGGATCTGACATGTAGGGATTCTGTTTCCTGGTAGTTTATTCTTAGCGCTGTCAACGTGCTTAGGTTTTTTTTATTTTTGAGGGCACCCTTTCCTCCCTCTCTCCAGTTTTTTGGCGCCTTTGGGGCGCCCTTTGTGCGCTCAAGCTTGCGGGGGACCGGCCTCCAGGCGACCCGGCGGGGAAGCCCGCGCGACCCGCCTCTCGCGCGGGCTCCGTCTGTGTCAGTTTTGTGGAAACTGTTGTCGCGACCGGGGTCGGGGTTGGGACGCTGGGACCGTCTGGGAGCGGATGTTGACGCCGAGGCCCGGTTCTCCGCAGTTATCTGAGGTCCGAGGGTTTCCAGCCCTCCACTGCGCACTGGCGCTTTCTATTTTTGCCCTTCCTGTGCCTGGAGGCGTGGCTGAGCCTGGGCTCTGGCTTTTCCGGTTGGGTAACTCCGGGTGTCCCGGGTGGGCGGCCTGAGCAGCAGTGGGCCGGGCGGGGAGACATGCCAGGGGAGGGAAACTGAAAGTGGGGAGAACCTTCAGAACTCCAGCTGATCCACTTGCCTCACCTCCCCGCCCTTCTTACTGCACTTGTCATGCACGGGATGGCTGGCCGACGCATTTTTCAAAATGTAATAATTTGTGTGTCCTTAGTAGCCGTGAAGCGTAGTTCACTTGTAGTGCACAGTGGTAGGAGTTTTGATCGCCATCAGGCGGCAGAGCAATCCTGTCATCCCATTTGCTGCCCTTTGGCGCCAGGGTGCCTCTAGCCTCTTGGCCACTAATCTCCTCTCTGTCCCTAAGGTTTTGGCTTTTCCAGAAAGTCAGATAAACGGAACAACAGCATGTAGCTTTTGGATTGTGGCTGCTTTGGCTCAGCAAAACCTATGCGAGATTCCTCCCGGGTTTGTTTTTTTGTTGTTGTTGTTTTAAATATTTATTTAGTTAGTTATTTACTTGGCTGTGCTGGGTCTTAGTTGCGGCACATGGGATCTTCATTGGCGCGTGCAGTATGTTTTAGTTGCGGCGTGGGGGATCTAGTTCCCTGAGCAGGGATGGACCCCGGGCCCCCTGCATTGGGAGCATGGAGTCTTAACCACTGGACCCCCAGGGAAGTCCGTCATCCCTGTTGTTGCGGGTATGAGAAGCCACTCCTTTTTCTGGCTGTGTTGTATTCCATTTTCCGTTTGTCCATTCGCCTGCGGGTGGCAGGACTTGTGGGATGTTTCCACTTTTGAGGGGATCAGGAATAAAGCTGCTGTAAACATCCCAGGGCAGTTTTCCATGTGAACTTGGGTTTTTACCTCACTTGAGAAAATATTCAGGAGTGGGACTGGGGTCTGTGCTAAGTGTATGTTTAACAACCCTCCTGCATCTTAGAAATTGGTATTTTTGAATATTGGAAGAGTTGAGAAATCCACTGTGACCCAGCACCCAGGCACTTGAAACGAAGTTGGAAGTTCATCTGGACATGGTCACGTTGTCCCCGTCACTGTCTTTTATTCGAGGCAGAGCAAGGGCACAGATCTGTAACCCTTGTAAGGAAGGCCTCGTGTGTCCAGGCCCTGGCAGGACCTGGCTTTCTAGTGGTGGGCGGTTCTGCAGTGGAGAGCGTCTTTCCCTTGCTGGCCAGACCTCACTTGGCAGGGTGCGGGGTGTGCTGCCTGCGTGGCCGGGCGCTCTTTCTGCCGGTCAGCAGCCGTTCCTGGTGTGTCTGTCCTACTACCAGGCAGGCGGTCAGGTGCGCTAGTGAAGTGCTCAGCGAGCCGCAGCCTTCCTAAAGTTTGCGGGTAATGTCTGCTACCCTCCCATTTCCCTGCTGAGGAATTTTGCTTTCTCATGGGAAGTGAGGGGGCAGTACTTTATAAGAGTTCATGTTTTGTGATGACTCGATACTGAATACATTAAGAAAATGGGCTCCTTCCAGAAGCTTAACTTCTCAGAAGGTCAGATTACGCATGTGACTGCACGTTTGAAATGAGTGAGCTTGTTTGTTCATTGATTCATTCATTCTGCAAACACCTCCTGGATATTTACAGTGAGTGTTCCAGGGGGCGTGGAGGACAGTAGACAGTATTCTTCTTTTTTTTGATTTTTGAATTTTACTTTTATTTTTTTATACAGCATGTTCTTATTAGTCATCAGTTTTATACACATCAGTGTATACATGTCAATCCGACTCGCCCAGCTCAGCACACCACCATCCCCACCCCCCCGCGGCTTTCCTCCCTTGGTGTCCATACGTTTGTTCTCTACATCTGTGTCTCAACTTCTGCCCTGCAAACTGGTTCATCTGTTTGAGACAGCTTTGTACTTCCCGCTTCCAGGGGCTCTCATGTGGGCGCTGCGAAGCGGGGTTTTAGATGGTGCAAGGTGGAGGGTGGGCACTAGAACCGGTGCCCAGTGCCCGGGTGTGTGTGCGCTGGATTGGGCGTGCGGCCTAGGACTCCTGCCGGCTCGGTGACCCCGGCCGAGTGCCTTAAGGCTTCTAGGTCTCAGTGTTCTCATCTGTAGCATGGGCTGAACAGGACTCACTCTCTGTGGAGGTTACAAGGTCACACTGTGTTAATGCTTGTAGACCCTACAATGTAGAACACTTAGGGCAGTTTGGAGCATCGTTAGTTGTTCCACAGATGTTACCTGGTCTGTTGAATGACTTTGCCTGGTACACGCCAAAGCGATTAGGAAATTGGTATATCCCAGCTTCATTTCCTTTCCACTAAAACAGGGTTCAGGAAAAAAAATCTGTTTTTCAGTAGTCGTATCATATAGTGGAAAGAGCACTGGTGTGAAGGCAGCTTAGGGTTTGAAGTCCAGGGCTTATGCTGTCTGTGGCCTGGGCAGGTTACTTTTGAACTGCAATCCCCACACTTGTAAAATGACATTAAAAACCACTCTTTCTGTGGGTTCTTAGAATTAATTAAGCAGGTTATGTGTGTAAAGTAGCCTGGCACTTGAATGAGTTGTCAGAACCAAGGGCTGCTGGAGACGATGCTTCTGCCCTAGGTAATCTCCCCTTCTACTGGGCGGCAGGTAAACCCAAGCACAGTAGTCAGTGCTCTGGAAGAAGTGAGTTCTGGTGCTACAGAGCACAGAATCTTTTTTTAAAATTTAATTATTATTTTATATTGGAGGTTAGTTGATGTACAATATTGTGTTAGTTTCAGGTGTACAGCAAAGTGGTTTAGTTATTCATATATCCATTCTTTTTCAGATTCTTGTCCCGTACAGTTTGTTACAGGATATGGAGTAGAGTTCCCTGTGCTATGCAGTAGGTCCTTGTTGATTATCTATTTGATATAGAGTCGTGTGTCTATGTTAATCCCAAACTCCTAATGTATCCCTCCCCCCCCACCTTTCCCCTTTGCAGAGCACAGAATCTTGGAAGGGAAAGTTCAGGGTAGGCTTCTTGGAGGAGGTGCCATCCTTTCTAAGGATATGTAGAAGCTACTGGGGTGGCAGGAGGGAGCAGTGTGTGTCAAAGTTTGAGAAATATAAGAAAATATGGCAAAACTAAGGTATAGGACTGGAACTCAGGGTTTGGGAAAGAAATGAGAGTTGATACTGGAAACTTAGTGGGGCCCAAGAGAAGGGGGCCTTGTTTGTCCTGTCAGAAGTTTAGATGTTTATCCTGAAGGCTGTGGGAAACCCTAAAGAACAGTGAGATGGACTTGTGGTTTAGAGACTCACTCGGACCTCCATGTGCAAGGCACTTGATTGGGTGCAGGGTGAATTGTAATCTAAGGTTCCCACTTAAGTTATAAAAGGTTGGACTGGATTTTGCAGATCTGAGAGAGAATGGGTGAGGCCTGGTGACCAGTTAGAAAAGGGAGGGCAGGAAGCGTGGGTGACAGTTTACAGCTGCATCTTTTTGAGAGATACAGAGCACAGTAGGAAGGGATTGGGGGTGGCGAGAGGATCTTACTTCATCTTCAGTGCTTTAGAGGGGCCTGGTAGACAGGTCTGGGCCCAAGGTTCAGATCTGGGCTTTTAGGGAGGAGAGGTGTTTGAAGGCATGGGAGAGACTTAGGTTACCCACAAGAAGATCCAAAGAATCATAGGTCTGAGGGCTTTTTAAGTGGGTATATTGAGGAAGTTTATAAGCTGAAAGAAAGCAGCCAGCAGAGAAAGGGTGTGAAGATGTAGGAGAGGAAATGATTGTTCATTTGTTTTCAAAAAGCTGAATACTTATTGTGTGCCTGGCCCTTTTCTAGGATCTGGGGTTCTCACCACGTGTTACCTCTTCTGCAAGGACAGTTCAACTCATCCCCTGGTGAAGAGAAGTCAGATTATTCTTTGCATCCCATTCAGGTGTAGGAACTGTTCTGTACCTCTGAAGGGACTTTACTTAACCAGAGTAATAAGTTAGAAATCAAAAGAAATTAGAGCTGGAAGGGACCTTAAAAGCCACTGTACTTAATTTTGCCTAATACCAAATAACATTGATTGTCAGAAAAATGCAGAGCCCATTCTCTTCAGAATTCCTTCACTGAACTTTCTTTATGACTTTCATCCAGTGGGTCTAGCTTGTAAATTTTGGCCTCCTCCTAAATTTGCTTCTTCATCCACATTACCTTTTTCCCCGACTATGGTAGAAACTCCTGGGTGGTTTTCGCGGCCCCTGGTCTCAGTTCCTCTAAGTTCATCTGCCTACTCGGGTTGAGTGATCTTCTAACATGACAAGATATGCCTAAAATAATGCTGCTGATGGCTTGCTCACACAGAGTTAGTGCATACTAGCCGCCCAGCATGTGCTCTGCACAGAGGCCTGTAATCTGAACTGTGCTTTGCCAAGCCTCCTGGGGCTCTTTGGCCCTGAGGAAGGGGAGCTTTTTGTGATCACTCCCTTTGTCTAATTGGTCCTTCAGCAGCGGGGAGCCTTTTTCTAATCAGCGGAGGCACCCTTACTCAGCCAGTGGTAGCCCCAGGCCTCATCACCTGTGGGATACAAGCCATGCTCTCTCCCAGGCTTGCTTGGGCCAACATCTCTATTTTTATTTCTGTCTCTTCTCACACTTGGACTCCTGGTCTTTAGTCATCCCCACCTGCAGTATTTACAGTGCCCAGCAGGTGTCAGGCTCGAGTGTCTTTTCACAGATGTTTCCTCTGCAGTTAATGCACCTCCTACTCCAACTCTGCATAGCCTCATCTTTCTAGGCTGTACTTCAGGGTTATCATGAAGCCGTCACTTAGATATAACTTTTGGCCTCCATAGGCACTTCTGTGCTTAAAGGTTATGGTTCTTTATCTCATGTGATTGAAATTTTGAGTTTATAGATCTTCGTCCTTAATGAGGCTTTAAGGACAGGAGTCATTTCTAATCCTTCGCACAGAGCAGATGCTTTTTAACGGTGATAAAATGTATGGTTTAAATGACTCATTTTACAATAATTTTGCTTTAGCTTCCGATAGAAATAAAGTTTCCAGATGTTGTGTTCCTGCAATAAGAAATAAAGATGTGACCTTCCAGTTGTGTAAAGCTCATCAATGCTGTGTAAGTGCTTCGGGTGTGCTAAGGAACGTGGATCCAAGTGGGCTGGTTGTGAGAGAGAGAGACTTAACTATGTTAACAAAGGTAAGCCTTCATTGTGTCCTGCCAACATTCGATAGTTGCTTTTGGGCAAACTAAATTTATAAAATTTTAAACTGTTCCTCGCCATTAAAGGGATTGAATATTGGGCCACTTTGGTGCACCTGTGTCTTACGAATTGTCCAGTTGGAGAAGGAGGTTTAGAAAGTGAGTTTCAGTCTTGTTTAAGTCTCTTCCCATCAGACTGGTCTTGTGATTTCCTACACACCACGTTACTTCCTGTCTACCTTTCCTTGGTGTTGTTCATGCCTGGATTGTCTCCTGTACCTGCTCAAACCTTGGTCCATTCTCATTTGTACCATGGAAGTTTGTCATGCCGGATACTGTCAGAACTAATTTTACTTAAGTTTGTGTTAAGGTGCAAAGCACACGTTTTGTATATTATCTGTTTTTTGTGTTTGTTTATATTTTTATGGTTTCTCTTCAAGAAATATTATGAGTAGGGAAATAACGAGATGTAAAGAGAAAAAAAGTCATCATTCTCTTTCACGTTGTTAGAACATCTACCTGCAATCATAATGCACTGTGATATGTGTTAAAATAGGAAATATATGTCATGTCCCGTAGGAGCAGGAAAGTCAGTGGTGTTAGTGAGGGTGTGTCATGAAAGTAATCACAAAGCAGGTGACTGCTGGTTGGGGTCCTTAGTGTGTGTCCCCTGTGTCCAGTAGTGGTCTGGAGGGGTCAGGAAGCGTGCCTTTCAATTTGAGGGAACAGAGGGTTTGAGGTCCTCTCTGTTCTATTGCTCTAGTATAGTATACTGCATAGCAGCTCATAAAATACTGTGTTTATAGTTGATATTTAAATCGCTGATTGATCATCAAGATTGGGATGTATCATTGGAAATGAAAATAGGAAGAGTCTTATGCTTTTTAGGTTTTTCCTTTTTTTCCGATGTCTCAGAAGGCTCTTTGACAGGGGACTTTTTATTCTCCCATACAATTCCATGAATACTTATACCCTGGCACCTATTTTAATGGCATTTTCAATTTATAAATGTCTCTGAAACATGTACTGTAAACTATTTGAGGGTAATCACCATGGCCATGGATGACACACCTTAAATGTGCATCGTGTTAATGTTTGAGTGTCAAGTGGTCTACCATCAGTGCTTCCTTCTTTCACCCAGTTTTCTGCCTCATTTCCTTCTCCAAATTTGTCTCATTTTTCTACTCTCCCTTTTGCTTCTCTATTCTTGATTTCTCTTTCCCATTGCGTGTGTCATTCTTCTTCTTCTTCTTCTTCTTCTCCTTCTGACTTCATTATTATGGCCAACCAAAACCTTTTCTAGGATTGTCTCTATCTTCCTTTCCTCTTCACTGCCATCCACAAACTCTTAGAGAATATTGTTGCTTGACTCCCTTACTTCCTAGCATACCCATGTACTTCCTGATCACTTTAGAACATTGAAAAGGGTTAGAATTTTTAAAAATAGGTAATTATACTCAGTCTTCTTTCACCTCTGGCATAAGACTCTTCTTCCTCAATCTGACCATTCTTAAATCTAGAAGTACTCCAGCTCATTGGTCTCCCTTACCCCCATGTTTAGGCCAAAGAACTTGTGAAACCTTAGCCCTGTCTAATACTTGAATTTATCAAAACATAAGGGGGCTAGTTCTGCCTAAGGGCACCAAAGAAGAATAAGGATGCCACAAATAAACGTTTCATCCAGATTTATAATGGACTCTTAAGTGCCTGGTTGAGTGCTAACCATTAACTCACTTGAACAACAGGGAGGTCATGACACAAACTAACATGTTAATTGTATAGACACTTCACTTCAGCATTCCTCAGTGTAGCTGATAAACTGCATCCAGTTAGCTTAAATAACATGAATGATGAATTTCCCTGCGTATATAAATTGGGAGTTCCTAAAGTTCTCTTTTTCCCTTTGTACAACTACTGACTGCCACCTCGCTTGGTCAGTGCAATAGAAAATGATGACTAAGAAACACATTGTCTCAATATCAGTGGACATAATGTCCTAGTAGTCTATAAAAATCTCAAAATTCTTAATCTAAAAGGTAGGTCTGCTGCCAATCTTATATCCTTTTCCTTTGTTAATATAAATATCCAATCTATGAAGGTCTCAGTTTCCTTACTTAGAATATGAGGTGGATAGATTTGCTAATATCTAGGGACCTTTCCAATTTTAATATTCCCTAGTTATAAGGGCTGAGCCAAATACAATGGCTCCCTTAATCATTAACCTCGCTCATGATGAAAGTTATCAGCAAGTTCTACTTGTAAGAGATCAAACATTCATATCCATGTATATTGTAGCACATTGACTTTTACAGAACTCAAAGTAACACAACATAGTTACATTCATAGACTTAAGGTCACTGTGGTATACTTTACAATTTTTCTTTTCCCTAGGAAGGAAATGTAGATCCCTAGGAAGGGATTTCTTTCTCTGCCTTTCAGTAATGTAAGCCTTTTATTATCTCTTGGATCCTAAAAATGGGTAGGGTTTTGGCAGGTGGAGCTTAGGACAGACATTCCAGGTGACAGGGACAACACGAGAAAGGGCAGAAGGAAGAATGGATTTTCAGAAGGACTTGATATCTTACATGATGAGAGCAGCGTTTCACAATCTCTGTCCTGCAGAACACTGGTTTTAGATGATGTTAATGTAGTTACAAGACAGAAGCATTTGGGAAGAGCCGTACTCTACATCCCGACCTGAAATTCAAGTTTCACTTTGTTACATTACATACTCTGAAAAGTTTTGGAGGAAGGAATTGATTTATTTTTGTTTAATTCAGTCTTACTCACAGTTACTTGACAAACCTATATTCAGCTGATGGGACTGTATTTTGTGAAAGGCCAATCGGAGAAATGGTGAGATGGAGCTTAGGATATTTCTCTGTTGGGACAGGCATGTGATTATTTTTCTTATAATTCTTTACTGTTTGTCCTAACAATTGTTACTTTGAAGGAGTCAGTTTTTTTGTTTTTTTTTTACATCTTTATTGGAGTATAATTGCTTTACAGTGTGGTGTTAGTTTCTGCTGTATAACAAAGTGAATCAGCTATATGCATCCATATATCCCCAGGATTCAGTTTTAAGCCCTCTGTTTTTACCTGAGTTATTGGGACTCTTAGAAAGCTCAACAATCCTGGAGTCTTCATCTCTGATGTAGTTTCCAGAAGCTCCTGGCACTTAACCACTATTTCCTCTTGATTCTTTTCCTCCGACTTCAGACTTCTTCCGATTATGAGCTGATGGTTTTCTCAGCCTCTAGTGTCAAAACCAGCTACCTCACTCATCTTCATTGTCTCAGTTACAAGGTGCAATATTTCCCATGTTTATATGTGTCAAAATATAAGTCAGGGATTGATACATAGCATATGCGTAATAAAAATTGTATTTCTTTTTTTTTCTTTGTTCAAAGGTATCCAAACACTGGCCAAGTTCTTAAATTGAAAGTAGAGCGATCTAACTTATTCAGCTCATCCAACCATCAGTATTCAATACTTGTCTTTTTTCTTACACATATTTCTTGTATTCCAATTGTGACATTCTAGAGCACAGTGAGTACATTTATAACTTATTACTGCATTACTACCTTGGCTATTCCTTGACCAAAATTTACTTCATACAACTGACAGCCTAATTAACCTACTAGAGTTTTTTTTTAATGTACGCATACATTAAAAAAAACTCTAGTAGGTTAACTGCATTGCTAATAACTGAATTTTTACATCTCTATGCACCCATGTATCCAACACCAGATGAAGATATTATAAAATATTTCTAACAGCCTACACGGTTCTCTGTTACTTCTTTCTGTTCCATACTCTCCCAGGGCAACACCTAAGCTGACCTCTATCTATCACCATATATGACATACGTGGAAACACACAGTGTGTATTCTTTGGTATCTGGCCTCTGGTTACATATCATTATATCAGTAGTTTATTCTTTTATTGTGTTTTCCTGATTTTTTAAACCTAGACATTCATGCAGTGTCAAAGTACCACTGAGTTCTTCATATTATTATGCTGACCTCCATCTTCAGGGGCTTTCCACAGTCTTCCATGTGTCTTTTCACCTACTTTCTCTTCCATCTAATTATGTTTCATTTAACCAACCTCAGCCAGCCTTCCCCCATATTCCCCAACACGTAGCACTCCTGTGTTCAGCCAGTTTTGTCCCCTATTCCATAAGGCCTTTGTGCCATTCCTGACACTGTGCCTGTTCCCTGCCCGGAAGGCCTGTTCCCTACCCTCTATATACTTGTTCAAGACTCAGTTTAAATGCTACCTGTTCTGAGAAGTCTTCTCAGAAGAAGCCAGTACTTTTTGGAATCCTTCTTTAATGAAATCCCATAGCAAGTGTAATCTGTCCTCCCTGATCTGGTAATTAATTATCCATTGTTCCTATCATATAGTGTTTGTTTTCCTTGTGTGCTGTTATTATTTATTGAAGCAGATTACAGTGACTTGAACCAGGAACTGGGTCATTTTCCTCTTCATTTTAGTGCAAGTTTCTGTGATATGAAGTTAAACTCTTTTTCCCTCACTTCCCATTCACCCTCAGCAGTTGTTAAACATGAAGTACAAGTGAAACTTACTGGTTCACAGGTTTTTGTGGTCCTTGGTTCTGGTCCCTAGGTCTAAGCTGCACTTCTGTAGTGCTAATTTGACTGATTTCTTATTGTCACGTAACTCAGGAATTAACTAAATCATTACAAATTTAGATACATATAAGATAGTATAAAAAAAACCCAGTGGATATCAAAAGTTTTGGCCTGGAGGAGAGTGTTGTATGAGTCCTAGTTTGGTGGGGCTCACACTTAATGATCAAGCCTTCCAATATTCCACTGTAAGTAAGAAAGAGGTATGCAAATATATGGTTAATATTTAACAGTGTTGATAAAAAAGAGAAGAGAGAAAGGGACAACAGATATTTTGAGGGCCTTTTGGAATTCATGAACAATTATGATTGGATGGGGAAAAAGAAGAACCGAGGGCTAACCTCCCACAAGTGAAGTCAGGAAAGAGAGAAGGGCTCATCTGGTATGCAGGTAGAGAGGTTTGACCTACAGAATCTTAGAAAACCTCAACAATCTGAGCAGCGTTTGCAAGAGGCAAACTAAAGGGCTAACAAAAGTCTGCAAAAGTCTCACACAAAGAACTCTGGCATGGTGTTCAACATCTAGCTAATCCTAACATGCAGACATTGATGAGAGTAAAGTCAGGTCTTTACCAGAGTGGGTTTCTTATTTGGGCAACTGGGTCAAATGAAGAAAGGCAGGTGTAGGCTGCCAGAGTAATAAATAAGGAGAGGAAAAAACAAAAAGAACGAGACATATCATTCATCAGTGATTTCCCCCCAGTATTCTTAGCCTCCACCTTATCTCCATCTTACTGCTAACACAGGAACTAGACCGAACAGTGAGGTAAAAGGTGTCTACAGAAACTGAGGTAATATAGAAAATAAAAAAATAAAACATAAAATTGTAAATTTTCTTCCTAGGGGTAATTGAGATGATAGTTCAATAATAACATAAGATCAGGTGAAGTCTAAAGAAATTTTAGAAAAGCTGGATAAAGTAAGAAAACATCTGTTCGCTGGCATCTGAATGTTAGAGAGACACCAAGACATGTGGGCCAAGTTGTGGAGAGAAGGGAAACACAGACGCAAGCTTGACACTTGGTGCAGCTTTTGTCCTTGGGGCATTTGCTGATTCAGCTCATACAGCCTAGGAGCTGAAAAGCCAAAGAGTTCAAAAGACTGTAACCACAGAAGCCAATGGGCAACAGGTCAAGCTAAAGGCAACAACTAATGGAATGACAAGCTAAGTGTATCTTTAGTCTCACAGGGCTGCGGGAACCATTACCTTTAAAGCCTAACAAATACAAGGGTAGTTGGGAATAGGGAGAATCCAAACATTCACATGGTAATCCCAAAGGGCAACACCCATAGAGGAAGGACAAGACAGAAATAGACCAACCTTCACACAGACTGAAAAACGGCTTTGAATGAGCTCAAACTGAGAATGGACTAAGGTTACCAGTCCCTATAGTAACTGTCTGCCATGGGCCAAAGTAAATCTTTTCAAGAGAAAGATAACAACATGCAGAATGTGGAGGTATCTTTATAGTTTCCTAAATAAGTTAAGCCCAATTTTAGTGTAAAAAATAATTGGACATAACCAGGAAAAAGACTAAAGGATCAAAAGTTCAAGAAAAGAAGAAAGAAAGAAAAAAGACAACATCAATAGACACAGGAGGACAAGAGTTAGCAGGCCTTGGTTAAAAAAAACAACAAAACTACTATGGTTAAACAAAGAAGATAGACACATGGCAAATAAGCATATGAAAAGATGCTACACATTCCATGTCATCAGTGAATTTTGAATTAGAACAATAATGAGATACCACTACACACCTATTTAAATGGCTAAAATCCCAAAACTGAAATACCGAAGTTGGTGATAATGCAGAACAATTGGAATTCTCATTTGTGGCTAGCGGGATACTTGGCAGTTGCTTACAAAATAAACGTACCTTTACCATACAGTGATCTAGTAATCATGCTCTTTGGTATTTACCCATAGGAACTGAAAAGTTATGAAAAGTTATGAAAGTAAGAGCCTTTACAGTGAGAAAATTCTATGATTCTATGGTTTTTCAACTCATTAATTTGTGTAGTTCATCCATTTTACTCATTGTATACACTTAAGTATATTGTTCCTTGAAATGGCCCTTCAAAGTTGTTTCCTGTGCCACACACTATGAATGTTAGGGTTGGTCCTGTGTAAATCTTACCCCCATTGAATTAGTATTATCCCTAAACAAGCAACTTTCTTCCATAAGGAAACAAAAAAGAGGTTCAGAAATGTCCAAACTAAGTTTTTATAAAACTGTGTTATCAAATCTTATTTATCAAAAAACTTCAAACATAGCAGTATGAGTTCCCATATACCCTTTACTCAGCTTCCCCAAATGTTAACATTTTATATTACTAGAGTCTAATTATTGAAAGCAGAAAGTTTACATTGTCACAATGCTACTAATGATTTATAGACTCGTATTCAAATATTGCCTATTGTCTTGTGGTCCAGATTCAAATCTAGGATCCCTTATTGCATTTGCTTGTCATATCTCCCCATTCTTCTCTAATCTAGGATAGTTCCTCAGTCTTTTTTTGTCTGTTATGACCTTGAACTAATGGAAAATCTTATGCAGTCATTTTGTAGAATTTTTCTCAAATAGGGTTTGTTTGATATTTTCTCATGGTTAGACTGAGGATATGAATTTCTTGACAAGAACACTTCAGGAGAGATATTATGGCATTTTAAGTACATATTAGAGGTACAAACAAACCTGTATGTCTCACTACTGGGGATGCTAACTTTGATGACTTAGTTATAATGATAGCTGCAAAATCACTATTTTTCCCTTTGTAATTATTTGAGATTGTTCAAATATTCTGCTTCTTGTTTAATTTTCCCATACTAATTTTAGCATCCATCAATAATTTTTGACTCCACCAGTTACTGTGGTGTTTGATGATTGTTCATTTTCTATTCCCATCATTCCCTCTACATTTATTAACTATAATTTGAGTATAAGAAAGAGCTGTTCTTCTCGTTCATTTGTGTATTTATCTGGTTATTTGTTTATATATATACATACATCAGTGTGAACTTGTGGATATTTATTTTATTCTACGGGTTAAAATTTATTACTATCATTAATAGTTTTGTTTCTCAGAGTGTTCCATATTTGGTCACTGGTACTCCTTCCAGCTGTCTCCTATATTTTTCCTACATGGCCATACAATTTTTGGAGTAATATCTTACTTTCTGACACCACAACATGCTCCAGACCCATCTTTTACTTTCCTCTGTCTCAGCCTTGAATCAGTCATTTCTCCATGGAGTTCTTGTTCCTTGCATTAATAATGGTATTCAGAAACCAGAATCTTGGTATGAGGTGGATTTATCACTATCCAAGCTACCTCATTGTGTTTTCAGCAGAGAGAGCTAAAAATATATATACGAATACATAAAAATATACAAGTATCTCTATTTTCATATTATCTATCTGGGTGTGTGTGTATACACACACACGTGTGCACACACACACCTTATCTATCATCTGTCTATCTACATATATACATAACTTCAAATTGATATATGAATTCAAATTGATACCTTGATTCCAATCCAACACCACAGGGTTTATTCTAGCCTCCCTTACCCTTTCCTTATTTGTCACTCTTTAACAATTAGAAACCTGATTCTCATTATTTGCAGTCTATTTAGTCATTTGCTCAATTCTGGAATACACATAAAATATTTAAAAATCATTAACCTGTACACGTGTGAAAAATAAATTTACTAACAAGTTCAATATTTGTGTACATTTCTTTTTGTCTTTAGCTTTTCAGTATATATTGTGCATGGTTAATTACAGTATATTAAAATACTGTTTTCCAAAGTTACTTAGGTTAGCTCTTTCCCACCTCCTTCAGTGTGTTTTTTTTCTTCTGCAGTGTGAGAAAATCCAGTACTTTGTGTTCAACTCAGACTACCAAACCAGAAGTTCTAGCAGAAAAGGTGATAATCCATATGTGCAATAAGATCCCCAGGTGATTCTTTTCACTGGAGAAATATGAGGAACACTGCTTGACGTCTCTACAACTAACATGTCTAAAATGAAACTTCAATTATTCCTTCTTCCAAACTGTCCCATCCTGCAAATCTTTTCTTCCTCAGTGAATGGTGCCATGATTCACACAAAAAGTAACTCAATGCAAAAACCTGGGAATGATCCTCAATTCCTTCCTTTTCTTCACTTTCTGCATAGACTGCATCATTAGGTTCTCTGGAATCTCATCTCTCTCTCTCTCTCTCTCTCTCTCTCTCTCTCTCTCTCTCTCTCTCTCTCTCTCGTCACATATATAATGTTTCTCTTCATCTTCATTGCCACCATCTTAGCCACTACCATTTCTCCTTTGCTCTACTTGAACAGCCTAGTATCTACACAACTATCTTTTCATTTAATTGCTTTCTCTTGCATCTAAGATAAGATAGCCTTATAGATTCTGGCCTTGCCTTTTCTTGTAAGTTGTATTTTCATACTTATAAGTACAGGCACACTCACACGCACACACATATAGTTGGTACTGTTAGTTTAGGTTTGGTTTGCCCTCCCATCCTAGCATGAGAAAATTAAGAAACAAAGTCAAACCAAAAAAAAACTTTAAAAATAAATTTGAATAATATCCTTTCCCTCCAGAACATTTCTCTAAAGCAGTATTATCATTAATGGCAGTACAGACCAGAATTTTTTCCCTTAGACATAAAGGCATGGTGAAGAAGTCTCATTAAAAGCTGGAATCTAAGCTTTCAATGTCAAATTCTGTCTCTAATCTTCTGCAGTAAGCCATAATGATTAAAGTATAGGAATCTGAATCAGAGGTCTGGTTTAGTATAATCTTTTTTGTAATAAGCTTTGTACCTTAGACAAGTCATTTATCTCTCCATTCCTTAATTTCTTCATTTATAAATGGAGATGTTAAGAGTATTGATATTCAAGGCTAATGAAAAAAGAATGCATCTAAGTACTGTATCAAACACTTTAAAAAGTAACCAGTTCGGGTTCTCTGCCCATTTTTAAATTGGAATATCTGGGGGGTTTTGATATTAAATTGTATGATTTCTTTAGATAATTTGGCTATTAACTCCTTATCAGATATATCATTTGAAAAAATCTTTCATTCAGTAAGTTACCTTTTCATTTTGTGATGGTTTTCTCCTCTCTGCAAAAGGTTTTCAGTTTGATATAATCACACTTGTTTAATTTTACTTCTGTTGGCCATGCCTGAGGAGATAGACCCCCCAAAAATATTGCTAAGATCGATGTCAATGTATTTTTCCTAGGGGTTTTATGGTTTCAGGTCTTAAATGTGAGTCTTCAATCCATTTTAAATTTATGTTTATGTATAGTGTAAGGAAATAATTCAGTTTCACTCTTTTGCAAGTAGTTGTCCAATTTTCCTAACACCATTTATTGTCTTTATTTCATTGTATGTTCTTGCCTCCTTTGTTGTAGATTAATTGATCACATAACTGTGGGTTTATTTCTGGGCTCTCTATTCTATTCCACTGACCTATGTGTCTGTTGTTATGCTAATACCATAGTGTTTTGATTACTACAGCTTTGTAGTATAGTCTGAGATCAGTGCATGTCATACCACCAGCTTTGTTTTTCTTTCTCAATATAGCTTTGGTTATTGGAGGTTTTTTGTTTGTTTGTTTGGATGATTCTATACAAATTTTAGGATTATTTGTTCTAATTCTGTGAAAAATACCATTGGTATTTTGATCGGGGTTACATCGCTTTGGGAATACATACAAATGACCAAAAGACACATGGAAAGATGCTCAATATCACTAATCATCTGGGAAATGCAAATCAAAACCACAGTGAGATATCACCTTACACATGTCCGAATGGCCATCATCAAAAAGGGAACCCTTGTGCACTGTTAGTGGGAATGTAAATTGGTGCAGCCACTATGGAAAACAGTACAGAGGTTCCCCCAAATGTTAAAAATAGAATTACCATATGATGAAACAATTCAACTTCTGAGTATCTATCCAAAGAAAACAAAAACACTAATAAGAAAGGATGTATGCACCCCTCTGTTCATTGGAGCATTACTTATAATAGCCAAGATATGGAAGAAACTAGTCTCCATAAATAGATGAATGGATAAAGAAGATGTGGTGTATATATACACACATATATAATGAAATATTACTTAGTCCTAAAAAAGAATGAAATATCTTCACTTGCAACAACATGGATTGACCTAGAGTACTAGGTGTGCTAAGTGAAATGAGTCAGACAGAGAAGAACAAATACTGTACGATTTCACTTATATGTGAAATCTAAAACAATAAAGCAAAGAAAAGAAAACAGAAACAAACTTGTAGATACAGAGAACAAACTGGTGATTACTAGAGGGGAAGGGGGATAGGGGACTGAGAGAAATAGGTGAAGGGGATTAAGTGGTACAAATTTCCAGTTATAAAATAAATGTCTTGGGGATGCAATCTACCGCATAAGGAATATAGTCAATAATACTGTAATAATTTTGTATGGTGATATATGGTTACTAGACTTATCATGGTGACCAATTCAAATGTATTTAGAGGTTGGATCACTATGTTGAACACTTGAAACTAACATAATGTCAACTCTACTTCAATAAAAAAGTGACCAGTTAACATTAATTGGTATTATAGTTACATTTTCTCTGCATAAAGGCACATTTTATTGATTTTTTCATTATAAAGTATAAAAGTACCTTTTACTTTCAAGATGAGTTCTAAGATTACTTGTTAATGTTAATATGGTAATTTAAAAGACGTCTAGATATAATTTAATTTTAATTGCCTAACACAAATATGTCTGATATTCACCAGTATGAATTCAAACCTATTAGTAAAGATGTCAAATGAGTCACCAAAACATTTTTGTTGATTGCCTCTCATTGAACCCTAAATGCTAACAAGACTTTTTGTTGGAATGAGGGATCAAAATTTTATACTCTTTAAGAACTAATGCCATAGCTGTTTTATATTTATAAATAAAGCTCTTTCCGTTTACTTTGTAGTGTACAATTTTTGAATGGCCTGGAAAGAGAAAAATTATTCTTTGGGCTGACAAAAATGATAAAGAGGCTCATTGCTGCTGAAGGGAAGAAGACAAAGAAGAATAGAGAAAGAAGGATTCGTTCCTCTTTCAAAAGTGGGGCAAGATACTAGAGCTTTCTGCAGGGAAACTGAAGCACACCTTTCTTTCTGAGATTTGAAAGGAAGAGATGCCCTACATTGAAATATCTAGAGTATATCTTTCATTTAAAAATGGACCTAGCTAATCATCCAGTGAGGAAGAAAAGAGTAAAATAGCCTTTGATCAAGTCCTTTCTGTGGTGTTAAATGCAACTAATTATAATGAATATCACATATCTAATGAGTTCAAGAATTCCCCTTGGAAGAATGGGTCTGTCCTTTACAAAAAAAGAGAGTTCAAGTGAGTTATTTGCATTTGGTAGGGAAGCTCTACTGTCTAAATCATACTCATTTAAAGGTGAAGTTCAGGGCTTCCCTGGTGGCGCAGTGGTTGAGAGTCCGCCTGCCGATGCAGAGGACACGGGTTCGTGCCCCGGTTTGGGAAGATCCCACATGCCGCGGAGCGGCTAGGCCCATGAGCCATGGCCGCTGAGCCTGCGTGTCCGGAGCCTATGCTCTGCAACGGGAGAGCCCACAACAGTGAGAGGCCCGCGTACCGAAAAAAATAAAAGGTCCAGTTCAAAGTCTGCCATAGTTTGTTATTATATATGTAATTTTTGAATGTAATATACAGTTATATATGTATATAACATCAACAAGAAAGTGACCCACTTTAGAGTCAAGAAAATATATAGGTGAAGTGTAAAAGGGTTGGAATAGATATACCATAACAGCAACAACAAAACAAAACAAGACAACAACAACAAAACTGGAGTGGCTAAGAAAATATCAGAAAAAATATATTTTAAGATGAAAATTTTTACTAGAGACAAAGATATTTTAAACTGATAAAATGATTATACCATCTAGAATGTATAATAATTATAAACTTATATGCACCTAACAACAGAACTTCAAAATACAATGAAGCAAAAGCAACACAACGGAAAAGAGAAACAGACAGTTCTACAGTAATAGTTGGATACTTTAGTACCTTTCTTTCAATAGCAGAACAGACAGAAAATCAACAAGAAAATGAAAGAAAACTTGCACAACATTATCAATCAACTAGACCTAACAGCCATCTATAAAACATTCCACCCAACAGCATCAGAATATACATTCTTTTCAAATGCACATGGATATACTATATGCTAGGCCATAAAACAAATTTCAGTACATTTTAAAGGATATAAACAATACAAAGAGTGCTCTCAGATGACAACAGAATGCAATAAGAAATCGTTAACAGAAAGAAATTTGTTGAAAATCACAAATGGAAATTCAACAATATATTCCTAAATAATTCATGGGTCAGGTAAGAACTCATAAGGGGAATTAGAAATAATTTGAGATGAATTAAAAGGAAAGTATAGCATATTAATACTTGATTGGTCACACATAGTCTTTTGAAAAGCAGAGGGGTTAGACAAAGAGATCTAAATTAATTTAAAAATCATTTATTATTCTGGGAATAAAAAGAACTGGGCTTAGTCTCAGTTTTGCCTTTCTTTATCTTTGTGTCTGTTGATCATCTTGGAATAGTCATTACATAGTCAGAATACAGTTGCCATCTCAGGAATCAAATACTGTTATCTCTAGGGCTACCATAACAAGATACCACAAACTTGTTAGCTTAAAAGAACAGAAATTTATTTTATCACAGCTCTAGAGGCCAGAAGATCAAACTCAGAGTGTTGAGAGGGCCATGTTCTTTCTGACGCCTCGAGGGGAGGATCCTTCTTTGTCTTAACCAGATTCTGGTGGTGGCCATCAATCACTGGTGTTGGCATTTTTTGATTTGCAGCTGCATCACTCTGGTCTCTTCCAGTGTTGTCACATGGAATTGTCTCTGTGTGTTTCTGTCTCTGGAAACAATTTAAATAGAAATTTCTATTTTTAAAAAACAAACTGTTGATTACTATGCTCTATTTAGATAGTTCCTCTAACGCACACCCAGTTCCATTTCCCCATATGTATTTGAGAAGGAAAGAGGAACTCCTGTGAGCTATCCTATTGGAAAAAATCAATGATACAGTGCTTTACTAGAGATGCCTCTTACCTAAAATATTTGAATTAAATATAAAATCTGGGGAAATTATCACCCAGTTTCCCTCTTCTAGAGGCATGATCTAAATGATAGGCAGCAGAATATTTTATACCCATGAGGTTTGCTGACATTATTGATTTGATCCAGAATCTGTATTTTCTCTCTAAAGAAAACAGTATTCTCTCTTTCCTTTCTTTAATTTATAATGTTGATGTCTTAAGATTATTGTCAGAGAGGATGCTTGTAGTTCAAATGATTTGGCTGTATTTCACCAGTATTATTACAAGATAGTCAAACAATGGCTGGGCTCCAGTATAGACCTCGGTCCCTTTGTTCCACTGGGATACGGATGTGAAAGCCACTGTTTCCTTATATTCCAAAGACGAAATAAATAAAACAAATAAATAAACACAAAAAAACAAGTAAATGAAACTACCTTAAAACCAACTCTCTTTTCTTCCTCATCCATGTTAATTCTCTTCTACCTAAAATTACTTCCTGGAAGTGATTTTTATGTTTCTTAGAGCCTCTTTATGTATATATCCACACTAATGCATATAAAACTGTTCCTTGTAGATCTTTTACTTTTTCCATTTGAATAATTATTTTCACATGTCATATAGAGTTTATCCATTGTCCTAGATATGCATTTTTCCTGTGTATTTGAGCATCATAGGAAGATAAATTCTACTCTTGAAAATGTTAACTGGTGACTGAGACACAGAAAGCTATTCTTCTTACCATTTTTCAATAGTGAGTAGTAGATTCTGTAGGGGTGGAATTTTACGATGTAAGTATACTGTTTTTCTACACTCCAATTATGTTCCCCTTATCATAGAAATTGACCAGTGAAGTGTGCTGCTGACTTTTCAGAATCCATGTACATACAATCCATTAAGTTATTAGATATAACGTTGGTCAGAAAAGCATACTGTGAAATGTTGCTTTTATTTAAACTCCCACTATCTTCACTCCATGGTTTCAAGATTTGACTTCTTTATTGCCCTCTGGTGGTGGGCTCCGTGAACTGCATATTTACGGGTCTGGAGCAGGATTCTTCCCGGAGGTATTCAACTCCTCAGGTACAAGCTAAAGAGTAGATGATAAAGAAGCATTCAGATTTATTTAAACTAATTAAGAATATCAGTAGCCTGACTGTTGTTTCTAAAAATATAAAATATTTATCCTTCTGTTGTCAAACAACCATATTTCATGAAAAGAAGTATAAATCCTTTTTTGCTTGCAATAAAAGAACAATAATTGAAGGTATTCTGCATTTGGACCAAATACCTTCTCTGAAAATATAAGTGAAAATAGGAGTTGAACTTTCCAAAATATTCTTTAGTAAATAAAACTCCACATATAATTTCAAATTATCATTTAATTTTACCTTAAATTTAAATACCTATACTGACTTAAATGCTGTCCTCTGTAATTTCAGATGATTCCCTCCTTTATATCTTCTTCCTCTCTTCAACAAATAAAATACATATGAACACCTAACATGAGGTAGGGTATTCTCTGTGAATTAATGATGTTGGTATACCTGATTTTGACTTAGCAGAGGGGTTGAGCCTCTGTGTTGGTGCATTCTCCCCAGATGGTGCGTGTGGAGAGGGTCAGGCATATCTCTGTGCTCCTGAAGTTTTCTCTGTGAAACTGTCAACCTCCAATATCAGAAATAACTTCCTTCGTGAGAAGGGATTTTCAGACATGAAAAGTTTTCTCTTAAAGTGCAAGTATTTTTAAAATCTATAAAATATAGAGCATTATAAATTTTCTTTAGTTACTACAAGCTGAATTTTAACTGAGAAGACTGGGGACTCCATGTATGTGTACATGCATGCATGCGTGCATATTTGTGTGCTACACGTGTGTGTGTGTGTGTGTAGGTCTACTGAGGATACAGAACATATTCTGGACATGACAGAGCAGTGGTGTATCAGAAGGGAAAAAAGTATAAAGGACCAGCTTCACCTGCTTAATTTGTCCCCTGACCTGGTGTCGTCTTATTTTCCACCATCCTTTGCTGATCTGTATACTGAATACCCAGGGCTCCTGGGTACCTCCAGGTACCTCTGTAAGTTTTACAAGCCTATCAATATCCCATGTACAGTGGATGGAACCTGGACTTTTTGCCCATATAGTTTTCCTTTCCCTCAGAGTTTTCGTCTGAGCTATGTCATGGGGTAGGTACTGTTGTGAAAATTTATGCTCACTTGTTAAATCGAAACTACTCATTGAACTGTTTAAACAAATAAACAGTATCTTGAGTCAATTGCAGGGCACCTCCAGTCTCCACAAAGCAGAGTTATGTTGGGACAGGAAGGTCTTTTAGTTTCCCGTTAAATCAAAATACAAAGTTACTGAGCAATTCTAGGACCAACCCTATAGTTGCAAACTTTGGGAAGAGATCACAGGATTCTGTAATCGTCTGCTTATCCCCTTACTGGGACAGCAAATAGCTCAATAGCTCTTATACTGAAGTCAAAATGAAGAATAATACTGGAACAAAGTCTGCATTTAACATCTGTGTCTTATTTTTATTTTCTCTTGGCACATAGTAGGTAACTGTTAAATGTTCTCTTGATAAATATTAAAAGCACACAAGATACTTCATATACTAGGGGTCATAAAATTTCAACTTTTCTTTTGGTGCAGGGGTTGATGATGAAAAGTTTGGAAACTTCTGATGCATGTTAATGTTCCTGCTTTGAGAACTGCAGGACACAGCTTTTAGATGAAAAAGTTGCCAAGAGGACCAGAAGTAGAATAAAGGCATTTATGTAATTCTTCCTTATAATTTCATGTATTGGTTTTCAGCATCCAACTTTGAAAAGTTGCCTGAGGCTGCCTAGGGTCTGCAATAAGGATCACAGCTGTGCTGTCCTACCCCCTCCCCACACGTGGGAACAGAGCCTTCCCAGCAGTGCTAATAGAGGCCCATGGCTTTCCGCCCACCTCGGTACTGCTCAAGGCAGTGGCTTTTTTCTACCAGCCTCAGCCTTCTTCTCCATGTGAATCTTTTTCTTCTTTCCAGTTTTATTGAGATGTAATTGACATATAACACTGTAAGTTTAAGGTGTACCACATCATAATTTGATACATTTGATATATATTGCAAAGTGATTGCCACAATAAGGTTAGTTAACACATCCATGACCTTACACAATTAATTACCTTTTGTGTGTGTGTGTGTGTGCGATGAGAACATGTAAGATCTACTATCTCAGAAACTTTTGAGTATGCAATAGAGTGTTGTTAACTAAAGTCACCATGCTGTACATCAGACTCCCAGGATTTATTCATCTTATAACTGGAAGGTTATACCCTTTGACCAACAACTCCCCATTTCCTCCACTCCCCAGCCCTTGACGGCCACCATTCTACTCGGTTTCTGTGAGAGCAGCGTTTTTAGATTACACGTAAAAGTGAGATTATGCAGTGTTTGTCTTTCTCTCTCTGACGTATTTCACTTAGCATAATGCCCTCAAGGTTCATCCAAGTTGTTGCAAATGGCAAGATTCCCTTATTTTTTAAGGCTGAATAACATTCCATTCTACGTATGTGCCATATTTTCTTTATTCATTTGTCTGTCAATGGACACTATAGAAACAGAAACTCAGTTCCTACAAGTGTCCAAGGTAACAATAGACAAAATATGGATGTTGGTGGGTGTAGATCCAGGCAGTAGGTTAGACTACGTCCCACAGGCAGGAAGGCCGCTATTTTAGGAGGAGCTGCTTTGAATATGAATCAAATAATAATTGATTTATATATCACCAGTTCAGAACTAACTTATCTGTTTTAGACACCTCACCATAGATATGAAATGAGAATGAGTGGAAAAAGAGGCTTCTGAAGGCACACAGTCATAAAACCCATTATTATTCTGTAAAAAGGAGACTATACAGTCTTTCCTTTAGAATCTCAGATCAAACAAAGACATGTAGCAGCCTCAGTAGGATATAATCGCAACAGAAAAAATACAAGCAGAAGGCAGAGGAAAAAGAAGTGCCATTTGGTATGGGAATAAATAGCTCTGTATGTCTCAAAAGCCTCCTATAAACATGTCTGGGTGTCAATATAGTGTAATAATTAATATCCATAAACCCTGAGTCTTAAGAAAAAAGAACTGTATCTTTTGCTTTTTTTTAGAAAGGGACAGAAAGGTAACTATATTTGCTTTAATAAATACAGAGACTTAGTGCACTTAAATATTTGATCAAATAATTTTAAAAATGTTTCTTACAGTATACATCATTTTCTGATGAAACGGGTAAAATAAGTTTCTAGGGAGTGAGGAGGGCATGAGGTATTATACACATTTTCTTTTCCGTCCTTTTGTAGCTGAATATCCTTTTCCAGGCCTAAAGAAGTAGTAAAACTATGCACCTAAGATTGAATAAAAGGTTTCATAGACATATTTTACATATATGCCATTAGATTTCCACAGAGTTATTTCAGGCTGCTGACAGGCTGCTTGCTTGAGCTGAGACCCCTCTAAACAAAGCCCAGGAAGAAACTAACAACTGTGAAAGCCAACTTATTTATTCTGTGAGTAACTTGGCTGCAGAGCAGACTAATTACCCCTTTAACCACACTGTTTGAACTCATTGTACTTATCTGGGAATCATTATTCTGAAAGTAGAGAAGGGGACTAGGGAAGTTAAAAGAGACAAAAGATCTAAATATGGTCTCTTTGCGAATCTCAAAGGTCAGGCAACAGGCTTATTTCTGATGGTTTTAAAAAGAGAAGATGAGCTGTGGTTTAAAGGTCCACTTTGGAATTCAAGTTCTACCTCAGGTGCAGCCTGAATGCTAGTCTTCACCTTGAGTGAATCACTGAAGGATCATTTCTCAGCACATAGTCAGTGTTTGTTAAATTTTCATATTATTTTATCCCAGTGAATAATATTGATGAGGGATTTTGAAACTATTAAATTCCGCCAAAGGACTTGATTTTGTAATGATACCAAACCTTGGAAAATAAAGGAAGTAGAGATTGGTGAATCCTTGACAAATTATTAGAGTTATAACTGATTGTTTCATAAGGAAAGATAGGGAATGGATCACTTAGGAAACTGAATGAATACTTTGAATCTCCTCTATTTCTGTTAAAACTACAGGTTAGTTGAGCTCAAAAATTGTAGGTATAAAAATTGTGTTTTTTGGTAATAAAATTTGTTTTAACCCTTCTCTCAATTATGCATTTAAATGTTGACCAATTCACAAGTAACTCTTTACAGTCGATGGATTGGCCAGTGGCTTTGGGACCATTCATTTTATAGTCTGGGATTTCCAGTGTGATCTTTATTTTCCCATTTATACTCTATTTCATACATTTTATTAGCAGCAGTAGTAGAAATAGTAGCAGCAGTATCATTATTATTTAGTTAGAGTAGAATTGTTTCTGTAACTTCTTACGGTCAGACATATACTAAGCAACACACATTTTGAAAGCACTGGTGTTGGAGTAAATTCGATGTTGATGAGACTAGTCACTGCCCTTAAAGGAGCTTGTCTTCTAGTTGGAAAGATGTGACATATACAATAATCTGAGGCATTAAGTAAATACATGGGTCTGAGGGCAGAAGATCCTGAAGGAAGCAAGCTACAAAGAACTCATTTTGAATCCTGGCATTAATATTGGCAGATCTCCTCACACCTTTTCAGGACAGTTATAGACAAAGCAAGTAGGACTGGAGAATACACTACAATGGCCAAAATAAGATTTAATGTCATTTCAGCCTAGGGGATTCTTTCTAGGCTTTGAGTATATGATAATTTAAATGCTACCTAAATAGTAAATTTACTTTAATGCTGACAATGTAGAAAAGATATTTTGCTGCAAAAGTATACACAGTAGTAACAAGTGGATTTTGGAAGAAACTGATATTTTGTCTTATACTGATACTACACTACTGCCCTAGACCTAGCAGCAGCCTTTACTCTTTGTTGTTTTCTTCTAAGACTAAAGAGCCTCTTTATTGTTTGTGCTGATTTTTTTTTCCACCAACAGATCTCAGAGCAATCTGAGTGCACTGGCCAGTTGGGACAAAATTATCATTAGAATTCTTGGCTAGAGAAGAAAGCTCCTAATTTAAGAATGGCTTTTTGCCTTCTGAGAGCTCAGAAGAGCACATTGCAAGCCATCTACATTTATAAAACATGTTTTAGTATGGAAAATTTCAAACATCTACAGAAGTAAAAAGAAAGAAGAAACTTTCCTCAATTGTTCTCATCAAATGTCCATTTCAGGCCAGTAGATTTTCTCTACACCCTCTCTTACTACTACCACCATCATCCCCAGCAATTTTAAAGCAAATCCCAGATTTCTTTTTCTCAGTGAAAACGTCAGTATACATATTTCTAAAATGCAAGAACTGCCCTTTTTAAGCTCAACTATGTCATTATCACACATCCGCAAATAATAATGATTCCTTAATATCAACAAATAGCCAGTCAGTTCATGTTTCCTTGATTGTCCTATAAATGTATTTTTATTTTAATAACCATTATTTATTTGATTGCTGATCCAAACACAATTTCTTTTAAAGTATAGGTTTAAAAGAACTCAATTTGCTCATTTTTCTTGCAAGTATTTGTCCTTGAATTCAAAGCATTCATCCAGTAGGGTTCCCAACTGTCTGGATTATGCTGATTGCATCCCCTTTCTGCTTATATATTTATCATGCTCCTTTGGCCCATGTATTTACTGTCAGTTGGTAGATAGATCTAGAGCACTGACATAATTCAGGTGTGATTTTTTTGTCAAGTTTACTTCATAGATAATATTGATGAATTCCAAAAGGAACTATAAAGTGTCTGTCTGACTGTGACGTTGCAGCCATTAATGATCAATGTCTAGATCCATTAATTTATTAAGGGTACCAAATGGTGATATTCTACTAACTAGATGATTATTCATTTACTAGCTAGAACATTATTTCATCAACTACTTGGTTGCCCTGAGTTACAGTTTAATTAGGAAAGGAAGAATAAATGTTTCTTTTATTTTATTTACCAGTTTTACAAAAAAAGAAAAAACAAGAGAGAGAAAGGTTGACTCTTCCAAAGATGACTAATGAGGTATTTTCTTTCTTTGTTGTTGTTTTCAGTGAGGTTGTTATAAATATCGATGCAGAGATTGTCCCCTCTTAGGTTCACGGATCCTGTTCAAGTTGGCTCCTGAGTCCTTTCCACACAACCACAGTAGTCTTTGAAGTCTTCCCAGCTGTCTTGTATGACAAGATGTAACAGGAACATCTTGTTCGTTTGTTATGCTGGATTTGAAATCAGCTGTTTCTCCAAGGAGACATTATCCACTGTGTTTATTCAAACTTGTGTTCCTTCTAGTTTAACCTTCTCTCGAGACATGATTTTTTTAAACAAATTACTTACTGAATTTTTCACCTTTTCAAATCTTGCTATTCTCCAATCACTTCATTTCTGAATTTTTCTAATTTCTTTTATGTTTTTCTTAAAACCAGTTTCTATTCCTTTGAAAATTTCTTTTACTTTTTCCGCAATATCAGGCAATAAATTTCATTTGTTCTGTGGACGTGTCTTTCTGTCACGTTTTCAGGATTTGCTGGAACTTTCTTTTCACCCTTCTTTTCTCTTTTTTTTCTCACTGATTTTCTGCAGGATGTGAATGGAATACTCTTCTGTCACTCATTTTTAAATGAAATAAGTTTCCACTTTAGGAGGGAAACATAGATCAGAATATAATTTCTAGCTTCAGAACTCCAGGGCTCACTATCTTCTATTATTTTCACAACATAATTTATTTATTTATTTATTTATTTATTTATTTATTTATTTATTTATTTATTTATTTATTTATTTATTTTTTGCGGTACGCGGGCTTCTCACTGCTGTGACCTCTCCCGTTGCGGAGCACAGGCTCCGGATGCGCAGGCTCAGCGGCCATGGCGCAAGGACCCAGCCGCTCCGCGGCATGTGGGATCTTCCCAGACCGGGGCACGAACCCATATCCCCTACATCGGCAGGTGGACTCTCAACCACTGCGCCACCAGGGAAGCCCCACAACATAATTTTAAAAAATGACCTTAAAATTTCTAAAATCTTCCTCCTCGGCCCTCCTATGCCCATTTACCCAGGCCTCCTCTTTCCTGTCCTTGTTGAGTATGGGGATTTGTTCTGGAATGGTGCTTTGGTTTGATAGGTGTCAAGGTTTCACAGACCCCAGAACACTTGGCATCCTCAGAACATTTCAGAGTTCTTGCACTCAGCTGCAAAGTGGAGCCTGCAACATTCACTCCCGGTTTCTGCCGCTGTTCTCAGTGAGTTTTTCAATCTCACTGAGTTCTTGAACCATAGTAACCTTTGGCTCTCCTGAAAGAGAGAGAGAGTCCTTCCCTCGTCTTCCTCCCACACACCTTGGGATACACATATGTAGGTCTTTTTCCTGTTGTTGATTTGTTCCTACCTGGCTGTATGTTGCAGTTCATGTGGACACCTTGTTGTAGATGTTGTCTGTGGGTTTTTGATCTTGCTATTCTAGATGCTTTTCTTTCTTCTTTGTGGGGGTGGGGGGTTGTGTATTTAGGGGAGGGGTGGTATATTCAGGGATAAAAATCTTCTCTGTAGCCACCACCATTTCCCCAGAATCCTCTGCCATTAATATTTAAAACAAAATCATAGGAATCATTATCCGGATCCTTAGGATAATCATTACATTGTATCTGTCTTTTTTTCCAGGCTTCAAGCTTCCTGTGGCTCGCCACGTTAGTATACTGACATGACTGGGCAATGCCTAATTTGATGGGCTCTTTCTGTACTGCCTTCCTCCTAATCATGACAGTCTTGTACGCTATACATAGTCTTCTTCACTGATAGGGAATTTAGAAAATACAGGAAGCCATGGGATTAATAGCTGAAAGTGGAATTAATGTGTTCTTTTTCTCAGGTAAAATATCATAAGACTCCTTAGGCCAAAGTTGTAAAATGAAATCGCAACTTTCCTGGAATCATTTTGCAAACGTGAATGCCCACATAAAGTACACTAGGACTTGAATCCAAGGAATAACACATTTTTAGAGCCTCCAAATGTATAAACTTAGTACAATTCTGCATTACTTCTTAAGGCAACTGAAGAAAATAATTTTGTGATCAAATAAATATTGATTTTATTAACCTAGTTATTTTAAGAGTTTACAAAACTTATAAAAAATGTTAAGGCTCTATCAGCCTCATCAGTTGTTATTTCTTTTCTAGAATCTTGGATAAAGGAACAGTCATTTAAGGGGAAACATGGTATAAAATGGGAAGATAATCCAACAGTGAAGATAGTTATATCTCTTCCTGTGTGATGAACTACTCCTAAGCTTGGTGGTTTAAAACAGCAGGCACTTTATCTCCTCACAATTTGTGAATCAGCAGAATGGGCTGGGATCTCCTGGGTGGTTCTATCTTGCTTTCACCTGAGGTGACTACTGAGGCTGCCATCATTTGGTTGCTGGACTGGGGCTGGTTGCTTTCACATATCTGGCCATTGATGCTGGCTGTGGCCTGTGCCTAGTCTCCACTAGGTTAGCCAGGCTTCCTAACATGTCAGGTTTCCATGAGGACAAGCCCTAAAGCACGAGTACTCTCCAAGCTTCAGCTCTTGATATGCCACTGGGCCAAAGCAAGTCACGTGACCAAGCCCAGGTCAAGGTGAACAAAACTACACAGGGTGAGAAAACGGGGGGGAGGGGCATTTGCCCTGGGGGTCAGTAGTCTAACAAACTGATGCAATAACTATATAAAGAAAAACACCCCGGAGGACAACTGGTCAAAAATAAATGTGTGCGGGGTGGGGTGGGGTTTGGCATGGGGGGGCAAAGGCAGTAAACAGGGGCTACCAAAATCTGAAGATTCTGGAATTTTTGGAAAATCCACTGGGATTAAAGGAGTTACACAACCATGTTCTGACACCAGAAGAAAGGTGCCAGTTGAGCATCAGGGAAGTCTAGCGCTCTTCCTCCATCGCATCAATTTTCACGTTTCTTTGACTCAGCATATTTATAGAATGAATCATGACTTTCTATAAATTTTTAATTCAGTTTTTCAAAGAAATAGTGACCTCGCTTCTATCTGCTGTGCCACAAAAATGCCGTAGAAAAAAATTCCTTCTGTTAAATCGCTCACTAGGTGAAATTGTATGTGTAACCTAGTACCAAAGAGGTATTAAGAATCGCCACAGCTGAGCCAGCCTTCCGCATCACGCACCCTATAGCAGCCAGTGGGTGAGCCGGGAGTCGAGGAGGTCACCGTGGGAAGGAGGGGCGCGGGCAGCGTGGCAGCCTCCTTCCGTCTCCGTGGAGCCACCTCCAGCCTCCGGTACAGGGAGTCGTCTGCAGCAGCCAGTGGTGGCCAGCCTTGCAGCACTGTGTTCTAGGTCAGTAGCTTCCAAGACTCCAGTTGGATTCATTGGAGTAGGCAACGTGGGGAGTCCAGTGGCAAAAGAGCTCATGAAACGTGGCTAGCCACTCACTGTTGTTGATGTGTTCCCTGATTCATGCAAAGAGCTTCTAGATGCAGATGAACCCGGTAGTGTCTTCTGCAGGGGATGTAGCCGAAAAAGGTGACAGAATTATTACAATGCATCAATGCACTAGAAGCTTATTGTGGAGCAAATGGAATTCGAAAAAAAGTGAAGAAAGACTCACTATTAATGGATTCCAGTACTGTTGATCCTATGGTTTTCAGAGAATTGGCCAAAGAAGTTGAGAAAATGGGAGCGGTTTTCACGGATGCCCCTGTTTCTGGTAGTGTGGGAATGGCTCGATCTGGCCACCTCACACTTAGGATGGGAGGGGTTGAGCTGCTGTGGTGCATGGGCTCCCATGTGGTGCATCGTGGAGCTGTTGGGACTGGCCAGGCTTTGAAGATCTGCAAAAACTTGCTGTTAGATATTAGTAGGATTGGAACTGCTGAAGCTATGAATCTGGGACTCAGGTTAGGGTTTGACCCAAAACTCTTGGCTAAAATCCTAAATACGAGCTCAGGACGATGTTGGTCAAGTGACACTTATAATCCTGTACCTGGGGTGATGGATGGAGTTCCCTCGGCTAATTACTATCAGGGTGGATTCGGAGCAACACTCATGGCTAAGGATCTGGGATTAGCATGAGACTCTGCTACCAGCACGAAGAGCCCAGTCCTTCTGGGCAGTCAAGCCCATCAGATCTGCAGGGATGTTGTGCGTGAAGGGCTACTCAAAAAAAAAAGACTTCTCATCCGTGGTTCAGTTTTTGCAAGAGGAGGAGACATTCTGAGTTTGCCCTCTGGCTGTGAACACTGAAACATTGAAACCAAACTGTGTCTTGGAGCCCCTTATGGCTCACTCCACAGGAAAATGGGCTTAATCAAAGGTCAACTGTCTGCTTTTGAGTGTGTAGGTCAGGGGTTCCCAACCCCTTGGCCTTGGACGGGTACCAGTCCACAGCCTCTTAGGAACCGGGCTGCACAGCAGGAGGTGAGTCGCAAGCAAGCCAACTAAGCTTCATCTGCTGCTCCCTATGGCTCACATTACCGCCTGAACCTCACACACTCCGACCCCCCTCCCTGGAAAAATTTGCTTCCAGGAAACCGGTCCCTGGTTCCAAAAAGGTTAGGGACCTCTGGTCTAGGTCACAATAGATCCTGGGATTTTTCACCCATTCTAAACTGCTTATTCTTTTTATCTATTTAGCAAACATATCATCTGTAATTTTTTTTTCTGCAAGCCACTGATGGTAACTGCTAGCTAGCTAGCTGATTGGCCTTTTTCAAAAGTTTGATTCCTGAGCATCTTCAGCTAAAACGCTGCCTACTTCACTCAGGATATTATTTACTCCACTTTACAAATAAAACCAAAATTGTTTTCAACAGGATAAAATCTATCCTCGAGGAAAGAAAAGAAATTGGTGTGAGAAAAGATATCAGAGAAAGGGGAAGTATAGTGAATTACTACCTGTGTCCCTCAGAAAATTTGTCCTGTTAAATAACCCAGTGGTGATATTCTTGCATTGAGATCACTGGTTTATTTTCTAGGAGTTGTTAAAGCAAGACAACTCCTTGCTGCATGTTATGTAATTTGGACTCTGTTACATTATCTTGTTGTGCCCCTCTTGTAACAACTTCCCATACTCAGCAAACTTGTTTTTTTCATATTTTTGCCTCCTTGTCCATTTTTACTGCATATTTTTTGACTTCAAAAGAATGACATCTTTAGAACTGTTTCAGAGCCAACGATGATATGTACTTCAGATAATTATTACACTATGCTAAATATAACCATGTTCTTTTGAATTCACATAAATTTCTATGCTGATAAAAAAAGAGAGGCACATTTCATCAATGTTTAAATAGTATCCTTCTTCCTCTAAAACTTAAAATAGGATTCAGTCTGATTCCTAAAGGGTTATTTTCTTCAACAACAAGAGCTGACTTAGGCCATTTCTTGGCAGTGGAATCTGAGCATAGAGGTCCCTGTCTGACTGCCCTTTGTTTCTCACTCACAGTATCCTGGGTGAGTGTAATGGACGGGCGTGCCCTTATGACTTAGCCCACTGCTACTGCTCCTGATGAGGGCTAATGGTGTGGGCCACTTTAAATCTTGCCCAGCAAAGTGCTGACATCTGGGGTTTCCTATCAAGTTTACCAGATATTCCACAGTAATTTCATAATTTACACAACATAAAAACACTGATTTTGAGCTTAGGAAAGCATTTCATTTAAACAGATACAGAACACTACTCTACAAAATGGTTTAAAATTTGTGAGCAATTGCATTAAATAAACTCTAATATAAATTAATCTAATACAAGTAAACTAATAGTTGCAAAGCTACTGGTCGCTTCAGAAGCGGTGGCTACAGATAACTTCAAAGTTGTTTCCTCAATTCATTAAGAGGAGAAACTATTTGCTGTCAGCTTCTTCTTGGGGAAGCTTAGTTTGATGCTGATTCGCGTTATGAATGTATAGGAACCATTACTGGTTCTTCCTTTCCATATTCAGTGCACCATTATACTTCTGTTCTCTTAAGATCTGGATATCTGTTACTGCTACTGTTGGCTGGAGCCTGGGAGGAGGAAAGCTATCAGGAAAAAAGGTCAACAAGTGTTAAAGATTTTTAGCATACCACTGAGACTTTTTATCAACCATAATCATAAGAAATAATATTTAAAATTACTTATAGCCTGGTCAGTGAGACCTTGAGTAACTTGTGGAAGCATCCATGTTTCATACAGTTTCAGAGGATGGATATTTCCTGTTATTAACTCTATATCCTCTTCAACTGGAACAGAGAGACCTTTCTCTGTTGAAGCAGTTTTGTCTTTTTCCTGGGCATTTTCAGTTTTCTCTTAGGAGAGACTTGTAAAGCTTACATATACAAACTTACACATACACGTATAAAGCAAAGAAGGGATAGAGCAGTCTTGAGAGGACACGGTTTTGTAGCAGGCACACAAGACAGAGCTAATACTCCCTGATTGCATTTGCCTCCCTAGCCCCATCTCCTTTGTGGAAAGCATCAGCATTCTGACTGGTCTCTGCACCCCACTAACTGGACAGATCACTGCATTGGCATTCTTAGGGAGCACTGATGGTCCCTGCGGAAAGTGTGGTTAGAGCTTGTGCAGCCAAAGTGCACAGGAAAGAATCAAATATACTTCATATAACATGCTTACTCTGTTTTGCTTAATTAGCACTTATTCCCTGTAAGAGGCCGATTTCTGCTTTGACAGGGAGTAATCGAACTCGGTATTCACCCAAACCATAAAATTAAAGTTAACATACCTCAGCTTTTCATCCTACTGGAAGAAATGTATGAAATCTAAAGTTATTTTTTAATTGCTGCTGTTTAGAATGCCTGAAGCCCATTTGCTGAACTTGTTAAAGAGCAGTGTTAATGAGGGTATTTTTTGTTTCTTTCTTTTCCGACCACAGTATGAATTCTCAGCCCAAAGTGTGCCCTGTTTCCCACAATAGAGACAGGGGAAAAAGTGCGAGTCTCTCACCACAAAGCATGAGACAACTACAAATACTTCTCTCCCAGAGTTAACATTGATGAGAGTCTTTGTGGAAAAGAACTTCCTCTTTCTGCGGGAATACAGTAGAAATGCAAGATGTATTCTCCACAATTTCACTACTGGAAAAATAATTTCATAGTCTCTCTCTCTCTCTCCTCCCTCTCTCTCTCTCTCTCTCTCTCCCTCTCCCTCTCCCTCTCCCTCTCCCTCTCCCTCTCTCTCTCTCTCTCTCTCTCTCTCTATATATATATATATATATATATATATTTTTTTTTTTTTTTTTTTTTTTTTGCGGTACGCGGGCCTCTCACTACTGTGGCCTCTCCCGTTGTGGAGCACAGGCTCTGCACACGCAGTCTCAGCGGCCCTGGCTCACGGGCCCAGCTGCTCCGTGGCATGTGGGATCTTCCCGGACCGGGGCACGAACCCATATCCCCTGCATCAGCAGGCGGACTCTCAACCACTGCGCCACCAGGGAAGCCCCATAGTCCATATTTTTTATTGGTCTTCTTAAAAACATATACAATGTTTACAATAAGGAGTAAAAGAGAAGATTTTCAATGTGATATTTCAAGGAGCATTTTGTAAAGGCAGGATCCAGTCCCAACTTTGGAAAATTAACACACACCTATGAGATCAAAGAGTCACCTGCAAAAAATTTTATTATGTTTTTCTTTCATACTAGTTTCCTAAAGGTGCATTGTTATTTCTTGGTAATGTAATAGTCAGAAATGACTATATGGTGGCCATTTGAGGAAGAAGTAGCTCTTACATAAGTGTCTAGTGACCTTATCTCTTTTGATACAATACCTCTTGGTTTCAGAGGCTTGCCCAGATTTCCTCTAAATGAATAAACTTAGTAAGATTTTTCTAACTATCAATCTAAAAGTAGATTTAGAAATCTACTTCTGAAGCAGTTTTGTTAAGTAATTATTGGTCAGTTCTCTTTCTGATTGGTACTTCTTTCTGCAAAACAAATCCCTGTACTTAGAACAATTAATACCACCATCCCTGGCTCCTTGATTATTACACAGTGATGTTTCTTGAGAAAAAAGCTTACCCTTTTTTGGGGGAAACTTCAGTCCATGAAGTAAAACTTCATTAAAACTAGATCTGCTTCTAATGCCAGTGTGATGCAAATCAGTATCCCCTTTCTTTTGACTTTCCAGGATGTGTGAAGAGAATGGTATGGTTTGGTTTAGGAAGGGTTGTAGCTTCAGAGGATTGCATTATGTTTCTGTGCCACTTTGGGGGATTTTATTTCAATATTATATCCTGTTCTGTAAAAACACCCTAGTCATTCTCTTACTTATTATTAAATAATTAAACACTGCCCTTTGTTTACTTTCCCCTTCTGATCAGAAGACTCCTCTCCACTCTAGGCCTTGATCTGAGTTCCAATTCATCAGCTTGTAGTAGCTACACTTCTGGTTTCTGAAGTCAGACAGATATGGGTCCCATTTCTGTCTTCATCAGTTATAATTTAGCCTCTGATATATGCATACCAGAGCTGGCAGTGACAAACATTATGCTTCTCCTTATTTTCCCAGGGTTCTGTGCATTTTAATAGAGGATCACAATATTTTAAGTAGAACTGGGATGGGGTGGAACGAAAGAGCAGGAAAACATGCTTTTAGGAAGGTCTGATATACAAATCACATGGAGGTAACTACTTGAGAGAAAACCACCCCTACCTGAGTATTGTCAATAAAGTAGCACAGGGAGGCAAACGAATCAATTGTTCACTAAAAATGTTCTTCTTTAGAAGAATAAAATTCACAAGAAAGCCTCATTGCAAATAAAATATATTTGTTTTCCTAAAGGAAGATATTTGGAAAGTTGTAGTAAATACCTCCTTTGACCTTCTGTGTCCCTAGTGTTCTATCTCCACTAAGTTTTATGAACACTACATAGAGGAGGAGGCTGAGTCTCAAAGACCATAAGTAAGAGATGGATTTCAGAGCCTTTGCAAGGTCCATTATGCCCCATGACTTCCCATTGCTTGTGCTTTTCATCCAGATAGGTGCTTAGGATACCAGAATGAATACATCTCTTTCGAGAGGTTTTTAACAGACATTAGATCCTAAACAAGTACAACACCTAACAAATAGAACAGAATGCTTTATTTAAAGCAGAAACAGAATAAATGCTCACCTTGTATCATTTAAATCCCCATTAAATAATTGTTGAATCAACATGTTTATATTTGAGGGTATTTTCTTATTTTTTCCTAGTTCCCTTTACTTGCACCTCCTTTCTTTTTCACTTTTCCCAACTTAAATGTTTATGGTTTCAAAAGTAATTGCTTCTTGAAGAAAGTTTTCATGTATACTAAGTGCTACCTAATGGAAGCCATAAGCATAGAGTCTGCTAGCATTTAGAGTGGTATAATACATAGCCAGGTTGAATCAAGTGGGAGAGAAGGTTAATCATTCTTTAAAACTGGCAGTGTTGCCGGAGGTGGATTAATACGCTTTTTGAATCTCTTATGTGCTGTAAGTCTCCTTGATCACAATCACTACGTTAATGGTTGAGGTTTTGAATTAGAGGTGTCTCCTGGGCTCAGCTGGGCCAAGTCCCTTCACCTCTCTGGCCATATTAGGTGATAGTTTTCTCATTTCAATACATGATCTATGTTAGAGGGAGTGTTGACTATACCAGACTTTTAACGTGGGCACCCAGAAAGTGGAAGAATCTCTCTACTGGTGATGAATCATAACTCTTTTCACTGTGAATATAGTCCTTCCCTTAGGTAAGGTAGGAAGACCATGAAAAATAGAAAGTTCTCGGGTGTCTGCGGAAGTTGGAGTGCTCTCGACCTGTCAGCTCACTGGCAGAGCAGGCTTCGTCCAGACACTAGAGAACAAAATGTGAAATTGGCACCAGCCAGCCTCTCCATTGCACAGGATATCCCTATTTAAATTTGACAATCGGGATATTTTACAATTTGAAATTCTTGTCATCTGGTTTTCTTTAGTTTTTTCTTTGGGTTGAAAAGACTGAGAAGCTTGTTAAAAAATCTGGAATTCTGATGGTGAGGCTTAACCCGATCTATTGAGTCATCAATCAGCAAACATTGACCAATGCTTACCATTCCCCCAGTTACTATACTAAGGACCCAGACACGTCTCAGATAGTGGCCTTGCTCATTCACTGTATTTACAGTACTTTTTTCTAAATGTAACCAGAGCTCAGGTAAAGACAAGACATTGATTTGAGTCTGAAGTAAACAAAGCTGACTGGTCTGCCGCCTTCAGTTTCCAGAATTCTTTTGTTTCAGGTAGTAATTTTCCCAGACCAATAGAACAAAGTCCTATCGTCTATTTATTTAATATTTTATCACAATAGTCCTTGCCCCTTTGACCTCTAGTGAGGAAACTTGCATAAGAAACTGAAATATGCTTAGGTTCTATGGGTAAGTGAAGATAATGATATGAATGAAATTGAAAATGAAAGCGAAAGGTAGAAAAGCTAGTTCTGAATAGATGAAGTAAGACAGAGGTATTTGAAAAATCTAGAAAAGATACAATAAGGAATGGAGAGCTTCTGGAAGTTTTCCAATACGTGAGGGGTTGGTACATCTTTTTTTTTTTAATAACATGTCTGGCTGTTGTATGCCAGAGAAAGTTATAAGGGGGTTGACTATATGCATGAAGTCCAGTGAGAACACTGTTTCTGTAGGCCACTGACAGTGTTCTGAGTGTACATTCTATAGTACTAGAAATTAAGTTAGGAAACAAAGGGTAATCTGATGTCATTTTAAATGACATTTCACAAATGATTAGAGCTACAAGGTGTCTTTTTTCACTCAGCCAACACGTTGAGCACGTACTATGGGGCAAGCACTGTGCTTATGGGTAAGAGATAAAAGAAAAAATAAAGGCCAGAGGAACTCAAAAGAGAGTGTGAGAGATGCATAAACAACTCATTACAATCAAGTAGGGAGAGGCTATTAAATAAATAGATCATAAAAATGTAACTTTGTAAAACAGAACTTGGAGTCACTAACCCTGCTAGGGGATATTAAAGAGAATGCCAACAATGAGGGGGTTTGGAATTAGGTTTTGAATGTCAGTAGGAATGTTCCACGTGGAGAGAAGGTCAGGGGCATACCAGGCAGAAGGAACATCCTGGACTTGAGAACCAACACAATATGTTTAAGTGATTGTAAAGGAGATTGTTTTGACTAGAGCATAAGGTATAAGTTGCCAAATGGTAGAAAATAGAGTATAAAAGTTAGGCTGGAATAAAAGTATAAAGTGTCATAATTCTTATGATGAAAGTTAGGTGTTTTCCTACAAAATGGGTTACTTATAAATATTTTAAAAATAGAGACTGCTGTGTAAGGCTTGAAAAAACACTAAATCAGAGTTGTACAGAGCTCAGGCTTAGTGGTGAAAATTTCTGTATTTTGTTGTCCAGGTTGGATACTGTTACAATTCTTTAACATTTCTTTTTCCTAAGTAAAGGCATCTGGTGAAAATATGGGATCCATTTTATCCTGGGGAAGTTTTGTCTTAACCTTTCTTCTATGTATTTTTCCTATTTAAAATGCTTTTGCAGAATCTAATCATACGAAGTTCGGATACTTGAAGTACCTGCTTATGTTCTCTCTTGGACATAATGGGAATAATTGGGAAGTCTTCTCTAATTTTGAGACTACCATGACTACTCTCTTATGTTGGTTATTCCTGTAGATGAACCAATTTTAGGTTCATCTGAGTGATTAGTTAAACTTACTCCTCACAGATTGATTCAGCAGGTCTGAGAAGATATCTCAGAATATGTATATAGAGAGATAAACAATAAGAAATTACAGTAAGCACAAAAACAGATAAAGATCATTCATAATTTTTCATAAGATCTTATTTTCTCTCATTTCTTATTTTTTCGTAACTTTTCTTTAATCATATGAAAAAGAAGGGAATTTACATGGAATAACAAAAGATATGCAAAACTTAAGGAAACACAATTTTCTTAAATTTCTCAAACTTATTTGTATAGGATTCAGAATGCACTTAAAATGATTAAATGACTTAAGCTAAATCTTTTTTATTGCAAACTGTTTTAACCCAATTAACCAAGCAAGAAACTGAGAGTCATTCTTTACTCTTCTCCCCTCCCTTAAACTCTGGAGCAATCCCTAAGAGTTGTCATAATTATACTATATATATATATATATATATATATATACACACATACATATATATGCACACATAAATGTGTGTATATATGTATACACACACACACACACACACACACACATATGTCCATTCTTCTCTATGTCCATTGTCATATCTTTTACATTTCTTACTCGGATGTAACATCCCAGTTCACTTTTTCCCTGACTCCAGTATTATTTCTGTCTTGTTTATTCTCTGCATTGCAACCTAAATTTCACTCAACGGCTTAGAGCTCTTTGATAGCTTCTCTTTAATTTTGGGGAAAAGGCTTCAAGCACTGTGCTCTTGCCTACTAGTCCACCCTCATCTGCTTTCTCTATCCTTACTTAGCATCTCCTTCTTCCATAAATTTTCAGCAATACTCAGTAGACTTCAGGGTTAGACTTCTCTTACTGCTGAACTTTCTCCAGGTAATGTCATCAATTTGTATCATACTTTACTCATTCAATCCTTGGTTAATGCACTCTCATCATACAAGTTTCAAAATAAACATTGAATCTCTGGCTTTTCATGACTTCCATTAGAGATTAAATTCCCTTTCTACGTGTTCTTATAAAACTTGGCTATCCAGTTACCTATGAGAGGTATAGTTCTATTTTATAGTTCATTGCCCCTACTACATTGTAAACTGCATGTGAACAATGTCCTTATTTACCAGTGTTGTAGGTACTCAATGAATATTTATTCTGTTAAAAGATTTATTCTGTTAAAAGTTAAGAGACTGTTTATGATCCATAAATAAGAGAAAATGTAGCTCAGAACCAAGTAGTGGCAAGAGGCTTGAATACAAGTAGACAATATTGAGAGATAGTAGGAATTTAGGTTAGAGAGTACTTGGTTACTGAATTAATTGTGAAGGTGAGGGATGATTATACAGAGTCCAGAGTTTTATTATTCCTTTAAATTAATTTTTATTAGAGTATAGTTACTTTACAATGTTGTGGTAGTTTCTGCTGTACAGCAAAGTGAATCAGTTATACCTATACATATATTTCCTCTTTTTAATATTTCTAACCATTTAGGTCACCAGAGAGCATTGAGTAGCGTTCCCTGTGCTGTACCATAGTTTATCATTAGTTATCTATTTTATACATACTGGTGTATATATGTCAATCCAAATCTCCAAATTGATAGCCCCCCTTCCCCCCACCTTGGTATCCATGTGTTTCTTCTCTACATCTGGGTCTCTATTTCTGCTTTGCGAATAAGTTCATCTGTACCATAATTCTAGGTTCCTTTCCACATATAAGTGATATTATACGGTATTTGTTTTTTTTTTCATATTGATCTGCTTGAGTTACTTATATATTTTACAAATTTATTTATGTTTATATTTTTTGGAGATGAATCCCTTGTCAGTTGCTTCGTTTGCAACAATTTTCTCCCATTCTGAGGGATGTCAGAGTCCAGAGTCTTCAGTGTTCCCCCAGTATCCAACTTGGACAAGTGTACAAATAGTGGTGGTATAAATGATGTACAAAGATGAATAAGTATTGAAGGTAAAATTAATCGTTCAGTAACATCACATAATTAATTTTAAGTGTCCATGTTATATTTGGGCAGAGTTGTTCAGTTGGCAATTAGTTAAGTTTGTAAGAGATTCAGGAGAGAGAGATGTAAGTTTTAGGTCAAGATCTGTGATATATATGGTGGCTGGAATCACAAGAGTAGATGAGACCATCTATCAAGGGCAGAAGAGAGCTTCTGAGAAATACACATCTCTTGGCAGAGGGCAGAGTGAGAGTGCCCAATGAAAGAGATAAGGATGTCCAGAGGCAGGAGGAAGAAGTAGCAGGTTAAGATGCTACTGTTGTTAAGGTGAAAGATTTTTCTGAGATGCCAAGTTTGATCAACAAAATCAACTATTGCTGAAAGGTGACAGAATGACCAAACAATATTCACTCAATTTAATCACAAACTAAATGTTGGTGAATGCAATTCCAGTGAGGATAAGTAAGAAGAAAAGAGCAAAATTGTGTGAGTCACGAGGTACATAAAGATAAGAAAATACAGACAATGAGAATAAATACAAGTTTTGATAAACTGCACTGTGAAATTAGGAAGAGAGAAAAGGTAACTAGAGAATTACTTGGCATCAAACAAGAGTAATTTTTAATGGGAGGGAGGCAGCTTTTTAATGGGAGGGGGCCAAAATAAAATCGCTAAAGAGGAAAAGCTTAACAATACCAATGAGGTGGGAAAATGAATGGAAGATACTGAGGAAGTGAGACTAGGTATTTATAAACTATGTCGAAAAGCTATTCTTGGACGTAAAGAGAAGAAGGTAGTTTGGGGTGTTTTTGCTTTATAGTCTGTGTTTTCTCTGTGAAATAAAAGTTTGATGGGAAGTGATGTCACCTCGAGATAGCACTCATCAAATATCCTATGTGCTTATCTACATTTTTCATCCTCCTTTGTAGTTCAACTGTTTTCCTTTGATTCGTTGTGGCCAGTGGCAAAGAAGCAGAATCAAGTGTATCACTTCTGGGCTGAGGTCATTAGGAGCCAGTGTCCCTCTTGTCTGGTCCTCTGCTATTGTGACATGGGAGGTCAAATAGTCCAGATGAGGTGGCTGCAAGATGGATCAGGACCATGTGATCTGTAAGGGCTTTACTCAGTAGAGAAATAACGTACTCGTATTTTCCACTGAGATTCCTGTGTTCAATAGATCTGCCTGTGAGAGCTCAGAGAGCACAGCGAAGGCTGAAATGACAAAGACAGAGGGAGAGATGTTGGTAACAGATGGAAGGCGCCTGGCAGATAATATATTAAATGGTAAACAAAGCTGCTGGAGTAAGAGAGAGAGTATATAAGAGATGAGAAGAAGGCCAACTGTATGTAGTATCTGACGCTAAGGAGTGAGGAGAGTAACAACTGAAAACTAAAAATAAAAAGAATGATCAGAAAGAAGCTAGATGGTATGCCAACAGAAATCATAAGATTGCTATAAAACATAAAGGAAGGTAGTTTTAAAAGAAGCACCATCTAATGGAGTCAGTTGTTTCCCAAAGGCAAAATGCTATGGGAACTGAAAATAAAGCATCTGATTGGATGGCTAAACTTTTATGAACAAAAGTGGAACCACTTCAGGAAAGTCATGGGAGAAGACGCTGTGTTACAGTGGGGAGAGTAATCAATATATTGTGAGGAAAGGTGCCTTCATTTGCAAGAAATGCCAATTAAGAAGTGAAGACAGCATTTAAAGGGAAGGGATAATGTAAGAAAATTAAAAAAAAAATTTAAGGAAACTTGAATAACTCGTAGACAAAGAGGGAGGTATTAGTGAAAGACTGAAAATCAGAGAAAGCTATCTTAAGTTGTTGTTATGGACTGAATTGTGTCCCCCGAAAAATTATATGTTGAAGCCCCTCCTAAGTTGACTGTAGAAGATAGGAGATAGGTCCTTTAGGGAGGTAACTGAAGTTAACTGAAGTCATAAGGGTGAGGTAATAATCTGACAGGGACTGATGGTGTCCTTATAAGAAGGGGAATAGATTCCAGAGATCTCTCTCCCTCTGCTCGTAGAGGAAAGGCCGTGTGAGGACACTGCAAGAAGACAGCCGTCAGCAAGCCAGGAAGATTGTTCTCACCAGAAACCAATTCTTATGGTATTCAGTACCTTAATCTTGGACTTCCACCCTCCAGAACTGTGAGAAAATAAATTTCTGCTGTGGAAGTCGTTCAGTCTATAGTATTTCACTATAGCAGCCAAACCACACGAATACAGACCTTCTACACTGCAATATACAGAAGCTAAACAATGATTGTGAGCCAGAGATTACATCTTGGTACTCACAACTTCACGAATTTTGTCAGAAAGATGTGAAAAAAAGTCAGTCAACCAACGGTTCTGATAGTGGATATTTTCTTTATGTGTTTGACATAAAGCAGTGTCTGACAGCCTCCCTGATACCCATCCGTATCGCAGTTTTGATTCTGTGGCTCCAGTTCCACATGGCACCAAGGTGCTGTGTACTGTCCATTCTTGGGTTTTTGGGTGCTGTACCTATTACCAGTAGGTGGGTCAAACCACTGGGGCTCTTCTGAAGTCCTCCCTAAATTTGGACCCAGCTTCAGCTCCAAATCCGAGTTTTCAGAGAGCCCAGGGTGAGGCTCGCCTGCCACAGTAGACACGTTGGCTAACGGGTTGCACTGCAGCACCCACTCGGACAAGGGCACCATCACGATGCCACCATTCTTCTTCTGCAGGGGCGGACCCGTGGACAGTCAGCTTGGCCCTCAGCACAGCCAGCTGCCTGTTCACTCTCTCGGCCCCTGTGAGGAAGGTGTTCAGCCCTGGCTTTGAGGTCAGAGTCATCTCCTCTCTGGGTTTGTGTGAATGGAGGAGCCGCAGCCCTGGTCTGGGTGGTGTGTTGGCCCAGGGTTTCCGGGTTTGGAGGAGTATCTTACCACCTAGACCCCCACCTAGGGCTGAAGAGTTCAGGGGCTGTGGACCGTGGGTTTTGGGGGCAGAAGATATTTAACCTGGCGTTTGAGGAAATGGAGGGAGAAGAGGCTCAGGTTCAAGGGCTCCTGGTTTGAATCTCTTGCTTAAGTTTGAGGGCCAGGGCAGTCTCTCACCAGAAGCTGCAGGATATCATCAGGAACATTGCGAGTGTTCTTGCACATACCCCGGGCAGTTGAGTGGGAGAAGATGACAGGTGCCTGTGACACTTGTAGGGCTCGCCGTGCCGCAGCATCCGAGACATGGGCCAAGTCCACCATCATGCCCAGGCGGTTCATTTCTGCCACCACCTTCTGCAGGGACAGGATGGGGAGAGGGCATGAGGGCTGCATTTATCTTGTGTGTATTTATCTGTAGGGAACAGGCAGGGCTGTACATTCATGTGGGGCAGGGTATGGAAGCCGGGTCCTTACCTCGCCACAGCCGGTGAGCCGACTGACATTGCTGTAGAAGGGGTGGATACCCTTTGCTGAGCTCTGTGCCCTGCAGGATGGCCAGGAGGCAGTCTGACTGGTGGCCATGACTTGGCTACAAGAGCGTAGAAAGAGGTTGTGTCGAACCGTCTAGACCTGCAACTCCCTGATGCAAGAGGAGGGACCCAAACTGGGCTGTGCCTGGCAGTAGGAGGGCCCTTCTGGGGATTCAGTCTTGTTCTGCAAACCTCCATTCCCCTCCCAACCCCAGGTTCAGGGCTGGATCCCAGGGGTAAACTTGCTTTGGGCCCCAGCGTGATCTTGGGCAGATCCCTGCCTCACTGGGCCCTTACCATCTGCACTGTGCTCACCAGGGCGTGTTGCAGGTGTGGGTGAGTGTCACGTAGCGCACACCCAGCGCATAGAAGGTACGCAAGATGGAGAGGCTCCTGTCCAGTGAGTGGCCGCCCTCCACACCAATGAGGCTAGCCAACTTCCGGGTATTGTTGAGAGCTGGGGGCAGGTAGGTCAGATGATCATTTTCAGAGGCAGGGGTAGCTAACTGAAGTCCCTAACACCTACCACGACCAGTCTCTTTACCATTTTGTTTTGTTTTTTTGCCTGTGCCGCGCAGCATGAGGGCTCTTAGTTCCCCCACTGGGGATCCAACCCGAGGCCCCTGCAGTGGAAGCGTGGAGTCTTCACCTCTGGACTACCAAGGAAGTCCCCCGTCTACCTTTAACTGAGGTCACAAGCTCCAGCTCAGAATAGGAGGCACACATGGGGCAGATGAGGTGAACTTGCTCCAGGGTGAGGCGCACAGCATCGCGTTCGTGGGTCCGGCATGGGACGCAGGCTCACCAGAACTGAGGGAAGGCAAGGGCTTAGTTTGGGCTTTGGAGCTCCTTGGGCTTCTCATAGCCTCCTCAGCTGGCACAACACTCAGTGTGCCCAGAAGTCCCATGTAATGCGTTGCTTTTTCTGTGGTACTTGGATGCCCGTCAGGTTGGCTCACTGTGACCCCTGTTCCCCCAGCATCCATGGCATGGCACTTTCTAGGTCACTATGGTAACTTAGTTCCAATGTGACTAACCTGTGGTCTCTGAGGCCCCCAAACTGCCCCACATTCCCCAGCAGCCATGGTGGCACCTTGTGTGTCCCTGGGCACCCACGAGATCATTTTTCAGCCTGTCCACGCTGGTCTGGCCATGGCTGAAATTGCGCAGATTAACATCCTGTAGCCCGTGGTGGTAAAACTGCCTCAGGACCAGGGGCATGTCGTTGTGGCTGGAGGGAGGTCAAGGCAAATAGGTGGGCTCCTTAGGTCTTGGGATGAGGCAGGACACATTGCCTGGCCTGGGCCAGCCTGTGGGTCCCCCACCTCCCACTGTCACACAGACTATACTAGGAGCAGCTGAGGCCTGGGCTGAGGGGTTCCCACCAGGGAGGGGATGACAGAGAAGGGGAAGGGCATCCATAGATGATGGAGAGGACATCCAGGGGTGGTGGGAGGGAGCCTCCCCACTAGCTCTGCATGCTCCGGACCTCCTGCCCTGCCCGGGGCCAGGCTAGGCCCCCAGCGGCCCCCAGCAGCCGGCACACACTGCAGCCACCCGTCCACAAGCGGGAAGTCCCGCATCAGGGCCCGCGTGCGCTCCCGCGGACTTGGGGTTCTGGAGGTGCCCGGCGTGGTCTTCACAGGTAACCGGCCGCAGCAGCAGACCCAGCAGGAGCAGCAGACACAACAGAGGCCGCTGGCTGAGTGCGCGGGGACCATCGAGGCGGGCAGAGGCGGGTCTGCGAGGGGCGGGCAGTGGGGTTCTGCCTGTCGACACAGGGCACCCAGCGTCGCGGCCTCGCGAGGGGGGCGGTTTGAGGGAGGGGATACAGAGTCTCAGGACCCTCGCAGAGAGCCGCGATCCGGGAAGCCCAGCAGCCACAGGGCAGCAGTGCCCTCCCGCCCCCTGCTCACAGGCAGCTCCTGCGGGCTAAGCTGGCCTCTGCGGAGAGCCCACTCGCCTCCCATCGTGGGTTCCCTCCACCCCTGCCCCTCTTCCCACTCCCACTGCTCCGAGGGGGCGCCCTAGGTTGCTCTCCCCGGCCTGTAACCTTCCTGTCCAAGCTGGGGTGCTTCTCTCAGAGGGCCACCTTCAGCCCGAGGCCTCCCGGGAGCACACCTCATCCCCATCTGCCTGCAGCCGGCCCCGCCCACCCTGAGGGCTGCGTGCCAGTGCCTCTGTGGCCACAAGTGCTCTGGGCTCCCGGTTTCCCGGGACTGGGCCATGAGGGCTTGTGTGGGGGAAGAGATAGTTTCTGGAAATGGGGGGGTGGGGGGTAACCATGTGAGCTCTGGATTCAGGAAGGGGTCCTCTGCCCCCGACCTTCTCTCTCCACCTACTTGACTCCCCAACCTGCATGACCATTCTCTGGGGACTTCAACTAGCGCCTGGGAACTATCAGGAACCTCCCCCACTTCTGTCAGCCAGCCTCAGGAAAGAGCGCCCTCAGGAGTCGCTACACCTCCCCAGGGCCTGAATAGAGGGACTTTGGGGATGTGAACTGAACGACCTTCTGGGGAGAGTCAGCGACCCTTTTACTCAACAGAGCAGGAAGCCAGTCAGCAGGCTATTTGAGTGGAAGGAAATGAAGTGATTTCCATGGCAGCAGAGTCCCCACCGCAGCAATCTTCCTCCCAGAGCTGCTGGCTGACCTTCTGGCCAGGATCCCTCCTACCTCAGCGTGGAAGGCCCGGCCTCGTGGAGAAGTATAGGTTCTGAGGAAAGACCTGGCACCTGGGTTCTGCTGCTACACTTGCCTTATCTCGTGGCCCTTGTGGCTCTAGCTTTCCCAGAAACCTCAAGGGCTTAAGTGCCTGTGCTTACTCAGAGGCTGCACGCCATTCCCCATTGCCAGCCTCAGGCCCTCCCCCTAGCTGCCTCCTCTAGAGACCCCCTCTCCTCAACACACACACACACACACACTCACTCACTCACTCACTCTCTCTCTCTCTCTCTCTCTGGGGATGTGCCTTCTCACAGAAGCTCAACCACAGAGATGCTTTAGGGACTGTGCCCAAACTCCTTCATCCCCAGCCTCTCAAGTTTTTGCTGTGATCCCTGGCACCCCCTGGAGCTGTTCCACCTTTGGAACCTTTCCCAGGTGGCAGGAGTGCCTAGCACAGGGGTAGTGACCTAAGTCTGAGCACTGGCGACCCTAGAAATGTGTTACACACAAACATTTTATTGAGCAGTAAGGGACCCCACTGGGGACAGAAAGGGCTGGCAGTAAAGGAGCATGTGAACCTCGGGGCAGGGTGCATGCTGCTTGACTCTCCATCCTGTTCTTGCTTCAGGGAGCAGGTCCACCATGCTCCAATCGCCGGTTTTTGGGTCTGGAGCAGCCCAGCTCTTCGTCCGAACTTTCTGAAGAGTGCTTTCGTTTGGGCGCACGTCTGGGGACTGGCTTCACTGCTTCCACCTTTGCTGGTGGGGCCAAAGGAACATCCCCGTAGGCCCGGTAGCCACCAACCAGGCAGTATGTCTCCCCATGCCAGCCCAACTGCGTTTCTCCACACCCTCGGTAGAGGACATGGTAGTGCCCGGGTGTGGGAGGACAAACGGGAGCCACTGCTGCTGCAAAGAAAATCAGAACTGATCAGTCACTTGTGCTGTGCACAGTCTCCTGCCACAATTTCCCCCTCTCATGTCTCTCCCAGTTTCTGGCTGAAGACCTTTAATCTACTTGACATCCAAAACACAGCCTTGGCCCATCACCTCTATGAGTCCCTAGAGAAGGGACACTGGCTGCAAAAGCAATCCCTAGCGCCTACGGCTGCAGCAGATGAGGAAGTCTCTTCACCGTTTCCAGGGAAAACAGTAGAACCCGAAAGAAATTGCACTCATGATCCTCTCCATCTCTCCCTTCCACAACAGAGAAAACATTTCTTGCAGTCTGTCACTTCTGAGGCTTTAATGGAAATGTCTTTCAAGTTTTGGAAAGAAATAATCTAATACAAATTTGTTAAGAACCCCTCTCACCTTGGCAACCCCTCTTGGGCCCCAGTTATACCGCCTGTTTCAACCACACTGAACTCTAGCCCTCTGGTACTTTTATCTAGATTAGAACAAGGCTGAATACTGAGGCAGAGTGATCAGGAGACTCAGAACCGGGGTCTGGGTACCAAGTCTAGGCTCACATCAACGCAGCCTCCTGGGACACCATCTCCTCAGCCCTCCCGTCTCATTAGCACTTCATCACCCCCCCCTTCATTCTTCCGGTCTTCCCATCAATATGGCACCACCCTGTCCCCGAGTACTCAGCAACTCAGTATGGGATGTGTCTGAGAGGACCGATAGAGATGTCTGCATGACAGCACAGAGGTGCCTGGGTTTGAAGGTGTGCTTCTAATTGTGGCCCTGTTCCTCAAACTGCTCCATTTACCGTTTGCCAACAAAAATGCACTTGTCTTTTGCTAAGAGGCCGTTCAGGAAAGGGTCTGAATGGAAGCATCCTGTAGCCCAAAGGGGAAGGCTACATTATAAAGCTTAGAACCGTCCTGCACACTTGTCCAGGGATGACCTTTCACTTGTCCTCAGCAGTGAGCCCTGTGGGTCCCTGAAGGTGTCCCAGGTCACTGGTATTACTTACATGTGGGAGTGTGCTCAGTTGTACATAGTTGGCAGGCCCCACAAAAACATGTGCCAGCCAGGTGAGGTGGATTGTATCCCATACCTCCTGTGGAGGTGGCCGGTCTGGGTGTACCTGCTGCACTGCCCAGCCAGGGAACAGAGCACAGGGTTGAGTATATATAGCCTATGAAGTCAGACATTGTCTCTGATAGTCAGAGAAACTTCCCTACCAGTCCTCCACCAGATACGAATCTGTTTGGTTGTCAGTTACCATGGAATCTGTTACCGTGGAATCTGTGAGAAGGCCTGTGAGGGCATCACTACCCAGTGAGGTCATATATGGAACCTGTGACTTGAGGGGCAGGCTTCAGGAGGAGGGGCAGTTTTTTGGAGGAGAACAGGGTAGAGGCAGAGGTACTCTGCCTGGCCCCTCACAGCTGGGCCTCCCCACCAATGCCGTAGTCTAGTAGACACCCCAGGTGGGGCGTGCTGGTGGTCTGGCACAGCCCCAGGGGCCACAGGAGGGCAAGAGAGACCCACATTCTGTGATTGGCTTGAGAGGCAAGATTAAGGTAAGAGACAGCTAGGTTGTATGGCACTTAGCCTAAGAGGCAGAGATTTGTGTGGACAGGGGAATCAGGGAAGGCTCCTTTGCAGTGGGCCTGAAGGACAAGTGAGATTTGGACCCATGGGGAAGAGAGGGAAGACATTCCAGTTTGGAAGAATAAAAGCAAAGACACACTCTTCTCGACCTTGTCCTGCCCCCAATATAAATTCATCGCACCCTGAAATTTTTACAACTGAGGACTTAAAGAAACCAAGAGGTTAAGGGGCCTTCGCAGTGGTACACAGGTAGTGGAGAGGTGTTCTGCTCAATGGTTAGGTTCATGTCGGGGCTCCGGGTTTACAGCTGATAGGAATATGAGGACAAGCTCCTGCCATTTCAAACATTTCCAAGTGATACTGAGAGAGATGTTAAAGGTGCAAAATGCGGGTGCTGAATGACCTCACAAAGTGGGAATGGTGGGCCCATTTGAACATGAAATTGAAAACAAATTCATGACAAAAGGACATAATACAAAATGACAACATAATCACTCCAGGCCCCTCTCCCCTAGAAGTAAAAGTCATTAGAATCCTCTGTCTCTCCACCATGAAAGGATGAGATAAAGACTCAGCAGCAGCCCCCGTGAGAAACATGGTCAACAGTGTGAAGAGGTGTTACTCAGACGATTTGGTCCGCCTCAGAGAAGGAAAGAGACAACTCTGCCCTTAGCCTGATCAGGCCCACAGGAAGCAAGCACATTTGGGGCAGCCTCTGATAGTGTGGCAATGAGAGAGAACCTTCTTTAGGAGGGGGACTCCCTGTTGCCCGACCCCCACCCTGAAAAAGCAAAGCTGGGACATTCGTTTAATGGGGCTGTTGCAGAGGCGTTGTTCCCAGGAGGTAGAGACTGCTTCGACTACCATTTTAGAGGTTGGGCCACCGTGGTTGAGAAGCACAGCACCTTCTCTTCCTAAACTGCTTGAATCAGCGGGTACACGTTAGGACAGACGAAGTCAGGCCTCATTGGAGCGGACTGCCTTTGGGAGTGGTAGAATGTAAACTGTGAAAGGGAATGCTCTGGAGGAGGTTTGTCATGGCAGGTGGGCCAGCATGAGACCATTCAGATTCTCCACGGCTCCAGAGATTACTTGACTGGGAGCATCCCTGTGATGTGGCGGGGGGACTCCTACCTTAACAGGACCTGGCTGGGCATCTGGGGAAGGCGGAATAAACGGTTTATTAACTTACGAGAGCGAGAGACTCACAAAAGCACCGAGAAAGACTTGTACCTGGATTCTTGAGCCAACCCTAAGAAAACTTATCTAGATCTGGAGTAGGGCTCGGGAGGCTGCACTTTTAAGCTTCCTGGGCAGTCCCACCACAGTGGTCCATGGATAGAGTGACCAAATTATTGTGAGTTCTTGGTTGCTTTGGGGAGTCAAAGTGGGCAATATTAAAAACTGCAGCAGGCATACGTATAAACAGGGAATATTCAAGGCAAACAGAGGTGTATAGTTATTCTGTGCATGAATCAGGTTTGGGAAAAGCTAGCCTGGTGGTTAAAGAACACAACCCTTATGACAGACAGACCAGATTCTGTCCTACTTACTTGTGTGATTTTTGACCAAGTTCTTTTATCCTTCTGACTGTTTCTTCATATGGAAAAGAGCGATGGCTGTACATTTAGCACAATATTCTCTTTTGGCAAAAGTTGCTCTGGGTCCATTTGTGTTCTCCGCAACTGAATCCTTTCCAGTGTGCAAGCATTTTTAAGTTGTTTGGTGAAGTATTACATGGGACTTTCAACTGTTCATTACTTTGGGCAAAGCTTATGTAGTGCTGCAGAGACTAGAACCCATGCAGAGGTAGTGAGAGGATGTTATAAGCTTATTCTGCCGGTTGATACAAAAGTTTAACCTTTTCTCCTCTTCCTCCACCTGCCGCCAAGACATGAGAAAGAAGGCAGAGCCTGGAAATGCACACCAGGCAATACTTCTGTGTCAGTTTGCCTTTTATTCCTCTGCCAGTACTTCCCAGAGAGATTTCACCAAAAGTGCCTAAGCTTGCCATGGCCATTGTTGTGAAGGAAGTTTCTCTCTATTGCTAGTCACATCCCCTTTTCCTTCTCCTGGGGACTTAATGGATGTTTGGGGGCAGGAACTAAAATTTAAACTAAAAGGTAAAAAACAAAAAAACAAAAAACAAAACAAAAGAAAAAACAAGTGTTCTTTTTGTAACATCTTTATTGGAGTATAATGGCTTTACAATGGTGTGTTAGTTTCTGCTTTATACCAAAGTGAATCAGTTATACATAAGTTCCTATATCTTTCCCTCTTGCATCTCCCTCACTCCCACCCTCCCTATCCCACCCCTCTAGGTGGTCACAAAGCACCGAGCTGATCTCTCTGTGCTATGCGGCTGCTTCCCACTAGCTATCCATTTTACGTTTGGTAGTGTACATATGTCCATGCCACTCTCTCACTTTGTCATGGCTTACCCTTCGCCCTCCCCATATCCCCAAGTCCATTCTCTAGTAGGTCTGTGTCTTTATTCCTGTCTTACCCCTAGGTTCTTCATGACATTTTTTTTCTTAAATTCCATATATATATATGTGTTAGCATACGGTATTTGTCTTTGTCTTTCTGACTTCCTTCACTCTGTATGACAGACTCTAGGTCCATCCGCCTCATTACAAATAGCTCAATTTCGTTTCTTTTTATGGCTGAGTAATATTCCACTGAATATGTGTGTCACATCTTCTTTATCCATTCATCTGACGATGGACACTGAGGTTGTTTCCATCTCCTGGCTATTGTAAATAGAGCTGCAATGAACATTTTGGTACATGACTCCTTTTGAATTCTGGTTTTCTCAGGGTATAGGCCCAGTAGTGGGATTGCTGGGTCATATGGTAGTTCTATTTGTAGTTTTTTTAAGGAACCTCCATACTGCTCTCCCTAGTGGCTGTACCAATTTCCACTCCCACCAACAGTGTAGGAGCGTTCCGTTTTCTCCACATCCTCTCCAGCATTTATTGTTTGTAGATTTTTTGATGATGGCCATTCTGACCGGTGTGAGGTGATACCTCCTTGTAGTGTTGATTTGCATTTCTCTCATAATTCGTGATGTTGAGCATCTTTTCACGTGTTTGTTGGCCATCTTTGGAGAAATGTCTGTTTAGGTCTTCCGTCCATTGTTTCATTGGGTTGTTTTTTTTGATATTGATCTGCATGAGTTGCTTATATAGTTTACAAATTTATTTATGTTTATATTTTTTGGAGATGAATCCCTTGTCAGTTGCTTCGTTTGCAACTATTTTCTCCCATTCTGAGGGTTGTCAGAGTCCAGAGTCTTGAGTGTTCCCCCAGTATCCAACTTGGACAAGTGTACAAATAGTGGTGGTCTAAATGATGTAGAGAGATGAATAGTGGAAGTTAAGTATTGAAGGTAAAATTAATCGTTCAGTAACATCACATAATTAATTTTAAGTGTCCATGTTATACTTGGGCAGAGTTGTTCAGTTGGCAATTAGTTAAGTTTGTAAGAGACTCAGGAGAGAGAGATGTAAGTTTTAGGTCAAGATCTGTGATATATATGGTGGCTGGAATCACAAGAGTAGATGAGACCATCTATCAAGGGCAGAAGAGAGCTTCTGAGAAATACACATCTCTTGGCAGAGGGCAGAGTGAGAGTGCCCAGTGAAAGAGATAAGGATGTCCAGAGGCAGGAGGAAGAAGTAGCAGGTTAAGATGCTACTGTTGTGAAGGTGAAAGATTTTTCTGAGATGCCAAGTTTGATCAACAAAATCAACTATTGCTGAAAGGTGACAGAATGACCAAACAATATTCACTCAGTTTAATCACAAACTAAATGTTGGTGAATGCAATTCCAGTGCAGATAAGTAAGAAGAAAAGAGCAAAATTGTGTGAGTCACGAGGTACATAAAGATAAGAAAATACAGACAATGAGAATAAATACAAGTTTTGATAAACTGCACTGTGAAATTAGGAAGAGAGAAAAGGTAACTAGAGAATTACTTGGCATCAAGCAAGAGTAATTTTTAATGGGAGGGAGGCAGCTTTTTAATGGGAGGGGGCCAAAATACAATCGCTAAAGAGGAAAACCTTAACAATACCAATGAGGTGGGAAAATGAATGGAAGATACTGAGGAAGTGAGACTAGGTATTTATACACTATGTCGAAAAGCTCTTCTTGGACGTAAAGAGAAGAAGGTAGTTTGGGGTGTTTTTGCTTTATAGTCTGTGTTTTCTCTGTGAAATAAAAGTTTGATGGGAGGTGATGTCACCTCGAGATAGCACTCATCAAATATCCTATGTGCTTATCTACATTTTTCATCCTCCTTTGTAGTTCAACTGTTTTCCTTTGATTCGTTGTGGCCAGTGGCAAAGAAGCAGAATCAAGTGTATCACTTCTGGGCTGAGGTCATTAGGAGCCAGTGTCCCTCTTGTCTGGTCCTCTGCTATTGTGACATGGGAGGTCAAATAGTCCAGATGAGGTGGCTGCAAGATGGATCAGGACCATGTGATCTGTAAGGGCTTTACTCAGTAGAGAAATAACGTACTCGTATTTTCCACTGAGATTCCTGTGTTCAATAGATCTGCCTGTGAGAGCTCAGAGAGCATAGCGAAGGCTGAAATGACAAAGAGGGAGAGATGTTGGTAACAGATGGAAGGCGCCTGGCAGATAATATATTAAATGGTAAACAAAGCTGCTGGAGTAAGAGAGAGAGTATATAAGAGATGAGAAGAAGGCCAACTGTATGTAGTATCTGACGCTAAGGAGTGAGGAGAGAAACAACTGAAAACTAAAAATAAAAAGAATGATCAGAAAGAAGCTAGGTGGTATGCCAACAGAAATCATAAGATTGCTATAAAACATAAAGGAAGGTAGTTTTAAAAGAAGCACCATCTAATGGAGTCAGTTGTTTCCCAAAGGCAAAATGCTATGGGAACTGAAAATAAAGCATCTGATTGGATGGCTAAACTTTTATGAACAAAAGTGGAACCACTTCAGGAAAGTCATGGGAGAAGACGCTGTGTTACAGTGGGGAGAGTAATCAATATATTGTGAGGAAAGGTGCCTTCATTTGCAAGAAATGCCAATTAAGAAGTGAAGACAGCATTTAAAGGGAAGGGATAATGTAAGAAAATTAAAAAAAAAATTTAAGGAAACTTGAATAACTCGTAGACAAAGAGGGAGGTATTAGTGAAAGACTGAAAATCAGAGAAAGCTATCTTAAGTTGTTGTTATGGACTGAATTGTGTCCCCCGAAAAATTATATGTTGAAGCCCCTCCTAAGTTGACTGTAGAAGATAGGAGATAGGTCCTTTAGGGAGGTAACTGAAGTTAACTGAAGTCATAAGGGTGAGGTAATAATCTGACAGGGACTGATGGTGTCCTTATAAGAAGGGGAATAGATTCCAGAGATCTCTCTCCCTCTGCTCGTAGAGGAAAGGCCGTGTGAGGACACTGCAAGAAGACAGCCGTCAGCAAGCCAGGAAGATTGTTCTCACCAGAAACCAATTCTTATGGTATTCAGTACCTTAATCTTGGACTTCCACCCTCCAGAACTGTGAGAAAATAAATTTCTGCTGTGGAAGTCGTTCAGTCTATAGTATTTCACTATAACAGCCCAACCAGACTAATACAGACCTTTATGTACACTGCAATATACAGAAGCTAAACAGTGATTGTGAGCCTGAGATTACATCTTGAACAGAAGTGTAATGACGCTTGTGGTACTCACAACTTCACGAATTTTGTCAGAAAGATGTGAAAAAAAGTCAGTCAACCAACGGTTCTGATAGTGGATATTTTCTTTATGTGTTTGACATAAAGCAGTGTCTGACAGCCTCCCTGATACCCATCCGTATCGCAGTTTTGATTCTGTGGCTCCAGTTCCACATGGCACCAAGGTGCTGTGTACTGTCCATTCTTGGGTTTTTGGGTGCTGTACCTATTGCCAATAGGTGGGTCAAACCACTGGGGCTCTTCTGAAGTCCTCCCTAAATTTGGACCCAGCTTCAGCTCCAAATCCGAGTTTTCAGAGAGCCCAGGGTGAGGCTCGCCTGCCACAGTAGACACGTTGGCTAACGGGTTGCACTGCAGCACCCACTCGGACAAGGGCACCATCACGATGCCACCGTTCTTCTTCTGTAGGGGCGGACCCGTGGCCAGTCAGCTTGGCCCCCAGCACAGCCAGCTGCCTGTTCACTCTCTCGGCCCCTGTGAGGAAGGTGTTCAGCCCTGGCTGTGAGGTCAGAGTCATCTCCTCTCTGGGTTTGTGTGAATGGAGGAGCCGCAGCCCTGGTCTGGGTGGTGTGTTGGCCCTGGGTTTCCGGGTTTGGAGGAGTATCTTACCACCTAGACCCCCACCTAGGGCTGAAGAGTTCAGGGGCTGTGGACCGTGGGTTTTGGGGGCAGAAGATATTTAACCTGGCGTTTGAGGAAATGGAGGGAGAAGAGGCTCAGGTTCAAGGGCTCCTGGTTTGAATCTCTTGCTTTAGGTTTGAGGGCCAGGGCAGTCTCTCACCAGAAGCTGCAGGATATCATCAGGAACATTGCGAGTGTTCTTGCACATACCCCGGGCAGCTGAGTGGGAGAAGATGACAGGTGCCTGTGACACTTGTAGGGCTCGCCGTGCCGCAGCATCCGAGACATGGGCCAAGTCCACCATCATGCCCAGGCGGTTCATTTCTGCCACCACCTTCTGCAGGGACAGGATGGGGAGAGGGCATGAGGGCTGCATTTATCTTGTGTGTATTTATCTGTAGGGAACAGGCAGGGCTGTACATTCATGTGGGGCAGGGTATGGAAGCCGGGTCCTTACCTCGCCAAAGCTGGTGAGCCGACTGACATTGCTGTAGAAGGGGTGGATACCCTTTGCTGAGCTCTGTGCTCTGCAGGATGGCCAGGAGGCAGTCTGACTGGTGGCCGTGACTTGGCTACAAGAGCGTAGAAAGAGGTTGTGTCGAACCGTCTACACCTGCAACTCCCTGATGCAAGAGGAGGGACCCAAACTGGGCTGTGCCTGGCAGTAGGAGGGCCCTTCTGGGGATTCAGTCTTGTTCTGCAAACCTCCATTCCCCTCCCAACCCCAGGTTCAGGGCTGGATCCCAGGGATAAACTTGCTTTGGGCCCCAGCGTGATCTTGGGCAGATCCCTGCCTCACTGGGCCCTTACCATCTGCACTGTGCTCACCAGGGCGTGTTGCAGGTGTGGGTGAGTGTCACGTAGCGCACACCCAGCGCATAGAAGGTACGCAAGATGGAGAGGCTCCTGTCCAGTGAGTGGCCGCCCTCCACACCAATGAGGCTAGCCAACTTCCGGGTATTGTTGAGAGCTGGGGGCAGGTAGGTCAGATGATCATTTTCAGAGGCAGGGGTAGCTAACTGAAGTCCCTAACACCTACCACGACCAGTCTCTTTACCATTTTGTTTTGTTTTTTTGGCCGTGCCACGCAGCATGAGGGCTCTTAGTTCCCCCACCGGGGATCCAACCCGAGGCCCCTGCAGTGGAAGCGTGGAGTCTTCACCTCTGGACTACCAGGGAAGTCCCCCGGCTACCTTTAACTGAGGTCACAAGCTCCAGCTCAGAATAGGAGGCACACATGGGGCAGATGAGGTGAACTTGCTCCAGGGTGAGGCGCACAGCATCGCGTTCGTGGGTCCGGCATGGGACGCAGGCTCACCAGAACTGAGGGAAGGCAAGGGCTTAGTTTGGGCTTTGGAGCTCCTTGGGCTTCTCATAGCCTCCTCAGCTGGCACAACACTCAGTGTGCCCAGAAGTCCCATGTAATGCGTTGCTTTTCCTGTGGTACATGGATGCCCGTCAGGTTGGCTCACTGTGACCCCTGTTCCCCCAGCATCCATGGCATGGCACTTTCTAGGTCACTATGGTAACTTAGTTCCAATGTGACTAACCTGTGGTCTCTGAGGCCCCCAAACTGCCCCACATTCCCCAGCAGCCATGGTGGCACCTTGTGTGTCCCTGGGCACCCACGAGATCATTTTTCAGCCTGTCCACGCTGGTCTGGCCATGGCTGAAATTGCGCAGATTAACATCCTGTAGCCCGTGGTGGTAAAACTGCCTCAGGACCAGGGGCATGTCGTTGTGGCTGGAGGGAGGTCAAGGCAAATAGGTGGGCTCCTTAGGTCTTGGGATGAGGCAGGACACATTGCCTGGCCTGGGCCAGCCTGTGGGTCCCCCACCTCCCACTGTCACACAGACTATACTAGGAGCAGCTGAGGCCTGGGCTGAGGGGTTCCCACCAGGGAGGGGATGACAGAGAAGGGGAAGGGCATCCATAGATGATGGAGAGGACATCCAGGGGTGGTGGGAGGGAGCCTCCCCACTAGCTCTGCATGCTCCGGACCTCCTGCCCTGCCCGGGGCCAGGCTAGGCCCCCAGCGGCCCCCAGCAGCCGGCACACACTGCAGCCACCCGTCCACAAGCGGGAAGTCCCGCATCAGGGCCCGCGTGCGCTCCCGCGGACTTGGGGTTCTGGAGGTGCCCGGCGTGGTCTTCACGGGTAACCGGCCGCAGCAGCAGACCCAGCAGGAGCAGCAGACACAGCAGAGGCCGCTGGCTGAGTGCGCGGGGACCATCGAGGCGGGCAGAGGCGGGTCTGAGAGGGGCGGGCAGTGGGGTTCTGCCTGTCGACACAGGGCACCCAGCGTCGCGGCCTCGCGAGGGGGGCGGTTTGAGGGAGGGGATACAGAGTCTCAGGACCCTCGCAGAGAGCCGCGATCCGGCAAGCCCAGAAGCCACAGGGCAGCAGTGCCCTCCCGCCCCCTGCTCACAGGCAGCTCCTGCGGGCTAAGCTGGCCTCTGCGGAGAGCCCACTCGCCTCCCATCGTGGGTTCCCTCCACCCCTGCCCCTCTTCCCACTCCCACTGCTCCGAGGGGGCGCCCTAGGTTGCTCTCCCCGGCCTGTAACCTTCCTGTCCAAGCTGGGGTGCTTCTCTCAGAGGGCCACCTTCAGCCCGAGGCCTCCCGGGAGCACACCTCATCCCCATCTGCCTGCAGCCGGCCCCGCCCACCCTGAGGGCTGCGTGCCAGTGCCTCTGTGGCCACAAGTGCTCTGGGCTCCCGGTTTCCCGGGACTGGGCCATGAGGGCTTGTGTGGGGGAAGAGATAGTTTCTGGAAATGGGGGGGTGGGGGGTAACCATGTGAGCTCTGGTTTCAGGAAGGGGTCCTCTGCCCCCGACCTTCTCTCTCCACCTACTTGACTCCCCAACCTGCATGACCATTCTCTGGGGACTTCAACTAGCACCTGGGAACTATCAGGAACCTCCCCCACTTCTGTCAGCCAGCCTCAGGAAAGAGCGCCCTCAGGAGTCGCTACACCTCCCCAGGGCCTGAATAGAGGGACTTTGGGGATGTGAACTGAACGACCTTCTGGGGAGAGTCAGCGACCCTTTTACTCAACAGAGCAGGAAGCCAGTCAGCAGGCTATTTGAGTGGAAGGAAATGAAGTGATTTCCATGGCAGCAGAGTCCCCACCGCAGCAATCTTCCTCCCAGAGCTGCTGGCTGACCTTCTGGCCAGGATCCCTCCTACCTCAGCGTGGAAGGCCCGGCCTCGTGGAGAAGTATAGGTTCTGAGGAAAGACCTGGCACCTGGGTTCTGCTGCTACACTTGCCTTATCTCGTGGCCCTTGTGGCTCTAGCTTTCCCAGAAACCTCAAGGGCTTAAGTGCCTGTGCTTACTCAGAGGCTGCACGCCATTCCCCATTGCCAGCCTCAGGCCCTCCCCCTAGCTGCCTCCTCTAGAGACCCCCTCTCCTCAACACACACACACACACACACACACACACACACACACACACACACTCTCTCTCTCTCTCTCTCTCTCTCTCTCTCTCTCTCTCTCTCTCTGGGGATGTGCCTTCTCACAGAAGCTCAACCACAGAGATGCTTTAGGGACTGTGCCCAAACTCCTTCATCCCCAGCCTCTCAAGTTTTTGCTGTGATCCCTGGCACCCCCTGGAGCTGTTCCACCTTTGGAACCTTTCCCAGGTGGCAGGAGTGCCTAGCACAGGGGTAGTGACCTAAGTCTGAGCACTGGCGACCCTAGAAATGTGTTACACACAAACATTTTATTGAGCAGTAAGGGACCCCACTGGGGACAGAAAGGGCTGGCAGTAAAGGAGCATGTGAACCTCGGGGCAGGGTGCATGCTGCTTGACTCTCCATCCTGTTCTTGCTTCAGGGAGCAGGTCCACCATGCTCCAATCGCCGGTTTTTGGGTCTGGAGCAGCCCAGCTCTTCGTCCGAACTTTCTGAAGAGTGCTTTCGTTTGGGCGCACGTCTGGGGACTGGCTTCACTGCTTCCACCTTTGCTGGTGGGGCCAAAGGAACATCCCCGTAGGCCCGGTAGCCACCAACCAGGCAGTATGTCTCCCCATGCCAGCCCAACTGCGTTTCTCCACACCCTCGGTAGAGGACATGGTAGTGCCCGGGTGTGGGAGGACAAACGGGAGCCACTGCTGCTGCAAAGAAAATCAGAACTGATCAGTCACTTGTGCTGTGCACAGTCTCCTGCCACAATTTCCCCCTCTCATGTCTCTCCCAGTTTCTGGCTGAAGACCTTTAATCTACTTGACATCCAAAACACAGCCTTGGCCCATCACCTCTATGAGTCCCTAGAGAAGGGACACTGGCTGCAAAAGCAATCCCTAGCGCCTACGGCTGCAGCAGATGAGGAAGTCTCTTCACCGTTTCCAGGGAAAACAGTAGAACCCGAAAGAAATTGCACTCATGATCCTCTCCATCTCTCCCTTCCACAACAGAGAAAACATTTCTTGCAGTCTGTCACTTCTGAGGCTTTAATGGAAATGTCTTTCAAGTTTTGGAAAGAAATAATCTAATACAAATTTGTTAAGAACCCCTCTCACCTTGGCAACCCCTCTTGGGCCCCAGTTATACCGCCTGTTTCAACCACACTGAACTCTAGCCCTCTGGTACTTTTATCTAGATTAGAACAAGGCTGAATACTGAGGCAGAGTGATCAGGAGACTCAGAACCGGGGTCTGGGTACCAAGTCTAGGCTCACATCAACGCAGCCTCCTGGGACACCATCTCCTCAGCCCTCCCGTCTCATTAGCACTTCATCACCCCCCCCTTCATTCTTCCGGTCTTCCCATCAATATGGCACCACCCTGTCCCCGAGTACTCAGCAACTCAGTATGGGATGTGTCTGAGAGGACCGATAGAGATGTCTGCATGACAGCACAGAGGTGCCTGGGTTTGAAGGTGTGCTTCTAATTGTGGCCCTGTTCCTCAAACTGCTCCATTTACCGTTTGCCAACAAAAATGCACTTGTCTTTTGCTAAGAGGCCGTTCAGGAAAGGGTCTGAATGGAAGCATCCTGTAGCCCAAAGGGGAAGGCTACATTATAAAGCTTAGAACCGTCCTGCACACTTGTCCAGGGATGACCTTTCACTTGTCCTCAGCAGTGAGCCCTGTGGGTCCCTGAAGGTGTCCCAGGTCACTGGTATTACTTACATGTGGGAGTGTGCTCAGTTGTACATAGTTGGCAGGCCCCACAAAAACATGTGCCAGCCAGGTGAGGTGGATTGTATCCCATACCTCCTGTGGAGGTGGCCGGTCTGGGTGTACCTGCTGCACTGCCCAGCCAGGGAACAGAGCACAGGGTTGAGTATATATAGCCTATGAAGTCAGACATTGTCTCTGATAGTCAGAGAAACTTCCCTACCAGTCCTCCACCAGATACGAATCTGTTTGGTTGTCAGTTACCATGGAATCTGTTACCGTGGAATCTGTGAGAAGGCCTGTGAGGGCATCACTACCCAGTGAGGTCATATATGGAACCTGTGACTTGAGGGGCAGGCTTCAGGAGGAGGGGCAGTTTTTTGGAGGAGAACAGGGTAGAGGCAGAGGTACTCTGCCTGGCCCCTCACAGCTGGGCCTCCCCACCAATGCCGTAGTCTAGTAGACACCCCAGGTGGGGCGTGCTGGTGGTCTGGCACAGCCCCAGGGGCCACAGGAGGGCAAGAGAGACCCACATTCTGTGATTGGCTTGAGAGGCAAGATTAAGGTAAGAGACAGCTAGGTTGTATGGCACTTAGCCTAAGAGGCAGAGATTTGTGTGGACAGGGGAATCAGGGAAGGCTCCTTTGCAGTGGGCCTGAAGGACAAGTGAGATTTGGACCCATGGGGAAGAGAGGGAAGACATTCCAGTTTGGAAGAATAAAAGCAAAGACACACTCTTCTCGACCTTGTCCTGCCCCCAATATAAATTCATCGCACCCTGAAATTTTTACAACTGAGGACTTAAAGAAACCAAGAGGTTAAGGGGCCTTCGCAGTGGTACACAGGTAGTGGAGAGGTGTTCTGCTCAATGGTTAGGTTCATGTCGGGGCTCCGGGTTTACAGCTGATAGGAATATGAGGACAAGCTCCTGCCATTTCAAACATTTCCAAGTGATACTGAGAGAGATGTTAAAGGTGCAAAATGCGGGTGCTGAATGACCTCACAAAGTGGGAATGGTGGGCCCATTTGAACATGAAATTGAAAACAAATTCATGACAAAAGGACATAATACAAAATGACAACATAATCACTCCAGGCCCCTCTCCCCTAGAAGTAAAAGTCATTAGAATCCTCTGTCTCTCCACCATGAAAGGATGAGATAAAGACTCAGCAGCAGCCCCCGTGAGAAACATGGTCAACAGTGTGAAGAGGTGTTACTCAGACGATTTGGTCCGCCTCAGAGAAGGAAAGAGACAACTCTGCCCTTAGCCTGATCAGGCCCACAGGAAGCAAGCACATTTGGGGCAGCCTCTGATAGTGTGGCAATGAGAGAGAACCTTCTTTAGGAGGGGGACTCCCTGTTGCCCGACCCCCACCCTGAAAAAGCAAAGATGGGACATTCGTTTAATGGGGCTGTTGCAGAGGCGTTGTTCCCAGGAGGTAGAGACTGCTTCGACTACCATTTTAGAGGTTGGGCCACCGTGGTTGAGAAGCACAGCACCTTCTCTTCCTAAACTGCTTGAATCAGCGGGTACACGTTAGGACAGACGAAGTCAGGCCTCATTGGAGCGGACTGCCTTTGGGAGTGGTAGAATGTAAACTGTGAAAGGGAATGCTCTGGAGGAGGTTTGTCATGGCAGGTGGGCCAGCATGAGACCATTCAGATTCTCCACGGCTCCAGAGATTACTTGACTGGGAGCATCCCTGTGATGTGGCGGGGGGACTCCTACCTTAACAGGACCTGGCTGGGCATCTGGGGAAGGCGGAATAAACGGTTTATTAACTTACGAGAGCGAGAGACTCACAAAAGCACCGAGAAAGACTTGTACCTGGATTCTTGAGCCAACCCTAAGAAAACTTATCTAGATCTGGAGTAGGGCTCGGGAGGCTGCACTTTTAAGCTTCCTGGGCAGTCCCACCACAGTGGTCCATGGATAGAGTGACCAAATTATTGTGAGTTCTTGGTTGCTTTGGGGAGTCAAAGTGGGCAATATTAAAAACTGCAGCAGGCATACGTATAAACAGGGAATATTCAAGGCAAACAGAGGTGTATAGTTATTCTGTGCATGAATCAGGTTTGGGAAAAGCTAGCCTGGTGGTTAAAGAACACAACCCTTATGACAGACAGACCAGATTCTGTCCTACTTACTTGTGTGATTTTTGACCAAGTTCTTTTATCCTTCTGACTGTTTCTTCATATGGAAAAGAGCGATGGCTGTACATTTAGCACAATATTCTCTTTTGGCAAAAGTTGCTCTGGGTCCATTTGTGTTCTCCGCAACTGAATCCTTTCCAGTGTGCAAGCATTTTTAAGTTGTTTGGTGAAGTATTACATGGGACTTTCAACTGTTCATTACTTTGGGCAAAGCTTATGTAGTGCTGCAGAGACTAGAACCCATGCAGAGGTAGTGAGAGGATGTTATAAGCTTATTCTGCCGGTTGATACAAAAGTTTAACCTTTTCTCCTCTTCCTCCACCTGCCGCCAAGACATGAGAAAGAAGGCAGAGCCTGGAAATGCACACCAGGCAATACTTCTGTGTCAGTTTGCCTTTTATTCCTCTGCCAGTACTTCCCAGAGAGATTTCACCAAAAGTGCCTAAGCTTGCCATGGCCATTGTTGTGAAGGAAGTTTCTCTCTATTGCTAGTCACATCCCCTTTTCCTTCTCCTGGGGACTTAATGGATGTTTGGGGGCAGGAACTAAAATTTAAACTAAAAGGTAAAAAACAAAAAAACAAAAAACAAAACAAAAGAAAAAACAAGTGTTCTTTTTGTAACATCTTTATTGGAGTATAATGGCTTTACAATGGTGTGTTAGTTTCTGCTTTATACCAAAGTGAATCAGTTATACATAAGTTCCTATATCTTTCCCTCTTGCATCTCCCTCACTCCCACCCTCCCTATCCCACCCCTCTAGGTGGTCACAAAGCACCGAGCTGATCTCTCTGTGCTATGCGGCTGCTTCCCACTAGCTATCCATTTTACGTTTGGTAGTGTACATATGTCCATGCCACTCTCTCACTTTGTCATGGCTTACCCTTCGCCCTCCCCATATCCCCAAGTCCATTCTCTAGTAGGTCTGTGTCTTTATTCCTGTCTTACCCCTAGGTTCTTCATGACATTTTTTTTCTTAAATTCCATATATATATATGTGTTAGCATACGGTATTTGTCTTTGTCTTTCTGACTTCCTTCACTCTGTATGACAGACTCTAGGTCCATCCGCCTCATTACAAATAGCTCAATTTCGTTTCTTTTTATGGCTGAGTAATATTCCACTGAATATGTGTGTCACATCTTCTTTATCCATTCATCTGACGATGGACACTGAGGTTGTTTCCATCTCCTGGCTATTGTAAATAGAGCTGCAATGAACATTTTGGTACATGACTCCTTTTGAATTCTGGTTTTCTCAGGGTATAGGCCCAGTAGTGGGATTGCTGGGTCATATGGTAGTTCTATTTGTAGTTTTTTTAAGGAACCTCCATACTGCTCTCCCTAGTGGCTGTACCAATTTCCACTCCCACCAACAGTGTAGGAGCGTTCCGTTTTCTCCACATCCTCTCCAGCATTTATTGTTTGTAGATTTTTTGATGATGGCCATTCTGACCGGTGTGAGGTGATACCTCCTTGTAGTGTTGATTTGCATTTCTCTCATAATTCGTGATGTTGAGCATCTTTTCACGTGTTTGTTGGCCATCTTTGGAGAAATGTCTGTTTAGGTCTTCCGTCCATTGTTTCATTGGGTTGTTTTTTTTGATATTGATCTGCATGAGTTGCTTATATAGTTTACAAATTTATTTATGTTTATATTTTTTGGAGATGAATCCCTTGTCAGTTGCTTCGTTTGCAACTATTTTCTCCCATTCTGAGGGTTGTCAGAGTCCAGAGTCTTGAGTGTTCCCCCAGTATCCAACTTGGACAAGTGTACAAATAGTGGTGGTCTAAATGATGTAGAGAGATGAATAGTGGAAGTTAAGTATTGAAGGTAAAATTAATCGTTCAGTAACATCACATAATTAATTTTAAGTGTCCATGTTATACTTGGGCAGAGTTGTTCAGTTGGCAATTAGTTAAGTTTGTAAGAGACTCAGGAGAGAGAGATGTAAGTTTTAGGTCAAGATCTGTGATATATATGGTGGCTGGAATCACAAGAGTAGATGAGACCATCTATCAAGGGCAGAAGAGAGCTTCTGAGAAATACACATCTCTTGGCAGAGGGCAGAGTGAGAGTGCCCAGTGAAAGAGATAAGGATGTCCAGAGGCAGGAGGAAGAAGTAGCAGGTTAAGATGCTACTGTTGTGAAGGTGAAAGATTTTTCTGAGATGCCAAGTTTGATCAACAAAATCAACTATTGCTGAAAGGTGACAGAATGACCAAACAATATTCACTCAGTTTAATCACAAACTAAATGTTGGTGAATGCAATTCCAGTGCAGATAAGTAAGAAGAAAAGAGCAAAATTGTGTGAGTCACGAGGTACATAAAGATAAGAAAATACAGACAATGAGAATAAATACAAGTTTTGATAAACTGCACTGTGAAATTAGGAAGAGAGAAAAGGTAACTAGAGAATTACTTGGCATCAAGCAAGAGTAATTTTTAATGGGAGGGAGGCAGCTTTTTAATGGGAGGGGGCCAAAATACAATCGCTAAAGAGGAAAACCTTAACAATACCAATGAGGTGGGAAAATGAATGGAAGATACTGAGGAAGTGAGACTAGGTATTTATACACTATGTCGAAAAGCTCTTCTTGGACGTAAAGAGAAGAAGGTAGTTTGGGGTGTTTTTGCTTTATAGTCTGTGTTTTCTCTGTGAAATAAAAGTTTGATGGGAGGTGATGTCACCTCGAGATAGCACTCATCAAATATCCTATGTGCTTATCTACATTTTTCATCCTCCTTTGTAGTTCAACTGTTTTCCTTTGATTCGTTGTGGCCAGTGGCAAAGAAGCAGAATCAAGTGTATCACTTCTGGGCTGAGGTCATTAGGAGCCAGTGTCCCTCTTGTCTGGTCCTCTGCTATTGTGACATGGGAGGTCAAATAGTCCAGATGAGGTGGCTGCAAGATGGATCAGGACCATGTGATCTGTAAGGGCTTTACTCAGTAGAGAAATAACGTACTCGTATTTTCCACTGAGATTCCTGTGTTCAATAGATCTGCCTGTGAGAGCTCAGAGAGCATAGCGAAGGCTGAAATGACAAAGAGGGAGAGATGTTGGTAACAGATGGAAGGCGCCTGGCAGATAATATATTAAATGGTAAACAAAGCTGCTGGAGTAAGAGAGAGAGTATATAAGAGATGAGAAGAAGGCCAACTGTATGTAGTATCTGACGCTAAGGAGTGAGGAGAGAAACAACTGAAAACTAAAAATAAAAAGAATGATCAGAAAGAAGCTAGGTGGTAGGCCAACAGAAATCATAAGATTGCTATAAAACATAAAGGAAGGTAGTTTTAAAAGAAGCACCATCTAATGGAGTCAGTTGTTTCCCAAAGGCAAAATGCTATGGGAACTGAAAATAAAGCATCTGATTGGATGGCTAAACTTTTATGAACAAAAGTGGAACCACTTCAGGAAAGTCATGGGAGAAGACGCTGTGTTACAGTGGGGAGAGTAATCAATATATTGTGAGGAAAGGTGCCTTCATTTGCAAGAAATGCCAATTAAGAAGTGAAGACAGCATTTAAAGGGAAGGGATAATGTAAGAAAATTAAAAAAAAAATTTAAGGAAACTTGAATAACTCGTAGACAAAGAGGGAGGTATTAGTGAAAGACTGAAAATCAGAGAAAGCTATCTTAAGTTGTTGTTATGGACTGAATTGTGTCCCCCGAAAAATTATATGTTGAAGCCCCTCCTAAGTTGACTGTAGAAGATAGGAGATAGGTCCTTTAGGGAGGTAACTGAAGTTAACTGAAGTCATAAGGGTGAGGTAATAATCTGACAGGGACTGATGGTGTCCTTATAAGAAGGGGAATAGATTCCAGAGATCTCTCTCCCTCTGCTCGTAGAGGAAAGGCCGTGTGAGGACACTGCAAGAAGACAGCCGTCAGCAAGCCAGGAAGATTGTTCTCACCAGAAACCAATTCTTATGGTATTCAGTACCTTAATCTTGGACTTCCACCCTCCAGAACTGTGAGAAAATAAATTTCTGCTGTGGAAGTCGTTCAGTCTATAGTATTTCACTATAACAGCCCAACCAGACTAATACAGACCTTTATGTACACTGCAATATACAGAAGCTAAACAGTGATTGTGAGCCTGAGATTACATCTTGAACAGAAGTGTAATGACGCTTGTGGTACTCACAACTTCACGAATTTTGTCAGAAAGATGTGAAAAAAAGTCAGTCAACCAACGGTTCTGATAGTGGATATTTTCTTTATGTGTTTGACATAAAGCAGTGTCTGACAGCCTCCCTGATACCCATCCGTATCGCAGTTTTGATTCTGTGGCTCCAGTTCCACATGGCACCAAGGTGCTGTGTACTGTCCATTCTTGGGTTTTTGGGTGCTGTACCTATTGCCAATAGGTGGGTCAAACCACTGGGGCTCTTCTGAAGTCCTCCCTAAATTTGGACCCAGCTTCAGCTCCAAATCCGAGTTTTCAGAGAGCCCAGGGTGAGGCTCGCCTGCCACAGTAGACACGTTGGCTAACGGGTTGCACTGCAGCACCCACTCGGACAAGGGCACCATCACGATGCCACCGTTCTTCTTCTGTAGGGGCGGACCCGTGGCCAGTCAGCTTGGCCCCCAGCACAGCCAGCTGCCTGTTCACTCTCTCGGCCCCTGTGAGGAAGGTGTTCAGCCCTGGCTGTGAGGTCAGAGTCATCTCCTCTCTGGGTTTGTGTGAATGGAGGAGCCGCAGCCCTGGTCTGGGTGGTGTGTTGGCCCTGGGTTTCCGGGTTTGGAGGAGTATCTTACCACCTAGACCCCCACCTAGGGCTGAAGAGTTCAGGGGCTGTGGACCGTGGGTTTTGGGGGCAGAAGATATTTAACCTGGCGTTTGAGGAAATGGAGGGAGAAGAGGCTCAGGTTCAAGGGCTCCTGGTTTGAATCTCTTGCTTTAGGTTTGAGGGCCAGGGCAGTCTCTCACCAGAAGCTGCAGGATATCATCAGGAACATTGCGAGTGTTCTTGCACATACCCCGGGCAGCTGAGTGGGAGAAGATGACAGGTGCCTGTGACACTTGTAGGGCTCGCCGTGCCGCAGCATCCGAGACATGGGCCAAGTCCACCATCATGCCCAGGCGGTTCATTTCTGCCACCACCTTCTGCAGGGACAGGATGGGGAGAGGGCATGAGGGCTGCATTTATCTTGTGTGTATTTATCTGTAGGGAACAGGCAGGGCTGTACATTCATGTGGGGCAGGGTATGGAAGCCGGGTCCTTACCTCGCCAAAGCTGGTGAGCCGACTGACATTGCTGTAGAAGGGGTGGATACCCTTTGCTGAGCTCTGTGCTCTGCAGGATGGCCAGGAGGCAGTCTGACTGGTGGCCATGACTTGGCTACAAGAGCGTAGAAAGAGGTTGTGTCGAACCATCTACACCTGCAACTCCCTGATGCAAGAGGAGGGACCCAAACTGGGCTGTGCCTGGCAGTAGGAGGGCCCTTCTGGGGATTCAGTCTTGTTCTGCAAACCTCCATTCCCCTCCCAACCCCAGGTTCAGGGCTGGATCCCAGGGATAAACTTGCTTTGGACCCCAGCGTGATCTTGGGCAGATCCCTGCCTCACTGGGCCCTTACCATCTGCACTGTGCTCACCAGGGCGTGTTGCAGGTGTGGGTGAGTGTCACGTAGCGCACACCCAGCGCATAGAAGGTACGCAAGATGGAGAGGCTCCTGTCCAGTGAGTGGCCGCCCTCCACACCAATGAGGCTAGCCAACTTCCGGGTATTGTTGAGAGCTGGGGGCAGGTAGGTCAGATGATCATTTTCAGAGGCAGGGGTAGCTAACTGAAGTCCCTAACACCTACCACGACCAGTCTCTTTACCATTTTGTTTTGTTTTTTTGGCCGTGCCACGCAGCATGAGGGCTCTTAGTTCCCCCACCGGGGATCCAACCCGAGGCCCCTGCAGTGGAAGCGTGGAGTCTTCACCTCTGGACTACCAGGGAAGTCCCCCGGCTACCTTTAACTGAGGTCACAAGCTCCAGCTCAGAATAGGAGGCACACATGGGGCAGATGAGGTGAACTTGCTCCAGGGTGAGGCGCACAGCATCGCGTTCGTGGGTCCGGCATGGGACGTAGGCTCACCAGAACTGAGGGAAGGCAAGGGCTTAGTTTGGGCTTTGGAGCTCCTTGGGCTTCTCATAGCCTCCTCAGCTGGCACAACACTCAGTGTGCCCAGAAGTCCCATGTAATGCGTTGCTTTTTCTGTGGTACTTGGATGCCCGTCAGGTTGGCTCACTGTGACCCCTGTTCCCCCAGCATCCATGGCATGGCACTTTCTAGGTCACTATGGTAACTTAGTTCCAATGTGACTAACCTGTGGTCTCTGAGGCCCCCAAACTGCCCCACATTCCCCAGCAGCCATGGTGGCACCTTGTGTGTCCCTGGGCACCCACGAGATCATTTTTCAGCCTGTCCACGCTGGTCTGGCCATGGCTGAAATTGCGCAGATTAACATCCTGTAGCCCGTGGTGGTAAAACTGCCTCAGGACCAGGGGCATGTCGTTGTGGCTGGAGGGAGGTCAAGGCAAATAGGTGGGCTCCTTAGGTCTTGGGATGAGGCAGGACACATTGCCTGGCCTGGGCCAGCCTGTGGGTCCCCCACCTCCCACTGTCACACAGACTATACTAGGAGCAGCTGAGGCCTGGGCTGAGGGGTTCCCACCAGGGAGGGGATGACAGAGAAGGGGAAGGGCATCCATAGATGATGGAGAGGACATCCAGGGGTGGTGGGAGGGAGCCTCCCCACTAGCTCTGCATGCTCCGGACCTCCTGCCCTGCCCGGGGCCAGGCTAGGCCCCCAGCGGCCCCCAGCAGCCGGCACACACTGCAGCCACCCGTCCACAAGCGGGAAGTCCCGCATCAGGGCCCGCGTGCGCTCCCGCGGACTTGGGGTTCTGGAGGTGCCCGGCGTGGTCTTCACGGGTAACCGGCCGCAGCAGCAGACCCAGCAGGAGCAGCAGACACAGCAGAGGCCGCTGGCTGAGTGCGCGGGGACCATCGAGGCGGGCAGAGGCGGGTCTGAGAGGGGCGGGCAGTGGGGTTCTGCCTGTCGACACAGGGCACCCAGCGTCGCGGCCTCGCGAGGGGGGCGGTTTGAGGGAGGGGATACAGAGTCTCAGGACCCTCGCAGAGAGCCGCGATCCGGCAAGCCCAGAAGCCACAGGGCAGCAGTGCCCTCCCGCCCCCTGCTCACAGGCAGCTCCTGCGGGCTAAGCTGGCCTCTGCGGAGAGCCCACTCGCCTCCCATCGTGGGTTCCCTCCACCCCTGCCCCTCTTCCCACTCCCACTGCTCCGAGGGGGCGCCCTAGGTTGCTCTCCCCGGCCTGTAACCTTCCTGTCCAAGCTGGGGTGCTTCTCTCAGAGGGCCACCTTCAGCCCGAGGCCTCCCGGGAGCACACCTCATCCCCATCTGCCTGCAGCCGGCCCCGCCCACCCTGAGGGCTGCGTGCCAGTGCCTCTGTGGCCACAAGTGCTCTGGGCTCCCGGTTTCCCGGGACTGGGCCATGAGGGCTTGTGTGGGGGAAGAGATAGTTTCTGGAAATGGGGGGGTGGGGGGTAACCATGTGAGCTCTGGTTTCAGGAAGGGGTCCTCTGCCCCCGACCTTCTCTCTCCACCTACTTGACTCCCCAACCTGCATGACCATTCTCTGGGGACTTCAACTAGCGCCTGGGAACTATCAGGAACCTCCCCGACTTCTGTCAGCCAGCCTCAGGAAAGAGCGCCCTCAGGAGTCGCTACACCTCCCCAGGGCCTGAATAGAGGGACTTTGGGGATGTGAACTGAACGACCTTCTGGGGAGAGTCAGCGACCCTTTTACTCAACAGAGCAGGAAGCCAGTCAGCAGGCTATTTGAGTGGAAGGAAATGAAGTGATTTCCATGGCAGCAGAGTCCCCACCGCAGCAATCTTCCTCCCAGAGCTGCTGGCTGACCTTCTGGCCAGGATCCCTCCTACCTCAGCGTGGAAGGCCCGGCCTCGTGGAGAAGTATAGGTTCTGAGGAAAGACCTGGCACCTGGGTTCTGCTGCTACACTTGCCTTATCTCGTGGCCCTTGTGGCTCTAGCTTTCCCAGAAACCTCAAGGGCTTAAGTGCCTGTGCTTACTCAGAGGCTGCACGCCATTCCCCATTGCCAGCCTCAGGCCCTCCCCCTAGCTGCCTCCTCTAGAGACCCCCTCTCCTCAACACACACACACACACACACACACTCACTCACTCACTCACTCTCTCTCTCTCTCTCTCTCTGGGGATGTGCCTTCTCACAGAAGCTCAACCACAGAGATGCTTTAGGGACTGTGCCCAAACTCCTTCATCCCCAGCCTCTCAAGTTTTTGCTGTGATCCCTGGCACCCCCTGGAGCTGTTCCACCTTTGGAACCTTTCCCAGGTGGCAGGAGTGCCTAGCACAGGGGTAGTGACCTAAGTCTGAGCACTGGCGACCCTAGAAATGTGTTACACACAAACATTTTATTGAGCAGTAAGGGACCCCACTGGGGACAGAAAGGGCTGGCAGTAAAGGAGCATGTGAACCTCGGGGCAGGGTGCATGCTGCTTGACTCTCCATCCTGTTCTTGCTTCAGGGAGCAGGTCCACCATGCTCCAATCGCCGGTTTTTGGGTCTGGAGCAGCCCAGCTCTTCGTCCGAACTTTCTGAAGAGTGCTTTCGTTTGGGCGCACGTCTGGGGACTGGCTTCACTGCTTCCACCTTTGCTGGTGGGGCCAAAGGAACATCCCCGTAGGCCCGGTAGCCACCAACCAGGCAGTATGTCTCCCCATGCCAGCCCAACTGCGTTTCTCCACACCCTCGGTAGAGGACATGGTAGTGCCCGGGTGTGGGAGGACAAACGGGAGCCACTGCTGCTGCAAAGAAAATCAGAACTGATCAGTCACTTGTGCTGTGCACAGTCTCCTGCCACAATTTCCCCCTCTCATGTCTCTCCCAGTTTCTGGCTGAAGACCTTTAATCTACTTGACATCCAAAACACAGCCTTGGCCCATCACCTCTATGAGTCCCTAGAGAAGGGACACTGGCTGCAAAAGCAATCCCTAGCGCCTACGGCTGCAGCAGATGAGGAAGTCTCTTCACCGTTTCCAGGGAAAACAGTAGAACCCGAAAGAAATTGCACTCATGATCCTCTCCATCTCTCCCTTCCACAACAGAGAAAACATTTCTTGCAGTCTGTCACTTCTGAGGCTTTAATGGAAATGTCTTTCAAGTTTTGGAAAGAAATAATCTAATACAAATTTGTTAAGAACCCCTCTCACCTTGGCAACCCCTCTTGGGCCCCAGTTATACCGCCTGTTTCAACCACACTGAACTCTAGCCCTCTGGTACTTTTATCTAGATTAGAACAAGGCTGAATACTGAGGCAGAGTGATCAGGAGACTCAGAACCGGGGTCTGGGTACCAAGTCTAGGCTCACATCAACGCAGCCTCCTGGGACACCATCTCCTCAGCCCTCCCGTCTCATTAGCACTTCATCACCCCCCCCTTCATTCTTCCGGTCTTCCCATCAATATGGCACCACCCTGTCCCCGAGTACTCAGCAACTCAGTATGGGATGTGTCTGAGAGGACCGATAGAGATGTCTGCATGACAGCACAGAGGTGCCTGGGTTTGAAGGTGTGCTTCTAATTGTGGCCCTGTTCCTCAAACTGCTCCATTTACCGTTTGCCAACAAAAATGCACTTGTCTTTTGCTAAGAGGCCATTCAGGAAAGGGTCTGAATGGAAGCATCCTGTAGCCCAAAGGGGAAGGCTACATTATAAAGCTTAGAACCGTCCTGCACACTTGTCCAGGGATGACCTTTCACTTGTCCTCAGCAGTGAGCCCTGTGGGTCCCTGAAGGTGTCCCAGGTCACTGGTATTACTTACATGTGGGAGTGTGCTCAGTTGTACATAGTTGGCAGGCCCCACAAAAACATGTGCCAGCCAGGTGAGGTGGATTGTATCCCATACCTCCTGTGGAGGTGGCCGGTCTGGGTGTACCTGCTGCACTGCCCAGCCAGGGAACAGAGCACAGGGTTGAGTATATATAGCCTATGAAGTCAGACATTGTCTCTGATAGTCAGAGAAACTTCCCTACCAGTCCTCCACCAGATACGAATCTGTTTGGTTGTCAGTTACCATGGAATCTGTTACCGTGGAATCTGTGAGAAGGCCTGTGAGGGCATCACTACCCACTGAGGTCATATATGGAACCTGTGACTTGAGGGGCAGGCTTCAGGAGGAGGGGCAGTTTTTTGGAGGAGAACAGGGTAGAGGCAGAGGTACTCTGCCTGGCCCCTCACAGCTGGGCCTCCCCACCAATGCCGTAGTCTAGTAGACACCCCAGGTGGGGCGTGCTGGTGGTCTGGCACAGCCCCAGGGGCCACAGGAGGGCAAGAGAGACCCACATTCTGTGATTGGCTTGAGAGGCAAGATTAAGGTAAGAGACAGCTAGGTTGTATGGCACTTAGCCTAAGAGGCAGAGATTTGTGTGGACAGGGGAATCAGGGAAGGCTCCTTTGCAGTGGGCCTGAAGGACAAGTGAGATTTGGACCCATGGGGAAGAGAGGGAAGACATTCCAGTTTGGAAGAATAAAAGCAAAGACACACTCTTCTCGACCTTGTCCTGCCCCCAATATAAATTCATCGCACCCTGAAATTTTTACAACTGAGGACTTAAAGAAACCAAGAGGTTAAGGGGCCTTCGCAGTGGTACACAGGTAGTGGAGAGGTGTTCTGCTCAATGGTTAGGTTCATGTCGGGGCTCCGGGTTTACAGCTGATAGGAATATGAGGACAAGCTCCTGCCATTTCAAACATTTCCAAGTGATACTGAGAGAGATGTTAAAGGTGCAAAATGCGGGTGCTGAATGACCTCACAAAGTGGGAATGGTGGGCCCATTTGAACATGAAATTGAAAACAAATTCATGACAAAAGGACATAATACAAAATGACAACATAATCACTCCAGGCCCCTCTCCCCTAGAAGTAAAAGTCATTAGAATCCTCTGTCTCTCCACCATGAAAGGATGAGATAAAGACTCAGCAGCAGCCCCCGTGAGAAACATGGTCAACAGTGTGAAGAGGTGTTACTCAGACGATTTGGTCCGCCTCAGAGAAGGAAAGAGACAACTCTGCCCTTAGCCTGATCAGGCCCACAGGAAGCAAGCACATTTGGGGCAGCCTCTGATAGTGTGGCAATGAGAGAGAACCTTCTTTAGGAGGGGGACTCCCTGTTGCCCGACCCCCACCCTGAAAAAGCAAAGATGGGACATTCGTTTAATGGGGCTGTTGCAGAGGCGTTGTTCCCAGGAGGTAGAGACTGCTTCGACTACCATTTTAGAGGTTGGGCCACCGTGGTTGAGAAGCACAGCACCTTCTCTTCCTAAACTGCTTGAATCAGCGGGTACACGTTAGGACAGACGAAGTCAGGCCTCATTGGAGCGGACTGCCTTTGGGAGTGGTAGAATGTAAACTGTGAAAGGGAATGCTCTGGAGGAGGTTTGTCATGGCAGGTGGGCCAGCATGAGACCATTCAGATTCTCCACGGCTCCAGAGATTACTTGACTGGGAGCATCCCTGTGATGTGGCGGGGGGACTCCTACCTTAACAGGACCTGGCTGGGCATCTGGGGAAGGCGGAATAAACGGTTTATTAACTTACGAGAGCGAGAGACTCACAAAAGCACCGAGAAAGACTTGTACCTGGATTCTTGAGCCAACCCTAAGAAAACTTATCTAGATCTGGAGTAGGGCTCGGGAGGCTGCACTTTTAAGCTTCCTGGGCAGTCCCACCACAGTGGTCCATGGATAGAGTGACCAAATTATTGTGAGTTCTTGGTTGCTTTGGGGAGTCAAAGTGGGCAATATTAAAAACTGCAGCAGGCATACGTATAAACAGGGAATATTCAAGGCAAACAGAGGTGTATAGTTATTCTGTGCATGAATCAGGTTTGGGAAAAGCTAGCCTGGTGGTTAAAGAACACAACCCTTATGACAGACAGACCAGATTCTGTCCTACTTACTTGTGTGATTTTTGACCAAGTTCTTTTATCCTTCTGACTGTTTCTTCATATGGAAAAGAGCGATGGCTGTACATTTAGCACAATATTCTCTTTTGGCAAAAGTTGCTCTGGGTCCATTTGTGTTCTCCGCAACTGAATCCTTTCCAGTGTGCAAGCATTTTTAAGTTGTTTGGTGAAGTATTACATTGGACTTTCAACTGTTCATTACTTTGGGCAAAGCTTATGTAGTGCTGCAGAGACTAGAACCCATGCAGAGGTAGTGAGAGGATGTTATAAGCTTATTCTGCCGGTTGATACAAAAGTTTAACCTTTTCTCCTCTTCCTCCACCTGCCGCCAAGACATGAGAAAGAAGGCAGAGCCTGGAAATGCACACCAGGCAATACTTCTGTGTCAGTTTGCCTTTTATTCCTCTGCCAGTACTTCCCAGAGAGATTTCACCAAAAGTGCCTAAGCTTGCCATGGCCATTGTTGTGAAGGAAGTTTCTCTCTATTGCTAGTCACATCCCCTTTTCCTTCTCCTGGGGACTTAATGGATGTTTGGGGGCAGGAACTAAAATTTAAACTAAAAGGTAAAAAACAAAAAAACAAAAAACAAAACAAAAGAAAAAACAAGTGTTCTTTTTGTAACATCTTTATTGGAGTATAATGGCTTTACAATGGTGTGTTAGTTTCTGCTTTATACCAAAGTGAATCAGTTATACATAAGTTCCTATATCTTTCCCTCTTGCATCTCCCTCACTCCCACCCTCCCTATCCCACCCCTCTAGGTGGTCACAAAGCACCGAGCTGATCTCTCTGTGCTATGCGGCTGCTTCCCACTAGCTATCCATTTTACGTTTGGTAGTGTACATATGTCCATGCCACTCTCTCACTTTGTCATGGCTTACCCTTCGCCCTCCCCATATCCCCAAGTCCATTCTCTAGTAGGTCTGTGTCTTTATTCCTGTCTTACCCCTAGGTTCTTCATGACATTTTTTTTCTTAAATTCCATATATATATATGTGTTAGCATACGGTATTTGTCTTTGTCTTTCTGACTTCCTTCACTCTGTATGACAGACTCTAGGTCCATCCGCCTCATTACAAATAGCTCAATTTCGTTTCTTTTTATGGCTGAGTAATATTCCACTGAATATGTGTGTCACATCTTCTTTATCCATTCATCTGACGATGGACACTGAGGTTGTTTCCATCTCCTGGCTATTGTAAATAGAGCTGCAATGAACATTTTGGTACATGACTCCTTTTGAATTCTGGTTTTCTCAGGGTATAGGCCCAGTAGTGGGATTGCTGGGTCATATGGTAGTTCTATTTGTAGTTTTTTTAAGGAACCTCCATACTGCTCTCCCTAGTGGCTGTACCAATTTCCACTCCCACCAACAGTGTAGGAGCGTTCCGTTTTCTCCACATCCTCTCCAGCATTTATTGTTTGTAGATTTTTTGATGATGGCCATTCTGACCGGTGTGAGGTGATACCTCCTTGTAGTGTTGATTTGCATTTCTCTCATAATTCGTGATGTTGAGCATCTTTTCACGTGTTTGTTGGCCATCTTTGGAGAAATGTCTGTTTAGGTCTTCCGTCCATTGTTTCATTGGGTTGTTTTTTTTGATATTGATCTGCATGAGTTGCTTATATAGTTTACAAATTTATTTATGTTTATATTTTTTGGAGATGAATCCCTTGTCAGTTGCTTCGTTTGCAACTATTTTCTCCCATTCTGAGGGTTGTCAGAGTCCAGAGTCTTGAGTGTTCCCCCAGTATCCAACTTGGACAAGTGTACAAATAGTGGTGGTCTAAATGATGTAGAGAGATGAATAGTGGAAGTTAAGTATTGAAGGTAAAATTAATCGTTCAGTAACATCACATAATTAATTTTAAGTGTCCATGTTATACTTGGGCAGAGTTGTTCAGTTGGCAATTAGTTAAGTTTGTAAGAGACTCAGGAGAGAGAGATGTAAGTTTTAGGTCAAGATCTGTGATATATATGGTGGCTGGAATCACAAGAGTAGATGAGACCATCTATCAAGGGCAGAAGAGAGCTTCTGAGAAATACACATCTCTTGGCAGAGGGCAGAGTGAGAGTGCCCAGTGAAAGAGATAAGGATGTCCAGAGGCAGGAGGAAGAAGTAGCAGGTTAAGATGCTACTGTTGTGAAGGTGAAAGATTTTTCTGAGATGCCAAGTTTGATCAACAAAATCAACTATTGCTGAAAGGTGACAGAATGACCAAACAATATTCACTCAGTTTAATCACAAACTAAATGTTGGTGAATGCAATTCCAGTGCAGATAAGTAAGAAGAAAAGAGCAAAATTGTGTGAGTCACGAGGTACATAAAGATAAGAAAATACAGACAATGAGAATAAATACAAGTTTTGATAAACTGCACTGTGAAATTAGGAAGAGAGAAAAGGTAACTAGAGAATTACTTGGCATCAAGCAAGAGTAATTTTTAATGGGAGGGAGGCAGCTTTTTAATGGGAGGGGGCCAAAATACAATCGCTAAAGAGGAAAACCTTAACAATACCAATGAGGTGGGAAAATGAATGGAAGATACTGAGGAAGTGAGACTAGGTATTTATACACTATGTCGAAAAGCTCTTCTTGGACGTAAAGAGAAGAAGGTAGTTTGGGGTGTTTTTGCTTTATAGTCTGTGTTTTCTCTGTGAAATAAAAGTTTGATGGGAGGTGATGTCACCTCGAGATAGCACTCATCAAATATCCTATGTGCTTATCTACATTTTTCATCCTCCTTTGTAGTTCAACTGTTTTCCTTTGATTCGTTGTGGCCAGTGGCAAAGAAGCAGAATCAAGTGTATCACTTCTGAGCTGAGGTCATTAGGAGCCAGTGTCCCTCTTGTCTGGTCCTCTGCTATTGTGACATGGGAGGTCAAATAGTCCAGATGAGGTGGCTGCAAGATGGATCAGGACCATGTGATCTGTAAGGGCTTTACTCAGTAGAGAAATAACGTACTCGTATTTTCCACTGAGATTCCTGTGTTCAATAGATCTGCCTGTGAGAGCTCAGAGAGCATAGCGAAGGCTGAAATGACAAAGAGGGAGAGATGTTGGTAACAGATGGAAGGCGCCTGGCAGATAATATATTAAATGGTAAACAAAGCTGCTGGAGTAAGAGAGAGAGTATATAAGAGATGAGAAGAAGGCCAACTGTATGTAGTATCTGACGCTAAGGAGTGAGGAGAGAAACAACTGAAAACTAAAAATAAAAAGAATGATCAGAAAGAAGCTAGGTGGTATGCCAACAGAAATCATAAGATTGCTATAAAACATAAAGGAAGGTAGTTTTAAAAGAAGCACCATCTAATGGAGTCAGTTGTTTCCCAAAGGCAAAATGCTATGGGAACTGAAAATAAAGCGTCTGATTGGATGGCTAAACTTTTATGAACAAAAGTGGAACCACTTCAGGAAAGTCATGGGAGAAGACGCTGTGTTACAGTGGGGAGAGTAATCAATATATTGTGAGGAAAGGTGCCTTCATTTGCAAGAAATGCCAATTAAGAAGTGAAGACAGCATTTAAAGGGAAGGGATAATGTAAGAAAATTAAAAAAAAAATTTAAGGAAACTTGAATAACTCGTAGACAAAGAGGGAGGTATTAGTGAAAGACTGAAAATCAGAGAAAGCTATCTTAAGTTGTTGTTATGGACTGAATTGTGTCCCCCGAAAAATTATATGTTGAAGCCCCTCCTAAGTTGACTGTAGAAGATAGGAGATAGGTCCTTTAGGGAGGTAACTGAAGTTAACTGAAGTCATAAGGGTGAGGTAATAATCTGACAGGGACTGATGGTGTCCTTATAAGAAGGGGAATAGATTCCAGAGATCTCTCTCCCTCTGCTCGTAGAGGAAAGGCCGTGTGAGGACACTGCAAGAAGACAGCCGTCAGCAAGCCAGGAAGATTGTTCTCACCAGAAACCAATTCTTATGGTATTCAGTACCTTAATCTTGGACTTCCACCCTCCAGAACTGTGAGAAAATAAATTTCTGCTGTGGAAGTCGTTCAGTCTATAGTATTTCACTATAACAGCCCAACCAGACTAATACAGACCTTTATGTACACTGCAATATACAGAAGCTAAACAGTGATTGTGAGCCTGAGATTACATCTTGAACAGAAGTGTAATGACGCTTGTGGTACTCACAACTTCACGAATTTTGTCAGAAAGATGTGAAAAAAAGTCAGTCAACCAACGGTTCTGATAGTGGATATTTTCTTTATGTGTTTGACATAAAGCAGTGTCTGACAGCCTCCCTGATACCCATCCGTATCGCAGTTTTGATTCTGTGGCTCCAGTTCCACATGGCACCAAGGTGCTGTGTACTGTCCATTCTTGGGTTTTTGGGTGCTGTACCTATTGCCAATAGGTGGGTCAAACCACTGGGGCTCTTCTGAAGTCCTCCCTAAATTTGGACCCAGCTTCAGCTCCAAATCCGAGTTTTCAGAGAGCCCAGGGTGAGGCTCGCCTGCCACAGTAGACACGTTGGCTAACGGGTTGCACTGCAGCACCCACTCGGACAAGGGCACCATCACGATGCCACCGTTCTTCTTCTGTAGGGGCGGACCCGTGGCCAGTCAGCTTGGCCCCCAGCACAGCCAGCTGCCTGTTCACTCTCTCGGCCCCTGTGAGGAAGGTGTTCAGCCCTGGCTGTGAGGTCAGAGTCATCTCCTCTCTGGGTTTGTGTGAATGGAGGAGCCGCAGCCCTGGTCTGGGTGGTGTGTTGGCCCTGGGTTTCCGGGTTTGGAGGAGTATCTTACCACCTAGACCCCCACCTAGGGCTGAAGAGTTCAGGGGCTGTGGACCGTGGGTTTTGGGGGCAGAAGATATTTAACCTGGCGTTTGAGGAAATGGAGGGAGAAGAGGCTCAGGTTCAAGGGCTCCTGGTTTGAATCTCTTGCTTTAGGTTTGAGGGCCAGGGCAGTCTCTCACCAGAAGCTGCAGGATATCATCAGGAACATTGCGAGTGTTCTTGCACATACCCCGGGCAGCTGAGTGGGAGAAGATGACAGGTGCCTGTGACACTTGTAGGGCTCGCCGTGCCGCAGCATCCGAGACATGGGCCAAGTCCACCATCATGCCCAGGCGGTTCATTTCTGCCACCACCTTCTGCAGGGACAGGATGGGGAGAGGGCATGAGGGCTGCATTTATCTTGTGTGTATTTATCTGTAGGGAACAGGCAGGGCTGTACATTCATGTGGGGCAGGGTATGGAAGCCGGGTCCTTACCTCGCCAAAGCTGGTGAGCCGACTGACATTGCTGTAGAAGGGGTGGATACCCTTTGCTGAGCTCTGTGCTCTGCAGGATGGCCAGGAGGCAGTCTGACTGGTGGCCATGACTTGGCTACAAGAGCGTAGAAAGAGGTTGTGTCGAACCGTCTACACCTGCAACTCCCTGATGCAAGAGGAGGGACCCAAACTGGGCTGTGCCTGGCAGTAGGAGGGCCCTTCTGGGGATTCAGTCTTGTTCTGCAAACCTCCATTCCCCTCCCAACCCCAGGTTCAGGGCTGGATCCCAGGGATAAACTTGCTTTGGGCCCCAGCGTGATCTTGGGCAGATCCCTGCCTCACTGGGCCCTTACCATCTGCACTGTGCTCACCAGGGCGTGTTGCAGGTGTGGGTGAGTGTCACGTAGCGCACACCCAGCGCATAGAAGGTACGCAAGATGGAGAGGCTCCTGTCCAGTGAGTGGCCGCCCTCCACACCAATGAGGCTAGCCAACTTCCGGGTATTGTTGAGAGCTGGGGGCAGGTAGGTCAGATGATCATTTTCAGAGGCAGGGGTAGCTAACTGAAGTCCCTAACACCTACCACGACCAGTCTCTTTACCATTTTGTTTTGTTTTTTTGGCCGTGCCACGCAGCATGAGGGCTCTTAGTTCCCCCACCGGGGATCCAACCCGAGGCCCCTGCAGTGGAAGCGTGGAGTCTTCACCTCTGGACTACCAGGGAAGTCCCCCGGCTACCTTTAACTGAGGTCACAAGCTCCAGCTCAGAATAGGAGGCACACATGGGGCAGATGAGGTGAACTTGCTCCAGGGTGAGGCGCACAGCATCGCGTTCGTGGGTCCGGCATGGGACGCAGGCTCACCAGAACTGAGGGAAGGCAAGGGCTTAGTTTGGGCTTTGGAGCTCCTTGGGCTTCTCATAGCCTCCTCAGCTGGCACAACACTCAGTGTGCCCAGAAGTCCCATGTAATGCGTTGCTTTTCCTGTGGTACATGGATGCCCGTCAGGTTGGCTCACTGTGACCCCTGTTCCCCCAGCATCCATGGCATGGCACTTTCTAGGTCACTATGGTAACTTAGTTCCAATGTGACTAACCTGTGGTCTCTGAGGCCCCCAAACTGCCCCACATTCCCCAGCAGCCATGGTGGCACCTTGTGTGTCCCTGGGCACCCACGAGATCATTTTTCAGCCTGTCCACGCTGGTCTGGCCATGGCTGAAATTGCGCAGATTAACATCCTGTAGCCCGTGGTGGTAAAACTGCCTCAGGACCAGGGGCATGTCGTTGTGGCTGGAGGGAGGTCAAGGCAAATAGGTGGGCTCCTTAGGTCTTGGGATGAGGCAGGACACATTGCCTGGCCTGGGCCAGCCTGTGGGTCCCCCACCTCCCACTGTCACACAGACTATACTAGGAGCAGCTGAGGCCTGGGCTGAGGGGTTCCCACCAGGGAGGGGATGACAGAGAAGGGGAAGGGCATCCATAGATGATGGAGAGGACATCCAGGGGTGGTGGGAGGGAGCCTCCCCACTAGCTCTGCATGCTCCGGACCTCCTGCCCTGCCCGGGGCCAGGCTAGGCCCCCAGCGGCCCCCAGCAGCCGGCACACACTGCAGCCACCCGTCCACAAGCGGGAAGTCCCGCATCAGGGCCCGCGTGCGCTCCCGCGGACTTGGGGTTCTGGAGGTGCCCGGCGTGGTCTTCACGGGTAACCGGCCGCAGCAGCAGACCCAGCAGGAGCAGCAGACACAGCAGAGGCCGCTGGCTGAGTGCGCGGGGACCATCGAGGCGGGCAGAGGCGGGTCTGAGAGGGGCGGGCAGTGGGGTTCTGCCTGTCGACACAGGGCACCCAGCGTCGCGGCCTCGCGAGGGGGGCGGTTTGAGGGAGGGGATACAGAGTCTCAGGACCCTCGCAGAGAGCCGCGATCCGGCAAGCCCAGAAGCCACAGGGCAGCAGTGCCCTCCCGCCCCCTGCTCACAGGCAGCTCCTGCGGGCTAAGCTGGCCTCTGCGGAGAGCCCACTCGCCTCCCATCGTGGGTTCCCTCCACCCCTGCCCCTCTTCCCACTCCCACTGCTCCGAGGGGGCGCCCTAGGTTGCTCTCCCCGGCCTGTAACCTTCCTGTCCAAGCTGGGGTGCTTCTCTCAGAGGGCCACCTTCAGCCCGAGGCCTCCCGGGAGCACACCTCATCCCCATCTGCCTGCAGCCGGCCCCGCCCACCCTGAGGGCTGCGTGCCAGTGCCTCTGTGGCCACAAGTGCTCTGGGCTCCCGGTTTCCCGGGACTGGGCCATGAGGGCTTGTGTGGGGGAAGAGATAGTTTCTGGAAATGGGGGGGTGGGGGGTAACCATGTGAGCTCTGGTTTCAGGAAGGGGTCCTCTGCCCCCGACCTTCTCTCTCCACCTACTTGACTCCCCAACCTGCATGACCATTCTCTGGGGACTTCAACTAGCGCCTGGGAACTATCAGGAACCTCCCCCACTTCTGTCAGCCAGCCTCAGGAAAGAGCGCCCTCAGGAGTCGCTACACCTCCCCAGGGCCTGAATAGAGGGACTTTGGGGATGTGAACTGAACGACCTTCTGGGGAGAGTCAGCGACCCTTTTACTCAACAGAGCAGGAAGCCAGTCAGCAGGCTATTTGAGTGGAAGGAAATGAAGTGATTTCCATGGCAGCAGAGTCCCCACCGCAGCAATCTTCCTCCCAGAGCTGCTGGCTGACCTTCTGGCCAGGATCCCTCCTACCTCAGCGTGGAAGGCCCGGCCTCGTGGAGAAGTATAGGTTCTGAGGAAAGACCTGGCACCTGGGTTCTGCTGCTACACTTGCCTTATCTCGTGGCCCTTGTGGCTCTAGCTTTCCCAGAAACCTCAAGGGCTTAAGTGCCTGTGCTTACTCAGAGGCTGCACGCCATTCCCCATTGCCAGCCTCAGGCCCTCCCCCTAGCTGCCTCCTCTAGAGACCCCCTCTCCTCAACACACACACACACACACACACACACACACACACACACACACACTCTCTCTCTCTCTCTCTCTCTCTCTCTCTCTCTCTCTCTCTCTCTGGGGATGTGCCTTCTCACAGAAGCTCAACCACAGAGATGCTTTAGGGACTGTGCCCAAACTCCTTCATCCCCAGCCTCTCAAGTTTTTGCTGTGATCCCTGGCACCCCCTGGAGCTGTTCCACCTTTGGAACCTTTCCCAGGTGGCAGGAGTGCCTAGCACAGGGGTAGTGACCTAAGTCTGAGCACTGGCGACCCTAGAAATGTGTTACACACAAACATTTTATTGAGCAGTAAGGGACCCCACTGGGGACAGAAAGGGCTGGCAGTAAAGGAGCATGTGAACCTCGGGGCAGGGTGCATGCTGCTTGACTCTCCATCCTGTTCTTGCTTCAGGGAGCAGGTCCACCATGCTCCAATCGCCGGTTTTTGGGTCTGGAGCAGCCCAGCTCTTCGTCCGAACTTTCTGAAGAGTGCTTTCGTTTGGGCGCACGTCTGGGGACTGGCTTCACTGCTTCCACCTTTGCTGGTGGGGCCAAAGGAACATCCCCGTAGGCCCGGTAGCCACCAACCAGGCAGTATGTCTCCCCATGCCAGCCCAACTGCGTTTCTCCACACCCTCGGTAGAGGACATGGTAGTGCCCGGGTGTGGGAGGACAAACGGGAGCCACTGCTGCTGCAAAGAAAATCAGAACTGATCAGTCACTTGTGCTGTGCACAGTCTCCTGCCACAATTTCCCCCTCTCATGTCTCTCCCAGTTTCTGGCTGAAGACCTTTAATCTACTTGACATCCAAAACACAGCCTTGGCCCATCACCTCTATGAGTCCCTAGAGAAGGGACACTGGCTGCAAAAGCAATCCCTAGCGCCTACGGCTGCAGCAGATGAGGAAGTCTCTTCACCGTTTCCAGGGAAAACAGTAGAACCCGAAAGAAATTGCACTCATGATCCTCTCCATCTCTCCCTTCCACAACAGAGAAAACATTTCTTGCAGTCTGTCACTTCTGAGGCTTTAATGGAAATGTCTTTCAAGTTTTGGAAAGAAATAATCTAATACAAATTTGTTAAGAACCCCTCTCACCTTGGCAACCCCTCTTGGGCCCCAGTTATACCGCCTGTTTCAACCACACTGAACTCTAGCCCTCTGGTACTTTTATCTAGATTAGAACAAGGCTGAATACTGAGGCAGAGTGATCAGGAGACTCAGAACCGGGGTCTGGGTACCAAGTCTAGGCTCACATCAACGCAGCCTCCTGGGACACCATCTCCTCAGCCCTCCCGTCTCATTAGCACTTCATCACCCCCCCCTTCATTCTTCCGGTCTTCCCATCAATATGGCACCACCCTGTCCCCGAGTACTCAGCAACTCAGTATGGGATGTGTCTGAGAGGACCGATAGAGATGTCTGCATGACAGCACAGAGGTGCCTGGGTTTGAAGGTGTGCTTCTAATTGTGGCCCTGTTCCTCAAACTGCTCCATTTACCGTTTGCCAACAAAAATGCACTTGTCTTTTGCTAAGAGGCCATTCAGGAAAGGGTCTGAATGGAAGCATCCTGTAGCCCAAAGGGGAAGGCTACATTATAAAGCTTAGAACCGTCCTGCACACTTGTCCAGGGATGACCTTTCACTTGTCCTCAGCAGTGAGCCCTGTGGGTCCCTGAAGGTGTCCCAGGTCACTGGTATTACTTACATGTGGGAGTGTGCTCAGTTGTACATAGTTGGCAGGCCCCACAAAAACATGTGCCAGCCAGGTGAGGTGGATTGTATCCCATACCTCCTGTGGAGGTGGCCGGTCTGGGTGTACCTGCTGCACTGCCCAGCCAGGGAACAGAGCACAGGGTTGAGTATATATAGCCTATGAAGTCAGACATTGTCTCTGATAGTCAGAGAAACTTCCCTACCAGTCCTCCACCAGATACGAATCTGTTTGGTTGTCAGTTACCATGGAATCTGTTACCGTGGAATCTGTGAGAAGGCCTGTGAGGGCATCACTACCCACTGAGGTCATATATGGAACCTGTGACTTGAGGGGCAGGCTTCAGGAGGAGGGGCAGTTTTTTGGAGGAGAACAGGGTAGAGGCAGAGGTACTCTGCCTGGCCCCTCACAGCTGGGCCTCCCCACCAATGCCGTAGTCTAGTAGACACCCCAGGTGGGGCGTGCTGGTGGTCTGGCACAGCCCCAGGGGCCACAGGAGGGCAAGAGAGACCCACATTCTGTGATTGGCTTGAGAGGCAAGATTAAGGTAAGAGACAGCTAGGTTGTATGGCACTTAGCCTAAGAGGCAGAGATTTGTGTGGACAGGGGAATCAGGGAAGGCTCCTTTGCAGTGGGCCTGAAGGACAAGTGAGATTTGGACCCATGGGGAAGAGAGGGAAGACATTCCAGTTTGGAAGAATAAAAGCAAAGACACACTCTTCTCGACCTTGTCCTGCCCCCAATATAAATTCATCGCACCCTGAAATTTTTACAACTGAGGACTTAAAGAAACCAAGAGGTTAAGGGGCCTTCGCAGTGGTACACAGGTAGTGGAGAGGTGTTCTGCTCAATGGTTAGGTTCATGTCGGGGCTCCGGGTTTACAGCTGATAGGAATATGAGGACAAGCTCCTGCCATTTCAAACATTTCCAAGTGATACTGAGAGAGATGTTAAAGGTGCAAAATGCGGGTGCTGAATGACCTCACAAAGTGGGAATGGTGGGCCCATTTGAACATGAAATTGAAAACAAATTCATGACAAAAGGACATAATACAAAATGACAACATAATCACTCCAGGCCCCTCTCCCCTAGAAGTAAAAGTCATTAGAATCCTCTGTCTCTCCACCATGAAAGGATGAGATAAAGACTCAGCAGCAGCCCCCGTGAGAAACATGGTCAACAGTGTGAAGAGGTGTTACTCAGACGATTTGGTCCGCCTCAGAGAAGGAAAGAGACAACTCTGCCCTTACTTAGCCTGATCAGGCCCACAGGAAGCAAGCACATTTGGGGCAGCCTCTGATAGTGTGGCAATGAGAGAGAACCTTCTTTAGGAGGGGGACTCCCTGTTGCCCGACCCCCACCCTGAAAAAGCAAAGATGGGACATTCGTTTAATGGGGCTGTTGCAGAGGCGTTGTTCCCAGGAGGTAGAGACTGCTTCGACTACCATTTTAGAGGTTGGGCCACCGTGGTTGAGAAGCACAGCACCTTCTCTTCCTAAACTGCTTGAATCAGCGGGTACACGTTAGGACAGACGAAGTCAGGCCTCATTGGAGCGGACTGCCTTTGGGAGTGGTAGAATGTAAACTGTGAAAGGGAATGCTCTGGAGGAGGTTTGTCATGGCAGGTGGGCCAGCATGAGACCATTCAGATTCTCCACGGCTCCAGAGATTACTTGACTGGGAGCATCCCTGTGATGTGGCGGGGGGACTCCTACCTTAACAGGACCTGGCTGGGCATCTGGGGAAGGCGGAATAAACGGTTTATTAACTTACGAGAGCGAGAGACTCACAAAAGCACCGAGAAAGACTTGTACCTGGATTCTTGAGCCAACCCTAAGAAAACTTATCTAGATCTGGAGTAGGGCTCGGGAGGCTGCACTTTTAAGCTTCCTGGGCAGTCCCACCACAGTGGTCCATGGATAGAGTGACCAAATTATTGTGAGTTCTTGGTTGCTTTGGGGAGTCAAAGTGGGCAATATTAAAAACTGCAGCAGGCATACGTATAAACAGGGAATATTCAAGGCAAACAGAGGTGTATAGTTATTCTGTGCATGAATCAGGTTTGGGAAAAGCTAGCCTGGTGGTTAAAGAACACAACCCTTATGACAGACAGACCAGATTCTGTCCTACTTACTTGTGTGATTTTTGACCAAGTTCTTTTATCCTTCTGACTGTTTCTTCATATGGAAAAGAGCGATGGCTGTACATTTAGCACAATATTCTCTTTTGGCAAAAGTTGCTCTGGGTCCATTTGTGTTCTCCGCAACTGAATCCTTTCCAGTGTGCAAGCATTTTTAAGTTGTTTGGTGAAGTATTACATGGGACTTTCAACTGTTCATTACTTTGGGCAAAGCTTATGTAGTGCTGCAGAGACTAGAACCCATGCAGAGGTAGTGAGAGGATGTTATAAGCTTATTCTGCCGGTTGATACAAAAGTTTAACCTTTTCTCCTCTTCCTCCACCTGCCGCCAAGACATGAGAAAGAAGGCAGAGCCTGGAAATGCACACCAGGCAATACTTCTGTGTCAGTTTGCCTTTTATTCCTCTGCCAGTACTTCCCAGAGAGATTTCACCAAAAGTGCCTAAGCTTGCCATGGCCATTGTTGTGAAGGAAGTTTCTCTCTATTGCTAGTCACATCCCCTTTTCCTTCTCCTGGGGACTTAATGGATGTTTGGGGGCAGGAACTAAAATTTAAACTAAAAGGTAAAAAACAAAAAAACAAAAAACAAAACAAAAGAAAAAACAAGTGTTCTTTTTGTAACATCTTTATTGGAGTATAATGGCTTTACAATGGTGTGTTAGTTTCTGCTTTATACCAAAGTGAATCAGTTATACATAAGTTCCTATATCTTTCCCTCTTGCATCTCCCTCACTCCCACCCTCCCTATCCCACCCCTCTAGGTGGTCACAAAGCACCGAGCTGATCTCTCTGTGCTATGCGGCTGCTTCCCACTAGCTATCCATTTTACGTTTGGTAGTGTACATATGTCCATGCCACTCTCTCACTTTGTCATGGCTTACCCTTCGCCCTCCCCATATCCCCAAGTCCATTCTCTAGTAGGTCTGTGTCTTTATTCCTGTCTTACCCCTAGGTTCTTCATGACATTTTTTTTCTTAAATTCCATATATATATATGTGTTAGCATACGGTATTTGTCTTTGTCTTTCTGACTTCCTTCACTCTGTATGACAGACTCTAGGTCCATCCGCCTCATTACAAATAGCTCAATTTCGTTTCTTTTTATGGCTGAGTAATATTCCACTGAATATGTGTGTCACATCTTCTTTATCCATTCATCTGACGATGGACACTGAGGTTGTTTCCATCTCCTGGCTATTGTAAATAGAGCTGCAATGAACATTTTGGTACATGACTCCTTTTGAATTCTGGTTTTCTCAGGGTATAGGCCCAGTAGTGGGATTGCTGGGTCATATGGTAGTTCTATTTGTAGTTTTTTTAAGGAACCTCCATACTGCTCTCCCTAGTGGCTGTACCAATTTCCACTCCCACCAACAGTGTAGGAGCGTTCCGTTTTCTCCACATCCTCTCCAGCATTTATTGTTTGTAGATTTTTTGATGATGGCCATTCTGACCGGTGTGAGGTGATACCTCCTTGTAGTGTTGATTTGCATTTCTCTCATAATTCGTGATGTTGAGCATCTTTTCACGTGTTTGTTGGCCATCTTTGGAGAAATGTCTGTTTAGGTCTTCCGTCCATTGTTTCATTGGGTTGTTTTTTTTGATATTGATCTGCATGAGTTGCTTATATAGTTTACAAATTTATTTATGTTTATATTTTTTGGAGATGAATCCCTTGTCAGTTGCTTCGTTTGCAACTATTTTCTCCCATTCTGAGGGTTGTCAGAGTCCAGAGTCTTGAGTGTTCCCCCAGTATCCAACTTGGACAAGTGTACAAATAGTGGTGGTCTAAATGATGTAGAGAGATGAATAGTGGAAGTTAAGTATTGAAGGTAAAATTAATCGTTCAGTAACATCACATAATTAATTTTAAGTGTCCATGTTATACTTGGGCAGAGTTGTTCAGTTGGCAATTAGTTAAGTTTGTAAGAGACTCAGGAGAGAGAGATGTAAGTTTTAGGTCAAGATCTGTGATATATATGGTGGCTGGAATCACAAGAGTAGATGAGACCATCTATCAAGGGCAGAAGAGAGCTTCTGAGAAATACACATCTCTTGGCAGAGGGCAGAGTGAGAGTGCCCAGTGAAAGAGATAAGGATGTCCAGAGGCAGGAGGAAGAAGTAGCAGGTTAAGATGCTACTGTTGTGAAGGTGAAAGATTTTTCTGAGATGCCAAGTTTGATCAACAAAATCAACTATTGCTGAAAGGTGACAGAATGACCAAACAATATTCACTCAGTTTAATCACAAACTAAATGTTGGTGAATGCAATTCCAGTGCAGATAAGTAAGAAGAAAAGAGCAAAATTGTGTGAGTCACGAGGTACATAAAGATAAGAAAATACAGACAATGAGAATAAATACAAGTTTTGATAAACTGCACTGTGAAATTAGGAAGAGAGAAAAGGTAACTAGAGAATTACTTGGCATCAAGCAAGAGTAATTTTTAATGGGAGGGAGGCAGCTTTTTAATGGGAGGGGGCCAAAATACAATCGCTAAAGAGGAAAACCTTAACAATACCAATGAGGTGGGAAAATGAATGGAAGATACTGAGGAAGTGAGACTAGGTATTTATACACTATGTCGAAAAGCTCTTCTTGGACGTAAAGAGAAGAAGGTAGTTTGGGGTGTTTTTGCTTTATAGTCTGTGTTTTCTCTGTGAAATAAAAGTTTGATGGGAGGTGATGTCACCTCGAGATAGCACTCATCAAATATCCTATGTGCTTATCTACATTTTTCATCCTCCTTTGTAGTTCAACTGTTTTCCTTTGATTCGTTGTGGCCAGTGGCAAAGAAGCAGAATCAAGTGTATCACTTCTGAGCTGAGGTCATTAGGAGCCAGTGTCCCTCTTGTCTGGTCCTCTGCTATTGTGACATGGGAGGTCAAATAGTCCAGATGAGGTGGCTGCAAGATGGATCAGGACCATGTGATCTGTAAGGGCTTTACTCAGTAGAGAAATAACGTACTCGTATTTTCCACTGAGATTCCTGTGTTCAATAGATCTGCCTGTGAGAGCTCAGAGAGCATAGCGAAGGCTGAAATGACAAAGAGGGAGAGATGTTGGTAACAGATGGAAGGCGCCTGGCAGATAATATATTAAATGGTAAACAAAGCTGCTGGAGGGAGTAAGAGAGAGAGTATATAAGAGATGAGAAGAAGGCCAACTGTATGTAGTATCTGACGCTAAGGAGTGAGGAGAGAAACAACTGAAAACTAAAAATAAAAAGAATGATCAGAGAGAAGCTAGGTGGTATGCCAACAGAAATCATAAGATTGCTATAAAACATAAAGGAAGGTAGTTTTAAAAGAAGCACCATCTAATGGAGTCAGTTGTTTCCCAAAGGCAAAATGCTATGGGAACTGAAAATAAAGCGTCTGATTGGATGGCTAAACTTTTATGAACAAAAGTGGAACCACTTCAGGAAAGTCATGGGAGAAGACGCTGTGTTACAGTGGGGAGAGTAATCAATATATTGTGAGGAAAGGTGCCTTCATTTGCAAGAAATGCCAATTAAGAAGTGAAGACAGCATTTAAAGGGAAGGGATAATGTAAGAAAATTAAAAAAAAAATTTAAGGAAACTTGAATAACTCGTAGACAAAGAGGGAGGTATTAGTGAAAGACTGAAAATCAGAGAAAGCTATCTTAAGTTGTTGTTATGGACTGAATTGTGTCCCCCGAAAAATTATATGTTGAAGCCCCTCCTAAGTTGACTGTAGAAGATAGGAGATAGGTCCTTTAGGGAGGTAACTGAAGTTAACTGAAGTCATAAGGGTGAGGTAATAATCTGACAGGGACTGATGGTGTCCTTATAAGAAGGGGAATAGATTCCAGAGATCTCTCTCCCTCTGCTCGTAGAGGAAAGGCCGTGTGAGGACACTGCAAGAAGACAGCCGTCAGCAAGCCAGGAAGATTGTTCTCACCAGAAACCAATTCTTATGGTATTCAGTACCTTAATCTTGGACTTCCACCCTCCAGAACTGTGAGAAAATAAATTTCTGCTGTGGAAGTCGTTCAGTCTATAGTATTTCACTATAACAGCCCAACCAGACTAATACAGACCTTTATGTACACTGCAATATACAGAAGCTAAACAGTGATTGTGAGCCTGAGATTACATCTTGAACAGAAGTGTAATGACGCTTGTGGTACTCACAACTTCACGAATTTTGTCAGAAAGATGTGAAAAAAAGTCAGTCAACCAACGGTTCTGATAGTGGATATTTTCTTTATGTGTTTGACATAAAGCAGTGTCTGACAGCCTCCCTGATACCCATCCGTATCGCAGTTTTGATTCTGTGGCTCCAGTTCCACATGGCACCAAGGTGCTGTGTACTGTCCATTCTTGGGTTTTTGGGTGCTGTACCTATTGCCAATAGGTGGGTCAAACCACTGGGGCTCTTCTGAAGTCCTCCCTAAATTTGGACCCAGCTTCAGCTCCAAATCCGAGTTTTCAGAGAGCCCAGGGTGAGGCTCGCCTGCCACAGTAGACACGTTGGCTAACGGGTTGCACTGCAGCACCCACTCGGACAAGGGCACCATCACGATGCCACCGTTCTTCTTCTGTAGGGGCGGACCCGTGGCCAGTCAGCTTGGCCCCCAGCACAGCCAGCTGCCTGTTCACTCTCTCGGCCCCTGTGAGGAAGGTGTTCAGCCCTGGCTGTGAGGTCAGAGTCATCTCCTCTCTGGGTTTGTGTGAATGGAGGAGCCGCAGCCCTGGTCTGGGTGGTGTGTTGGCCCTGGGTTTCCGGGTTTGGAGGAGTATCTTACCACCTAGACCCCCACCTAGGGCTGAAGAGTTCAGGGGCTGTGGACCGTGGGTTTTGGGGGCAGAAGATATTTAACCTGGCGTTTGAGGAAATGGAGGGAGAAGAGGCTCAGGTTCAAGGGCTCCTGGTTTGAATCTCTTGCTTTAGGTTTGAGGGCCAGGGCAGTCTCTCACCAGAAGCTGCAGGATATCATCAGGAACATTGCGAGTGTTCTTGCACATACCCCGGGCAGCTGAGTGGGAGAAGATGACAGGTGCCTGTGACACTTGTAGGGCTCGCCGTGCCGCAGCATCCGAGACATGGGCCAAGTCCACCATCATGCCCAGGCGGTTCATTTCTGCCACCACCTTCTGCAGGGACAGGATGGGGAGAGGGCATGAGGGCTGCATTTATCTTGTGTGTATTTATCTGTAGGGAACAGGCAGGGCTGTACATTCATGTGGGGCAGGGTATGGAAGCCGGGTCCTTACCTCGCCAAAGCTGGTGAGCCGACTGACATTGCTGTAGAAGGGGTGGATACCCTTTGCTGAGCTCTGTGCTCTGCAGGATGGCCAGGAGGCAGTCTGACTGGTGGCCATGACTTGGCTACAAGAGCGTAGAAAGAGGTTGTGTCGAACCGTCTACACCTGCAACTCCCTGATGCAAGAGGAGGGACCCAAACTGGGCTGTGCCTGGCAGTAGGAGGGCCCTTCTGGGGATTCAGTCTTGTTCTGCAAACCTCCATTCCCCTCCCAACCCCAGGTTCAGGGCTGGATCCCAGGGATAAACTTGCTTTGGGCCCCAGCGTGATCTTGGGCAGATCCCTGCCTCACTGGGCCCTTACCATCTGCACTGTGCTCACCAGGGCGTGTTGCAGGTGTGGGTGAGTGTCACGTAGCGCACACCCAGCGCATAGAAGGTACGCAAGATGGAGAGGCTCCTGTCCAGTGAGTGGCCGCCCTCCACACCAATGAGGCTAGCCAACTTCCGGGTATTGTTGAGAGCTGGGGGCAGGTAGGTCAGATGATCATTTTCAGAGGCAGGGGTAGCTAACTGAAGTCCCTAACACCTACCACGACCAGTCTCTTTACCATTTTGTTTTGTTTTTTTGGCCGTGCCACGCAGCATGAGGGCTCTTAGTTCCCCCACCGGGGATCCAACCCGAGGCCCCTGCAGTGGAAGCGTGGAGTCTTCACCTCTGGACTACCAGGGAAGTCCCCCGGCTACCTTTAACTGAGGTCACAAGCTCCAGCTCAGAATAGGAGGCACACATGGGGCAGATGAGGTGAACTTGCTCCAGGGTGAGGCGCACAGCATCGCGTTCGTGGGTCCGGCATGGGACGCAGGCTCACCAGAACTGAGGGAAGGCAAGGGCTTAGTTTGGGCTTTGGAGCTCCTTGGGCTTCTCATAGCCTCCTCAGCTGGCACAACACTCAGTGTGCCCAGAAGTCCCATGTAATGCGTTGCTTTTCCTGTGGTACATGGATGCCCGTCAGGTTGGCTCACTGTGACCCCTGTTCCCCCAGCATCCATGGCATGGCACTTTCTAGGTCACTATGGTAACTTAGTTCCAATGTGACTAACCTGTGGTCTCTGAGGCCCCCAAACTGCCCCACATTCCCCAGCAGCCATGGTGGCACCTTGTGTGTCCCTGGGCACCCACGAGATCATTTTTCAGCCTGTCCACGCTGGTCTGGCCATGGCTGAAATTGCGCAGATTAACATCCTGTAGCCCGTGGTGGTAAAACTGCCTCAGGACCAGGGGCATGTCGTTGTGGCTGGAGGGAGGTCAAGGCAAATAGGTGGGCTCCTTAGGTCTTGGGATGAGGCAGGACACATTGCCTGGCCTGGGCCAGCCTGTGGGTCCCCCACCTCCCACTGTCACACAGACTATACTAGGAGCAGCTGAGGCCTGGGCTGAGGGGTTCCCACCAGGGAGGGGATGACAGAGAAGGGGAAGGGCATCCATAGATGATGGAGAGGACATCCAGGGGTGGTGGGAGGGAGCCTCCCCACTAGCTCTGCATGCTCCGGACCTCCTGCCCTGCCCGGGGCCAGGCTAGGCCCCCAGCGGCCCCCAGCAGCCGGCACACACTGCAGCCACCCGTCCACAAGCGGGAAGTCCCGCATCAGGGCCCGCGTGCGCTCCCGCGGACTTGGGGTTCTGGAGGTGCCCGGCGTGGTCTTCACGGGTAACCGGCCGCAGCAGCAGACCCAGCAGGAGCAGCAGACACAGCAGAGGCCGCTGGCTGAGTGCGCGGGGACCATCGAGGCGGGCAGAGGCGGGTCTGAGAGGGGCGGGCAGTGGGGTTCTGCCTGTCGACACAGGGCACCCAGCGTCGCGGCCTCGCGAGGGGGGCGGTTTGAGGGAGGGGATACAGAGTCTCAGGACCCTCGCAGAGAGCCGCGATCCGGCAAGCCCAGAAGCCACAGGGCAGCAGTGCCCTCCCGCCCCCTGCTCACAGGCAGCTCCTGCGGGCTAAGCTGGCCTCTGCGGAGAGCCCACTCGCCTCCCATCGTGGGTTCCCTCCACCCCTGCCCCTCTTCCCACTCCCACTGCTCCGAGGGGGCGCCCTAGGTTGCTCTCCCCGGCCTGTAACCTTCCTGTCCAAGCTGGGGTGCTTCTCTCAGAGGGCCACCTTCAGCCCGAGGCCTCCCGGGAGCACACCTCATCCCCATCTGCCTGCAGCCGGCCCCGCCCACCCTGAGGGCTGCGTGCCAGTGCCTCTGTGGCCACAAGTGCTCTGGGCTCCCGGTTTCCCGGGACTGGGCCATGAGGGCTTGTGTGGGGGAAGAGATAGTTTCTGGAAATGGGGGGGTGGGGGGTAACCATGTGAGCTCTGGTTTCAGGAAGGGGTCCTCTGCCCCCGACCTTCTCTCTCCACCTACTTGACTCCCCAACCTGCATGACCATTCTCTGGGGACTTCAACTAGCGCCTGGGAACTATCAGGAACCTCCCCCACTTCTGTCAGCCAGCCTCAGGAAAGAGCGCCCTCAGGAGTCGCTACACCTCCCCAGGGCCTGAATAGAGGGACTTTGGGGATGTGAACTGAACGACCTTCTGGGGAGAGTCAGCGACCCTTTTACTCAACAGAGCAGGAAGCCAGTCAGCAGGCTATTTGAGTGGAAGGGAATGAAGTGATTTCCATGGCAGCAGAGTCCCCACCGCAGCAATCTTCCTCCCAGAGCTGCTGGCTGACCTTCTGGCCAGGATCCCTCCTACCTCAGCGTGGAAGGCCCGGCCTCGTGGAGAAGTATAGGTTCTGAGGAAAGACCTGGCACCTGGGTTCTGCTGCTACACTTGCCTTATCTCGTGGCCCTTGTGGCTCTAGCTTTCCCAGAAACCTCAAGGGCTTAAGTGCCTGTGCTTACTCAGAGGCTGCACGCCATTCCCCATTGCCAGCCTCAGGCCCTCCCCCTAGCTGCCTCCTCTAGAGACCCCCTCTCCTCAACACACACACACACACACACACACTCACTCACTCACTCACTCTCTCTCTCTCTCTCTCTCTGGGGATGTGCCTTCTCACAGAAGCTCAACCACAGAGATGCTTTAGGGACTGTGCCCAAACTCCTTCATCCCCAGCCTCTCAAGTTTTTGCTGTGATCCCTGGCACCCCCTGGAGCTGTTCCACCTTTGGAACCTTTCCCAGGTGGCAGGAGTGCCTAGCACAGGGGTAGTGACCTAAGTCTGAGCACTGGCGACCCTAGAAATGTGTTACACACAAACATTTTATTGAGCAGTAAGGGACCCCACTGGGGACAGAAAGGGCTGGCAGTAAAGGAGCATGTGAACCTCGGGGCAGGGTGCATGCTGCTTGACTCTCCATCCTGTTCTTGCTTCAGGGAGCAGGTCCACCATGCTCCAATCGCCGGTTTTTGGGTCTGGAGCAGCCCAGCTCTTCGTCCGAACTTTCTGAAGAGTGCTTTCGTTTGGGCGCACGTCTGGGGACTGGCTTCACTGCTTCCACCTTTGCTGGTGGGGCCAAAGGAACATCCCCGTAGGCCCGGTAGCCACCAACCAGGCAGTATGTCTCCCCATGCCAGCCCAACTGCGTTTCTCCACACCCTCGGTAGAGGACATGGTAGTGCCCGGGTGTGGGAGGACAAACGGGAGCCACTGCTGCTGCAAAGAAAATCAGAACTGATCAGTCACTTGTGCTGTGCACAGTCTCCTGCCACAATTTCCCCCTCTCATGTCTCTCCCAGTTTCTGGCTGAAGACCTTTAATCTACTTGACATCCAAAACACAGCCTTGGCCCATCACCTCTATGAGTCCCTAGAGAAGGGACACTGGCTGCAAAAGCAATCCCTAGCGCCTACGGCTGCAGCAGATGAGGAAGTCTCTTCACCGTTTCCAGGGAAAACAGTAGAACCCGAAAGAAATTGCACTCATGATCCTCTCCATCTCTCCCTTCCACAACAGAGAAAACATTTCTTGCAGTCTGTCACTTCTGAGGCTTTAATGGAAATGTCTTTCAAGTTTTGGAAAGAAATAATCTAATACAAATTTGTTAAGAACCCCTCTCACCTTGGCAACCCCTCTTGGGCCCCAGTTATACCGCCTGTTTCAACCACACTGAACTCTAGCCCTCTGGTACTTTTATCTAGATTAGAACAAGGCTGAATACTGAGGCAGAGTGATCAGGAGACTCAGAACCGGGGTCTGGGTACCAAGTCTAGGCTCACATCAACGCAGCCTCCTGGGACACCATCTCCTCAGCCCTCCCGTCTCATTAGCACTTCATCACCCCCCCCTTCATTCTTCCGGTCTTCCCATCAATATGGCACCACCCTGTCCCCGAGTACTCAGCAACTCAGTATGGGATGTGTCTGAGAGGACCGATAGAGATGTCTGCATGACAGCACAGAGGTGCCTGGGTTTGAAGGTGTGCTTCTAATTGTGGCCCTGTTCCTCAAACTGCTCCATTTACCGTTTGCCAACAAAAATGCACTTGTCTTTTGCTAAGAGGCCATTCAGGAAAGGGTCTGAATGGAAGCATCCTGTAGCCCAAAGGGGAAGGCTACATTATAAAGCTTAGAACCGTCCTGCACACTTGTCCAGGGATGACCTTTCACTTGTCCTCAGCAGTGAGCCCTGTGGGTCCCTGAAGGTGTCCCAGGTCACTGGTATTACTTACATGTGGGAGTGTGCTCAGTTGTACATAGTTGGCAGGCCCCACAAAAACATGTGCCAGCCAGGTGAGGTGGATTGTATCCCATACCTCCTGTGGAGGTGGCCGGTCTGGGTGTACCTGCTGCACTGCCCAGCCAGGGAACAGAGCACAGGGTTGAGTATATATAGCCTATGAAGTCAGACATTGTCTCTGATAGTCAGAGAAACTTCCCTACCAGTCCTCCACCAGATACGAATCTGTTTGGTTGTCAGTTACCATGGAATCTGTTACCGTGGAATCTGTGAGAAGGCCTGTGAGGGCATCACTACCCAGTGAGGTCATATATGGAACCTGTGACTTGAGGGGCAGGCTTCAGGAGGAGGGGCAGTTTTGTGGAGGAGAACAGGGTAGAGGCAGAGGTACTCTGCCTGGCCCCTCACAGCTGGGCCTCCCCACCAATGCCGTAGTCTAGTAGACACCCCAGGTGGGGCGTGCTGGTGGTCTGGCACAGCCCCAGGGGCCACAGGAGGGCAAGAGAGACCCACATTCTGTGATTGGCTTGAGAGGCAAGATTAAGGTAAGAGACAGCTAGGTTGTATGGCACTTAGCCTAAGAGGCAGAGATTTGTGTGGACAGGGGAATCAGGGAAGGCTCCTTTGCAGTGGGCCTGAAGGACAAGTGAGATTTGGACCCATGGGGAAGAGAGGGAAGACATTCCAGTTTGGAAGAATAAAAGCAAAGACACACTCTTCTCGACCTTGTCCTGCCCCCAATATAAATTCATCGCACCCTGAAATTTTTACAACTGAGGACTTAAAGAAACCAAGAGGTTAAGGGGCCTTCGCAGTGGTACACAGGTAGTGGAGAGGTGTTCTGCTCAATGGTTAGGTTCATGTCGGGGCTCCGGGTTTACAGCTGATAGGAATATGAGGACAAGCTCCTGCCATTTCAAACATTTCCAAGTGATACTGAGAGAGATGTTAAAGGTGCAAAATGCGGGTGCTGAATGACCTCACAAAGTGGGAATGGTGGGCCCATTTGAACATGAAATTGAAAACAAATTCATGACAAAAGGACATAATACAAAATGACAACATAATCACTCCAGGCCCCTCTCCCCTAGAAGTAAAAGTCATTAGAATCCTCTGTCTCTCCACCATGAAAGGATGAGATAAAGACTCAGCAGCAGCCCCCGTGAGAAACATGGTCAACAGTGTGAAGAGGTGTTACTCAGACGATTTGGTCCGCCTCAGAGAAGGAAAGAGACAACTCTGCCCTTACTTAGCCTGATCAGGCCCACAGGAAGCAAGCACATTTGGGGCAGCCTCTGATAGTGTGGCAATGAGAGAGAACCTTCTTTAGGAGGGGGACTCCCTGTTGCCCGACCCCCACCCTGAAAAAGCAAAGATGGGACATTCGTTTAATGGGGCTGTTGCAGAGGCGTTGTTCCCAGGAGGTAGAGACTGCTTCGACTACCATTTTAGAGGTTGGGCCACCGTGGTTGAGAAGCACAGCACCTTCTCTTCCTAAACTGCTTGAATCAGCGGGTACACGTTAGGACAGACGAAGTCAGGCCTCATTGGAGCGGACTGCCTTTGGGAGTGGTAGAATGTAAACTGTGAAAGGGAATGCTCTGGAGGAGGTTTGTCATGGCAGGTGGGCCAGCATGAGACCATTCAGATTCTCCACGGCTCCAGAGATTACTTGACTGGGAGCATCCCTGTGATGTGGCGGGGGGACTCCTACCTTAACAGGACCTGGCTGGGCATCTGGGGAAGGCGGAATAAACGGTTTATTAACTTACGAGAGCGAGAGACTCACAAAAGCACCGAGAAAGACTTGTACCTGGATTCTTGAGCCAACCCTAAGAAAACTTATCTAGATCTGGAGTAGGGCTCGGGAGGCTGCACTTTTAAGCTTCCTGGGCAGTCCCACCACAGTGGTCCATGGATAGAGTGACCAAATTATTGTGAGTTCTTGGTTGCTTTGGGGAGTCAAAGTGGGCAATATTAAAAACTGCAGCAGGCATACGTATAAACAGGGAATATTCAAGGCAAACAGAGGTGTATAGTTATTCTGTGCATGAATCAGGTTTGGGAAAAGCTAGCCTGGTGGTTAAAGAACACAACCCTTATGACAGACAGACCAGATTCTGTCCTACTTACTTGTGTGATTTTTGACCAAGTTCTTTTATCCTTCTGACTGTTTCTTCATATGGAAAAGAGCGATGGCTGTACATTTAGCACAATATTCTCTTTTGGCAAAAGTTGCTCTGGGTCCATTTGTGTTCTCCGCAACTGAATCCTTTCCAGTGTGCAAGCATTTTTAAGTTGTTTGGTGAAGTATTACATGGGACTTTCAACTGTTCATTACTTTGGGCAAAGCTTATGTAGTGCTGCAGAGACTAGAACCCATGCAGAGGTAGTGAGAGGATGTTATAAGCTTATTCTGCCGGTTGATACAAAAGTTTAACCTTTTCTCCTCTTCCTCCACCTGCCGCCAAGACATGAGAAAGAAGGCAGAGCCTGGAAATGCACACCAGGCAATACTTCTGTGTCAGTTTGCCTTTTATTCCTCTGCCAGTACTTCCCAGAGAGATTTCACCAAAAGTGCCTAAGCTTGCCATGGCCATTGTTGTGAAGGAAGTTTCTCTCTATTGCTAGTCACATCCCCTTTTCCTTCTCCTGGGGACTTAATGGATGTTTGGGGGCAGGAACTAAAATTTAAACTAAAAGGTAAAAAACAAAAAAACAAAAAACAAAACAAAAGAAAAAACAAGTGTTCTTTTTGTAACATCTTTATTGGAGTATAATGGCTTTACAATGGTGTGTTAGTTTCTGCTTTATACCAAAGTGAATCAGTTATACATAAGTTCCTATATCTTTCCCTCTTGCATCTCCCTCACTCCCACCCTCCCTATCCCACCCCTCTAGGTGGTCACAAAGCACCGAGCTGATCTCTCTGTGCTATGCGGCTGCTTCCCACTAGCTATCCATTTTACGTTTGGTAGTGTACATATGTCCATGCCACTCTCTCACTTTGTCATGGCTTACCCTTCGCCCTCCCCATATCCCCAAGTCCATTCTCTAGTAGGTCTGTGTCTTTATTCCTGTCTTACCCCTAGGTTCTTCATGACATTTTTTTTCTTAAATTCCATATATATATATGTGTTAGCATACGGTATTTGTCTTTGTCTTTCTGACTTCCTTCACTCTGTATGACAGACTCTAGGTCCATCCGCCTCATTACAAATAGCTCAATTTCGTTTCTTTTTATGGCTGAGTAATATTCCACTGAATATGTGTGTCACATCTTCTTTATCCATTCATCTGACGATGGACACTGAGGTTGTTTCCATCTCCTGGCTATTGTAAATAGAGCTGCAATGAACATTTTGGTACATGACTCCTTTTGAATTCTGGTTTTCTCAGGGTATAGGCCCAGTAGTGGGATTGCTGGGTCATATGGTAGTTCTATTTGTAGTTTTTTTAAGGAACCTCCATACTGCTCTCCCTAGTGGCTGTACCAATTTCCACTCCCACCAACAGTGTAGGAGCGTTCCGTTTTCTCCACATCCTCTCCAGCATTTATTGTTTGTAGATTTTTTGATGATGGCCATTCTGACCGGTGTGAGGTGATACCTCCTTGTAGTGTTGATTTGCATTTCTCTCATAATTCGTGATGTTGAGCATCTTTTCACGTGTTTGTTGGCCATCTTTGGAGAAATGTCTGTTTAGGTCTTCCGTCCATTGTTTCATTGGGTTGTTTTTTTTGATATTGATCTGCATGAGTTGCTTATATAGTTTACAAATTTATTTATGTTTATATTTTTTGGAGATGAATCCCTTGTCAGTTGCTTCGTTTGCAACTATTTTCTCCCATTCTGAGGGTTGTCAGAGTCCAGAGTCTTGAGTGTTCCCCCAGTATCCAACTTGGACAAGTGTACAAATAGTGGTGGTCTAAATGATGTAGAGAGATGAATAGTGGAAGTTAAGTATTGAAGGTAAAATTAATCGTTCAGTAACATCACATAATTAATTTTAAGTGTCCATGTTATACTTGGGCAGAGTTGTTCAGTTGGCAATTAGTTAAGTTTGTAAGAGACTCAGGAGAGAGAGATGTAAGTTTTAGGTCAAGATCTGTGATATATATGGTGGCTGGAATCACAAGAGTAGATGAGACCATCTATCAAGGGCAGAAGAGAGCTTCTGAGAAATACACATCTCTTGGCAGAGGGCAGAGTGAGAGTGCCCAGTGAAAGAGATAAGGATGTCCAGAGGCAGGAGGAAGAAGTAGCAGGTTAAGATGCTACTGTTGTGAAGGTGAAAGATTTTTCTGAGATGCCAAGTTTGATCAACAAAATCAACTATTGCTGAAAGGTGACAGAATGACCAAACAATATTCACTCAGTTTAATCACAAACTAAATGTTGGTGAATGCAATTCCAGTGCAGATAAGTAAGAAGAAAAGAGCAAAATTGTGTGAGTCACGAGGTACATAAAGATAAGAAAATACAGACAATGAGAATAAATACAAGTTTTGATAAACTGCACTGTGAAATTAGGAAGAGAGAAAAGGTAACTAGAGAATTACTTGGCATCAAGCAAGAGTAATTTTTAATGGGAGGGAGGCAGCTTTTTAATGGGAGGGGGCCAAAATACAATCGCTAAAGAGGAAAACCTTAACAATACCAATGAGGTGGGAAAATGAATGGAAGATACTGAGGAAGTGAGACTAGGTATTTATACACTATGTCGAAAAGCTCTTCTTGGACGTAAAGAGAAGAAGGTAGTTTGGGGTGTTTTTGCTTTATAGTCTGTGTTTTCTCTGTGAAATAAAAGTTTGATGGGAGGTGATGTCACCTCGAGATAGCACTCATCAAATATCCTATGTGCTTATCTACATTTTTCATCCTCCTTTGTAGTTCAACTGTTTTCCTTTGATTCGTTGTGGCCAGTGGCAAAGAAGCAGAATCAAGTGTATCACTTCTGAGCTGAGGTCATTAGGAGCCAGTGTCCCTCTTGTCTGGTCCTCTGCTATTGTGACATGGGAGGTCAAATAGTCCAGATGAGGTGGCTGCAAGATGGATCAGGACCATGTGATCTGTAAGGGCTTTACTCAGTAGAGAAATAACGTACTCGTATTTTCCACTGAGATTCCTGTGTTCAATAGATCTGCCTGTGAGAGCTCAGAGAGCATAGCGAAGGCTGAAATGACAAAGAGGGAGAGATGTTGGTAACAGATGGAAGGCGCCTGGCAGATAATATATTAAATGGTAAACAAAGCTGCTGGAGTAAGAGAGAGAGTATATAAGAGATGAGAAGAAGGCCAACTGTATGTAGTATCTGACGCTAAGGAGTGAGGAGAGAAACAACTGAAAACTAAAAATAAAAAGAATGATCAGAGAGAAGCTAGGTGGTAGGCCAACAGAAATCATAAGATTGCTATAAAACATAAAGGAAGGTAGTTTTAAAAGAAGCACCATCTAATGGAGTCAGTTGTTTCCCAAAGGCAAAATGCTATGGGAACTGAAAATAAAGCGTCTGATTGGATGGCTAAACTTTTATGAACAAAAGTGGAACCACTTCAGGAAAGTCATGGGAGAAGACGCTGTGTTACAGTGGGGAGAGTAATCAATATATTGTGAGGAAAGGTGCCTTCATTTGCAAGAAATGCCAATTAAGAAGTGAAGACAGCATTTAAAGGGAAGGGATAATGTAAGAAAATTAAAAAAAAAATTTAAGGAAACTTGAATAACTCGTAGACAAAGAGGGAGGTATTAGTGAAAGACTGAAAATCAGAGAAAGCTATCTTAAGTTGTTGTTATGGACTGAATTGTGTCCCCCGAAAAATTATATGTTGAAGCCCCTCCTAAGTTGACTGTAGAAGATAGGAGATAGGTCCTTTAGGGAGGTAACTGAAGTTAACTGAAGTCATAAGGGTGAGGTAATAATCTGACAGGGACTGATGGTGTCCTTATAAGAAGGGGAATAGATTCCAGAGATCTCTCTCCCTCTGCTCGTAGAGGAAAGGCCGTGTGAGGACACTGCAAGAAGACAGCCGTCAGCAAGCCAGGAAGATTGTTCTCACCAGAAACCAATTCTTATGGTATTCAGTACCTTAATCTTGGACTTCCACCCTCCAGAACTGTGAGAAAATAAATTTCTGCTGTGGAAGTCGTTCAGTCTATAGTATTTCACTATAACAGCCCAACCAGACTAATACAGACCTTTATGTACACTGCAATATACAGAAGCTAAACAGTGATTGTGAGCCTGAGATTACATCTTGAACAGAAGTGTAATGACGCTTGTGGTACTCACAACTTCACGAATTTTGTCAGAAAGATGTGAAAAAAAGTCAGTCAACCAACGGTTCTGATAGTGGATATTTTCTTTATGTGTTTGACATAAAGCAGTGTCTGACAGCCTCCCTGATACCCATCCGTATCGCAGTTTTGATTCTGTGGCTCCAGTTCCACATGGCACCAAGGTGCTGTGTACTGTCCATTCTTGGGTTTTTGGGTGCTGTACCTATTGCCAATAGGTGGGTCAAACCACTGGGGCTCTTCTGAAGTCCTCCCTAAATTTGGACCCAGCTTCAGCTCCAAATCCGAGTTTTCAGAGAGCCCAGGGTGAGGCTCGCCTGCCACAGTAGACACGTTGGCTAACGGGTTGCACTGCAGCACCCACTCGGACAAGGGCACCATCACGATGCCACCGTTCTTCTTCTGTAGGGGCGGACCCGTGGCCAGTCAGCTTGGCCCCCAGCACAGCCAGCTGCCTGTTCACTCTCTCGGCCCCTGTGAGGAAGGTGTTCAGCCCTGGCTGTGAGGTCAGAGTCATCTCCTCTCTGGGTTTGTGTGAATGGAGGAGCCGCAGCCCTGGTCTGGGTGGTGTGTTGGCCCTGGGTTTCCGGGTTTGGAGGAGTATCTTACCACCTAGACCCCCACCTAGGGCTGAAGAGTTCAGGGGCTGTGGACCGTGGGTTTTGGGGGCAGAAGATATTTAACCTGGCGTTTGAGGAAATGGAGGGAGAAGAGGCTCAGGTTCAAGGGCTCCTGGTTTGAATCTCTTGCTTTAGGTTTGAGGGCCAGGGCAGTCTCTCACCAGAAGCTGCAGGATATCATCAGGAACATTGCGAGTGTTCTTGCACATACCCCGGGCAGCTGAGTGGGAGAAGATGACAGGTGCCTGTGACACTTGTAGGGCTCGCCGTGCCGCAGCATCCGAGACATGGGCCAAGTCCACCATCATGCCCAGGCGGTTCATTTCTGCCACCACCTTCTGCAGGGACAGGATGGGGAGAGGGCATGAGGGCTGCATTTATCTTGTGTGTATTTATCTGTAGGGAACAGGCAGGGCTGTACATTCATGTGGGGCAGGGTATGGAAGCCGGGTCCCTACCTCGCCAAAGCTGGTGAGCCGACTGACATTGCTGTAGAAGGGGTGGATACCCTTTGCTGAGCTCTGTGCTCTGCAGGATGGCCAGGAGGCAGTCTGACTGGTGGCCATGACTTGGCTACAAGAGCGTAGAAAGAGGTTGTGTCGAACCGTCTACACCTGCAACTCCCTGATGCAAGAGGAGGGACCCAAACTGGGCTGTGCCTGGCAGTAGGAGGGCCCTTCTGGGGATTCAGTCTTGTTCTGCAAACCTCCATTCCCCTCCCAACCCCAGGTTCAGGGCTGGATCCCAGGGATAAACTTGCTTTGGGCCCCAGCGTGATCTTGGGCAGATCCCTGCCTCACTGGGCCCTTACCATCTGCACTGTGCTCACCAGGGCGTGTTGCAGGTGTGGGTGAGTGTCACGTAGCGCACACCCAGCGCATAGAAGGTACGCAAGATGGAGAGGCTCCTGTCCAGTGAGTGGCCGCCCTCCACACCAATGAGGCTAGCCAACTTCCGGGTATTGTTGAGAGCTGGGGGCAGGTAGGTCAGATGATCATTTTCAGAGGCAGGGGTAGCTAACTGAAGTCCCTAACACCTACCACGACCAGTCTCTTTACCATTTTGTTTTGTTTTTTTGGCCGTGCCACGCAGCATGAGGGCTCTTAGTTCCCCCACCGGGGATCCAACCCGAGGCCCCTGCAGTGGAAGCGTGGAGTCTTCACCTCTGGACTACCAGGGAAGTCCCCCGGCTACCTTTAACTGAGGTCACAAGCTCCAGCTCAGAATAGGAGGCACACATGGGGCAGATGAGGTGAACTTGCTCCAGGGTGAGGCGCACAGCATCGCGTTCGTGGGTCCGGCATGGGACGCAGGCTCACCAGAACTGAGGGAAGGCAAGGGCTTAGTTTGGGCTTTGGAGCTCCTTGGGCTTCTCATAGCCTCCTCAGCTGGCACAACACTCAGTGTGCCCAGAAGTCCCATGTAATGCGTTGCTTTTCCTGTGGTACATGGATGCCCGTCAGGTTGGCTCACTGTGACCCCTGTTCCCCCAGCATCCATGGCATGGCACTTTCTAGGTCACTATGGTAACTTAGTTCCAATGTGACTAACCTGTGGTCTCTGAGGCCCCCAAACTGCCCCACATTCCCCAGCAGCCATGGTGGCACCTTGTGTGTCCCTGGGCACCCACGAGATCATTTTTCAGCCTGTCCACGCTGGTCTGGCCATGGCTGAAATTGCGCAGATTAACATCCTGTAGCCCGTGGTGGTAAAACTGCCTCAGGACCAGGGGCATGTCGTTGTGGCTGGAGGGAGGTCAAGGCAAATAGGTGGGCTCCTTAGGTCTTGGGATGAGGCAGGACACATTGCCTGGCCTGGGCCAGCCTGTGGGTCCCCCACCTCCCACTGTCACACAGACTATACTAGGAGCAGCTGAGGCCTGGGCTGAGGGGTTCCCACCAGGGAGGGGATGACAGAGAAGGGGAAGGGCATCCATAGATGATGGAGAGGACATCCAGGGGTGGTGGGAGGGAGCCTCCCCACTAGCTCTGCATGCTCCGGACCTCCTGCCCTGCCCGGGGCCAGGCTAGGCCCCCAGCGGCCCCCAGCAGCCGGCACACACTGCAGCCACCCGTCCACAAGCGGGAAGTCCCGCATCAGGGCCCGCGTGCGCTCCCGCGGACTTGGGGTTCTGGAGGTGCCCGGCGTGGTCTTCACGGGTAACCGGCCGCAGCAGCAGACCCAGCAGGAGCAGCAGACACAGCAGAGGCCGCTGGCTGAGTGCGCGGGGACCATCGAGGCGGGCAGAGGCGGGTCTGAGAGGGGCGGGCAGTGGGGTTCTGCCTGTCGACACAGGGCACCCAGCGTCGCGGCCTCGCGAGGGGGGCGGTTTGAGGGAGGGGATACAGAGTCTCAGGACCCTCGCAGAGAGCCGCGATCCGGCAAGCCCAGAAGCCACAGGGCAGCAGTGCCCTCCCGCCCCCTGCTCACAGGCAGCTCCTGCGGGCTAAGCTGGCCTCTGCGGAGAGCCCACTCGCCTCCCATCGTGGGTTCCCTCCACCCCTGCCCCTCTTCCCACTCCCACTGCTCCGAGGGGGCGCCCTAGGTTGCTCTCCCCGGCCTGTAACCTTCCTGTCCAAGCTGGGGTGCTTCTCTCAGAGGGCCACCTTCAGCCCGAGGCCTCCCGGGAGCACACCTCATCCCCATCTGCCTGCAGCCGGCCCCGCCCACCCTGAGGGCTGCGTGCCAGTGCCTCTGTGGCCACAAGTGCTCTGGGCTCCCGGTTTCCCGGGACTGGGCCATGAGGGCTTGTGTGGGGGAAGAGATAGTTTCTGGAAATGGGGGGGTGGGGGGTAACCATGTGAGCTCTGGTTTCAGGAAGGGGTCCTCTGCCCCCGACCTTCTCTCTCCACCTACTTGACTCCCCAACCTGCATGACCATTCTCTGGGGACTTCAACTAGCGCCTGGGAACTATCAGGAACCTCCCCCACTTCTGTCAGCCAGCCTCAGGAAAGAGCGCCCTCAGGAGTCGCTACACCTCCCCAGGGCCTGAATAGAGGGACTTTGGGGATGTGAACTGAACGACCTTCTGGGGAGAGTCAGCGACCCTTTTACTCAACAGAGCAGGAAGCCAGTCAGCAGGCTATTTGAGTGGAAGGGAATGAAGTGATTTCCATGGCAGCAGAGTCCCCACCGCAGCAATCTTCCTCCCAGAGCTGCTGGCTGACCTTCTGGCCAGGATCCCTCCTACCTCAGCGTGGAAGGCCCGGCCTCGTGGAGAAGTATAGGTTCTGAGGAAAGACCTGGCACCTGGGTTCTGCTGCTACACTTGCCTTATCTCGTGGCCCTTGTGGCTCTAGCTTTCCCAGAAACCTCAAGGGCTTAAGTGCCTGTGCTTACTCAGAGGCTGCACGCCATTCCCCATTGCCAGCCTCAGGCCCTCCCCCTAGCTGCCTCCTCTAGAGACCCCCTCTCCTCAACACACACACACACACACACACACTCACTCACTCACTCACTCTCTCTCTCTCTCTCTCTCTGGGGATGTGCCTTCTCACAGAAGCTCAACCACAGAGATGCTTTAGGGACTGTGCCCAAACTCCTTCATCCCCAGCCTCTCAAGTTTTTGCTGTGATCCCTGGCACCCCCTGGAGCTGTTCCACCTTTGGAACCTTTCCCAGGTGGCAGGAGTGCCTAGCACAGGGGTAGTGACCTAAGTCTGAGCACTGGCGACCCTAGAAATGTGTTACACACAAACATTTTATTGAGCAGTAAGGGACCCCACTGGGGACAGAAAGGGCTGGCAGTAAAGGAGCATGTGAACCTCGGGGCAGGGTGCATGCTGCTTGACTCTCCATCCTGTTCTTGCTTCAGGGAGCAGGTCCACCATGCTCCAATCGCCGGTTTTTGGGTCTGGAGCAGCCCAGCTCTTCGTCCGAACTTTCTGAAGAGTGCTTTCGTTTGGGCGCACGTCTGGGGACTGGCTTCACTGCTTCCACCTTTGCTGGTGGGGCCAAAGGAACATCCCCGTAGGCCCGGTAGCCACCAACCAGGCAGTATGTCTCCCCATGCCAGCCCAACTGCGTTTCTCCACACCCTCGGTAGAGGACATGGTAGTGCCCGGGTGTGGGAGGACAAACGGGAGCCACTGCTGCTGCAAAGAAAATCAGAACTGATCAGTCACTTGTGCTGTGCACAGTCTCCTGCCACAATTTCCCCCTCTCATGTCTCTCCCAGTTTCTGGCTGAAGACCTTTAATCTACTTGACATCCAAAACACAGCCTTGGCCCATCACCTCTATGAGTCCCTAGAGAAGGGACACTGGCTGCAAAAGCAATCCCTAGCGCCTACGGCTGCAGCAGATGAGGAAGTCTCTTCACCGTTTCCAGGGAAAACAGTAGAACCCGAAAGAAATTGCACTCATGATCCTCTCCATCTCTCCCTTCCACAACAGAGAAAACATTTCTTGCAGTCTGTCACTTCTGAGGCTTTAATGGAAATGTCTTTCAAGTTTTGGAAAGAAATAATCTAATACAAATTTGTTAAGAACCCCTCTCACCTTGGCAACCCCTCTTGGGCCCCAGTTATACCGCCTGTTTCAACCACACTGAACTCTAGCCCTCTGGTACTTTTATCTAGATTAGAACAAGGCTGAATACTGAGGCAGAGTGATCAGGAGACTCAGAACCGGGGTCTGGGTACCAAGTCTAGGCTCACATCAACGCAGCCTCCTGGGACACCATCTCCTCAGCCCTCCCGTCTCATTAGCACTTCATCACCCCCCCCTTCATTCTTCCGGTCTTCCCATCAATATGGCACCACCCTGTCCCCGAGTACTCAGCAACTCAGTATGGGATGTGTCTGAGAGGACCGATAGAGATGTCTGCATGACAGCACAGAGGTGCCTGGGTTTGAAGGTGTGCTTCTAATTGTGGCCCTGTTCCTCAAACTGCTCCATTTACCGTTTGCCAACAAAAATGCACTTGTCTTTTGCTAAGAGGCCATTCAGGAAAGGGTCTGAATGGAAGCATCCTGTAGCCCAAAGGGGAAGGCTACATTATAAAGCTTAGAACCGTCCTGCACACTTGTCCAGGGATGACCTTTCACTTGTCCTCAGCAGTGAGCCCTGTGGGTCCCTGAAGGTGTCCCAGGTCACTGGTATTACTTACATGTGGGAGTGTGCTCAGTTGTACATAGTTGGCAGGCCCCACAAAAACATGTGCCAGCCAGGTGAGGTGGATTGTATCCCATACCTCCTGTGGAGGTGGCCGGTCTGGGTGTACCTGCTGCACTGCCCAGCCAGGGAACAGAGCACAGGGTTGAGTATATATAGCCTATGAAGTCAGACATTGTCTCTGATAGTCAGAGAAACTTCCCTACCAGTCCTCCACCAGATACGAATCTGTTTGGTTGTCAGTTACCATGGAATCTGTTACCGTGGAATCTGTGAGAAGGCCTGTGAGGGCATCACTACCCAGTGAGGTCATATATGGAACCTGTGACTTGAGGGGCAGGCTTCAGGAGGAGGGGCAGTTTTGTGGAGGAGAACAGGGTAGAGGCAGAGGTACTCTGCCTGGCCCCTCACAGCTGGGCCTCCCCACCAATGCCGTAGTCTAGTAGACACCCCAGGTGGGGCGTGCTGGTGGTCTGGCACAGCCCCAGGGGCCACAGGAGGGCAAGAGAGACCCACATTCTGTGATTGGCTTGAGAGGCAAGATTAAGGTAAGAGACAGCTAGGTTGTATGGCACTTAGCCTAAGAGGCAGAGATTTGTGTGGACAGGGGAATCAGGGAAGGCTCCTTTGCAGTGGGCCTGAAGGACAAGTGAGATTTGGACCCATGGGGAAGAGAGGGAAGACATTCCAGTTTGGAAGAATAAAAGCAAAGACACACTCTTCTCGACCTTGTCCTGCCCCCAATATAAATTCATCGCACCCTGAAATTTTTACAACTGAGGACTTAAAGAAACCAAGAGGTTAAGGGGCCTTCGCAGTGGTACACAGGTAGTGGAGAGGTGTTCTGCTCAATGGTTAGGTTCATGTCGGGGCTCCGGGTTTACAGCTGATAGGAATATGAGGACAAGCTCCTGCCATTTCAAACATTTCCAAGTGATACTGAGAGAGATGTTAAAGGTGCAAAATGCGGGTGCTGAATGACCTCACAAAGTGGGAATGGTGGGCCCATTTGAACATGAAATTGAAAACAAATTCATGACAAAAGGACATAATACAAAATGACAACATAATCACTCCAGGCCCCTCTCCCCTAGAAGTAAAAGTCATTAGAATCCTCTGTCTCTCCACCATGAAAGGATGAGATAAAGACTCAGCAGCAGCCCCCGTGAGAAACATGGTCAACAGTGTGAAGAGGTGTTACTCAGACGATTTGGTCCGCCTCAGAGAAGGAAAGAGACAACTCTGCCCTTAGCCTGATCAGGCCCACAGGAAGCAAGCACATTTGGGGCAGCCTCTGATAGTGTGGCAATGAGAGAGAACCTTCTTTAGGAGGGGGACTCCCTGTTGCCCGACCCCCACCCTGAAAAAGCAAAGATGGGACATTCGTTTAATGGGGCTGTTGCAGAGGCGTTGTTCCCAGGAGGTAGAGACTGCTTCGACTACCATTTTAGAGGTTGGGCCACCGTGGTTGAGAAGCACAGCACCTTCTCTTCCTAAACTGCTTGAATCAGCGGGTACACGTTAGGACAGACGAAGTCAGGCCTCATTGGAGCGGACTGCCTTTGGGAGTGGTAGAATGTAAACTGTGAAAGGGAATGCTCTGGAGGAGGTTTGTCATGGCAGGTGGGCCAGCATGAGACCATTCAGATTCTCCACGGCTCCAGAGATTACTTGACTGGGAGCATCCCTGTGATGTGGCGGGGGGACTCCTACCTTAACAGGACCTGGCTGGGCATCTGGGGAAGGCGGAATAAACGGTTTATTAACTTACGAGAGCGAGAGACTCACAAAAGCACCGAGAAAGACTTGTACCTGGATTCTTGAGCCAACCCTAAGAAAACTTATCTAGATCTGGAGTAGGGCTCGGGAGGCTGCACTTTTAAGCTTCCTGGGCAGTCCCACCACAGTGGTCCATGGATAGAGTGACCAAATTATTGTGAGTTCTTGGTTGCTTTGGGGAGTCAAAGTGGGCAATATTAAAAACTGCAGCAGGCATACGTATAAACAGGGAATATTCAAGGCAAACAGAGGTGTATAGTTATTCTGTGCATGAATCAGGTTTGGGAAAAGCTAGCCTGGTGGTTAAAGAACACAACCCTTATGACAGACAGACCAGATTCTGTCCTACTTACTTGTGTGATTTTTGACCAAGTTCTTTTATCCTTCTGACTGTTTCTTCATATGGAAAAGAGCGATGGCTGTACATTTAGCACAATATTCTCTTTTGGCAAAAGTTGCTCTGGGTCCATTTGTGTTCTCCGCAACTGAATCCTTTCCAGTGTGCAAGCATTTTTAAGTTGTTTGGTGAAGTATTACATGGGACTTTCAACTGTTCATTACTTTGGGCAAAGCTTATGTAGTGCTGCAGAGACTAGAACCCATGCAGAGGTAGTGAGAGGATGTTATAAGCTTATTCTGCCGGTTGATACAAAAGTTTAACCTTTTCTCCTCTTCCTCCACCTGCCGCCAAGACATGAGAAAGAAGGCAGAGCCTGGAAATGCACACCAGGCAATACTTCTGTGTCAGTTTGCCTTTTATTCCTCTGCCAGTACTTCCCAGAGAGATTTCACCAAAAGTGCCTAAGCTTGCCATGGCCATTGTTGTGAAGGAAGTTTCTCTCTATTGCTAGTCACATCCCCTTTTCCTTCTCCTGGGGACTTAATGGATGTTTGGGGGCAGGAACTAAAATTTAAACTAAAAGGTAAAAAACAAAAAAACAAAAAACAAAACAAAAGAAAAAACAAGTGTTCTTTTTGTAACATCTTTATTGGAGTATAATGGCTTTACAATGGTGTGTTAGTTTCTGCTTTATACCAAAGTGAATCAGTTATACATAAGTTCCTATATCTTTCCCTCTTGCATCTCCCTCACTCCCACCCTCCCTATCCCACCCCTCTAGGTGGTCACAAAGCACCGAGCTGATCTCTCTGTGCTATGCGGCTGCTTCCCACTAGCTATCCATTTTACGTTTGGTAGTGTACATATGTCCATGCCACTCTCTCACTTTGTCATGGCTTACCCTTCGCCCTCCCCATATCCCCAAGTCCATTCTCTAGTAGGTCTGTGTCTTTATTCCTGTCTTACCCCTAGGTTCTTCATGACATTTTTTTTCTTAAATTCCATATATATATATGTGTTAGCATACGGTATTTGTCTTTGTCTTTCTGACTTCCTTCACTCTGTATGACAGACTCTAGGTCCATCCGCCTCATTACAAATAGCTCAATTTCGTTTCTTTTTATGGCTGAGTAATATTCCACTGAATATGTGTGTCACATCTTCTTTATCCATTCATCTGACGATGGACACTGAGGTTGTTTCCATCTCCTGGCTATTGTAAATAGAGCTGCAATGAACATTTTGGTACATGACTCCTTTTGAATTCTGGTTTTCTCAGGGTATAGGCCCAGTAGTGGGATTGCTGGGTCATATGGTAGTTCTATTTGTAGTTTTTTTAAGGAACCTCCATACTGCTCTCCCTAGTGGCTGTACCAATTTCCACTCCCACCAACAGTGTAGGAGCGTTCCGTTTTCTCCACATCCTCTCCAGCATTTATTGTTTGTAGATTTTTTGATGATGGCCATTCTGACCGGTGTGAGGTGATACCTCCTTGTAGTGTTGATTTGCATTTCTCTCATAATTCGTGATGTTGAGCATCTTTTCACGTGTTTGTTGGCCATCTTTGGAGAAATGTCTGTTTAGGTCTTCCGTCCATTGTTTCATTGGGTTGTTTTTTTTGATATTGATCTGCATGAGTTGCTTATATAGTTTACAAATTTATTTATGTTTATATTTTTTGGAGATGAATCCCTTGTCAGTTGCTTCGTTTGCAACTATTTTCTCCCATTCTGAGGGTTGTCAGAGTCCAGAGTCTTGAGTGTTCCCCCAGTATCCAACTTGGACAAGTGTACAAATAGTGGTGGTCTAAATGATGTAGAGAGATGAATAGTGGAAGTTAAGTATTGAAGGTAAAATTAATCGTTCAGTAACATCACATAATTAATTTTAAGTGTCCATGTTATACTTGGGCAGAGTTGTTCAGTTGGCAATTAGTTAAGTTTGTAAGAGACTCAGGAGAGAGAGATGTAAGTTTTAGGTCAAGATCTGTGATATATATGGTGGCTGGAATCACAAGAGTAGATGAGACCATCTATCAAGGGCAGAAGAGAGCTTCTGAGAAATACACATCTCTTGGCAGAGGGCAGAGTGAGAGTGCCCAGTGAAAGAGATAAGGATGTCCAGAGGCAGGAGGAAGAAGTAGCAGGTTAAGATGCTACTGTTGTGAAGGTGAAAGATTTTTCTGAGATGCCAAGTTTGATCAACAAAATCAACTATTGCTGAAAGGTGACAGAATGACCAAACAATATTCACTCAGTTTAATCACAAACTAAATGTTGGTGAATGCAATTCCAGTGCAGATAAGTAAGAAGAAAAGAGCAAAATTGTGTGAGTCACGAGGTACATAAAGATAAGAAAATACAGACAATGAGAATAAATACAAGTTTTGATAAACTGCACTGTGAAATTAGGAAGAGAGAAAAGGTAACTAGAGAATTACTTGGCATCAAGCAAGAGTAATTTTTAATGGGAGGGAGGCAGCTTTTTAATGGGAGGGGGCCAAAATACAATCGCTAAAGAGGAAAACCTTAACAATACCAATGAGGTGGGAAAATGAATGGAAGATACTGAGGAAGTGAGACTAGGTATTTATACACTATGTCGAAAAGCTCTTCTTGGACGTAAAGAGAAGAAGGTAGTTTGGGGTGTTTTTGCTTTATAGTCTGTGTTTTCTCTGTGAAATAAAAGTTTGATGGGAGGTGATGTCACCTCGAGATAGCACTCATCAAATATCCTATGTGCTTATCTACATTTTTCATCCTCCTTTGTAGTTCAACTGTTTTCCTTTGATTCGTTGTGGCCAGTGGCAAAGAAGCAGAATCAAGTGTATCACTTCTGAGCTGAGGTCATTAGGAGCCAGTGTCCCTCTTGTCTGGTCCTCTGCTATTGTGACATGGGAGGTCAAATAGTCCAGATGAGGTGGCTGCAAGATGGATCAGGACCATGTGATCTGTAAGGGCTTTACTCAGTAGAGAAATAACGTACTCGTATTTTCCACTGAGATTCCTGTGTTCAATAGATCTGCCTGTGAGAGCTCAGAGAGCATAGCGAAGGCTGAAATGACAAAGAGGGAGAGATGTTGGTAACAGATGGAAGGCGCCTGGCAGATAATATATTAAATGGTAAACAAAGCTGCTGGAGTAAGAGAGAGAGTATATAAGAGATGAGAAGAAGGCCAACTGTATGTAGTATCTGACGCTAAGGAGTGAGGAGAGAAACAACTGAAAACTAAAAATAAAAAGAATGATCAGAAAGAAGCTAGGTGGTAGGCCAACAGAAATCATAAGATTGCTATAAAACATAAAGGAAGGTAGTTTTAAAAGAAGCACCATCTAATGGAGTCAGTTGTTTCCCAAAGGCAAAATGCTATGGGAACTGAAAATAAAGCATCTGATTGGATGGCTAAACTTTTATGAACAAAAGTGGAACCACTTCAGGAAAGTCATGGGAGAAGACGCTGTGTTACAGTGGGGAGAGTAATCAATATATTGTGAGGAAAGGTGCCTTCATTTGCAAGAAATGCCAATTAAGAAGTGAAGACAGCATTTAAAGGGAAGGGATAATGTAAGAAAATTAAAAAAAAAATTTAAGGAAACTTGAATAACTCGTAGACAAAGAGGGAGGTATTAGTGAAAGACTGAAAATCAGAGAAAGCTATCTTAAGTTGTTGTTATGGACTGAATTGTGTCCCCCGAAAAATTATATGTTGAAGCCCCTCCTAAGTTGACTGTAGAAGATAGGAGATAGGTCCTTTAGGGAGGTAACTGAAGTTAACTGAAGTCATAAGGGTGAGGTAATAATCTGACAGGGACTGATGGTGTCCTTATAAGAAGGGGAATAGATTCCAGAGATCTCTCTCCCTCTGCTCGTAGAGGAAAGGCCGTGTGAGGACACTGCAAGAAGACAGCCGTCAGCAAGCCAGGAAGATTGTTCTCACCAGAAACCAATTCTTATGGTATTCAGTACCTTAATCTTGGACTTCCACCCTCCAGAACTGTGAGAAAATAAATTTCTGCTGTGGAAGTCGTTCAGTCTATAGTATTTCACTATAACAGCCCAACCAGACTAATACAGACCTTTATGTACACTGCAATATACAGAAGCTAAACAGTGATTGTGAGCCTGAGATTACATCTTGAACAGAAGTGTAATGACGCTTGTGGTACTCACAACTTCACGAATTTTGTCAGAAAGATGTGAAAAAAAGTCAGTCAACCAACGGTTCTGATAGTGGATATTTTCTTTATGTGTTTGACATAAAGCAGTGTCTGACAGCCTCCCTGATACCCATCCGTATCGCAGTTTTGATTCTGTGGCTCCAGTTCCACATGGCACCAAGGTGCTGTGTACTGTCCATTCTTGGGTTTTTGGGTGCTGTACCTATTGCCAATAGGTGGGTCAAACCACTGGGGCTCTTCTGAAGTCCTCCCTAAATTTGGACCCAGCTTCAGCTCCAAATCCGAGTTTTCAGAGAGCCCAGGGTGAGGCTCGCCTGCCACAGTAGACACGTTGGCTAACGGGTTGCACTGCAGCACCCACTCGGACAAGGGCACCATCACGATGCCACCGTTCTTCTTCTGTAGGGGCGGACCCGTGGCCAGTCAGCTTGGCCCCCAGCACAGCCAGCTGCCTGTTCACTCTCTCGGCCCCTGTGAGGAAGGTGTTCAGCCCTGGCTGTGAGGTCAGAGTCATCTCCTCTCTGGGTTTGTGTGAATGGAGGAGCCGCAGCCCTGGTCTGGGTGGTGTGTTGGCCCTGGGTTTCCGGGTTTGGAGGAGTATCTTACCACCTAGACCCCCACCTAGGGCTGAAGAGTTCAGGGGCTGTGGACCGTGGGTTTTGGGGGCAGAAGATATTTAACCTGGCGTTTGAGGAAATGGAGGGAGAAGAGGCTCAGGTTCAAGGGCTCCTGGTTTGAATCTCTTGCTTTAGGTTTGAGGGCCAGGGCAGTCTCTCACCAGAAGCTGCAGGATATCATCAGGAACATTGCGAGTGTTCTTGCACATACCCCGGGCAGCTGAGTGGGAGAAGATGACAGGTGCCTGTGACACTTGTAGGGCTCGCCGTGCCGCAGCATCCGAGACATGGGCCAAGTCCACCATCATGCCCAGGCGGTTCATTTCTGCCACCACCTTCTGCAGGGACAGGATGGGGAGAGGGCATGAGGGCTGCATTTATCTTGTGTGTATTTATCTGTAGGGAACAGGCAGGGCTGTACATTCATGTGGGGCAGGGTATGGAAGCCGGGTCCTTACCTCGCCAAAGCTGGTGAGCCGACTGACATTGCTGTAGAAGGGGTGGATACCCTTTGCTGAGCTCTGTGCTCTGCAGGATGGCCAGGAGGCAGTCTGACTGGTGGCCATGACTTGGCTACAAGAGCGTAGAAAGAGGTTGTGTCGAACCGTCTACACCTGCAACTCCCTGATGCAAGAGGAGGGACCCAAACTGGGCTGTGCCTGGCAGTAGGAGGGCCCTTCTGGGGATTCAGTCTTGTTCTGCAAACCTCCATTCCCCTCCCAACCCCAGGTTCAGGGCTGGATCCCAGGGATAAACTTGCTTTGGGCCCCAGCGTGATCTTGGGCAGATCCCTGCCTCACTGGGCCCTTACCATCTGCACTGTGCTCACCAGGGCGTGTTGCAGGTGTGGGTGAGTGTCACGTAGCGCACACCCAGCGCATAGAAGGTACGCAAGATGGAGAGGCTCCTGTCCAGTGAGTGGCCGCCCTCCACACCAATGAGGCTAGCCAACTTCCGGGTATTGTTGAGAGCTGGGGGCAGGTAGGTCAGATGATCATTTTCAGAGGCAGGGGTAGCTAACTGAAGTCCCTAACACCTACCACGACCAGTCTCTTTACCATTTTGTTTTGTTTTTTTGGCCGTGCCACGCAGCATGAGGGCTCTTAGTTCCCCCACCGGGGATCCAACCCGAGGCCCCTGCAGTGGAAGCGTGGAGTCTTCACCTCTGGACTACCAGGGAAGTCCCCCGGCTACCTTTAACTGAGGTCACAAGCTCCAGCTCAGAATAGGAGGCACACATGGGGCAGATGAGGTGAACTTGCTCCAGGGTGAGGCGCACAGCATCGCGTTCGTGGGTCCGGCATGGGACGCAGGCTCACCAGAACTGAGGGAAGGCAAGGGCTTAGTTTGGGCTTTGGAGCTCCTTGGGCTTCTCATAGCCTCCTCAGCTGGCACAACACTCAGTGTGCCCAGAAGTCCCATGTAATGCGTTGCTTTTCCTGTGGTACATGGATGCCCGTCAGGTTGGCTCACTGTGACCCCTGTTCCCCCAGCATCCATGGCATGGCACTTTCTAGGTCACTATGGTAACTTAGTTCCAATGTGACTAACCTGTGGTCTCTGAGGCCCCCAAACTGCCCCACATTCCCCAGCAGCCATGGTGGCACCTTGTGTGTCCCTGGGCACCCACGAGATCATTTTTCAGCCTGTCCACGCTGGTCTGGCCATGGCTGAAATTGCGCAGATTAACATCCTGTAGCCCGTGGTGGTAAAACTGCCTCAGGACCAGGGGCATGTCGTTGTGGCTGGAGGGAGGTCAAGGCAAATAGGTGGGCTCCTTAGGTCTTGGGATGAGGCAGGACACATTGCCTGGCCTGGGCCAGCCTGTGGGTCCCCCACCTCCCACTGTCACACAGACTATACTAGGAGCAGCTGAGGCCTGGGCTGAGGGGTTCCCACCAGGGAGGGGATGACAGAGAAGGGGAAGGGCATCCATAGATGATGGAGAGGACATCCAGGGGTGGTGGGAGGGAGCCTCCCCACTAGCTCTGCATGCTCCGGACCTCCTGCCCTGCCCGGGGCCAGGCTAGGCCCCCAGCGGCCCCCAGCAGCCGGCACACACTGCAGCCACCCGTCCACAAGCGGGAAGTCCCGCATCAGGGCCCGCGTGCGCTCCCGCGGACTTGGGGTTCTGGAGGTGCCCGGCGTGGTCTTCACGGGTAACCGGCCGCAGCAGCAGACCCAGCAGGAGCAGCAGACACAGCAGAGGCCGCTGGCTGAGTGCGCGGGGACCATCGAGGCGGGCAGAGGCGGGTCTGAGAGGGGCGGGCAGTGGGGTTCTGCCTGTCGACACAGGGCACCCAGCGTCGCGGCCTCGCGAGGGGGGCGGTTTGAGGGAGGGGATACAGAGTCTCAGGACCCTCGCAGAGAGCCGCGATCCGGCAAGCCCAGAAGCCACAGGGCAGCAGTGCCCTCCCGCCCCCTGCTCACAGGCAGCTCCTGCGGGCTAAGCTGGCCTCTGCGGAGAGCCCACTCGCCTCCCATCGTGGGTTCCCTCCACCCCTGCCCCTCTTCCCACTCCCACTGCTCCGAGGGGGCGCCCTAGGTTGCTCTCCCCGGCCTGTAACCTTCCTGTCCAAGCTGGGGTGCTTCTCTCAGAGGGCCACCTTCAGCCCGAGGCCTCCCGGGAGCACACCTCATCCCCATCTGCCTGCAGCCGGCCCCGCCCACCCTGAGGGCTGCGTGCCAGTGCCTCTGTGGCCACAAGTGCTCTGGGCTCCCGGTTTCCCGGGACTGGGCCATGAGGGCTTGTGTGGGGGAAGAGATAGTTTCTGGAAATGGGGGGGTGGGGGGTAACCATGTGAGCTCTGGTTTCAGGAAGGGGTCCTCTGCCCCCGACCTTCTCTCTCCACCTACTTGACTCCCCAACCTGCATGACCATTCTCTGGGGACTTCAACTAGCGCCTGGGAACTATCAGGAACCTCCCCCACTTCTGTCAGCCAGCCTCAGGAAAGAGCGCCCTCAGGAGTCGCTACACCTCCCCAGGGCCTGAATAGAGGGACTTTGGGGATGTGAACTGAACGACCTTCTGGGGAGAGTCAGCGACCCTTTTACTCAACAGAGCAGGAAGCCAGTCAGCAGGCTATTTGAGTGGAAGGGAATGAAGTGATTTCCATGGCAGCAGAGTCCCCACCGCAGCAATCTTCCTCCCAGAGCTGCTGGCTGACCTTCTGGCCAGGATCCCTCCTACCTCAGCGTGGAAGGCCCGGCCTCGTGGAGAAGTATAGGTTCTGAGGAAAGACCTGGCACCTGGGTTCTGCTGCTACACTTGCCTTATCTCGTGGCCCTTGTGGCTCTAGCTTTCCCAGAAACCTCAAGGGCTTAAGTGCCTGTGCTTACTCAGAGGCTGCACGCCATTCCCCATTGCCAGCCTCAGGCCCTCCCCCTAGCTGCCTCCTCTAGAGACCCCCTCTCCTCAACACACACACACACACACACACACACACACACACACACACACACACACACTCTCTCTCTCTCTCTCTCTCTCTCTCTCTCTCTCTCTCTCTGGGGATGTGCCTTCTCACAGAAGCTCAACCACAGAGATGCTTTAGGGACTGTGCCCAAACTCCTTCATCCCCAGCCTCTCAAGTTTTTGCTGTGATCCCTGGCACCCCCTGGAGCTGTTCCACCTTTGGAACCTTTCCCAGGTGGCAGGAGTGCCTAGCACAGGGGTAGTGACCTAAGTCTGAGCACTGGCGACCCTAGAAATGTGTTACACACAAACATTTTATTGAGCAGTAAGGGACCCCACTGGGGACAGAAAGGGCTGGCAGTAAAGGAGCATGTGAACCTCGGGGCAGGGTGCATGCTGCTTGACTCTCCATCCTGTTCTTGCTTCAGGGAGCAGGTCCACCATGCTCCAATCGCCGGTTTTTGGGTCTGGAGCAGCCCAGCTCTTCGTCCGAACTTTCTGAAGAGTGCTTTCGTTTGGGCGCACGTCTGGGGACTGGCTTCACTGCTTCCACCTTTGCTGGTGGGGCCAAAGGAACATCCCCGTAGGCCCGGTAGCCACCAACCAGGCAGTATGTCTCCCCATGCCAGCCCAACTGCGTTTCTCCACACCCTCGGTAGAGGACATGGTAGTGCCCGGGTGTGGGAGGACAAACGGGAGCCACTGCTGCTGCAAAGAAAATCAGAACTGATCAGTCACTTGTGCTGTGCACAGTCTCCTGCCACAATTTCCCCCTCTCATGTCTCTCCCAGTTTCTGGCTGAAGACCTTTAATCTACTTGACATCCAAAACACAGCCTTGGCCCATCACCTCTATGAGTCCCTAGAGAAGGGACACTGGCTGCAAAAGCAATCCCTAGCGCCTACGGCTGCAGCAGATGAGGAAGTCTCTTCACCGTTTCCAGGGAAAACAGTAGAACCCGAAAGAAATTGCACTCATGATCCTCTCCATCTCTCCCTTCCACAACAGAGAAAACATTTCTTGCAGTCTGTCACTTCTGAGGCTTTAATGGAAATGTCTTTCAAGTTTTGGAAAGAAATAATCTAATACAAATTTGTTAAGAACCCCTCTCACCTTGGCAACCCCTCTTGGGCCCCAGTTATACCGCCTGTTTCAACCACACTGAACTCTAGCCCTCTGGTACTTTTATCTAGATTAGAACAAGGCTGAATACTGAGGCAGAGTGATCAGGAGACTCAGAACCGGGGTCTGGGTACCAAGTCTAGGCTCACATCAACGCAGCCTCCTGGGACACCATCTCCTCAGCCCTCCCGTCTCATTAGCACTTCATCACCCCCCCCTTCATTCTTCCGGTCTTCCCATCAATATGGCACCACCCTGTCCCCGAGTACTCAGCAACTCAGTATGGGATGTGTCTGAGAGGACCGATAGAGATGTCTGCATGACAGCACAGAGGTGCCTGGGTTTGAAGGTGTGCTTCTAATTGTGGCCCTGTTCCTCAAACTGCTCCATTTACCGTTTGCCAACAAAAATGCACTTGTCTTTTGCTAAGAGGCCATTCAGGAAAGGGTCTGAATGGAAGCATCCTGTAGCCCAAAGGGGAAGGCTACATTATAAAGCTTAGAACCGTCCTGCACACTTGTCCAGGGATGACCTTTCACTTGTCCTCAGCAGTGAGCCCTGTGGGTCCCTGAAGGTGTCCCAGGTCACTGGTATTACTTACATGTGGGAGTGTGCTCAGTTGTACATAGTTGGCAGGCCCCACAAAAACATGTGCCAGCCAGGTGAGGTGGATTGTATCCCATACCTCCTGTGGAGGTGGCCGGTCTGGGTGTACCTGCTGCACTGCCCAGCCAGGGAACAGAGCACAGGGTTGAGTATATATAGCCTATGAAGTCAGACATTGTCTCTGATAGTCAGAGAAACTTCCCTACCAGTCCTCCACCAGATACGAATCTGTTTGGTTGTCAGTTACCATGGAATCTGTTACCGTGGAATCTGTGAGAAGGCCTGTGAGGGCATCACTACCCAGTGAGGTCATATATGGAACCTGTGACTTGAGGGGCAGGCTTCAGGAGGAGGGGCAGTTTTTTGGAGGAGAACAGGGTAGAGGCAGAGGTACTCTGCCTGGCCCCTCACAGCTGGGCCTCCCCACCAATGCCGTAGTCTAGTAGACACCCCAGGTGGGGCGTGCTGGTGGTCTGGCACAGCCCCAGGGGCCACAGGAGGGCAAGAGAGACCCACATTCTGTGATTGGCTTGAGAGGCAAGATTAAGGTAAGAGACAGCTAGGTTGTATGGCACTTAGCCTAAGAGGCAGAGATTTGTGTGGACAGGGGAATCAGGGAAGGCTCCTTTGCAGTGGGCCTGAAGGACAAGTGAGATTTGGACCCATGGGGAAGAGAGGGAAGACATTCCAGTTTGGAAGAATAAAAGCAAAGACACACTCTTCTCGACCTTGTCCTGCCCCCAATATAAATTCATCGCACCCTGAAATTTTTACAACTGAGGACTTAAAGAAACCAAGAGGTTAAGGGGCCTTCGCAGTGGTACACAGGTAGTGGAGAGGTGTTCTGCTCAATGGTTAGGTTCATGTCGGGGCTCCGGGTTTACAGCTGATAGGAATATGAGGACAAGCTCCTGCCATTTCAAACATTTCCAAGTGATACTGAGAGAGATGTTAAAGGTGCAAAATGCGGGTGCTGAATGACCTCACAAAGTGGGAATGGTGGGCCCATTTGAACATGAAATTGAAAACAAATTCATGACAAAAGGACATAATACAAAATGACAACATAATCACTCCAGGCCCCTCTCCCCTAGAAGTAAAAGTCATTAGAATCCTCTGTCTCTCCACCATGAAAGGATGAGATAAAGACTCAGCAGCAGCCCCCGTGAGAAACATGGTCAACAGTGTGAAGAGGTGTTACTCAGACGATTTGGTCCGCCTCAGAGAAGGAAAGAGACAACTCTGCCCTTAGCCTGATCAGGCCCACAGGAAGCAAGCACATTTGGGGCAGCCTCTGATAGTGTGGCAATGAGAGAGAACCTTCTTTAGGAGGGGGACTCCCTGTTGCCCGACCCCCACCCTGAAAAAGCAAAGATGGGACATTCGTTTAATGGGGCTGTTGCAGAGGCGTTGTTCCCAGGAGGTAGAGACTGCTTCGACTACCATTTTAGAGGTTGGGCCACCGTGGTTGAGAAGCACAGCACCTTCTCTTCCTAAACTGCTTGAATCAGCGGGTACACGTTAGGACAGACGAAGTCAGGCCTCATTGGAGCGGACTGCCTTTGGGAGTGGTAGAATGTAAACTGTGAAAGGGAATGCTCTGGAGGAGGTTTGTCATGGCAGGTGGGCCAGCATGAGACCATTCAGATTCTCCACGGCTCCAGAGATTACTTGACTGGGAGCATCCCTGTGATGTGGCGGGGGGACTCCTACCTTAACAGGACCTGGCTGGGCATCTGGGGAAGGCGGAATAAACGGTTTATTAACTTACGAGAGCGAGAGACTCACAAAAGCACCGAGAAAGACTTGTACCTGGATTCTTGAGCCAACCCTAAGAAAACTTATCTAGATCTGGAGTAGGGCTCGGGAGGCTGCACTTTTAAGCTTCCTGGGCAGTCCCACCACAGTGGTCCATGGATAGAGTGACCAAATTATTGTGAGTTCTTGGTTGCTTTGGGGAGTCAAAGTGGGCAATATTAAAAACTGCAGCAGGCATACGTATAAACAGGGAATATTCAAGGCAAACAGAGGTGTATAGTTATTCTGTGCATGAATCAGGTTTGGGAAAAGCTAGCCTGGTGGTTAAAGAACACAACCCTTATGACAGACAGACCAGATTCTGTCCTACTTACTTGTGTGATTTTTGACCAAGTTCTTTTATCCTTCTGACTGTTTCTTCATATGGAAAAGAGCGATGGCTGTACATTTAGCACAATATTCTCTTTTGGCAAAAGTTGCTCTGGGTCCATTTGTGTTCTCCGCAACTGAATCCTTTCCAGTGTGCAAGCATTTTTAAGTTGTTTGGTGAAGTATTACATTGGACTTTCAACTGTTCATTACTTTGGGCAAAGCTTATGTAGTGCTGCAGAGACTAGAACCCATGCAGAGGTAGTGAGAGGATGTTATAAGCTTATTCTGCCGGTTGATACAAAAGTTTAACCTTTTCTCCTCTTCCTCCACCTGCCGCCAAGACATGAGAAAGAAGGCAGAGCCTGGAAATGCACACCAGGCAATACTTCTGTGTCAGTTTGCCTTTTATTCCTCTGCCAGTACTTCCCAGAGAGATTTCACCAAAAGTGCCTAAGCTTGCCATGGCCATTGTTGTGAAGGAAGTTTCTCTCTATTGCTAGTCACATCCCCTTTTCCTTCTCCTGGGGACTTAATGGATGTTTGGGGGCAGGAACTAAAATTTAAACTAAAAGGTAAAAAACAAAAAAACAAAAAACAAAACAAAAGAAAAAACAAGTGTTCTTTTTGTAACATCTTTATTGGAGTATAATGGCTTTACAATGGTGTGTTAGTTTCTGCTTTATACCAAAGTGAATCAGTTATACATAAGTTCCTATATCTTTCCCTCTTGCATCTCCCTCACTCCCACCCTCCCTATCCCACCCCTCTAGGTGGTCACAAAGCACCGAGCTGATCTCTCTGTGCTATGCGGCTGCTTCCCACTAGCTATCCATTTTACGTTTGGTAGTGTACATATGTCCATGCCACTCTCTCACTTTGTCATGGCTTACCCTTCGCCCTCCCCATATCCCCAAGTCCATTCTCTAGTAGGTCTGTGTCTTTATTCCTGTCTTACCCCTAGGTTCTTCATGACATTTTTTTTCTTAAATTCCATATATATATATGTGTTAGCATACGGTATTTGTCTTTGTCTTTCTGACTTCCTTCACTCTGTATGACAGACTCTAGGTCCATCCGCCTCATTACAAATAGCTCAATTTCGTTTCTTTTTATGGCTGAGTAATATTCCACTGAATATGTGTGTCACATCTTCTTTATCCATTCATCTGACGATGGACACTGAGGTTGTTTCCATCTCCTGGCTATTGTAAATAGAGCTGCAATGAACATTTTGGTACATGACTCCTTTTGAATTCTGGTTTTCTCAGGGTATAGGCCCAGTAGTGGGATTGCTGGGTCATATGGTAGTTCTATTTGTAGTTTTTTTAAGGAACCTCCATACTGCTCTCCCTAGTGGCTGTACCAATTTCCACTCCCACCAACAGTGTAGGAGCGTTCCGTTTTCTCCACATCCTCTCCAGCATTTATTGTTTGTAGATTTTTTGATGATGGCCATTCTGACCGGTGTGAGGTGATACCTCCTTGTAGTGTTGATTTGCATTTCTCTCATAATTCGTGATGTTGAGCATCTTTTCACGTGTTTGTTGGCCATCTTTGGAGAAATGTCTGTTTAGGTCTTCCGTCCATTGTTTCATTGGGTTGTTTTTTTTGATATTGATCTGCATGAGTTGCTTATATAGTTTACAAATTTATTTATGTTTATATTTTTTGGAGATGAATCCCTTGTCAGTTGCTTCGTTTGCAACTATTTTCTCCCATTCTGAGGGTTGTCAGAGTCCAGAGTCTTGAGTGTTCCCCCAGTATCCAACTTGGACAAGTGTACAAATAGTGGTGGTCTAAATGATGTAGAGAGATGAATAGTGGAAGTTAAGTATTGAAGGTAAAATTAATCGTTCAGTAACATCACATAATTAATTTTAAGTGTCCATGTTATACTTGGGCAGAGTTGTTCAGTTGGCAATTAGTTAAGTTTGTAAGAGACTCAGGAGAGAGAGATGTAAGTTTTAGGTCAAGATCTGTGATATATATGGTGGCTGGAATCACAAGAGTAGATGAGACCATCTATCAAGGGCAGAAGAGAGCTTCTGAGAAATACACATCTCTTGGCAGAGGGCAGAGTGAGAGTGCCCAGTGAAAGAGATAAGGATGTCCAGAGGCAGGAGGAAGAAGTAGCAGGTTAAGATGCTACTGTTGTGAAGGTGAAAGATTTTTCTGAGATGCCAAGTTTGATCAACAAAATCAACTATTGCTGAAAGGTGACAGAATGACCAAACAATATTCACTCAGTTTAATCACAAACTAAATGTTGGTGAATGCAATTCCAGTGCAGATAAGTAAGAAGAAAAGAGCAAAATTGTGTGAGTCACGAGGTACATAAAGATAAGAAAATACAGACAATGAGAATAAATACAAGTTTTGATAAACTGCACTGTGAAATTAGGAAGAGAGAAAAGGTAACTAGAGAATTACTTGGCATCAAGCAAGAGTAATTTTTAATGGGAGGGAGGCAGCTTTTTAATGGGAGGGGGCCAAAATACAATCGCTAAAGAGGAAAACCTTAACAATACCAATGAGGTGGGAAAATGAATGGAAGATACTGAGGAAGTGAGACTAGGTATTTATACACTATGTCGAAAAGCTCTTCTTGGACGTAAAGAGAAGAAGGTAGTTTGGGGTGTTTTTGCTTTATAGTCTGTGTTTTCTCTGTGAAATAAAAGTTTGATGGGAGGTGATGTCACCTCGAGATAGCACTCATCAAATATCCTATGTGCTTATCTACATTTTTCATCCTCCTTTGTAGTTCAACTGTTTTCCTTTGATTCGTTGTGGCCAGTGGCAAAGAAGCAGAATCAAGTGTATCACTTCTGAGCTGAGGTCATTAGGAGCCAGTGTCCCTCTTGTCTGGTCCTCTGCTATTGTGACATGGGAGGTCAAATAGTCCAGATGAGGTGGCTGCAAGATGGATCAGGACCATGTGATCTGTAAGGGCTTTACTCAGTAGAGAAATAACGTACTCGTATTTTCCACTGAGATTCCTGTGTTCAATAGATCTGCCTGTGAGAGCTCAGAGAGCATAGCGAAGGCTGAAATGACAAAGAGGGAGAGATGTTGGTAACAGATGGAAGGCGCCTGGCAGATAATATATTAAATGGTAAACAAAGCTGCTGGAGTAAGAGAGAGAGTATATAAGAGATGAGAAGAAGGCCAACTGTATGTAGTATCTGACGCTAAGGAGTGAGGAGAGAAACAACTGAAAACTAAAAATAAAAAGAATGATCAGAAAGAAGCTAGGTGGTATGCCAACAGAAATCATAAGATTGCTATAAAACATAAAGGAAGGTAGTTTTAAAAGAAGCACCATCTAATGGAGTCAGTTGTTTCCCAAAGGCAAAATGCTATGGGAACTGAAAATAAAGCATCTGATTGGATGGCTAAACTTTTATGAACAAAAGTGGAACCACTTCAGGAAAGTCATGGGAGAAGACGCTGTGTTACAGTGGGGAGAGTAATCAATATATTGTGAGGAAAGGTGCCTTCATTTGCAAGAAATGCCAATTAAGAAGTGAAGACAGCATTTAAAGGGAAGGGATAATGTAAGAAAATTAAAAAAAAAATTTAAGGAAACTTGAATAACTCGTAGACAAAGAGGGAGGTATTAGTGAAAGACTGAAAATCAGAGAAAGCTATCTTAAGTTGTTGTTATGGACTGAATTGTGTCCCCCGAAAAATTATATGTTGAAGCCCCTCCTAAGTTGACTGTAGAAGATAGGAGATAGGTCCTTTAGGGAGGTAACTGAAGTTAACTGAAGTCATAAGGGTGAGGTAATAATCTGACAGGGACTGATGGTGTCCTTATAAGAAGGGGAATAGATTCCAGAGATCTCTCTCCCTCTGCTCGTAGAGGAAAGGCCGTGTGAGGACACTGCAAGAAGACAGCCGTCAGCAAGCCAGGAAGATTGTTCTCACCAGAAACCAATTCTTATGGTATTCAGTACCTTAATCTTGGACTTCCACCCTCCAGAACTGTGAGAAAATAAATTTCTGCTGTGGAAGTCGTTCAGTCTATAGTATTTCACTATAACAGCCCAACCAGACTAATACAGACCTTTATGTACACTGCAATATACAGAAGCTAAACAGTGATTGTGAGCCTGAGATTACATCTTGAACAGAAGTGTAATGACGCTTGTGGTACTCACAACTTCACGAATTTTGTCAGAAAGATGTGAAAAAAAGTCAGTCAACCAACGGTTCTGATAGTGGATATTTTCTTTATGTGTTTGACATAAAGCAGTGTCTGACAGCCTCCCTGATACCCATCCGTATCGCAGTTTTGATTCTGTGGCTCCAGTTCCACATGGCACCAAGGTGCTGTGTACTGTCCATTCTTGGGTTTTTGGGTGCTGTACCTATTGCCAATAGGTGGGTCAAACCACTGGGGCTCTTCTGAAGTCCTCCCTAAATTTGGACCCAGCTTCAGCTCCAAATCCGAGTTTTCAGAGAGCCCAGGGTGAGGCTCGCCTGCCACAGTAGACACGTTGGCTAACGGGTTGCACTGCAGCACCCACTCGGACAAGGGCACCATCACGATGCCACCGTTCTTCTTCTGTAGGGGCGGACCCGTGGCCAGTCAGCTTGGCCCCCAGCACAGCCAGCTGCCTGTTCACTCTCTCGGCCCCTGTGAGGAAGGTGTTCAGCCCTGGCTGTGAGGTCAGAGTCATCTCCTCTCTGGGTTTGTGTGAATGGAGGAGCCGCAGCCCTGGTCTGGGTGGTGTGTTGGCCCTGGGTTTCCGGGTTTGGAGGAGTATCTTACCACCTAGACCCCCACCTAGGGCTGAAGAGTTCAGGGGCTGTGGACCGTGGGTTTTGGGGGCAGAAGATATTTAACCTGGCGTTTGAGGAAATGGAGGGAGAAGAGGCTCAGGTTCAAGGGCTCCTGGTTTGAATCTCTTGCTTTAGGTTTGAGGGCCAGGGCAGTCTCTCACCAGAAGCTGCAGGATATCATCAGGAACATTGCGAGTGTTCTTGCACATACCCCGGGCAGCTGAGTGGGAGAAGATGACAGGTGCCTGTGACACTTGTAGGGCTCGCCGTGCCGCAGCATCCGAGACATGGGCCAAGTCCACCATCATGCCCAGGCGGTTCATTTCTGCCACCACCTTCTGCAGGGACAGGATGGGGAGAGGGCATGAGGGCTGCATTTATCTTGTGTGTATTTATCTGTAGGGAACAGGCAGGGCTGTACATTCATGTGGGGCAGGGTATGGAAGCCGGGTCCTTACCTCGCCAAAGCTGGTGAGCCGACTGACATTGCTGTAGAAGGGGTGGATACCCTTTGCTGAGCTCTGTGCTCTGCAGGATGGCCAGGAGGCAGTCTGACTGGTGGCCGTGACTTGGCTACAAGAGCGTAGAAAGAGGTTGTGTCGAACCGTCTACACCTGCAACTCCCTGATGCAAGAGGAGGGACCCAAACTGGGCTGTGCCTGGCAGTAGGAGGGCCCTTCTGGGGATTCAGTCTTGTTCTGCAAACCTCCATTCCCCTCCCAACCCCAGGTTCAGGGCTGGATCCCAGGGATAAACTTGCTTTGGGCCCCAGCGTGATCTTGGGCAGATCCCTGCCTCACTGGGCCCTTACCATCTGCACTGTGCTCACCAGGGCGTGTTGCAGGTGTGGGTGAGTGTCACGTAGCGCACACCCAGCGCATAGAAGGTACGCAAGATGGAGAGGCTCCTGTCCAGTGAGTGGCCGCCCTCCACACCAATGAGGCTAGCCAACTTCCGGGTATTGTTGAGAGCTGGGGGCAGGTAGGTCAGATGATCATTTTCAGAGGCAGGGGTAGCTAACTGAAGTCCCTAACACCTACCACGACCAGTCTCTTTACCATTTTGTTTTGTTTTTTTGGCCGTGCCACGCAGCATGAGGGCTCTTAGTTCCCCCACCGGGGATCCAACCCGAGGCCCCTGCAGTGGAAGCGTGGAGTCTTCACCTCTGGACTACCAGGGAAGTCCCCCGGCTACCTTTAACTGAGGTCACAAGCTCCAGCTCAGAATAGGAGGCACACATGGGGCAGATGAGGTGAACTTGCTCCAGGGTGAGGCGCACAGCATCGCGTTCGTGGGTCCGGCATGGGACGCAGGCTCACCAGAACTGAGGGAAGGCAAGGGCTTAGTTTGGGCTTTGGAGCTCCTTGGGCTTCTCATAGCCTCCTCAGCTGGCACAACACTCAGTGTGCCCAGAAGTCCCATGTAATGCGTTGCTTTTCCTGTGGTACATGGATGCCCGTCAGGTTGGCTCACTGTGACCCCTGTTCCCCCAGCATCCATGGCATGGCACTTTCTAGGTCACTATGGTAACTTAGTTCCAATGTGACTAACCTGTGGTCTCTGAGGCCCCCAAACTGCCCCACATTCCCCAGCAGCCATGGTGGCACCTTGTGTGTCCCTGGGCACCCACGAGATCATTTTTCAGCCTGTCCACGCTGGTCTGGCCATGGCTGAAATTGCGCAGATTAACATCCTGTAGCCCGTGGTGGTAAAACTGCCTCAGGACCAGGGGCATGTCGTTGTGGCTGGAGGGAGGTCAAGGCAAATAGGTGGGCTCCTTAGGTCTTGGGATGAGGCAGGACACATTGCCTGGCCTGGGCCAGCCTGTGGGTCCCCCACCTCCCACTGTCACACAGACTATACTAGGAGCAGCTGAGGCCTGGGCTGAGGGGTTCCCACCAGGGAGGGGATGACAGAGAAGGGGAAGGGCATCCATAGATGATGGAGAGGACATCCAGGGGTGGTGGGAGGGAGCCTCCCCACTAGCTCTGCATGCTCCGGACCTCCTGCCCTGCCCGGGGCCAGGCTAGGCCCCCAGCGGCCCCCAGCAGCCGGCACACACTGCAGCCACCCGTCCACAAGCGGGAAGTCCCGCATCAGGGCCCGCGTGCGCTCCCGCGGACTTGGGGTTCTGGAGGTGCCCGGCGTGGTCTTCACGGGTAACCGGCCGCAGCAGCAGACCCAGCAGGAGCAGCAGACACAGCAGAGGCCGCTGGCTGAGTGCGCGGGGACCATCGAGGCGGGCAGAGGCGGGTCTGAGAGGGGCGGGCAGTGGGGTTCTGCCTGTCGACACAGGGCACCCAGCGTCGCGGCCTCGCGAGGGGGGCGGTTTGAGGGAGGGGATACAGAGTCTCAGGACCCTCGCAGAGAGCCGCGATCCGGCAAGCCCAGAAGCCACAGGGCAGCAGTGCCCTCCCGCCCCCTGCTCACAGGCAGCTCCTGCGGGCTAAGCTGGCCTCTGCGGAGAGCCCACTCGCCTCCCATCGTGGGTTCCCTCCACCCCTGCCCCTCTTCCCACTCCCACTGCTCCGAGGGGGCGCCCTAGGTTGCTCTCCCCGGCCTGTAACCTTCCTGTCCAAGCTGGGGTGCTTCTCTCAGAGGGCCACCTTCAGCCCGAGGCCTCCCGGGAGCACACCTCATCCCCATCTGCCTGCAGCCGGCCCCGCCCACCCTGAGGGCTGCGTGCCAGTGCCTCTGTGGCCACAAGTGCTCTGGGCTCCCGGTTTCCCGGGACTGGGCCATGAGGGCTTGTGTGGGGGAAGAGATAGTTTCTGGAAATGGGGGGGTGGGGGGTAACCATGTGAGCTCTGGTTTCAGGAAGGGGTCCTCTGCCCCCGACCTTCTCTCTCCACCTACTTGACTCCCCAACCTGCATGACCATTCTCTGGGGACTTCAACTAGCGCCTGGGAACTATCAGGAACCTCCCCCACTTCTGTCAGCCAGCCTCAGGAAAGAGCGCCCTCAGGAGTCGCTACACCTCCCCAGGGCCTGAATAGAGGGACTTTGGGGATGTGAACTGAACGACCTTCTGGGGAGAGTCAGCGACCCTTTTACTCAACAGAGCAGGAAGCCAGTCAGCAGGCTATTTGAGTGGAAGGAAATGAAGTGATTTCCATGGCAGCAGAGTCCCCACCGCAGCAATCTTCCTCCCAGAGCTGCTGGCTGACCTTCTGGCCAGGATCCCTCCTACCTCAGCGTGGAAGGCCCGGCCTCGTGGAGAAGTATAGGTTCTGAGGAAAGACCTGGCACCTGGGTTCTGCTGCTACACTTGCCTTATCTCGTGGCCCTTGTGGCTCTAGCTTTCCCAGAAACCTCAAGGGCTTAAGTGCCTGTGCTTACTCAGAGGCTGCACGCCATTCCCCATTGCCAGCCTCAGGCCCTCCCCCTAGCTGCCTCCTCTAGAGACCCCCTCTCCTCAACACACACACACACACACACACACACACACACACACACACACACACACTCTCTCTCTCTCTCTCTCTCTCTCTCTCTCTCTCTCTCTCTCTCTCTCTCTCTCTGGGGATGTGCCTTCTCACAGAAGCTCAACCACAGAGATGCTTTAGGGACTGTGCCCAAACTCCTTCATCCCCAGCCTCTCAAGTTTTTGCTGTGATCCCTGGCACCCCCTGGAGCTGTTCCACCTTTGGAACCTTTCCCAGGTGGCAGGAGTGCCTAGCACAGGGGTAGTGACCTAAGTCTGAGCACTGGCGACCCTAGAAATGTGTTACACACAAACATTTTATTGAGCAGTAAGGGACCCCACTGGGGACAGAAAGGGCTGGCAGTAAAGGAGCATGTGAACCTCGGGGCAGGGTGCATGCTGCTTGACTCTCCATCCTGTTCTTGCTTCAGGGAGCAGGTCCACCATGCTCCAATCGCCGGTTTTTGGGTCTGGAGCAGCCCAGCTCTTCGTCCGAACTTTCTGAAGAGTGCTTTCGTTTGGGCGCACGTCTGGGGACTGGCTTCACTGCTTCCACCTTTGCTGGTGGGGCCAAAGGAACATCCCCGTAGGCCCGGTAGCCACCAACCAGGCAGTATGTCTCCCCATGCCAGCCCAACTGCGTTTCTCCACACCCTCGGTAGAGGACATGGTAGTGCCCGGGTGTGGGAGGACAAACGGGAGCCACTGCTGCTGCAAAGAAAATCAGAACTGATCAGTCACTTGTGCTGTGCACAGTCTCCTGCCACAATTTCCCCCTCTCATGTCTCTCCCAGTTTCTGGCTGAAGACCTTTAATCTACTTGACATCCAAAACACAGCCTTGGCCCATCACCTCTATGAGTCCCTAGAGAAGGGACACTGGCTGCAAAAGCAATCCCTAGCGCCTACGGCTGCAGCAGATGAGGAAGTCTCTTCACCGTTTCCAGGGAAAACAGTAGAACCCGAAAGAAATTGCACTCATGATCCTCTCCATCTCTCCCTTCCACAACAGAGAAAACATTTCTTGCAGTCTGTCACTTCTGAGGCTTTAATGGAAATGTCTTTCAAGTTTTGGAAAGAAATAATCTAATACAAATTTGTTAAGAACCCCTCTCACCTTGGCAACCCCTCTTGGGCCCCAGTTATACCGCCTGTTTCAACCACACTGAACTCTAGCCCTCTGGTACTTTTATCTAGATTAGAACAAGGCTGAATACTGAGGCAGAGTGATCAGGAGACTCAGAACCGGGGTCTGGGTACCAAGTCTAGGCTCACATCAACGCAGCCTCCTGGGACACCATCTCCTCAGCCCTCCCGTCTCATTAGCACTTCATCACCCCCCCCTTCATTCTTCCGGTCTTCCCATCAATATGGCACCACCCTGTCCCCGAGTACTCAGCAACTCAGTATGGGATGTGTCTGAGAGGACCGATAGAGATGTCTGCATGACAGCACAGAGGTGCCTGGGTTTGAAGGTGTGCTTCTAATTGTGGCCCTGTTCCTCAAACTGCTCCATTTACCGTTTGCCAACAAAAATGCACTTGTCTTTTGCTAAGAGGCCATTCAGGAAAGGGTCTGAATGGAAGCATCCTGTAGCCCAAAGGGGAAGGCTACATTATAAAGCTTAGAACCGTCCTGCACACTTGTCCAGGGATGACCTTTCACTTGTCCTCAGCAGTGAGCCCTGTGGGTCCCTGAAGGTGTCCCAGGTCACTGGTATTACTTACATGTGGGAGTGTGCTCAGTTGTACATAGTTGGCAGGCCCCACAAAAACATGTGCCAGCCAGGTGAGGTGGATTGTATCCCATACCTCCTGTGGAGGTGGCCGGTCTGGGTGTACCTGCTGCACTGCCCAGCCAGGGAACAGAGCACAGGGTTGAGTATATATAGCCTATGAAGTCAGACATTGTCTCTGATAGTCAGAGAAACTTCCCTACCAGTCCTCCACCAGATACGAATCTGTTTGGTTGTCAGTTACCATGGAATCTGTTACCGTGGAATCTGTGAGAAGGCCTGTGAGGGCATCACTACCCAGTGAGGTCATATATGGAACCTGTGACTTGAGGGGCAGGCTTCAGGAGGAGGGGCAGTTTTTTGGAGGAGAACAGGGTAGAGGCAGAGGTACTCTGCCTGGCCCCTCACAGCTGGGCCTCCCCACCAATGCCGTAGTCTAGTAGACACCCCAGGTGGGGCGTGCTGGTGGTCTGGCACAGCCCCAGGGGCCACAGGAGGGCAAGAGAGACCCACATTCTGTGATTGGCTTGAGAGGCAAGATTAAGGTAAGAGACAGCTAGGTTGTATGGCACTTAGCCTAAGAGGCAGAGATTTGTGTGGACAGGGGAATCAGGGAAGGCTCCTTTGCAGTGGGCCTGAAGGACAAGTGAGATTTGGACCCATGGGGAAGAGAGGGAAGACATTCCAGTTTGGAAGAATAAAAGCAAAGACACACTCTTCTCGACCTTGTCCTGCCCCCAATATAAATTCATCGCACCCTGAAATTTTTACAACTGAGGACTTAAAGAAACCAAGAGGTTAAGGGGCCTTCGCAGTGGTACACAGGTAGTGGAGAGGTGTTCTGCTCAATGGTTAGGTTCATGTCGGGGCTCCGGGTTTACAGCTGATAGGAATATGAGGACAAGCTCCTGCCATTTCAAACATTTCCAAGTGATACTGAGAGAGATGTTAAAGGTGCAAAATGCGGGTGCTGAATGACCTCACAAAGTGGGAATGGTGGGCCCATTTGAACATGAAATTGAAAACAAATTCATGACAAAAGGACATAATACAAAATGACAACATAATCACTCCAGGCCCCTCTCCCCTAGAAGTAAAAGTCATTAGAATCCTCTGTCTCTCCACCATGAAAGGATGAGATAAAGACTCAGCAGCAGCCCCCGTGAGAAACATGGTCAACAGTGTGAAGAGGTGTTACTCAGACGATTTGGTCCGCCTCAGAGAAGGAAAGAGACAACTCTGCCCTTAGCCTGATCAGGCCCACAGGAAGCAAGCACATTTGGGGCAGCCTCTGATAGTGTGGCAATGAGAGAGAACCTTCTTTAGGAGGGGGACTCCCTGTTGCCCGACCCCCACCCTGAAAAAGCAAAGATGGGACATTCGTTTAATGGGGCTGTTGCAGAGGCGTTGTTCCCAGGAGGTAGAGACTGCTTCGACTACCATTTTAGAGGTTGGGCCACCGTGGTTGAGAAGCACAGCACCTTCTCTTCCTAAACTGCTTGAATCAGCGGGTACACGTTAGGACAGACGAAGTCAGGCCTCATTGGAGCGGACTGCCTTTGGGAGTGGTAGAATGTAAACTGTGAAAGGGAATGCTCTGGAGGAGGTTTGTCATGGCAGGTGGGCCAGCATGAGACCATTCAGATTCTCCACGGCTCCAGAGATTACTTGACTGGGAGCATCCCTGTGATGTGGCGGGGGGACTCCTACCTTAACAGGACCTGGCTGGGCATCTGGGGAAGGCGGAATAAACGGTTTATTAACTTACGAGAGCGAGAGACTCACAAAAGCACCGAGAAAGACTTGTACCTGGATTCTTGAGCCAACCCTAAGAAAACTTATCTAGATCTGGAGTAGGGCTCGGGAGGCTGCACTTTTAAGCTTCCTGGGCAGTCCCACCACAGTGGTCCATGGATAGAGTGACCAAATTATTGTGAGTTCTTGGTTGCTTTGGGGAGTCAAAGTGGGCAATATTAAAAACTGCAGCAGGCATACGTATAAACAGGGAATATTCAAGGCAAACAGAGGTGTATAGTTATTCTGTGCATGAATCAGGTTTGGGAAAAGCTAGCCTGGTGGTTAAAGAACACAACCCTTATGACAGACAGACCAGATTCTGTCCTACTTACTTGTGTGATTTTTGACCAAGTTCTTTTATCCTTCTGACTGTTTCTTCATATGGAAAAGAGCGATGGCTGTACATTTAGCACAATATTCTCTTTTGGCAAAAGTTGCTCTGGGTCCATTTGTGTTCTCCGCAACTGAATCCTTTCCAGTGTGCAAGCATTTTTAAGTTGTTTGGTGAAGTATTACATGGGACTTTCAACTGTTCATTACTTTGGGCAAAGCTTATGTAGTGCTGCAGAGACTAGAACCCATGCAGAGGTAGTGAGAGGATGTTATAAGCTTATTCTGCCGGTTGATACAAAAGTTTAACCTTTTCTCCTCTTCCTCCACCTGCCGCCAAGACATGAGAAAGAAGGCAGAGCCTGGAAATGCACACCAGGCAATACTTCTGTGTCAGTTTGCCTTTTATTCCTCTGCCAGTACTTCCCAGAGAGATTTCACCAAAAGTGCCTAAGCTTGCCATGGCCATTGTTGTGAAGGAAGTTTCTCTCTATTGCTAGTCACATCCCCTTTTCCTTCTCCTGGGGACTTAATGGATGTTTGGGGGCAGGAACTAAAATTTAAACTAAAAGGTAAAAAACAAAAAAACAAAAAACAAAACAAAAGAAAAAACAAGTGTTCTTTTTGTAACATCTTTATTGGAGTATAATGGCTTTACAATGGTGTGTTAGTTTCTGCTTTATACCAAAGTGAATCAGTTATACATAAGTTTCTATTTCTTTCCCTCTTGCATCTCCCTCACTCCCACCCTCCCTATCCCACCCCTCTAGGTGGTCACAAAGCACCGAGCTGATCTCTCTGTGCTATGCGGCTGCTTCCCACTAGCTATCCATTTTACGTTTGGTAGTGTATATATGTCCATGCCACTCTCTCACTTTGTCATGGCTTACCCTTCGCCCTCCCCATATCCCCAAGTCCATTCTCTAGTAGGTCTGTGTCTTTATTCCTGTCTTACCCCTAGGTTCTTCATGACATTTTTTTTCTTAAATTCCATATATATATATATGTGTTAGCATACGGTATTTGTCTTTGTCTTTCTGACTTCCTTCACTCTGTATGACAGACTCTAGGTCCATCCGCCTCATTACAAATAGCTCAATTTCGTTTCTTTTTATGGCTGAGTAATATTCCACTGAATATGTGTGTCACATCTTCTTTATCCATTCATCTGACGATGGACACTGAGGTTGTTTCCATCTCCTGGCTATTGTAAATAGAGCTGCAATGAACATTTTGGTACATGACTCCTTTTGAATTCTGGTTTTCTCAGGGTATAGGCCCAGTAGTGGGATTGCTGGGTCATATGGTAGTTCTATTTGTAGTTTTTTTAAGGAACCTCCATACTGCTCTCCCTAGTGGCTGTACCAATTTCCACTCCCACCAACAGTGTAGGAGCGTTCCGTTTTCTCCACATCCTCTCCAGCATTTATTGTTTGTAGATTTTTTGATGATGGCCATTCTGACCGGTGTGAGGTGATACCTCCTTGTAGTGTTGATTTGCATTTCTCTCATAATTCGTGATGTTGAGCATCTTTTCACGTGTTTGTTGGCCATCTTTGGAGAAATGTCTGTTTAGGTCTTCCGTCCATTGTTTCATTGGGTTGTTTTTTTTGATATTGATCTGCATGAGTTGCTTATATAGTTTACAAATTTATTTATGTTTATATTTTTTGGAGATGAATCCCTTGTCAGTTGCTTCGTTTGCAACTATTTTCTCCCATTCTGAGGGTTGTCAGAGTCCAGAGTCTTGAGTGTTCCCCCAGTATCCAACTTGGACAAGTGTACAAATAGTGGTGGTCTAAATGATGTAGAGAGATGAATAGTGGAAGTAAGTATTGAAGGTAAAATTAATCGTTCAGTAACATCACATAATTAATTTTAAGTGTCCATGTTATACTTGGGCAGAGTTGTTCAGTTGGCAATTAGTTAAGTTTGTAAGAGACTCAGGAGAGAGAGATGTAAGTTTTAGGTCAAGATCTGTGATATATATGGTGGCTGGAATCACAAGAGTAGATGAGACCATCTATCAAGGGCAGAAGAGAGCTTCTGAGAAATACACATCTCTTGGCAGAGGGCAGAGTGAGAGTGCCCAGTGAAAGAGATAAGGATGTCCAGAGGCAGGAGGAAGAAGTAGCAGGTTAAGATGCTACTGTTGTGAAGGTGAAAGATTTTTCTGAGATGCCAAGTTTGATCAACAAAATCAACTATTGCTGAAAGGTGACAGAATGACCAAACAATATTCACTCAGTTTAATCACAAACTAAATGTTGGTGAATGCAATTCCAGTGCAGATAAGTAAGAAGAAAAGAGCAAAATTGTGTGAGTCACGAGGTACATAAAGATAAGAAAATACAGACAATGAGAATAAATACAAGTTTTGATAAACTGCACTGTGAAATTAGGAAGAGAGAAAAGGTAACTAGAGAATTACTTGGCATCAAGCAAGAGTAATTTTTAATGGGAGGGAGGCAGCTTTTTAATGGGAGGGGGCCAAAATACAATCGCTAAAGAGGAAAACCTTAACAATACCAATGAGGTGGGAAAATGAATGGAAGATACTGAGGAAGTGAGACTAGGTATTTATACACTATGTCGAAAAGCTCTTCTTGGACGTAAAGAGAAGAAGGTAGTTTGGGGTGTTTTTGCTTTATAGTCTGTGTTTTCTCTGTGAAATAAAAGTTTGATGGGAGGTGATGTCACCTCGAGATAGCACTCATCAAATATCCTATGTGCTTATCTACATTTTTCATCCTCCTTTGTAGTTCAACTGTTTTCCTTTGATTCGTTGTGGCCAGTGGCAAAGAAGCAGAATCAAGTGTATCACTTCTGGGCTGAGGTCATTAGGAGCCAGTGTCCCTCTTGTCTGGTCCTCTGCTATTGTGACATGGGAGGTCAAATAGTCCAGATGAGGTGGCTGCAAGATGGATCAGGACCATGTGATCTGTAAGGGCTTTACTCAGTAGAGAAATAACGTACTCGTATTTTCCACTGAGATTCCTGTGTTCAATAGATCTGCCTATGAGAGCTCAGAGAGCATAGCGAAGGCTGAAATGACAAAGAGGGAGAGATGTTGGTAACAGATGGAAGGCGCCTGGCAGATAATATATTAAATGGTAAACAAAGCTGCTGGAGTAAGAGAGAGAGTATATAAGAGATGAGCAGAAGGCCAACTGTATGTAGTATCTGACGCTAAGGAGTGAGGAGAGTAACAACTGAAAACTAAAAATAAAAAGAATGATCAGAAAGAAGCTAGGTGGTAGGCCAACAGAAATCATAAGATTGCTATAAAACATAAAGGAAGGTAGTTTTAAAAGAAGCACCATCTAATGGAGTCAGTTGTTTCCCAAAGGCAAAATGCTATGGGAACTGAAAATAAAGCATCTGATTGGATGGCTAAACTTTTATGAACAAAAGTGGAACCACTTCAGGAAAGTCATGGGAGAAGACGCTGTGTTACAGTGGGGAGAGTAATCAATATATTGTGAGGAAAGGTGCCTTCATTTGCAAGAAATGCCAATTAAGAAGTGAAGACAGCATTTAAAGGGAAGGGATAATGTAAGAAAATTAAAAAAAAAATTTAAGGAAACTTGAATAACTCGTAGACAAAGAGGGAGGTATTAGTGAAAGACTGAAAATCAGAGAAAGCTATCTTAAGTTGTTGTTATGGACTGAATTGTGTCCCCCGAAAAATTATATGTTGAAGCCCCTCCTAAGTTGACTGTAGAAGATAGGAGACAGGTCCTTTAGGGAGGTAACTGAAGTTAACTGAAGTCATAAGGGTGAGGTAATAATCTGACAGGGACTGATGGTGTCCTTATAAGAAGGGGAATAGATTCCAGAGATCTCTCTCCCTCTGCTCGTAGAGGAAAGGCCGTGTGAGGACACTGCAAGAAGACAGCCGTCAGCAAGCCAGGAAGATTGTTCTCACCAGAAACCAATTCTTATGGTATTCAATACCTTAATCTTGGACTTCCACCCTCCAGAACTGTGAGAAAATAAATTTCTGCTGTGGAAGTCGTTCAGTCTATAGTATTTCACTATAACAGCCCAACCAGACTAATACAGACCTTTATGTACACTGCAATATACAGAAGCTAAACAATGATTGTGAGCCTGAGATTACATCTTGAACAGAAGTGTAATGACGCTTGTGGTACTCACAACTTCACGAATTTTGTCAGAAAGATGTGAAAAAAAGTCAGTCAACCAACGGTTCTGATAGTGGATATTTTCTCTATGTGTTTGACATAAAGCAGTGTCTGACAGCCTCCCTGATACCCATCCGTATCGCAGTTTTGATTCTGTGGCTCCAGTTCCACATGGCACCAAGGTGCTGTGTACTGTCCATTCTTGGGTTTTTGGGTGCTGTACCTATTGCCAATAGGTGGGTCAAACCACTGGGGCTCTTCTGAAGTCCTCCCTAAATTTGGACCAGCTTCAGCTCCAAATCCGAGTTTTCAGAGAGCCCAGGGTGAGGCTCGCCTGCCACAGTAGACACGTTGGCTAACAGGTTGCACTGCAGCACCCACTCGGACAAGGGCACCATCACGATGCCACCGTTCTTCTTCTGCAGGGGTGGACCCGTAGACAGTCAGCTTGGCCCCCAGCACAGCCAGCTGCCTGTTCAGTCTCTCGGCCCCTGTGAGGAAGGTGTTCAGCCCTGGCTTTGAGGTCAGAGTCGTCTCCTCTCTGGGTTTGTGTGAATGGAGGAGCCGCAGCCCTGGTCTGGGTGGTGTGTTGGCCCTGGGTTTCCGGGTTTGGAGGAGTATCTTACCACCTAGACCACCACCTAGGGCTGAAGAGCTCAGGGGCTGTGGACCGTGGGTTTTGGGGGCAGAAGATATTTAACCTGGCGTTTGAGGAAATGGAGGGAGAAGAGGCTCAGGTTCAAGGGCTCCTGGTTTGAATCTCTTGCTTTAGGTTTGAGGGCCAGGGCAGTCTCTCACCAGAAGCTGCAGGATATCATCAGGAACATTGCGAGTGTTTTTGCCCATACCCCGGGCAGCTGAGTGGGAGAAGATGACAGGTGCCTGTGACACTTGGAGGGCTCGCCGTGCCGCAGCATCCGAGACATGGGCCAAGTCCACCATCATGCCCAGGCGGTTCATTTCTGCCACCACCTTCTTCAGGGACAGGATGGGGAGAGGGCATGAAGGCTGCATTTATCTTGTGTGTATTTATCTGTAGGGAATAGGCAGGGCTGTACATTCATGTGGGGCAGGGTATGGAAGCCGGGTCCTTACCTCGCCAAAGCCGGTGAGCCGACTGACATTGCTGTAGAAGGGGTGGATACCCTTTGCTGAGCTCTGTGCTCTGCAGGATGGCCAGGAGACAGTCTGACTGGTGGCCATGACTTGGCCACAGGAGCGTAGAAAAAGTTCTGTCGAACCTTTTACACCTGCAGCCGTGTACACCTACCACCCGCCCTGGTGGCCGGCAGGCCCGGGGAAGCGGACCTGGCCCCCGCTTCCGCTCCCGACCTCGGCCGTTACGAAATGGCGGAGTCGGTGCTTTATCCTGATGGAGCTGTGGAGAGCCACACCGGCCGACAGGTGGCGGCGCCGGGGCTGGGCGTCGGTGGGGGCGGCCAGGTGCAGGTCGAGGGCTCGCGGGCCGCACGGACGGCACCCGGGCCCGCGGCGGAGTCTGGGTCCGGGCCAGCCACCCCGGGAGCGTCCGGGGGTGCGTCCGCCTTGCAGGGCCGCCTTCTTGCCGCATTGAGCGCCCCCTCTGGCGCGCTGTGGTAGGAGGGGCCGGAGGGGGTGGGGCCTGCAGCGTTGCCCGTCGGGGGCCGGAACTGGCGGCCACCGCTGCGGGCGACTAAAGGAGAAGGCGGAGCCGCAGCAGGACGCAAAAAACCTACAGCACCCGGTATTCCCATGTGGTCTCCCAAGTACTAACCGGGCCCGACCCTGCTTAGCTTCCGAGATCAGACGAGATCGGGCGCGTTCAGGGTGGTATGGCCGTAGACGGGGGCGGGGGCCGCGGGCTGCCTCTTGAGGCCCAGCTTCGCTTTCGCTTGCGCCTTACCGCCAGCCCCGCGGCCAGCCCGCCCCGGCAGAGCCCCGCCGCCCGCCCAGGCAGGGGAACGGAGGCCTCGTGTACCAGGGCATGGCGGAGGGGGCGGCGACCTCCCAGCCCAGGGCGGGCGGGACCCAGCAATCCCTTCAGCGCTTGGCGCCCCGCCCCAAATCCCGAACGTCGCTCACAGGGAAGCGGCCCCGGAGGCTTCAGGGCCCGGGGCCCGCAGTCCCTTGGCCATCCAACCCTGCCCGCCCACGGGGCGCTAGGCACAGCCCAGCCGCAGACTGGGCCGGCCCTCCTGCCTGACAGCCGTTGGCCCGAAGCCACTGGGAGTCACCTTTGAGTCGGCACGGCCCTTCAGCCCCAGCAAGCCCACTCTTGCCCCCACGGCACCCGCCGAGCACAGGACCCCGCGCCCTGGTGGCCGGCAGGTCCGGGGAAGCGGCCCCGGCCCCCGCTCCCGCTCCCGCCCCCGGCCGTGGCGAAACGGCGGATGGGGCGCTTTATCCGGAGGGAGCTGTGGAGAGGCACACTGGCGGACAGGTGGCGGCGCCGGGGCTGGGCGCGGTGGGGGCGGCCAGGTGCAGGTCGAGGGGCTCGCGGGCCGCACGGACGGCACCCGGGCCCGCGGCGGAGTCTGGGTCCGGGCCAGCCACCCCGGGAGCATCTGGGGTGCGACCGCCTTGCAGGGCCGCCTTCTGGCCGCATGGAGCGCCCCCTCTGTCGGAGCCGCATCGGGAGGCAAAATGCCTACAGCACCCGGTATTCCCAGGCGGTCTCCCATCCAAGTACTAACCAGGCCCGACCCTACTTAGCTTCCGAGATCAGACGAGATCGGGCGCGTTCAGGGTGGTATGGCCGTAGACGGCAGCAGGGGCCGCGGGCTGCCTCCTGAGGGCCAGCTTCGCTGGCGCTTGCGCTGTTCTGCCAGCCCGGCGGCCAGCCCTCTCCGTCAGGGCCCTACCGCCCGCCCAGGCTGGCGACAGGAGTGCTCGGGGACCCGGGGGTGGCGGAATGGTGGCCGACCTCGCAGCCCAGGGCGGGAGGCACCCTCCAGGCCCGTTGGCGATTGGCGCCCCGCCCCCGATCCCGCTTGACGCTCACAGGGACGCCGCCCCGGAGGCTTCAGGGTCCGGGGCCCGCGGTCCCTTGGCCATCCCCCCCTGCCCGCCCACGGGCCTCTAGGCGCAGCCCAGCCGCAGTCCTGGCCGGCCCTCCTGCCTGACAGCCGTTGGCCCGAAGCCACTGGGAGCCACCTTTGAGTCGGCACGGCCCCTCAGCCCCAGCAAGGCCACCCTTGCCCCCACAGCACCCGCCGAGCACAGGACCCCGCGCCCTGGTGGCCGGCAGGCCCAGGGAAGCGGCCCCGGCCCCCGCTCCCGCTCCCGCCCCCGGCCGTGGCGAAACGGCGGATGGAGGCCTTTATCCGGAGAGAGCTGTGGAGAGGCACACCGGAGGACAGGTGGCGGCGCCGGGGCTGGGCGTCGGTGGGGGCGGCCAGGTGCAGGTCGAGGGGCTCGCGGGCCGCACGGACGGCACCCGGGCCCGCGGCGGAGTCTGGGTCCGGGCCAGCCACCCCGGGAGCATCTGGGGTGCGGCCGCCTTGTAGGGCCGCCTTCTTGCCGCATGGAGCGCCCCCTCTGGCGCGCTGTGGTGGGAGGGGCCGGAGGAGGTGGGGCCTGCAGCTGTGCCCGGCGGGGGGTGGAGCTGGCGGCCACCGCCACGGGGCGTCTAAAGGAGAAGGCGGAGCCGCAGCGGGAGGCAAAAAGCCTACAGCACCCAGTATTCCCAGGCGGTCTCCCATCCAAGTACTAACCGGGCCCGACCCTGCTTAGCTTCCGAGATCAGAGGAGATCGGGCGTGTTCAGGGTGGTATGGCCGTAGATGGGGGCAGGGGATCATTTGAAGGGGGTCTTGAAAGGTAAGAGTTCCACAGTGGCGACAGGGCATTCTGTGCAGAGGAAACAAGATAGCCAAAGATCTCTATCCATTGACCTTGCTCTATTTTCTTCCAGCATTTAGCACCATCTGAAATTATATTTTTATCTAGCTTCTCGTTGTTTATTTTCTGTCTCCCCCATGCACTCTAATTCTCCAAGTGCAGGAAGCAGGTCTATCCTATGTGCCCAAAAGAATTCCTGGCACATGGTGGGTGCACAGTACATATTTGTAGCATGGATGAATCAGTAGGCAGTCCAAGCAAAAGGGAGAGAACGGGATTTGATGAGATCTATAAGTACTTATGTGGTTTCATTTCAACTTCACAATTCTACTTCCTAAGAAAGATGTCATTATCTCCGTCTTACAAATAAGGAAACTGAGGTAAGACAAAGGCAAGCAACTTGACAAAGGTCACACACCCAGTAAAAGGTAAAGCTGGCATTGAAGCCTAAGCTAGCAGGTTCCAAAGTCTGGACTGTACCACAGGAAGAGGCTAACAAAGGCCTGAACTAAGTAAAGCCGTGGGAAGGGAGTCAGAGAGAAGAGTTCATGCTTAAGAGTTGCTGGGCTTAATAAAATGGACCAGACGTGGCCACAGACTGAAAGAATCCCCTGCAGATTCATCTCCATCTGAGCCGCTCGTCCTGACCTCCTTCTCAATCTCATGGGGATGACAGAAAAAACATGCAGCATTGGCCACTAACTAGCTGTTTAACTTTGGAAGCCTTAGATATCTAATTTCTCCAAGCATGTTTCCCCCACATGAAAAAAATGGTGACAGATACTAGGTTTACGGTGGTTATGAGATGATGCAGATGAAGCACCCAGGACAGTTCCTGGCCCATAGTAGGTGTTCAATAAATATTAACTTACTTCTCTTTCCCCATGGCCTCCTGCTATCTTTTGGTCTGGGAAATACTATTCCCAAGAGGAGGACCAAAGAGGGAGGAAGTGTTAGGAGGGCATCTGCTCTGGGGCAGGTATGGAAATGGATAGTCTCAAGAAGGTAGTGAGTGACAAGCCAGGCCTGGAAGAGGTGGGTGGATAAGAGGCTAGGAAAGTACCCAGCAGTTTTCTCTATGAGGAAAACTCTGACCCCCCCCATAATGAAGGTTCAGACAAGCAACCAGAATTCCAAGTCATGTGCCCAATCTTTTCTCTGCACAAAAGGTGTAGCCAGAGCTTGGTGAAGGGGAAGCAGGGGACCATTTGACTTGGGCCTCATACGTACAAATTTGGTTGGATTCCCAAAGGAAGTTATTCATCAAGTTATTATAATTTGGGGTGTTTAAAATGTTAATTTTTAACAGTTATCTGTGAGTTTAATTATGGATTGCACCTAGTAGTGATTTTCCATTTCTTAAAACGTAATGTACACTGCTCTATACAAACTGTTTCCTGAAATAAACATGTTATTTGTGGACTCATTTTTAAAAGGGGTTAACTTATAAACAATTAAATTATACCACAAGTTTTTGTAACTGTCTTTGAATTTTCACATTTCCTATGTGTTGGAATTGTTTCAAAAAGAAGAAGAAGAAAAAAAAGAGGCTTGGATTTCTGGGTCTCTTCAGCTCAAGAGGGCACAGGGCAGTGGCAGCCCAGAGGCAGCCAGAGGGGAGGTGAAGAGCCTGTTACTGAACTTGTTTACAGCACCACCTGGTGTTTATAACTCATTAAAATGTCACACTTCCTTGTCCTTAAGCCCTGGAATTTGCTGAGTAAAATCCCCACAGCTATTTTCTGAAGCCGTCTCTCTCAAAATTTCTTTTTCACTCACTTATAGGCAAGAATAACCCAAAACAGAAGTTGATGCCCCACGACTTTCCTTTGTTTTCTTTTAGCTTTGTGCTGTGGGACGGAAGGTCTGTATGTAATACTAGTTCAGACTGACTGAGCAGTGACTATGTGCCAAGCAGTTCTAAGTACCCTGCATGGATTAAGTAACTTAATTATTATAACAACTCTAGAGACAGGTATTACTATTACCATAAGCCCATTTTGCAGATGTGGCTACTGAGACACAGAGAGTTTAAGGAATTTCATAAAAATCACTAGAAAGTAGCAAAGCAAAGATTTGAACCCAGACAGCCTTGCTTCAGTGTCCATGATTTTAAACACTGTTATGCTGCTTTTCCGTGTAGGTGCATGTTTCAAGAAAAGGTATCTTCTTAATTTTTCTTTGGCCTGATATTAAGAATTTAATTTCCCCGGGTAAAGCTCGATGGACCAAGGATAAACAGAGCAGCAAACAAGTTAAAAATATGCCTTCAATAATCATCTGCTATATGAGGCATTAAGCTTCTCAGAAGCCTAGACCGCCCTTTAGAATGTCATACAATCCAGAAGGATGGCATACAAAACAACTTAGTGTTTGTTTATAACAACGCTACCACCACCAAGAAAGCATTATAATCCTCTGTCTTTTTAAGAGTTCAACAATTTCAGATTTCTCCTTTTAAAGGGGTAGTAATAATAATAGCTACAATCGAGTGCTTTTTGTTTTTGTTTTAGAGAAGCATCAACTAGTGAAAAACAATGTGGGTTTGGGGGAATCATACTACCTGGGTTCAGATCCTGTTATTTTTTTAATGAATTTTTATTGGCATATAGTTGCTTTACAATGTTGTGTTAGTATCTGCTGTACAGCAAAGTGAATCAGCTATACATGTACATATATCTCCTTTTTTGGATTTTCTTCCCATTTAGGTCACCACACAGCAATGAGGGGAGTTCCTTGTGCTATACAGTATGTTCTCATTAGTTATCTATTTTATACATAGTATTAATAGTGTATATATGTCCAATGGAATATTACTCAGCCATAAAAAGAAACGAAATTGAGTTATTTGTAGTGAGGTGGATGGACCTAGAGACTGTCATACGGAGTGAAGTAAGTCAGAAAGAGAAAAACAAATACCGTATGCTAATGCATATATATGGAATCTAGAAAAAAAAATTTTAATGGTTCTGAAGAACCTAGGGGCAGGACAGGAATAAAGACACAGGCGTAGAGAATGGACTTGAGGACATGGGGAGGGGGAAGGGTAAGCTGGGATGAAGTGAGAGAGTGGCATGGACGTATATACACTACCAAGTGTAAAACAGATAGCTAGTGGGAAGCAGCCGCATAGCACAGGGACATCAGCTCAGTGCTTTGAGACCACCTAGAGGGGTGGGACAGGGAGGGTGGGAGGGAGACGCAAGAGGGAGGAGCTATGGGGATATATGTATACGTATAGCTGATTCACTTTGTTATACAGCAGAAACCAACACACCATTGTAAAGCAATTATACTCCAATAAAGGTGTTAAAAAAAGTATTAAAAAAGTAGTGTATATATGTCAATCCCAATCTCCCAATTCATCCCACCACCACCCCTTCTCCCTTGGAACCATACATTTGTTCTCTACATCTGTGTCTCTATTTCTGCTTTGCACATAAGAACATCTATATACCATTTTTCTAGATTCCACATATGTTAATATATATTTGTTTTTCTCTTTCTGACTTACTTCACTCTGTATGATAGTCCTGTTTTTATTTTTAACATCTTTATTGGAGTACAATTGCTTTACAATGTTGTGTTAGTTTCTGCTATATGACAAAGTGAATTAGCTATACATATACATATATCCCCATATCCCCTCCCTCTTGCTTCTCCCTCCCACCCCTCTAGGTGGTCACAACGCACTGAGCTGATCTCCCTCTCAGAGACAACCTATAGGCGACTCAGGGGTCAAGCAGCAGATTGGACCACAAGACCTCTAAGTTGCTACCAAACTGGGGATCTGGACCCATTTCCTAGTTTTGCTTTGAAATACACCTAAAGAAATGAAAAACAGGTGGTCGCCAACTTTCAGAGAATTGAAGTCTGTTTTCTTGCCAGTTATTTTTCTGCCACCATCAGTTTCCATAAACCCTGTGAGGAGACATATGTCCTCCCTCATTCTTATAGATCCAGTTGGATTGGAGATGACGGAAGTGATGGCACAAAGCCAGACACGTCTTAGCGCTCACTCCGCACTGTCACCAAATGGCCAGGCGTCAACCTTGAAGCACAATCTCTATGCTGGTTCCTGCAGAGACAAGAAGAAAGAAGAAAGAATAGGCAGAGCCTTTGGACTTCAGGACTTGTGATCCCATTTTTGTCCTCTGTAGCCAGTTAGGACTCAGCAATACAGCCTGAGGCCAACAATACTGCCTGGCCTCAGTGGCTGAAACAAATGAGGGATTTAGGTTTTCACAGAAAAGTGTGAAGAGAGACCATGCAGAGCTGGGATGCAGCTTCAGGATATGACCTGGAGCCAGGGTCCTTCTGCCCTTTGGCTCCACCATCTTCTGTGCACAGAGTTCTGTCCTTTAGAGCTTCAACCATCACTTCTGTGTTGCAGGCAGGAAAAAGGGAAGAACAAGAGGAAAAAGTGGTGTTCCTACCAGTTTCAAAGAGCTCTCCTAAGAGTCTGCCCCAAGGTTAGTGCTCTTTTCCCTGGCCACACCCTACCGCAAGGGGGACTGGGCACTTTGTCACCCAATAAAATCCAGGGTCCTCTTACTAGGGAAGTAGGAGGCGAGTACAGGGCAAACAACAGCAGTCTCTTCTACTTTCTCTCATGTCCCTCTGTCAGGATAGTGGAGATTGTACCCCGCTTTCTAAAGATGAGAAAGCTGAGAGGTGGCCAGGAGGACCTGCACAGAGCCACAGTGGGTTGGTGGTAATGTTGGTGTCAGCACCCAGCTCAGGGCCGGTTTTGAAAAATGATGAACATAAAAGGCAGAAATCCATGGACATCTGTGGGCAAACAGCAGCTGTGAGCCCAGGGCCATCTCTGTGGGGAGTCAAACTGACAGATGAGAGGGGCTGCAGGGTGCAGTGAGAATGAGGGCTGCAGGACACAGGGCTCCATGTCATTCCCTGGGTTGGCAAGAGCTAGACAGCTTTGGCCTTGGCTCAGTTGGGAGAACAGATGGGCAGGAATTTGGCACAGCTTCCAAATCAGCCAAGCAGCAAAGACTGCCTTCTTTCCCCTTGTCAGCTGAGGCTACAGCTCCCACCAGTCCCAGCCAGCTGCAGAGGCCCAAGCCTGAAGACCATGACAACTTGGCCCGGACTGTGCCATGCCCCACCCACTGTGGGAGCCAGGAGGACAAGCAAGTGCAGGTGTTCCGCCCAGCAGTGAGGGTGACACCTAGGTGGAGCTGCCCACCAGGTTCAGATTTCTCTGTGCAGGCCGAGCAAGCCTTGTAGCAATCCAATCTCAGCCCTGACTCCTTTGGCGCATAGGACTCTTAACTATTGAGACAGCCAGCCCGTTTGATTGAGGTCCAGACCTCTGTTCTTTCTCATGCTCTCACCTCCCACAGGAATGATGGCAACGTGGCCAGAGGTGAAAGGCAAATCCAGGAATTATACTGAAATGCAAGCAATGCAGAGAGAACTCCTTCCCACATCTGAAGAAAGGAGGGTCCTCAGAAACAAGGCAATCGATGAGGGGATAGGAACGCGTGTTCAGCTCAGAAACAGGACATAAAATACATAGAATTTTATTGCAGCTCTGGCTAGAGCATGTGGTATAAGAGGAAGAAATACAGGTCTTTAGAAAGAAATGCACTTTGTGCTGTCAGCTAGACGTGGTAGATTCACGTGGGAGGGATGGCTAGGCCCCAAGGAAAGGAGAGGGAGCTGTCTTCTTTCTCCCTCCAAAGACTACATGAATTTTGGATTATCTGTGTATCTACTCCCAATTCACTGACTCTGGTATTAAAAGCAGACTGAAATTTGTTTAGAATTGTTTAGCTAGAAAAGCCAGAAAAGCTTTTTGTGAATGGTGCAAGGATGACTACCATGATTCCTTTAAAGAGAGAAGCTGGGAAAGAGATGGGAAGGAGAGGCCGGGCCAGCTGTGAGGGCCCCACCCCCAGGAGGATGCTCCCTGAAAGCAGCAGTCTGTGCAGTGCCCACCACACCCCTCCTCCGTGAGGCTCTGGTGCCCTGCAGCCACCTGCAGGTTACACGATGAGGCTCTTCCAATGATTATAAAGAACCCCCAACCCTGCTCCCTTACCCCAGGACTTCTATAATCTTGAGACCCTAGACTCATCAAAGCTACACTCTGCAGCCTGAAGATCTGTTCACGCAGCCAAGGGAAGGCTGGGCAGAAGGCAGCCAGCAGGCTCTCACACCACCTGCCTCCCCTCCTTCCTCAGTGGCTCCCACGAGGGCACAATCAGGGCTGGGAGGCTTCATGAGCCCCCCTTGGCCCTCTGGGATGTGAGGAGTCAGCAGGGATTCATACCCATCCTGCCGGGACCATCTGCACTCAATTATAAGCCTTTTGGAAGCCAGCAGAGGGCTGTTAAGCTGCCGCTGGTTCTCTATGATTAGCTAGTTCTTGTCTTTTGAATACTGCATATGGTGCAGCCAGCTGCAGAAAGCATTCATGACTCAAAGCTTTTTTCCCCTCAAAGAGAAAAGTGCTAAGTTGTTATTACTGTGGGAAGGAAAAAAAAAGTTTAAAACTCTTACTTTCTGGTTAAGTTCCTCTTCCTACCTTAAAATTCTACCTCTTCCCAGGATTGGGACCATTCCTTTGTCTATTTTCTACCAGCACTATATAGGTACTTGCTTGCTGAAGATGAGCCTTGCTAAGAAATATCAAGATTGTGTATAATTCCAGCTCAGGTGTTATTATCCGTGGTCCAATAGACCCTCTTCTCTCCCTTATTTTGTGTGAGAGACCTGACGTTAAGGCATGCTTTTGATGAAACCACTCCAAAAAGTCAACTCTTTGCAATCAACTCAGGAGCCAGGGCCACTGCTGAGGCTTACCTTCTTTCCCAGGTGCTGAGCCAGGAACAGAAGCAATACTGCTTGTTTCGCACTTGAAACCCTCAGTGTTCTCTGTAGGCGAGAAGCAGTTAGCTGGCTACAAGCTAGCATTAAAATCAGTAGGGATGCTTAAAAAAACATGTATTTCTGGGGCTATACATAGACTTGAAATCCAGGCTCACATGTGAGTGGAGGTCCAGAGAAGATGGAGATTTGAGAGTCTTGTGAATAGTGATAATGAAAGCCATGAATTAGCTACAATTCACAGGGAAAAGAATATGGAAATAGAAGATGGGGGTAATCAGAGTCCCTTCTTCCTCCTATCTCTGAACTAGGCAAATAACTCGTTTCTTTTCTCATAATACACAGGCTCTATGGTAAACACAGCACAAATATGCCAATAACCACAGGGCACTCTATGGATAAGACAATTCTTTGTAGAGTGGATACATGTATATGTATAACTGATTTGCTTTGCTGTACACCTGAAACTAATGCAACATTGTAAATCAACTATACTCCATTTTTTTATTATTTTTTTTATTTTGGCATAGACAGCACACATTGTTTTTTTTTTTTTTTCCTTGCGGTACGTGGGCCTCTCACTGTTGTGGCCTCTCCCGTTGCGGAGCACAGGCTCCGGACGCGCAGGCTCAGCGGCCATGGCTCACGGGCCCAGCCGCTCCGCGGCATATGGGATCCTCCCGGACCGGGGCACGAACCCGTATCCCCTGCATCGGCAGGCGGACTCAACCACTGCGCCACCAGGGAGGCCCCAACTATACTCCATTTTAAAAATATATATTTAAGAACATGTTCTTTGTACCGTGAGTTTGGCTGGCTTAAGCCTATAAATTTGCAAAACTTTAGGAACCCATCTATATATGGAATGAATAGTTCTACTCTCCATGTTGAGAGACAAATAAAAATGCCTATTTAAATATCTAGCAGGAAAAGTACCCCAAAAGTGATTTCACTTTTTTTTTTTTTTGATGAGCAATTTTAAGCATGTCCAAGAGGAAGAAAATCTGTAGCAATATGGGTTGTTCCACTGAGCCTAATGGGAGCCACATGTCTCACTATCTGAGAAGGGAGTTACAAGTTTGGAAAGGGAGAAAACAAAAGGAACCCTGTGTTGTCAGTCTGAAATTGGAGGTAAGGTGTAAATTCATGGTTTTCAATATATGGATACAGAAATAAATTTAGATGTCATGGGCACATAGGTATGTGTATACATATACACGCATGCAGATATTCCCAAACTCTGACCACTGAGATGGCCTGGGACCAGTGGCTCCACAACAGTACTGGGTACACTTAGCACTCAAATCTTCGCTTCAAGATAATTTTCCACTAAAGAAAGCAGGGCTGGAATAGGGAAAGTACAAGACAAACTTGGAATGTCTTATAGTGTCAGAAAATAAAGAAATGCCCAAGTTAAAGGGGGATGTGTCAAGAAGACACAGGAGTCAGCTGGAAGGTGTTCCTGCTGGCCACATCTGAGACCATTTAAGCATCTAAAGGAGTAACGATAATAACCAATTACAACCCATTGAATAAAAACTGAAGAATCCATACTTGTAATATTAATATAAATTAATAAAGGGGGAATGAGTGATTCTATAGTGGAAAAGTCTGGCAAGCACCACCTTAAACAAGTGGTCAGTTAGTGTCATAATGATGGGACAGGTGGAAATCATGCACCGCTTGAAGAGATACAGCAAGGAAGACGCACCATTGCTTCTATGCTGCTCCTGCCAAAGATGCATAAACTAAACCTAACCTAACCTAATCTGACAGGAAACACCATCCAAAGTAACTGGCCTGCAATCTTCTGAAGTGTCAACGTCCATTACTCAGCCATAAAAAGAAATGAAATTGAATTATTTATAGTGAGGTGGATGGACATAGAGACTGTCATACAGAGTGAAGTAAGTCAGAAAGAGAAAAACAAATACCGTATGCTAATGCATATATATGGAATCTGAAAAAAAAAAAGTTCTGAAGAACCTAGGGGCAGGTTAGGTGGACGGAGACATAGAGAACGGACTTGAGGACACGGGGAGGGGGAAGGATAAGCTGGGACGAAGTGAGAGAGTGCCATGGATTTATAATACACTACCAAGTGTAAAATAGATAGCTAGTGGGAAGCAGCCACATAGCACAGGGAGATCAGCTCAGTGCTTTGTGACCACCTAGAGGGGTGGGATAGGGAAGGTGGGAGGGAGACGCAAGAGGGAGGAGATATGGGGATATATGTATAGCTGATTCACTTTGTTATAAAGCAGAAACACACCATTGTAAAGCAATTATACTCCAATAAAGATGTTTAAAATTTTTTTTTTAATTTAAGAATTAAAAAAATAAAGTGTCAAGGTCAAGAAAGCCAAGAAAAAGCTGAGGTACCATTCAGAATAAAGGCCACTACAGAGACATGACAACTCAAAGCAGTATGTAACTCTGAACTGCATCCTTTTGCTATAAAGGTTATTATTGGGACATTTGGCAAATCTGAATGGGGCCCAAGGATTAGTGGCAATTTCCTGATTTGACGGTTGTTTTGAGGTTACATAGAAAAATGTCCTTGTTTACATGAAATACATACTAAATTCAGGAGTGATTTTTAGGAGTGACAGGCCCAGCAACTTGGCAATTTAATTTCAGATGATTCAGGTTCTGAATTGGTAATTTTTCTGAGAATAGTTCAATTTTTTTTTTTTTTTTTTTTTTTTTTTTGCCACGCTGTGCAGCTTGCAGGATCTTTGTTCCCTGACCAGGAACTGAAACTGGGCCTCGGCAGTGAAAGCGCCGAGCCCAAACCACTGGACCGCCAGGGAACTCCCTAAAAATGTTTTTAAAAGTGTAACTTCTTTTCATGTTATATGACTTAAAAAATGACTATAGCAATGAAGACAGTGATGTTGACGATGAATTTGCGACATCAAGAATTTCATAAAATTATTTCTTGAAATAAGGTAGAAATTAATGTTATTTTATATAATGTGATTTTTAAGTATATATTTTCATTAAAACATTCAGGAGTTAAAAAAAGATCAGTGAACGAATGTGCTCTTCTAGGCTGAATTAAAATAGAATATTTAAGGTTTAAAAAAGTTTGGCTGGGGAAAAATAACAGGTTTGCAAAACCTTTGCGATCCAAAACTAAGATGATATTCAACAGCAAGAAGTATTCCAATTTCTCATAACCAGTTCTCACAAGCAAAGAAATGCATGCCTCACTTTAAGAAGGTGTCAAATAGAAACAGGCAAATCTGAAAGAATTTACCAAGTGTAATAAATTAGAGGTGAAATCACAACAAAAGAATTTATGGCGTACAAAAAAATTCACAAGTAGAAGATTCCTTCTATCAACTTCTCAGAGTTCCATGAGCTCTCCCCTGACCTCTGAAAGATGGGTTTTACCAAAATCTGGTTTACACGGAACTTTTCAGGTATATATGGTCTGAAAAGAAAGAGGTATCTGCTAAGAACCTGCCTGGTGCTCCTTCCTTGTTGCAGCCCTTCTTTGTGTAAGTGATCAGAATCAGGTCCAAGAGACACAGAATCAAGCATGACATATCACACCAAACACCATTTCCTGTCCAACCAATTCTCATCTCTCTCCAGCAATGAAGAGGTGGACGTTCTTCTTGGACTGCAGCATCTGTGCAGCCCGCTCCACCCCGACCACAGCAGACAGCCTCTGGGCATCGTACTTGGAGTAGAGGACAGTGCAGGTCCAGGCAGCTTCCTCTCCTCTGGTGGTGGCTTGCAGCATGTTACAAACTTCACTGTAGAAGTGGGGATATGTTGGCAGTTCATAGAAAATCAGGTCCCTGATGCCTTTTATTGTGTATCTGTTAGAAGGAGAAAGAGAGGCTATGTCTACATGAGAAATTTTATGGAAAAGCCACCAAGGAGTTTTACAGGGGCATAGTCACTCTCGCTATTTCATGCAAGGAGAAAGACCATGGCACAAATAACACACAGACCAAAAGTTACTCTAATTTGAGCTGGAGGGGGCTCATTTTTTGTGACAGTGTATTTGAATTCCTAATGTTTGGCTTAAGATAATGATAAAATGAATTTGCACTTCTTGAGCCTAATCTGAGCAGACTGAGGTAGGGTGGGGAAGAATAGTAGACAAGGATTAGAAATCTGTCGCAGAAAATTTGAAAAGCAGGCATTTCCAATTTAACATTATCCTTATTATAATCAGGCAAAACAGTGTTCTGTAATGGAGATGAGGTCAGACCAGACCCAGTACATAAAATAAACAGCATAAACTGTAAATGCACTCCCATTAGTCTTTTCTTGTCATTCTGTAGACATGTTAACTCCATGGCAGATGTCCCAAGTTCACCCATTTACAAAATCCTGCCCGAGGACCCATTAGGCATTATGGGAAGGCAATTAATTTCAACAGCTTCCTTGCTTCTTTCCCTGCTGCACAGGGCTGCATGGTGTGGGGGGGTGCAGACCCTAGTGACTTACCTTACGGTTCAGGTTGAGATCAATCATTCCCTCTTGGGCTCCATGACCAAAGATTTTATACGTTGACAAGGTTCTGATTTTTCCTGTTAGACTCTCATACAGGGCTGATGTCAGACTCCCTCGGGAATTTTATTTTATTCATGGACGGTTAAGTTTTCCTTGTCTTTTTATCCCTTGGCTCATCCTGATCTCTCTGGAGACCCTCCTCTCCCAAAATATAACTGCAGTCCATTACTTGGATCAGCTTTCCACATCCTCTTTCCATAAAGGAATTTTAATGGCTAAAGATGTTGAAAAAAAACAGTTCTGCCTCAGTAGTTATCAAAACAAACAAAAACAAACACAGAGTTCCATTTCTGCTTAGTATGTAGAAAACTCAAGAGAATACTGCTCCCATGCTAACAAGAAAAAGATAATCTACAACAGTGTTCCTTTTCCTGAGCCTAGACAGCTGATGTCACAGGGCAACCAAGTGAACTGATTCAACGGTGCCCTGGTGTGTGTTTAACAACTGATTCTCAGTGGGGGAGGATAGGTGCTGATTTGAAGCATTTGCCAATTTCTGTGGTGTAAATACTCCATTTCAAGCTACCAGTGTCATGTTGCTGAACTTGGAACTGGCAAGAGATGTGCAACCATACCTTAAGAGCTGGTATGAGCCAGCTTCAGCCCATCACTGACTGAATTCCAAAGAGTGACAAGATGGTCTGAAGAAAGGCAGGACATATGAACCACTTCACCTTTGGCAGAGCACAGTGGGGAAGAGGGCAGCTGCTAAGAAAGTGGGTAGGAAGAAAAAAGCTACACTTTTAACAAGTTCTTAAAGGGCAATTATGGGCTTGCATGACAGTTCAGAATCCCTGGGATTCCCAGACACTCCTTTACTTCACGGGCTTTTCCAAAGGTCTCCACTGGGAGCCCTGGAAAGACTGGAGGCAAGGCAGAAGACCTGAGAGACCCCGATGGTGGTGCAGACATGAAAACTCACTCTCTTCCCAGAGCCATGTTGTATATGAAGCTAAAGCCTGAAGCCAGTGAGGGGGCAAAGGTCAACTGCCAGGGTGGAGTCAGAAGCAGCAAAACTGTGTGCCCTAAGGGAGGAGCATTAACCCCTCACCCCATCCCTCCCCACCACAGGACTTACATCCAGTAAAAAGAGCAGTCTGGGGAAAGGGGAAAGGGCATGAAGACTGGGGAAAGGGCATGAAGCCTGTTCAGCCCAAGATCCTGCACTGATGTAAGCAGATGTTTGCCACCACTGCAGAGATGCAGGGAACTCTTTCCCACCAAGACCCCTCGTAGAACAAGGCAGAGGCTGGCCACCATGGAGGGTGGTGCAGGAGCCCTGAGAAAGCGCCAGCTCCAAAGCCCAGGATGGACAGAACCTGCCTGCATCTGAGCTGGACCAGGAGGAGAACAACTGCCCCACTTCAAGCCTTAGGGGAGGAGCGAGCAGGAGCAGCCTGCTGCTGGGGGAGGGGCCGGAGCGTGGGAGAGGCTCTCCCTCGGCACAGGGGTGCAGGGCATGGTGAAAGCTGAGAGGGGAGCAGGACACTGAGACAAGGCCCTCCAGCACTGGGCCCCACAGTGGGCCACTGTCTGCTGGAGGAACTGGCAGTTTGTGGTAAATAGAAGGCAACTATGGTAACAACCAAATCCTAACTAGATTCACAACTGCCACACTAGTGGCCTGACAGAAGAGGCGTCCAGGCCAACTACTTACTCAGGCACTACATTCAACTGACAATTACAAAAAACACAGAAAAGCAAGAAAAAGACATTAAAACCATGAGGTATCATTTTGATTATCAAGTCACTGGAAAAAAGAATTTACAGAAATATTTACAGAATTTACAGAAATAGGCTAATGGAGTATAAATTATTGTGAGTGTGTATTTCACCGGGGAGGGGAGAAGATGGGAGTGGCAACACACAGCAAATTTTAGACTGGGTACAGCTTTTGAACAAATAAGTTTTCCTTTCCAAATTTATCCTAAGGAAATGCCTAGGCAACTATGCCATCAACTACGCGTATGGATGCTCTTGGCATTATTGTATATAATAACAGAAAACAACAAATCAATATGCCCATTAAAAGGAAACTGGGTTAATTATATACCCATACAATGTAACACTATGCAACCATTAAAAAGGATGCTATACACACCTTAAAGATTACTTATAATTACACAGAAAAGGTATTTTTACAATGTAAAGATTTAGCAGACCTACCTTGACCAAGTGATTACATTTAGTATCACCAAAAATGGGATAAACTGACACCCTGGGCCTCTTGAGGAGATGCAGGGGGAAGTACACAATATCCTCTATGTAGAATTCTTACTAAAATAATGTTTAAATCTTTGGTCCCCGAACTCTGATGCTCACTGGATCACCTATTTGTTTTTTAAAAGTACCTGTAATTGGTCCCCATCCCCAAACACCATGATTTAATTGATACTGGGGTATGACCAGGGCATTCAGATTTTTAAAAGCTCCCCAAGGGGATTCTAATATGTGGCAAAGTTTGGGAACACTGATCTAAATAATAAGAAAACAGCCAAATCCAGATGTGGGACATTCTACAGGAAACTGGACTGGACTCTTCAAAAAATATCAGTATCACAGCAAGAAACAAAGGCAGAGAATTATTCTAGATCAGGGTTTCTTAACCCTGGCACTACTGCCATTTTAAGCCAGGTAATTCTTTGTTGTAAGGGCTGTCCTGTGCACTGTAGGACGTCTAGCAGCACCCAGGCCTTGACCCGCTTGAACCACTAGACCACTAGAATAACCCTCCAACTGTACCAACCAAAAATGTCTCCAGATAGTTCCAAATGTCCCTTGGGGAGCAAAACTGCTCCTGCTTGAGAACTGCTAAAATAGACTAAAGAAACATGTCACGCAAATGCAATGTAGGATTCTTAACTAAATCCTGGATTGGGGTCGGGGGGGTGGTGAGAAACAGCTGTAATAGTCATTTTGGGAACAACTAGGAAAATGTGCATACAGACTAAATATTAGATGGTATTACTGCAGTAATGTCAAGTGGTATGTTAATGGTGTTGTGGTTAGATAAAAGAATGTTTTTAAGCTCTACAGGCTGAAAGATTTAGGAGTTAAGTGTCATGAAGCCTCCCATAATTTACTCTCAAATGGTTCAGGAAGAAAAAATAAGAGATGTGAGTGGAAAGAGACAAGGAGAGACAGAGAATGTGGGTGCATGAGAATGTGGCAAAATGCTAACAGCTAGTGAAGCCTAAGTGGAAGGAGTTAGAGATGTTCACTGGGATAGTCTTACAATGTCTTTTGAAATGAAATTTTCCCAAATAAAAAGTTGGAGCAGGGGCAGGATATAGTAGAACTATATATATATTAACTTAAAAATACATCCATAACATACAAATATATATCAAAATGCTAACTTATTTAAGCTTTTTTTCAATAAGCACATAAAACATTCAAGATAAAAGAAAAAAAATCCAAATGTGTACACTGTGATCCCAACTTTGGTGTCCTTTTTAAAATGCCTGTGTCTGTGTGTGTGTGCACGTGCACATGTTTTTTACATCAAAGAGACACGAAAGAAATACACCAAAATGGGTATTTATATCAGTAAGATTATAGGTGATCCCATTTTTTTAACCTAGATTTTCTAGGTTCTCTACAATAATTGTGTAATACTCTTATATAATGAGAGTATTTTTAAAGCAAAATAAAACAACAAAACCAATTCCAATAGGTATTACATTTAAAACCCAAGAAAATCTCTCTTAGTACCAATTCGTGCACAGTAGAGACTAGGCATCTCCTGGAAATAAGAGCACGTGACCAGAACCTCTTCAGAGGGGCAGTTAGTAACAATTCCCATGACCTTCTGCACCTCTTCCCCTGCCTTCCTCCTCTCCTGTATGTGCTTTGGGTCTTCGGTGACCCCTACAAATATGGCGTAACACTGTGACAGGACCTAAAACTAAGGACATTCCCGATGTCTATGTTACCTGACAACTGTTAAAGATAAATGAGGCAACCACAACTGACTTGCAAGGCTGGCTCCTGCATACAGTCTATAAAGATGAGGTCTGTTACTTCTATAACTGGGGTTCTCCCTGGGGCAGGGAGCACTCAGAAACACCCCACTAGCGTTTCCCACCTCCAGAAATCCTACCTCCAGAGTTTCTGATTGCCCCCTGCTTAAGAATCCTTCCTGTGCTAACCCACTGATAATGCTCAGAGAAAGAACTGTGAACTGTCCTCCCCTCAGGAGGGCCATCATGACCAAATGCCCATCCCATCCTAAGATTCTACTGGTTTCATCTCCCCAGAGAAAACAAATCCTCAGGTTGAAAGTTTTTTGCTAGCTCACAAATGAACTGCAGTATGTCTAACATGGCCTACTTCCATAGAGAATATAAATACAGAATTTTAAAGCTGGATACTAGAGTGTAAAATACATGTACTTTTCCCAAGGTCAAATGAAAAAATCAAATCACAAAGACACTGCAGATCAAAATACCCATCATCACCTTGGTGACCTCTCAAGCAAAAAAATCTATAGCTGGGAACCTTGAGATAATTGGCAGTTGCAGATTATCTCCATTCAACTTAAACACCCACTAACCTGGTCCAGGGTACAAAGCTAATGGCACGTGTTCGGTTTGTCTTTATAGTGACTTTGGGGACAAAACTGTTTGGTCAATAAATGAACAGTGTAAGACAGAAGACTGTCCTGCCTACTTAAGAGAAAGGGCTCCTTTGACATCATGCCCTCTCCTTGAAAAGTTGCTACTTGAGAGCAGTCTTCATCCCAGCTTAGTTCACACTTGCTACAGACAATCACGCTGGGAAGTTTTCCAATCCATCCACTTCATTTAAAGGACTTGCTTTGATGTATCAAGCTTTTGGAAAACTAAGGGTTCTTTAGACCTGCTGAGTGCAAACTCCCCCAAAATACCATTTCCAACATGAATGAAAACAACTCACTGGAACAAAGCAAATAATGATGCCAGCAAGAAGCAAACCCTGAAGCCCTTAAATATTCACCTCTAAGCCCCTCACCTTTTGCTTCTCATAAACTTCAAGGAGCCCCTTAGTCCTGGTTCTCCTTGGTGCAGAAGTGTGTGTGCACTGCCTCAGGACAAATGAGAGCTTTCTGAACACTGACCCTGCACTCAACTTCCATCTCCACAGACCACACAGTCCCCAGTGTTTCATCTGTGCTTCTACGACAGGTTCCTCCCCTTCCTGTATTCTGTTGAGAGCTGCTCAACTCTGTAATGTCTTTCTTGAGGGGTATACCCACAGCTACAGGAGGTACCCTAAGTATGGACCCACTCCAGATCTATATACAGGTTATGCTGTAGTCACTCATTCGTTTCTACCACCTTTTCCAACAATGCCCATTTTGAAAGAAAACCAACCAACCAATCAAGAAAAGTCTGTCCAGCCCCCCAAACTCTGGCTTGTCTGCAGGAGGTGAAGCAAGGGAGGACCTTATAACACAGCAAAGCCCACCACGCACTTGGAAGCAGGCCCTCCAGAGAGGACACTTGAAACCTGGTCCTACTTTACCTTTTGTAGAAATGGAAGCGCTCTGTGAGGAGCAGGAACTGCTTCTCTCCTTGAAGGAAGAAGTGTCTGGCCCTGGAGACACCAGACTTCTGGGTGTACTCGCAGATATGAGTGAAGTTCAGTTCCTCCTTCTTGAAGTAATTTCGGAGACGCACAAAGTCAAAGTAGGAGGGGACATAGATAAGCGTGTGAGACATGACTGCATCATGATACTGAGGCAAAATCTTGTTGATGAAAAAGTTAAACCTGATTTGGAAAGGCAAAGGGCAGAGTCAGTGGTCTAGAGGTGAGCCATAGTGTCACTGCCAACTGCATGACCCTGGGCAAGTCACAGTCTCCTTCTACCTCCCCTAAGAGGCCAATTTGGCCTACCTCATTGCAAAGAGATTATGTAAGGATAAAACTTGTTAAGCGCATCAAAAAGTAAGTGCCAACACTATTCATCATAAAGGATAGATGTGATGCTGGTATATCCCAGAGAATTATTCTAGGAAGTACGTAACTGTATCATTCATTCATTCAGTTGTCAATCAGTCAGTCAACAAATAATTACTGAACACCTACCATGTGTTAAGCACCATTCTGCTACCATGGGTCCCCTGACTAAACACAATGAGAAGATGGGGGGAAGTTACACAGAGAATTAGAAAAACAGTTCTTGCCCTGAAGGGCTTAGAATTAAGTTGTTGACATGAGGCATTAAAAAATTAATGTAATTTAAAAATGCCACAGTCTAGGGGAAAGTACCCTTGATTTACTAACCCTGACACTATCAGAACTAGGACAACACACCATTTCTCTGGCCTTCAGTGTCCTCCTCTGTCAATGGCATGATTGGATTCAATTATCTCATTTCATTTTGTAAATGGTAACTAATAAAGCCAACATGGAATACAATTCTAAATTTGAATGCCCAAGTAAAATCCCTCTCTGTGACCCCCAGGGGTCCAATGGGACAGGGGAGGGTACCTGGCATCAATCACTGAAGCTAGGTTCTCAGGTTCCATCCTCTGGAAGACATGTGGGAGCTGCACCAGGACATGACTGATGCAGCCTGTCATCGGGACGTTCCTCACAGCCACCTGCCAGGAGTCAGTGAGAACATTAGGAAGTGAGCTATCCCCATTGTTGACCAAATGCTGTCCTCTCCTTCTGCCTCATGACCCAAACTATACACAATACTTCATGAAAATTCAGAGAAAGAAGGAGAGAACCCACCTGGCCTTGCACATTGACGCAGTACTTGTTGAACACAGAGTTGATCTGGGCATCCTGCAGGGCCCCAAACAGCAGCGTCTGACGATAGTACTTGGACCAATTATTGAGGTTCCACAGGCGCACTCGAGAAAAGTCCACCCCATGTGAGTCCAAGGGCAGCAGGTTCATGTGGTTCATCAAATGCTTTGAGCAGAAATAATACTCCATTAATACTTATTGAACACTTACCTGTTGGGCGTTGCTAACCTTTCTATAAGCCCATCATCTTATTTAACCCCATGAAGTAGATACTATCATCTCCCAAATTACAACAAGAAAACAGGCTCAGATGGGTGAGTGACTTGCCCATAGTCAAGCGAACAAGAAGAAAAGCTCAAACTGGCCACCTTGTGGATCTTTCAAAAAGGATCAAGATGCTACCTATACAGAATATTTCTTTTCAAGGAAATTCTGAAATGCCACTCTGGTGACTCTATAAGCAACTCAGTTCCAGACTTGGACGAGAAGAGAAATGACACGGAAAACAGAGCTGCTGTCCTTCCATGACTTGGTTCCCAAAACGTTAGAAAATTGCCTGAATGACTACATGTGCCTTTTGCTCAAAATAAAGATGACTCAACCATTGACATGCCTTTTCTATTTTAATCATATTTTTACCTTGTAATGTATATTGAAGGGTCACAAGTACTATAAGTTTATTCCCTACTTTATAAATAAGTACTCCCCTTTATCTGTCCCAAACTTACTCCAAGTCCTGGGGTTGTAGAAAAGGTAAATTCTCACATGCCTTATAAAAATAAACCTATAGTTCTGTGATGAGGATTGTTCCAAAGCACAATCCTAAACCCCAAAACATTGCAGCGTATGTTGAGAGGGAGAAAAAAAATTATAGTACAAATTACAGTAGGGGGACAAAAACATCTTACATTTCTCTGTAAAACATCACAAATTAAGAAATCATGAGCAATGTTTTCCCATCTCCACTGAAGACCAAACAAAAGAGAACGAGCATAAACAGGAGGAACTATTTTAGATAAAAACATTCCTGGTGAGGAGGGATTTCAACCAACCAACTAACCACACTAAACTGGTCTATTACTAGAAGCAACTTTTAAGGGGAAGAAATCTTTTCTGGAGATTTGAAAATGTTGACAAGAATTTTTATCTTTCTGGATACTTTACTGACCAACTTGTGGGTAGAAGAGGGGACAACATTTCCCATTTTCAAATTGGAAAATGTGGAATATTTCCATTTCCAAGCTGAGTTTTAATCTGGACTTTAATAACCATTTCAGACTCAAACCACTGAGCTTCTTGTCTCTAAATGTTAATGACCAGCATTACCAAGACATGCTCCCAGTTCTGCATCAGGTAAATGTCAGTTTGATCAATGATGAGAAGCTCAATAGAAGACAGAAAGTCAAAATCTCTCTTCTTCTCTCCTTCTCCACCAATGATGGTCCTCAAGCCCAGAGGGGAGGCAATGAGGATGTCTGACGAATAGAAGGGGGCATAAAGTCGGATGCTTCTCTGCAGTATTGCCACTCCTATACACAAAACAGCCAAGCACACATCAGTTCATGAGTCACCACCAAGCCATTAGCTTCCACCCTCTCAAACTGCAGCCTCCCCTTGTACCTTCCACATCTTCCCCTTTGCATGTAATTGTGCTCAAACTGCTTTAATTATTAAAATCATCATCGTCATCATCATCATCCCTCCTTTGCATCTACGGTCCCTTCTAGCTCCCACCCTCTTCTTTTCCTTCACTGGCAAACCTTCCAAAACATTATCTCTACTTTAAAATCTCCCACTCACTCCTTAATGCACTGCAATCTGCCTCTGAGTCTCAGGACACCACTGAAATGACTCTTGCCAAGGTCACCAACAGCTCTCAGTTACCAATTCAATGGCACTTTAGTGTTTCTTGTCATGAATGCATAAGCACACCCTCCTTGAAATGTTCTTTTCCTTACTGGTGGTTTCTATCACTTTAACACTTACTTCTCCTATTACTGACCTGGTCCTTATCTATTTTTCCATATTCAAAGAGCTCTTCAACAAATCCCTGGATTCACCCACAAGTTCTCTTTCACTCTACATAAAGCTTTGGATAAATATATTCACTAATTATGGCTTTAACATTATCATCACAAAAATTTATATTTCCTGCCCACATCTCTTTCCTAAGCAACAAGTAGCAGTCTGTAAAGAGCCCAGATCATATGTGAAGGAGATTCACTTGCTAATCTTAAAGCATCTACCAGAGGGGCAGAAGTTGGCTGGGACTCTCTCTGGGGACAGAATGCTAGCAGATGCCATTTTTACAAATTCCCTCTACCTTGATGGCACTGGTGGGTGCCACTTTTTTGCACTCTCACTCTAAGTTGCTAACAGTGGTGGTGGGTGAGTACCCCCTACCCCACGGCCCTGCACTGCTTGTGTGCAGCACTGACAAACATGGACAACGAGCAGCCACAACTACCCCATCTCATGCCACTCGCAGGACACGACCCGAGGCAACAATCGCACGTAGCCCACACAGGGGACACTCCTTGAGCACCAGGCTCAGGCAGATGGGGGTGGGACTGCATTTCTAGACTCCATGGGAGTGAAACAAACAGAGAGAGAGAGTTTATAAGACGACCAAGAACTAGGAAAAAGTTAAAAATACAGTTCATCTCCCACACAGGGCCACTCCTTCAAGACGGGGCAATAACTGTTTTGCATAATACACAGAAACAAACACGGAGAGTCAAGCAAAATGAGGAAGCAGAGGAACATGTTCCAAATGAAGGAACAAGATAAAACCCCAGAAAAAATATTTAATGAAACAGATGTAAGTGATTTATCTGATAAAGAATTCAAAGTCATAGTCCTAAAGATGCTCACCAAACTTGGGAGATGAATGAACAAACACAGAAACTCAAGAAAGAGACAAAATATAAGAAAGTTCTAAACAGAACTCACACAGCTGAAGATTATAATAATTGAACTGAAAAATACACTAGAGGGAATCAACAGCAGACTAGATGGTAGAAAAGAACAGATCAGTGACCTGGCAGACAAGGTAGTAGAAATCACCCCAACAGAGCAGCAAAGAGAAAAAATATTTTTAAAATATGAGGACAGTTTAAGGGAACTGTGGGACAACATCAAGTGTACTATCATCGGTGTTAAGGGGTCGCAGAAGAAGAGAGAGAAAGGGGCACTAACATCCACATTATAGGGGTCCCAGAAGGAGGACAGAGAAAGAAAGGGGCAGAAGAATTATCTGAAGAAATAATGGCTAAAAATGTCCCTAACCTGGTGAAGGAAACAGACATTCAGGTCCGGCAAGAACCAAGAGTCCCAAACAAAATGAACCCAAGGAGATTCATACCAAGACACATTATAATTAATATGTTAAAAGTCAAAGGTAAAGAGGGAATCTTAAGCAGCAAGAGAAAAACAACTAATTACAGACAAGGGAATCCCCATAAGAATATCAGCTGGGGTGGGATGGGGAGAGTGGGAGGGAGGGAGATGCATGAGGGAAGGGATGTGGGAACAGATGTATATGTATGACTGATTCACTTTGTTATAAAGCAGAAACTAATAAAAAAAAAAGAATATCAGCTGATTTTTCATCAGAAACTTTGTGGTCCAGAAGGGGATGGCATGATATGTTCAAATATGCTGAAAGGAAAAAACTTCCAACAAAGAAGGAAGGAAATAATAGAAGTCAGATGAGAAATACTGAATAAATGAAATGGAGACAAAAAAAAAGATCAATGAAACTAAGAGCTGGTTCTGTGAAAAGATAAACAAAATTAACAAACCTTTAGTCAGACTCAATAAGAAAAAAAGAGAAGGGGCCCAAATAAAATCAGAAATGAAAGAGAAGTTATAACTGACCCTACAGAAATACAAAGTATCATAAGAGACTACTACGAACAATTATACACCAACAAGTCAGATAACCTAGAAGAAATACATAAATTCCTAGAAACACACAATCTTCTAAAACTGAATCATGAAGAAACAGAAAATGTGAATAGATCAATTACTAGTAATGTGATTGAATCAGTAATCAAAAAACTCCCCAAAAACAAAAGACCAGGACCAGAGAGCTTCATGGTAAATTCTACAAAATATTTAAAGAAGATTTAATACCTATCCTTCTCAAACATATTTAAAAAAACTGAAGAGGCGGAAACACTTCCAAACTCATTTTATGAGGCCAGCATAACCCTGATACTGAAACACCACAAAAAAAGAAATGTACAGGCTACTATGCCTGATAAACACAGATGCAAAAATCCTTGACAAATTATTAGCAAACTGAATCCAGCAATACATTAAAAGGACCATACACTATAATCAAGTAGAATTTATTCCAGGGATGCAAGGATGGGTTGACAAAGTGGGTATAGAGGGAATGTATCTCAACATAACAAAGGCATATACGATAAACCCACAGCTAACATCATATTCAGTGGTGAAAAGCTGAAAGCATTTCCTCTAAAATCAGGAACAAGACAAGGATGCACACTTCTGCCACTTTTATTCAACATAGTATTAGAAATCCTAGCCACAGCAACTAGGCAAGAAAAAGAAATAAAAGATACCCAAATTGGAAAGGAGGAAGTAAAACTGACTATTTGCAGATGACATGATACTTTATGGAGAAAACCCTAAAGACTCCACCAAAAAACTGTCAGAACTAATAAATAAATTTACTAATGTTGCAGGATACAAAATTAACAAAAATCTGTTGTATTTATATACATTAATAATGAACTATTAGAAAGAGAAATTAAGAAAACAATCCATTTACAATAGCATCAAAAACAATAAAATACCTAGAAAAAATCTAACCAAGAAGGTAAAAAACTTGTACTTGGAAAACTACAAGGTATTGATGAAAGAAATTAAAGATGACAGAAACATGAAAAAATACACCATGCTCATAGACTGGAAGACTTAGTACTGTTAAAATGTCCATACTGGACACCAAGAGGGGAAAGTGGGGGTGGGGGTGGGGGTGTGATGAATTGGAAGATTGGGACTAACATGTATATACTAATATGTATTAAATGGATAACTAATAAGAACCTGCTGTATAAAGAAATAAAATTCAAAAAAAAGTCCAGACTACCCAAAGAAATCTACAGATTTAATGCAATCCTTATCAAAATACCCATGACATTTTTCATAAAACTAGAATAATCCTAAAATTCGTACAGAGTTGCAAAGGATCCTGAATAGCCAAACTGATTATGAGAAAGAAGAACAAAGCTGAAGGTATAACACTCCCTGATTTTAAACTACACTACAAGTCTACAGTAATCAAAATTGTACGGTAATAGCACAAAAACAGACACAGATCAACAGAACAGAGAGCCCAGAAATAAATCCATATTTATATGGTCAATTAATCTATGACAAAAGAGACAAGAATATACAATGCAGAAAAGACAGTCTCATCAACAAATGGTGATGGGAAAACTAGACAGCTACATGCAAAAGAATGAAAGTGGATGACCAGCTTACACCATCTACAAAAATCAACTCAAAATGGATTAAAGACTTGAACATAAGACATGAAAACCACAGAACTCCCAGAAGAAAACATAGGCAGTAACTTCCCTGACAACAGTCTTAGCAATATTTTTTTGGATCTGACTCCACAGGCAAGGGCAATGAAACCAAAAATAAACAAGTGGGACTACATCAAACTAAAAAGCTTGTGCACAGCAATGGAAACCATCAATGAAGAAAAAGGCAATCTACTGAATGGGAGAGGATATTTGCAAATCTAGTAAGGGGTTAAGATCCAAAATATATAAAGAACTCATGTAACTCATTATCAAAAAACCCCAAACAGGGCTTCCCTGGTGGCGCAGTGGTTGAGAGTCCGCCTGCCGATGCAGGGGATATGGGTTCGTGCCCTGGTCCGGAAAGATCCCACGTGCCGCGGAGCGGCTAGGCCCGTGAGCCATGGCCGCTGAGCCTGTGCGTCCGGAGCCTGCGCTCCGCAATGGGAGAGGCCAAAACAGTGAGAGGCCCGCGTACTGCAAAAAAAAAAAACCGCAAAAAAACCCCCCCAAACAATCCAATTAAAAAATAGCAGAGGGGGCTTCCCTGGTGGCGCAGTGGTTGAGAATCCACCTGCCGATGCAGGAGACACGGGGTCGTGCCCCGGTCCGGGGGGATCCCACATGCCGTGGAGTGGCTGGGCCCATGAGCCATGGCCACTGAGCCTGCGCGTCCGGAGCCTGTGCTCCGCAACGGGAGAGGCCACAACAGTGAGAGGCCCGCGTACAGCAAAAAAAGAAAAAAAAAGCAGAGGACCTGAATAGACATTTTTCCAAAGAAGTCGTACTGATAGCCAACAGTCAAATGTAGAGATGCTCAACATCACTCATCATCAGGAAAATGCAAATCAAAATCACAATGAGAAATCAAAACTACAATGAGGTACCATCTCACACTGGTCAGAATGGCCATCATTAAAAAGTCTACAAATAACAAATGCTGGAGACGGTGTGGAGAGAAGGGAACCCTCCTACACTGTTGGTGGGAATGTAAGTTGGTGCAGTCACTATGGAAAACAGTATGGAGTTTCCTTGGAAAACTAAAAATATAATTACCATATGATCCAGCAATCCCACTCCTGGGCATATATCTGGACAAAACTATAATTCAAAAAGATACATGCACCCCTATGTTCATAGCAGCACTATTCACAATAGCCAAGACATGGAAACAACCTAAATGTCCATTGACAGATGAATGGATAAAGAGTGATACATATACACAATGGAATACTACTCAGTCATAAAAATGAACAAAATAATGCCATTTGGCAGCAACATGGATGCAACTACAGATTATCATACTAAGAGGAGTCTGTCAGAAAGAGAAAGACAAATACCATATGATATCACGTATATATGAAATCTAAAATATGGCACAAATGAACCTATCTACAAAACAGAAACAGACTCACAGACCTGTGGTTGCCAAGGTCAGGGGTGGGGAAAGGGATGGACTGAGAGTCTGGGGTTAGTTGATGCAAACTATTACCTTTAGAATGGGTAAACAACAAGGTCCTACTGTATAGCACAGGGAACTATATCCAATCTCCTGGGATATGCCATAATGCAAAAGAATATAAAAAAGAATGTATATATGTGTATAACTGAGTCACTGCCGTACAGCAGAAATGAGCACAACATTGTAAATCAACTATACCTACTCCAATTAAAAAAAAAGAAGAAGAATGTATCAGGTGGCTAGTAAGTGCTGTGATCAAAATGAAATAATATAAAATGATAGGCTGTGATTTTGGAGTTATAAATTCTTACAGCCACCATGTATAATAAGTTGCTATTAACCAAAGCACAGAGAGAAAAAAAACCACAATGAGATATCACCTCAAACCTGTCAGAATAGGTCTTATCCAAAAGACAAGAAATAACAAATGCTGGCAAAGATGTGGAGAAAAGGGAACCCTTGTGCATTGTTAGTGGAAATGTAAATTGGTGCAGCCACTATGGAAAACAGTATGGATGTTCTTCAAAAATTAAAAATAGAATCACCATACAATTGAGCAATTCAACTTCTGGGTGTTTATCCAAAGAAAAAAACCCACTAATTCAAAAAGATATATGCACTCCTACGTTCAATGCAACATTTATAATAGCCAAAATATGGAATATGGAAGCAGCCTAAGTGTCCACAAATGATGAATGGATAAAGATGTGGTGTGTACACACACACACACACACACACACACACACACAATGGAATATTACTCAGCCATAAATGAATGAAATCTTGCCATCTGCGACAACAAGGATAGACCTTGAGGGTGTCACAGTAAGTGAAATAAGTCAGACAAAGACAAATATCAATAGTATGTGATTTCACTTATATGTGGAATCTAAAAAACAAAAAAACAGATGGATAGATACAGAGAACAGACTGGTGGTTGCCAGCAGGGAGGGCGGGGTTGGAGGGTGGGCAAAATGGATGGGGGAGATCAGGAGGTATAAAACTTCCAGTTATAAAGTGAACAGGTCACAGGGATCCAATGTATGCCATGGGGAATATAGTCAATAATATTGCATTAACTTTGTATGGTGACAAACGGTAACTTTACTTATTGTTGTGATACGTTTGTAAGGTATATAGACATTGAATCACTATGTTGTACACCTGAAACTAATATGTCAATTATATATCAATTAAACAAGAGACTGATTTATCAGCTCCTTGTTGGCCACCTGCATATGTTTAAAACTAACCATAAGCTCTAATCCCCTTGCACGCACACTCCAGCCATCCTAAAGCCTCTGAATCTTAAGTCATGCCGGTTTACTCACCCTGATGCCTCCACACTTGCCGTTTCCTGTCTGAAACTTTTTCTTCCACTCTCATTGCTCCACTTTGTACCTGGCTAAATCTGACTCAGGTTTCAACTTAGTATGGATGGTACCTCCAACAGAAGGCCTTCCCTAACAGTCCTGAGCCCATTTTGAGTAAGGATATTTGCTTTAAATACTTTAACTAGAACACCCACTATCCTCTAACCGTAACACATCTCATCCCATACTGTCTGATTTGTCTTAAGGCTGGACTTGCTTAACAGTAACTTTTAATTCCATATCTCCAGCTTAACAGTGCCTGGCACATAGTAGATGCTTAATAAGTGGTAAATGGGCATATGTGACTAATAAATATTTTCCAGGAACTTTTTCAATGAACAAGCAACCAAGTACATGGGAGCTGAATGACAAACAAGCAAAAATGTGCAAAGCTGGGTGGGAGTCAGTAAGTCCAGAGTGGAGATAATTCAGGTGTGGGCACTCCACATGGCAGGCAGGAGGGAAGTCCATTACGTACAGATGCTCTAGTTTATTCATCTTCCCCAGACTGACCCACCCAGCCCCATCACCTCCAACTCCCCCAAGAAGCCCTGTAGCATTGACTGTGAGCTACCAGCTATAGGCATGCTGAGACATTTGTTATAAACATGCAGGTGCCTTTCATACGTGTCTTCACAGACACTCCATCCCATTAGCCAAGTATGTACCCCATTAGCCAAGACAAGACTCTCCCCTGGCAGACGAGTGGTCTCAAATGCGTCCTGGCTCTGCTAGGAGGCTGAGACAGTGGCCCTCTGAAAGAAAGCCTAATTCCAGGCTTCTAGCTTCCAGCTATGTGCACCTCACACCTCAGGTCCCTCAGGGTCTCAGTTTTGACAAGGAGGAATTACCAGTCCTGAAGTGGTCATCGATGTTGCCGACAAATACAGCTTCATAATCCTCAGGCCTCTTCAGGTTGGGTGGTCTCTCCTTGGGATCTGAGCCATACTCTCCATTAAACCTCTTTTTGTTGCTTACAATTATTTTCTTCTTGCTGTCGCCCTCAAGAAGACTGATGAAGAGCTGTGCCACCCGCAAAGCAGCTTCCCGGAATGGCACCACTATCAGCACCTGTGGAGGGAGTGATGGGCAGCCTTGGAGGGGCAAGGGGAAGGAAGGACAGCTCGAGGTGAGCCTGCTGGGGACCTAAGGAGCCCTCCGTTCCACAGCCCCTGGCCAAGGACCACATCCGTGTCACCCCCTTTACACAGGACCTGGCTCAGTACTGAAGGCTGAGCATCTTTCCGACCCACAGCACCATGTCCTATGGACTTCAATCTCATGGCTCCTTGGGGTGGGGGGCGCGATTCTTAAGCAGAATGTAGAAATTTTATTATTATTTTTTTTTTTTGCGGTACGCGGGCCTCTCACTGTTGTGGCCTCTCCCGTTGCGGAGCACAGGCTCCGGACGCGCAGGCTCAGCGGCCATGGCTCACGGTCCCAGCCGCTCCGCGGCATGTGGGATCTTCCTGGACCGGGGCACGAACCCGTGTCCCCTGCATCAGCAGGCGGACTCTCAACCACTGCGCCACCAGGGAAGCCCAGAAATACTTTTTGAGGTAAGTCAATGCCGTTAACAGAGGTGTCCATTAGCAAAAACCCAAGGGCATAAACACACAAAGCTCTTTGAGGACAAGAAATGTTACTCATTTCTGTCTCCTACAGAACTTAGTTCAGTATTTTGATCCGTAAGACCCAAGGAATATGCTGAACAAATGAATTAGATGTATTAAGTAGAGAATAAAGTTAGTAAGGAAAGGACTAAAGCATCATTACTTTTCTAGTACATTTCCTAGTACATTTTTCAGAAATGATGATAAAGGATTTCTGAAATAAGATGATATTTCAATGGGAAATATAGGATTCAGTTTTCCAAACATTTCCAAAAGTGCTTAATTTTAACTGTTGAGGAAAAAAAACAGAAGATGCTTAACAAATGATTACCTTCTAACTACCCTTGTGTAAACAATACAATCAATGGATATAACCCCAGTCAGATCAGGCAATTCACCAAATTCTGAATGTGATTCATGGGTAATCTACCTCATATTCTATTTTGCAATTCTAAATGGAAACAGATAATCTTATTATCCTGATGTTCAAGATTCTGAGATAGTTTCTCAGAAAGGCAACCAGCACAGCCAGAGGGGTGTAGTGATTCAGTTTGGTACAGTGCAGGGATGATGGATCAGTTTTGAAGAGGGCCAAGTTACTGTCCCGGCTGTCACACTAAGTAAGTGTCTAGGCTTTGGTTTCCCCAACTATCAAACAAGAGGGTTGGACTAAGAAATCTCTAAGAGCCATATCAGTATCAAAATCCTAAAATCCTATTAAGCCCAATAAGAAGAATCTAAGATGAGGCTTCTTCAATATAGACACAGAGGCTAAGGGGTAAGGGGGTATGGGTGGCACAGTATCTAGCTCCAGCACATCATGAAAAATGTAGACAGAATTAAACGATGTAAGCTCCCAATCCACTGGAGCTTAGGCTTATGAGCCACATAAATGTAATCATCACTTTAAGCAGTAATAATGATACAATGCAAAAACAGGGATTTTGTTTTCCAAGGTTTACATATTTATGTGGCTCAGTGAAGAGAATCCTTGGTTCTAGTCCTGTCTCTGCTACTTTTTCCCTGGTTCTCTTTAGCAAGGTCCTCTACGAAACTGGGTCTCTGTCCACAGGGGTAATATGTAGGGATTGAATAAAAGGCTCCTTAAGGTCCCATCCAGCTCTGACAATCACAAAGAAGAGATTTATAGTGGAGTGTTACTTATGTAGGATCAGGGTTTAGCTTTAAGGAGAGAATTATCATGGAGGTACCTCCTACTCCAGTTTCCAGTTAGATCTGCTGTTAGACAGTCCACTGAGCTGTCTGCAGCACTGCCGTGACATTACCTGGCCCATCTAATATGCTCATTCTTGGACTCATTCATTATTCCAGTCATTAAACCATCTGAGAACCTGCTAAGTGCCAGGACCCATATGTTAGAGCCTTACAGCCTCCTTGAGGGCAAAGTTCTGCTGCTGCCACTCACCTTGGGCCTCGTTAGCCCTTGGTCCCTGAAGTCATCATCATCACCCAACCCAAGTTTCTGGCTTCAGCATCTGCTGTTGTTGGCAAGCACCTGGGCATTGGCTTTGAGAACGTGAATTATCACATGCAGGCAGTACACGTGGCGGATCTCTTCCCCTTTCTTCAGGGCAGTCCTTTCTGGGTAGAACAGGTCCCGGTAAGAATTCATAATTAAGAAGAGCTCTTTCTGGAGGGGTGTGAAGGGGCTACTTGAATTTGGGGGACCAGAGAGGAACTGGCTGTTGGTCTTGATCCAGGTGGATTCCAGAGGCTTCTGGAGATGAAGTGACTTTAAGTCAATGTCCTTTGGGGGTTTAAAGGTTTCCAACTGTTGAAACCTGGATGAAAAGACAAGCTGGCCCAGGATGGGCCACTGTGGGAGAAATGATCAAGAACTAAGTTAGAAATGAATTATAGTACCTTACATTCATATAGTGCTTTATAATTTACCAAGGCCTTTCACAACTTACAGATCCTCTCACTTTATCCTCACAACAACCTTACAAGCTAAACACTATAATGCTCTTCTTGCAGTTTAGGAAATGCTGAGGTTCAGAGCTTATAGGATTCAGACAAACAGAGGAGAACAGAGCTAAGGGTTAGAGCCCAAGGTTTCTGACTTTAGAAACCTTGTGAGCTCTTCACTAGATCAGTGGGTCACAAACTGTCCTGTGGACCACACTGTAGGAAGTAAAAATTTACTCTAGACAAAAGAAAAGGGGGCCCAACGGTCAAATAACTTTGGTAACCACCACAAAACCTAATCCCCCTCAGGGAGAGTCACATGCAGATTGGACACTAAAGGTCCTGCTGAGTCCTGTAACAAGGACTCCGTTCCACTTCGTTTGACCCAGAGTTTTCCAAATTTACTTGGACATGGAACAAGGTTTTTGTTGTTGTTTTGGATTTTTTTTTTTTTTTTTGGAGACATATATTAGAATCGAAAAGAATAGTTATTTTGTGGAATACCAGTTTGGGAATTTTTGCACTGTAACAAAACTGCTGATCTTAGCAATAAAGAAAGGATGACCTCTGCAATAAAAAAGAATTAACTATTGATATATGCCAACAACTGGGATGAATCTCCAAGGAATTATGCTGTGTGAAAAAAAGCCAACCTGTATGATTTTATTTATATAACGCTTTTGAAATAACAAAATTATAGAAATGGAGAACAGATTAGTGGTTACCAAGGGTTAGGAATGGGGGAAGGGAGGTGGGTGTGGTTATAAAATGGCACCAGGGAAGAGGAGGGATCTTTATGGTGCTGGAAATGCTCTGTATGTTGACTGTGGTGGTGGCCAGGGCAACCTACACGTGATAAAACAGTATAGAACTAAATAACACAAAGGAGCAGGAGCAAAAGTGAGGAAATCTGAATAAGACAGGTAGGTTGTATCAGTGGAAATTTCCTACTTGTGATATTGTACTACAGTTTTGTAAGATGCTACCATTGGGGGAAACCGGGCAAAGGGCACATGGGATACCTTTGTATTATTTCTTACAACTGCATCTATAATTATTATCTCAATAAAAATTTCAATGAAACAAGGATGACCAATTCTTATGAATAGCATCAGTGGTGAAAAAAAAAATCACCGAAAAAAGAAGCAAAAACTGCTCCATACTGAATAATTTAGGTGTGAACTTATCTCAGATATTTCAAACAAATGAACAGCAGTAGCTACTGTTTGACTGAACACTTCGTACATGTCTTCCAGTAAACTAAATTACTTTATTTTGATGCAGGCATTACTGTCCCCCTCTAACAGATGAGAACAGTGAAGATTAAAAAGGTAGATTAACTTGCCTTAGGTCATGAGATAGCCCCTTGCAGACGTTGGTCTAAACCCTGGTGTACCTGTCTCCAAAGCATTCTTATCTTATTGGTCCCCACCTTCCAGCTTCCCAGTGCCTTTTCTAGCTATGCCTGTGCCTTACTGGGCTCTTCCAGTCTTCCTCTATCTTGCTCCCTATCAAGCCATCTGCCACGGGTGTGTATCATACATTCAGGGAGACCACTAAGACCCAAGACCACTGCTTTTCTCCATTTGTAACTGTGATGATGGAACAATGCTTACTTTTAGCTGGTGGGTAGTTTTGGGATTTGTGGCAACAGCCTGGATTTCTTTTTCTTTCAGTTCTTTGTTTACATGTTGTGCAAATGGATCTATTTCAGAAATAAAGAATATTAGAACACTTAGGACAAATGACAGGGATTTTCTAGTCTTCCCCTGTGAATGACATCCTGTTTTCATGATGTTGACTCATCTTTTTCCCCATCAACTTTCCCCATCATTTATCCCAGTCCAGAGCTTAAAAGTTTCTGACAGGTTCATCTCCCTAAAGCATTTCTTTAATCACATTATTCCCCACCTCAAAAACCTTTGAAGAAACTTCTTGGACTGAAATTCAACATACACCTCTAACCTACCTCTCTAATGTAATTTTTGAATTACATGGCTCTCAAATTCTTCTGCCACTGTGGCTTTCCTTCCTTTAACTGAAAATTCTATCCTCTTGTTCACCGCATTTCTATATATCCAAATAGTATCCGTTGAATGTTACCCCCTGACTCACAATAAATAACTATTTCCCAAGAGCCTACTGTGTCAGGCACAGTTCTGGCTCCAAAGAAGCCATCTCTGGTCCCCTATAGACAGTCATCACTTTCTCTCAAGTGCCCCACCCTGCCCTCAGTTATCCACACCAACACATATATGTGCATGTCCTACCTCACCTAACTAGACTGCAGGATCCCTGAGGGCAGGTTCCATGTCTGATTTAACCTGCACTGGAAGACAAATATAAATGCTCAACACTCAACTGAGGTGAACAAATTATCAAAATGGCAGGGTCAGTGCTCTGCACTGGCCACGCAACCTTCTCTTCCAGCCCCACTCATGTAAGAAGCAAAGTTAAATGACCCATTCAAAGACCCAGGTAGTAAAACTTCAAATGCAGTGCACCTTATATTAAGACCTAAGATAAAGGTGAACAACAGGAAGTAAGAATTCTAGGTGATAATATATCAATATAGACCAAACAACCAGAGAAACTTTAGGATAGTCAAGCCTCCTAATGTTTCCTCCAGGGTTTGTTTTTTTTTTTTACTTTTTTTGAGTTCAGAATGCGGTTTTTGCCCAAATTCTACCTGCTACTTCTTCCTCTTGTCTAGAATAGCTAACAGAACCAAATGAGGATTAAAATTTCAACTTCAATGGCACCGCTGGTTGAAGAATGGCACTGGGACCAAAAAAGGCAGTCAGGACACAGAATGAGACCCACCTGACTTGCCCACCCAGGCACAGGCTAAGACACAGGACCTGAGAGACAGCAGAGCCCTGCCTCAGCCTACCACAGGCTTGTCTAAGTAACAGTCGTGGGGACAGAGGCATGGCCCAGTGTTCTGTATCTTGACTTTGGCGATGACAATATAGATATACACATTTGTCAAAACTTACCGAATTATATACTTAAAATGGGTACACCTTGTTGAATGTAATTCATACCTCAATAAAGTTGATTTTAAAGTTAAATTAAAAAGTCGCCTATGGGGACTTCCCCAGTGGCACAGTGGTTAAGAATCCGCCTGCCGGGCTTCCCTGGTGGCGCAGTGGTTGAGAGTCCGCCTGCCGATGCAGGGGACATGGGTTCGTGCCCCGGTCCGGGAAGATCCCACATGCCGCGGAGCGGCTGGGCCTGTGAGCCATGGCCACTGAGCCTGCGTGTCCAGAGCCTGTGCTCCGCAACGGAAGAGGCCACAACAGTGGGAGGCCCACGTACCGCAAAAAAAAAAAAAAAAAAAGAATCCGCCTGCCAATGCTGCGGAGCAACTAAGCCCATGCGCCACAACTACAGAGCCTGAGCTCTAGAGCCAGCAAGCCACAACTACTGAGCCCGTGTGTCACAACTGCTGAGCCTGCGTGTCACAACTGCTGAAGCCCGCGTGCCTAGAGCCTGCGCTCCACAACAAGAGAAGCCACCACCGTGAGAAGCCCACGCACTGCCACAAAGACCCAATGCAGCCAAAAATAAAGAGAGAGACTGGGGAGACAGGGTGGAGCTTTCTGGCTTCTGAGGTGCTTCCTGGTAATAAGGACCAATCAGATTAGCCACTGCCGGGTCTCACAAATCTGTAAAATTACTGCTTCAGTAAGGAAGAGCAAGTGAAGGATAGAGAGAAAAATGCAAAGTACTTTTCTCCTCTTTCTCTCCCTTCCCTGCTTGGGGAAAAAAATCAGAAGTGTTCCCCTGACCCCAGCTGTGGATCGTGAGCTTTGAGGAACTGGCCTTCCCTGCTATCATTGTTCAACTGTTTGTCCTCATGAACAGCCGCGCCCACTCGCAACACTGCCTAACCCTGAAAAACACAAAAGATCTTGGAGAAGCATTTCTTTCCAGCTCTACATCTAGCTGCTAAACTATCTGTTTCTATTACTGCTCATTCCAATAACAAGAGATTTAACAGGTATTAGACCACAACCACCCATACTAAGCACCAGCTGAATTCAAACAACATGAGCTGTGCTCTGACCTTGTGATGCTTTCAGAGAACAGTTGCCTCCTCTTTCCTCTTCGAGAAAGTTGGTTTCTAGGCTGAAGAGTGACTCATGTTTTGCATCTGTAAACTCCTCTGGGGATTCCTCTGCTGTGCCAGGTGGCCCGTGCCCATCTTTTCCCTTAGGGTCAGCAGGTAAGGCCGCATGTGCAGTTTTGATAAAACATTTTGTGAAATTATTTACTACTCATAAATATAATTACACTTCTGTTGACAAATGAAATCTAATTCCTTAGGCTATCATTTACTTTTAAGCAAATTCAGGTAGAAGACATAAGTTTCAAAACTGAGCTTGACTGCTGACCTAGTACATGTAAAGATGTTCAAATCAGCGTTGATATAACAAATAACTAGAAAAAATGATTTTATTTCTATCGAAGGGGTACTAATTAAATTACCACATATTATTTACAATGGAATACTATGTGATTAAGCTAATGTGAACCCACAGTTACACACGTTATATCATTAAAGAAAAAAGTAACTTACAGAAATGTATGAGGCCATTATGCACATAAACACAAACATATATTCACTCATATATCCATAAAAAAGTAGTCTGGAAGGTTCTATAAAATGTTCAAGGTGTTCATCCCAGGGTGGAGGAGATACACATTAACTATATTACCCTCTTAAATTTTTAAAGTAAATATATATTACTTTTTTTTTTTTTTTTTTTTTTTGTGGTATGTGGGCCTCTCACTGTTGTGGCCTCTCCCATTGCGGAGCACAGGCTCCGGATGCACAGGCTCAGCGGCCATGGCTCACGGGCCCAGCCGCTCCGCGGCATATGGGATCCTCCCGGACCGGGGCACGAACCCGTATCCCCTGCATCGGCAGGCGGACTCTCAACCACTGCGCCACCAGGGAGGCCCATATATTACTTTTATAATTTAAAAAACCGAACTTTTCATTTTTAAAAACCTAAAACATGAAAGAAAACTGGAAAACCAACAAAATTTAAAAAGTCCCTAAGTCTGAGGCAACGATTTTTTTATCCGAGTACAAGTGATGAATGAAAATACTAAGAATGGTGTGTGACACCTTAAAGTATAGAAAAAAATACAGTAAGGCAAATAGGCATTAAGATAACAGAATATAAAAAGTTACCCAGATATATTCAGACAATGGACTACTATTCCAGTAATAAAAAGAAATGAATTACTAATATGAACTACACGGATGAGTCACAACAACATGAGGAGCCAAAGAAGCCACATGCAAAAGGGTACTTATTGTGTGCTTCCATTCATATGAATTTCTACAATAGGAAACACTAATACATAGTGAAAGAAAGCATGTCAGTGGTTGCCTGATGCCAGGCCTGGGAAACTGACTGTAAAAGGACAAGAAGGAACTTTTTGCAGGTATTGGAAGTGTTCTGTATCTTGACTTTGGTGATGACAATATAGACAGACACATCTGTCAAAACTCATCAAATTAAAATGAGTACACCTTGTTGAATGTAATTCATACTTCAATAAAGTTGATTTTAAAGTTAAATTAAAAAGTCACCTATGGGGACTTCCCTGGTGGCACAGTGCTTAAGAATTCACCTGCTAACGCAGGGGACGTGGTTTCAAGCCCTAGTCTGGGAAGATCCCACATGCCGCAGAGCAACTAAGCCTGTGCGCCACAACTACAGAGCCTGTGCTCTAGAGCCCGTGAGCCACAACTACTGAGCCCGTGTGCCACAACTACTGAAGCCCACGTGCCTAGAGCCCACGCTCCAAAACAAGAGAAGCCACCACAGTGAGAAGCCGGCGCACTGCAACAAAGACACAATGCAGCCAAAAGTAAATAAATTAATAATAATTGAAAAAAAAATAAGTCTGTCTGAGTGAGACAGAGTTCCTTTAAGCTTTCAGTCCCAGCTCTTCTCTGAAGCCTCCCCTCATGTACCCTGGCAGCATGTGGCCACTTTGCATCTCTTTAACACCTTATATTTATCGGTTCCATTCAGATTTGATGCTTGAAAACTTTTGTATATTTGATGTCTATCTTCCATTAAACTTGGTTCCTCTAAGGCAGGAACAATCATCTCTTTCATAAATTGAGACCATTACAAAAACAGAATTATGTTCCCTTTCCTCTCAATCAGGGGAATTTGGAGTAGGGTTGATGAAATCCTGGAAATCATAAGCAAAAATGTCATTTCTGCATTTTTATGGCCAGAGGGTCCTGTGTTTTCATCAGATTCACAGAGCCCAACAATGTTAAGAATCTCTGCTTTGAATCCATGTGCTTTCACCCAGCTCTATGGTACAAGGCACCCTGCCCCTGGGGCAATCTGTCTGTGGTCCCTGCAAAGATGATAAACCCACATCAAAGACACTTACTCTTCTGTATGTCAGTAGACTCTACTGCCATCTCTTCCTCCACAATGATGTCACTATCGCCGTCTTCAAGATTCATTTCTGTCTCATCTATAACACGGTCTTCTTCCTCTTCCTCCTCCTCATCTTCCTTGGAAACATCCTTTAACGTGGCAAGTAGTCTGCTGTAACCAGAAACTTGTTCTGGTTCACTCTATGCTCCACTTTCAGAACTTGAAGTATCTAAACTCTCTGACTAAAAGGAAAATGGGGATTTTAAAAACAAAAATTATATTGTTCTTGTTGCTACCCCACGACTATCATCAGGCCCACAGTGGAACCAAGTTCAGACTTTTCTAAATAAAAACTAGCTTTTCTGCAAATATGCAATCCTATCTATTCAACCAAACCTAGCACCAAATTTGTTTAAAACAGCTAATCTAGCTATGATTCTAGAAGCTCTTCCTCTTCTTTGAACTGCTAATGTTCCACATGGGAAGACAGCAAACTAAACACATGGAGCTTTAGGTTATAAGGCGATCTAACCTATGTGTCAGACACTTGGCACCTTTAAAGGAGCAACAGGAAAACTTACAACAAAAAAGTGTGCTTTATTTCTGAGTCTGTGGTAATGAAATAAGACCTTTGATGGTTTTGCACTCTATTTTATGTTAAGCAAACATGACATTCCCTCTTAGGATTCACCAAGAGCCCTCTGGTAAGCCTCCTTAACAGGTTCTAACAGGCTAATCTCTCAGGACAGTTTCATACTCTATACTATATTAGTTATCACAAGGGCATCTTAACAGACGTCTGCACTTAAAACTAAGCAATATTACTAAAATATAGCTTACATCTAAAATCAGAAAGAATGGAAATGTAGCCAAACATTATTACCATATATAATCTTTAAAGTAACAGTCCAGAATCTACTATCATAAAGAAGGTATAAAGCATTACCAGTTGACAAGTCTGTGGTTTTGCTTCCTTTCTGGAAACCCTGAGAAGAAACAGGCAATGTTAAACTTTAACTACTAGTATGTAGCAATCAGGAAAAGCCTAATGATACAACTTTAAATGAACATGGCAGACTATACCGTTATAAATACATTATATCTATTGTCAAGTAAAAACTCCATATGCATTTGGACAGGTTTTGTAAGGATATGCCAAATAGATAATAATAGACGAATGAAAAGGTCTAACAAGACCACATGAGAAATACTACAGTCACACAGTAACAGGCTCTCATCCAAAAGATGGGAAATTTTGGCAAATAAAAGCCCTCGGGGTTCACCTTTTCTAGCAAATTTCTTAAGTAGACTATCCCTCTAACTGTTGATAAAGCAACCCAAAGGGGGTGGGATGAGCACTAAGATCATCACTGAGCGTCTGGACACTTATAGAGGAACCCACAACTACCCAAACATTAGTTTCCTCGTGGTCGTTGAATAGATAGGTGATGTCGAGGGTCCCAAGCAATTCTTTTTTTATTTTTTTTAACTTATTTAATTTATTTATTTTTGCCTGCTATGGGTCTTCGTTGCTGCGCCCGGGCTTTCTCTAGTTGCGGCGAGCGGTGGCTTCTCTTGTTACGGAGCAGGGGCTCTAGGCTCGCGGGCATCAGTAGTTGCACCACCCTGGCTCAGCTGTTGTGGTTCGCGGGCTCTAGAGTGCAGGCTCAATAGTTGTGGCGCACGGGCTTACTTGCACCGCGGCATGTGGGATCTTCCCGGACCGGGGCTCGAACCCCTGTCCCCTCCGTTGGCAGGCGGATTCTTAACCACTGCGCCACCAGGGAAGCCCCCAAGCAATTCTTTAAAAACATATCAAACGAAAACAAGCTTATAAAATCTCGGCCCAGTCGCCACACAGGAGGCGTGCCGTCTAGCATAAAACTACAGGCTCAACAAAGAGTAGGAAGACCGGTGAAGAACCCCATCTCAGGCGGGAAGCCGCCAGGACCCCCGGGCGAGCTAGGCCGGCGCCGGGGCAGCGTGAGACGCGGCGGGAGCTGCCCTGTCACTACCCCCGGGGCACCGGCGGACCAAACGCGGGGACACGCGGGCTCCCACCGGGAAAGGACGCCGGCAGCGCCGGTCCCAGCCTTGCCTCTCCATACGTGTCATAGAAGGGATGCTCCTCGCCGAAATCCCTTAGATGATGCTTCTGCTTTTTAGTTAGGGAGCTGAGCAGCTGGCTCTGGCTCCGGCTCCGGCTCCGGCTCCCGCGTTTGCCCATGAGGAAGACGGCAAGTCAGCCAACCTCCAAGAATCGCGTTTTTCACCCGGAAGTAGTCTCGTCAACCCACTCACGCGGGATTGCCAACGGCGCTTTACGGCGGAAGCAGGGTGCCATAAAGCAGACCCGCTTTACGTCGCGCTTGTATGACAGGCGTTAGAACTTCCTGTTTCCCATTCCGCCCCCTAGCGAGGCTCTTTGGAAGCACGTGCACGCCTGCGCAGCTTTCTCTGAGCCCCGTAAGGCAGGCAGGCAGGCAGGGAGGCTTCGGGCTTCCCCAGGTGGGTAAATGGGTGGGTGTACTTTGTGCGTCTGTTTTGGCTGTGAGAATCAGCCTGCATAAACGTGTAGTAACTGAGATGGTTGAATGCAGTGCCTTTATATTATGCCATAATACAAATACCAACTAACATTTAAGGCTGCCGGTGCATCTCAGTTCATCCTCACAACAACAGTAAACAAATAGGCCTTGTTAATGAGCCTGATATTGGAGATGAGAAAGCTGATGCTTACAAAAGGTTACATACACACTAGCAAGAGAGGAGATGGAAACCTAATTCTCTCTGATGCGACCACAGGCTTTTCCCACTAGGATCTGCCACATGCGTGTGCTATGTGAAGAATGAGGATGCAAGGCTGAGATTCCCGCCCTTACCCTACCCCCTCATTTTCTGAAAGGATTGCAAGGGCCCTTGGTAACACATCTGTTCTGGCATTTTTCATGTTATAAAAGCAAAAACACATCCAGAGAGGTAAAGTGACTTTCCTAAATCACCCGGAGAGTCGATGTTAGAGAAAGCAGTAAAACTCAATCAAGTGTCTCAAAACTGAATTGGGGCAAACTGGGATGGAAAACTTTTAAAGGGTAAGTAACTTTTCTATATCTGGGTCGTGGTGGTGGTTACACCTTGTATACAATTACCAAAATTAATCAAACTGTACCTTTGAAATTGGTACATTTTAATGCAAGTAAATAATAATCTCAATAAACAAAGAGGTAAAAACAGCACAGCTGGACTTAATACTCTAGAGACAGGCAGAGTGTGCAGGGATACTTAAAAACCACAGGATAGGGCTTCCCTGGTGGCGCAGTGGTTGAGAGTCCGCCTGCCGATGCAGGGGACACGGGTTCGTGCCCCAGGTCTGGGAAGATCCCACATGCCGCGGAGCGGCTAAGCCCGTGAGCCATGGCTGCTGAGCCTGCGCGTCCGGAGCCTGGGCTCCGCAACGGGAGAGGCCACAACAGTGAGAGGCCCGGGTACCGAAAAAACAAAACAAAACAAAAACCACAGGATAAACATAGAGACACTTTGTTTCTAATAGTAACTTACAATGTCAATCATAAACCACAGAATTCACCTGAATATTTAAGGTAAAATAGGAGCCATCAAAGAGTGTTCACTGCCTCTGCTATTAGACGAGCGTCTGTGAGAGAATTGGACCTTTGTCCAATACCATGTCACACCTATACAAGTCGCACTACAACTATTCAAATCCTAGTTTTCTCCTTCTGGGGACCATCTACTCCTAATTAGATGCTGGGAGCTTAGGGTGGGGTAGGGAGGCAAGGGGAGGGAGGATCAAGAAAATATGCAAACAGCAGGTAGTGCCAGCAGACGGCCCAGCCAAGGAACCCAGAAACAAACACACATCTGTCTTCTGTCTCATTTCAACATAAAAAGTACAGTCACTTACCTAAACAAAAGGCTGTTTGCAAATGTCATCATACATACTAAGTCACTAACCACAGTATAACCTGGCTATGACAATAAAGTCATACAATGTTTTGTCTCCTCCCACCCTATTCCAAGTGCCCCAGCTTCACCCCCCCAGAGGCAACCAGTTTCTTGGTGTTCTTCCAGAGTTCTGCTATAAAAAGCTATACTCTTGAGCACTTGATGTGACTCTTTACTCTCTCCTGCTTTCCATGGCATTGTAGTCCTATGGACAGGTCTAGACTGTTCCCAGGTTCAGTCACAACTGTGCCCTTGCTCCACCCAAGTGGTCTCATCATTGGCTCACTGAGCCCGCTTCTGAAAATATTTATATTAGCCTTTGACAACATAAAAGGGGACGCTTTGTGAAATTTTAACCTGAGAGTTCGGAATTTAAACGTATTTTTCATGCCTCCAGTGAAAGTTCTCTTGGTAAAACCCACACAAAGAAGATGCATGTGCCAACTAGTGAAGGCCCTGGGAAAATCGTAATAAAGGAAAAATTTGTTCTTCCCTTTCTTCTTCTCACGCTCAGCCCTTCCTTTTCCCTCCTGCAGGGTTTTCTTTGCCCTTTGCCCTCAGGGACTCAGTATTTTCAGGGGTAAAAACAATCCAGGAAATAATCTTTTATACTAGTTTGTAAAGAGAGGCTGATGAATTAATGTTACTTGGGTATTTTCAATTAGGGGAGACTCCCTAGCATAACGATCTCAAGGGGTGGGAGGGGGGTGGCTGTCCCTTAAGACAAGATGGTCAGAATATTCAGAAAAGTGTTCGTTTTTCTTTATTAAAAACTTTTTCTTTGGACAATTTCAAGTATATACAAAAGTAGACAAAACAGTATAATACACTCCCATGTTCCCAACCCTGGGCTTCAATGCAAGGCCATCTTGTTTCATTTATATGCCCACCCACTACCCCTAACTCCCGCCCCTGTATTATTTTTGAAGCAAATCCCAGACATTGTATTATTTTATCTGTAAATATTTATTTATAAATATCTAAAAGATAAGGGTTTTTCTTTAACATAGCTACAATGGCACTATTTCACCTAAAAAAAGATGATAACAATTATTTAATATCATCATATAACCAGTCAGTATTCAGATTTCTGATTGTCTCATAAATGTCGTCTTTTTTTTTTTTTTTTACACTGTTAGTTGAACATGTTCTGCTGTTCTCTGTGTTTCTCGCGAATACATTGTGGGATTTAGAACTTTGATCAGATTTCATTATAGCTGATATTTTATACTTCCATCAGGAGGCGTACACCGTCTGGTTGCCTTTCATTTTGTGATGTTACCAGTCATTGGTAGTCAATGTCTAAATTCGTTAATTCATTAGAGGTCACATTCTAATTCTATCATGAGGTGATATTCTAATTCTATCATTTCTTCTTCACTTACTTGCTGGACTATTTCTATGAAAGCAAGCTTTTCCTTCTCCTAAATTTTGCTTACCCAGTGGTACTGTTTGTATAGGAAAAGCAGAAGAAATGCTTGATTCTCTCCCTTCATTTACTAATTTTCAACACAAGGAGTCAATTCACTGGATCTTCTAATGTTGACCAATCAAGTTTTTTTTTAATTTTTAGTATCATTATGAATTCATGGAATTATACAAATTGATGTGTTTTAATCCCTTGCAAATATTATGGTGTACATGATTGGGAAGAGCTTATTTGACATATAGTGATGTATTTGAAAAGACAAACTATGTCCTAATACAAACCACAGAAAGTAAACAGGAGTCTATCTGAGATTCTCAACAGAGCAGGAATGGGAAGGTGGGGAAGGAGCACAATTTGAGGATACAGATCGATCAGATGCTGGGGAAGTTTGAGTTTTGAAATTTATGTGATAATATAAGTGGTAACAAGGGCACATGTGTTCAAGATATGTTGACAGGGAGCCATAAATAATCCAAAGGTGTGACTCTCTAATTATGAAAGCTCCGACACCTCAGCTACCGATTTGGGAAGATTCTGGGGAAGGTGTGTGTGCACCCACACATCTGTCTCCTCCTAGATGCCTCAAATCAGACAGTCTCCTCCACCACATGTATGCATACACGTCTGTATACACCCCAAAGCCATCCAGCCTCTTCCTGAGAGTGCTGGCAGAAATCAGTCTCTCGCTACCTGTATAATGAAATGAGCTTGTTTATTCATTTAAAAAAATGTACGAAACACCATGTGCCAGGTGCTGTGCTAGTAGCTGAGGCTGGGGGAAAGAATAAGATCCATTCCAGCCTCTTCAAGGAGCTCTCAGCCTCATCCAGGTATGGATAAGTATGCAGACTATTACGATACACTGTGATAAATGCTAAACTGATAGATGCTGGGTGCTAAGGAAGCAGCTCAGTCAGGGTTTTGGGGCTGCTGGGGGTTGGGGGCCGGGGGGGGAGGGTCATCTGCTGCCTTTGAGCATTTGTCAGCCTGTCATGTTCATTGAACATCGGTATTGAACTTGAGATTAATCTAGATTCTAGATTTTAGGCGGTATGAGTTGTTTCAGCTGACTTCATGAACAGCATGTGTGTGTGTTCAAGACAGGGTATGAGGGATATAGGGCAACAGGAAATTAGAGAGCTGGGTAGTCATCGGATTCCACAGCGTTTATTGTGTAAGGAGCAATGAGCTTTCTAGGTGGAGCATGTTTTAGATAACGAGATTATGTCTGAAAAGAGAAAAGCTTTGTAGTGCGTTTCAATGCACTCTACATAACTTGAAAATGTAAAACACTATTATATATAGTGCCTACCCTTTCTATTCATCTGTACCCAGAAGAACTATCCATTGTCAAACCTAGAGCCTGGCATAGAGTGACCTGTAATAATTATGTTTCCTCAAGCTTATCAGAGGTTGTTTTATATTAGGCCTAGCCTAAAACTGAAATATTTTATCAGATTATATTCATCTGACTGAGAACAAGGCTAAAATGCTACACTAGAGGGGATAAAGTTTTACCTCCCTCTCTCTAGTGGAATGTTAGTGTAACTACATTCTGTTTTTCACATTTTTCTGGCAGAGGCTTAGCAGGCAAACCTTCATTCATTTATCAAACATTTTCTAAACAGTTACCGTGTTCCTGTCATAATGTTAGGCATTAATGATTTAAAAAGCTCAGACCTCAGGCTTTCCCCTTGAAAGACCTCATAGTCTAGTTGGGGGAGACAAAGCAATTAACAAATAATTATGTTGTCATGGGCTAGATTAGAAGGGTGTCTACAAAGGGTTTTAGGAACCCAGAAGATAAAGAAGCTCCTCTTGCTGTGGAGGAGAGAGGAAAGGTCATGGGGAGTTGCACAGAGGATGCACTGAGTCAGGGTTTCCTGGGAAAGAAGGTTCCAGGGAGAGGGAATAGCATGAGCAAGGTGGAAAGATGTGTTTGGAGAACTGTCTGTGGACCCTGTTGCTGAGGTGGGTGGCTGGGAGTAGAGAGGTTGGAGAGACGGACAGGTGAGGATTCAGCCCACTAAAGGCCTTGCATGCCTTGCTGAGGCATTGAGGCCCAATCCCATGTAAGGTGAGGAACGCTTAAAGGATTTCAAGCAAGGGGGTTATGTGAATCGATTTGGACTTCAGCGAAATCACGGTGATGTCTGTACGGGTGACAAGGACATTAAATCTTCCTTTCTGACGCCTTCCTGGAGCAGCCGATTCGCTACTGATGCTGCCCACCTCCAAAAGACTTTGGAGACTTTTTCATGTTTTTTTTGTTTTTTTTTTTCGGTACGCGGGCCTCTCACTGTTGTGGCCTCTGCCGTTGCTGAGCACAGGCTCCGGACGCGCAGGCTCAGCAGCCATGGCTCACGGGCCCAGCCGCTTCGCGGCACGTGAGATCTTCCCGGACTGGGGCACGAACCCGCGTCCCCTGCATCGGCAGGTGGACTCTCAACCACTGCGCCACCAGGGAAGCCCTTTTTCCTGTTTTTACCAAAGGCTTCCTCCCACTTCTCAACATTTCTTGAAACTAGTCTTTCAAGTCTCTCCTGATAGAATTATTCTCAGTTGAGACTGGAGTGAATTCACTTTGTGAAATCCACGCCATCCATGCTAGTTCCTGTGTGGGGCATGGATACAACATGGGGGGATCATAGGGGCCAAGCTAATGGGCCCTGCTCCCCATCGCTGTTAACTGCTTCTGTTCTCCCTCCGTTCCTGTGGCTCAGAGACCCTTTTATCCATCTTGACAGATACTAAATGATCGTCTGGGTCAATGCTGCCTTAATGAGAACATTTGTGCATTCTCACAAGGTAAAGTTTCCTTCCCTGTCATTTTGATGACTGATAATGCTACTGTAAATGTATTTGGTTTTTTGAAGCTCAGAGGGTATTAATATGTTGGAGCACTATGTAAACTTAAAGAAGTCATAAACAGCATTTATTACTTTGGTATATCAAAAAAAAATAATGTCAAGATCATTCAAATCACACATTAAATTTGAGGTTTCTATTAGACAGCTAAGTGAAGAGGTCCTGGAGGTAGTCAAATATGCATGCACATCTGGGATTCAGGGGAGAGTCCAGGATGCCCAAATGGGAGTGGTCAGCATATGAATGAGACTGAATGAGATCACAGACGTGTAAATACAGAGAAGGAGCCTGAGAACTGAACCCTGGGGGCTTGTAAATTTCAGGGGCTGGGGGGGGATGAGGAAGACCCAGCAAGGTGATGGAGAAGGAGAAGCCATTTGGGGAGCAGGAAAGCTGATATCTTCTCCCATTTACTGATCAATCCGTCTCAGGAAAGGCAGGTTTACAAAGGGCTTAAGAATGAGGGTATTGGACTCAGTTGGATCTGGATTCAAATCTCCATCACAGTAAGTACAAAATGAGTTTAGACTTCATATATGCCACTGGAACTAGTATAGGACCTGGAGGGTATTTGTTCAGTAATCACTGATTGTGCATTACTATACACAGGGCATATACTGAGTGGCAAGGGAGTTTATGAGAAAGAATAAAAAAGAGGCCCTGGCCTCAGGGAGCTCAGAGTCCTGAGGGAAGGAGGAGTCCTAGAAGCTGATGATTGTCCATGACATCACAACATGATAAATTCCTGAATGAAAGTAAGAGCCATGCACCGAGAGAACAGAGGTTGAGTGATTAATCCAGCCTGCGATGGCCTGACTTAAATGTGATGGGTTTTTTTTTTTTTTCTCATTCACCTTTTACATGCCACTTTGCCCATAAAATTCATGACTTTTCTGAGCACCACCAGTTAACCTACATGACAGTTTATGAGAATGCTTTTCTTTAGGAGAAAAGAAGTGGGGGGAAAAAATCCTCAGGATATAGACTATGGTCCTACATTTTAAAAAATGAAGTTAAGAATTACCATCTTGAATGAAAGTGAATCTATAATTGCCTCTTAGCTCACATTGACAGCAGCTGCTATGTTCTCCCACTTTTGACTGTTAGCAAATCACTCCCTGGTGTGGTTCTCCCATCACAGGCTTAACTGCCCAGCCTGTTACATCTGGTGTGGGAGGCTTCAGTGATCTTAATCTTTTTCCTTGGGCGCTGATTTACCTTGCATTTTGGGGGCAGCTTTTCTTATTCAGATAGTGAAGCCCCAAGAATGTCAGCCTTTCCCATATTGAACAACCATACATTTCTCATGAAGAAGATTTCTAGCATCTTCTGGTGGTTTTTATTTCTCCTTGTTTTCCTCTCTGTGCATTTATTCTGACTAGCACTAAAAATTTTAGAAATAAAGTTTGCAGCTAAAGATGTCCTTCGTGAGTTTACCATAAATTCTTGCACTGAAAATTCCACAAAGGCAGATTGCAAAGCTGCTTGTAAGTCAGTGTTGAAGGCGGACTACCTTCATTCTGCAGACTTAGAACTCCTCCAGCTCTGCCTGAAGAGGGGATTTTGGAGCCAGATGAATGTTTGGATCATTGTGTCCTCCAATCCTAAAGTAACTGTACTGTAGTCTCTTTGATGGCTGGGGTGGATGACAGTGAATGTATCTGGGACAAGGCAGGAAAAGAGATGAGGGCAGCATGGGTAAGTGTTGAGCACTGTCAGCTGGGATCCAAGGAGGACATTCTCTTCAACCAGCCAGGAATATACCCAGGAACCAGTGTTTGTTCTTCCCAAAACAAAAAGACCATGAAGACTCATTAAAAGAAAATAACGTTAGATAAGTGTGTAGCCCTGATTCAAAAATGAAGAAAACACTAGCCTTTTCTCTTAGAAAAGATAGTGAAGGTTTATTTCCCTCGAAGGGTATATATTATTTGAAGAATAACTGCTCTTCAAAGTTGTCCCTGTACTTCAGCCTTTAACTAAAGGGACCAAGTCTCTTTTAAAGTTGGAATCCCAATGATACTGAGTACAATGGACTGAATATTTGTGTCCCCACGCCCCATTGCCAAATTCATATGTCGAAATCCTAACCCCCAATGTGATGGTAGCAGGAGCTGGGGCCTCTGGAAAGTGATTCGGCCATGAGGGTGGAGCCCTCATGAATGGGATTAGTGCCCTTATGAAAAGGACTCCAGAGAGCAACCTCGTCTCTTCCACCATGGGAGGACACAGCAAGAAGATGGCCTTCTAAGAACTTAGAAGTTGGTCTTCACCAGGCACCAAATCTTCTTGGAACTCCCAGCCTCCATAACTGTGAGAAATAAATATCTGTTGTTTATAAGCCACCCAGTCTATGGTACTTTGTTATAGCAGCCCAAATGGACTAAGACACCAAGTTTCTCCATGAGTAGATTAGCAAGGAGTTCAGTCTTCCTTCTGGTTTGGCCAAGTCTCTCAATGATGTGGACCCAGTCCAAAGGGTCAGTCCTGGTTACATTCATCAGCAGTCACTGCTGAAGCCTGGCTGTGCTCCAGGGGGCAAGAGCAGACATTCTCCCCAGCCCTCCCTGTGCCCTCCCCAACTCCCCCCAATTTGTTATACTCAGTCTCAGGCATGCCACTAGCTCCCAGTGGTATAGCTCTTTAGGGTCCGAGTTCTTCACTTGATGAGTGCATGGCCATTTCCCTTGGCACACCCATAGTGTCAAGGCAGGTGGGTTGGAAGGAGGCTTCAGCATCAGCCTCATGCCGTTCCCAGAGCCAACTCACCCCTATGATGGGCTCCAGGCCCTAGGTCACTACTGTCTTACGGTGAAGGTCATTTCAGTGGCCTTGTCACAACTGTCTGTCATTGAGCCTTGTCAGGACCCCTCTAGTTCATCTGACATGTTCTGGTGACTCTGAATCTCAAAGAGACTAGATCTACAAAGCTCAATGTGAGCCATTATTGTTGTTGAGCATCATTTGCTGTCTAAGCATAAGTTCCTATTAAATTAAACTGAATGAAATAGGAAGGTGGGGAGGAGTTGACTCTGCCACTCGCAGATGAGTGTGTGTGTGTGTGTGTGTGTGTGTGTGTGTTGTGGGGGGAGGAACAGGCTCTGAAGACCTGAGAGCGCATTCTACTGAGGTCCAGGACTCTAATTTTCCTTCTTGTGATTTCCTAAGAGAATCTAGGGTAGGACAATACCAAGGTGTTGAAGACAGATTTGGGGTGACAGGGAAATTTTATAACCTCTAGCCGTCATCAGCGTCAACTGTCTGAAGTTCTTGAAGCTTCAGCCAGTTTGGGCAGAGGCCTTGCACTGCCAGTAGTAACGACACAGAGCACTGGTGTAAGTTTGTACAGTCACGTGACAGGCCGGATAAAAATCGTACAGTAGGTGCCAGGAAACCCAGAGAGAGCTGCTAGGAGCCCTGGGAATCCGGAGAGAGGCAGGCGTGCTTCTTTGGTCTATCACAAACATCAACTGTTCACAACCCAATTAGCAGTGCTGAGTATCTCCTCTATGCTTCACCTTTAGGGAATGGAATGCGCTGGCTCTTCCTGTGCAAGAGTTGATCACCTCCTTGGGGAAAGCAGAAGGATGCACTCCTAGAAATAAATAATTAAGACAACAGGCTCTGGACAAGGCCCCTGAGCATGACCTTTAGCTACCCTGGTTACCACTGTATGACCAGCTACCTTCAGAAGGAAATGCTATATACCTCTCACATGACCACTCTACATAGCAACAACCTGATTCCTGGCATTAAGGAAGAGTTGGCTCCTAGTGGTCAGGGCGTTTGGGTTGAGAAGTGAGATGGCAGCAGCTGGCACCCCTTCTGTCCGTTCCAGAGCCAGGGTAGGCCATTTACCAAAAGGCTTTACTCCAGGCTTTACCATTCATCAAGAAGGCACAGACATCTCCCAGGAGAGGGTGGCTACTGTGCCTGGAGAGCCGGGTGCCTTGTTGTAGTGAAAAACCATCTGAACAAATAAAAAGACAAGGCTAAGTCAGGGTAGGTGGGAGCAGACACGGGCTGGCAGGGACATCTATCCTCGTATTGGATTAGAAGAGGTTGGCCATCTCCTGGGAGAGTGAGGTAGGTATTTCTTACAAAAAGCAAAGTCCCCCAGTTTCCTACAGGGCTATGAGCAAAAGTGCTGTTAATTATGTTAATTACAATAACAGAGCACTTCAGTTCTCAGGAGAGCTTTTCATCTTCAAAGGGACTCCAGGACGGAGCATTACCGGTTGACATGAAAGTCTCTGGAGTTTCAGAACTGAAGTCTGAAGTCCGAGGGGCCCTAGCTGTGTGGGACAGGCAATGCCCAAGGAATTCTCTTGCTTCAGGGTGGGGAGCAGGTCAAGGCAGGGTTATGTGTCCAGAAACTGGCCCTTGCCTCCCTGAAATTGGAGAGGCAGGGGGATGGAGTGTCAGCCTCAGTCCAGTTCAACCAAGTCCTGCCCCCTATATTGGGGTTGCCAGATAAGTTCAGTTAAATTTGAATTTCAGATAAGCAAAAAGTTCACGGATGCACTAAACAATTATTTGTTGCGTGCGCGCGCACACACACACACACACACACACACAGCCCCTGCGCAATCAGAGGCTGGGCTTCCTACCCAGACTCCTACCTGAGAGCTCAGCGAGTCGGGACGTGTTCCCCCAAAGCCACAGGGAACAGGTGCTCTCCAGACCTGCCCAGACCCAGTCTCTTTCCCACCCTCCTGTAGGAATGCGAGAAAGTCCTCCTTTCAGGGACTCAGGACTGGGCTGCTGGGCAGACAGTCCAGCCTTCCCAACTCCCTTATTTGCCTTGGATTTGGGGATGAAACAACCTCAGGGATGGAATGTCTCAAGCTTCCCTTCCCTCCCCTCTTTCCTTCTCTACACACTGATATGCACCCCACCACTCTGTAGCTTAAGGGAGAAGAAGCCTGTGGCCACCCACCCACCCCCATCGCCCTGAACTGCTGGAATAGAAATTCCTCTGTGACAAAACCCAGGAAGAAATGGTCCCTGGGCTGAGATGAGCTTTCTGCCTAGGCGGTGGAATCCAGGCCACCAGGACGGGTCTGGGCCTGAGCTAGAAAAGCCTCCGGTTTCCCAGGCTGGACTGGAAGGGAAGACAAGCTGGCACTTGCCACAGCGCAGAATAGCAACTGGGAGTTGGCCATGCCTGCTCTGAAACAGCGAAACTCTCGGGGCCTCCAGACATTGAAGCACTTAGAGAGAGGTTCCCCGGCCCCTAAACCTCCAGATCCAGCCCCTGGGTTCAGTCAGTCAGGGTCAAGGACAGAGCATCTTGCCTTCTTCACGCCCCCAGGACAGACACATGGTCATGCACATTCACATCCTGGGATATTACTTCAGGCCCGTGGGCAAGATTAACATTCCAAAGCTTGGGTTCCCCTCCATGACCTAATGCAAAGGACACAGGGGCAGGCAGATCGGGACTGGCCAGCTTCCTACTCACCATTTACCAGCTGGTAATTTATCCATTTACCTTGGATAAGACTCTTTTAAAGATTAAATTTAAGAAAAATCCCCCGATGGACTTGAGAATAAATCCACTTAAGGAAAATGAATGTGTGCAAGATGAACTGACTGGCCAGCAATGCAGTGCGTGGGGTTCTGGCACAGAAAGCAGTGCACTGAGCCGTGACTGTGCCTTCAGATACAAGCTTCTGGAAAGAGTCCAGAAATTGGTAAATTCCTCCCAGAACTGTAGAGAGGAACAACAGCTTTCCCCTGTGAAGTGTAATAGTTGGCAAAACATGCTAGTGTTTCCTTCTCTCCTTATCCTTTCTGAATAAACTGAAAGTGTCTGAATATATGAATAAAATGTGACACAGTTCATGGGCATCATTCAAATCATTCCCTGCCAATTATGGGAGTCTGTTGAACACTGAACAACAAATGTTTCTTGACTGACTAAACTATTGTCTGATTTGATGAAGGGAGGAAGAGAGGAAGAAAGAGGGAAAGGAAGGAAGGATTGATTTTATGGCAACTGAGTAGATCTTAGCAGAAATCCTGACTCCGATTTTAGAAGCCTCAAACACTGATATTCTATTTCCCCAAATCCCCCTTCACTGGCTCTATTGTTTTCCCACCTCCTTTCCTTTCTTTCTTGTTTTTAAATTAATTTTTATTGGAGTAGAGTTGCTTCACAATGTTGTGTTAGTTTCTGCTGTACAGCCCCCCTCCTTTCATTTCTATGTATGCAGCAGCCATGAGCAGCTCTGCTAATAATGTTTGTAAAAGAGTGAACTAGATCAGAAAAAGCCTGGTAGCTACCTGGTACCCCTAGGGATTTAGTCATCCAGGATCCTGGACAGCAAGATCTGGTGGGTCTTGTTTGGATTTGAAAGACCCAGAAGAAACTGCTACTGCTAGCAACTCAACGCTTTACAGATGTCACTGTGCTGGGGAGGGACAGGTGGTGAGTGGGCTGCCTCATCTCTGATTCCTAGGTCTGAATGAGATAAGAGAGGGAAAACAGTCCCAGAGAACGGGATCAGAACTTTCCCAGGGGAGTTAAAAGCAAGTGGAGCCACACACAGGCCATCTGAGCTGTCCCCACATCCTGGATAGGGGATGGGGGTGGTGTAAGGGTCTGACGAAGAGCTGTTTCTACTCTTCTACTCTTAGTCTACCTTAATCCATCTTTCTTTTTTTTTTTTTTTTTTTTCTTTTTGGCGCTACACAGGCCTCTCACTGTTGTGGCCTATCCCGTTGCGGAGCACAGGCTCTGGATGCACAGGCTCAGCGGCCATGGCTCACGGAACCAGCCGCTCCACAGCATGTGGTATCCTCCCAGACCGGGGCACGAACCCGTGTCCCCTGCATCAGCAGGCGGACTCTCAACCACTGCGCCACCAGGGAAGCCCAATCCATCTTTCTTGCAAGACATTTTGTCTATTTCCAAGTTCAGAGATTTGAACTTGAACCTGAGTGTGGCCACTTCCCGTGTCATCTATTGTCCTCCATGAGCCTCAGTTTCCTCAAGCGTACAATACGAATACTAATAACTAACACATACATATACATTTAGCAAACATGTATGAACACCTACTGTGTGCCCGGCTCTGTGGCAAGCACTGAGAACACAGTGGAAATAAGACAAAGTCCCTGTCCTCCTGGAGCTTACTTATACTCCAGGCAGAAGCCCCCAGAGGGCAGCTCCTATGCGGGGTTTTATATACAATTGAAATTTTATAGGTAATCAAAATTTTTTAAAAACTTGTTGCAAACATATAAAAAATTGGAAGATTTTATATAAAAATCTAGATTTCCCAGTGGCAAAACTGGGCCTGTCTTTCTGTACAGCAACCATCAGCCAGAACTCTGGCTGCTTCCTTTACAAGGAATGCATGCTTCCCAAGTAGACACAATCCTCAACATTCCCGGACACTCTTACCTTGTTAAAGCTTAAACAATATTTTTGTTTACTTGTTTGTTTACCTAAAACCCTGCAATGTTCCCTCACTGTAAATAGGAGAAAGTCTAGCTCTTTGATATGACATTCCATTCAAGGCCTTCCAGATCTGTTTCCTGCCTAATGCATCCCTATAAATGCTACACACCAGTAAACTGCAGTTTCCTGACCCTCCCATGTGGTACCTCTGAACCTGTGCAGTGCTATTTTCTTTGCCTAAAATGTCCTTTGTTTCTGTTTTTCTCTCCAGATAATTAATATTGACATTTAAGGGTCATCCTAAACACCTCCCTCTCCCTTTCTGCAGGCTTCCTGTGAGGAAATGCCCAGAGGGTCACATGGTCTGGAGACCCATAAAGATGCAAATGGTCCACTTGAGACCAAAAGGGAATCAAGTGTTCTTTATCTTATGGTTGGGCCCAGGGACCTTCCAATTGGTGGCAACTTGTAAAAAGCCTCAGCTTTCCAAATAAGTGGGGACAAAATATAAACATTAAATGAAATAATGTCTGTAAGTGAAATTAGACAATACTTTTTAAAAAATTGAATGGAATTATTGATGCTGGATAAGTAGCAGCTATTATTCCAGTTGTTATTATTATTCGAAGTGGAGGCCAGTTCATCAAGGATGATAGGTCAGCCACTGCCAAGTGTGTTCAGGGAAGAAGAGTCTGTTAGGGCTACAGGGTAGCAGAATAGTAAGAGATGTGATTGGACAAACAGAAGAGGGCCAGCAAGGGGCCTTCCAACTCATCTCCCTGCTTGGCCATTTTCTCCTTTCTCTTTATTTTAAACACAGCAGCCAGAGTGATCCTGCAGAACAAGTCGCCCCACGTCACTTTTCTGCTCAAAACCCCTAGGGGCCCCCTATCTCTATCAGAGTAAAAGCTGCAGCTGTTAGATCTCAGATCTCACATCCCAGCCGTCTCCCCTCTCTCCTCATTCTGCCAGACACTGGGCCTCATTCTGACCTCCCTGCTCATCCTTCAAAGTGTGCTCTTACCTCAGGGCCTTTGCACTTGCCAGCCTCTCTTTCTGGACCCATATTCCCTCTGCTATCCCCAGGGTTCCCTCCTTCATTTTCTTAGATCTTTACTTAGATGTCTTCTTCTTGCTGGTTAGTCTATCTAAAATTTTACTTCTCCCTCGCCCCCTCCACTTCCTGACCTGTTGCCTTATTGCTCTTAGAACTTATCACCAACTAACATGCTTTACTTAACGTACTTGTTTATCTTGGTTATCGTCTATCTCCCCCACTAGAATATAAGCACTCTAAGAGCAGAAGTTTTTATCTGTTTGTCATGCTCACTGCTGTATCCCCAGCACCTAGAACAGAGCCTGACCCATGGTAGACATGCAATAAACATTTGTTGGATGAGTGAATCAAGTTTCTTGATTCAATAAACATTGGGAAATCACAGAATGTTTTTGACCAGAAGAGTAAACCGATCAGAGCTCACAAAGGGGCTTAGGATAGATTAGGGTAGGGGATAGGATGGGGCCACAATAGTAGAAGGATACACATGGGAAGGTTTAAACAGAGGGCTTCAGTAGGAATAAAAGAAAACAGTAGGAGGCAGTAAGTTTCATGAGGGCAGGGATTTTGTCTGGCATATAAGAGGCGCTGAATAAATATTTACTGAAGGATGAATGAAGGAATGATGCTTGTGTCTCATGTGGGATGGACCCAGGGCTCTGGTTTGGGTCTGTCTTAGAAAAGATATAAATCCTTTTTGATCTTGACTCGGATGCGCTCGTGGTCAGGGCTTACACGAGATCAACACTGAACTCTTATATCTGTATGTACATCTTCCCTTTCTTCCTGGATTGGGTTAACCTTCCATGGCATGTAGTCACCTTGTAGGCCTCAGTTCAACTCAGAGAAATTGGGATTCAGACTGTGGGAATTGAGGAGGGGGGTCGAGCTGTAGGTGTCTAGGAGCAGCATCCAGATCGAATGACCTGTTTGAATGCTATGCAACCAAAGTTTTAAGTGATGTGGAGAAGTTAGTGTGGAAGGCAGCCCATAGTGTGGAAAATCAGTGTGCCAGTCCAGAGCCACTCAAGAGAGAGGAAATCCCTGTGGACACCATCTTTACCTTTTCTGCAGAACGATAGGTAATGGAATAGGAGGCTAATCTAGGTTGAGGTTGTGTATGTGGACACTGTTAAGAGAAAGTTCCCACAGTGGAGGGGTGGAGGGATGGAGGGTACTTGGTCAAAGAACCTCTCATTCATGCCCTCCCTTGTCTACCCTTTAGTTAGCTACCTCTCCTCAAAGGAGTTACTCACTAGGCTCTGATATCCACACTTGGACCTTGCCCCTAATACAATCAACAGAAATGAGGTGCTTCACATTCTCCCTACCCCAAGAATAAATAATACAGTAACTCATTTCTGAACTCTTCAGGTTTTAATTAAACCAATGCCTGGTGACCAGAACTGTGCCAGATCCTTGCCTAAATATGGGAGGTGCAGCAGTTGAGAAAACATACATTTGCTGCTTCACTTATTTGTTGCTTTACTTATTTCATTGAATCCTTCTGTCAGTCCTGAGAAATAGGCAGTATCCTCATGCATGAGTTGAGTAAACTGAGGCCCAGACAGCTCACACAGCTAGGAATTGAAAGAGGGGAAATCTGAGACAACTTTTGACTAATTCCAAAGCACACATTGTTTTTCTGAGGACGTCAGTGCTGCCTCTATAAGTTACTTGTAGAACTAGGAATTGTTAGAACTAGAAGGTGATTGTGGCATTTGTTCAGCTCCTTCAGATAAAGGGGCTCAGGCTCAGACAGAGACGGTGACAAGCTCTGCTGTCACCAAGTACCAAAGAAAGATCTGACACCCAGGTCTCTCCTGAGTCCCAGGTGCTCTTGCTCCTTTCTTTAAAAAAAAAATACTTATAATAATATTTTTCTTAAATTTTATATATATCTGCTTTAAAAATTAAATAGTACTGAAAGTTTTATAATCAAAATATCAGCCCTCCCCACTCCTTATTTTTGTTAACATAATATTTCATCTCCTAATATTTCCTGTTGAAATCTTTCATCCATCTTATCTCCCCACCTGTGCTTTTGTCCTCTCTTAACCTTGTGGGTTAAAATCTTTTTTTTTTTTTAAATTCCTTCATTGTCATTTTACTGGAATGGCCTGGGGAGGGAGACACGATAAAACACATTTGGTCAATCAGTCTTACTGAACAGAAGTCCAGTTTTTCGTCTCACTGACCCCCAATGATCCTGTATCCCCAGATAACTCACTTTTCTGAAGTCAACACATTCTCCATTGCTCGTGGAGATCACCCTGCCCCTAGCCCTGTGCCAGGAGCTCCTGACTTACAGGAGTTCCTGTCTGGCCTGTGCCTTGCTGCCCTCAAGGACTTGACTAAGGCCTGGAGAGAATGATTTACAGGAGGAAACAAAAAGCAGATAATAGCAGTGAGAAGCCCTCCCATCCACACAGCACTTGTCCAATTTCAGAGAGCTTTCATATCCACGATCTCATATCATAGCCATAGATAATCAAAGGATAGGTAGTTTGGTGCTGACCAAAGTCAAAATCAGGACACTGCTCTGTCCCAACAGGGAAACATATTTGAAATCAGGACTATGAACCCTCACGTTCATGGTACTTGTAACTTCTTGTTTGGCTCTTTTATCTGCAGGTCCACTGACAACTTTCTTTGCCAGGGGAGATGGAAGTGGACTGTTAGATTGGTGCTGAAGGGAAGAAGTTTGGAGGGAGGGCCCCAGGTGGGCAGCGTACTTCCAAGGGAGTTACTGAGCCTTCTTTTTCCTCCTCCTCCTCTTATACAGATCCAAGTTTGGAATAAAGAAAGCTGCTTCTCTGAGAACACTTACCAGTGCTCAGCTTGGTCCAAGGATAAGAAGAGAGTCAGAAACAAGTAATTCTGAACACGTTAGCGGAGAATTCTCCTAAAGTCCCAAGCCAAAGTCTGTTTCATTGTCTGGGTTGGAAAGTGAGATAGATTCATTTATGGATTTCTGCTGCAGCTTCCGTTGCAGAAAGCTCAGTGATTCTAGGATTTGGATTGCATTCTGGGATGCAGTCTATGGAGGGTAAGGGGACAGAGGAAGGGGCAACAGCAATGTGCACTACAATTTAGGTTGTTGTTCAGGCAATGTGTTAGGCCCATCGGTGGCCCCAGTACCTTGAAACACTTGATGGAGCCAGAGATAAGCCAGGGCCCAGAAAGGACTTGCGGTAGACCTGGTGGGTTCCAGAATTGCCTTCCAGAGGCTGGCTGGGGTCTGAGTTCCTCTGAGAGAGCACAGAATTGGATTGTTTAGCTTGAAGTCCCTACCCCTTCTTCAAGAGCTCCACTGACGTGCAGCCCAGTCTCTGAGATTATTTGCTGTCACTGATTCCAGGAACACTCTCCACTGTACCAAGCCATTGGGAAAGGTTCCAGTTGCCATGCCCTCTACTCTGCCAAGAAGAGGGTGGGATTTGGGTCACATTTGGGCTTTGGGCTTTATTGTCCTATGTTTGATATTGCAGAGACCAAAGCCACAGGGTGGTGAAAAAGACCCCTCCTCACCAGGTAAGATTTGCCTGGGAGCCAGAGAGGGAAATTCCCTGATTCCCTGTAGTTATGAATCACGGCCTCTGTGCTCAAACGTACATCCCACTGCCTGAAACTCAGACTCACAAGTGACTCAGTAAGGCCTCACCTGAGCAGGGACGGAGGGCAAAATGCTGGGAACACTGCAGGCTCAAGCCACACTGGGGAAGTCTGAATCCCGTGAGAGCTCTTTTGAGAACATAGAAGAACTGATTCCTCTAGAGCCCTTGCAGAGACTCACAAGATGTTCTTATTCCTCAGACCAAGCAGATGAGGTATGTCTCAAGCAAAGGAGACTTCAGGGTAGCCTATTGCCAGCTCTCATCATTTGAAGAGCCAGGAGTTTCCTCCTGATCTCTACCTTAATTCCTCCTGCTTTATTCCCTTTCACTGATTCTTCAGTAGGGTGACACAGGAGTTGTTCACCATAATATCGACAGTGTCTAGATGCATGGGTAACTTAAAAAAAAAAAAATTAACGACCAGTGCAGCACAGTCAGAATAGAGTCTGGCTGGGGTGCTGAACAGGGTCCAACTGGGAAGAGCTCTGGGCTTGGGTTCTAGTCTTGGCTTTGTGGCTAATTTGCTATGTGACCTTAAGCAAATCACTTGACCTCCTTGGGCCTCAGTTTTCTCACCTTTAAAAAAGGGATATTTGGACTAGAGGTTGCAAACTCATATGCCTACAGAATCGGGAAATTAAAGTAAATGAGTGAATCCAATATGATGGGGTTGTCCTGACTGCTACCTGTAGACTCCCTCTAAATGGGCAGCTGCTGCCTGTTGGAAATGCTGACCTAGGCTGTCCAGAGCATTTGACTCTTCAAGAGATGCTAAGGACCTGGATGTTTATGTGAAATCTCCCAATGTTTAAAAAACTGTGTGGGGGACTTCCCTCGTGGCACAGTGGTTGAGAATCCTCCTGCCAATGCAGGGGACACAGGTTCGAGCCCTGGTCCGGGAAGATCCCACATGCCGTGGAGCAACTAAGCCCGTGCACCACAACAACTGAGCCCGCATGCTGCAACTACTGAGCCCGTGTGCTGCAACTACTGAAGCCCATGCACCTAGAGCCCGTGCTCTGTGACAAGAGAAGCCACCGCAATGAGAAGCCCATTCACCGCAACGAAGAGTAGCCCCCGCTTGCCGCAACTAGAGAAAGCCCACGCGCAGCAACGAAGACCCAATGTAGCCAAAAAATTTTTAAAAAAGTAAAAAACCAAAAAACGTGTGGGTCAAACAAACATCTCTAAGCCAGTTTCATCCCTAGACTAGAGGATTTGAAGGGCCCTCCCAGCTCGAATTTTCTGATTCTAAACTCTGTGTCTTCCAGGGAATTCCCTGGTGGTCCAGTGGTTAGGATTTGGAGCTTTCACTGTTGTGGCCCCGGGGTTCAACCCCTGGTCAGGGAACTAAGATCCCACAAGCCACACAGAGCAGAAGAAAAAAAAATGTGTCTTCCAAAGAAGATCACTAAGAAATCACCTTAGTTATGGTAATTTCAGCTACTGGAAAAGTGAATGTCTGTGTGTGCACTCATACTCGTATGCCATTGGGCTTTTGGCTCCCCTCAAATGACACTCTCCTGGTGGTCTTCCTCCATCACACACACCTGCAGTGGGCTGTTTGCTTGGTCTCAGGAGCCCAGCCCTGGGCCTGATGGAAGATATGGCTTGTCCGGTGAGTTCATCAGCAGTAATAGGCTGGCTGTGCTGACGAGATAGCCCTTCTCTTCCCCTAAGTGAAGGGAAGAGTGGCCACAAGCAGTGACTGAGACAGAGGCTGCCTGAGTCAGGATCTGGGCCTTGCTGCCTTCCCAGGCCTTTGCTAGCTATGTCCCCAGGCTGAATTGGGACTAGGAATCAAGTCCACAGTATTACCAAATCTGGAGCTCTCCAACCCATCTGTATTAGTTTACTAGGGCTACTGCAAAAAAGTAGCACAGACTGGCTGGCTTAAACAACAGAAATTTATTGTCTTACAGTTCTGGAGGCTAGAAGTCCAAAATCAAGGTGTCTGTAACGTTGGTTCCTGCTGAGGACTTTGAGTGAGGAAAGGATCTGTCCCAGGCTTCTCTCCTTGGCTTGAAGATGGCTGTCTTCTCCCTGCGTCTCTTCACATCATCTTCCCTCAATGCCTATCTGTCTCTGTGTCCAAATTTCCTTTTTTTTTTAGAATGACACAAGTTGTATTTGATTAGGGCGCACTCTAATGACTGCATTTCAACTTGCTTACCTCCGTGAAGACTTTATCTCCAAGCACGATCTCATTCTGAGATCCTGCAGGTTATAGGACCTCAACATCTGAATTTGGGGGGGACACAATTCAGTCATAACACTACTCCATCATGGTCTCCCACACATTGCTTTAAACTCCAAAACCTAAGTACCCTGCTTATGCCCCTTCTTACCTGTGACAGCCTAGTGCTTCCACATCTCATGTGCTAGTACTCAGCTCACCGTAAGCATGCACTTTACGTGGACCGGAGTTCTCTGCAGTGGGAAAGGTGAGAGAACTTTTATCAAGTACCTGTTAAGGGACATACGGGCCTTGGATTTCAGGTAACAGTAGATGTCTGTTTCTTCCATGAGGCAATGCCAATATGGTACTTTTTATCCTCACACCAATAAAAATGGTATTTATACTGCACTTGGAAAGTGCCAAATACTGTTCCAAGCACTTTATATGAAGTAATTTTTTGAATGCCCACAACACGCCTTTGAGGTGGGTACTATTATTTACCTCCTTCTACAGATAAGAAACTGAGGCCCAGACAGCTTAAAAAACTTGCCCAAGTCTGTAGTAACTGGTGGAGTTGGATTTGAATCTCAGTAGTTGGCTCCAGAGGCCATGCTTTTAATCATTACCTGATAGTATTTGGAAAAGGCAGGACTATTATTCTCATTGACTAGATGAGGAAACTGAAACTGAGCAGCTAAGCAACTCACTCGGGGTCATAGGGGTAAAAGGCAGAGTGAAGGCAGAATTCCTGCCCTGTAAGCCACGGGTCTTCCCTCAGAAGGGACCAAGTGTCCCGAGTCCCTCCCTTCCCCATACCCCACTCCACTTATACAGGCCCACAGGTATTAGGGCCAACACAGAATCTCTAAATCCTTATTTGTAGTTAACTGTCTCCACATCGCAGGGGGATTATGGGGCATGAAGGAAGGGAGGCACCTTCTCGACTTAGATCTAAGTCTTTTCGACTTATTTTTCCTCCCAGTCGCTTCCAGTTCAGAAGACCACTAGCCCCAGGGGGTCAGGTCTAGACCCCAGTCCCGGAATTTTCTCAGCCCGGATTAGAAGCGGGGGAGGGCGGTGGGGAAGGGGCTGGTGGGGTGCTGGGCTGCCCAGGAACACGGAGTATCATATTTCTCGCAACCCGCCAATCCTGAACGCGGGGGGGCGTGGCCACACCTGGGAGGCGTGGCCGGACGGCAGATGGGTCCGCGGCGTCCCGAGGCGAGGCGCTGACGTGAGCTTGGCTCACCTGGGCGGGGAAGGTGAGGGATGGTGTGGGACCGGGAGCGGAGCCTGCAGTCCCTACCTGCGCAGAGCCAGGTGTTGCTTGCCCAAGCGGCCGAGGAGAGCAGTGGCGACGGGTGATCCTAACTGGGGACTTGGTTCGGAGGGACGTTCGCTTCTGGCAGCCGGATTGAAGAAAGGTGGGGACGCCAACGTCTGGAGCCTCGCTTGAGGGAGGGAGGACACGCCCGCCGGTGAAGAAGCGTCCCCTCCAGAGTTTGTGGGGGTGAGGAAAGCTTGCTTAAGGACATCTGTTTGTTTGGGGATAGCCTGTAGGGCTGGGTGCCCATCGCTCTGCTTCAGGTAGCTTTCGGGCGGTCCTAGCCCGGGGGGGCGCTGGGCCCTTACCGACCCCCTACTTCTGTCGACTCCCTTTCCCTCCCGCCCAACTGGAGTGTGACGCTCTCGGGCCCCTACCCACCAGCCGTCGGGGAGCGCTAAGGCTCCTCCACCACGCTGGTCCTCCCAGCGCACCGCTCCGCAGGCCCCTGGATCCCGAAGAGGGGATTTCCCAGGCCGGCCGGCGCTTGATCTTGGGTGTTTTGGGAAATTGCGCGTCGGGCCGGCCAGTAAGTTTAGCCAGTTTGTTTCCTCTCCTGGGATTTGTTTAGCACAGTCAGGCCCCTGCCCTGGGCCTGAGAGACACCCGTGAATTTCCAAGTAGCGAAGCTACGTGCTGGCGAGGGCGGCGCCGGGCGTGGTTGCTCTGGGGGTGAGGCCCTCTTCGCCTGAAAGGGCTGGAGGGCTGGTATAGAGAAGTGGGGAAAGTCTTCCAGGCCTGACTGGAAAGCAGGCCCAGGGTGCCACTGTTTACAGGGAGCCTGCTGTGTGGTAAAGGGGTCATCCCTACCCCAGCCCTGCTCTCTTGGTGGATGTCAGAAGTGGAAGCCAGGGAAGGGAGAGGAAGAAGGCGTTTGAGTAGGGGTTGGTGAAAGCTGATGCCGACCCAGGAGAGTAGTTTTCGATGTTTGTCTCCTGGGTGAGAGCAGCACCTCTGCCCTGTAGCTCCCTCTCCAGCCGCCAACTTCAATCAAGCAGGGAGGCAGGGTGTGGGCATTATGGCTCGAGGCCCAGAATTTACCCCTGAACAGGGCTAAACTAAACGGAGGAAAGACTGGGGAACGTGGAAGATGGCATTTCAGGTCTCTCCAGGAGGAAGGGAAAAAGCAGGACCACTCCGGAGGCCTGTCTGCAAGAAATGAGGGTGTGTGTTTTACTCTGAGCAAAACCACTGACGACTGAATCTTGGCTTTGGGGTGGCCGTGTTCCTGGAAACTAGTCTGGGCAGGGGCTGCAGAGGCGGCAGTACAGGTGTTTGTAGGGGACCTGTTCCCTGGAATGGGGGTGTGAGATCGGATGGTTTATGCCTTGGGGAGGTTGATAGTGTCCCTGCTCAGTGCCCAGTATGAGGGGAGTGGATGGGTTAAATCTTTGTTCTTTGGCTAGTTGAATACCTGTTGGAGACACAGGCCTTGAATTTTGCTGTGATGGCAGCTAGAGATGCCAGAGCTGAGTTAAAGTAGGCTAAGCTTGTTCTGTGGGCATTGGGATTTGGGTGGTGAGAGTGTTCTGAAAGAGAACTCTGGTTTAGGTGTGTTTAAGGGTGGGTGTCATGCAGTCTCCTCCCTAACCACTTCGTTGGCCCTCCATGCTGCTTGGATCTTTGTTGATGTCTTTCATTTACTTTCTTGGTGTATAGAAGAAGGGAGGGACTTAGAAGGCTGGGTGCAGTGGCAGGATATGGTACAGCACACTCTGACTGAGCAGTGTTGGGTCCCAGATAAAACACTTTGCTGTGCCTCAGTTAACCCAGCTGTAAAATGGGGATGATAACAATGGGGATGACCATTTCATTATGAGGATGAAATCAGACACGTTAAACAAAAGCGCATGAAAAAACTGTTAAGCCTATGTAGGTAGAGGATTGTTGTTACCATGGTTTCATTAGCTGAAGGCCATCATCTTTTATATCTCCCAGTGACCAAGAAATGTCTTAGCTTCCTGTGGTTAAAAAAAATACTACTTGTAGTATTTTGTTTTTAAGTTGTGAATCGACACACGGCATTGTAGGAAAATGTGAATCGTATATAGAAGTACTTAGGCACGTATAAAATTCACCCACAGTCCTATCACCAGGTAACCACTAAGAACTTCTTGTCGCATCGATGTATTATTTGTTTCCCTTTCAAAAATTCTCTGTGCTTATGTACACAAGTGCGCATCCTGTTACAAGATGGAGATACTACTATACAGTCAATATTGTATGATGCCTTTTTCCCCCTTAAGTACATATTTAAACATTTTCCCAGATCCAGTAAAAATTCTTCAGATGCCTCGATGTTAATGGCTACTTGCTATTGCAACCTATGAATGTCTAATTAGATATTTTTCTCTGTGATCTTGGTTGCTTCCAAAGTTTGCCTCTCTGCCTGTTCTTATAGTCTTAGGTGCTGGGTGGCAGGTGGAGGAGATCTCGGTGGACTTTCAGAAGGTGGAGAGGGTTAGCTGTGATGGAGGTGGGGCATAGAGGAGGAGGAGGCTGGGGCAGCGTTGCTCCTGTGTACTGCCATCTTGGGAGAATGCTGAGAACACAGGGCTCTAGATCTTAGTCATCGACCTCTAAGGGTGGCTGCCTCTCCCTCCCCATCACTCTGTGCAGTTCCTTGCGTTGGCCTGGTTGCCTTAATTTTTTTTGATGTGCTGTGGATCAACTAGGATAAGCCCTTTTCTTCAAAGCCCATGATCCGTCAAGAGGTGGATTTCACGTGTCTGCCAGGCCTCGACACAAGACTGACCAATATTGCAACAGAAATTCTCGAAAGCCCCTCACTAGGTGGACCAGTTTGCTCCCCGTTTCCCTGTTCTCTTTGTTCTTCCCTTACCCCATCCCCCTTCCTGCAGGCCAGGACTGAGGAAGAGAAGGCTAGAACTTGCCCTGGGGAGAATATGCATTCCCTCCTCCTTATAAGGTAAATGTTCTCCATGGTTTGATAGCTTGACTTTGCAGTCCTACAGAGCAACCTACACCAAGGCCAAGAACATGGGGGTGGGGGGCACTTGAGTACCGAGTGCTACCTCACCTACCCACTGTGAGCTGCTCCCAGGGGGGAAGGTTTCAGTTGCAGGACTTGGTAATTGGGTCAGAAGGCTCAGGTGAGAGCAGGTCCTGCCTTGCTCTTAAAGTGCCAGTGACCGAGCTGGGTTTGAGTTTTCCCATTTGTTGGGAGCCTGGCTGGGGAGAGAAGTGGCCTTAGGACCCACCCCTTAAGCTAAGTTCCTCCGAGGGGGAGCCTTCGGGGGAGCCTTCGGCTGACTCAGCTGGTTTGGGTTCTGAACCGCGATCCAGGTGGGAATCTTTCTGGGTGGGAAGGTGACTTATTTATCTTCCTTTTCTCAGGTCAGTGGATGTTTGAGCAATTCCAATGTGGATTTCTTCAGGGAGTCTGATGAGAACATTGTGTTTAGTAACTAATGTCGCCCTTGTCACACAGTAGCTGACGGACAAATATTTGTTGAATGAACGTTCTTTTGCAGGCCTGTCTTTCTCACCCGAAGTAAAAACAAAGAGAAATGAGAACGCCAAAAAATCTAAACACAACGCCCCAGGCAAACACTTCTCCGGTAACTGCTTTTTCCTTTAGGCACCCAATCTGGGCAGGCCTTTGTTTCCCCGCTGTGAGCGCTGGCCGCTGCCACCAATGTTATATGCTACGTTATGCCCTTTAAGAGAATCACTTGCAGACTTTACCCAGGCTGGCTCCAGCAACCAATCAGTTCAATTCAGCCTCTGTGGGCAGGTAAACAGACCCAGGTGAGGAGGCTGTCCCAGCAGTACAGAGCTTGTCTTATGACTGGTTTTAGTACTCTATAGGGTTAAGAACTGTGGTATTTGATCATTCTAGGGCATCTTAGCTTTACCAGACTCAGATACAGGGCAGGGTTCTTACACTTTGTCTCCAGTGCTCCCAAGCCTTCTCCTAGACACTGGATTGTCGTGGGGATGACCAGCTCAGACCCCCCACACCCCGCATTTTTTTTTTTGGTGCAGAAACTTTGGGTGGCCCAGAGAAAGGAAAACTGACTTGAGGCCCAGCTCTCAGATCCCTGTGGATACACTGCCTGCTCATCTATGTGAGGACTTTGGAACCAGGGACCATCCCTCCCCTACTTCTCTCTCATCACGATGGTGTCATTTCTTCCTAAAATATTCCCATTCACCTTAGTTGTCTAAAAAGAGAGCATGCTTCAAGTTCTTGCCTATATACCTGCTATTTCCGTAACTTTTTTCTTCCTTCTCCCGAGATGAGATTGAAAAGAGCAGTTTCTCTTCTCTTCCCTTGGTACTTGCGGAAGGACTGTTTTCCAGCAGGGATGACATCATCTCTTTATTTTTCTGCCTCAGGATTTAAATAGAAGAAATGTGATCTACTTACGTGATAAGTCTGATTTGGCTAGAGCATGAAAACTAAATGGCTTTGGAATAAGAATCAAAAGAACCTTTTAACCTGTTTTCTTTTCTTCCCCACCTGGCACAGTTTATTCCCATATTTAGTTTCTTTGCTGTAATCTAATGGAACTGTAGCTCTATCATATGGGAACAGTGGCTGGGAACTTTTCCCAGGGGCTGGCCTAATTCTCCTCTCCCCATTTCTTCCCCCTCCCCCCAACCCAGATCATGGCTCTCCACCCCCGCAGAGTTCGGCTGAAGCCCTGGTTGGTGGCCCAAGTGGATAGTGGCCTGTACCCTGGGCTCATCTGGCTACATAGGGACTCCAAACGCTTCCAGATTCCCTAGAAACATGCCACCCGGCATAGCCCCCAACAAGAGGAGGAAAATACCATTTTCAAGGTCAAGGTATTCTTTTACCATCTGACTTGAAGTGTTTTCCAGTTCTCTCAGACCTTTCTGGTTTTTTGTTCTTCTGTTTTCAATTTTGGCTTGAAGAAGGTACTAGATCCAAAATGCTGATGCAACAAAAAGAATGTTTATGATGGGGGGTGGGGGCAAACTTAGCAGGCATAGTAATTTCTCTTGTTGGGGCATGTCTGTTACGGTTGAGGCCATTTATTCTTTCCCATTGGTCAAAGCTACTCAACTCACATCCCAAGGGATCCCAGGTGTGATTGGCTAAACTCCTGTAAGTGCGTGTATGCTGTGTATGTTGTTCTAGAACTCCCAAGGGTCAGCCAGCAGTCAACCCTTCATTCGCTCAGGGCTCTTGCTCTGGCCCGGGAATGGCTGTCCAGATCAGGGCAGAACTCCTGAGTGTTAGCAGGCTCCTAACAGCCTGTAGAATGGGTGTCGAGGGCCCTTTGCAAGTGTTTCTTTTGATGTTAAAACATTTTGCCCCATCCATAACCTCCGCTTAAAAATGAAAGGCGATTTAATTACAGGTTTTTATTCTACAGATATGTTTTCCTAACTGAAGAGTAGCTCTGATGTGAGAGTTATTTTGCTTCACTGAAACTAAGATTGAATCACGTGGCATTTCATAAAATGTCAGTGAAACCAAAGTCTAAGACAGAAGTAGGTGGGAAGCTCGTTGTGGGAAGGGGTATTATGTGGTTTGTAACTCCGGAGCCCATGCCTCTGCTCCAGACCAACTTCTCTGTGCTGGTCAGTCTTCCATCTCATGAGTAGCTTTAGTTCCTGTACTCCCAAGACTCGGAGAAATGAGTTTGCCCATTTCTTCCCTGACTATAAGTTGGAAGTCAGAAGTGAAATCCAGTCCCTGCCCTGAGCCTCTCAAGATTGATGCTCCAGGTTCTTGCTGAGACTGGGCCAGGAAAGGTGGGCTCATACCTCAAAGGAGAGAGAGCCAACTTAGAGTTGTTTCCCACCCAACTCAGTTATATTGGGTGTAGAGATGAGAGGTAGAAGAAAAATTGGCCTGTGAATATTAGAAAGTAAATGAATGCTTTTAATGTAAACATTAAATAATGATATGAAAGTGGTAAGGAAAACATCTGTAAATCAGCACCAACGACTGGAGCTGGCATCAGAGGGGGATGGGCCTGCCCTGGCCCAGCTGGCCTCTCGCTGTGGCCTTGGTCTGAAACTGGACTTGCTGTTGAAGTGCCTGGTGGTGGCTGGCCATGTGGGAGGAGACTGGTTCCTGAAAGCTCCATTCGTGAGAATGTTCTGTATGCTTAGGGCTTGAGGAAAAATTGGCTGTGGGAAGCTGCTTTGTCCTACTTATATCTGTGTATCTGTTTGCAGAATGCTAAGGGAGGGCCTGGGTGTCAGGAGAAGAGTGAGGGTGCTTTCACAGATCCCAAGCTCTGACAGGCCTTTGGCAGGATATGGGGTGTGGGCAGTTCTGACTAGCATTAAGTGGGTGCCTGCTGCATACCCTAGGTCCATTATCTCATTTGCTTCTCGAGAACACTGTAAGGGGGGCGGCACCCTCATGTTACAGATGCAGAAGCTGAGTCTCAGAGGGGCTAAGTAACTTGCCCAAGTCACATAGCCAATAAGCGGTGGGGTTAGGGTTTGAACCCAGGCCTATCAGCTCCCCCATTATCAGAGGGCCCCTTCTGACCAGGAGCTGGAAGACCTGGCTTCAGATCCTACTACCATCCCTTGCATGTGTGGTCTTGAACAAGTCACATAATCTCTTTGGGCTTTAGCTTCCCCTTCAGTAAAATGGGGCTAAAACCAGTCTTGCCTGCCTCACAGGATTGTTGTGAGAATTGAGTGAAATCAGTGTGTGGGAAGGGACTCGTAAATTGCCATGAAAATGCAGAGACTGTGTCCATTTTAGGAAGAGAAATAGGGACCTGCCCAGTGACCAGAATCTCAGAGGCAAGACTCAGAATGGGTTTGAATAAGGGATGTTTATAAAGCACAACGATTGTCATGTGGTGGGTACCACCCTCTGCTGCATCAGCCTCAGGTTCTCTGCATCATCTGAGTGGGCCCTGGGGAACGGCTGTGTTGTGAGCAGGATGTTAGTCTGGCTGCTCTCTGTGGAGGGGCAGGGATTCAGGGAGCCACAGAAATTTTGCAGACCTGTGCCAAAGTCAGCACAGCCCAAGCCAGCTGGATGGGGCCAGAGCGGGAGTGGGCACGGAGGATCAAGCAAAGAGAGGGGAAAACGTGAGGAGGCAGCAGCCAGGTACTGCCAGGGGCAACTGGAGACGTGCCTCTCCGACACTAGGGACTGATGAGGTTGAAATCCCCTGCAGGGGGTTGGATGGAATGGAGCCTGCTGAGTGCCCAAGGGCAGCAGCTTTGTCAAACTGCTTCATTCCATACTGCACATCAAGTGGAGGAGCCCCCAGGTCTGAGAAGGTGGTAAGAAGAAATGAGTGCATTGGAGGAGAAGGATTTTAGCTCGGCTGTTGAGAGAAGCTTCCTCATGATTGTGAGGCTCCGCAGGGATTGACTGAGGGAGACCAGAGAGCTCAAAGGATGGGGCCGGAAAAGTTCCATTTCGGCTTGAGGAAGTAGTCTAGTTCAGGAGCAGAGGCGGGGAGTTGGGACTGGACAAGCGATGTGCCCTGTCCACTTGAACAAGCTGCCGTGTGCTTCCTGACCTTGAGTCCTCTGCAAAAGACATCCCCCTTTTCTGCACCAGCACATACGTCACAGCCCTGAAGAAAGTGTAGACATCTGAGATACGTTAACAGTGGGGGAGGGCTGATATCCCGTGAACAGACACACAAATGCCCGTTAGACCTGGAAATTGAAAACCAGAGAGGCGGGGCCACACTGGTCTTGGCCCAGGCCACCAGCCACTGGTGTTCCCAGCAAAATGTTCCCAATGTGGGAGTTTGAGGAAGCAGGGAAAGACAGGTGGTGTGAGTTTATTAGGACTTGAGGCCCTCAGCCTCGCACTGAGGCAAGCTGAACCCCCAGAGCGTGCTTCCTGCCCTCCTATGGGCTGCTACTCCTAAAGGTACTTGGTTTCAACAGTTATTTGTGCATCAGATTAAAGACTGAAGGGAGAGGGAGCAGCAAGCCTAAATTCTTCATATCATACGCCACCTCCCTTTCTCTTCTTATTATATAAGCAATTCATGTGAAAAACAAATAAGGCAAACAAAACAAAACAGAATTACCTGAAATCTTGCTATCCAAAAGTTACCATTAGTATTTTGGTGTATACTTGTTCCAGATTTTTATTTTCAACCCTTCATTAAGGCCATTGTAGTCTTGACAGATGATGCTGGCACAAGCACTTGAGATGAGGCTCCTCTTTTTAAAATATTGTATTTGCATTTGGCTTAATTTCTCTCAGGCCCTGCCTTGCCTGGTCCCCAGCGTGGTGTTTTCTGCTGCAGTCTCTGTCAATTGGAGTTGGGGTGATGGGGCGGTCAGGCAAGGCTGTGTGTATCTGTGTCTGTATGAGGGAGGGCGGGCACACTTTCCAGTGTTTCTGGGCAACAAGCAGGCACTCACTGCAGTTTCCTATCCCTCAGGCCTGGGCTGTGGAGACAGGGGAAGTACCAGGAAGGGGTGGACGACCCCGACCCAGCTAAATGGAAGGCCCAGCTCCGCTGTGCGCTCAACAAGAGCAGGGAATTCAACCTGATGTACGACGGCACCAAGGAGGTGCCCATGAACCCAGTGAAGATATATCAAGTGTGTGACATCCCCCAGCCCCAGGGCTCTATCATTAACCCAGGTGAGGCCCCAGCTGCTGGGGAGAAGGTGGACAGTGTGCCAGGTTCCGGGCTGGACCCTTAAAGCGATAGTCGACTTGGAAGTCGCCTCGCTTACAAAGTTGAAGACTGGTAAATAAAGCAAGAAATCCTGTCCCTAGAAAGAACCCAGAGAACAAAAGATATAAACTCAGCACAGTCTTCCTGCCCACGCAGTGGAACAGAAAGAAGAGGGGGTATTGAGATCTATAAAAAATAACTTCTCTTGGGACTCAACACTGAGAAGAGAGGCCAGGTAGTTTAGAAGAAGGAGGGATTAAAACTTAGAAGGTCTGAGTTATAAACCTCGGTCTTTCCATCTCACTACTTGTGGGACATTGAATCAAGTCATTCAACCTTTTGAGCCTCAGCTTCTTCCACTATAAAATCTGGGTTCTCATCTTTCCTGTGTATTTCAAAGGCTGTTCTAAGAATCAATTGACATGACATTATGAAGGCTATTAAGTTCTCTTTATAAATGATGGGTAAGTGATCATTTAATTTGTATGGTATTTTTCCTAGGAGAATACCACCTGATCCCTATATTTACTCAATGTTTAGCAAGTTCCGACTAAGAGCCAGATAATTTAGACTTGACCTCCAGTGAATCTAGTGAGGGTCTGCCATGAGGGAAGGGTCTGTCTTCACAGTAAGCTTATAAAGGAGAGAAGCTGTGCTCCTTGGGTCCTTAGAAGGGATGCTAATGTGTAGAAAGGGGTTTAGAGTAGGAATTAAAAGGTTTCTAGGAGAAGGGAGTAGGGTCTGCAGCTCCTGGATAGGGGAGGGGATGAGAGCTTGCACTGGGGCTCCGTAGGAGGAGCTGGGAGTGGGGTGAACACCCTTGGTTCCCACTCTTTGGCATTGAGGGTGCACACTGAACCCAAGGAACCTCTGTGCTGGCGGTGCCTAGCTTGAACAGTGGGTCAGCTGCAGGGATGACAGTGCAACGTGAGCGCCTCACTTTTGACCTTTGTGTGTGTGTGTTTCTCGGGTAGGATCCACTGGATCTGCTCCTTGGGATGAGAAAGATAATGATGTGGATGATGAAGATGAGGAAGATGAGCTGGACCAGTCACAGCACCACGTTCCCATCCAGGACACCTTCCCCTTCCTGAACATCAATGGTGAGTGGGGTGGGGGGTGGGACAGAGGCATGGAGAGGATGTAAGGGGCTTTGATTTTGCAACCGTTCACACCATATCCACCATTGCACTGGGAGCAGCGACCAGGCCCTGGGGCCAGGCTGCCAGTCTGTTAGCAAGTAGGAGTCATAGGCAAAGGAACCCCATAGGCATAGTTATCCCAGTGGGGTGGCTTCTAGGCAGAGAGAGCATCTTCTGAATCTTATGTGATAATTCAGAGAAATTAACAAATTAAATTCCTTCTCAATCCCGCATACAAATACACAAGCTGTTATAAATGTTGCTGATTTCCTTCAGGCCAAGTGCAGGGATCATTTTCGTGAATTGTAGGCAAACTCTTCTGCTATTTCCCTCGGTACAAATTTTCTGTCACTGCCTTAACAGCCTCTGCTAAGGCTGTATCATGGGAAACTTGTGGCTCTACAGCTCTTAATACTAGGCTCTGATAAAATTTCTCTACTAGAGACTTTTATCTTTTTTAAATTAATTAATTAATTTATTTTTTGTGGTATGCGGGCCTCTCACTGTTGTGGCCTCTCCCATTGTGGAGCACAGGCTCTGGATGCGCAGGCTCAGCGGCCATGGCTTACGGGCCCAGCCGCTCCGCGGCATGTGGGATCTTCCCGGACCGGGGCACGAACCCGTGTCCCCTGCATCGGCAGGCGGACTCTCAACCACTGCGCCATCAGGGAAGCCCTATCTTTTTTTTAAATTGACTTTTTGAATTCAGCTTCCCAGGAAAGATGAGTTTAGAGGTTGGAGGGTCACTGTGAGACAGAGCAGGTACTGCGTCTCCCATTGCACATTCTGAGGACGCTCAGACACAAGGTGAATTGCTCTTCCACAGCATCTTCACTTGAACTTTCCACTGACATGCTCCTAGTCATATGACTTGCATTCAGTTGAGTAGCTTTTCACTACTTTTCTAAGTTCCATCTGGCTGCTAGGGTCAAATGAGATACTTTTGCCACCTAGAAAATTTAGTATATCAAGATGATTCCTGTAGGATTTTGGAGTCCCCTTCCCTAGGTGATGCCCCTTCTTTTGAGAATCAGGAAATGACTCTTATCTGTCTACTTGCCCTCCTTGACTTACCCTGTCATTTATAACCTTGCAACCAAGTGATGAGTAAAGACAACGATCATAGAGCTCTCTCAAGTTAATATTGCCACAGCTACATTCCCACTTGGTGCAATTTTAAGATTTGGACATTTGGAAATGTGAGATCCTTTTCCAAATCTTTGGCTCACTCATTCTGTTATTCTCACCCCTTAAAAGGATGCAACCCATTTCCAGGATCATGATTTCCCTTTTTTTTTTTTTTTTCATGTTTTTTTAAAGCTAATATTGTGTGTCCTTACGTTATGGGCCACCTTGGATCCTTTATGGAAACATGTGAACGTATATTAAAAATAAAAAAGTAAAATGGGTACATAGATATAACCAGACTTGTACACAAAGGGTCAAAGAAACCTTAACCTCTGTGATTTCAGAGCTGTTGGGCAGAGGAAGAAGAATTGTTGAAGGATAGATGCTTAAAAGGTGAGGCTAGGAGGAAAAATCTATAAACTTTGGAGTGAGCCAACTTTGACAATAGCAGGGATATAGGATGTGTTTTTCATTCTCTCTTTTAAAAGCTTTAACTGGATACTTTTGAATAAATAATACTCTTACATGGTTTAAAATTCATAATGGTACAAAAAGGAAATCAGCTGAAAGGTTTTCCTTCTAACCTGTCTGAACAGTTCCTTCCCTGGAAGAGAGACAGATCTTTCCAGGTTCCTGAGTATCCTTCCAGATGTTTCATGCATGTAAAAAAGTATGTGTTTGTTTTTAAAGGAATTTCTATACATTAACACTTACTCGAAGCTAATCAACCAATTTAGTTGAGTTCATTTTACGGAAGACAACCAGTTTCTGTTTAATTGCTGGGTTCCAATTTTATAACAGGGAATCTCTCATTCATGCCTGTTCTAATTTAACCCCAGGGAGTGCCCACTTGTCTGTTAATCATCAGCAAATGCATGTTTTCAGAATTATGAGTTTATGAGAGAACTAATAAGATTAGGAAGCAGAAGCAGCAGAGCCTTATTTCTTTTGGTGTTTGTTGGGGGAATTACTGATGGGCTGCCACACTGAGTTGTGGTCCAGTGTTGGACCTTTTAGGTTTGAGAGCTTCGGAGCCAGGTGATATGCATGTGTGGTGCTCCTGCCTGCTCACCCACATCCTTCTGTTCTAGGTTCTCCCATAGCACCAGCCAGTGTGGGCAACTGCAGTGTGGGCAACTGCAGCCCCGAAGCAGTGTGGCCCAAAACGGAACCTCTGGAGATGGAAGTACCCCAGGCACCTATACAGCCTTTCTATAGCTCTCCAGAGCTGTGGATCAGCTCTCTCCCAAGTAAGTGAGCCTTGATTTTCTAGCTGGATCTTCAGCTCCTATTACAGTCCATTTCCTGCCCCACCTTCTGCCTCCATTTCTTTGCCATGTATAGAATAGTCCCCCAGGCAGCCTCTGTGTCTGGTTCCTGGCCGGCTGATGAGTCACCAGGAACTAAAGAAGCATTAGCCCATACCTACTTGCCCATGGGGATGCTCTGATTGGTGCTGTGCAGCTCTAGGTTACTCACCTGTTAGGTGGGTGGAAGGCCTGGGTTTATCAGTTTGCCCAGGGGATTTGTGGGATGGGGAAGTTAATGACTGTGGATTTGGTCAAGGAGGCTCTTGGGTTTTGAGGGACTTTAGGACCCAGAGAAAATCTCTTTCTGAATTAGGTACAAATTGATCTCAGTGAAGAATCATTGTCATTGCACCTCCCTTTCACACTACACTTGGTAGGGGAGGTGCGGGGGGGGGGGGGAGTACTAGCATTTTGTCCAAGAGGCTGATAGCTTTGATAAGACCTATAGGGTTCAATGGACACTTGCTGAGTGAAAATTTACTTTGTTGTGAACTGTGTCCTTCTGTGATATATTATTAGAACATATCAACGGTGTGTGCTCATCTGTGTAATTTTCAGAAATATGCCTTGGTATTTCTTATTGTTCCTCTGGTGTCTTTAAACAGTGAGCCAAAAATGATACACAGGGCTTCCCTGGTGGCACAGTGGTTGGGGGTCCGCCTGCCGACGCAGAGGACGCGGGTTCGTGCCCCGGTCCGGGAGGATCCCACGTGCCGTGGAGCGGCTGGGCCCGTGAGCCGTGGCCACTGGGCCTGCGAGTCCGGAGCCTGTGCTCCGCAGTGGGAGAGGCCACAACAGTGAGAGGCTCACGTACCGCAAAATAAAAAATAAGAAAAATTTTTTTTTAAAGTTACATATTTTATTAAACACACAATAATAATAATAATAAAGATATTTAGATTGTCAAAAGATTACATATTTTAACTTTTGGCATCATCTTGTGGATGGAGAGGTTCCACATGTTTATTGGTCTTTTGAAGTGATAACTTTAAACATTTTTATCCTATAGATATACTTGTGAAATTATACCAGACAAAAACTCACTGAAAGCACTCCTTCATATTCATACAACTGCAGATCCAACTGAGGATCCATTACCTCCACCACTGACAGGTCACAAGGGCTAAAATAATAGTTACAGCTAACATGTACTGAGTACTATATAAGTGTTAGGTCATATAATCTTTAAATAATCCCATAGGGTAGGGATTATCATTATAGTCATTTTACAGAGGAAGAAACTGAGATGTAAAGAGGTTAAATAATTTACTAAACTGAAACAGGCAGTAAAGGTGAAGCCAGGCTTCCAACACAGGCAGGCCTACTTTGGAGCACCCTTGCTGCTCTATTGCCCTGGGCTGCCACTCAGGGCAAAACCCCTCAGAGTGAGCAACAGGCCGTATCAGATATGATACATAAAGTAATCTTGTTACAAAGTTGAAAGTTATCCCAGCTCTGAATTTATCATTGTAATCACAGAAAATTATAATATTATAACTCATAGTTATTTTTATGTATGTTAAATGGTATTAACCAGTGGTTAATCATTATCCTGAGCAATGCTAGGGAGGCATGGCTGTCATTCAATAATAAGGAAATTATTAAACAGATCGTAGCACACTCACATTATGAAAGATTGTGACAACACTAAAAAGTAAAAATGTGAAAAAAGGTAAAAACATGAAAACTTTATAATGCAGTATCAAGTGGAAAGAAAACACTTAACTGTAGATTCACAACACAAAATCTATATTTAAAAAGAAAAAGATGTGTGCATACAGGCAAAAACTAGAAGGGAATGTAAAAAATATGAAACTAATTTGTATTTGGGTGGTAAGATGAGGTCTTTCTTTTTCTATTTTAAAAATTCTTTTAAGGGTATCAGATTACCCCTTTATAGAACTGAAAAAAAAGAAAATGAAAGAAAATCTGAAGGCCTTCTGACCCATTTCTCCACCAAGCTGCTTTCATTATTGGTCTTCAGAGCCCAGGAATGCTCTCTGCAGAGCAGGCTGACAGCCATCTAACATGTCAGCGCTCTGGTGAGATCAGTCTGGGTTCATTTTACTGCATCAACTAAAATATTCTCTGTTATGGATAATAGATTGTGCTGAGTATAAAACAGATCTGAAAGGTTAGGGTAGAAATGTAGATGTAAGATGTATTGAAAAGGCTCTGGAGGACATTACAGTTTGGGAATGTGAAGCCATCTGTGAAATAATTGGTATTATCTCTGAGAATGAATATTTGTCCTAGGGATGTTTGTATGGACATCTGATTAAACAGTTAGCAGCTAGACACTTGGAAGACTAAAGAGGAAAGTCTGTAAGTCTGCACTGGGGAAAACTTGAATGGGAACAGACTTAAGTATGCCCACCCTGAGCTGCTCTGCAGGACTTAGAGTTCCAAGCTCCCCTCACCAAACACCCCTGGTACCTTCGGCAAAATGTGGGTTGCCAAGGCCACCAGGTACTATTCTGTTGAATGTCTGTGAACTTATTCTAAAGTGAGTAACTTAGACTTCAGGAAGGCATTGCTGAGAAAATACTGGAGGGACAACTTCTTTTGAGCAAGGTTGCCATTTCCCAAAAAATGAATAAGGAGTCATCCAGTAGAGTGGAAAGGGGGAACAAGATTAGAACTAGTAGCACCCATAGGGGGCCCTCCATGGGTTAACTAGGGGTTAACTTCATAGTGCTGTTTCTTGGAGTATAGGAAAAGTCATACTAGCGTACAGTTTAAAATTTTTTCTTTCATAATTGAGATTCCCGCTCATTACCCCAACCCTACCATAAAATCTGATAATCCTATATACCTCCCTGTGTGATGTTGTGAAGGGTAAAGCAACAGGGTTCTAAAGCATAGTGTTTCTTATCCTATATTCACCCCTTCATGGGAGCTCATAGAGGGCTCAGCATCTATCAAGGCGACCATATCCCAAAGTTCAGGATATGACCATCAACAAAGGGACCTGGAAATAGTGAGGAGAAGCACAGAATGCCAGCCAGTAAATGCCAGGTGGTCAACTCAACAGGGGCCTGATCTAAATCCTTCTCTTTACTAACCCACACTGGAGGAAGGGGACCCTCAGGTAGAGGCAGGCAGATGATTAGACTGTCTATCTCTACTTGAGTCTAATTTGGTAAAGCAGAGTTTCTTAAATCCATCTTATCCAGATTTTCAAAACACTAGCATAGTTACACAAATAACTCTAAATTTACTTTAGTTTCCATTGAATTATATTTACTTTCCATGTATCATTTATACATTTTTACAGATACGCTTTTGCTTTTTTACATTGATTTGGCTTGCTAGTAGTTCATTTTACTGCTTTTGTTTTCTATTGGTATTTATACCTCTCTCCACAAACACACACGAGGACCAGTTCCTGAATTTATTTATGAATAAATAAATGAATTCTACTCTAAATTCCAATTTATTCTATTGCTTTCCCCTTTTATCTCCCTTTTATTCTTACCTCCTTTCTTTTTTTAGAAATTTATTTGAAAATAAATAAATGGCTAATTTGTTTTTAAACCCCCTTATTTAAGTAATGAAAATATTTAAGACTACGAATACAAAAATATTTAAGACTATGCCTTGGCCATATCTCATAGATTTTGTTCTTAATATTCTCATTAGCATTGTTTTCAAGTCATTCTTAGTTACAGATTTGGTTTCCTCTATATTTCAAGAGCAAACCAGGAGGATTTTTTTCCCAAGAGGTTGAAATGTTTATTTCTTCCAACTTTTGCTGTTTCTTTCTTTCTTTCTTTCTTTCTTTTTTTTGCGGTACGCGGGCCTCTCACTGTTGTGGCCTCTCCTGTTGCGGAGCACAGGCTCTGGACGCTCAGGCTCAGCGGCCATGGCTCACGGGCCCAGCCACTCCGCGGCATGTGAGATCTTCCCAGACCGGGGCACGAACCCGTGTCCCCTGCATCGGCAGGCGGGCTCTCAACCACTGCGCCACCAGGGAAGCCCTGCTATTTATTTCTAATTTTACTGTACTATGGTTAGAAAATCCTGCTGTAAGAGATAAAGTTGTTTTAATGTTTGCTTTTTTCTATATTCTTTTGTATGCATGAAATATAATAATTTTTATTGTGGTAAAATATACGACATAAAGTTTAGAATTTTAACCATTTTTAACTGTACAGTTTAGTGGCACTACTTAAGTAATTCACATTGTTATGCAACCATCCACCATTATCCATTTCTGGAACTTTTTCATCATCCCAAACTGTGCTTTTGGTGTCACATTCAAGAAATCATTGCCAAATCCAATGTCCTGAAGATTTTGCCCTAAGTTTTCTTCTAAGAGTTTTATAGTTTTAGCTGTTACATTTAGGTCTTTGATCCGTTTTGAGTTCATTTTTATTTATGTGATAAGGGTCCAACATCATTCTTTTGAGGGTAGTACATTTTTTTTTTTTTTTTTTTTTTGTGGTACGCGGGCCTTTCACTGTTGTGGCCTCTCCCGTTGCGGAGCACAGGCTCCGGATGCGCAGGCTCAGCGGCCATGGCTCACGGGCCCAGCCGCTCCGCGGCATGTGGGATCTTCCCGGACCGGGGCACGAACCCGTGTCCCCTGCATCGGCAGGCGGATTCTCAACCACTGCACCACCAGGGAAGCCCGAGGGTAATACATTTTTAAACGGAAAGCAAAGAATCAGAAAATATCAGCTCCAGAAGGGGCCCTCCCCATTTACGAATGAAGAAATTGGGAGAATAATAAAATAATAAGCCAAGCTCACAAAACTGATTGAGGGCAGCAGCAGACTAAAAGTCAAATCCTGTCTATTTTCAATGCATTACACTAGACTAATGTTTGCTTTTTTTAAATGATGCTTGCTTTATGATCAATACGGTGAATTTTTTGACACTTCATGGGCATTTGAAAATAAGGTACGTTCTCTGTTTTCAGAGTTCTGTGTGTGTGTGTGTGTGTGTGTGTGTGTTTCTCTTTCTTTCTGTCCATATAGATAGATAGGTATGACAACCTTATTAATTGTATTATTGTCAGAACATAGTGTTAAGAGCTCAGGCTCTGATGCCAGGCAAACCTATGTGACCTTGAACTCACACTTGTAACCTCTCCAAACCACAGTTAAAGTAGAGGTGGTATCCCATTGAATGCATAGCCCTAGAAGGGATTTCAATCTTCATACACATTTCTTTCTGACTTTCAGTGGAACCCAAATAGTTGGCCCACAGGAACTCCTATTACCGTCACCTGTCCTCTCTTATGCTCTAGCGCCCTAAACTCCCAGAACCTTCTCATACTTCTGTGCCCATAACATTCTCTTACTCTGCCATCTTGGGCTCCCCAGCCCCTCTGTCCTCATCCCCATTTCCATGTGCCAAGCTTCAGGCGCACGACCTTGGGCTATTGTCTCTCATCCTGAGGGAATGTCGTTTCCCTTCAGTCCCAGTGCTTGAGAATCCATCCTCTTCATGTTCCCCTGCCTCCTCCTGCTCTCTTCTCCTCAGAGAATGGAGGCAGTAGTAGGCACCCGAGAAGATCGTGACATACTCCCAACCTCTGAATAATTGTTACCTTATCACAGCTATTTAAAAGTCTCATTACGTGCCTCACATGTGAAGTCTTAGACTTCATGGGAGCCCCATAAATCATCCATTCAGACGCTGAATGGACCATTCAGACAAGATGAATTGCACAAAGGTTACAAAGCTACTCAGTCAACTTGTCCCAATCCGGTTCCCTCTCCACCATCTTATACTGAACTTCTTGGAAACTTCCTGACTATCACATCTGTAATAGTTTCTTTTTAATGCACACAGATAAGTTCCTTTTAGTTTTTCCCCACATTTCCTAGTTCAGTGGACTAGGAAATATTTTCATAAGATTCTGCCTGCTATTGCTCCCTGATTTCCCAGCCACCCAACCACCATCTTTTCACCTTCCCCTACCCCCTGTCCCCCGTCCTATTGCTTCAGAAAGGAGGAAATTCAGAGCTGACCTCATTCCAGAATTCTGAAAAAAAAAAATACCAGTACTTTAGAAGAGCAAAAAGCCTTTACAACACCAGGATTGAGAAGAAGTAAAGTAAGAAAAGAGAAAATCCTTACACAGAGAACTACCTGATACACATGAAAACCTACACTAGAACCTCTCTTCTAGGTCAAAAAGGCCTTTTTTTCCCCTTCATAGAAACTGCAAGGTTTGACTCTGACCCAGAGACCCATCCTTGTCTAAGCTAGAAAGGGATTTTTGACTTGAAACTGACCGAGAGCTCAGACCAATCGAAGAGCAAGAGAAAGGGTGGCTGGGATGCCCGCTGGTGGGAGGAACTCCTGAGCCCAGCCCTGAAGGCCTCAAGGGTTCAGGCGCCCCTCAGATCGCACCAGAGAGCAAGAGAGAGGAACTGGGGTGAGCAAGTATTGTGGTTTCCTGTTTCAGCAAGGCTGCTGTACAAAAAGAAAGACAGTACCAAGAAGGGAAATGCTAAGGGGGCCCAGAGCCATGGATTGAGAGCTTGCCCCATTAGAGACCAGAGCCGAGATCTGCCCAGGAGCTGGGATGCTTTCCTGAGCTGCTTGGGTTGGAGCCTGGGACCCAAGGTAACTGAGGAGGAGGCTTTTGTGTCCAGGTTGGGGACCTCCGATTCTGGGGTGGGGCAGAAGAGGCTCTGTCTGTCAGCTTCCCTGGTCTGAAGGGGGAGACACTGGAGTGGATGTTGTAGTTTAGAGTGTTGGGGGTTGGGTACACAGGAAAGTGTCCCGTGTTGGTCTCCAGAGGCACAGCTTCCATCACTCTCTGCTCCATCCATAAGATTAGATTAGCAGTGAGTCAGATGACTAAGGGTTCAGGCTCCCCAGTGATGGGGGGTACATTTTACAGCTCCCTTCACAGCAGGGACCCCATAGCACCAAGCTGCCTGCCCAGCAGCTTGGGTGCAGGCCCTTCTCTCCTAGCTCACTCTGAGAGCTCTCGGCTAGGAAGTCCAGACCGTTCATTCATGCAGGAGGCCATTTATCACACACACAGCAGGGAATTAGGAGCAAAGACCGGGAAAGTCAGCAACAAAGCACTGTCAGGTGAGGGCAGCGCGCAGATCTCCCCCTGTGGCAGTGAGCACAGTCTCCCCCAGCCAATACCACCCTTTCCCAGAGCTCCAGCTGGGCCCTGTCATGCCACCAAGGGCTGCCTGGGCAGTGGCCCAGGGACCTTTCTTTGAAGCACATGGGGACCCCTTCCATTTTCTTCTAGAGCCCATCTCTGTCAGTCAGCCGTCCACATGGCTTCTTGTGTTTAAGCAAATCAGAATAACCAAGACCTCCCGGAAAGTTGGGTATGATTCTACCCAGGTGTGCCACACCAAATCCTACCCAGTGTGAGAGTCTGGGGGCCTGAGAACACTCACATCTCTGAGGAGACTTTCCCACTGCAACTCCGAGCTTGGGTAGCAAGGGCTAACGTCTGCCCCCCCAGAAAACAGAGCAGGGCAGCCATGCGTTTCAGTGAACTAGCGTAGACACAGCCCACACACTTCTCTCTCCCTAACAGCCCTTTCTTCTTCACAGCAGGAGGCAGGAGGATTCTCCACAATCAAGGGATCTGCCTAGTCTATGAAGCCTGAGGGATTACCTGGAACCAAACAGGGAGGGGACCTAGCGTCCCACATTTTAAAGGTGAGAAGCAGGCAGTCCTCTCTTCTTTGCCTTTCTGCCAGGCCTAACTGAGATGGCAGTTGTATCCAGACCACAGAGTAGTCCTTTCTCCCTGTAGCCTACACCCAGAAGTCAGATGAACAGAGCAACAGTAAATATGATTTCAACCAGGGACCAGCATCGCCTCCGTGGGGTAGACAGTGCCCCTTCAAAGAGAAAGGGGGCGGGGGAATTGGAGGATGAGGCATTCTCAGTCCTGGAGTGCTAGGTTAGCTCGGGACATTTGTCTTATAGCACTGAGTCTTCGATATCCAAGATCTGTAGGACAGGAGTGATAATAATCATATTATTCTAAAAAGCTAACATTTCTTGTGTGCTATGTCCCAGATGCTTGACATGCATTTTCTCTTTAATCCTCATAACCTTAGGAGGTAGGTTCCCACTTTATAAATGAGGAGACAGAGACACAGAGACAGTTAATAGCTTGTTCAAAAGCACGTGGGTAGTAGATGACAGGGCCAGGACAGGAGTCCACACAGTCTGAGTCCAGGGTCGGGGCACCTCGCCTCCCCCATTTACGGCAGAATAACTAGGGCCTATGGCTTAGGACACCACAAGTATAGATTCTGAAAGCGGAGTTTACCTGCACACCCAGTCCTACATAATTGAATATGAATCGGCCTCTCAGATCCTTTCCTAAGTTTTTAAACGAAGAAAGTGGCAGGTGAGAAGTGAGGGGGCCCTACAGAGTAGGAGTGAGGAGAAAAGCCTAAAGAGAGGGGAGAAGCACCCAGGGATGAGACGAGCGGACAAGCATTGACAACTTAACAGTTCTGCTTGGGGTCAGCACTGCCCAAGACCAGAAGATGCCCCTCCAAGCCTGGAGAGTCAGGCATTGGAGAGCGAACAGGGTCTGACTGTGTAAGACTCCCTCTCAGGGTGTGATACGGCCCCACCCCTGACACCCGCCCCCCGCCCCGTAAGGAGTCGTATGACCAGAGAGAGAGAAAGAGAGCAAGAATCCTGCAGAGAATTCCAGACTGATCCAGGAGGAGCAGGGAACTCCAATGAAAGGGCGGAGAGGCTGCTACCTGTTGGGTCTGTCTGACTATAAATAAACCCGAGGGGCCAGAGCCAGCAAATGCCTCCTGGTTGGTGAAGCTGAGAAATCCCTCCACTGACCTCCCCGGGAGCTAGATTCCCAGGGCGGTGGGTAGTGAGGCTGTGGGACAGAGAGAGGCGGCAGCTGTAAGGGGAAGTCCCCCTCCCTTCATCAGTCTCTGGGCTGACCCCAGGGACCAGAATTTCCAGTGCTCAGAATCCAGCTTAGCCATGTCCAGCCCCAACTCAGCCAAGCTACCAGAGGGTTCTAGGAGAATGAATAAATTTGCAGAAGGTAGGTGAGGGAGAGTAGGAAAGAGAGAAGGGCACAGAGGAGGCAGAAGGGGTGAGGGTGGGCTTATGTGAGTAGCAGGTAAGGCCACGTAGAGGGGCAGCAAGTGTGGCCTCTACTCCAAGCCTGGTTCCCTGGGGACCTTTGGTTACTGTTTTTGTTTGTTTGCTTTGGTTTCCTTTTTCTTGGCAATAGCCTTATTTAGGTATAATCCACATCGTTGCTGGTTTCGATGGCACGATCTGTGTCTGGGCTAAGGAAAGCAGACTTGGCACCATACTTAGCCCTAACAGGGAGGTGATTCTAAAAAAATGGAACCTGCCACTGGAAGAGATACTGAGCTGAAAGCTCTGAAATGAGTTTTGGTCAGTGATGGGCAAGTGGCAAGTACTCAGCCAGTATGGATCTGGGTGGTCCTGTACCTCAGAGTCAGAGCCCAGTCCTGGGCCAGGAGTGGAGTGCCAAGGGACCAAGGTCAGGACTCCATGACTGTAGGCAATAGCGTGGGGTGTCCCTCCCGAACCATGCCCCGGACCAGGCTGGCAAGATAGCTGCTAAAGGCTAAGCAGAGGACAGTGAGTGCTGGCCATAGGACTGGTAGCACCTCAAGGGGTTTGGCTATCCCTCCAGGCCTTGAGAAAAGTTACTCACCTATGTTAGTAACAACTGGGCCAAGAGAGCAGTAAAGATTCTGGCTTTCCTTTTAGATTGGGGATCAGGGAGCCAGTTTAACTGGTTCTTTAGAAGTCCCTGGAAAAGGAACACAGCCCCATCTGCCCTCCAGAAGGCTAGAAGCTTTTAGTGATTTTTATCAATTATTTCTCACGTTCCCCTAACTTAGAGGCAGGGTGAGACGTTTGGTCAAGGAAGAAGTGGCAGCCAGAGGAATCTCGCCACTTTGCAGAAGGGGAGATGCAGGCAAGAGAAGAGCAGAAATTAGTCTAGAGGCTGAATCCAGAAGTCCTGAGTTCCCACATGACATCATCCCCTCTTCAGTTGTCAACCCACACATATGGGACGCTGTGATATTTCTGCCCCCTCGTCCAGGGAGATGGCCATTTTTCGGCCCATCTCCTGACCCCTCCTCTTCGCCTCCCTCTTGGCACTTGGCAGATCCGGGCAGCTATTCCAGGAACTGGAAGCCAAGCACAACAGATGCTCACGAGGTCATCATGATCAACCCAGACCCTAGGCCTGCCTCTGGCTTGGCCTGGTGGGCTGAGAGCTACGAGGCCAAGTGCGAGCACTGGCAGAAGACCCGTGAGAGCCGCCGCTGCCGCCCCAATGTGACCACTTGCCGCCAGGTGGGGAAGGCGCTGAGAACCCAGCAGAGGGAACAGCTCCAGAGGGCACGACAACAGCAGTTTTTCAGGCAGAGGAACCTGAAGGTGGAAGAGAAAGGCAAGGCACAGAGCCCGCAGGCCAGGGAGCCAGGCCAGGCGACTGACCTCAAAGAGCCCTTGTCTTGGGCCAACAGGATTTCTTCCCCCAGACAGCAGGTGGGCCATGTCGAGGGACACACTTCTCTGGAGGGGATGGGGTGCAGCACCAAGGCAGGTGGGTGGGCTCAAGGTCACTAAGAAGTGATTTAAATGAAGTCCCTCCTTCCTCAGTCATCATAAAGTCTCCCTTAGCCACTTACTCAACAGATATTTTTGTTGTTGTGTTTTGGGGTTTTTTTTTTGTTTAGCTATTTTTTTGTTTTGCACTTGCCTTTTAGGAGAAAAAAGAATCATTTAAAAACAATTCCATAGCTAATTCCTAGTATTAGTTCAAATTCAGTCTATCTAGACGTATCTTCTACAGCATTCATTCATCCGTCATTCAACATTCAATGAATGCTTACTGTAGGCCAGGGACACAGACCAATCTTCTTAACGTCTCCCTCAAATCTCTCTCTCTCTCTCTCTCTCTCTCTCTCTCTCTCTCTCTCTCTCTCTCTCTCTCTCTCTCTCACACACACACACACACACACACACACACACACACACACACATTCTCATCTCTATTCTTCTGTAAGGCTGCTGCATCATCCACCTTCTCTCTTTCTCTTGGGCCATCCCAATTCCAGTATCGTTCACCTAAGGCCGCATCTGGCCCAGGAAGCCCTAGCTTCCCTAGCTTCTCCAGGCCACCTCTGCTCTCTGTGGTTTTTATGAGGTTATAAATCCTCTAAGATCGTGTAACTTTTAGAGGGCCCATTAGTCTGCCCTGGGAAGAAGCAGTGCTGGCAAAACCCAGGGTATGTTGAAATGAGCTCAGCCGGCAAACCATCTGTGTCTTCCTATCCACGTTGTGAGCATGTGGACAGCAGGGATGGGTCCTCCGGATTCCCTGGGAGTAACTGGTATTGTACTGTCCCCAGAATAGGTGCTCTGTTGGGCCTTCTTAACCAGTGCATATATTATCCACAACAGGAGGTGCTGTTCAGAAAAATGATCCTTGAGCCCAGCTGTAAAATAAAACAACTGTGTACTTTCTAAGGCAAGAAGGTTTCTATGTGCTTTCGTTGAAAAAATAATTTTAAGGAGAAAAAGAACAGAAAACACAGTTACCTAAAGAACTCTTCCTGAGCCTATCAGTTATTTCAGGTTTCTTGAGATTGAGTTAGTCTGCATGATTAGCTGCCACAGGCATTTCCTAGCCTTTTAGTGTTATGTTACAAACATAAAATTTTTTAGTTTGTAATAAAGAAAATATAAAAATAGCAGGCAAAATTGTGACAACTACTGCTGCATTCCTCCCTACAGCTGCCTAATTTACCTTCTCTTCACACAAAACCTCAACAATAGTCCAGCTGTTAATAAGAGGAAGGAAACCACCTCTAGAATAGGACGGCACCTTGGACACCATCTACTCCAAGCTCCTCATTATACAGCCAGGAGACTGAGACCAAGAAAAGGCAGGACCTGATCCCAGATCCCCTCACTCCCACCTCAGACCGGTTCTCTTTCCGGGATCAGGGACTCTAGAGAGAGTAATTAGAGACAAGCCCAGCTCCCCATTTGCCTGAACTGAGGAGGACCGATCCCACCAGCCAGGACAAGAAAGGGCAGGAGAAGGGATATCCTTGTAGCTCTGAAGGCTTGAATGGGTTCCTTTGGTTTTCTGGACCCGAAACGATCACTGGCTCATCTTTCTGCAGTCAGCTGGAGAATCCTGTTCTAAGAGGCTCTATCTAGGCTCTCAGCATCCCCCACTTGCTTTCCAGGTGTCAGGGACCAGCTCCGAGGTCTTTGCAACCCAACACCATCCTCCCTCAGGCGCCTGGAGGGATCTGGCTGACCACCTCCCCTCCCAGACTGGGGGCCTTCCACCACAGGACTCTCTCATCAAGAAGCCACCCAAACACCACCGTGGTAAGAGCAGGGCCTTCCTCACTCACTGGGCCGAGGCATTTCCACTCGCTGGCGGTGGAGAGTCCCTATCCCTCCCCACTTCCCTCACTGCCTCTCCCATGGGCTCTGAATCACCCTATCCCTATCCCTCAGGCACTCAGACAAAGGCAGAAGAAACACAGCCAACAATTAAGAATGACGCCAGTCAACAAACCAAGTGAGTACCTTTCATGTTCCTGACCTCAACTCCTTCACAGCCCATCCATTCCTCTCTTCTAAGCTTTTACCTGAACCCTCCCCCAGAATGTGGAGAGGAGCGCAAGGAACTTCCACGTCCACCTTAATTAAGAAAAAGGAAGGCCTTCCCCCCGCTTCCCCATTGGCTCTTCAGAAGAGATCAGAGAAGGAATCAGTACTCTGCCTCCTGACACTCTTATTTCTTTGATCCATTGTCATTTTTGTTTTTTGTTTTTTTCTTCTCTTCCAGTTATGGAGCTGCAGTTCTAGACACGGTAAGAAAATCCCCATGGTGACGGTGTTGAGTCAGGTGGCATCTAAGCTCCTCCAAGGTCTGACATTCTGGAATTCCATGGTAAACTCAGCTGGGATGGAGGGGTACCCTCTTCCTGGATGAGCATAGACATGGGGGCCTGGAAGGACCCTGAGCCAAGGAAGAAAGTTGACTCAGCACAAGCCAATCCTGGCTTGGGTTCCATGTTCTAGGATTTCAGGGAACCTACAATCTTCTTAAATACCCTTTTTCTTTCTCTCTAGAAAATCATCCAGCTTTCTGAGTACCTCAAAGTAAGTAACATGTGAATTCTCCCCTCAGCTCCTCCATCCATCTGCTCCCTTCTCCTCCAACTTAATCTTACCCTCTTGCATTTTGCCCCCCAGGAGGCCCTACAGAGTGAGCTGGTTCTAAAACAGAAAATGATGATTCTCCAAGACCTACTGTGTGCCCTGATTCAGGCCTCTGACAGCTCTTGGAAGGTAAGGGAAATCTTTGCTTGAACAAAGTCATGGACTTCTATGTGTGCCTATCTCATTCTTCTTTCCATACCATCCCAGCAAGAGAAGGGGCTTTTTCGCTACTGAAGAGGCCGAAGGTGGGGGATGGTGCTAAGACCTAGAGGTCAAACATGTCACAGTAAATATATGGGAAAGCTTGGCTCAATCCAGGGTGGTCAGCTGAGGACACACCCATGGAAGACCCAGAACCAAAAGAGGCAAGAGTTTCCATTCTTTAATTTGTTGGAAGAAAGAAAGGACGGTCCCAATTCAGTTAATACTACTGACTGTGATAAATGCAACTATTTTCATATGGGATTCACACCAATATTTATTCCAAGTCATCCTATACCTACTAGTCAGCCCAGACGTGAATGTCAAAGCGGGAAGGGACCTTGGAGATTAGCTAATTTTCTCATTTTGCCAATGAGGAAACTGAGTGTCAGGGAGGTCAGGTGACTAGTCCACAGTCACACTGCTAGTCAGAGGTAGAACTGGAACTAAAATTCAGACCTCCTGATTTTAGTCCATTCATTCAACAAATATTCATAAGTCATGGTCTCTACACTGAGCACTGAAAATGAGATTAATTAGACAGGGTTCCTGACGCTAGAGAGCTTGCAGTTTTGTCAGGGAGACAGATGCCTAAACAACGCAGAGATGTGAGAAATAAATGTTTTCAGGATATAGTAGAATACAAGGAGGAATGAATGACTCCACAGAAGGGGAGAACTAGGGCAATATTTATAGTTATATTAGTATTTTCCAGGCAAATGTGGAGACAGGAACTATATTCTGGGCAGGGGATACAGCATAGGCAAAGAACCAGAGGCGTGATATAGGCTAATGCAGTGGGTCTCCAGCTTTTTAATCTCAGGACCCCTTTATACTCTTTAAAAAAAATTATTAAAATCCAAAGAACTTTTTATATTTACCACTTTGAAATGAAAACAGGAATCTTAAAATATGTATTAATTTTAAAATAACAATAGTAAATAGATTACATGTGAACCTAAATTATATATTTTTGTGAAAAATAAGTATTTTTTAAAAAAATAGTGAGAGGAGTGGCATTGTTTTATGCTTTTTCAAATTTTTGTTTGGTTTTGTTTTTTGGGTTTTTTTAACATCTTTATTGGAGTATAATTACAGTGTTGTATTATTTTCTGCTGTATAACAAAGTGAATCAGCTATATGCATACATATATCCCCATATCCCCTCCCTCTTGCGCCTTCCTCCCTCCCTCCTTATCCCACTCCTCTAGGTGGTCGCAAAGCACCAAGCTGGCAAATCTTTTTAATGTCTGAACGGAAGACAGCTAGATTCTCATATTTGCGTCTGCATTCAGTCTGTTGTTAATACATTGTTTTGGTTGAAGCATATGAGGAAAATCCAGCCTCACATAGAAATGTAGTTGGAAAAGGGAAGACCTTGCAGATCCTGGATTCCCAGGGGTCCTTGGACCCCACATTGAAACCCCTAGACTTTAATGTTCAGGGAGTATAAGCAGTTTGATGCCACTGGAGCAGAAAGCCCCGGGTGCACAGAGAGAACACCCAACCTCCCAGCCTCTGTGAACATCTGACCTTACCACGTAGATGGCTGTGCTTAGACAGGGAGATGGGATGGGAGGACGTGGGACAAAACTAAGAAGTTTGCAGTGATGTCAAAGAGACTCCTAGGCTCAGCCCTCCCTCTTCATGTCGGTCACTGTATCCGGATTTAGTTGTTTATGTTCAGGGCTCCTGCTGGTTAAGGAAGTTGTTTTCATAGCTGAGTAGGAGCCTGAGACACACAGCTGTGCATGCCAGGTGGTTTCCGGTGCTGAACTAAACTGAGCTGTCTCACTTGTTTATTCAACAGACATCTGATAAGTTCCAACTATGTGCTGGCTTGGGTGCTCCAGGGACAGAGGTAGGGTCCTTTGTCTTTAGGAGTTCCAATAGCAGCCAGGAAGAGAGAGACAGGTCATAAATAACTCTACTGCAGTGTGCTAAAGCTGCAACAGCACTTTCTACAAAGTGACACAGAGAAAAGAGAAGGGAGCAATTCTTCTGCCTGAGGTGGTATTGGGTAGACTCCAAAGGAAAGGGACCACTTTAGCGGGGTCTGGAAGGATTGAATAGGAGTTTACCAGTACAATCTCTTGATTGGCCTGATCTTGGATTATATGAGATAGAAAAAAGTCAGTTTTCACACTCGAGAAGTGTTAGATTTCTGACAGGCGGGGAGATAAGTCAAGAGAACGAGATGGACCAGCCAGACTGCTCCCACTTGATGTTAGGAAGATAAGGTGGCCATGTAGTTAGAATTCTGCAGGGGAACATAGTCTATATAGTCTATGGGTTTGCGGATCCACAACTTTTATTTTTTCAGTAATGCCAACCAAGCTCATAAGAGACTGACATATAATCCAGAATGCCAGTCTACTCGTTTTCAATGGGGGATAAAGCTGGTCAGTGACCAGCATGGTTAAGTCCAATAACCTGGACATAACCATGTATGATCTCAACCAGTAACTCCTGTATCTGGTTTCTAATGACAATTCCAAGAACATAAGACCCACTCGACATTTAAATCCAAATTTTCAGATGACTCCAAAGCTAAACGGAAATGATTTGATATTGAACTCTAAATTTGCATTATCTAGACTATCTCTTACCCAGGTGGGTAACCCAGAATCGACAGTAAAAGGCTCCTGCTTTCCCCAAAATCACAGGGCATAAAAATGAAAAGCACTGGTAAGGCAAGACCCCCAGTGAATTTGCAAAGCTGCTCTTGTGTCTTTTTCTTTTTGACCTTGAAGCCAGGAGAAATTCTAAAAATACAAATGTATTAATTTTTAAAACTTGACTTTACTGAATGTTGTTCAGATCCCCAAGCCTACAAAAATAATTTTATTTTTTAAAAAATGCTCCCTGCCTCAAAGGAGTTTACAATCCCTTAAAGGAGACAGATGAGTCAATAGATTAGAAATATAGATACTATGTGAACACCAGTAAAACTGCCTAATCCATAAAGAGTCGGGGGGTAGGTATGGTTGGCCAAGTTTATCGGAATTTATGATTCTAGGGCTGAATCTTGAACATGGGTAGAAGTTAACCAGGTGAGAAGCGTGGGTCACGATACTCTAAGCAGAAGAAGCTTTATGGGCAAAGGCAGAGGCTGAAAAGCACAGTGCTTAGGGGACCTACAAGCAGTTCAGCTTGCGTGGAGGCAGCATGAGATGAAAGTCTGGGCTTGTGAGTAGGAACCATGCCAAGGAGTTTGGACCTGATTCTTAGAACACTGAGAACCACTGAGAGATTTAAGCAGGTTGTGATGGGATCAGATTTAAGTTTTAGAAAGAACCCTCTAGCTGCAGGACTGAAAAGGGTTTGAAGGGAGGCAAGGCATGAAGATAATACATAGTCTCTATATAATCCATATAATAGTGTTACTAGGGTCTGAACTAAGGAGGAGGCAGTAGGGATAGAGGATACAGGTAATGAGCTGTTAGAGACGTTGACTTGACAAAGCTTGATGATGAACTGATTCCTTGAAGAAGGTGAGAGAGAGAAATCAAGGATGATTCCCTGGTTTAGGGTTTGGGAGACTGGGTGGGTGGTGATGCTGGCCACTGAGATAGGAGCAGGTTTAGAAAGATGATTTCCCTTTGGAAATGTCGGATTTCAAAGGCCTGTGGAAGGCCTAGGGGAGAATGCCCGGCATGCCCAGGGCAGTTTTTTATCCCCACTCACCTCTCACATCACCTGAGGGACTCTCCCTGCCTGCCTCCAGCCCGGAAGAAGATCCACCAGATTACTGACATCTCTGCCCTGTGGGCAAGGACCAATTTCTTTTCATTTCTGTATCCCTGCTCAGGCTTTAGCACACAGTAGGTCAATGTGTATTTGTTGAATTGCCTCAAATTTACAGAAATACACTTCTTGGGGAATGAATAAGTTGCTATTAGAGATGGAAGACCAGAGAAACAGCTATGAGCAGAAGGCCAAGGAGACACTGCAGAAAGTGCTGGAGGAGAAAATGCGTGCAGAACAGCAACTGCAGAGCACACAGGTGTGGGGATGCTCCATAATCCTTGGGGCTGGGAACCCTGGGGCAGTCTGGGTGGCAAGGGAGCCAGCTGCACCACTCCCTGGAACCCCCAAGGCACCACCCTCTCCTCTGATCTCCTTCAGCGGTCCCTGGCTCCGGCCGAGCAGAAGTGTGAAGAGTGGAAGAGCCAGTACGAGAGCCACCCCCAGCATGCGACTGCCCCCTACCCTGCCAGCCCAGTAATCATGAATGCCGTCTTCCTTCTCTTTTTTACAATGTGGTACATATGGATTTTCTAAAAATTAGATTTAACCAGCTTTTAAACCTTTCTTTCTAACAATATTAGTACTCTCTGACTCTCCAAATGCGCCTTTTAAAGTTGATTTAATTTATGGAAAAAATCACCCTTCATACTTTCCCTTAGATTGTTCCAGGAAATGTTTATAGCTGCTTCCAAGACAAATTCTAATACTTTCTCTCAGACAAACTTCACAATATTTCCATGTGGTAAGTAGTGTGGAGGTAAAAGACAATTCATCACAGGGACATCTCCTATGAAAATAAAATTAGAAACTAGCTTCTAAACATGCAGAGAGAAGGGCGTGGTGTCAGGCACTAATTTCCTTGAGAATTCCTCTCCATTTCTAATAGACGTTCTTATTTACCAAGATCCCTTTTCATTGGTGTCCTATTCCAGACTGTTCCACTCTGCCCATCCTCATCCTGTAAAATACATTCACACTCTTTTGTGACCCTACTTATTTGCCCATTAAATAATCAATCATAGAACTGTCAGAATTAAATATAGAGTGAAATTAAAATACTGTAGTCACTTGGAGGGTTTAAGCAGCTCCACCAGAAAATACTGGGCATGGATTTAAAGAGGCTGTGCGGGACCTGCTCTTGTCCAAGTTCCTTCTCAAGAACTATCTGAAATAAGCCTAAATTCAGAGTTAATCAGATTGGCCTGCTTTCTCAGGTGAACTGGAATTCACTGCTCTTTCCCCTCAACTCCCTGATGTCAGTGGCACTTTCCGGAGATGAAGTGGACTTCTCTGCCTCCTGCAGAAGCTCAGTTCCCCCCGGGCCCACTCCCTGTCTGAATCCCACACTTGAGGCCAGATGCCAGCCTTCCCAGAACATTCGTGGTCTCATTTCAGTTTTTGACCTGCTCAGATTGAGTCCCTGTAGACTCTTTCTCAGCTTGAAACCTGATCTTCAACCCCTTTCCCTGACCTCGATGGTTACCTTCCTACATTAGGCCTCAGGTGCTTTAACTATAAAATGATATAGTTGCCCTTAATTCTAAAGTCTTCTTCCTAAAGCTCTACAATGTGCTGGCTCCTTGAAAATGTTTCTCTTTGCTGGTTTTAATTTTGTAGAGAATTAAAACCACAGCTACTCTAAAAGACAGTAAGTTACATTGGATAAGGAAAGTGTGCTTTTGTAGTTAGATTAACAGGGATGGAAGACGACTTAGTATGTTTTAAGATACTCATGATCCATTCTCGTGAGAGTCGGGAAGAAGGGGAAGAGAGTTAATAAAATACCAAACGATTGTGACAAATTAAGTTAACAAAGATGTAGCTGATTAGTTACTACTCGAATAAGCCACACATATCCAATTCAAGTTTTCCTTTATTTTTCTAAGAAGGCATCCCAGTGAACTGAGTCCCATGTTCAGGAACTCCACGTTCAATGGCTTAGTCTTTAAAAACTGTTATGTTGCTGGAAGGTGAAATATTGCCCATCAGTCCTAATTGATGTTTAGCTATCACACACATTTGAAATAAATTTATTACTTTGCCTGATCTCAGTGTAATACATTCCAAAGGGGCAAAGAGCACACGAAAATTTATGGAGTCTCCATCTTCTACAATAAAGTGTGCAATAAATTACATATTATTTGGCCATGAAATTCACAAGCCATAGAAACCACACCATTAGCAATGTATACAGTGGTAAACAGCAGGTAATGATAATGATATAAAACAAAACAGATGGTGTATGTTGGCACTGCTGCCAATAAAGCAATCATTAAATACATTCGTATGCATCTACGCTAGGTAAGCTCTTTGAGGGCAATTGCTATGAATTCTACATACCTGTCAGGATATTATATAGAGCCCAGTTTCTATGGCCTTTATTCAGAGACGCTGAGAAAGGGTTACTGTGGGTAAATTCAGACCTTTTCTCAATATAGAATTTGGTCAACATGCATTCTGAACAGCAAAATTTCACACTGCTTTCAATTTTCCTACAGTACTTGCCACCTCAACAAATGCAGGATTAAGTATAATGGATTATAAGTTAGAAAGGAAAGATGGAAGAAAAGAAGGAAGGTAGAAAAAAGGTGGGTGTGGAGTACTTCAACATTTACATAAAGAGTGGACCTAAAACTAACCTGAGGTTACCCTAAACTATTAGTATATGCTATAGAAACTTAAGTGAAAAAATAAAAAAAACCCAGCAAGGGAAACTCAAAGATTCTTTGTTTTTTTCACTCTATTGCATATACACGTCCAACTTAATCTATATGCTCATGTCCAATAAAAGAGCATTGTTTTGCAAGGCTACTTGGGTTCTATCAGCATGTAAAGGTCGGACAACTCAACTTTAGCAGAGCTAGCCTTCAGGTGAATAACTGCTTCTTTCAGGTTGTGAGCATCTGAATTTTCCGGAAATATTTCCCCAAAAATGAAAACTAGAAGAGTCCTAGGACAGCGTCCTTTAGAAGTTTTATAGTATCAAAGTTTTTGGAGGAAGAGTATCTTTGTCGATTATCAACACGATGATTCCAAGCAGGTCAATTTATGCTGAGAATATTATATAACAGAACCCACTTCACCTCCATTATACTGACAGTGGTCTTCCTTACTTCAACCTTGTGCTTCTTAGTAAAGTTGAAAATACTAAGCCAAGAACAGACAGTGACAATGCCAGAGACTCAGATGTACCTATAGGTGCCTTCAGACAACATCGCCACCCAGGCTAAAGTCCTGGTTTAAAACATCCCAACATGAATGACTCTCAAAAACCATATGCTGAGCAAGTGAAGCCAGATCAAAAGGGCACCTACTGTATTATTCAACTTACATGAAATTCTAAACTGGGCAAAATTCATCTCTAATGATAAAAAACAGATCTGTGGTTGCCTTGGGTTGGGAGATGGGGATACTTTTGCAAAAGCCTAGGAGGAAACTTTCTAGGGTTTTAGAATTGTTATCGATCTTTATGGGGGTGGTAGTTATACAAATGTATACATTAATTAAAAGTCACTGAACCATTGATTAAAAATGTCTGCATTTTATTGTATGTAAATGATACCTTAATAAGGTTGATTACAAAATGAACCAAAACCAAAACAAAGCAGAAGAAAAACCTCTCAAGATCTCAAAGGAAAAACACTGTTTTCTTCCAGGGTACCAGATTGGAAATGAGGCATTGGTCTGTTCTACCTCACATTATCCCTAGGATTATCTAGTCTATTTTAAAGCACTAGAGTCCCGTATCAGAAAAACTTACCCCATGTTTTATTACTTTGATTTCTTCTCTGCCTCTTCTCCCAACATGGTGAAGTTATTTATGGAAGAAAAACCAGCTTTTTCCAACTTTGCATCATCACATATTCTTTCCAAAGCTATTATTTATGGAATAAAATTTGGCTACACTTTGTAAAAATCTAGCTTTTTGAGCCGTACAAATCTTAACAGTTAACCTATTGCCTCCATTGGAATTTGGAAAAAAAAATATTTTGAAAATGAATAGCTGAGATTTGACATTTTTGTTTTTTGTGATTTTCTCTTCCCCTAAGAGAGAAGTGAGTAGGAATGAGAAACACATATATAAAGAAAAAAAATTATCTTGCTGCCTTTGCATGGTTATAATTTATAGGAGGCCCTTTTCAACAATAATCTATAATCAGAATCAATAAAATATAATCTCCATGAAGGCCAGGCCAGGATATTTGTCTCTTTTTCAGCAGATTGCAATACAAACCACATTCATGGATTTGCTTCTTGATGATCTTTGTAATGCTGTAACAGCTGACCATTTCCTCATGCCTCTTCACCTTAACTTAAACCTGGTTTTTCACTAATGACCTCACATTTCCTTCTCTATCACTTGGTTGTCGGCCTCTTTTCCAACTCCAACTCCAACTCGCATTTCACTCTGGAACCAAAGGAAGACTCCCACCTTCCTGCTTTTTAGTGATACCTCAAGGTCATTACCATATTGTGATCACCCTGAAGAATAGCCAGACAATTGCTATTGCAGAGCCATCTGAGAGTTTGTAGCTCTAAAAATTAACTAAGGACCACATTTGTCCAAAATATCCTAGTTTAAGATTTTGGTAATACAGCAACAGTAATTCCGAAGTCGTTTATGACAATCAGTGTGGGAAGCACCCTCTTTCAGGAAGATCCTTTGCCATACAATACTCTTTCCCTGTCAGGTAATAAGGAAGCACGGCCGTGGAAAGTAACCTCCTGTGGAAAGAAATACTTGGCTTCGAGACGGCTTGAAGTTCATACATTTTTCTTGAATTAGATTCCCCATTAATTACTTTATCCACAAAGAGGTAATTATCAGAATTCTGTAAGCAATTAAGGAGATGCTACTGCACATTCTTTCAGCTTGTTGACCTTTCTCACTTTATTTCATGTGGCTATCTGAAACATCAGTGATTTACATGTCTTTTTTTTTAGCAGATTTCTGTGTGTGTGTGTCCCCATGATGAAAACATCATTAAAATAAGATATCATGAATAGACTCTTAAGAAGCAGAGTCTACTTAAAGTCCCAGAAAATGTGAAAGCACTAATATTCATGGACAACTCTACATTCTGAAAGTTACTCCAAATTTTATTGATCTCTATTTTGTCTAGGAGTTTTTCAAATTTTCTACCATGATCATTTGTTAGTTTTTTTTTTTTCTTTAGTCAAATTCATTCTTTTTTTATTTTTTTATTTTTATTTAAATTTTTCTTTATTTTTTATTTTTATTTTTTGCTTTATAACAAATTTAATCAGTTATACATATACATATGTTCCCATATCCCCTCCCTTTTGCGTCTCCCTCCCTCCCACCCTCCCTATCCCACCCCTCCAGGCGGTCACAAAGCACCGAGCTGATCTCCCTGTGCTATGAGGCTGCTTCCCACTAGCTATCTACCTTACATTTGGTAGTGTATATATGTCCATGCCACTTTCTTACTTTGTCACAGCTTAAACTTTATACAACTGAAAAACAAACCAAAAAAAAGGTTTTGTACTTCTATCATGTAGGTTCTAAATTGTCTACAACAACAGACAAACTTTCATGGACTTAATATTAGGACTCAAGGTACAGTTATAACTGGGGATCCTACTGCATTTAAACAAGGTACCCTCTACATGGAGATTTGACTAAATTTAAATAAAAGTCTCCCTGTACTCTTAGGGGAGTTACCAAATATAAAATAGAGGAAAATTAGGTATTCCTCATCTTAACCATCAGAACTATTGCCTTGCTTAAATTTCCCATGGTTATATAGCGTCCTTGTCCTAAAATATCTCCTAGTGGGCGTGGATACTCTGGCCCAATAAGTAATAAATTAAATTAAATTAAAGCTATGGCACTTGGCTTGCAAAAATAACCCCTCACACCTGGTTAAAATAGTTGATACAGCACTATATAAATTAGAATAGGGCTTTTAAGGATTGAAACCCATTATACAAGACCTATTTAAAAAAGGGATGATAATCTCCACTGTCTATCCATTTAAGCTCTTTGTCAGGCAATTTGCATATCTCCATTTCTTTGAGGTTTGTTACTGGAAAACTATGTTCCTTTGGTAGTGTCATGTTTTCTTGATTTTTTTTTTTTTTTTTTTTTTTTTTTGGCGGTACGCGGGCCTCTCACTGTTGTGGCCTCTCCCACTGCGGAGCACAGGCTCCGGACGTGCAGGCTCAGCGGCCAGGAGCGGCATGTGGGATCCTCCCGGACCGGGGCACGAACCTATGTCCCCTGCACCAGCAGGCAGACTCTCAACCACTGCGCCACCAGGGAAGCCCATGTTTTCTTGATTTTAATGTTTCTCAAAGTCTCGTATTGCTTTCCCATATTAGGGAAGTTTTCAACTATAATCTCTTCAAATATTTTCTCAGTCCCTTTCTTTTTCTCTTCTTCTTCTGGAACCCCTATAATTCGAATGTTGGTGCGTTTAATGTTGTCCCAGAGGTCTCTGAGACTGTCCTCTGTTCTTTTCATTCTTTTTTCTTTATTTTGCTCTGCAGCAGTTATTTCCACTATTTTATCTTCCACCTCACTTATCCGTTCTTCTGCCTCAGTTATTCTGCTATTGATCCCATCTAGAGTATTTTTTATTTCATGTATTGTGTTTTTAATCGATGCTTGATTCATCTTTAGTTCTTCTAGGTCCTTGTTAACTGTTTCTTGCATTTTGTCTATTCTATTTCCAAGATTTTGGATCTGGGAAATAGAATCTTGGATCATCTTTACCATCATTATTCTGAATTCTTTTTCAGGTAGACTGCCTATTCCCTCTTCATTTGTTAGGTCTGGTGGGTTTTTATCTTGCTCCTTCTCCTGCTGTGTGTTTTTCTGTCTTCTCATTTTGCTTATGTTACTGTGTTTGGGGTCTCCTTTTTGCAGGCTGCAGGTTCGTAGTTCCCGTTGTTTTTGGTGTCTGTCCCCAGTGGCTAAGGTTGGTTTAGTGGGTTGTGTAGGCTTCCTGGTGGAGGGGACTAGTGCCTGTGTTCTGGTGGGTGAGGCTGGATCTTGTCTTTCTGGTGGGCAGGTCCACGTCTGGTGGTGTGTTTTGGGGTGTCTGCGGACTTTTTATGATTTTAGGCCACCTCTCTGCTAATGGGTGGCGTTGTGTTCCTATCTTCCTAGTTGTTTGGCATAGGGTGTCCAGCACTGTAGCTTGCTGGTCGTTGAGTGAAGGTGGGTGCTCGTGTTGAGATGGAGATCTCTGGAAGATTTTCGCCGTTTGATATTATGTGGAGCTGGGAGGTCTCTTGTGGACCAGTGTCCTGAAGTTGGCTCTCCCACCTCAGAGGCACAGCACTGACTCCTGGCTCCTCAATTTGGGATGATTTGTTGTCCATTCATGTATTCCACAGATGCAGGGTACATCAAGTTGATTGTGGAGCTTTAATCCACTGCTTCTGAGGCTGCTGGGAGAGGTTTCCCTTTCTCTTCTTTGTTCTCACAGCTCCTGGGTCTCAGCTTTGGATTTGGCCCCGCCTCTGCGTGTAGGTCTCCGGAGGGCGTCTGTTCTTCGCTGACAGGACAGGGTTAAAGGAGCAGCCGCTTCAGGGGCTCTGGCTCACTCAGGCCGGGCGGGAGGGAGGGGCACGGAGTGCGGGGCGAGCCTGCAGCGGCAGAGGTCGGCGTGACGTTGCACCAGCCCGAGGCGCGCCGTGCGTTCTCCCAGGGAAGCCGCCCCTGGATCCCGGGACCCCGGCAGTGGCGGGCTGCACAGGCTCCCGGAAGGGCGGTGTGGACAGTGACCTGCGCTCGCACACAGGCTTCTTGGCGGCGGCAGCAGCAGCCCTAGCGTCCCACGCCCGTCACTGGGCTCCGCGCTTTCAGTCGTGACTCGCGCCCGTGTGTGGAGCCCCTTTAAGCAGCGCTCTTAATCCCCTCTCCTCGCGCACCAGGAAACCAAGAGGGAAGAAAAAGTCTCTTGCCTCTTCGGCAGCTCCCGAGTGTTCCCGGACTCCCTGCCGGCTAGCTGTGGCTCATTAGCCCCCTTCCGGCTGAGTTCTCGCCGCCAGCCCCAGTCCTCTCCCCGCGCTCCGACCGAAGCCCGAGCCTCAGCTTCCAGCGCCGCCGGGGCGAGCAGACAAGCCTCTCGGGCCGGTGAGCGCCGCCCGGCACCGACCCTCCGCGCGGGAATCTCTCCGCTCCGCCCTACCCAGGTATGTGGCGGAGTTTCTTGCCTTTTGGGAGGTCTGGGGTCTTCTGCCAGCGTTCAGTAGGTGTTCTGTAGGAGTTGTTCCACGTGTAGCTGTATTTCTGGTGTATCCGTGGGGAGGACGGTGATCTCCGCGTCTTACTCTTCCGCCATCTTACCCGGAAGTCTCCATTTGTTAGTTTTAAAATTACATAATAAAGGCATTACATCATACAATCTTTTGTAATCCATTGCCATTTTAAAATTATTTGTTTCCTTGTCCTCAGCAGATATGTCATAGATGATTAGTACACAAGCAAAGACTTTCAATATAACAGTACTTTATAGTGAGAAGAACTATACTGAGCTATCTCTATCCTAAGACAATGCACTAGGAAAGCACTAGGAATTCTTAAGCACTAGGAATACAGACACGATCAAGGGGCAAGTTCCTTGCCTTCGAGTATACATAATCATTATAGCAAATGCTTAAATAGCACTTTTAGTATATAACTCACCACAGCAGTCTTATTATACTCCTTTTTAATAGGTGAGCAGAGGAAGCCACAGGGAAGTCATAGGGTAAAGCCAGAATTTGAACCTAGGTAGACTATGGTACACTCTCCACTGCTTTAACTACTACGTTAAAATATGTATATATAAAAGTTATATATATATATATATATATAACTCCAAGTATTCGAAGGTTACAAAACACTTATCTACCAAAACTCAAAAAGGAGCACAGAAACTTGCATAGAAAATAAACATGTAAAAGTTCATGAATAAACCACAATATAACCTGCTCCACATAATATACTGACTACAGTGTCCTGGGCCTCTCCCATTCCTAGGCAGCCGGAAATTACAACAAAATAATACTTTTCACCTTTGGAAGCCACACCATCTCTCATACCAACCAACCAATTACTTCCTTAGACAGAATAGGAAATTAACCTGAATATCATATATATATATATATATATATATATATATATATATATATATAGCATTACTGATGTAGAATCTTTGTTTAAAGACAATAACTTCAATAGCAGAGGGAACTTTACCATGCAGGCTTCAGATAACCTCTATATTTCTCAGATTTTATGCTAAATCATAAAATGCCATACTGTGTCTGAAGCTATTTTTTCAGTAGTCCATTTTCTTAAATGGACTAGCAAAGCAGTAAATACTGACGAACATTTTGGCTCCCAAATCCTAACAAACAATAGAGCAGGGGTCAGTAAATTATGGCTGGTGGGCCAAATCTAGTCCTCTACCAGCTTTTATAAATGAAGCTTTATTGGAACACAGCCATGTTCCTCAGTATATGTATTGTTTGTGTCTGTTTTCACATCACAGCAGCAGAGCTAAGTAGTTGCAGAAGAGATTGTATGGCTTGTAAAGCCTAAAATATTGACTGTCTGACACTTTATGGAAAAAGGTCTCCAATGCCTGCAATAGTATATAATGAAAGTGATGCTATGTAACATCTAAGACTAGGTCATAAAAGGTCATGCAGCTTTTGCATGATTCTCGTGGAATGCTTGAACCCTGGACACTCATTCTTGGGATACTCTATCTTGAATCCTAACTACCACGTTATGAGAAGTCCAAGCCACATGGGCAGCCAACTATAGGCACTCCAGTCAACAGTCCTTGTTGGGCCCAGTCTTCGAGTCATCCCATCTCAAGGGCCAGAAATGGGAATTAAAATTGTCTAGATGATTCCAGCCCCAGCCATTTCAATCCTCATGAGCTGAGGTTTCAGACATCAGTCATGGAGTAGAGACAAGCCATCTCCTCTGTGTACTGTTTGAATTGCTGACCCACAGAATCTGGGCACATATTAAAATTTTTTTTTGTTTCAACACTAAGTTTGGACTTCTTAATTATGTAGCAATACATAACTGTGTTATCTATTAGATAACACAGTTAGATATCTCTTATCTAATAGATAATATAGCACTGTGTCTGTACACAGGAGATCTACATTTCACAGAGCACATACTTTTAGATGTGAATGTTGACTGCTCAATTTCTAAGAAGAACGTATACACACATATAGGTACAAAATGTTTATGTATATGTAAATATTAGACCTATATAAACTAATCTATATTATCCATAAAATGAGGGGCCCTTGATAATGGCTAACATTTCTTTCTGGTATTTATTGTATTCCAAGAACTGATAAATTCTTTCATTGTATGAATTTTCTCTTTTAACCCTCATAGTAACTCGCTGAGAGAAGTAATGTTATCTCTATTTTATAGATGAGAAAACTGAAGCAAAAACAGATAACATGCTCAAGAGTACTCAACAAGTAAATTTTAGAGTCAAGATTTGAGCCCAAGTTCTCAAGTTTTAGATCCCTTACTCATAGTCACTAAGCTATATACTGAGGAAGGGGATGAAAGCTGAAGCCATTACTTCATGCTCAAGAAGTTAGACAGAAACCTAGCAGGTATGGTTGAAAGAAGACAGGACTTGGAGTCGTAAGTCCAGAGCCTGAGTGATGAAATGACTTCTCCTCTCATCTAGATCTAGGTTTGTGTTTAGAAAATGAAGAAGAGCACTGCACAGTTTGATTGTTGATTTCTGTACTTAATGATACCAAAGAATGGCATTTTACCAGGGAGCTATTTTGCAGTGACATAAATTATTGATTCAAAATCAAACCTTTATTATAAATTACTGATTCAAAATCAAATCTTTATTATGTCTCCCTTGCATCAGAAGTCTTTCCCACTCTTCATTTCTTTTTAAACCCTTTCCTGTCTACTCTTGGCCAAAGCTTGAAGCCTGATTTAACATTTGGAAATAAAATAATGAAATAGTCATAACACAGCAATTCCAATGCCTACTGAAACAGAAGCTCTAAATAATTTTTCAGATAATTTAGGAAATTAAAAATATTTATATCATAGATGCAAAGACAGAAATTACTTGTGTAATAAAATAAATGGTGAGACAAAAGGTTTCTGGTCAAGTAGATTTGTTTAAATAGGAACACTAATCTGAGTTCTACCCCTGTGCTAAAACCCAGTGACAGGTTGCATACAGCTTCTAAAGGGATAGTTCAGTGCATTGGGTCAAATTCATGCCCTAAAATGTGGTATTATTAGTAGTACTAGAAGACAGAGTGTGACTGTCTTCTTTGGGACATAGATGAAGACCCCAAGATAGACAATATCAAGGACAAGTTATGTAGAATAAGATATTATCTCAGTCCTTGGACATGTCATCCAGGATAGAACAAGAAGTAGATTTATTATCAAGTACATGAAGCCAGAGACAGTAAGCAATGAGTGGTATTGGTTAAAATAGACAGGTTTTAGAAGTAGAGGCACGGATGTAGAAAACAAACTTAGGGTTACCAAGGGATTGTGGAGGGGAGGTTAAAATGGGAGATTGGGACTGAAATATATACACTACTCTGCATAAAATAGGTAACTAATAAGAACCTGCTCTTCTTATTAGCACAGGGAACTCCACTCAATACTCTGTAATGGGCTATTTGGAAACGACTCTAAAAAAAAATACAAGTGGGGCTTCCCTGGTGGCGCAGTGGTTGAGAGTCCGCCTGCCGATGCAGGGGACACGGGTTTGTGCCCCAGTCCGGGAAGATCTCACATGTCGCGGAGCGGCTGGGCCCGTGAGCCATGGCCACTGAGCCTGCACGTCCGGAGCCTGTGCTCCACAACAGGACAGGCCACAACAGTGAGAGGCCCGCGTGCAGCAAAAAAAACCCCAAAACAAAAACAAAACAAAAAAAAAGTGCGTATATGTATATGTATAATTGTTTCACTTTTCTGTACACCTGAAACTAACACAACACTGTAAATCAACTATATTCCAATAAAATTTTTTTCAAAAATAGGTTTTAAGAACCATAGTCAGGGAGCAGTGTGGATTGGAAAGACCTGACTGCATCCTCAGACAGTGCTCCCCAAGCTGGCTATTGCAAGGGTGAGCATTTAAGAGATCTTTGACCTAAGGAGGACATGAGATTAACAATCTATCCCAATGTGCATGAATTATTCTCCTCGGGGCTATCAGAAATCAGATGGCATCCTAGAGCAAGGGTCAGCAGATCTTTTCTGTAAAGGGTCAGATAGTAAATATTTTGGAGTTTGTGTACCATACGTCTCTGTTGCAATTGCCTATCTGCTGCTGTAGCACAGAAACAGCCATGCACAATACCTTAATGAATGGGTGTGGCTGTGTTCAAGCAAAACGTTATGTACAAAACCAGGAGTCAAGCGAGATCTGATCAGTGGGCCAGAGTTTGCGGACCCCAGTTGTGGGTCAGTGTTCACAGCTGAATGAGTCACGAGGCCTTAAGTTCCAGTTCTCATTGTACTACTCTCTACCTGGGTGAACTTGGGTTCATCCTTTTATTTATATGGGCCACTATGTTTTTCTCCAGAAAAACAGAACCAACAGCAGGTGTATACAATGTGCCCATATATATTGATAGATATAGATCTAGATATCAATATTGATATCTAGATCTACATCCCTATCTATATAAAGATAAAGAGAGAGAGAGATTTTAAACAATTGGTTCACACAATAATAGAGGCTTGGTAAATTCATAATCTGCAGGTTAGGCTCTCTAGAGACTCTAGGAAGAGTTGCAGTTCAATTTCTGTAAGTCTTCTGGCAGAATTCCTTTTTGCCACAGGGAAGTCAGTCTTTGCTTTATTAGAACTTTAACTGATTGGATGAGGCCCACCCATAGTATGGAGGATAATCTGCTTTACTCAAAGTCCACCACCAATTTAAGTATGAATTTCATCCAAAAACACCATCACAGGGACTACCCTGGTGGCACAGTGGTTAAGGATTTGCCTGCAAATGCAGGGGACACGGGTTTGAGCCCTGGTCTGGGAAGATCCCACATGCCGTGGACCAACTAAGCCCATGCACCACAGCTACTGAGCCCGTGCACCTAGAGCCCATGCTCTGCAACAAGAGAAGGCACCGCAATGAGAAGACCGTGCACCACAAAGAAGAGTAGCCCTTGCTTGCTGCAAATAGAGAAAGCCCACGGGCAGCAATGAAGACCCAACGCAGCCAAAAATATAAATAAATACGTAAATAAGTAAATAAATAAATAAATAAACACAAAAACGCCATCACAGAAATATCCAGAATAATATTTGACCAAATAACTGGGCATGGGGACCCAGACAAATTGACATGGAAAATTTACCACCTAAGCCATAGTTTTGTCATCTTTTACTGAGAAATTTGACTCATCTGAACTATTTTCATACCTAGAAGATACCTTCTACAGGTAACATGATTTGGCGCCAAAAGCCATAAGCTAGAGCATTTCATTCCAGGTCCCTTCTCAAATATCCATGATAGGTAGAAATTTGACATCAGTAGTTCTTGAAGTCTCCCCAGTGAATATAATATGCAACCAGGGCTGAGAATCTGGAGATGTAGAGAGAATTTAAATTGAACTTTAGTTAAACAGTAAAACAAGCTCTGACTCTACTGGCTGGAGCTAGACAAGGGATATGCATTTAGTGGGATGAGAAGATAAAGAACACTAGGGAGTAAATCAAATGCTTTACACCTGTGCTTAGCTAATTGTTACTCAGATAATTCAGACAATCTTACAGCATCTGAACCCTGAATTCCTTAGTTCTGTTTTAAAAAAAAGTAACTCTTCAAGTAACTGAACTCTGAGAATCATGTAAATCATAAAGAAAAAATCTTATTTTCTTAATTAGTTGATTTTATATATACTGTTTCACTTTCATGACATTAACTACTTATCTTTCTTTCCATTTTATGTTTGAGGAAAGTAAGGCTTTAAAAATCTCAGTAATTTTCTCAAGGTCACTTGTTAAGGGTGTGGTAGGCAGCATAATGGCTCCTAAAAATGCCCTCACCCTAATCCCTGGAACCTATTAATATGTTACCTTACATGGTGAAGAGGACTTTGCAGATATGACTGAAGTTATAGACCTTGAGATAGAAAGATTATCCTGTATTACCTCATGGAACAAATCTAATTGCATGAGTCCTTAAAAGCAGAAAGCCATTCCCAACTGTAGAAAGAGAAAGATAGAGATGTCTTAATAGAAGCAGAATAACAGCGATGCAACATTTTGGGTTTTGTAGGTGGAGAAAGGGGACTCTGAGTCAGACTACAAGTGACCGCTGGCAGCAGATAAAGTCCAGGGAACAGAAACACCCCTAAGAGCCTCCAGAAAAGAATGTAGCTCTGCCAACACTTTTTTTTCTTTTTTAACCATCTATATTGGAGTATAATTGCTTTACAATGGTGTGTTAGTTTCTGCTTCATAACAAAGTCAATCAGCTATACATATACATATATCCCCACATCCTCTCCCTCTTGTGTCTCCCTACCACCCTCCATTCCCTATCCCACCCCTCTAAGTGGACACAAAGCACAGAGCTGATCTCCCTGTGCTTTGTGGCTGCTTCCCACTAGCTATCTATTTTACATTTGGTAGTGTATATATGTCCATGCCACTCTCTCACTTCATCCCAGATTATCCTTCCCCCTCCCTGTGTCCTCAAGTCCACTCTCTATGGCTGCATCTTTATTCCTGCCCTGCCCCTAGGTTCTTCATAACCATTTTTTCTTTTTTTTTATATTCCATATATATGTGTTAGCATATGGTATTTGTTTTTCCCTTTCTGACTTACTTCTCTCTGTATGACAGTCTCTAGGTCAATCCACCTCACTACAAAAAACTCAATTTCATTTCTTTTTATGGCTGAGTAATATTCCATTGTATATATGGGCCACATTTTTTTTGTGTGTGTGGTAAGTGGGCTTCTCACTGTTGCAGCCTCTCCCGTTGCGGAGCACAGGCTCCGGACGCGCCGGCTCAGCAGCCGTGGATTATGGGCTCAGCCACTCCGCAGCATGTGGTATCTTCCTGGAGCAGGGCATGACCCGTGTCCCCTGCATCAGCAGGCGGACTCCCAACCACTGAGCCACCAGGGAATCCCTGTGCCACATCTTTATCCATTCGTCTGTCGATCCTGCCAACGCTTTTACTTTACTCAATTGAGACCAATGTCAGACTTGTAATAAATTTACCTTGTTTTGAGTCACTAAGTTTTTGGTAATTTGTATGAAAGCAATAAAAAACAAATACAGAAGTTCTACAAGAGCCAGGCTATATATTTATACTTAAGTATTTCTGAAATGAATTTAACATTGTGATTGACAGCAACAGCAGCAGCTTCCAAGGGATCCCACCACACACCTGAGGAAAAGCAGCCTAATACAAAGCAGTGACAGCAGCAGGTCACTGCCCCACACTTGGGGTAGAGGGGCACTTGTCCTACTGTAGCAGCAGCATAGCCTGAGTGGGAACCCATCCTCCTGTGGCACTAGTCCCATCAACATTAGTGTAATCTGCTAGCATCTGCTGAGCCAACAGGCCCCACATATACAAACCCTCCAACTCAGCAGCATTCAGTGAGCCAGGCTCAGGGTTTCCTGAAACTCATATCCAATGGCACTGGAAAGACCAGATATCACCTACAGTTATGAAAACATAAAAAAACAAAAACAGAACACTGGGAACTTCAGAAAGAAAAGGGGAACAATGGAATGGGTGAAAACAAATGGGGTAAATAGAAGAGACTATCATTAGTCTCATGAGTTTCTTAAATACTATATGATGGTCAAAGCAAAAATTATGACACCATCTGATGTGGTTCTCAATGTAGAGAAAGGAAATACTACAGAAAATCATACTTTAAAACTGGGGAATATTAAGAGACCTAAATGGAAGTAAAATTTTGAAACTTCACTTGAAGTAATAAAACACAGATTCCAGTAGACTATGATAAGTTACATATGTATACTGTAATGCCAAAAGCAACCACTAAGAAAACTATACAAACAGTATACACAAATGATTATAAATAAATAAATTAAAATGGGCTTATTAAAAAATGTTTAAGTAACCCACAAGAAGGCAAAATAAGAGAAACACAAGACTGAGAAACTAAGGTAAAAGACAAAACAAAAAATAAAATGGTAGACCTAATCTTTAACATAGCGATAATTACATTGACTGTAAATGATCTAAGTAACCAAGTCAAAGACAGAGATTGGAAGAGTAGATTAAAAAATCACAAGCATGATCCAAGTATATACTGTCTATAAGAAGCTTACTTTAAACATCATGATACAGGTAGTTCAGAGTAAAAGGATGAAAATGATATATCATGTGAACATTAATCAGAAAAAGCAGGAATGGATAAATTAATATCAGATAAAGTAGATTTCAGAGCAAAGGAAATTATTAGGGGCAAACAGGGTCATTACATAAAGATAACAGGAATAATCCACCTAGATGACCTAGTGATACTAAATGTGTGTGCACCAAACAACAGAACTTCAAAATACATGAAGCAAACACTGAAAAAGGTAGTAAAAGGAGAAAATTTTAAATCCACAATTATTATTTGAGACTTCAACACAGCAATTTATAGAACTACCAGAGAGAAAAATCAGCAAGGATATGGAAGAACTGAAAACATCATCAATCAACAGGACATAACTGACATTTAAAGAACACACTCAATAAGAGAATACATATTCAAGTGTCCGTGGAACATTCACTCATATACCATATACTGGGTGATAAAAAAAACATTAGCAGATTTAAAAGAATTAAAATCATAGAGAGTATGTTCTCTAGCCATAATGGAATCAGACTAGAAATCAATAACAGAAAGACAACAGGAGAATCTTCAATCACATGAAAACTAAACATCACAATTCCAAATAACTCATGGGTAAAAAAGACAGCATCAAGGAAAAAATTTTTAATGCATAGAATAAAAGAAAATGGAGATATAACAGATCAAAGTTTGTGGAATGAAGTGAAAGTAATGCTAAAAGGGAAGTTTATAGAACTAAATTGGGAAATAAAATATTTCAAAGCAATAATCTAATTTTCTATATTACAATAGTAAAAAAAAGGAAGAGGAAAAAACACTAAACAAGCAGAAAGAAGGAAATAATAAAGATGAAACAGAAATCCATGAACCTGAAAACAGGAAAATGGGGGGGGGGGAAATCAATGAAACAAAAGGCTGGTTCTTGGAAATAAACAATTTAATCAATAAAGATCTAGCAAGACTGATAAAGGTAAAAACAGAGATGGCACAAATCACAGATATCAGAAATGCAACCAGGGATACCATGACCTATCCTGCAGGTTAATAAGGGACAAGTTATTATGAACAAGTCTACACTATAAATTCAAAAATGTAGATGAAATGGGCCAATGCTTCTACACCCAAAACTACCAAAACCCAGCCAAGATGAAATAGATAATCTCAATTTTCCTGTAACCATTAGAAACACTGATTTTTCATATAAAAACTCCCAAAAGAAATATTCAGGCTTAGATGTTTCACTTTTACCCAAGACTTAAAGAATTAAAACCAATTTTACATGATTTGATAAGAAATAGAAGTAGAGGGAACAGTTCCTAATTAATTTTATTAAGCCAGTATTACCTTGATACCAAAACCAGACAGGAATAGTATAAAAAGAAGAAGACTATAGACCAATATGTTTTATGAAATTGCCTGTAAAAATCTTCAGCCAGATATTAGCAAATTAAATCCAGAAATATATAAAAAGAATAATATATCATGACCAAGTGGTATTTATTCCAGTTATGCAAAGTTGGTTAAATATTTGAAAATCAAACAGTGTAATCCACCATATCCAATAGATAAAGGGGGAAAAGTCATGTGATCCTATCCATTAATGCAGAGAAAGCATTTGACAAAATCCAATCCCATTCATGATTTGGCACATATATACAATGAAATATTACTCAGCCATAAAAAGAAACAAAATTGAGCTATTTGTAATGAGGTGGATAGACCTAGAGTCTGTCATACAGAGTGAAGTAAGTCAGAAAGAGAAAGACAAATACCGTATGCTAACACATATATATGGAGTCTAAGAAAAAATATGTCATGAAGAACCTAGGGGTAAAACAGGAATAAAGACACAGACCTACTTGAGAATGGACTTGAGAATATGGGGAGGGGAAAGGGTAAGCTGTGACAAAGCGAGAGAGAGGCATGGACATATATACACTACCAAACGTAAGGTAGATAGCTAGTGGGAAGCAGCCGCATAGCACAGGGAGATCAGCTCGGTGCTTTGTGACCGCCTGGAGGGGTGGGATAGGGAGGGTGGGAGGGAGGGAGACGCAAGAGGGAAGAGATATGGGAACATATGTATAACTGATTCACTTTGTTATAAAACAGAAACTAACGCACCATTGTGAAGCAATTATACTCCAATAAAGTTGTAAAAAAATAATAATAAAATAAAAAAATTTAAAAAAAGAAGAAAAAAACCCCAAGCAAACTAGGAATAGAAAAGGAACATACTAAAACTCATAAAGAGGATCTACAAACAACCTATACCGACATTATATTTAACTGTGAAAGACTGAATGCTTTCTCTGTAAGATCAGAAACAAGGCACCGATATCTGCCCTCACCACTTTTATTAAATATATTAATGGAGGTTCTAGTAAGAAAATAAAGCAAAAATAAATAAATACATAAATTTAAAAGTTAAATTTTAAAAACATTTATTTAAAAGATAAAAGGACTATTCCTACTACGTTGAATAGGAAGGAATATATCCTACTGAATGTTGAATAGTAGTATATACTATTATATTAAATAAGGAAAAGTAAAACTGTATCTGAAGAGGAGATGATAATCTAAATGGAGAAAATACCAAGGAATCCACAAAAAGCTTGAGAAATAATATTAGTTTGTAAATGTTTTAGAGTACAAATCAACACAGTTTTATCAAATTATATATTAATAACAAATGTGTAGAAGCTTAAATAAAAATGTGATACCATTTACAACTGACCTAAATACTTAAATATAAGCCCAATAAGACATTTATAGGTCCTCTATACTGAAAATTACAAAATGCTGATGAAGAAAAATTTAAAAGTCCCAAATAGTGAGACATACCTTGTTCATGGATTAGAAAACACAACATAATAAAGATGTCAATTCTCCCCAAGTTAAGAGGCTTAACAGAGTTACTCTTAAAATGCCCTCAAGGTTTTTGTGGATATAGACAAGCTTATTCTAAGATTTATATGGTAAGAAGAGGCTGAAGAATAGCTAAAACACTTTGTAAAGGAAGATTAAAATGGGAGGAATTAATCTACCCAATTTCAAGATTTTGCAGTAATGATGGAGGTTAGATACACAGATCAATGGAATGGAATAGAGAACCCAGAAATAGACTGACATAAATACATTTAACTTGTTTTTGACAGCAGTGTGAAAGCTATCAAGGAAGAATAGACTTTTCAAAAAATGGTACTGAAACAGTTGGACATCCCTCGACAAAAACAAACAAACAAAAAATGAACCTTAACCTAAACCTCCACACCTTACACAAAAATTAAATCAAAGTGGATCATAATCTTAAATGTAAAAGCAGGACATTTTTAGAAAAAAAAATAGGAGAAAATCTTTGGCATCTAGAACTACGTGAATAATTCTTAGACTTGACACCGAAAGTATGATCGATAAAAGCAAAAACTGATACATTGGATCTCATCAAAATGAGTTAAAAATGTTTCATAGAAGATCATTTTAAGTGGATGAAAACTCAAATTACACAGTGGGAAAACATATTTGAAAATCCCACATGAGACAAATGACTTGTATCTATAATATACAAAGAACTCTCCAAACAACTTAAAAAAATCCAACTAGAAAATAGGCAGAAGACAGGAACAGACATTTCATGGAAGAGAATATACACATGGCAAAGAAGCACATGAAAAGATGCTCAACATCATTAGCCATTAGGGAAATGCAAATTAAGACCATAATGAGATATCAGAGAATAACTAAAATTAAAGTACAGTGACAAAATCAAATGCTGGTGAGTACATAGAAAAATTATATCACATCACTGGTGGGAAAATAAAATGGTTTAGCCACTCTGAGAAACAGCTTGACAGTCTCTTTTAATCCTAAAAGTAGATTCACCCTACAACACAGTAATTGTACTCTTGAGCATTTATCCAAAAGAAACAAAAACTTAAGTTCCCACAGAAACTTACACATAAATAAATGTTCATAGCAGTTTTATTTATAACAGCCAAAAACTGGCCACTACCCAAATGTCTTTCAATGGATGAATGTTGAAACAAATTGTGATAAAATCTTATGATAGAATACTACCGAGCAACAAAAAGGAACAAATTATTAATATATGCAAAAATTGAAATGAACTTCAAGGGAATGATGCCGAGGGAAAAATTTTAAAAAGCCAATCTCCGAAGATTAAGTAATTCATGATGATATTTACATATTATTCTTAAAATAACAAAACTGTGGAGATGGCGAACAGATTAGAAGTTGCCAAGGGTTAGAGCTGGGGGTAGCAAGTACAGCGGGGGAACTTTGTGAGGTTTTTGTGGTCCCAGTACAAATAATACAGCAATCTTGGTTTTAACCCCTAAAGATGTTTAAAAGCAATTCCTAATAAGAGGTGTCCAGATATTTAGCAATGGCAGCAGATTAGAGGTATAGCTCCCCAACATGACAACTTCAAAAGAGATTGTACTAATTCAATGCATATGTTAATTTTAAAAAGGCCAGTCACAGTACTTAAATGGTATATATCTTAACGATATTATTCTAAGGATCCAGCTATACCAGATGGACTAGCAGGATTTTCTGTACATTCAATCTTATTTAAGACAGTAAATCTTATAATAAGACAGTTAAAAAAAGAAAAAGAAAAAAAAAACCAGCTACAGTTGGATATTCTCATAGGAAGATGAGGTGAAAATATGTAGCAGTGGTTCAAAAGCTTAAGCAGTGGCACCTAAATTTGGCTGCACATTAGAATCATCTGAAGCACTTTTTAAAAACCCTCACACCAACAATTGGTCATCCTAAACCAATAAAATCATTTTAAATCTCCTCAGACGATGCCACTGTCTAGCCAGAAGTGAGAAGCAGCGGACTAAGCAGAAGGGGATGTTTCTACAAAGATTTAACAATAAGTTCTTTCACCCAATCAGATTTACCTTCCTGCAAAGGGGTAAAGAAGGCTAGATGTTGTCCATAATTGCTTAGCTTTAATTAGCACTTTTGACTTGCCCAAAACCTAGATCATGTTTCCCCTAAATTTCATGTTATTCCCTAAGTTTTTCAAATCCAGGGCTAAGGGGTTTGCCAGGATGAGATTTTAAGTGCTCACACAGGGGAAGTCCCTGGCAAACCAGGACAGAGGTCACTCTACACTGAAATGTAAAGCATCCTAAATAACCCTGCCACTGCTCCCAAATACTAGTCTGTGCCAACCAGTGGAGAAAAGGCATTCTCCATTACTACCTCGGCAAATGCTGCTGTACTTGCCTTGGCTACTCCCTATCTTTTCCAGGCGCCACTCCCCTTCACCTGCTGGTGGACGCTTTGGCAGCTGACAATGCAGATATTTTCAAACTTTAAGGTGAATAAAAATCATATGGAGGGCCAGTTATAACAGAGATCACTGAGTCCCACTAGAGTTGCTGATTCCATAGGGCTGGGACAGGGCCCTAAAACTTGAATATCTGACACATTATCAGGGGACGCTGGTAAAGCTGGTCAGGTTGTTACCGAATGCACGTTCGTGTGTCTGAAGCACAGTGAGGCCAAACAAACCGAAAGGTTGGAGTCTGGAGCAGAGAAAGGTTTATTGCAGGATCGAGCAAGGAGAGGGGTGGCCCGTGTTCCAAAAACCCTGAAATCTCCAAAGGATTTCAGCAAAGCATTTTTAAAGGCCAGGTGAGGGAGGGACGTCCCAGGGAATGTGATCAGCTCGTGCACAATCATCTGACTGGCTGATGTTGAGGCCACAGGGCAGGTAACATTATCCATCCTTAGGTGCCAGAAGGTCTGGGGGCTACATGCTCATGATCATCAAGGAGTTCATTTCTTCCATTGGGTGGTGGTTTTTAGCATCTGAAAACTCAAGAAATATGCCTGAGATACTATTATCTGAGTACTTCAGAGAGGAACTACAGCAGAGGCTAACTCCAAAAGGTAGAAACTGACGTTTGCTTAAAGATTTCAAGGGAAGAAAATATTTTTTCCAGAATCTTTCCAACAGACTACTAAGCGTCATCAGAATGTTTTTACTTATATTAACATAATTGCTTGGTGCTGCCATGGAAGTCATTTTCTTCTGGTTCTTTCCTCCAGGTAACTAGAGTACAGATGCTTCTGGTTTTTAAGGTAATACTCCAGCAAACCCTTAACACATGTCATGAAAAGACCTTAAGACAAACTCCCCCAGGATTCAGGGACTGCCTCACTGCTTCGCTGAAAGGAGATGATCCAAACTGAACTCTCCACTCCAGGAGACAGGAGCTGTGTTCTCATCTGTGTTCCCCTAACTTGGTAGAAAGTTTGTTGAAGGCCAAAACTTTCAACTAGTCAGTATTTGGGGCTACTCAGAGGAAAGAAAACATGCTCTTGTATCAAGCATGTTATATGTATCTTTTAAGTCTTACAACTATCCCAATACATGTGTATCATTCCCATTGTACAGATGAAGAAACTAAGGCTAAGAGTTAAAGGCATTTGCCCAAGGTCACAGAGCTGATGAACGGGTCTGGCAGAACCTTCTACTGCTCATTAGTATCCATTTTCTCCTTTTCTTTCTAGGCACGTCTTAAACTATATTTCCTGGTCCTCTTGCTATTAGGCTGACCGCATTACTGAATTCTGCCTGTGAAATAGGGACAGAAGTGATTTTGCCACTTCCGGTCCTAGTGCGTAAAAACCTTGGTCCATCGTGCCCTTTCCCATCACTATCTGGATGACCCAGGGCACCGGGAAGCCATAAAGATGGGAGGAGCTTGCTCCCTCAGTGACTACATGGAACACAGCACCCTTCACCTTGTCCTCTGCTACCTGCACTGGACTGTGACTTGGATGACGTAAACCTTCACCGTGTTAATCCACTAAGAGTTTACTTTGTCCTGACAGCAATGGTGAAGGCAAGATCTAAAACCAAATCCAGCAGACTCTAAAGACCATCGTCTCTCATTAAGACATATTGCCACAAATACGGCAGAAATATAAAAGCCCATCTATAAAATATTATCTAATCTCACAGTTAACCTCTCTCCCACCATGCCTTTCCCACAAACAAGAATTAGATTCCTAAAGCTTTCAGAGGAAATTGGGTAAACAAAAAAATAAAATCAAGCAAGCAATCGACAAGTATTTGTTGACTGCACACTACCTGCCAAGCACAGACAAATCTGCTTTTGTTGTCACCTTGAGGTCATGAACTCTGCCCTTTGCTCTCCCGGATGGGAGGGGAGCAGAGGACAAGGTGGGAGGCAAGCCTATGCCTGTTCTTTTCAGCAATGAGATTCTCCTTGGTTCTCCCAGTGTGTTAATGAGCTACCTGGGGAGTGTCTGATTTTATGCCTGTTCTTTTCAGCAATGAGATTCTCCTTCGTTCTCCCAGTGTGTTAATGAGCTACACGGGGAGTGTCTGATTTTATGTTTGAGAAGAAGAATAGACTTTCGACCTGAAAAACATTTTTTAAATTTAACATACATTGGGACTTCCCTGACGGTCCAGTGGTTAAGACTCCGCACTTCCACTGCAGTGGGCGCAGGTTTGATCCCTGGTCAGGGAACTAAGATCCCACATGTGTGAACACAATAAAAACACTGAGCATTACAAAAAGGAATGTAACTATATATTCAAAGGAGATTTTTTAATTCTTTTAAAAATAAAATAAAATACATTATTTTCCTGAAGTTTCACATTTTACAGATGGGCAGATTGAGACTCAGAGAAGCTTAGAAACAGCCCCAGGCCACAGTGACAGAAGTTAAATTTGAACTCAGCTTTGTGCGATTCCAAGTCCTTGCTCATTGTTTCTTAAACTGGGCTGCTCTTCAGAATCAACAGGGGAATAGTTAAAACACAGATTCCTGGGCTTGGCGCCAGACTCCCAAATCACTGACCTGGGGCAGGCCTCGGCAATCTCTCTTCGCACACACCCCAGGCCTGAGTGAAGACCAGCCAAGTTTGGGATCCACTTCTCTGCACCTCGCAGTGGGAAAGCTAAGAGGGTACACGGATGCCAAGGGAGCGGAGGGGAAGAGAACAGAAGGGGGCCTTCTATGGCCTTGTCCAGGGCTGGCCCTGCTCACAGTTGAGATCCTGGCCACGAGACCCAGAGGACAATTAACGAAAGCAAGAAAAGGCCTTCTGACTCAGCTGTTTTCCTTACATCTCTGCTGGGCGAAGAGGGTATCATGCCTGTGGAATTCTGCTGCATCCACAGGCATCTCCAGACCTATTTTTTAAATTCGCCAGGAATGAAGAAAGAAAAGTCTGCCAAGGTTCAGAATATGCTAGTCATTTTCCTGATTCAGTAAAACTGCCTTGATTTAGTGTTCATTGCTTCCAAGCCTGTGCTCTCTGGGAGGTGGCTGGGATGAAACTGACTGCCACACTATCTTGGAAGCCAATTCATGAAGAATGGAGACAACACCGGCAGGAGGGTACTGTTTAGCCGTGAGGAACTGAATGGTTACTTGAAGAAACATTTTAGCATATCTGTATATATCAATAGGCGCTACAGGAGCTCTGCTGGGGAACAGTAATTACTGCTGCCATTAACTGAGAGCTTAGTTTGTACATAGGCTGACCCTATAATTTATCATCCAAACTGAGCAATTGTGAAAGTGAAAGTTGGGAGAGCTATTAATAATTTCACCAGGACAAGGGTAAACCTGAATATCCCAAGCAAACTGGGATGTGTGATCACTCTATCCAAAACCCTGAGCCAAATGGGTTTCAAATTCAGACTTTTAAAAGATTTTATAGGTAATACTGTACTTACGTGTGTATCACACACACATACAAATACCCTAGAGGAATCCAGGGCAGCACCTCATGATCAAACATTATATTTCTGCAGCAAATATATGAATATTCACAAGAGGGATAAACAGACACTTCAGGTCAAATTTTGCCAGCCAATGATTTCTGAAAAATACTTGTTTTCAGGAAAATTGTTTCTCAAATTGTGGCAAGGGCTTGTGGACCTGTACCAAGAGCTTTAAGTACTTTCCATAGTGTGGCAGAGATGCTAGCTGTCCCACTGTAAAGGTCCTCCTCTTCTCTGATAGTAGGTAAGTGCGCCCATGGTCGTCTGGAATAAAGACTACTTCCCAGTGTTCAAAGAACACTTCCCAGTGTTCCTTGAAGCTAGGTGTGGTCATGTGACTGAGCTGTGGCCAATGAGATTTCCAAGTGGAAAGGTGATCAGGACAACCCACAAGTACAGGTACAGATGTACCTGTTGTTGACAGAGGGCATCCATTCTGATTAATTGAAATCCATGTTGTAAATACTTTGAAAATTACTTCTGGTGTGCAAAAACTTTTAGGAAGTCTCTTTAGAGAGATGGGTATGCTCTTCTCCCCCCTCCCTCCTCCTTCCTCCTGGCTGGAGTGTGGACATGATGGTTGGACCTTGGGCATCCACATCACTTTTGACCACGAAGCTGAGGGCCACAGCTTCTGATGAACCAGAAAGCTGGTAGGATCTTGGGTCTGGATAACTCCCTGGATGGCCTACCTCTGGACTGTTTGTGAGAAAATAAAACCTTTTTGATTTACGGCACAATTCATTTGTACTTTCGGTTACTCACAAAGGAACCTGTATTCTAGGATTTGCTCTTGGCCATGCCTCAAACTCTCAGATGGTGATCATGTTTATTTCTCATTCAAAGGCCTGCAAGTGGGCTGCGGTGGCTCTGCTTCAGACTGTGGGTCGTGTTCACATCTGCTCCACGCGTCTCTGAATTCTGGGACTAGTGGACGCTCAGGACGTGCTCTGTGTGTCAGGGTGAAGCTCAACCACACGAGCACATTTACAGCTTCAGCTAATGTTATGCTCCATTCCTTTGGCCAAAACAAGTCACAGGACAACCCAACATCAAGGGGAGGGGACGAGGATAAAGTGAACACCTGCAGGTGATCATCTACAGAACTGATGCACGTGTGACCCCGTCCTACTGCCGCACATGCTCCAGGGGCTTCCAGGCATCACCCCTAGCATCGCGGCGAGCCAGCCCCTTCTCCTGATCACTTCCCATAGTTCCTGGTATGCTGCCCTCCCCACCCCTAACCCCCAGAGGGCACTACCAAGGGGAGGGCCACAGGACAAGATGTCCTTCTGTTTGGTGTCCCGTCTCTGTGCTCTCCTCAAGACCACACACCAGGCTACGCCAGCGCACCTGAGGGAGAGGTTACGCGGGGGACCCTCCTACCTCACATCTGTGTCTGTCTCCCAGGGGACTCCTTCTTCCGAACCTTCTCCGATAGTTTCCACCCTGTGCTGTGTGCAGCCCCTGCCCCACAACCAGGGAGAGCCAGGGGACTTCTGGAAACGTCCACAGAAGAGTAAGGAAGTGCATTTCCCACAAACCTCTCCTCGGGCCTTACTGTGCAACCCCAGGTCTCACCCCCGCCAAACAGTAGCTGTTTGAGGAGAGGTTTAAGTAAATTAGCCTCAGGCACACCTGAAAGCCTGAAAGAAAATACCGAGAGAAGCTGGGAGGAGGGGGTGGATGCTGGGTGTGTTGCCCACTCAGCCAGTAGGGAGCTGGGTTTGAGGGGAGAACAGACGGGCAGATTTTGCCACTAACTGGCGGTGTGACCGCCGGCACTCCCTTTTCCAGGCCTCCATGTCTTTCTTTGTTAAAAGAGGGGGTTATTCTTGATGGCATTTAAGGTGTCTTCCAGTTCTGACAGGTTGTGACCTAAGGGGGAGGGAATGGGAAGGAAGAGCCAGAGGGAGCGAGTCTGGAAGGACACACACGGTGACGCCCAGGGAGCTGGGCTAGCATGAGGCTGAAGTTCATGTCCTTTGGCCCTTTTCAAATTGTAACACCCACCAAGCTCAGCCCTTACCTGCCTCTGGGACCCATTCAGTGCCATGGTCTAAGGTCACAAAAACTGTCCCCAGCAGGGGGATCCATTGGCACTGACTACAGTAGGATGACACCCCTGGGTGTTGTAGCAGCTCAGGCCTCAGCGCTCACCACTCCCTGCCTTAAGGTCCGGCAACTCTAAACTACCTTTAGTTCCCAGCACACACCTGGCGACTTTTGGCCTCCAGGCTCTTACTTGCGCAGTCCCCTCTCCCTGGGATACCACTGTCTCTTGATCTCCTGTCCCCCCACCCCACCTTGCCCGGCCAATGCCTCTTCATCCTTTGCAATTCAGCTTCATCCCCACCCAGGTTCAGGGCTCCTCCACATTGCTCCTGTCTGGAATCCTTCATCATTGCACTCACTCCTATCTGCTTGTGGAACTGTCCTGCCCTACTAGACTCTGAGCTTCTTGACGGCAGAGACCATGTCTTATACGTTTTCTTTCACGCTCTTTATCTTTCATAGCACCTGACACATGACAAATGAGCAATCCATGATGGATGAACGAATGAACAAACGAACTGGGAAAGAAAAAAGCTGGAAGGAATGTCATACACGGATGGTAAAGACTACCTTTAGCTTCCCACCCCTTCTATCTGCTACACACATCATATCTGTAGTCCAGGGAAATCACGCTGAATAAACACCAGAGGTGGCCTTTAAGCCAGGAAAAAGAGATCACCAAGGGAAGCAGCACTGTGTCTGACTGGAGGGAAATAAACGCCTTGCCTTAATGATGGTGGGGGAGAGAGTGAGTTTGGGGTGCGAGGTCTAGGAGGGGCAGGACAGTCAGGAAAGGAGTCTTTGAAGAAAGCAGGCCTTCACGGGGTCATTGAGAAGGTTGGGTTTGGTGGGCAGATGGAAACTGAGCTGTCACACATCCACGGCTCCACCTGGGCAAGGAAGAGGCTCTGAGGAGGAAATCTGAGTGTGTGAGGGGTATGTGAGGGCAGAGTGAGAACTTCAGCTGGGTTCCTGAGTCACAGAGGAATCCAGGTGGCAGAAGGAGGGTGGGCTCCCCTTCTCCCCTCTCTCACTCCTCTTTGGCTGTGCAGGGTTGCCTCAGGCCTGGTGATGTGAGTGTACGGGGGTCAATCCCTCCCGTGGAGCTCCTGGTAACAGACTTTGTGATGGTCCCTCAGGAGGCTACTTAGTGGGCCTGATAAGTGGCGGGGTGGGGGGTGGGGTTTAAAGAAGATGATTGATTAGATATGAATATTCTAGTCAGGAGTTTTACTGATAAGAGAATGTTTCTTTTTAGATGATGTGACAACCACCATTGTTGAGTTTCTCCGCCAAGGTTGAGTGTGCACCGGGAGGAAAGATATTAAATATCTGAAGCGTCTAAATTGTAGTGGATGTAGGAAAGGACATTTGATGTGCCCTAAGCTGACGACCGCCACCCCCGTGGGCCCCCAAGAAGAGGGGACCTCATCTGTCCCTAAGTGTAAGCACGAATCCAACCCTGAAGCCTCCCGCAAAGAGGTCACTTAGCACCAATTAAAATCCAGGCCATTACCTCAGCAGACTCCGTGGCTTCGTCCTCTCCAGAAGCTGGAACAGCCGGCACAGGATTCTCAAGGCTGACTGGGCTGGCACCAGGACCCAATTTCACTTCCACGCACATCGCACGAGGTTGGCGCCGACTGGGGGTACTGCCCACGCACACGGTTTGTGCTGTGTGCGCAGGTGCGGGTATGCGCATGCGCAGGCGCGAGAGTGCGCAAGCGCAGCTGCGAGCGTGTGCGCGCGCAGGTGCGAAAGTGCGCATGCGCGGGTGCGACTGTGAGCATGTGCAGGTGCAAGTGTGCCCATGCTCAGGTGGGAGTGTGCGCATGAGCATCACTAGCTGTTCACACTCTTGCCCCATCCTTTCCACCATCCCAGACCCGGATCTCCGCATTCAGGGCTGATGAAACAGGGCTGTGTAAACTTGTATTCAACTCATTTTAATTGAAGGTCCTGCGGATGACCAGAAATTTTGCCTCAATTCAATAGAATTTGTAAAATGCAAGAACACCTCCTTCTTTCCGCCTAACCAATTCAACCCATCGCCAAGTCACTGGAGATGTAACCTGGGCCCCTCAGGAGCCTTTGCTCCTATCAGTGCCTTACCTGGGGGGGGGGGGGGATGGGGCTGCAGAAAAGACCCAAGGTAGAAGCAGCTGCAGTTACAGCCCTGAGATCAAACTCCTCACCAGTCCAGCTTCCTCAGAGATGATGTTCTTTCTAACATTTGTTGTTTGTTTTAACCAGATGCTTCTAATTCCTTGAATTTGCGAACAGCTAACCACACTGCCAACTGGGCTAACATAAACAGATATTAGTGTTGTAAATAAATTGAACTTACCCAACAGTTTTTAAGACTTGCAAAATGATATGGAGCATATAGTCATTACTTTGTTTCCTGGTAATTAATCATGGTGGAAATAAATAAGCCCAACCACTGCTTCCCAAGGACTGCATCTCCCAAGCCACAGGCTTCACAGAGGCTTTTCTAATTCCTGGATATTAGCTGTGCTCTCTGGCTTTGTGTTAGCTGTGCAGCCTCCAACTCCTCTTTCCTATTGGATGAGAATCTCCCATTGGATAAGGTCTTGGTAAGTGGCTACTTTGGAGACTAAACAGGCCAGGTGCTCCTCTCTGCACCCAGGTGTCCAGGTCATAGGCCTGGACCCCAGCCTGATTCAATACGATACTTCTGTCAAGACTTGTCTTGAACAAGTGATGCAAAGCACAGAGGCACTAGAATTCTCTCCCAGTGATGAGGGGTCTGTACCAGGCCATTCTGGCTGAAAAGCATTTATTTCAAAAGCTCCTGCTATTTTCTGCCTATTTCCTCCAGGCCTCACCCTATATTTTCCTCCCAATAAATTCCCTTTTTGGTTACAACCACCAGACACTGTTTCTTTCTCCTGAAAGCATTCCCCCTGTAACCCACCAAACAGCTGCTCCAAACCTTTCTTGCTAACAGAATCCCAAGTTTTCAATTGTTCATACATCCATCAGGACCAAGTAGATGCATCATGATTGGTCCGTCCCATCCCTTTGTCCAGTGATTGGTTTAAAATTAGACCTGTGACCCAGTTCTGACCAGAGACCCAAAATGAAGCTACTAGAGCTCTGAGAAAGATTTTCCTCACTGATTGCACTCTTACCGCTTTTCTTGCTACTTGAGAAGCTGCTACATGAGAATGGAAGCTTGGAGCCACTGCAGCCATCTTGCCACCATGAGGGAAGATAGCGGCAGCCGTGAAGAAGGCAGAGAGAGAAGGTGGAAGAGCCTGAGTCCTCGATGATCTCTCAGAGATTCCACACCAATCCTGGGATCACCTCCCTCTGATCTGCAGGTTTGCTGTGATGAATCAGCCCGATCATTTAGTTCTTTATTCCAAGTGTTTTGTTATTTGCAGCTGAAACATCCTGAAATACTCATTCATTAAATTTCACTGTTTTCCAAAATAATTACTCACACATTGTTGGAGCTAGAAGAGAAGCTGACAGATCAACTAGCTTTGAGTCACTTTGTGATAGAAGAACCTGAGGCAGATGTAGACAGAACCAAAAGGAGAAGCTTGGCCTCCTGGGTCTTGCCCCATAGCAAATTCCCCAACACCCTGAGGAGACTGAGCATCCTGGGAAGGGCAATGGTGAGGAACCAGGGGTCAGAGCCTGGATCCTGGCATCTGAGAGTCATGGGGAAAGGGGCAAAAAAGAAGGGCAGAGTGGACTAAGCTTGAGCAGGGCTGTGGCCAGAGACACCTGAAACAACAGAGCCTGAGGAAGGGCAAGATGTGTGTCCAGCTCTTTCTGTCAGGGTTCATACACACACACACGCACACATACACTCACAGACACACATACACTCACAGGCACCCATGCACACACTCACAGGCACCCATGCATACACACACAGAGGCACCCATGCATACACGTACACACAAACATTCACAGGCACCCATACACACACACACACACACACTCACAGGCACCCATGCATACACACACAGAGGCACCCATGCATACACGTACACACAAACATTCACAGGCACCCATACACACACACACACACTCACAGGCACCCATGCATACACAAACACACACACACACACACACACACCACACACACACACCCCTTCACCCTGGGCTCCACTTCCCAGCTCCTGGAGCCCAGGGATCTCTTGTTTCCCCACTGGCCTGGCAATGAGGTCCTCTTCCTCTCACGGATGAGTACTCTTTGTGGTTTCTGGTTGGTTTCATGCCCTGTATTTTGCTCTACTTCACAATTTTTCTTACAGCTGTGCTTGGACATACTATCTGCAAAGCTGCAAAAGAGTGAACCAAGCCTAGCAGGAATGTCAGCCATGGACAGCAGCCAGCTGGCTGAAATGCCAGTGTGCTGTGATTTCTTCACAGGCTTCAGAAAGACCCCTACACCCCACTCAAAATCATACTTCCTTTGTGTGGGAAATCAGTGCTGAAATTCCACAATTAGCGATACAGTGTAAATATTTCTGGGACGCAAAATGCCCCATAGAACTCTTCAAGGTGGACGACTTTTTTATGATCCTTTCAAGAGGGCAGACATTGAGAAGAGTATGAGTGGGGTGATGGTTAATTTTATGAGTCAACTTGGCTCAGCCACAGGATGCCCAGATATCTGATCACACACTATTCTGGGTGTTTCTGTGAGGGTGTTTTTGACTGAGTTTAACATTTTAATTGGTAGACTTTGAGCAAAGCAGATTGCCCTTCATAATGTGGGTGGGCCTCATCCAGTCAGCTGAAGGCCTGAATAGAGCAAAAGACCAGCCTCTCTCAAGTAAGAGAGAATTCTCCAACTGACTGCCTTTGGAATTCATCTGCAACATTGGCTTATCCTGATTCTACAGCAGATGGCCTTCAGACTGGATCTAGCATTGGTGCTCCTGGGTCTTCAGCCTGCCAGCTCAACAGATTTCTGAGTTGCCAGCTTCCATAATTGCATGAGCCAATTCATGTATATATACATACATTCTATATATAAACCTGTTCCTCTGGAGAACCTTGACTGTGTAGACCAGTGTATTGGCGGGTTGAGGGTAGCATCAAAAGATTCCTTTTTTTTTTTTTTTTTTAACCTAGGATAGTCTCTACAATCTGTTCTGTTGACAGAGCATACCCTGGGGACCAAGAGGGTGGTGGGGACAGTGATGTCCCATCCAAGGGGAAGAGTCGGGAGAGGGAAAGGGCAGGGAGGAGGGCGGTGGGGTGCGTCAGGCCATAGTGTGGAGGACCTGAACCGTCAGGGTGAGGAGTGTGTAGTTACATTAGTAGTGGCCACTGGGGAGTCACTGGAGGTTCCTGAGGAAGAGAGTGACATAATCTAAAAGCTAAATCTGGTGGCTCTGTGGAGAGGGATTGCACAGGAGCGCTGATGTCAGGAAGCCCAGGGAAAACATAATGAAGGGCTGAACTTGGGCATGAGGAGATGGTAGAAAGTTCACGCGAGGAAGGAACAGAATAGAATCCAGGTGACCAGACCACCAAAGACATGTAGGAGGAATGTTAACTCCAGTAAGGGAACTAGAAAGTGAGGCCAGGGAGCTGGTTTGTGGGGAAGAAATACAGAGTGTAAGGTACCTGTAGGTCGTCCAAGTAGAGATATTATTGGAATTATTATTGACTGACACATATTGAGAACATACTCTCTTCTGGGTACCATGTTAAGCCCTTCACACTCATTATCTCATTTAATCCTCATAGCATCCCATTGGGTAGATATTATTATCCCCCTTTTACAGATGAGGAAACTGAGACTCTGAGAAATTACATACTTCCCAAGTTCCCACAGGTAGTAAGAGCCCAGGCTCATTACTCCAAAGCTCCCAACCACCTCTAGGCTCTGGCAATTGGACAAGAGGTTAAAAGCTAGTCCACAGCCACAGAGATGATGGTGGGGAGCGTCTTAGGAATGTCCTGGGACCTCCAGGAAATTTGGAGGAGGAAAGGGAGAGAAGAACTAGTCTTTATCGAATACCCTTAGACAAGTCACTTCACTGTCACCATCCATCAGTTAGCCTTTAATCAGACCTCAATTCAGCAGGATTTGAGTGGGGTTTGGAGTTGCTATTCATGTCCCACTACAGCTCACTAGCCACAGTGCTGTTACCTGAATGTGAAAGAGATCCCTTGCTCCTTCCACTTTCCAACTGAGATTCCCAACTTCTTTTTCTTTTCTAATCAATACTTCTTTTCTGGTTGTGAGTGACACACAGAACTTTAAAGCAAAATCTGGACAGCAGATGCAGAGGTGGAGCCAGGGTCTGGGGAGCAATTTTGGCGGTCACTGTACTTTTCGATTATTCCTCGGGAGTTTCAGAGGTAGTCTGGGATGGAGAGGCATTGAAGAGACAAGAGGGTAGACAGGATGGCCAGAGGAAGAGGGGAGATGCTGGAGACAGAGAAACAGGGAAGGAAGGCTCAAGGGAGCTGGGGCCAAGGAAGCATTATACGCTTTCTCCGTCCTCACTTTTATCCCCCAGTATCCCCACACTGGGCTTCTTGACTCCCTTTTCATCTTCTAAAAGAAAAAAAAATGCATGCACTGTTTTGTCTGAATTTCTAGGTCCCGAAGCCCAGCCGTAGCCTCACAGTGGATTCTGTGATGTCAGCTGTGCCACAGTCTGAGACCCAGTGTCCAGGCAAGGGCAGCCCCACCTCACACGCATGCTCAGCGCCAACAGCAGTGCTCCATCTGGCTTCCACTCCTTTCTGGCTTTGCCCCCCAGGGCCATGGCTCAAAGTCAGACTATGGTCTGGGAAGTTCTCCTTCACTATCCCCCTATTCTTTTTATAAACACTTATTCCCCCTGAAGGTCTGTAAACAAAGCCAGAACAGGACTCATGTCCCCTCAGGCTATTCAGTGGACCGAAATAAGGGCGGCAGTATGAGCTAGCGATCAGAACTCAGAGCACCTCATCTAGACTGAGCCGTTCCCTGCCCAGGTATATACCCTGGAGAAACACACATGTTCTAAGAAACAACTCTGAGAATGTTTATAGCAAAAATAACTTAACAGCAAAACACGGGAAACAGCCCAAATTTCCATCAGCAGAATTAATAGAGCAGGATAGGATGAGACTGGAATATTCAATAGTGAAACATAAATGAGCTACACACATTAGCATAGATCAACTTCTCATGATTTTTAAAAACATCAAAAGAATGGGATACAGTTCCACTCATGGAACCATTCTGAAACAAGCTCAAACAATGGATTGCATAGGGTACATGTTTTTTAAAAAAAGGTAGCTAAAAATGAGGGAAGAGTAAACACAAAATTGAGGACAGTTTCCTCTAGGGTGGAAAGGCTAGGTCAAGGAGGTTGACACTAGGCTGTTAGTGCTGCTGGGAATTGTTCTGTCTCTTAAGCAATATGGTAGGTACACAGGTGTTGTAGTTTTCACATCTTACTAACTCCGAAATCAGGATGGTCCAACAATCACCGTGGCAGTTGTGATGAAGTTATTGCCAATGCCTTTCTCTTTTTCTCACTTTTATTTATGCACAAAAGTGATGTCAGAAAAGCTTGGCATCTTTAAATTACATTTATTTAAGGTAAAGTACAAGAGCACTTGTTTGGTTATTAGGAAAAGAAGGAACGATATGCCTATTTTACAGATGAGAACACTGAGGCTCAGAGAAGGTAACCTGCTCCAGTCGCACAATGGGATCTTTGCAGAACAGTGATCCACCAGCCCACTTCTCTATGCAAAGCCTGTCTGTAGTATGCGAAGGAAGCAAGCAAACAAGCCTGAGATAGGACCAGCACAAGAACCCGAGGCACCATCATCCTTACCATCATGTTCCAAAACTACAGAGATGAGCATCAATTTTACTAGATTGAGGGGAGGGAGGGGTGGGGGCTGGGAGCCGGTTTTCGAACTTCAGTGAGCTCACAGCTCTTAGCTGGCCTTATCTCGAGAGCATCCACCCTTGAGCTGTGTCTGGCTCCCAGGCTTCTACCTCTAGCCTCTGGCATGACCCGGGCTGTGGCCAGAAACAGGCTCCCACCTGGAATTCCAGCGTTCACTCCTGGAACGTCCAACGTCCAGTCCTCCTCCAGCCACAAATTAGACTTTTGAATGCCCTGCTCAGAAGAGTTTCTCCATACCAAATCTGCAGGAACTTTTTCTTTGTGGAGCTCCAAAACCAAATCCTTAAACCTCACCTGAGGGAGATTATTTGTTAGGTCAGAGCATCCTTGTTGATTGGACCTCCAGTTTGTGACTTCCACAGACCTGATCACGGGAGGGTGGGGAGAGGTGTCTTCTGTTGGTGGAGGGAATGGCTTCCATATCAGAGCTGCTGCATGCCTGATCTGAGAGCAGAGAGTGACAGTGGGAGAGCTTCTCACTCCTTTTATATCTGACAGCTCCGCCTGCCTCTGTGACGTGTCCATTGTATGTGTCACAGAGAAAGGGCGGGCGGGGCAGTGGGTAAGGCAGGGGGCACATGCGAGCCCAGCTGGTGGAGAAACCCCAGCCCAAAGGCAAAGGGCGGGGCCCCTTCTGGACTTTCTAGTGGCTGGGTCTTCTCGATGTGGGTGGCAGGTGTTTGGCACGGGATGGGCCACCATGCGGAGACTGTTGGGGACTTTGGAAGCCTTCTCCTTCAGAGCTCACCCTGCCTGGGCACCGGCTCTGGAGGCCCCTCAGCCGTGCGTATGTATCGGCCAGCCCTTCCCCACCACAGGGCCCAGAAGCCAGAGCCTGCTCAGAGCTGAGGGCAGGAGGCACCCAGAGCTTGCCAGGGTGTGGGCCACCTCCTCCGGGGACCTCCCCAGCTTCTCTGAGAGGCCTGGAGACAGGATCGCCTTCTCCAGGGCTGCTCAGCTGCCAGCATCACCATGAGCCAGGTGGCGAAGGTTTCTGAGCAGGAGATGCAGAGCCCTGATCCGACTGGATGCTGCACCCCACGATGTCCCTTCCTGGCAGGTAGGTTCTTTCTTCACTTCTTTTTTGAAATTTGGTCAAACAACATTTAAACCTTGGACTGTTCTTCAGGGTATACAGATGGTAGTGGCTTAGCTGGGATTCGAAGCAAGCCTGTGTGATTCCAGAGCTCGTGTTCTGGATTGTGGTGCGTCCTTATCATATATGCTTCATGTGTTACTTGTTTTTCTTTTTTGCTTGTAGTCCTTATGGTACTTAGCCCTAAGTGCCATACCTGTAACGAACAGCTACACTGCCCTGTAGGAAGTCTTCTTTTGTTCAACGCATGAATTGGTCATCCACCACACTGTGTTCTAATGTCAGAAGATACAGGTCAGGGACCACCAGTTGTCAGCATAGCACCATTCCACATTTCTAACTGAGGCTTGAAGGCCAGATTTTCCCTTTGTCTAGTTTGAAGGATCCAGATATGTAAAGATTATAGTCTAGATAAATCATGGGCTATCCTGAAAGAAATTCACCAGTGAATTGTTCCGTATGGATTAGAAGCCAGTTTCTCTGGCCTTCCTGGAGTATATCCAGCAAGGCGTCTCATTCATGTCTAGAAAGCAAATATATCATTTATTGCAACTTCAGCGTGGAGCCATGTATTGGTTTAAAGTATGATCAACACAATTTGGTCATTGTGAATATGCCAGCTGGGTCCACTCTTTATTACACATATGTAACTCTAGAGATTCTTATGCCCAAGAGAGGAGACGTACTCTTGGGTGTCTAGGACAAGGGAAACATGTGTTGTTATTCAGGAGCTGGAAGCTTCAGCATGACAGGAAAGAATTGAACAATCCTGGTCTACACATCACTTGACCTTGTTTAAAACTTGTTTCTTTGGCTTGCTTCATTGGAGTGTTTTCTCTCTCCTGGGGCTGACATTGTGTGTTATGTAGCACACATGTGACATGTAGAAGTTTCAGAACCCAGAATCCTATAGATCAGTCAAAATGTATTTATATATTTTTGTTCAAAATCTATTGAAAATAACACTGGGCATAATTCATATATTCCAAAATTAGTTGGACCCTCTGCTCATGAGATTCTTTTTATGGTCTGTCACAGCAAATTTGGACTTCCATCCCCAATAAACTTTGGGGTTGGAGGACACAAAAAGCTTTTGCTCACACCTAAATTCTGTCTGAAAAAAAAGGGTAAATATTACAAGCCCTTTCTAACCTCTCCAAGAGCAGAAATGATTTACAGCTGTGGCATTGAACCCTAATTCCTCCATCTCATTTGAGAAGAGTTCAGTAAGAAACAATGTCTTGATTTTTGTTTGTTTTGTTTCTTCCCTGTTTTCTCATCTTGCTTACCAATAACCATTGTAATTCATGAGTGAGCATGGCAGCAGGCTGAGTGTTCCCTGGAGCTCATTAAATGACGTTTTTTTCCTAAAATGACTTTTGTCTCCTTGTTTTCAGCCCCTCTTCTTTCCTCTGCCCTTTACTATAACCAGAGCTCAGCAAAAGCTGACTGGCTTTGTACAGACCTTACTTAGGGTTAGTCTTTTCTTCATTATTTTGTTCATGGCTCTTCCATTTCATTGTTTGCCTTCTTGAAATGTGTTGAAATCTTTCTGTGTGGATGACTTCCAAAATGCCTTGGCTTTTATTGGTTGATTAATTTTGGTATTTCTACAGTTTTATTTAAATATTGTTTCAGGAGGAACAGAATGTGAATATGTTTCCTTGTCTGCCATCTTGAGCTGAAAATCCCTGTGGATTTTAGCATCCAATGTTCCCATGGGAAAAAACCCAACCTTGGCATTAATAGATGTGACACTCAAGATTTCAGCTTTTCTTGAGCAATCACTAAAGATTTAATATGTGGTCATTTCTAATGGGAAAATAATAACTATCTTATGAAGTAGATTTGAGGATTAAAGTAGAGAATGAACATGAAAATGCTTTGTCAGGCTTAAAAATCTATAAAAATGTTTTCTGTTATTATTTGATTTGTTGCTATTTCAACTTTACTCGACAGTTGTTTATGACCTTGCTTATGTGAGAAAATGCCCTCTGGTTTATTGTTTTGAAAGCCAGAATATATTTTTCAATAGCTCAATGGAAATGGCATCATTTGTGAAGGTTAAGGGTGAATGGATAAATGTTTCTTGACACCTATCACTTTACAATGTTTTCAGGAACTAATTGACACATGTATCCCTCTTCCAAATTTTGTTGAGCACCTCCTACGAGCCACATGCTTTACATCAGGTGTTGGAAAGCATTTTCTGGATTTTAAATATCTTAGGCTTTGTGGGCCATATACAGCTTCTGTAGCTTCTCCTCTTTCTTCTTCAACAAGCTTTCTAAACGTGAGAACCATTATTAGCTCACAGTCCCACAGATCCAGGCTGAGAGCCTGATTTGATTTGTGGCCATTATTTGCCGATTCCTGCTCTGCGTCCTCACTGAGGAGGGGGACCATGTTTGAGTAATCACTTCTTTGAATCAACTCTTGGCCTTCTGGGGCTTGTCCTTACTCTCCTACACTCTCTAATCAACATGGCATCCAGAGCCTGTTAAAACATAAGTCAGATCCTGTCACTCAAATCTCTTCAATGGCTTCTTCACAGAAAAAGCAAAGTCCTCAAAGTGCCTCCACAGCCTTAGAAATGTGGGCCTCTGTTTCGTGTCTGACTGTTTCCTCCTCCTCTCCACTTTGCTCACTCTGTTTTCCACACACTGACATCCTTTCTGCTCCTTGGATACTCCAAGCCCACTCTTGCCTCATTGGCTTTCCATCTGACTGTTCCCTCTACCTGTACTATTCACTTCCCAGATATGCTCCTTGCTCCCTCTTAACTTTTATCTTCCCCAGAAAGCCCTCAGGGATCACTTAGTTTCAGATCACAACCTCCTCCTAGTAGCTAACAATCTCCATCTCCCTTCCCTGCTTGCTGTTTTTCTCCAGCACTTCCCTGATATACTAGTTATTCCATCCATTTATTTCATTTCTATTTACATATTTATACTTATGATTTTATATTTGCTTCTTTACTTTTGTCTCCCCCCTCAGCTCGAGAGAGGGTATATTCATCTGTGTTAATCACTGCTGTGTTTCCTGAACATGCCTATGAAACATACTGAAGAATGGTGCCCGAAATTTGGTAAAGGATCAATCAATTTTCTTGGCTGAATGAAGAAATATGTTTATAAATTAATGAACAAATCTCTGGGGTTTCTGAATTGAGGACTAATGGGAAGAGGAAGGCAAAGGGTTGGGACAGGGTACTGCAAGAAGTAGTATTTGGAGTACTCTGATAGCTATCCTAATAGATACGATTTTGTTCATATATGTAGTTTTTTTTTTTTTTTTTTTGCGGTACGTGGGCGTCTCTCTGCTGTGGCCTCTCCTGTTGCGGAGCACAGGCACCAGACACGCAGGGTAAGCAGCCATGGCTCAGGGGCCCAGCCGCTCTGAGGCATGTAGGATCTTCCCGGACTGGGGCACGAACCCGTGTCCCCTGCATTGGCAGGTGGACTCCCAACCGCTACGGCACCAGGGAAGCCCCATTTAAGTAGTTTGAATGAGAGAGCTGGGAACTAGGGACACATAGCATCAAGAGTTTTATAATGCATTCTGTAGAGTTCTTTTTAAGTGTGTACAAATATCATTGAAAGTATATGCACGCATATACACCTCTGTTGCTTTATTTAGCGCTTTACAAGAGCCCCTCAGTGAAGGGGTAGTAGCAACTCTCAGTATCCTTCCTTTATGATGAACTTAATTTATTCAAAGTTACTTTATAATTTATTTGTAACTGTGAAACTAGACTTAGTTATTGAGTAGACCCTCCCTAGAAACCTATGACATTAATAAAACCAACAAAAATTTGTTCAGTTTCCAATGATACACACACTACAGACTGAATTATGGGCCATCCATTTTAATGAAGGGAAGAAGTGATGTAACAAATACAGAGCAAATGGAATATGAAGTTTTGTCCTCCATTAATATTAGTGACAGGTAAAGTGGGCTCCAACGCCTTCAAGGTAGCTGGAGACCATCATCTCTGTGTCACAGGCAGGAGGATGCTCAGCCAGGATGTCTTTCTCTGTCACTGAGAAAAATTCCCATAATATATAATGATACTTACTGAAACAGATATGGGGCATTTGGGTAATTAGGAATCCATTAGCATATTTTTCCGGAAGCCTTGACTACAAAATGAAGACAGTGGATTTGGACACTTTCAGCAATGAAGAAGTTGTTTGGATATTCATCTTTATGCTGAATGAAATATGCTTATTTCATCTCTGAAACTTCCCATATACCATTTTGCAACCTCTGTTTTGTGTTTGGAAAGACTTTTAGAAATTAAAATTCAAGTTAAAAAGTAAGTCGCAACTTAAATGATAAATGGAATATTTTGCTGAATTAAATATGACACAGTTCAAATGTTAATTTTATTTTAATGTGTATTTTGGGGTGGAGTCTTGAAGGTGCCAGAAAACAAGAATTCACCCATCCTCTTTGGAACTGCAGCACACACACACCTTCAGTTACCAATTCTGTTCATGCCACAGAATTATCTTCAGAAAACATACTGTTTTCTGTGTACCTGGTGTATATCTCAATTAGTTTGAAGAATTTCCCAAATACCTGTTAATATGTAGTTCTCCAATTCCAATCTTGTCACATCCTGTACCAGTGACACAGCACAGAGGAGTTTTACTTCTCTTTCTTTCTCTGGGTTGTTCACACCCCAACGAAAGAACAATGAAATGGCATCAAAGAGATCAGGGTTCTTGACTCAGATTTACCATAAAATAATAGTGTCCTCTTGGGAAAATTATAGTTATTCTAGGCCCCTTTCCTTTTCTTTACTTTGACAGAGCTGCACTAGATGACCCCAAGTAACATTGCACTCTTTCAGTAGTAGCTTAGATGTTATTGGTTTTCTGAAACAAATGAAGACAATGACACATGAAACTGTGCAACATCTGTGTAACTATGTTTTCTTAGAGTTGCCTCCATTTCACAGATGATAAGATGACTGAGCACAGAAGTAGATGTTTGGAACCAGAGGTTCCAAAGTAAATGGAGCTAAACCACAAGTTTCCTTCTTTCCTGAAGCTCACTTAGCCACAACCTAGGCTGCTGAATCTTAAGCTGTAAAGCATATTATCAGTCCATTTTCAAAGAAGCTATTCTTCTAGGGTTTCCAATTAATAGCAAGAGGTTTTGAAATTCTTCAAAGATCATCTAATTTTGTGAGATTTACAGCTCTATTTTCCTGTCAAGCAAGTTGTATTAGTGCCAGATAATCATGTGAGCTTCTGGATGCTTCTCTGAACCTCTTGAAGTTTTCATCTTGCTACCTGAAATTCATGCCAGATAAGCCTTTTTCTAGAGCATATGTACAGACTTGTGTATTTTTATATAGGAAAGCAATGCAGTGAGTCAGGTCGGGGGTTAAGCCCTCATTCTCAGAGTGGTATTGAGCTCCTGGTGAAATATAATCATCATTTCCTCAGAATCGAAAAGCAGTTATCTCTAGTTTTTAATCCCATTAACTATTTATACGATTACGTATGATACATGTATTTATTGTACCTACTAGGTGTGTTCTCTTTGGGAAGTACAAAGCTCTTTGAGACATAGGTTGTTCATTTTTTTGTTTTCCCACAAATACTGTGACCTTTTGAGCAGGAAGGTCTATATTTTACTAACATGTAGAACCAGCAGTTAACACGGTGTCTAAGATGTAGTCAATAAATATGAAATAGATAAAGGAACACAGTTTTAAGGAAGGGCCAGGGCATGAACAAATAGAAAATTTTCACTTTCAGTCACAAAGCAACCAGAGACATAAAAATGATACAGACAACAAGTGCTACGGTCATTCAAAGAAGGAATAGAATAGACACAACAAGGATCTCCTCTATGGCACAGGGAACTCTACTCACTATTTTGTAATAACTTATAAGGGAAAAGAATGTGAAAAAGGAATCACTGTGCTGTACACCTGAAAGTAACACAACATTGTAAATCAACTATTCTTCCATTAAAAAGCAAACAAACGAACAGACAACAACAACGACAAAAACCCAAAGTGGTCATAGAAGTTCTTATGAGATTCCATAAGAGAAGCCAAATGAGGACGGGAGAGACGGCTTTTGAATCAATTCAGAGGAGAGGTCACAGAGAAACTTGTCTTTGACCTGAACTTGAGTTTCCATCAAGATTGCAATGCAGGGATGTTACAGATGAAGGTAATCACATAAACTTACTACACTGAAACTTGCAGAGGTTATGAGTGTTGTTCAAGATCCCAAAGCAAGTGCATTGTGGATTCAGAATTTTAAGTGAGGTCTATTGAACTAAAAACAAACAAACAAAAAAACAAGCCCTTTCTGTGATACCATGTTGCCTTTGAAGTCATTATTTTGGTGGGTTGGTAGAAACTGGTTCCAATGTTTCTTGCAGGAATAACTAGTTCTGTCCCCCCGTGGCCCCCCACCCCCGAGTTGATCCTCAAAATTTCCTTTAGTATGGACTTGCTAAAATGCAGACATGCAAGTATTCATGACGCCTGTGTCCAATCATTTCTCCTGCCATTGCCTACTTCACTTCTGGATTATATGAACAATTCACTGTCTTCTTTTATGTTTTTCCCTCCTCCAAGAATTCCTTTCTCCCTATGGGGCACCTGGGAAACCCACTTCATTTTTCAAACCTCAGTTTACATATTATGTCTTTTGTGCAGTCTTCTTTTTAGTGTTGTGATCACACGCTCCTTTTTGCTACCCTTGCACTTCTGCATGCCTGATTGCTGCACTCACTACACTGTATTGTAATTGTATTTTTTACATATCTCTGTCTTCTCCTGGGCCACATTCCCTGGGGCCAGGGACTACCTTTTTTCATCTATTGACGTTGCCTTAGCATGTTACTTGTTGTGAAGTAGTTAGTTATAAAAATGAGATTTGATTAAATTGAAAATTGTTATGTACATACTAGTTATTATCATTTACAGATATAACAGGAAAAATATTAATGTTGGTGCTGAAAGTTCACTGCTAGTAAATGGTGGTGGTACTTGACTTCACTTATATTATTTTCCCCACTATTTTATATCTTTCTACCTGATAGCTGTTCTTTATTTCCATCTATGTTTCTTTATTACTACACCAAGAAAAACAGGGATAAGGGTAGGGCTAGGCCATACTTGGCTGGAATAGTAAACAAACTGTGTGGGGTTTTGGTGAGAAAATCCTGAAGCATACAGGTCTGCATCTTCCCTTTGCTGCATGTGGAGGGTTCTGCTTCTGAAGAGTTTTATTAGCAACTAATCAAGATGGTTTTTTTTTTTTTTTTTTCGGTACCTGGGCCTCTCACTGTTGTGGTCTCTCCGCTTGCGGAGCACAGGCTCCGGAAGTGCAGGCTTAGCGGCCATGGCTCACAGGCCCAGCCGCTCTGAGGCATGTGGGATCTGCCCGGACCACTGCGCCACCAGGGAAGCCCAATCAAGATGCTTTTGCTCAAGGCTCCTGATTAGCTGTTGGTATACTAAGAGTAAATCAGAGTTAACGTAGCTTCTGATTTCTTTTACATTGTCAATGTGGATGATCATTTTTTACTGCTGGGGATGGTGGTGGTGGGGAGTGAGGGAATGTTCCTTTCCTGCTCCTGATGTTTCAGTCCTGTCAAGAGAGCTCATAGTGTCCTTTCAGCGCTGCTTCGTTACTGACTCTGCCCCAGAGTGAACAAGTGACTTATATTGAAAGCTTGAAAAGAAGTAAGCGTGCATGCTTGCCTTGACTAATTCTGTTCTCTCCCTTGAGCGTGTGAGTGAGTGTCTTCTGTTTCTCTCATTCTGTGTATTACTAGTTAGTACATCTGCCCCATTCTGGGGTTCAGTTATGTGATCATTTCATTCCAGCGGGATTCTCAAGCCAGGGTTATCAACAGTAACAGGAATATTCGGCCCTCCATCTTTTCTCTTATTTTCTACTTTATGCCAAACCAAATGGAATTAAGGCATTGTAGTTGCTGAAAGGTAATTAAAAGACCCTAACATTTGGTGCATTACCTGTGAACAGTGAGAAATAAAAAGAAAGGAGCTGACATTTTGGAGAGGAAAATGTCCATGTGGAAAATATTTTGGTACTGCCAAGGAAGGTAGTCCAGTGCCTTGGTCTTTAATGTATGGTAGGATGTTGGGACCTTTGACTGTTTGAAAATATTTAAGTTTGTGCAGTAACTGCTGAAGCCTAGAAAAGGTTTAAGACATGCTGTATTATTCTCCCGTGCTTATTGTAACAGACTACCACAAACTTGGAGGCTTAACACAATAGAAATTTACTATCTCACAGTTGTAGAGGCCAGAAGTCTGATATCAAGGTGTCAGCAAGGCTGCTCTCCCTACAGATGCTTTAGGGGAGATTCTATCCCTTGCCTCTTTCAGCTTTTGGTGGTTGCCAGCTTCCTTGGCTTGAGGCCACGTCACTCAGTTTTGGTCTGTGTCTTCACATCACCCCCTTTCTGTGTCTGTATCTTCTCTTTTGTGTGTCTCAAATGTCCCTCTGCCCTTCTTATATAATAAGGACAATTGTCATTGTATTTAGGACCCATCCAGATAATATAGGATGGAAATCCCATCTCAAGATCCTTAATGACATTTGCAAAAACCTTTTTTTTTCAAATGAGGTAACCGTCAAGGATGAGGACATGGATATATCCTTTTGGGGGCCACCATCCAACCCACTATACCAGCCGTAAGCTACTTTGATTTTGGCTGATGGCTGCAGCTTATGGTGTGGGAGAGTGGCTGTTTCTTTCGAGCCACTTAAGTAATGATCTGACATAAAGAAAGGGGCATTAGGGAGTTGCAGGTGACTGAGCAATTCCTGGAGTGGAATGAATAAGGCACCTGGAGGGTCTTTAGTATACAGAGACCTTTACCTGGCACTTGACTTGAGAGTGTGCAGGAGTTTACAGGGCAGAAAAATCTCAGGCAGCTGTCCACCTTGCCTTACCCTTCAGGTACAGTTTTTCCCAAGCAGGCTTGACTGAGACAAAGACTCAATTGTAAGGAAAACATGTTTTATAGAACTTGTCAGCATTGACACATATGGTCTACCGTAGGCTCAAGTGACTCCCCTTACATGTGGACCCAAGCTGACACTGGATTTGTCAATTATGTTGGAGAAAGAAATGTTCTCTTAAAGGCAGCTGCCTTTGGTCTAGGCAGTTCCATAGCAGGAGGCAGTGAAAATGGCCATGGCGGCATAGGACTGTGAAATCTACGCCTCAGAACTGGAGGTGTAATGTCACTAGACAGAACCCGTAATTAGTTCAGTACTGCAGTATGAACCACAAGGTCATCAAAGAGGAAGGATAGCTCAAGAGTCCACGTGTGATAGATGCTCAGGGCTGTGCACTGCACATGGCAAATTCATAGTGACAAATCAACGTCAGGCTAAAAGATTCCTCCTGGTTCGAAGTTCGCAGGTCAGAAATTTCAAAGAAATGGCATAGACTAATGGACATCCTAGTGAGGCTAAAACCAAAGAGACTTTCTCTTTCTCTCAAATGCCGTTGAGTTTCTGCTATGTTCTTTGGTCAAATTCTGTACTGGATTCTGGGAACAAAAATGTGCCTAGTTTCACTCTTCTAGGAGTGGGGGGATTGGCTTGCTTTTGAGATTGTTTTTAAATTCTGGGGATAGTGCTGTAAAATCAAATTGTATCGTAGTAACTCTTCAGACTCAGCATGGTTCATGAGAGGCTTGATAAACTGATAAAACAGCCAAGGCCCTGAGAGACCCAAACCAGTATCAGTCTGTTCTCTGTGTCTGTGAGTCTGTTTTTGTTTCGTAGACAAGTTCATTTGTGTCATATTTTAGATTTCACATATAAGTGAGATCATATATTTGTCTTTCTCTTCTGACTTACTTCACTTAGTATGATAATCTCTAGTCCATCCACGACGTTGCTGCAAATAGCATTATTTCTTTCTTTTTATGGCTGAATAATATTCCATGGTATATATGTACCACATCTCCTTCATCCATTCATCCATCAGTGGACATTTATGTAGCTTCCATGTCTTGGCTATTGTAAATAGTGCTGCAGTGAACATTGGGGTGCATGTATCTTTTCTTTCTTTCTTTCTTTCTTTCTTTTTTTCTTTCTTTTTTTCTTGTCACAAGGCATGTGGGATATTAGTTCCCTGGCCAGAGATGGAACCCATGCTCCCTGCACTGGAAGCACGGAGTCTTAAACACTGGGTGGGCCACCAGGGAAATGCCAGGGATGTATGTATATTTTTGAATTAGAATTTTCTCCGGATCTATGCCCAGGAGTGGAATTGCGGGACCCTATGGCAGCTGTATCTGTTCTCTGCACGTCTCACATCAACCACCTGCACTCCAATCCTTGCTCTCAACATCATCTTTGGGGAACCCAACCTGCGACAGGGACCTTGACAAGAAGAAATGGCTCAGGGAAAAGCTACCTGCACAGGGAGGAGATAGAGGCCATCGACCCTGGGGTGTGGTGGGGAGAGTGGGCACAGAGATTTGTCATTTCACCCCCGATACTCAGCCCTCCTGGCTGCCCCACTCTAGATCACCTCGGGATACCCAGGTGACCCGGTTAGAGTCCCTGCCTGTGCAGGAATCTAGGGGCACCAGCGGGTCTGAATAATATTAGTGAAGGGTCTCCCCCACGGCACTGGGGTTATTTGGGGTGGGTCATCCTCTGCTGGGGGCCCTTCCTGGGCACTTTGTGGGGTTTAGCAGCATCCCTGGCCCCACCCACTTGATTCCAGGGTCCTCTCCCACCCAGTTGTGACCACCACAGATTTTCCCCATACATGACCGAAGAACTGGGTGAGGCGGGGGCAGGATGGCCCTGGGTGAGGACAGCTGTGTTGAAGCAACCAGCCTGTCCCAGGGCAAGGTCTGCCCCAATCCCGTCAGAGCCTGCATTTAGAACTGCCCCTTCCCTCTCCCAGCTCCCTTGCCCTGCAGTGGTCTCCGAGACATCATCCCCATGTAATAAATCACACCTTCTCAGTTTACTGTCCCCAGCACCTAGAGGAGTGTCTGATGTGTAGTAGATGCTTCATAAATACTTGCTGAATAAAGGAGTTGAATAAAGGGATGAGTGGATGAATGAATGAAGGTTACAATGGAAGGAGGGGGGAGATTCCCTTTCTGGCTCTCGGGGGTTGGGAGATCAAGTGAGAGATCTGTGCTAAATAGGCTGACCAGCCTTCTGGGGTTCCCCGGGAATGAGGGTTTCCCCACAGTTCCAGCGCTCAAACCAGAGCCGTCCTGGGCAAACTAGGGGCGGGTGTTGGTCACCCTATGTAAACACAGTAACAATTCCAACTGCAATAGCAATGGCCAAGGACCTCTAGGGTCTTATTGACCAGGCAGAGTTCTTTACCTGGCGGGGAAAGTGACACAGGAGGGAGGGAGGAGTCTAAGGAAGAACATCCCACACGACAACATGTGCCAATGGCCCTGGGCCCAAGGTCACACCTGACCAGGGCTTGCATTTTTTTTCTCTAATTTACTTTTTCCCACATGGATATGCAATTGTCCTAATGCCATTTATTGAAAACTCCTTAATTTCCCCACTTTCTGTCATATCAAGTTCTCATATATCTCTTTCTGGACCTTTATTCTATACCATAGAGCTGTACGTCCCATCCTTGCACCACTAGGGCTGTTTCATCACTATCACTTTATTTTTTATTCATTTATTTTTTTGGCCGTGCCGTGCGGCATGTGGGATTTTATTTCCCTGACCAGGGATCGAAACTGCGCCCCCTGCAGTGCAAACTCGGAGTCTTAATCGCTGGACCTCCAGGGAAGTCCCCAGGGCTTGCTTTGACATCCATCGAATGGTGGCAGGTGGACACGGGGAGCAGCTGTCTGTGAGCCATCCTGTGTAGAACAGCAGGGTGGAGGGCAGGCCAGCTGGAGCGGGAGGGGAAGAGGCGGAGGAGGGAGGGAGGGAGGGCGGGCGAGAGACAGACAGAGAGTTTCCGGAGACAATAGCTCTGGCCGTGTCCTAGGGCATGAAAGCTGAAAATAGCTCCTAGTGCCCAGAGCCTTGGAGCCGCAGCCTGGGAGCCAGGGTGACTGGCTCTTCTCCCTGGTGTGTGTTGGGGGGTGGCTCTGGGCTTCTCAGGCTGGGAATGGGGTGCACGGAGCAGGGACGGAGTAGGGACCCTTCTCTCTGGGACCTCGTGGGCCATCCTTAGCTCACAAAGGTGAGCCACTCCTGGCCCTACGAGTGGGGGGCTTATCCTCCCTGTCCCCTGGATCACACCCCCTCACACACAACTTCCCCATGTGTGCTCCCAGCAGCCAAGAGAATCTGTTTTTAAAAGATTTGGGGGAGGGGGGTAAACATACAAACAAGAGCAGAATGGATACTTTTTCAGAATGGGAATGGCTCTGTGTAACCCCACCCCCAGGGAAACAACAGTCCTGACCTCTAACACCCTTGACGAGTCAGCCTTGGTCTGGGCTTGCGGACCCACGGAAGCTTCCTCATCCCCTCTTTCAGACCCTGTCTCTCCCTCGGCGTCTTTGTGAGAAGCACCCGGGGAAGTGGGACTGCTAGGCTGTACTGCTGCTAGAACTCCACCTGGGCTCCACCAGGCTCCAGACCCCCGCCCTGTGCACCTCTCTGACCCTGAGGCACCTCAACTGGTAGGAGCATCATCACCTTCCCTCCCTGGACTTGTGACACTTAAGGGAGACACCAAAAAGACAAGCGTTTGGCTCCCTGGCTGGCAAACAGCAGGTGCTCAATTGTCATAAGTGTCCATATCAGTGAGGGTTCTCCAGACAAACAGAATCCATAGGGTGTGTGTGTGTATATACACACACACGTATATATGTATGCGCATACAAAAATATACAGCTGTGTATATATGCAGTATGCATACAGACATATACACATATAGTATATACAATACACACATACATATATACACACGTATATAAAATACATCGTTTGTATGTATACCCACATATGTATACAGTATGTATACACACATATACACACATACAATACACATATAGATATACACTATACATACACACATATAAAATGCATAGTTTGTATATATACAGTATGTACACATACATATAACATATGCAATAGACACACCTAGGTACATATATATCATACATATATACACACATACAAAGATATTTAGGTGTGTATATATACAGTATACATACATATATAATATATGCAATACATACACGTACATACATATAGGCACACACATACACCTACATATAAAAGCATGTAGCATAAAAATACATATGTACTGTATATATAAGTTCATCGTATATATACATACATATATCATATAAGATATATACACAATGTATACACACACATACACACCTATATGTAAATATGCACATGTACATACACACATAAAAACATATGCAAATGTGTCTATATATAGTATATACATATATACATATAATACCTATACAACATATACACATACAGTTATACAACATATATACCCACCTATATATAAATAGACACTGTATACATACATACATACAGTGTACATATACTGTATATATACACACACCATATATCAATATATGGTGTGTGTATATATACAGCATGTTCACATTTATAATATGTATACTATATATATACATACATACATGTATACAATATATACACAAACATATATAGGCTTGTATGTATACTGTATATAGTACACATATACTACAAACGCACGCACATTTAAACGTATATATATATATATAATATGTATACACACATATACAAATTAATAGGCTTGTATATATTCAGTATTTTTACATATATAGTTTTGTTTTAAGGAGTTGACTCATGTGACCGTGAGGCAGGCAAGTCAGGGCAGGACTCTGGGCTGGAGACACAAGGAAGAGCTGATGTCCCAAGGCCATTGGAGGAACAGTTCCCTCTTTCTAGGGAACCTCATTTTTCTCTCCAGTCCTTCAACTGATGGACGAGGCCCACCCACGCCACGGCATTGACAATCTCCTTTACACAAAGTGGACACATTTCAGTGTTAATCTCTTCTGAAAAATACCTTCCTGGCCACATCTGGAATAATGTTTGTGGTTGCCGGGGCCCCACGCAGTGCGCACATGAGATTAACCATCCCCGTGGCGATGATGACACTTTATTTTCTCCCTTGACCATTGTCACTACTATTCCAATTAAAATGGCAGTGCCATGAGGGCAGGGCATTTCCTTTTTTGCCAGTACTGAGCGTCCGCGGTCTGGTGCCTAGCATAGGCTAAATACACGGCATTTTTGTGAACAGAAGCCGGGATTCCGGCTGTCATATTTAATGAGGAATTATAGTCTTATTGGGGGGAGGGGTGTGTCACGGTACGTCAAGGGCGGGAGTCGAACCCTCCACCCCAGGCCCCGAGGGGTCTCCTCGGGTCCCCACTTCGGGCTGGTGGGGGTGGCCGGGGGCAGCCGAAGACGTGCGTGCGTGCGTGCGTGCGTGCGTGAGAGCGGGCGAGTGCACGAGGTGGGCCGCGCGCGCCGCGAGTGGTTCGGCTGGGTCCCCGGCTCATTGTGCTCGTTTCACGCCGGCCCGAGTTCGCAGCAGCGCTGGAGGCTCCGGGCCTGTGACCACAAAGAGGGAGCCGGGGGCCGGACGGGAGCGTGGCGGCGGAGGCTGAGGCCCAGGCCAGGCCCCCTCCCCTCAGCCGCCGGCCTGCCCGCCTGCCCCGCCCCCGCCGGCTGCGCCGCGCCCCTCCCCCAACCGCCAGACTAGCACGGCGCGGGGGCCGTGCGCGAAGACATGGGAGAGAAGCTGGAGCTGAGGCTGGAGTCGCTCGTGGGGGCCGAGCCCGCCGTCTGCCCGTGGCCGCTGCCGGTCTACGTAAGTGCCACCCGTCTCCTCCTCCCGGACCCCCGCCCCTGTTCCCCACGGCGCGCGCTGAGCCCACCAAGAAACGGAGCGACTCGAGTCGCCAGACCTTCTTTGGAGCCCCCCTTCCCGCCCCGCCGTGGTTTTCCACGGCCGTTTCCAGCCCCCGCGCGCAGGGTGGGCAGAGGGGAGCCGGCGCCGGCCGGGGGCGCAGACTCGGCCGCGGGGACCCCGCGCTTCCGAGGGGCACCCGAGCCGGTCTGCGGTTGGCTCTGCAGGGCTGGGGACCCCGGTCCCCCCGGGCCTGGACTGCCGGCGGGCTTGCCCTTCTGTACTTTAGGATCTGACATGTAGGGTTTCTTTTTCCTGGTAGTTTATTCTTAGCGCTGTCAACGTGCTTAGTTTTTTTTTTTTTTTTGAGGGCACCCTTTCCTCCCTCTCTCCAGTTTTTTGTGTTTCTGTTTTGTTTTGTTTTAGTTAGGCATTTTGTCCCCCTGATCTTGAGTGGGTGGGCAGGCAGGACACTTGGAGAGGAGGCATTCTGTCCCCTGATCTTGAGTGGCCTTTGGAAAATGACACGCCAAAGGGAAATTTCCACAGGCGTCCGGTGATTCCAGAAACGGAGGGTGTCCGGCCAGGTGGGCGCCCGGCCTCTCGTCCCCCGTGGCGGCGTGGTGCGCGTGTACCTTGTCTCAGGGTTTACGCTTGGGCCCCGCAGCCCACCTTCCGGAGGGAAAGCGCAGCGGGCGCCTTGGGCCGGCGCCTTTGGGGCGCCCTTTCGTGCGCTGGGCTTGCTGGGGACCGGCCTCCAGGCGACCCGGCGGGGAAGCCCGCGCGACCCGCCCCTCGCGCGGGCTCCGTGTGTGTCAGTTTTGTGGAAACTGTGTCGCGGCCGGGGTCGGGGTCGGGACGCTGGGACCGCCTGGGAGCCGATGTTGACTCCGAGCCCCCGTTCTCCACAGTTATCTGAGGTCCGAGGGTTTCCAGCCCTCCACTGCGCACTGGCGCTTTCTATTTTTGTTCTTCCTGTGCCCGGAGGCGTGGCTGAGCCTGGGCTCTGGCTTTTCCGGTTGGGTAACTCCCGGTGGCCCGGGTGGGCGGCCTGAGCAGCAGTGGGCAGGGCGGGGAGACATGCCAGGGGAGGGAAACTGAAAGTGGGGAGAACCTTCAGAACTCCAGCTGATCCACTTGCCTCGCCTCCCCGCCCTTCTTACTGCACTTGTCATGCACGGGATGGCTGGCCGGCGCATTTTTCAAAATGTAATAATTTGTGTGTCCTTAGTAGCCGTGAAGCGTAGTTCACTTGTAGTGCACAGTGGTAGGAGTTTTGATCGCCATCAGGCGGCAGAGCAATCCTGTCATCCCATTTGCTGCCCTTTGGCGCCAGGGTGCCTCTAGCCTCTTGGCCACTAATCTCCTCTCTGTCCCTAAGGTTTTGGCTTTTCCAGAAAGTCAGATAAACGGAACAACAGCATGTAGCTTTTGGATTGTGGCTGCTTTGGCTCAGCAAAACCTATGCGAGATTCCTCCCGGGTTTGTTTTTTGTTGTTGTTGTTTTAAATATTTATTTAGTTAGTTATTTACTTGGCTGTGCTGGGTCTTAGTTGCGGCACATGGGATCTTCATTGCCGCGTGCAGTATGTTTCAGTTGCGGCGTGGGGGATCTAGTTCCCTGAGCAGGGATGGACCCCGGGCCCCCTGCATTGGGAGCGCGGAGTCTTAACCACTGGACCACCAGGGAAGTCCGTCATCCCTGTTGTTGCGGGTATGAGAAGCCACTCCTTTTTCTGGCTGTGTTGTATCCCATTTTCCGTTTGTCCATTCGCCTGCGGGTGGCAGGACTTGTGGGATGTTTCCAGTTTTGAGGGGATCAGGAATAAAGCTGCTGTAAACATCCCAGGGCAGTTTTCCATGTGAACTTGGGTTTTTACCTCACTTGAGAAAATACTCAGGAGTGGGACTGGGGTCTGTGCTAAGTGTATGTTTAACAACCCTTCTGCATCTTAGAAATTGGTATTTTTGAATATTGGAAGAGTTTAGAAATCCACTGTGACCCAGCACCCAGGCACTTGAAACGAAGTGGAAAGTTCATCTGGAGATGGTCACGTTGTCCCCGTCACTGTCTTTTATTCGAGGCAGAGCGAGGCCACAGATTTGTAACCCTTGTAAGGAAGGCCTCGTGTGTCCAGGCCCTGGCAGGACCTGGCTTTCTAGTGGTGGGCGGTTCTGCAGTGGAGAGCGTCTTTCCCTTGCTGGCCAGACCTCACTTGGCAGGGTGTGGGGTGTGCTGCCTGCGTGGCTGGGCGCTCTTTGTGCCGGTCAGCAGCCATTCCTGGTGTGTCTGTCCTACTACCAGGCAGGCGGTCAGGCGCCCTAGTGAAGTGCTCAGCGAGCCGCAGCCTTCCTAAAGTTTGCGGGTAATGTCTGCTACCCTCCCATTTCCCTGCTGAGGAATTTTGCTCTCTCATGGGAAGTGAGGGGGCAGTACTTTATAAGAGTTCATGTTTTGTGATGACTCGATGCTGAATACATTAAGAAAATGGGCTCCTTCCAGAAGCTTAACTTCTCAGAAGGTCAGATTACGCATGTGACTGCACGTTTGAAATGAGTGAGCTTGTTTGTTCATTGATTCATTCATTCTGCAAGCACCTCCTGGATATTTACAGTGAGTGTTCCAGGGGGCGTGGAGGACAGTAGACAGTATTCTTTTTTTTTATGATTTTTGAATTTTATTTTATTTTTTTATACAGCATGTTCTTATTAGTCATCAATTTTATACACATCAGTGTATACATGTCAATCCGACTCGCCCAGTTCAGCACACCACCATCCCCACCCCCCCGCGGCTTTCCTCCCTTGGTGTCCATACGTTTGTTCTCTACATCTGTGTCTCAACTTCTGCCCTGCAAACTGGTTCATCTGTTTGAGACAGCTGAGACAGCTTTGTACTTCCCGCTTCCAGGGGCTCTCGTGTGGGCGCTGCGAAGCAGGGTTTTAGATGGTGCAAGGTGGAGGGTGGGCACTAGAACCGGTGCCCAGTGCCCGGGTGTGCGTGCGCTAGATGGGGCATGCGGCCTAGGACTCCTGCCGGCTCGGCGACCCCGGCCGAGTGCCTTAAGGCTTCTAGGTCTCAGTGTTCTCATCTGTAGCATGGGCTGAACAGGACTCACTCTCTCTGGAGGTTACAAGGTCGCACTGTGTTAATGCTTGTAGACCCTACAATGTAGAACACTTAGGACAGTTTGGAGCATCGTTAATTGTTCCACAGATGTTACCTGGTCTGTTGAACGACTTTGCCTGGTACACGCCAAAGCGATTAGGAAATTGGTATATCCCAGCTTCATTTCCTTTCCATTAAAACAGGGCTCAGGAAAAAAAAATCTGTTTTTCAGTAGTCGTATCATATAGTGGAAAGAGCACTGGTGTGAAGGCAGCTTAGGGTTTGAATTCCAGGGCTTATGCTGTCTGTGGCCTGGGCAGGTTACTTTTGAACTGCAATCCCCACACTTGTAAAATGACATTAAAAACCACTCTTTCTGTGGGTTCTTAGAATTAATTAAGCAGGTTATGTGTGTAAAGTAGCCTGGCACTTGAATGAGTTGTCAGAACCAAGGGCTGCTGGAGACGATGCTTCTGCCCTAGGTAATCTCCCCTTCTACTGGGCGGCAGGTAAACACAAGCACAGTAGTCAGTGCTGTGGAAGAAGTGAGTTCTGGTGCTACAGAGCACAGAATCTTTTTTTAAAATTTAATTATTATTTTATATTGGAGGTTAGTTGATGTACAATATTGTGTTAGTTTCAGGTGTACAGCAAAGTGGTTTAGTTATTCATATATCCATTCTTTTTCAGATTCTTTTCCCGTAGAGTTTGTTACAGGCTACGGAGTAGAGTTCCCTGTGCTATGCAGTAGGTCCTTGTTGATTATCTATTTTATATAGAGTCGTGTGTCTATGTTAATCCCAAACTCCTAATGTATCCCTCCCCCCCACCTTTCCCCTTTGCAGAGCACAGAATCTTGGAAGGGAAAGTTCAGGGTAGGCTTCTTGGAGGAGGTGCCATCCTTTCTAAGGATATGTAGAAGCTACTGGGGTGGCAGGAGGGAGCAGTGTGTGTCAAAGTTTGAGAAATATAAGAAAATATGGCAAAACTAAGGTATAAGACTGGAACTCAGGGTTTGGGAAAGAAATGAGAGTTGATACTGGAAACCTAGTGGGGCCCAACGGAACGGGGCCTTGTTTGTCCTGTCAGAAGTTTAGATGTTTATCCTGAAGGCTGTGGGAAACCCTAAAGAACAGTGAGATGGACTTGTGGTTTAGAGACTCACTCGGACTTCCATGTGCAAGGCACTTGATTGGGTGCAGGGTGAATTGTAATCTAAGGTTCCCACTTAAGTTATAAAAGGTTGGACTGGATTTTGCAGATCTGAGAGAGAATGGGTGGGGCCTGGTGACCAGTTAGAAAAGGGAGGGCAGCAAGCGTGGGTGACAGTTTACAGCTGCATCTTTTTGTGAGATACAGAGCACAGTAGGAAGGGATTGGGGGTGGGGAGAGGATCTTACTTCATCTTCAGTGCTTTAGAGGGGCCTGGTAGACAGGTCTGGGCCCAAGGTTCAGATCTGGGCTTTTGGGGAGGAGAGGTGTTTGAAGGCATGGGAGAGACTTAGGTCACCCACAAGAAGATCCAAAGAATCATAGGTCTGAGGGCTTTTAAAGTGGGTATATTGAGGAAGTTTATAAGCTGAAAGAAAGCAGCCAGCAGAGAAAGGGTGTGAAGATGTAGGAGAGGAAATGATTGTTCATTTGTTTTCAAAAAGCTGAATACTTATCGTGTGCCTGGCCCTTTTCTAGGATCTGGGGTTCTCACCATGTGTTACCTCTTCTGCAAGGACAGTTCAACTCATCCCCTGGTGAAGAGAAGTCAGATTATTCTTTGCATCCCATTCAGGTGTAGGAACTGTTCTGTACCTCTGAAGGGACTTTACTTAACCAGAGTAATAAGTTAGAAATCAAAAGAAATTAGAGCTGGAAGGGACCTTAAAAGCCACTGTACTTAATTTTGCCTAATATTTTACATTGATTGTAAGAAAAATGCAGAGCCCATTCTCTTCAGAATTCCTTCACTGAACTTTCTTTATGACTTTCATCCAGTGGGTCTAGCTTGTAAATTTTGGCCTCCTCCTAAATTTGCTTCTTCATCCACATTACATTTTGCCCCGACTATGGTAGAAACTCCTGGGTGGTTTCGCGGCCCCTGGTCTCAGTTCCTCTAAGTTCATCTGCCTACTCGGGTTGAGTGATCTTCTAACATGACAAGATATGCCTAAAATAATGCTGCTAATGGCTTGCCCACACAGAGTTAGTGCATACTAGCCGCCCAGCGTGTGCTCTGCACAGAGGCCTGTAATCTGAACTGTGCTTTGCCAAGCCTCCTGGGGCTCTTTGGCCCTGAGGAAGGGGAGCTTTTTGTGATCACTCCCTTTGTCTAATTGGTCCTTCAGCAGCGGGGTGCTTTACTTACTCAGCCAGTGGTAGCCCCAGGCCTCATCACCTGTGGGATACAAGCCATGCTCTCTCCCAGGCTTGCTTGGGCCAACATCTCTATTTTTATTTCTGTCTCTTCTCACACTTGGACCCCTGGTCTTTAGTCATCCCCACCTGCAGTATTTACAGAGCCCAGCAGGTGTCAGGCTTGAGTGTCTTTGCACAGGTGCTCCCTGTGCAGTTAATGCACCTCCTACTCCAACTCTGCATAGCCTCGTCTTTCTAGGCTGTACTTCAGGGTTATCATGAAGCCGTCACTTAGATATAACTTTTGGCCTCCATAGGCACTTCTGTGCTTAAAGGTTATGGTTCTTTATCTCATGTGATTGAAATTTTGAGTTTATAGATCTTCCTCCTTAATGAGGCTTTAAGGACAGGGGTCATTTCTAATCCTTAGCACAGAGCAGATGCTTTTTAACGGTGATAAAATGTATGGTTTAAATGACTCATTTTACAATAATTTTGCTTTAGCTTCCGCTAGAAATAAAGTTTCCAGATGTTGTGTTCCTGCAATAAGAAATAAAGATGTGACCTTCCAGTTGTGTAAAGCTCATCAATGCTGTGTAAGTGCATCGGGTGCGCTAAGGAACGTGGAGCCAAGTGGGCTAGTTGTGTGAGAGAGAGACTTAACTATGTTAACAAAGGTAAGCCTTCATTGTGTCCTGCCAACATTTGATAGTTGCTTTTGGGCAAACTAAAGCAATAACATTTTAAACTGTTCCTCCCCATTAAAGGGATTGAATATTTGGCCACTTCGGTGCACCTGTGTCTTGTGAATTGTCCAGTTGGAGATGGAGGTTTAGAAAGTGAGTTTCAGTCTTGTTGAAGTCTCTTCCCATCAGACTGGTCTCGTGATTTCCTACACACCACGTTACTTCCTGTCTACCTTTCCTTGGTGTTGTTCATGCCTGGATTGTCTCCTGTACCTGCTCAAACCTTGGTCCATTCTCATTTGTACCATGGAAGTTTGTCATGCCGGATACTGTCAGAACTAATTTTACTTAAGTTTGTGTTAAGGTGCAAAGCACACGTTTTGTATATTATCTGTTTTTTGTGTTTGTTTATATTTTTATGGTTTCTCTTCAAGAAATATTATGAGTAGGGAAATAACAAGATGTAAAGAGAAAAAAAGTCATCATTCTCTTTTAAGTTGTTAGAACATCTACCTGCAATCATAATGCACTGTGGTATGTGTTAAAATAGGAAATATATGTCATGTCCCGTAGGAGCAGGAAAGTCAGTGGTGTTAGTGAGGGTGTGTCATGGAAGTAATCACAAAGCAGGTGACTGCTGGTTGGGGTCCTGAAACATTAGTGTGTGTTCCCTGTGTCCAGTAGTGGTCTGGAGGGGCCAGGAAGCGTGCCTTTCAATTTGAGGGAACAGAGGGTTTGAGGTCCTCTCTGTTCTATTGCTCTAGTATAGTATACTGCATAGCAGCTCATAAAATACTGTGTTTATAGTTGATATTTAAATCGCTGATTGATCATCAAGATTGGGATGTATCATTGGAAATGAAAATAGGAAGAGTCTTATGCTTTTTAGGTTTTTCCTTTTTTTCCGATGTCTCAGAAGGCTCTTTGACGGGGGACTTTTTATTCTCCCATACAATTCCATGAATACTTATACCCTGGCACTTATTTTAATGGCATTTTCAATTTATAAATGTCTCTGAAACACATACTGTAAACTATTTGAGGGTAATGACCATGGCCATTGATGACACATCTTAAATGTGCATCGTGTTAATGTTTGAGTGTCAGGTGGTCTACCATCAGTGCCTCCTTCTTTCACCCAGTTTTCTTCCTCATTTCCTTCTCCAAATTTGTCTCATTTTTCTACTCTCCCTTTTGCTTCTCTATTCTTGCTTTCTCTTTCCCATTGCATGTGTCATTCTTCTTCTTCTTCTTCTTCTTCTTCTTCTTCTTCTTCTTCTTCTTCTTCTCCTTCTCCTTCTCCTTCTCCTCCTCCTCCTCCTCCTCCACCGCCACCGCCACTGCCACCGCCACTGCCACCACCACCACCACCAATTATTATGGCCAACCAAAACCTTTTCTAGGATTGTCTCTATCTTCCTTTCCTCTTCATTGCCATCCACAAACTCTTAGAGAATATTCTTGCTTGACTCCCTTACTTCCTAGCATACCCATGTACTTCCTGATCACTTTAGAACATTGAAAAGGGTTGGAATTTTTAAAAATAGATAATTATAATCAGTCTTCTTTCACCTCTGGCATAAGACTCTTCTTCCTCAATCTGACCATTCTTAAATCTAGAAGTACTCCAGCTCATTGGTCTCCCTTACCCCCATGTTTAGTCCAAAGAACTTGTGAAACCTTAGCCCTGTTTAATACTTGAATTTATCAAAACATAAGGGGGCTAATTCTGCCTAAGGGCACCAAAGAAGAATAAAGATGCCACAGATAAACGTTTAGTCCAGATTTATAATGGACTCTTAAGTGCCTAGTTGAGTGCTAACCGTTAACTCACTTGAACAACAGGGAGGTCATGACACAAACTAACATGTTAGTTGTATAGACACTTCACTTCACCATTCCTCAATGTAGCTGATAAACTGCATCCAGTTAGCTTAAATAACATGAATGATGAATTTCCCTGCGTATATAAATTGGAGTTCCTAAAGTTCTCTTTTTCCCTTTGTACAACTACTGACTGCCACCTCGCTTGGTCAGTGCAATAGAAAATGATGACTAAGAAACACATTGTCTCAATATCAGTGGACATAATGTTCTAGTAGTCTATAAAAATCTCAAAATTCTTAATCTAAAAGGTAGGTCTGCTGCCAATCTTATATCCTTTTCCTTTGTTAATATAAATATCCAATCTATGAAGGTCTCAGTTTCCTTACTTAGAATATGAGGTGGATAGATTTGCTAATATCTAGGGACCTTTCCAATTTTAATATTCCCTAGTTATAAGGGCTGAGCCAAATACAATGGCTCCCTTAATCATTAACCTCGCTCATGATGAAAGTTATCAGCAAGTTCTACTTGTAAGAGATCAAACATTCATATCCATGTATATTGTAGCACATTGACTTTTACAGAACTCAAAGTAACACAACATAGTTACATTCATAGACTTAAGGTCACTGTGGTATACTTTACAATTTTTCTTTTCCCTAGGAAGGAAATGTAGATCCCTAGGAAGGGATTTCTTTCTCTGCCTTTCAGTAATGTGAGCCTTTTATTATCTCTTGGATCCTAAAAATGGGTAGGGTTTTGGCAGGTGGAGCTTAGGACAGACATTCCAGGTGACAGGGACAACACGAGAAAGGGCAGAAGGAAGAATGGATTTTCAGAAGGACTTGATATCTTACATGATGAGAGCAGTGTTTCACAGTCTCTGTCCTGCAGAACACTGGTTTTAGATGATGTTAATGTAGTTACAAGACAGAAGCATTTGGGAAGAGCTGTACTCTACATCCTGACATGAAATTCAAGTTTCACTTTGTTACATTACATACTCTGAAAAGTTTTGGAGGAAGGAATTGATTTATTTTTGTTTAATTCAGTCTTACAGTTACTTGACAAACCTATATTCAGCTGATGGGACTGTATTTTGTGAAAGGCCAATCGGAGAAATGGTGAGATGGAGCTTAGGATATTTCTCTGTTGGGACAGGCATGTGATTATTTTTCTTATAATTCTTTACTGTTTGTCCTAACAATTGTTACTTTGCAGGAGTTAGTTTTTTTTGTTTTTTTTTAACATCTTTATTGGAGTATAATTGCTTTACAATGTTGTGTTAGTTTCTGCTGTATAACAAAGTGAATCAGCTATATGCATCCATATATCCCCAGGATTCAGTTTTAAGCCCTCTGTTTTTACCTGAGTTATTGGGACTCTTAGAAAGCTCAACAATCCTGGAGTCTTCATCTCTGATGTAGTTTCCAGAAGCTCCTGGCACTTACCACTATTTCCTCTTGATTCTTTTCCTCCGACTTCAGACTTCTTACGATTATGAGCTGATGGTTTTCTCAGCCTGTAGTGTCAAAACCAGCTACCTCACTCATCTTCATTGTCTCAGTTACAAGGTGCAATATTTCCCATGTTTATATGTGTCAAAATATAAGTCAGGGATTGATACATAGCATGTGCGTAATAAAAATTGTATTTCTTTTTTTTCTTTGTTCAAAGGTATCCAAACACTGGCCAAGTTCTTAAATTGAAAGTAGAGTGATCTAACTTATTCAGCTCATCCAACCATCAATATTGAATATTTGTCTTTTTTCTTACACATATTTCTTGTATTCCAATTGTGACATTCTAGAGCACAGTGAGTACATTTATAACTTATTACTGCATTACTGCCTTGGCTATTCCTTGACCAAAATTTACTTCATACAACTGACAGGCTAATTAACCTACTAGAGTTTTTTTTTTAATGTACGCATACATTAAAAAAAAACCTCTAGTAGGTTAACTGCATTGCTAGTGACTGAATTTTTACATCTCTGTGCACCCATGTATCCAACACCAGATCAAGATACTATAAAATATTTCTAACACCCTACATGGTTCTCTGTTACTTCTTTCTGTTCCATACTCTCCCAGGGCAACACCTAAGCTGACCTCTATAACCATATATGACATACATGGAAAGACACAGTGTGTATTCTTTGGTATCTGGCCTCTGGTTACATATCATTATACCAGTAGTTTATTCTTTTATTGTGTTTTCCTGATTTTTTAAACCTAGACATTCATACAGTGTCAAAGTACCACTGAGTTCTTCATATTATTATGCTGACCTCCATCTTCAGGGGCTTTCCCCAGTCTTCCATGCGTCTTTCCACCTACTTTCTCTTCCGTCTAATTATGTTTCATTTAACCAACCTCAGCCAGCCTTCCCCCATATTCCCCAACACGTAGCACTCCTGTGCTCAGCCAGTTTTGTCCCCTATTCCATAAGCCCTTTGTGCCATTCCTGACACTGTGCCTGTTCCCTGCCCGAAGGCCTGTTCCCTACCCTCTATATACTTGTTCAAGACTTAGTTTAAATGCTACCTGTTCTGAGAAGTCTTCTCAGAAGAAGCCAGTACTTTTTGGAATCCTTCTTTAATGAAATCCCATAGCAAGTGTAATCTGTCCTCCCTGACCTGGTAATTAATTAGCCATTGTTCCTATCATATAGTGTTTGTTTTCCTTGTGTGCTGTTATTATTTATTGAAGCAGATTACAGTGACTTGAACCAGGAACTGGGTCATTTTCCTCTTCATTTTAGTGCAAGTTTCTGTGATATGAAGTTAAACTCTTTTTCCCTCACTTCCCATTGACCCTCAGCAGTTGTTAAACATGAAGTACAAGTGAAACTTATTGGTTAACAGGTTTTTGTGGTCCTTGGTTCTGGTCCCTAGGTCTAAGCTGCACTTCTGTAGTGCTAATTTGACTGATTTCTTATTGTCACATAACTCAGGAATTAACTAAATCATTACAAACTTAGATACATATAGTATAAAAAAAACCCAGTGGATATCAAAAGTTTTGGCCTGGAGGAGAGTGTTGTATGAGTCCTAGTTTGGTGGGGCTCACACTTAATGATCGAGCCTTCCAATATTCCACTGTAAGTAAGAAAGAGGTATGCAACTATGTGGTTAATATTTAACAGTGTTGATAAAAAAGAGAAGAGAGAAAGGGATGACAGACACTTTGAGGGCCTTTTGGAATTCATGAACAATTATGATTGGATGGGGAAAAAGAAGAACCAAGGGCTAACCTCCCCCAAGTGAAGTCAGGAAAGAGAGAAGGTCTCATCTGGTATGCAGGTAGAGAGGTTTGACCTATGGAATCTTAGAAAACCTCAACAATCTGAGCAGCGTTGGCAAGAGGGAAACTAAAGGGCTAACAAAAGTCTGCAAAAGTGTCACACAAAGAACTCTGGCATGGTGTTCATCATCTAGCTAATCCTAACATGCAGACATTTATGAGAGTAAAGTCAGGTCTTTACCTGACTTATTTGGGCAACTGGGTCAAATGAAGAAGGGCAAATGTAGGCTGCCAGAGTAATAAATAAGGAGAGGAAAAACAAAAAGAACAAGACATAGCATTCATCAGTGATTTCCCCCCAGTATTCTTAGCCTCCACCTTATCTCCATCTTACTGCTAACACAGGAACTAGACCGAACAGTGAGGTAAAAGGTCTCTACAGAAACTGAGGTAATATGGAAAATAAAAAAATAAAACATAAAATTGTAAATTTTCTTCCTAGGGGTAATTGAGATGATAGTTCAATAATAACATAAGGTCAGGTGAAGTCTAAAGAAATTTTAGAAAAGCTGGATAAAGTAAGAAAACATCTGTTCGCTGGCATCTGAATGTTAGAGAGACACCAAGACATGTGGGCCAAGTTGTGGAGAGAAGGGAAACACAGACGCAAGCTTGACATTTGGTGCAGCTTTCCTCCTTTGGGCATTTGCTGATTCAAATCGTACAGCCTAGGAACTGAAAAGCCAAGGAGTTCAAAAGACTATAACCACAGAAGCCAAAGGGCAACAGCTCAAGCTAAAAGCTACAACTAATGGAATGACAAGCTAAGTGTATCTTTAGTCTCACAGGGCTGCGGGAACCATTACATTTAAAGCCTAACAAATACAAGGGTAGTTGGGAATAGGGAGAATCCAAACTTTCACATGGTAATCCCGAAGGGCAACACCCGTAGAGGAAGGACAAGACAGAAATAGACCAACCTTCACACAGACTGAAAAACGGCTTTGAATGAGCTCAAACTGAGAATGGACTAAAGTTACCAGTCCCTATAGTAACTGTCTGCCATGGACCAAAGTAAATCTTTTCAAGAGAAAGATAACAACATCCAGAATGTGGAGATATCTTTATAGTTTCCTAAAATAAGTTAAGCGCAATTTTAGTATAAAAAATAATTGGACATAACCAGGAAAAAGACTAAATGATCAAAAGTTCAAAAAAAGAAGAAAGAAAGAAAAAAGACAACATAAATAGACACAGGAGGACAAGAGTTAGCAGGCCTTGGTTAAAAAAAAACAACAAAACTACTATGGTTAAACAAAGAAAATAGACACATGGCAAATAAGCATATGAAAAGATGCTACACATTCCATGTCATCAGTGAATTTTGAATTAGAACAATAATGAGATACCACTACACACCTATTTAAATGGCTAAAACCCCCAAACTGAAATACCGAGGTTGGTGATGATGCAGAACAATTGGAATTCTCATTTGTGGCTAGCGGGATACTTGGCAGTTTCTTACAAAATAAACGTACGTTTACCATACAGTGATCTAGTAATCATGCTCTTTGGTATTTACCCATAGGAACTGAAAAGTTATGAAAAGTTGTGAAAGTAAGGGCCTTTACAGTGAGAAAATTCTATGATTCTATGGTTTTTCAACTCATTAATTTGTGCAGTTCATCCATTTTACTCATTGTATACACTTAAGTATATTGTTCCTTGAAATGGCCATTCAAAGTTATTTCCTGTGCCACACACTATGAATGTTAGGGTTGGTCGTGTGTAAATCTTACCCCCTTGAATTAGTATTAACCCTAAACAAGCAACTTTCTTCCATAAGGAAACAAAAAAGAGGTTCAGAAATGTCCAAACTAAGTTTTTATAAAACTGTGTTATCAAATCTTATTTATCAAAAAGCTTTAAACATAGCAGTATGAGTTCCCATATACTCTTTACTCAGCTTCCCCAAATGTTAACATTTTATATTACTAGAGTCTAATTATTGAAAGCAGAAAGTTTACATTGTCACAATGCTACCAATGATTTATAGACTCGTATTCAAATATTGCCTATTGTCTTGTGGTCCAGATTCAAATCTAGGATCCCTTATTGCATTTGCTTGTCATATCTCCCCATTCTTCTCTAATCTAGGATAGTTCCTCAGCCTTTTTTTGTCTGTTATGACCTTGAACTAATGGAAAATCCTAGCCAGTCATTTTGTAGAATTTTTCTCAAATAGGGTTTGTTTGATTTTCTCATGGTTAGACTGAGGATATGTATTTCTTGACAAGAACACTTCAGGAGAGATACTATGCCATTTTCAGTACATATTAGAGGTACAAACAAACCTGTGTGTCTCACTACTGGGGATGCTAACTTTGATGACTTAGTTATAATGATAGCTGCAAAATCACTATTTTCCCTTTGTAATTATTTGAGATTGTTCAAATATTCTGCTTCTTGTTTAATTTTCCCATACTAATTTTAGCATCCATCAATAATTTTTGACTCCCCCAATTACTGTGGTGTTTGATGATTGTTCATTTTCTATTCCCATCATTCCCTCTACATTTATTAACTATAATTTGAGTATAAGAAAGAGCTGTTCTCCTTCATTTATGTATTTATCTGGTTATTTGTTTATATATATACATACATCAGTGTGAACTTGTGGATATTTATTTTATTCTACGGGTTAAAATTTATTACTATCATTAATTGTTTTGTTTCTCAAAGTGTTCCCTATTTGGTCACTGGTACTCCTTCCAGCTGTCTCCTATATTTTTCCTACATGGCCATACAATTTTTGGAGTAATATCTTACTTTCTGACACCACAAAATGCTCCAGACCCATCTTTTACTTTCCTCTGTCTCAGCCTTGAATCAGTCATTTCTCCATGGAGTTCTTGTTCCTTGCATTAATAATGGTATTCAGAAACCAGAGTCTTGGTATGAGGTGGATTTATCACTATCCAAGCTACCTCATTGTGTTTTCAGCAGAGAGAGCTAAAAATATATATACGAATACATAAAAATATACAAGTATCTCTATTTTCATATTATCTATCTGGGTGTGTGTGTATACACACACACGTGTGCACACACACACATTATCTATCATCTGTCTATCTACATATATATATAACTTCAAATTGATATATGAATTCAAATTGATACCTTGATTCCAATCCAACACCACAGGGTTTATTCTAGCCTCCCTTACCCTTTCCTTATTTGTCACTCTTTAACAATTAGAAACCTGATTCTCATTATTTGCAGTCTATTTATTCATTTGCTCAATTCTGGAATACACATAAAATATTTAAAAATCATTAACCTGTACACGTGTGAAAAATAAATTTACTGACAAGTTCAATGTTTGTGTACATTTCTTTTTGTCTTTAGCTTTTCAGTATATATTGTGCATGGTTAATTACAGTATATTAAAATACTGTTTTCCAAAGTTACTTAGGTTAGCTCTTTCCCACCTCCTTCAGTGTGTTTTTTTTTCTTCTGCAGTGTGAGAAAATCCAGTACTTTGTGTACAGCTCAGACTACCAAACCAGAAGTTCTAGCAGAAAAGGTGATAATCCATATGTGCAATAAGATCCCCAGGTGATTCTTTTCATTGGAGAAATATGAGGAACACTGCTTGACGTCTCTACAACTAAGATGTCTAAAATGAAACTTCAATTATTCCTTCTTCCAAACTGTCCCATCCTGCAAATCTTTTCTTCCTCAGTGAATGGTGCCATGATTCACACAAAAAGTAACTCAATGCAAAAACCTGGGAATGATCCTCAATTCCTTCCTTTTCTTCACTTTCTGCATAGACTGCATCATTAGGTTCTCTGGAATCTCATCTCTCTCTCTCTCTCTCTCTCTCTCTCTCTCTCATCACATGTATAATGTATTTTTTCATCTTCATTGCCACCATCTTAGCCACTACCATTTCTCCTTTGCTCTACTTGAACAGCCTAGTATCTACACAACTATCTTTTCATTTAATTGCTTTCTCTTGCATCTAAGATAAAGTCAAAATCCTTAGCCTTATAGATTCTGGCCTTGCTTTTTCTTGTAAGTTGTATTTTCATACTTATAAGTACAGGCACACTCACACACACACACACGTATAGTTGGTATTGTTAGTTTAGGTTTTGTTTGCCCTCCCATCCTAGCATGAGAAAATTAAGAAAGTGAAACCAAAAAAAAAATACTTTAAAAATAAATTTGAATAATATCCTTTCCCTCCAGAACATTTCTCTAAAGCAGTATTATCATTAATGGCAGTACAGACCAGAATTTTTTCCCTTAGACATAAAGGCATGGTGAAAACCTGGAATCTAAGCTTTCAATGTCAAATTCTGTCTCTAATCTTCTGCAGTAAGCCATAATGATTAAAGTATAGGAATCTGAATCAGAGGTCTGGTTTAGTATAATCTTTTTTGTAATAAGCTTTGTACCTTAGACAAGTCATTTATCTCTCCATTCCTTAATTTCTTCATTTATAAACGGAGATGTTAAGAGTATTGATATTCAAGGCTAATGAAGAAAGAATGCATCTAAGTACTGTATCAAACACTTTAAAAAGTAACCAGTTCAGGTTCTCTGCCCATTTTTAAATTGGAATATCTGGGGGTTTTTGATATTAAATTGTATGATTTCTTTAGATAATTTGGATATTAACTCCTTCTCAGATATATCATTTGAAAAAATCTTTCTTTCAGTAAGTTACCTTTTCATTTTGTGATGGTTTTCTCCTCTCTGCAAAAGGTTTTCAGTTTGATATAATCACACTTGTTTAATTTTACTTCTGTTGGCCATGCCTGAGGAGATAGACCCCCAAAAATATTGCTAAGATCGATGTCAATGTATTTTTCCTAGGGGTTTTATGGTTTCAGGTCTTAAATGTGAGTCTTTAATCCATTTTAAATTTATTTTTATGTATGGTATAAGGAAATAATTCAGTTCACTCTTTTGCAAGTAGTTGTCCAATTTTCCTAACACCATTTATTGTCTTTATTTCATTGTATGTTCTTGCCTCCTTTGTTGTAGATTAATTGATCACATAACTGTGGGTTCATTTCTGGGCTCTCTATTCTATTCCACTGACCTATGTGTCTGTTGTTATGCTAATACCATACTGTTTTGATTACTATAGCTTTGTAGTATAGTCTGAGATCAGTGCATGTCATACCACCAGCTTTGTTTTTCTTTCTCAATCTAGCTTTGGTTATTGGAGGTTTTTTGTTTGTTTGTGTGGATGATTCTATACAAATTTTAGGATTATTTGTTCTAATTCTGTGAAAAATACCATTGGTATTTTGATCTGGGTTACATTGCTTTGGGAGTATATACAAATGACCAAAAGACACATGAAAAGATGCTCAATATCACTAATCATCTGGGAAATGCAAATCAAAACCACAGTGAGATATCACCTTACACCTGTCAGAATGGCCATCACCAAAAAGGGAACCCTTGTGCACTGTTAGTGGGAATGTAAATTGGTGCAGCCACTATGGAAAATAGTACAGAGGTTCCCCCAAATGTTAAAGATAGAATTACCATATGATCCAACAATTCAACTTCTGAGTATCTATCCAAAGAAAACAAAAACACTAATAAGAAAGGATGTATGCACCCCTCTGTTCATTGGAGCATTACTTATAATAGCCAAGATATGGAAGAAACTAGTGTCCATAAATAGATGAATGGATAAAGAAGATGTGGTGTATATATACACATATATATAATGAAATATTACTTAGTCCTAAAAAAGAATGAAATATCTTCACTTGCAACAACATGGATTGACCTAGAGTACTAGGTGTGCTAAGTGAAATGAGTCAGACAGAGAAGAACAAATACTGTATGATTTCACTTATATGTGAAATCTAAAAAATAAAACAAAGAAAACAAAAGAGAAACAAGCTTGTAGATACAGAGAACAAACTGGTGATTACTAGAGGGGACGGGGGATAGGGGACTGAGAGAAATAGGTGAAGGGGATTAAGTGGTACAAATTTCCAGTTATAAAATAAATGTCTTGGGGACGCAATATACCACATAAGGAATATAGTCAAACATACTGTAATAATGTTGTATGGTGATATATGGTTACTAGACTTATCATGGTGACCAATTCAAATGTATTTAGATGTTGGATCACTATGTTGAACACTTGAAACTAACATAATATTGTATGTCAACTCTACTTCAATAAAAAAGTGACCAGTTAACATTAATTGGTATTATAATTACATTTTCTCTGCATAAAGGCACATTTTATTGATTTTTTCATTATAAAGTATAAAAGTACCTTTTACTTTCAAGATGAGTTCTAAGATTACTTGTTAATGTTAATATGGTAATTTAAAATATGTCTAGATATAATTTAATTTTAATTGCCTAACACAAATATGTCTGATATTCACCATTATGAATTCAAACCTATTAGTAAAGATGTCAAATGAGTCACCCAAACATTTTTGTTTATTGCCTCTCATTGAACCCTAAATGCTAACAAGACTTTTTGTTGGAATGAGGGATCAAAATTTTATACTCTTTTTTTTTTTTTTTTGGCGGTATGTGGGCCTTTCACTGTTGTGGCCTCTCCCGTTGTGGAGCACAGGCTCCGGACATGCAGGCTCAGTGGCCATGGCTCACGGGCCCAGCCGCTCCTCAGCATGTGGGATCCTTCCAGACCGGGGCACAAAACCGTGTCCCCTGCATCGGCAGGCGGACCCTCAACCACTGCGCCACCAGGGAAGCCCAAAATTTTATACTCTTTAAGAACTAATGCCATAGCTGTTTTATTTTTATAAATAAAGCTCTTTCTGTTTACTTTGTAGTATACAATTTTTGAATGGCCTGGAAAGAGAAAAATTATTCTTTGGGCTGACAAAAATGATAAAGAGGCTCATTGCTGATGAAGGGAAGAAGACAAAGAAGAATAGAGAAAGAAGGATTAGTTCCTCTTTCAAAAGGGGGGCAAGATACTAGAGCTTTCTGCAGGGAAACTGAAGCACACCTTTCTTTCTGAGATTTGAAAGGAAGAGATGCCCTACATTTAAATATCTAGAGTATATCTTTCATTTAAAAATGAACCTAGCTAATCATCCAGTGAGGAAGAAAAGAGTAAAATAGCCTTTGATCAAGTCCTTTCTGTGGTGTTAAATGCAACTAATTATAATGAATATCACGTATCTAATGAGTTCAAGAATTCCCCTTGGGGATGTGGGAACAGATGTATATGTATGACTGATTCACTTTGTTATAAAGCAGAAACTAAAAAAAAAAAAAAAGAATTCTCCTTGGAAGAATTGGTCTGTCCTTTACAAAAAAGAGAGGTCAAGTGAGTTATTTGCATTTGGTAGGGAAGCTCTACTGTCTAAATCATACTCATTTAAAGGTGAAGTTCAGGGCTTCCCTGGTGACGCAGTGGTTGAGAGTCCACCTGCCGATGCAGAGGACACGGGTTCGTGCCCTGGTTTGGGAAGATCCCACATGCCTTGGAGTGGCTAGGCCCGTGAGCCATGGCCACTGAGCCTGCGTGTCCGGAGCCTGTGCTCTGCAACAGTAGAGCCCATAACAGTGAGAGGCCTGTGTACCGAAAAAAAAAAAAGGTCCAGTTCAAAGTCTGCCATAATTTGTTATTATATATGTAATTTTTGAATGTAATATACAGTTATATATGTATATAACATCAACAAGAAAGTGACCCACTTTAGAGTCAAGAAAATGTATAGGTGAAGTGTAAAAGGGTTGGAATAGATATACCATAACAGGAACAACACAACAAAACAAGACAACAACAACAAAACTGGAGTGGCTAAGAAAATATCAGAAAAAATATATTTTAAGATGAAAATTTTTACTAGAGACAAAGATATTTTAAACTGATAAAATGATTATACCATCTAGAATGTATAATAATTATAAACTTATATGCACCTAACAACAGAACTTCAAAATACAATGAAGCAAAATCAACACAAAGGAAAAGAGAAACAGACAGTTCTACAGTAATAGTTGGATACTTTAGTACCTTTCTTTCAATAGCAGAACAGACAGAAAATCAACAAGAAAATGAAAAAAACTTGCACAACATTATCAATCAACTAGACCTAACAGCCATCTATAAAACATTCCACCCAACAGCATCAGAATATACATTCTTTTCAAATGCACATGGATATACTATATGCTGGGCCATAAAACAAATTTCAGTACATTTTAAAGGATATAAACAATACAAAGAGTGCTCTCAGATGACAACAGAATGCAATAAGAAATCGTTAACAGAAAGAAATTTGTTGAAACTCACAAATGGAAATTCAACAATATATTCCTAAATAATTCATGGGTCAAGTAAGAACTCATAAGGGGAATTAGAAATAATTTGAGATGAATTAAAATGGAAGTATGACATATTAATACTTGATTGGTCGCACATAGTCTTTTGAAAAGCAGAGGGGTTAGACAAAGAGATCTAAATTAATTAAAAAATCATTTATTATTCTGGGAATAAAAAGAACTGGGCTTAGTCTCAGTTTTGCCTTTCTTTATCTTTGTGTCTGTTGATCATCTTGGAATAGTCATTACATAGTCAGAATACAGTTGCCATCTCAGGAATCAAATACTGTTATCTCTAGGGCTACCATAACAAGATACCACAAACTTGTTAGCTTAAAAGAACAGAAATTTATTTTATCACAGCTCTAGAGGCCAGAAGATCAAACTCAGAGTGTTGAGAGGGCCATGTTCTTTCTGACGCCTCAAGGGGAGGATCCTTCTTTGTCTTAACCAGATTCTGGTGGTGGCCATCAATCACTGGTGTTGGCATGTTTTGATTTGCAGCTGCATCACTCTGGTCTCTTCCACAGTTGTCACATGGAATTGTCTCTGTGTGTTTCTGTCTCTGGAAACAATTTAAATAGAAATTTCTATTTTTAAAAAACAAAGTGTTGATTACTATGCTCTATTTAGATAGTTCCTCTAACCCACACCCACCTCCATTTCCCCATATGTATTTGAGAAGGAAAGAGGAACTCCTGTGAGCTATCCTATTGGAAAAAATCAATGATACAGTGTTTTACTAGAGATGCCTCTTATCTAAAATATTTGAATTAAATATAAAATCTGGGGAAATTATCACCCAGTTTCCCTCTTCTAGAGGCATGATCTAAATGATAGGCAGCAGAATATTTTATACCCATGAGGTTTGCTGACATTATTGATTTGATCCAGCATCTGTATTTTCTCTCTAAAGAAAACAGTATTCTCTCTTTCCTTTCTTTAATTTATAATGTTGATGTCTTAAGATTATTGTCAGAGAGGATGCTTGTAGTTCAAATGATTTGGCTGTATTTCACCAGTATTATTACAAGATAGTCAAACAATGGCTGGGCTCCAGTATAGACCTCGGTCCCTTTGTTCCACTGGGATACAGATGTGAAAGCCACTGTTTCCTTATATTCCAAAGACCAAATAAATAAAACAAATAAATAAACACAAAAAAACAAGTAAATGAAACTATCTTAAAACCAACTCCCTTTTCTTCCTCATCCATGTTAATTCTCTTCTACCTAAAATTACTTCCTGGAAGTGATTTTTATGTTTCTTAGAGCCTCTTTATGTATATATCCACACTAATGCATATAAAACTGTTCCTTGTAGATCTTTTACTTTTTCCATTTGAATAATTATTTTCACATGTCATATAGAGTTTATCCATTGTCCTAGATACGCATTTTTCCTGTGTATTTGAGCATCATAGGAAGATAAATTCTACTCTTGAAAATGTTAACTGGTGACTGAGACACAGAAAGCTATTCTTCTTACCATTTTTCAATAGTGAGTAGTAGATTCTGTAGGGGTGGAATTTTAAGATGTAAGTATACTGTTTTTCTACACTCCAATTACGTTCCCCTTATCATAGAAATTGACCAGTGAAGTGTGCTGCTGACTTTTCAGAATCCATGTACATACAATCCATTAAGTTATTAGATATAACGTTGGTCAGAAAAGCATACTGTGAAATGTTGCTTTTATTTAAACTCCCACTATTTTCACTGCATGGTTTCAAGATTTGACTTCTTTATTGCCCTGTGGTGGTGGGCTCCGTGAACTGCATATTTACGGGTCTGGAGCAGGATTCTTCCCGGAGGTATTCAACTCCTCAGGTACAAGCTAAAGAGTAGATGATAAGAAGCATTCAGATTTATTGAAACTAATTAAGAATATCAGTAGCCTGACTGTTGTTTCCAAAAATATAAAATATTTATCCTTCTGTTGTCAAACAACCATATTTCATGAAAAGAAGTATAAATCCTTTTTTGCTTGCAATAAAAGAACAATACTTGAAGGTATTCTGCATTTGGACCAAATACCTTCTCTGAAAATATAAGTGAAAATAGGAGTTGAACTTTCCAAAATATTCTTTAGTAAATAAAACTCCACATATAATTTCAAATTATCATTTAATTTTACCTTAAATTTAAATATCTATATTGACTTAAATGCTGTCCTCTGTAATTTCGGATGATTCCCTCCTTTATATCTTCTTCCTCTCTTCAACAAATAAAATACATATGAATGCCTAACATGAGGTAGGGTATTCTCTGTGAAATAATGATGTTGGTATACTTGATTTTGACTTAGCAGAGGGATTGAGCCTCTGTGTTGGTGAATTCTCCCCAGATGGTGCGTGGGGAGAGGGTCAGGCATATCTCTGTGCTCCTGAAGTTTTCTCTGTGAAACTGTCAACCTCCAATATCAGAAATAACTTCCTTCGTGAGAAGGGATTTTCAGACATGAAAAGTTTTCTCTTAAAGTGAAAGTATTTTTAAAATCTATAAAATATAGGGCATTATACATTTTCTTTAGTTACTACAAGCTGAATTTTAACTGAGAAGACTGGGGACTCCATGTATGTGTACATGCATGCATGCGTGCATGTTTGTGTGCTACACACGTGTCTGTGTGTGTGTATGTGTGTAGGTCTACTGAGGATACAGAACATATTCTGGACATGAACGAGCAGTGGTATATCAGAAGGGAAAAGAATATAAAGGACCAGCTTCACTTGCTTAATTTGTCCCCTGACCTGGTGTCGTCTTATTTTCCACCATCCTTTGCTGATCTGTATACTAAATACCCAGGGCTCCTGGGTACCCCCAGGTACCTCTGTAAGTTTTACAAGCCTATCAATATCCCATGTACAGTGGATGGAACCTGAACTTTTTGCCCATATAGTTTTCCTTTCCCTCAGAGTTTTCGTCTGAGCTATGTCGTGGGGTAGGTACTGTTGTGAAAGTTTGTCCTCACTTGTTAAATAGAAACGACTCATTTAACTGTTTAAACAAATAAACAGTATCTTGAGTCAATTGCAGGGCACCTCCAGTCTCCACAAAGCAGAGTTATGTTGGGACAGGAAGGTCTTTTAGTTTCCCGTTAAATCAAAATACAAAGTTACTGAGCAATTCTAGGACCAACCCTATAGTTGCAAACTTTGGGAAGAGATCACAGGATTCTGTAATCGTCTGCTTATCCCCTTACTGGGACAGCAAATAGCTCAATAGCTCTTATACTGAAGTCAAAATGAAGAATAATACTGGAACAAAGTCTGCATTTAACATCTGTGTCTTATTTTTATTTTCTCTTGGCACATAGTAGGTAACTGTTAAATGTTCTCTTGATAAATATTAAAAGCACACAAGATACTTCATATACTAGGGGTCATAAAATTTCAACTTTTCTTTTGGTGCAGGGGTTGATGATGAAAAGTTTGGAAACTTCTGATGCATGTTAATGTTCCTGCTTTGAGAACTGCAGGACACAGCTTTTAGATGAAAAAGTTGCCAAGAGGACCAGAAGTAGAATAAAGGCATTTATGTAATTCTTCCTTATAATTTCATGTATTGGTTTTCAGCATCCAACTTTGAAAAGTTGCCTGAGGCTGCCTAGGGTCTGCAATAAGGATCACAGCTGTGCTGTCCTACCCCCTCCCCACACGTGGGAACAGAGCCTTCCCAGCAGTGCTAATAGAGGCCCATGGCTTTCCGCCCACCTCGGTACTGCTCAAGGCAGTGGCTTTTTTCTACCAGCCTCACCCTTCTCCATGTGAATCTTTTTCTTCTTTTCAGTTTTATTGAGATGTAATTGACATGTAACACTGTATAAGTTGAAGGTGTACAACATCATAATTTGATACATGTATATGTTGCAAAATGATTACCACAATAAGGTTAGTTAACACATCCATGACCTTACACAATTAATTACCTTTTGTGTGTGTGTGTGTGTGTGTGATGAGAACATGTAAGATCTACTATCTCAGAAACTTTTGAGTATGCAATAGAGTGTTGTTAACTATAGTCACCATGCTGTATATCAGACTCCCAGGATTTATTCATCTTATAACCGGAAGGTTATACCCTTTGACCAACAACTCCCCATTTCCTCCACTCCCCAGCCCTTGATGGCCACCATTCTACTCGGTTTCTGTGAGTGCAGCTTTTTTAGATTAAACGTAACAGTGAGATTATGCAGTGTCTGTCTTTCTCTCTCTGATTTATTTCACTTAGCATAATGCCCTCAAGGTTCATCCAAGTTGTTGCAAATGGCAAGATTCCCTTATTTTTTTAAGGCTGAATAACATTCCATTCTACATATGTGCCATATATTCTTTATTCATTTGTCTGTCAGTGGACACTATAGAAAGAGAAACTCACTCAGTTCCTACAAGTGTCCAAGGTAACAATAGACAAAATATGGATGTTGGTGGGTGTAGATCCAGGCAGTAGGTTAGACTACGTCCCACAGGCAGGAAGGCCACTATTTTAGGAGGAGCTGCTTTGAATATGAATCAAATAATAATTGATTTATATATCACCAGTTCAGAACTAACTCATCTGTTTTCGACACCTCACCATAGATATGAAATGAGAATGAGTGGAAAAGGAGGCTTCTGAAGGCAGTCATAAAACCCATTATTATTCTGTAAAAAGGAGACTATACAGTCTTTCCTTTAGAATCTCAGATCAAACAAAGACATGCAGCAGCCTCAGTAGGATATAATCGCAACAGAAAAAATACAAGCAGAAGGCAGAGGAAAAAGAAGTGCCATTTGGTATGGGAATAAATAGCTCTGTATGTCTCAAAAGCCTCCTATAAACATGTCTGGGTGTCAATATAGTATAATAAATAATATCCATAAACCCTGAGTCTTAAGAAAAAACTGTATTTTTTGCTTTCTTTTAGAAAGGGACAGAAAGGTAACTGTATTTGCTTTAATAAATACAGAGACTTAGTGCACTTATATATTTGATCAAATAATTTTAAAAATGTTTCTTACAGTATACATCATTTTCTGATGAAACGGGTAAAATAAGTTTCTAGGGAGTGAGGAGGGCATGAGGTATTATACACATTTTCTTTTCCGTCCTTTTGTAGCTGAATATCCTTTTCCAGGCCTAAAGAAGTAGTAAAATTATGCATCTACGATTGAATAAAAGGTTTCATAGACATATTTTACATATATGCCATTAGATTTCCACAGAGTTATTTCAGGCTGCTGACAGGCTGCTTGCTTGAGCTGAGACCCCTCTAAACAAAGCCCAGGAAGAAACTAACAACTGTGAAAGCCAACTTATTTATTCTGTGAGTAACTTGGCTGCAGAGCAGACTAATTACCCCTTTAACCACACTGTTTGAACTCATTGTACTTATCTGGGAATCACTATTCTGAAAGTAGAGAAGGGGACTAGGGAAGTTAAAAGAGACAAAAGATCTAAATATGGTCTCTTTGCAGAATCTCAAAGGTCAGGCAACAGGCTTATTTCTGATGGTTTTAAAAAGAGAAGATGAGCTGTGGTTTAAAGGTCCACTTTGGAATTCAAATTCTATCTCAGGTGTAGCCTGAATGCTAGTCTCCACCTTGAGTGAATCACTGAAGGATCATTTCTCAGCACATAGTCAGTGTTTGTTAAATTTTCATATTATTTTATCCCAGTGAATAATATTGATGAGGGATTTTGAAACTATTAAATTCTGCCAAAGGGCTTGATTTTGTAATGATACCAAACCTTGGAAAATAAAGGAAGTAGAGATTGGTGAATCCTTGACAAATTATTAGAGTTATAACTGATTGTTTCATAAGGAAAGAGAGGGAATGGATCATTTAGGAACCTGAATGAATACTTTGAATCTCATCTATTTCTGTTAAAACTACAGGTTAGTTGAGCTCAAAAATTGTAGGTATAAAAATTGTGTTTTTTGGTAATAAAATTTGTTTTAACCCTTCTCTCAATTATGCATTTAAATGTTGACCAATTCACAAGTAACTCTTTACAGTCGATGGATTGGCCAGTGGCTTTGGGATCATTCATTTTATAGTCTGGGATTTCCAGTGTGATCTTTATTTTCCCATTTATACTCTATTTCATACATTTTATTAGCAGCAGTAGTAGAAATAGTAGCAGCAGTATCATTATTATTTAGTTAGAGTAGAATTGTTTCTGTAACTTCTTACGGTCAGACATATACTAAGCAACACACAATTTGAAAGCACTGGTGTTGGAGTAAATTCGATGTTGATGAGACTAGTCACTGCCCTTAAAGGGGCTTGTCTTCTAGTTGGAAAGATGTGACATATACAATAATCTGAGGCATTAAGTAAATACATGGGTCTGAGGGCAGAAGATCCTGAAGGAAGCAAGCTACAAAGAACTCATTTTGAATCCTGGCATTAATATTGGCAGATCTCCTCACACCTTTTCAGGACAGTTATAGACAAAGCAAGTAGGACTGGAGAATACACTGCAATGGCCAAAATAAGATTTAATGTCATTTCAGCCTAGGGGATTCTTTCTAGGCTTTGAGTATATGATAATTTAAATGCTACCTAAATAGTAAATTTACTTTAATGCTGACAATGTAGAAAAGATATTTTGCTGCAAAAGTATACACAGTAGTAACAAGTGGATTTTGGAAGAAACTAATATTTTGTCTTATACTGGTAACTACACTACTGCCCCAGACCTAGCAGCAGCCTTTACTCTTTGTTGTTTTCTTCTAAGACTAAAGAGGCTCTTTATTGTTTGTGCTGATTTTTTTTCCCACCAACAGATCTCAGAGCAATCTGAGTGCACTGGCCAGTTGGGACACAATTATCATTAGAATTCTTGGCTAGAGAAGAAAGCTCCTAATTTAAGAATGGCTTTTTGCCTTCTGAGAGCTCAGAAGAGCACATTGCAAGCCATCTACATTTATAAAACATGTTTTAGTATGGAAAATTTCAAACATCTACAGAAGTAAAAAGAAAGAAGTAGAAACTTTCATCCATTGTTCTCATCAAATGTCCATTTCAGGCCAATAGATTTTCTCTACACCCTCTCTTACTACTACCACCATCATCCCCAGCAATTTTAAAGCAAATCCCAGATTTCTTTTTCTCAGTGAAAACGTCAGTATCCATATTTCTAAAATGCAAGAACTGCCCTTTTTAAGCTCAACTATGTCATTATCACACATCCGGAAATGATAATAATTCCTTAATATCAACAAATAGCCAGTCAGTTCATGTTTCCTTGATTGTCCTATAAATGTATTTTTATTTTAATAACCATTATTTATTTGATTGCTGATCCAAACACAATTTCTTTTAAAGTATAGGTTTAAAAGAACTCAATTGGCTCATTTTTCTTGCAGGCATTTGTCCTTGAATTCAAAGCATTCATCCAGTAGGGTTCCCAACTGTCTGGATTATGCTGATTGCATCCCCTTTCTGCTTATATATTTATCATGCTCCTTTGGCCCATGTATTTACTGTCAGTTGGTAGATAGATCTAGAGCACTGACATAATTCAGGTGTGATTTTTTGTCAAGTTTACTTCATAGATAATATTGATGAATTCCAAAAGGAACTATAAAGTGTCTGTCTTACTGTAACGTTGCAGCCATTAATGATCAATGTCTAGATCCATTAATTTATTAAGGGTACCAAATGGTGATATTCTACTAATTAGATGATTATTCATTTACTAGCTACAACATTATTTCATCAACTACTTGGTTGCCCTGAGTTACAGTTTAATTAGGAAAGGAAGAATAAATGTTTCTTTTATTTTATTTACCAGTTTTACAAAAAAAGAAAAAAAAGAGAGAGAAAGGTTGACTCCAAAGTAGCTTCCGAAGATGACTAATGAGGTATTTTCTTTCTTTGTTGTTGTTTTCAGTGAGGTTGTTATAAATATCGATGCAGAGATTGTCCCCTCTTAGGTTCACGGATCCTGTTCAAGTTGGCTCCTGAGTCCTTTCCACACAACCACAGTAGTCTTTGAAGTCTTCCCAGATCTCTTGTATGACAAGATGTAAAAGGAACATCTTGTTCGTTTCTTATGCTGGATTTGAAATCAGCTGTTTCTCCAAGGAGACATTATCCACTGTGTTTATTCAAACTTGTGTTCCTTCTAGTTTAACCTTCTCTCGAGACATGATTTTTTTTAAACAAATTACTTAGTGAATTCTTTTACCTTTTCAAATCTTGCTATTCTCCAATCACTTCATTTCTGAATTTTTCTAATTTCTTTTATGTTTTTCTTAAAACCAGTTTCTATTCCTTTGAAAATTTCTTTTACTTTTTCCGCAATATCAGGCAATAAATTTCATTTGTTCTGTGGACGTGCCTTTCTGTCACGTTTTCAGGACTTGCTGGAACTTTCTTTTCACCCTTCTTTTTTCTTTTTTTTTCTCACTGATTTTCTACAGGATGTGAATGGAATACTCTTCTGTCACTCATTTTTAAATGAAATAAGTTTCCACTTTAGGAGGGAAACAGAGATCAGAATATAATTTCTAGCTTCAGAACTCTAGGGCTCACTATCTTCTATTATTTTCACAAAATAATTTTTAAAAATGACCTTAAAATTTCTAAAATCTCCCTCCTCGGCCCTCCTATGCCCATTTACCCAGGCCTCCTCTTTCCTGTCCTTGTTGAGTATGGGGATTTGTTCTGGAATGGTGCTTTGGTTTGATAGGTGTCAAGGTTTCACAGACCCCAGAACACTTGGCATCCTCAGAACATTTCAAAGTTCTTGCACTCAGCTGCAAAGTGGAGCCTGCAACATTCACTCCCGGTTTCTGCCGCTGTTCTCAGTGAGTTTTTCAATCTCAGTGAGTTCGTGAACCATAGTAACCTTGGGCTCTCCTGAAAGAGAGAGAGAGTCCTTCCCTCGTCTTTCTCCCACACACCTTGGGATACACATATGTAGGTCTTTTTCCTGTTGTTGATTTGTTCCTACCTGGCTGTATGTTGCAGTTCATGTGGACACCTTGTTGTAGATGTTGTCTGTGGGTTTTTGAACTTGCTATCCTAGATGCTTTTCTTTCTTCTTTGTGGGGGTGGGGGATTGTGTATTTAGGGGAGGGGTGGCATATTCAGGGATAAAAATCTTCTCTGTAGCCACCATCATTTCCCCAGAATCCTCTGCCATTAATATTTAAAACAAAATCATAGGAATCATTATCCGGATCCATAGGATAATCATTACATTGTATCTGTCTTTTTTCCAGGCTTCAAGCTGCCTGTGGCTCCCCACGTTAGTATACTGACATGCCTGGGCAATGCCTAATTTGACGGGCTCTTTCTGTACTACCTTCCTCCTAATCATGACAGTCTTGTACGCTATACATAGTCTTCTTTACTGATAGGGAATTTAGAAAATACAGGAAGCCATGGGTTTAATAGCTGAAAGTGGAATTAATGTATTATTTTTCTCAGGTAAAATATCATAAGACTCCTTAGGCCAAAGTTGTAAAATGAAATCGCAAATTTCCTGGAATCATTTTGCAAACGTGAATGCCCACATAAAGTACACTAGGACTTGAATCCAAGGAATAACACATTTTTAGAGCCTCCAAATGTATAAACTTAGTACAATTCTGCATTACTTCTTAAGGCAACTGAAGAAAATAATTTTGTGATCAAATATTGATTTTATTAACATAGTTATTTTAAAAGTTTATAAAACTTTAAAAAATGTTAAGGTTCTATCAGCCTCATCAGTTGTTATTTCTTTTCTAGAACCTTGGATAAAGGAACAGTCGTTTGAGGGGAAACATGGTATAAAGTGGGAAGATAATCTAACAGTGAAGATAGTTATGTCTCTTCCTGTGTGATGAACTACTCCTAAGCTTGGTGGTTTAAAACAGCAGGCACTTTATCTCCTCACAATTTGTGAATCAGCAGAATGGGCTGGGATCTCCTGGGTGGATCTATCTTGCTTTCACCTGAGGTGACTACTGAGGCTGCCATCATCTGGTTGCTGGACTGGGGCTGTTTGCATTCACATGTCTGGCCATTGGTGCTGGCTGTGGCCTGTGCCTAGTCTCCACTAGATTAGCCAGGCTTCCTAACATGTCAGGTTTCCATGAGGACAAGCCCTAAAGCACGAGTACTCTCCAAGCTTCAGCTCTTGATATGCCACTGGACCAAAGCAAGTCACGTGACCAAGCCCAGGTCAAGGTGGAACAAAACTACACAGGGTGAGAAAACGGCGGGGAGGGGCATTTGCACTGGGGGTCAATAGTCTAATAAACTGCTGCAATAACTATATAAAGAAAAACACCCCGGAGGACAACTGGTAAAAAATAAATGTGTGCGGGGTGGGGTGGGGTTTGGCATGGGGGGGGCAAAGGCAGTAAACAGGGGCTACCAAAATCTGAAGATTCTGGAATTTTTGGAAAATCCACTGGGATTAAAGGAGTTACACAACCATGTTCTGACACCAGAAGAAAGGTCCCAGTTGAGCATCAGGGAAGTCTAGCGCTCTTCCTCCATCGCATCAATTTTCACGTTTCTTTGACTCAGACTATTTGTAGAATGAATCATGACTTTCTATAAATTTTTAATTCAGTTTTTCAAAGAAATAGTGACCTCGCTTCCATCTGCTGTGCCACAAAAATGCCGTAGAAAAAAATTCCTTCTGTTAAATCGCACACTAGGTGAAATTGTATGTGTAACCTAGTACCAAAGAGGTATTAAGAATCGCCACAGCCGAGCTGGCCCTCCGCATCACGCACCCTATAGCAGCCAGTGGGTGAGCCGGGAGTCGAGGAGGTCACCGTGGGAAGGAGGGGCACGGGCAGCGTGGCAGCCTCCTTCCGTCTCCGTGGAGCCACCTCCGGCCTCTGGTACAGGGAGTCGTCCACAGCAGCCAGCGGTGGCCAGCCTTTCAGCGCTGTGTTCTAGGTCAATAGCTTCCAAGACTCCAGTTGGATTCATTGGAGTAGGCAACGTGGGGAATCCAATGGCAAAAGAGCTCATGAAACATGGCTAGCCACTCACTGTTGTTGATGTGTGTTCCCTGATTCATGCAAAGAGCTTCTAGATGCAGGTGAACCCGGTAGTGTCTTCCGCAGCGGATGTAGCCGAAAAAGGTGACAGAATTATTACAATGCATCAACGCGCTAGAAGCTTATTCTGGAGCAAATGGAATTCAAAAAAAAGTGAAGAAAGACTCACTATTAATAGATTTCAGTACTGTTGATCCTATGGTTTTCAGAGAATTGGCCAAAGAAGTTGAGAAAATGGGAGCAGTTTTCACGGATGCCCCTGTTTCTGGTGGTGTGGGAACGGCTCGATCTGGCAACCTCACATTTAGGATGGGAGGGGTTGAGCTGCTGTGGTGCATGGGCTCCCATGTGGTGCATCATGGAGCTGTTGGGACTGGCCAGGCTTCGAAGATCTGCAAAAACTTGCTGTTAGATATTAGTAGGATCGGAACTGCTGGAGCTATGAATCTGGGACTCAGGTTAGGGCTTGACCCAAAACTCTTGGCTAAAATCCTAAATACGAGCTCAGGACGATGTTGGTCAAGTGACACTTATAATCCTGTACCTGGGGTGATGGATGGAGTTCCCTCGGCTAATTACTATCAGGGCGGATTTGGAGCAACACTCATGGCTAAGGATCTGGGATTAGCATGAGGCTCTGCTACCAGCACGAAGAACCCAGTCCTTCTGGGCAGTCAAGCCCATCAGATCTGCAGGGATGTTGTGCGTGAAGGGCTACTCAAAAAAAGACTTCTCATCCGTGGTCCAGTTTCTGCAAGAGGAGGAGACATTCTGAGTTGGCCCTCTGGCTGTGAACACTGAAACATTGAAACCAAACTGTGTCTTGGAGCCCCTTATGGCTCACTCCACAGGAAAATGGGCTTAATCAAAGGTCAACTGTCTGCTTTTGAGTGTCTAGGTCAGGGGTCCCCAACCCCTTGGCCTTGGACGGGTACCAGTCCGCAGCCTCTTAGGAACTGGGCTGCACAGCGGGAGGTGAGTCGCAGGCAAGCCAGCTAAGCTTCATCTGCTGCTCCCTATGGCTCACATTACCGCCTGAACCTCACACACCCCACCCCACCTCCCTGGAAAAATTTGCTTCCAGGAAACTGGTCCCTGGTTCCAAAAAGGTTAGGCGCCTCTGGTCTAGGTCACAATAGATCCTGGGATTTTTCACCCATTTTAAACTGCTTATTCTTTTTTATCTATTTAGCAAACATATCATCTGCAGATTTTTTTTTCTGCAAGCCACTGATGGTAACTGCTAGCTAGCTAGCTGATTGGCCTTTTCCAAAAGTTTGATTCCTGAGCATCTTCAGCTAAAACGCTGCCTACTTCACTCACGATATTGTTTACTCCACTTTACAAATAAAACTAAAATTGTTTTCAACAGGATAAAATCTATCCTCGAGGAAAGAAAAGAAATTGGTGTGAGAAAAGGTATTAAAGAAAGGGGAAGTATAGTGAATTACTACCCGTGTCTCTCAGAAAATTTGTCCTGTTAACCCAGTGGTGATATTCTTGCATTGAGATTACTGGTTTATTTTCTAGGAGTTGTTAAAGCAAGAGAACTCCTTGCTGCATGTTATGTAATTTGGACTCTGTTACATTATCTTGGTGTGCCCCTCTTGTAACAACTTCCCATACTCAGCAAACTTGTTTTTTTTCATATTTTTGCTTCCTTGTCCATTTTTACTGCATATTTTTTGACTTCAAAAGAATGACATCTTTAGAACTGTTTCAGAGCCAACGATGATATGTGCTTTAGATAATTATTACACTATGCTAAATATAACCATATTCTTTTGAATTCAAATAAATTTCTATGCTGATAAAAAAAGAGAGGCACATTTCATCAATGTTTAAATACTATCCTTCCTCCTCTAAAACTTAAAATAGGATTCAGTCTGATTCCTAAAGGGTTATTTTCTTCAACAACAAGAGCTGACTTAGGCCATTTCTTGGCAGTGGAATCTGAGCATAGGGGTCCCTGTCTGACTGCCCTTTGATTCTCACTCACAGTATCCTGGGTGAGTGTAATGGATGGGCATGCCCTTATGACTTAGCCCACTGCTACTGCTCCTGATGAGGGTTAACGGTGTGGGCCACTTTAAATCTTGCCCAGCAAAGTGCTGACATCTGGGGTTTCCTATCAAGTTTACCAGATATTCCACAGTAATTTCATAATTTACACAACATAAAAACACTGATCTTGAGCTTAGGAAAGCATTTCATTTAAACAGATACAAAACCCTACTCTACAAAATGGTTTAAAATTTGTGAGCAATGGCATTAAATAAACTCTAATATAAATTAATCTAATACAAGTAAACTAATAGTTACAAAGCTACTCGTCGCTTCAGAAGCGGTGGCTACAGATAACTTCAAAGTTGTTTCCTCAATTCATTAAGAGGAGAAACTATTTTCTGTCAACTTCTTCTTGGGGAAGCTTATTCCTTAGTTTGATGCTGATTCACGTTATGAATATATAGGAACCATTACTGGTTCTTCCTTTCCATATTCAGTGCACCATTATACTTCTGTCCTCTTAAGATCTGGATATCTGTTACTGCTACTGTTGGCTGGAGCCTGGCAGGAGGAAAGCTATCAAGAAAAAAGGTCGGGCTTCCCTGGTGGCGCAGTGTTTGAGAGTCCACCTGCCGATGCAGGGGACATGGGTTCGTGCCCCGGTCCAGGAAGATCCCACATGCCGTGGAGCGGCTGGGCCCGTGAGCCATGGCTGCTGAGCCTGTGCGTCTGGAGCCTGTGCTCCGCAACGGGAGAGGCCACAACAGTGAGAGGCCCGTGTACCAAAATAAATAAATAAATAAATAAATAAATAAATAAATAAAAAGAAAAAAGGTCAACAAGTGTTAAAGATTTTTAGCATACTACTGAGACATTTTATCTACCATAATCATAAGAAATAATAATTAAAATTACTTATAGCCTGGTCAGTGAGACCTTGAGTAAATTGTGGAAGCATCCATGTTTCATACAGTTTCAGGGGATGGATATTTCCTGTTATTAACTCTATATCCTCTTCAACTGGAACAGAGAGACCTTTCTCTGTTGAAACAGTTTTGTCTTTTTCCTGGGCGTTTTCAGTTTTCTCTTATGAGAGACTTGTAAAGCTTACATATACAAACTTACACATACACGTATAAAGCAAAGAAGGGATAGAGCAGTCTTGAGAGGACACGGTTTTGTAGCAGGCACACAAGACAGAGATAATATTCCCTGATTGCATTTGCCTCCCCAGCCCCATCTCCTTTGTGGAAAGCATCAGCATTCTGACTGGTCTCTGCACCCCACTAACTGGACGGAACACTGCATTAGCATTCTTAGGGAGCACTGATGGTCGCTCTGGAAACTGTGGTTAGAGCTTGTGCAGCCAAAGTGCACAGGAAAGAAACAAATACACTTCATATAACATGCTTACTGTGTTTTGCTTAATTAGCACTTATTCCCTGTAAAAGGCTGACTTCTGCTTTGACAGGGAGTAATCGAACTCTGTATTCACCCAAACCATAAAATTAAAGTTAACATACCTCAGCTTTTCATCCTACTGGAAGAAATGTATGAAATCTAAAGTTATTTTTTAATTGCTGCTGTTTAGAATGCCTGAAGCCCATTTGCTGAACTTGTTAAAGAGCAGTGTTAATGAGGGTATTTTTCGTTTCTTTCTTTTCCGACCACAGCATGAATTCTCAGCCCAAAGTGTGCCCTGTTTCCCACAATAGAGACGGGGAAAAGTGAGAGTCTCTCACCACAAAGCATGAGACAACTACAAATACTTCTCTCCCAGAGTTAACATTGATGAGAGTCTTTGTGGAAAAGAACTTCCTCTTTTTGCGGGAGTACAGTAGAAATGCAAGTTGTATTCTCCACAGTTTCACTACTGGAAAAATAATTTCATAGTCCATATATATATATATATATATATTTTTTTTTTTTTTTTTTTTTTGCCGTACGCGGGCCTCTCACTGCTGTGGCCTCTCCCGTTGTGGAGCACAGGCTCCGCACGCGCAGGCTCAGCGGCCATGGCTCATGGGCCCAGCTGCTCCGCGGCATGTGGGATCTTCCCGGACCGGGGCACGAGCCCGTGTCCCCTGCATCAGGCGTACTCTCAACCACTGCGCCACCAGGGAAGCCCCATAGTCCATATATTTTATTGGTCTTCTTAAAAACATATACAGTGTTTACAATAAGGAGTAAAAGAGAAGATTTTCAATGCGATATTTCAAGGAGCATTTTGTAAAGGCAGGATCCAGCCCCAACTTTGGAAAATTAACACACACCTATGAGATCGAAGAGTCACCTGCAAAAAATTTTATTATGTTTTTCTTTCATACTAGTTTCCTAAAGGTGCATTGTTACTTCTTGGTAATGTAATAGTCAGAAATGACTATATGGTGGCCATTTGAGGAAGAAGTAGCTCTTACATAAGTGTCTAGTGACTTTATCTCTTTTGATACAATACCTCTTGGTTTCAGAGGCTTGCCCAGATTTCCTCTAAATGAATAAACTTAGTAAGATTTTTCTAACTATCAATCTAAAAGTAGATTTAGAAATCTACTTCTGAAGCAGTTTTGTTAAGTAATTATTGGTCAGTTCTCTTTCTGATTGGTGGTACTTTCTGCAAAACAAATCCCTGTACTTAGAACAATTAATACCACCATCCCTGGCTCCTTGATTATTACACAGTGATGTTTCTTGAGAAAAAAGCTTACCCTTTTTGGGGAGAAACTTCAGTCCATGAAGTAAAACTTCATTAAAACTAGATCTGCTTCTAATGCCAGTGTGATGCAGATCAGTATCCCCTTTCTTTCGACTTTCCAGGCTGTGTGAAGAGAATGGTATGGTTTGGTTTAGGAAGGGTTGTAGCTTAAGAGGATTGCATTATGTTTCTGTGTCACTTTGGGGGGTTTTATTTCAATATTATATCCTGTTCTGTAAAAACACCCTAGTCATTCTCTTACTTATTATTAAATAATTAAATGCTGCCCCTTGTTTACTTTCCCCTTCTGATCAGAAGACTCCTCTCCACTCTAGGCCTTGACCTGAGTTCCAATTCATCAGCTTGTAGTAGCTACACTTCTGATTTCTGAAGTCAGACAGATACGGGTCCCATTTCTGTCTTCATCAGTTATAATTTAGCCTCTGATATATGCATACCAGAGCTGGCAGTGACAAACATTTTGCTTCTCCTTATTTTCCCAGGGTTCTGTGCATTTTAATAGAGGATCACAATATTTTAAGTAAAGCTGGGATGGGGTGGAAAGAAAGAGCAGGAAAACATGCTTTTAGGAAGGTCTGATATACAAATCACATGGAGGTAACTGCTTGAGGGAAAACCACCCCTACCTGAGTATTGTCAATAAAGTAGCACAGGGAGGCAAACGAATCAATTGTTCACTAAAAACATTCTTTAGAAGAATAAAATTCACAAGAAAGCCTCATTGCAAATAAAATATATTTGTTTTCCTAAAGGAAGATATTTGAAAAGTCGTAATAAATACCTCCTTTGACCTTCTGTGTCCCTAGTGTTCTATCTCCACTAAGTTTTATGAACACTACATAGAGGAGGAGCCTGAGTCTCAAAGACCATAAGTAAGAGATGGATTCCAGAGCCTTTGCAAGGTCCATTATGCCCCATGACTTCTCATTGCTTGTGCTGTTCATCCAGATAGGTGCTTAGGATACCAGAATGAATACATCTCTTTCGAGAGGTTTTTAAAAGACATTAGATAATAAACAAGTACAACACCTAACAAATAGAACAGAATGCTTTATTTAAAGCAGAAACAGAATAAATGCTCACCTAGTATCGTTTAAATCCCCTTTAAATAATTTTTTGAATCAACATGTTTATATTTGAGGGTATTTTCTTATTTTTTCCTAGTTCCCTTTACTTGCACCTCCTTTCTTTTTCTCTTTTCCCAACTGAAATGTTTATGGTTTCAAAAGTAATTACTTCTTGAAGAAAGTTTTCGTGTATACTAAGTGCTACCTAATGGAAGCCATAAGCATAGAGTCTGCTAGCATTTAGAGTGGTATAATACATAGCCAGGTTGAATCAAGTGGGAGAGAAGGTTAATCATTCTTTAAAACTGGCAGTGTTGCCGGAGGTGGATTAATACGCTTTTTGAATCTCTTATGTGCTGTAAGTCTCCTTGATCACAATCACTACGTTAATGGTTGAGGTTTTGAATTAGAGGTGTCTCCTGGGCTCAGCTGGGCCAAGTCCCTTCATCTCTCTGGCCATATTAGGTGATAGTTTTCTCATTTCAATACATGATCTATGTTAGAGGGAGTGTTGACTATACCAGACTTTTAACGTGGGCACCCAGAAAGTGGAAGAATCTCTCTACTGTTGATGAATCATAACTCTTTTCATTGTGAATATAGTCCTTCCCTTAGGTAAGGCAGGAACACCATGAAAAATAGAAAGTTCTCGGGTGTCTGTGGAAGCTGGAGTGCTCTCGACCTGTCAGCTCACTGGCAGAGCAGGCTTCGTCCAGACACTAGAGAACAAAATGTGAAATTGGCACCAGCCAGCCTCTCCATTGCACAGGATATCCCTATTTAAATTTGACAATCGGGATATTTTACAATTTGAAATTCTTGTCATCTGGTTTTCTTTAGTTTTTTCTTTGGGTTGAAAAGACTGAGAAGCTTGTTAAAAAATCTGGAATTCTGATGGTGAGGCTTAACCAGATCTATTGAGTCATCAATCAGCAAACATTGACCAACGCTTACCATTCCCCCAGTTATATACTAAGGACCCAGACATGTCTCAGATAGTGGCCTTGCTCATTCACTGTATTTACAGTACTTTTTTCTAAATGTAACCAGAGCTCAGGTAAAGACAAGACATTGATTTGAGTCTGAAGTAAACAAAGCTGACTGGTCTGATGCCTTCAGTTTCCAGAATTCTTTTGTTTCAGGTAGTAATTTTCCCAGACCAATAGAACAAAGTCCTATCGTCTATTTATTTAATATTTTATCACAATAGTCCTTGCCCCTTTGACCTCTAGTGAGGAAACTTGCATAAGAAGCTGAAATATGCTTAGGTTCTATGGGTAAGTGCAGATAATGATATGAATGAAATTGAAAATGAAAGCCAAAGGTAGAAAAGCCAGTTCTGAATAGATGAAGTAAGACAGAGGTATTTGAAAAATCAAGTAGAAAAGATACAATAAGGAATGGAGAGCTTCTGGAAGTTTTCCAATAGGTGAGGGGTTGGTACATCTTTTTTTTTTTTAATAACATGTCTGGCAGTTGTATGCCAGAGAAAGTTATAAGGGGGTTGACTATATGCATGAAGTCCAGTGAGAACACTGTTTCTGTAGGCCACTGACCGTGTTCTGAGTGTACATTCTATAGTACTAGAAATTAAGTTAGGAAACAAAGGGTAATCTGATGTCATTTTAAATGAAATTTCACAAATGATTAGAGCTAAAAGGTGTCTTTTTTCACTCAGCCAACACGTTGAGCACGTACTATGGGGCAAGCACTGTGCTTATGCGCAAGAGATAAAAGAAAGAATAAAGGCCGAGGAACTCAAAAGAGAGTGTGAGAGATGCATAAACAACTCATTACAATCAAATAGGGATAGGCTATTAAATAAATAGATCATAAAAATGTAACTTTGTAAAACAGAACTTGGAGTCAGTAACCCTGCTAGGGGATATTAAAGAGAATGGCAACAATGAGGGGGTTTGGAATTAGGTTTTGAATGTCAGTAGGAATGTTCCACGTGGAGAGAAGATCAGGGGCATACCAGGCAGAAGGATCATCCTGGACTTGAGAACCAACACAGTATATTTAAGTGATTGTAAATGAGATTCTTTTTGACTAGAGCGTAGGGTATAAGTTGCCAAATGGTAGAAAATAGAGTATAAAAGTTAGGCTGGAGTAAAAGTATAAAGTGTCATAATTCTTATGATGAAACATAGGTGTTTTCCTACAAAATGGGTTACTTATAAATATTTTAAAAATAGAGACCCCGAGAGAGGAGCGCCCGTGGAGCAGCCCCTGGACCGAAGCCTCGGGAGCCCGGGGACGGTGAGCGAGTCCAGATGGGGTAGGTGTTGCGTCTGCAGGCCTGCAGGCGGTTGTGGAGCCTGCGGCCCTTGGAGAGCGCGGCTTGGGGTAGCCCGCCCTGGGTCCCGCAGTAGAGCCACTGGGAGGGTTTGACTGCTTCCCAGAGGTGGAGGGGCCAGGCTGGAGGACAGGGCCAGCTGCTCCGGATGGGGCTCCCCTGGGACTTGTGAGCTCTGGGTGTCCTGGGGGAGCAGGGTCCACAGGCTCGGCCGGGACGTGCCGCATCCTCCCCTCCGTCCAACCCCGATCCTCCTCCTCCCCCTCCTGTTGCCGTCATGGCATCTCACACGTGTGTCTCAAGGCGCGTCAGCACCTTGGTTGTCTAATGTAACCGTCCGCTGCCCCCCCTGGGTTGTGCCCTGTGGAGTCGCACAGTGTAATCGGTGCAGGATGAGTCTGCAGGGCTTCTGTCCTGCTGCCTTGGTTGAGGAAGGAAGCGATTGGGCCTGAGAAGGGAGATGACTTGTCCTAGATCCTCACCGGGTGTGCACGTGGGGTCGCTCACAGGACTCCAAACTCCTAGGGCAGGCATTTTGTCCACTTAAAGTCAGTTTTAATAAAAGATGTTTTTGAGCGTCGCACTTAAGTTTGTAAAGTTTGTACAAATAATTGCAAGACTGAAACGCACCTGAGTGTGTCCCTTTATTCTGGGTATCCTGTGGATGTTCTGATTTAAGTTGTTAACAGACTTGGAAGAGATCAACTATAAGCGTTTTTTAATTTCATATTTAATGACAGAGGTTTATTTTAATAGGATTCAACGTACACTTGCTACCGAAAAAAAGGTATCCCCTTGGGTACCACAGTCACGTGGGAGTTACAGACCTGAGGGTGGTTGCTCCCTCCTTATTCTCACAGGCCCTTCTGAAGGTGAAAGGACGGGTCTCCCACAGGTGTCTCTTGTGGAGTGTGGGGCGGGTGCTCGTGCACCCCGAGCCGCTTTAGTCGTAGCTTCACTGCCTGCGTTTTCCTTCTCCAGGTCCGCCTCCGCTGTCACAGTCCTGCACGTTGTTCCAAGAGCAGCGGAAAATGAATCAGCCTCTGGTGAGTTTTGCTGTTTTCGTATTTATCCGCTGCTGTTCCGTTGTGATAACACCTTGGGGGCGAATAGTTCAATATTTAAAATGGGAAGTAGGAGTAGGTAAAAGATGTGGTTAGACAAAGCGTAGAGGAGCAGGTCAGTACCAAGTGTTTCTGGCAAGTTCTACGTGTAGATCCCACGATCCTCTTAGAGCCACGGTACCAGCCTCGTGTTCTTGACATTTGTGGCAAAACACCATCCCTTGCTCGACTTACATTGTCCTGCCGAAGCACTTTTGTTCTCGGGCGTTAAAAGGTTTCCTTGAGGATCCCGCTGTAGGCCGCGAGCCTTCCTGAGCAACAGCCCCTAACGTGTTGACATTGGTGCCTTCCTTGTGCTTCCTGTGAGCCGAGAGCGTGCTGTCCAGGGAGCACTCGGTGCATATAACTTGTCTGTTCAGTAGAACACCGTTGTCACATAGGTACATTGTTTTCAGTGTTCAGTCGAGGGGTGCAATGAGGATCATCTGGAAGAACAACCTTGTCACCCTTCCAGTAAATTTCCCTCTTTGTCTCTTACAATCTCAGAGGGTCACGTTACACACCATGCAGTGAGGTCTCTGTCAAAGATTCCTTGTTTCCCAGCTGAATTGTATCGTGCAGCCTGCGGTCTTGGTTCTGCCCCTCTCCGGAACCTGATCCGGTTGAGGTGACCTGGCATCTAGCATACAGACAAGTGGAGATTTGCCAGTCGTCACCTCAGACCACTGTCGCCTTCCCATCGCAGAGTCTGCTATGTTGGTTCCTGTGACAGATCTCTCCTTGCTGTCTTCCTGACTGATTCTTTCTTCCGCCCTCTTTGTGTGTTGTCTTTTCACCCTTGGTTCATGACTCTTCAATCCGTCTGATCTCACCCTCTGGTGCTTTTCACCTCCAACTCTGTCAGTTCTCGCACCTGGACCAGATAGATGCCTCTGTCCAGCCACTTGCCCGCATCTCTATGGAGTTTGTCCAAGGGCCACCTCGGATTTCTAGATGCAGTAGATCCAGAAATGATTATTTACAGCTCCCCTGCCCCTTGCCTTGTCCGGTTGTCCCTGGCGGCTCATCGTTGCATCATCCAGCCTGTCACCTACCCAGAAAAATGAGTTCATTCTAAAGTCCCTCTCCATCCTCTGTTACCACGTTGTAGTATGAGGCTTGTTAATGTCGTATTCTAAATGGTTTTTATTCGTTCTCCTTCATCCCATACTTGCTACCATTGAAACAGCTTATCTGTTCATTTCTGTAGTTACAGAAACTTTTCTTCTGTGCCACTACCTCTTTCCTCCAGCAGCTCAAGTGTATTCTCCACGCCGAGTATTTCTCCTAAAGTATTAATCACAGCGTTTTGTCTGCATGTGGGAAGCACCTTAGAGGTTCCCTGGGTGACTGGACAAACGAGGTTGCCGTTCTGTGGAGCCATTAACCATCGAGCCCAGCACTGGGGGGAGGTCGTACCTCACTGATGATGCATTTGGATGGATCTGTGGGGTAAAATCCTGATCAGAGGGGCTTAGGAGAGAGGAGTGGGAGAACTGGGTTTGTTCTGTTCCCAACTTTTTCAAGACATTTTGCTGTGATGAGGAAAAGAGAAAGGGGACAGTAGCTGGGGTAGGAGCTGAGGTCCGGGGAGGATGTTGTGTTGTGTTATGTTGTGTTGTGATGTGTTGTGTTGTGTTGTGATGGGAGAAATAACAGTAGGAATGATCCAGTAGATGCGTGTGGGGGAGGGGAGAGCTGCTGTCCAGGGTCCTGGAGTGGGGAGGGGATGGCAGAGCTGGGTTGCAGGTGGGGAAGCCCTCCGATGGCTTCTCTGTTCTCAGGGAAGCGGCTCCTCAGCTGAGGGTGAGGGTGAGGTTGGGGGTTTGAGAATAGGCAGTTGGAAGAACTCCTCAGTCTGGAAGACACGATGTGGGATGGAATCTGAGTAGCTCATGTAACGTGTGTATAGATTATTCACTAAATCTTGAGTTAGCTCTTAAGATTGAGAAGCAGCAGCATTAGGGAATAATAAGCAAGCTGTCCTCCACATCCTAAGACACAGTACCAACTGAGACTATAAATCTGCAGGTCCAGATTCATTCACAGATGGTAAGCTGGTGGGAAGCTGTTAGTCAGAGTTAGGGGTGTAGGGAGCAAATCCCCAACTTCAGATGCTTTAGAGGGTAACGACCTGCCTCTCTCATGCAGGGGGAGATGGAATTCTCAGCTCAATGCCTCAGGACTCCGGTCCATTATCATGGCTGTTGTAATCTGTTTCTGAAGTGGTCTTTTCTACAGCATTTAAAAAAGTGACTGCATTATCCTGAACATTTTTATCAAGTAACAAATCAGCTGATATAAATGCATAAAGTTGGCTGAAAGCAGGCCAGGATTTCAAAGCCCCTTCGGCATGTCTAGGTTGGGCACTCGTGGTGGAGCCTAAGAGTTTATTTAGATGGGGAATCTTAAAAAGCTGAAACTAAAAGTGACCATAAAATCATCAAACTTTAAAGTTTGAAAAAGGCTCATTCTTTTTCAAATGTAAAAAAGCATTAACTGAGTCATTAAATGAGCTTTTAAAAAAGCCTCCTGTCAAGAGTGACAGATATAGAACTTTAAACCCATGCCTCTGGGGCCAATGCTCTTTCTATCATAAAATGTTTCTCCCTAACATTTGATGAATCAAAACACACACACACACACACACACACACACACACGCACGCACGCACGCACATAATGTTAAGACCCAGGGTTCACTCTTCAACTTGCTTTCAACCATATGGAAACTTTATGGATTGAGTCTTTCAGATATTATTTCAGAGCAGATAAGCCAAACGCTATTTCTCTCACCTGGCTCCAAGCACTGTTCAGTCTTCTCCAACTGGGTATAATTATTCACTAGGGATCTCACCTATTGTTCAACACTCAAACTTGTGATGGCCATGCTGTGGACTCCATTGTCTTGAGAGGAAAGGTTACACACCAAAACATTTGGGTGGGTGAAAGGAACACAGGAGAGGAGACTAGAGGAAAGGTATCAGTGACTATGTAGTGAGTTGTTGCTTTTCTACCTTGATTATGCCTGAATGGCTATTTTTATTAACATGAGCTTGCGCTACATGCTTGATGCATGACACATGCAGACTCCCTTAACTTAGAACATAATTGTGGCACATGTACCTCCAGCTACAAATATAGATGCCAAAGAGCCTAAGGAGCTCTGAGAGCCATATACCTTCATTTATTTTTTTGAGTTTTTCTTTTTTTGTGAGAATTGAATAGAAATAAAAGCTAAAAAATATCCCTTATTCACCTGGCAATTTCTTTTCATCTTCCTTTTCTCAGGTAACATCTCCTCTAGGAATCCTCCCATACCCAGGAAAAGATAGTTTCTCCTGCTCTTTACAGTCAAAACCCCCTGGGCAACCCTTTCTCATACCTTTTATAGTAGAGTGTTGAATTGTGGATTTACTTGTCTGAATCTTCTTTAACCTGTGAGAAAATTGAGTGCAGGGGCTGAATCTTCCAACAGTGTATCTTCCAGTGCCAAGCACAAAAGTGTCAACTAACATGTAGCTTTAAAAAAAAAGTATCTTGTACATATTGTAAGTGTTCAATACGTTTGTACATCAAATACATGAAATAATCAAGGCTAAGAAATATGATAGGAAAAAAATTAATGATAAGGAGGATTTATAAATGAGTAGAAAGGGGATTTTAGGGAAGAAATCATGATTTAAGATTATTAGTATTTTTTAACCTGGTATATGTTGCTGATTGCCACAGAAGAAAAGGCAGTTCAATACTTTGAAAATGTGTGAAGTCTGTATTCATTAGTTCATCAGCTAAAATAAGGTGGTATGCCCGTAGCTGCTAATCTTTCAAATTTTTTCATAAATGTCAACTTGTTGAAAATATTTTTGAAACTAATTTTTCTTAACCTTTTAAATTCTCTTGGAATTAAACATGGTGATTTACCACTAAGACCTTCAAGATGTATTAATTTATTTAGGCCACCATAATAAATTTGAGAGAGAGTCTTTGTACGGAGATGCATTTTAAAAAACACAGTTAATCACCCAAAAGTAATTTATAAAGGAATTCAAATTTTAACCATTACTCATAAAAAAAAGTTGAAAGGAATTAAATGCATAAAAAGTTGAACATTCTTGGGCCTCCCTGGTGGCGCAGTGGTTGAGAGTCCGCCTGCCGATGCGGGGGATACGGGTTCGTGCCCCGGTCTGGGAGGATCCCATATGCCGCGGAGCGGCTGGGCCCGTGAGCCATGGCCGCTGGGCCTGCGCATCCGGAGCCTGTGCTCCGCAGCGGGAGAGGCCACAGCAGTGAGAGGCCCGCATACCGCAAAAAGAAAAAAAAAAAAAAAAAAAAAAAAAAAAAAAAAAAGTTGAACATTCTTAAATCTTCATCCCCCTACTCAGTTTTCTTGTACTTCAGTGCTGCAGAATTTCTGATGCAGAAATCCTCAATTATATCCAGCACTTTTTGGCTTTTCCCTTTTCTTTACAAACCCTCCATTATTTTCTTTTTCTTTTTTATTAATATCTTTATTGGAGTATAATTGCTTTACAATGGTGTGTTAGTTTCTGCTGTATAACAAAGGGAATCAGCTATATGTATACATGTATCCCCATATCCCCTCCCTCTTGTGTCTCCCTCCCACCCTCCCTATTCCACCCCTTGAGGTGGTCACAAAGCACCGAGCTGATCTCCCTGTGCTATGCGGCTGCTTCCCACTAGCTCTCTATTATTTTCTATTTGGTAGTGTATATATGTCCATGCTACTCTCTCACATCGTCCCAGCCTAACCTTCCCCTTCCTTGTGTCCTCAAGTCCATTCTCTATGTCTGTGTGTTTATTCCTGTCCTGCTCCTAGGTTTATCAGAACCTTTCTTTTTTTTTTTTAGATTCTGTGTATATGTGTTAGCATACAGTATTTGTTTTTCTCTTTCTGACTTCACTCTGTATGACAGACTCTAGGTCCATCCACCTCACTACAAATAACTCAATTTCGTTTCTTTTTATGGCTGAGTAATATTCCATTGTATATATGTGCCACATCTTCTTTATCCATTCATCTGTTGATGGACACTTAGGTTGCTTCCATGTCCTGGCTATTGTAAATACAGCTGCAATGAACGTTGTGGTCCATGACTCTTCTTGAATTATGGTTTTCTCAGTGTATATGCCCAGTAGTGGGATTGCTGGGTCGTATGGTAGTTATATTTTTTAGTTTTTTAAGGAACCTCCATACTGTTCTCCATAGTGGCTGTACCAATTTACAGTCCCACCAACAGTGTAGGATGGTTTCCTTTTCTCCACACCCTCTCCAGCATTTACTGTCTGTAGATTTTTTGATGATGACCATTCTCACTGGCATGAGGTGATACCTCATTGTAGTTTTGATTTGCATTTCTCTAATGATTAGTGATGCTGAGGATCCTTTCATGTGTTTGTTGGCAATCTGTATGTCTTCTTTGGAGAAATGTCTATTTAGGTCTTCTGCCCATTTTTGGATTGGGTTGTTTGTTTTTTTGATATTGAGCTGCGTGAGCTGCTTGCAAATTTTGGAGATTAATCCTTTGTCAGTTGCTTCATTTGCAAATATTTTCTCCCATTCTGAGGTTTGTCTTTTCGTCTTGTTTATGGTTTCCATTGCTGTGCAAAAGCCCCATAGCAGTACTGTGATTGTCACTGAAGCAAACTTGGGTCCACTTATCCACGTGCAGTGAACCCATTCTACTGATACTGGGTTGTGGTGAAAGAAAATGCCGTGTTTTATCGTAAGGAACCATACAAAGAGTCCGGGACAGCTAGTACTCAAAAAGCCTCATTTTCCTGATGGGTTTCAGCAAAGTGTTTTCAAAGGCAAGGTGAGGGAGGGGAGTCCCAGGGTATGTGATTAGCTTGTGCACAGTTCTCTGTTTGGTTGATGGTGAGGTTACATGACAGTGTCACAGGGGTTAAGGTCATCAATTCTTTGGCTCCAGTGGGCCTGGGGGCTATGTGCTCATGGTCATTAAGTAGTTAACCTTCCATTTGGTGGGGATTTTAGCATCTGTAAAGCAGGAAATGTGCATCAAATACTGTTATCTATGTACTTCAGAGAGGAGCTAAAGTAGAGGATATGGGGGAGGGGTCTATCCTAGGAAGGCCCCATAGGGTCCTCCTCTGTTACATGAGCCCTGATGTTCTTTCCAAAATCCTCTTAAAGTTGAAGACAGACAGATTTGGTTTCCATTTTTTTTGCTACCAAAAGCATCCTAACTTATACACTTGTCATAATAATACTCTACTAATTTGGTACCTGCTCAGAGGTCTTGCTCAGGGCTGTACACAACTCCAGCATGTGTCATTCACATTGACATTATTATGAATGGTACCCCCTGGAGTTGTGCAGTCCCCAACTTTCATAGTTGTAAAAGGCTGTGCTGCTTTGTATCTGCTCATCTTTCCAGCTCCCCTTCAGTTGTCTGACATATGTGAGCTACAGTTGAGTCAGTTCCAACTACTTTTGCTCTCCAGAGGAGCCATGGTATTACTTGGGCTTTTTGTGATCACTTTGTTCCCAATGCCAAATACAGATTCTTCACAGTTTGTTCATCTGACAAAGTCGTGTTTATTCTTTGATGCTCTTCTCAGATATCACCTTTACTATAAAACTTTTCTTGTCACATCATTTTCCTGCCATAGGCCCTAGGCACTCATAGTAAATGACTTTATCAAATGTAAACATAGCACTTTGTGTACATTTCTATCAATGCATCTCATGATGGTTTTATGTCAGTCTTCTGTACTGACCTATGTGCTTTTTGAGCAAACAGATTTTTCTAATTGTGGCCTAGTAGAGGAAACCCTAGCACACAGCAGATGCTTAAAGGACTCTCTTTGTGGACTGTTTAATGTATTCATTAACACTCATAATTCACTGAATGAACCAAATCATTTAATATTTACAGTTTTCCACAGCAAGATCTTTTTCGACCCACCACCTAGAGTAATGAAAATAAAAACAAAAATAAATAAATGGAACCTAATGAAACTTAAAAGCTTTTGCACAGCAAAGGAAACCATAAACAAAATGAAAAGAAAACCCTCAGAATGGGAGAAAATATTTGCAAACAAAGCAACTGACAAGGGATTAATCTCCAAAATATACAAACAGCTCATTCAGCTCAATATCAAAAAGACAAACAACCCAATCAAAAAGTGGGTGGAAGACCTAAGTAGGCATTTCTCCAAAGAAGACATACAGGTGGCCAACAAACACATGAAAAGATGCTCAACATCACTAATCATTAGAGAAATGAAAATCAAAATGACAGTGAGGTATCACCTCCTACCAGTGAGAATGGCCATCATCAAAAAATCTACAGATAATAAATGCTGGAGAGGGTGTGGAGAAAAGGGAACCCTCCTACACTGTTGGTGGAACTGTAAATTGGTACAGCCACTATGGAGAACAGTATGGAGGTTCCTTAAAAAACTAAAGATAGAGCTACCATATGACCCAGCAATCCCACTCCTAGGCATATATCCAGAGAAAACCATAATTCGAAAGGATGAATGTACCCCAATGTTCACTGCAGCACTATTTATAGTAGCCAACACGTGGAAGGAACCTAAATGTCCATCAACAGAAGAATGCATAAAGAAGATGTGGTACATATATACAATGGAATATTACTCAGCCATAAAAAGGAATGAAATAGTGCCATTTGCAGAGATGTGGTTGGAGCTAGAGATTGTCATACAGAGTGAAGTAAGTCAGACAGAGAAAAACAGATATTGTATAGTACCATTTATGTGTGGAATCTAGAAAAATGGTAGAGATGAACTTACTTGCAAAGCAGAAATAGAGTCACAGATGTAGAGAACAACCTTACGGTTACCAAGGGGGGAAGGGGTGGGTGGGATGAATTGGGAGATTGGGACTGACATATATAACTACTATGTATAAAATAGATAACTAATGAGAACCTACTGTATATCACAGGGAACTCTACTCAGTGCTCTGTGGTGACCTACATGGGAAGGAAATCTAAAAAAGAGCAGATATATGTATATGCATGACTGATTCACTTTGCTGTACAGCAAGAAACTAACACAACATTGTAAAAGAACTATACTCCAATAAAAATTAATTTAAAATTTTCGAGTTTTCAGTCCCCCATTATCCCATATATCCAGATGCAGCAATATTTACTTCTTCTTTCAGTTGCCAATGTCAACTGAAAAAAACCAAACAATGCCAGCATAGCAAGGAGAAACTTTACTCAAAAGGGTAAGTGCGAGGAGGGGTCTATTGCAGTTGGGGGAGGAGAAATATTGCATTAGGGAGAATGCTGTGACCTTAAGAACTTCAAGCCTCTCAGTGGTTAATCAGAAGGGGTTTTTCTCCTCTTGAGAGGAAGTAACAAGGGTATTAAGGGTAGGGTGTGGGAAAATGGGATAAAAGAGTAGCTTGAGTGGATGGTAGATCAGAGAATATTTTACCCTGAGGTCAGCCTGTTCTTAGGAGAGATTATATGTTGACTCAGTCTGACAGTGAGTCAGAGTTCTGGAGCCTGGAGGAAAGAGTGAAACTTTACAGTTTGATTAATAAGCAGTTTGTTCCAATTGATTAGTAGGAATAAACACTTCAGATGATAATTTATGAGACCAAAAAAATGGCAATTTGGAATATCTTTGTCTGGCATTGCCATAGGTAAACAAGAGGAGGCATCTGTGGAAGGGTGGTTCTTAGGAATAAGCTGTTTTCCACAACACAAAGGGCAGAGAGATATCTTAACTTTTGCTGTTTTCCAGGATTCGAGGGCTCAGGTAAAATTCAACGTTGTCACTAATAATAGTTTTCAGTATTGAAGGACACAATTAGATTATATAAAACTTTGTTTTCTTTTCCAGTGGTCATCACACAGCCAAGCAAATGTATCCACTTGTTAAATTTAATTACCTTTTATCTTAGAGAGTTCCCCCAAATTAAATAGGTCAGAAATTTTTATAAAGAATCAAATATTGCTTTCCTGTCTGAAAAGTGTGGACTGAGTATCAGAGACTTATCAGATTCCTTTCAAGCTAAACTCACCTTCATTCACTTGATAAGACTGTAGAGGGCACAATTGGACTGAAACAAAGCTTGAGTGAAAGAGCGTGAGAACTTTATTACACCTAGCTAATACCCAAATGTGTGCTGTCAGTGATTCATATCTGCCTTTCAGAGCAAAGGTTTTTTTAAAAATCTTTTTAAAAGAGGGTTTTCTTATTTGTCACTTTACTTTCTTTTTAATTAATCCTAACAACATTTCATGTGGGAAAATGTGTTTGAAGAGATGGACTTATAAATGAGTCCAGCATTATTGTTATATTCCCTGTATTAAAATGTTACTGTAAGCTAAGGCAAGGAAGTCAAAGATCGTAGATTAAGAGAAAACTGCTGGGGCAATGAGCAAGCATTATTAAAAACAAGTGACAGGTTTGTATTACTCTATTGGAAATAGCATATAGTAGTGGAAAGACTAAGGAATTAGTTGGGCTATCCGTAAGCTATTTGAAGCACAGCTTTTTCAAAGCTAAGTAAAGTTTTCTCTAATCATCAGCTAATTTGTGGTTTCAAAATCCTGTAGTGTTCTTGATGCAGTTACCACCAACATGAAGCATGCCCTTCTTCCTAATGGTCTACTCCTCCCCTTCCTTGTACTGTATGTGCAAAACAAATGACATATATGAACTCTTTATGTTCTCTTTTCACCCTGCTTTCATTCCACATTGCACCAAGATTTTATTTTCCACATCAGTAATAGCTTTATATTTCCAAATTCAGAGATTTTTCTTCTGTCTCATTTACTTTAAAATATCAATTGCTTTTGATTTTTTGCTCCTCACAGATGACTCTTATCTTTTTGCTGTAATTGTGTTGACTATGTAGTAGCTGTTACTCTTTTTACATATTTAGCAAATCAGTTTGTTACTTTGAGTGCTTCTTTTTGATTTTTCCCATTCCATTATTTTGGGAATTCACCATACTTCTGTATTTTGTGTGCTGGTTCTCCACTATCAGACTATTTATTCAATTTTATGTTTCCAGCAAAAACCTGCCATTGGATTGGCTGTTACCTCAGTGGGAAATGGCTATGGTATCCATGTAATGTACTCTCACTAAAGCCCCAACTTTGTATTGCTGATTGCCTTCTAAATATTCATAAATGAATGTCTTGCTATTCCTTGAAAGATAGCTATTCAAAATCATTTTTCTCTCCAAACCTAGTCCCCCTTTCTGATTTTCTCATTCTTCTATCTCTGCCATAGCCTTTAGATACAAAAAAATTTGAATGTTTTTTCAACTAACACTCTGTAGGCTCCTTGCTATCCTCCTAGGCCAGATCTTTGGGCCAAGGTAACTAGTCTCTGGATCCATTAGAAAGTCCAAGGGGGCAGAATTTTCTTTATGCTTTGTTCATTAATGTAGCCTAATCACAAAGGATGATAACTAGCTCAATTAATATTCATTAATAAATGAATGAGCCCAAATACCCAAAGTTAGGTTCTCCTATTATTTATTTTACATTAATTACCAGATGAATATTTTTTAATACCACTTTTGTATTGCTGCTTTTCTGATCAGAAACTTCATTCAGTCTATTTTGTCTCTTTTTTTCTGACTTTTGAGATTGTCCATTTTTCTATTCTAAGGAGGTCCTAAGAAAGTGAATTAATGTTGTGGGTAAGAGTGAACGTACTGGAGTTAAACAGCCTGAGTTTGATTATTGTTCTTTCATTTACTAACTGGGACAGATATTTAATTTTTCTGTGCCTTGATTTCTACGTCTGTAAAATTGAGATAATGATCACTGGATTGATGTTAGGATGAAATAAGTTAGTGCCTCTTAAGCACTCAAACAGTGCCTGGTATTTAATGAATGCTCAATATGCATTATTATTATTATTATTATTATTATTATTATTATTATTATTATTAACCTCTACGTTTGAAAAGCGTCTGTACAGTCAGTGACATCCAGATGTTTAATAGAACATATCCCATCTTTCAAACAAAATTTTACATGTAATCCCAATAAATTTATGAAATACAAAATAAGTGTGGCTTTGATTATTTGTACCCTCCGCTCTTTCATAAACTCATAAATGTCCTTGACAAAATCCCCAAACTCCAAGAACTACAATTTAAAAACCACTGGTCTCAGTAACTTTTTTTCTTTTTTAAAAATATTTATTTATTTGGCTGCACTGGGTCTTAGTTGCGGCATGCAGACTTCTTAGTTGTGGCACGCAGAATCTTAGTTGCAGCATGTGGACTCTTAGTTGCAGCATGCATGCGGGATCTAGTTCCCTGACCAGGGATCAAACCCGGGCCCCCTGCATTGGGAGCACAGGGTCTTACCCACTGGACCACCAGAGAAATCCCTGGTCTCAGTAACTTTTGATGTAAGTATTTACTGATTGACTAAGTCATGTTGAAAACCATTAGATTGTAGAAAGAGCAGGCATTTTAATAATACATCTATTATATTGCCTGTCTCAAGTGAGGGTATTGTAAGACAAGGAAGTTACATTTGAAAATATTATCTAACACAGACAATTTATATCTATTTTAAGTAAATTAATTTAGATCAAAGGAATAAACTTTTTTTATAATAAATGAGGGGTAAGTTTGAATTACAAATCATACTTAAGGAATCAAAAAGTGTTGTGTTATTATAATTGTCATATATAGAATAAATTATTTGCCCTTTGAGCATTTGGAGATGACTTAAAACATTATTTGTTTCTGAACTAAACCTACAAGATGTAAAAAGCATTTTCTTAATGATAATATTGATATTAACAATACTTATCCTTTTACTTTCAACTCTGTAAGCTTAGTAAAACTTCAGTCTTTATTGATATCCCCATATCTAAAAGATATTTATCTCTACTGCTTAACTTGAAATTTTTGAGGAAAAAATTAATTGATGTTATTAAAAGAAAGGTGTCATCTAAAATTATACTGTCTTATTCTTAGAAAGAATTTCCTGTGTGATCCAATGAACATCTGACTAAGAGTCATGTACTCTTAAAGGGGTTGAGAACAGGTTCATGAGATATTTTAGTCCCTTCATTTTACAAATGAGAAAAATATGAGCCTGCTTAGCTAAGCAATTTACCAAAGATAAATGATTGCATATTAAATATTAAGAAGTATTAAAATCTCTGTTCTCAATCCAGTACTCTTTCCACCATTTGGAAAATTAATCATACAGTCTCAAACATCAAAATATTTTTTCCTGTATCCAAAAGAGAACAGAATGCAATGTTTTAGAATCCAGATGTCATATCAACTTAAAAAGCAACATAAAAAACAATTGTAAAGTAAAACTTTGGATTAAGCAGATGATGACTGCTTGATTGGTAGTGGCTTATACTGGAATATAAAGTAAATCAATAAGCAGAAATACTGCAGTCATCTGTTTTTCTGAATGTCAGTCAACAGAGCTGTTCTAAGAAGGATTGAGAAATAGCAAAAGGCTGGTCTTTCTCCAATCTGTGGTTGTCTTTATTGAACTCATTTTCTTTTTTCCTTGCTTGCCCTTTTAGGTGCCTCTTATCTCTGTTCTCTCCTTCTCCTACCAAACCTTCTTCTAGGAAACTTATATCAAACTTGTACTGAAATGTAAATGGCTTACAAGCCTTAAGGTGCTGCCTCTCCCAGGGAAGTGTGAGGAGTGAGATTTAAGAGGGGCAAAGAAAGGTAAAGTTATAGAATGTATATCTAAATATGAAATTTTAAGCATCAATGAGGAAGAGAGTAGCAGTATTAAATTGTAGGAGAACACACTTCCCAGTGATTTTAAAACCATTGTTAATCTCCCCAAAGAAAAACCAAACAAACAAACAAATATGCAACAAATATAACAGCCAAACGCAAAAATAAAAAACCCCAAATTAATGGGACTTGACTATGTTGAAACTGAGATTAATATGTGGAGTATTGATTTCTCTAATAAGTTGAGTCCCTCAGTCCATGAACATGGTATATCCCTTTATTTAGGTAGTCTTTAATTTTTCTCAGTATTGCTTCATAATTTTGCATATAGAAGTCTTCGTATCTCTCATTAGATTTATTTTTATGTGTTTCACTTTTTAGATATTACCATCAAGAGCATCGTTTTCTGAATATCCTATTTGCTGTTGGTCTGTACAAATACAATTGAGTTTTTAAAATACTGACCTTGGATTCAGCAACCTTGTTAAATTATCTTATTCAACTGGCTTACCTGTAGAATTTGTTTCAAATACCATAATGATTAAAAGATCAATTCTCTAAAACAATGTAATAAATCTAAGATTTCATACAAACAATAATGTTTTTAAAAATTCATACAGCAAAAATTGACAGGAAAAGAAGAATAAATATGTAAATCCACAATCATCGTGGGAGATTTTAACACAACTCTCTCAGTAGCAGGTAGAACAACCAGCCAAAAGTCCATGGAAGATTTTTAACACAGATATCAAACTTGATCAATTTGAAATATATAAAACGCTCTATGCAACAATGATGGAAATCACACTTTTAACAAGTATTTATAGACTATATTACAAAATTAATTATATGGTTGTACATAAAGCAAGTCTCAACATATTTCAAAGACTGAAATACAATAAAATATGCTTTCTGACCATTGAGATGTTGAGTTAGAACTCAGTAACAAAAATTATTTTAAAATAGATCCAAATGTTCAGGAATTAAGCATTTTACTTTAATAATCCACAAAGAAGAAATCACAATTAGCATAAGAAAAGCAAAATTTTAGCTATACTCCCACGGTTTATTACATATGTGTGTACTCTAACACCATCACAGTTTCCCCCACAAGCATATGCACTAACAGAGTTTGTATCCCATTTATCTAGTTTCCTTTAGGGTCTGATAAGGCCAGTTGAAGATGCTTACTAAATGCTAATTGGGTGTATCGGCAGAACTCTTGGTTTTAAGCAACATGATATGACTTAGGTAACTTTAAGAAAATGAATTTATTACAATGATATAGAGTAGCTCACAGAATGGTTTGGAGAGTCAGAGAACCGTGGGTCTAAACTATCAGCCAGGAGAAATGTCTAAACTTATTTCATGGTCTGATGTGGTGAAGATGAGATTGCCACTACTGCTGGATTACTTGATTACTCTGCAGATTGTAATGCTGAGCTCACAAACACGGAACTTAGATGCTGCTGGAAAGAGGATATTGCTTCCACTAGGGTTCTTTTGTGTGACCAGTAGAGGTTCTACAATTGCTGTTTTCCACTCACTCACTGGCAGCTTTTAATTGCAAATCTGGGGCATATGCATCCAACTGATAGAATTCCGTTTTTGTGCTAATGCCCTAGTTTCAAAGGAGGCTGAGAAAACAAGTACTTGAGATGTTTAGCTTCTATGGTGAAAGGTGGATTTGCCTCATAAAGTGGGAGATTCCTAAAACATAGGGAATGGACAAAGTTCATGCAATTTATCTATGACTTTCAGGCAGACATGGGTCTTGCCAAGACACTTTGGATAGTCTATTTACTGATCTGTAGGTTCTCTGAGCATGATGTCATTAAAATAGAAAATAAGTGTGACGTCAGAAGGTCAAGGTCCCTATGAGCTAAGCTGTGATATAGAATGAAAAAGTTGAGACAATACAGTGAAATTAATACTGCTGCCTTGTGATTTGCAAGCAAATTGTTCTGATGTTCTCAGCTTTTTAGAGTAAAGGAATAAAAGCATGTGCCTAATCAATAGCTATCGATTACTTAGAAAGCAAAGCAGGTTCCTTAGAACCTTATTGATTTGTTCTAGTGAAGAGACCACATATAGAACAACGGTCTCAATTTGCTGTCTCTAGCTGATCAAATTTTTAACAATCTTCTGTTTTACTCCTGAATACTCTGACTTCTACACTAGACAAATTGAAATTTTAAAAGGGAATATGATAGAAATCACCAACCCTGAATTTGTAAAATCTTCAGTAGTGAAACTAATCACTGTGATTCTCTTAGGGATTTAATCATGCTTTTGACATATTATTATAATAAATAGAGGAAGCTCTTGGGGCTCTTAGTGGGCTCTTCCTAATAAAAATATTATTCCCTGAGACATGCAGCCAAGATGGTGATTCTGCTTGTGGCTGAGTGTACTACTTTAATGATATACTAAGAAACTAATGAAATATTTATGGAATTTTGGGGCATCCTACGAGTCCTACTGGGAGGCAGACTTAAGTAAAACTGCCATTTATCATTTCATCTTCATGTCTCCACCCTGACTAGTGGAGAATAGTGGTATTGAAGGTGCCAAGAATCAACACAGGGAAGGCTAAAGAGGTTGGGATGGGAAAAATTGACTTCCATTTTCTAGGTAACTCTTCTTGGCTAAGTCATTACATGTCTCCAATCATGGCGAAAAAAATGTTAATATATATTGTAAAATTGACTTCTCCTTAGAAAGATGGCAAGTGAGGGTTGGAGAGTCCTTTCTTTATTGGAATCTACCATTATATCCTCATCCCACTACAAAGAAGTCCAGTTCTTTTCCAGTCAATGCCCCATTCCAAGATGCCAATTAAACTCTCATAATAAAGCAGTCATCAGAATTAAATGTTTAGTGTTACTCTATCTCAACCTGTGGATGCAAGAAGTAAGACTTTTATCACATTCACAGAAAGTTAATGATATTTTGGCATTATCTTGAGCTGGGAATTTACGACTGGAATATTACATTCTTATTACTTTGGTTTATCCTGTTGTCTTTATTTTTAATTTATTAATTTATGAAAATAAATTTTATTGTGGTAAGAAAACAATATGCGATCTACTCTCACATTTTTAAGTGTATAATACAGCCCCTGGCAACTATCATTCTATTCTTTGTTTCTATGAGTTTGACTATTTTAGATATCTCATATAAGTGGAATCATGCAGCATTTGTTCTTCTGTGACTGGCATATTTCACTTAGCATAACGTCTTCAGTTATATCTATGTTACTGCACATGGCAGATTTTCCTTCTTTTTTAAGGCTGGACAATATTCTATTGTATGTATATATCACATTTTAAAAATGTATTCATCCATCAATGGATATTTACGTTTTGTCCATATCTTGGCTATCATGAATAATGCTGCAGTGAGCATGGTAGTGCAGAAATATATTTTAGGTCTTTATTTCAAATCTTTAGACTATATACACAGAAGTGGCATTGCTGGGTCACGTGATAATTCTATTTTTAAGGTTTTCAAGACCCTCCATACTTTTTTTTTTTTTTTTTTTGCGCTACGTGGGCCTCTCACTGTTGTGGCCTCTCCTGTTGCGGAGCACAGGCTCCGGACGCGCAGGCTCAGCGGCCATGGCTCACGGGCCCAGCCGCTCCGCGGCATGTGGGATCTTCCCGGACCGGGGCACGAACCCGCATCCCCTGCCGGCAGGCAGACTCTCAACCACTGCGCCACCAGGGAAGCCCCCCTCCATACTATTTTTCATAGCAACTGTACCATTTTACATTCTTACCAACAGTACCCACTAGTTCCAATTTCTCCACATCCTTACCAATACTTTATTTTATTTATTTTTATAATAGCCATCCTAACAGGTTCAGGATGATATCTCATTGTGTGTTTTCTTTTGTTGTTTTTGGGGGGGGTTTTTGGTCTGTGCTGTGCGGCATGTGGGATCTTAGTTCCCTGACCAGGGATTGAACCTGCACCCTCAGCAGTGAAAGCACAGAGTCTTAACCACTGGACCACCAGGGAATTCCCTCATTGTGGTTTTGATTTACATTTTCCTGATGATTAGTGATGTCAAGCACCTTTTCATATATCTGTTGACCATTTATATATCTTCTTTGGGAAAACGTCTGTTCAAGCCCATTGCCCATTTTTAAATTGGGTTATTTGGGTTTTTTTTTTTTTTGCTATTAAGTCATAGGAGTTTCTTATAAATTTTGAATATTAACCCCTTATCTGATACAGGGTTTGCAAATATTTTCTTCTATTGCATAGGCTGCCTTTTCATTTTGTTGATTGTTTCCTTTGCTGTTCAGAGGGTTTTTAGTTTGATGTAGTCCTACTTGCCCATTTTTGCTTTGTTGCCTGTGCTTTTGGTGTCATATAGATAGGACATCATTGCCAAAATTAGTGTCAAGGATCTTTTCCCCTATGTTTTCTTCTAGGAGTTTTACAGTTTCAGGTCTTATCTTTAAGTCTTTAATCCATTTAGAGTTGATTTTTGTGTATGATACAAGAGTCCAGTTTCATTCTTTTGCATGTGGATATCCAATTTCACCAACACCATTTGTCAGTTCTGAGAAAGAACAAAGTTGGAGGCATAAGAGTTTCTGATTTCAAAAAATATATTACAAACCTACAGTACTCAAAACAGCATGGTACTGGCAAAAAGACAGACGAATGGAACAGAATAGAGAGACTAGAAATAAACATATGCATATACAGCCAACTGATCTTTGACGAGGGAGCTAAGAATACACAATTGGGAAAGAATGCTCTCCCAGTGCCCTTAGAAGTAACCATGACACCCTACAGATTTGGAATATTCAGGGCCTTCATACTTTTTTAAAGATAAATTTATTTATTTATTTTTGGCTCCATTGGGTCTTCGTTGCTGTGCACGGGCTTTCTCTAGTTGTGGCGAGTGAGGGCTACTCTTCATTGCAGTGTGCGGGCTTCTCATTGCGGTGGCTTCTCTTGTTGCAGAGCACAGGCTCTAGGCTCATAGGCTTCAGTAGTTGTGGCATGCGGGCTCAGTAGTTGTGGCTCGTGGGCTTAGTTGCTTCCCGGACCAGGACTCGAACCCATGTCCCTTGCACTGTCAGGTGGATTCCTAACCACTGCACCACCAGGGAAGTCCCAGGACCTTCATACTTTTACATGTAAGTTACTACTTGATTTTCCCTAGTCAGGTCACTAGTAGGCTTTAAGTTCCAGGAGACTCTTAAGGATAATTTTTTCTCAATTTGTTTCTTATTGCCAACTAGGGATTTACTGTCTTCAGTGTCAACCAGGCTAGATAAGTGATGGCAATTTCCCCTATATCCTCAATGATCTGTTGTCTCTGATCTCTCCTGGTATCAATTTTTATGTTAGAGCAATCGATGACTTACTCTGGGTTAATTAAGTAGAAAATAAACTATTAAAAAGATATTGGACAGTTTATGGAATCTCTAAATAAAAGATTCAAGAACCAGGATTGGTGTTTGGAAGTTTAAACTTATGCCTAGGAATCATGCTGTAGAATTGGTCCAGGGAACAACCTAGTGCAAGAGTCACTGGGCAGAGACACTTCAACTAGAACTACAAATATCAATGATAGGGGATGCTAAATACAGTAATATGAATCACTGATACATTTGTTCTGGATACTGAAAACAGTTTGTGCTTTCCACTTCCAGAATATATTCTAAGCAGTCTTTTCTTCTAGTCAGTAGCTTCTAGTCCAGTCTCCAGAATGGATGTAACTGATTGTCAGAGCTAAGGTCATATGCTAGCCTATGGCTTTAAAGGATACTCAGAGATTAAGTAGCTGGCATTTTCAATCTCTATCGAGAGACAGATTCTTCCTCATAAGATGGGGATTTCCATAACTTATATATGGGTTCATACACTGGACAAAAACGAGGAGTAGAACTCTCCATTAGAGTTTATTCATGAATAAATACCACATAAGTCATAATTTTCTTTACAATAATATTTTGGAAACAAGAATAAGTAAGTTATATACACACACACACACACACACACACATACATATATGTATATATGGGTGTGTGTGTTTATAAATTCTGACTTTATATAAAGTAGGCCTTTGTTTTTTACTGTTACTGTTCTGAATGCAGAATGGGGATTCTTTTTGTTACAAAGGGGAAAATGAAAACTTTTTTCTGAACTAAACTACATGAAATGTGAACATGGAGATTAACATCATCTCTGAGGCAGGAACCTCAAAATTATACTCCTTCTTAATCAATGTTATTGTCAGTTCTTAGTTTAATTAATTATTAAAGGAAAATATATCTCTAAGACATTACTGCAAATAAATATTTTAGAATATGTCTGGCTTTTCCTGTACAGTGAAAACATTTTTATAATATGAAATGTAAGAACAGATATTTTTCCAACGTAAGTTCTCGTTGCATATTCTCACATATTATAACCATATATAATTACTGTTAAGTGAAAAGCCTGAATTAGATGAGTAAATTGTTAGAGCCAGTGGTAAGAAAACTATTATATATATTTTTTAGCACAGTATTTAAATTTTATATTTAAGAAACTTTTGAGGGACTTTTCATCTAGCTAATAAGTGAGTTAATTAAAAACAGGGGAACGTTGTGAAGCGTGACACCATGGTGTTTTTAGAATCAGAGGGGTATGAATTCAAATTATTCAATGATAATTTTTGAGATCCTACCACAGCCAGGTACATGGCTTTTACATTTTCTCTAGGAATTTCATTTTCATCATCTAAACAATAGATATAAAACATTTAACTAATGAAGTTTTTGAGAGCAGAACAAATCTTAAAGGCAAGACACAAAAAGGTGAAAACCTTTCCAAGTAACTTGACTATGTTCCAGAGCAAAACTCAATAATATTTATAGAAATACAAAAATATTCATCACTACTACAAGGCAAAATTAATAAGTTATGGCATCCAACTAAAGATTACCAGGCATACAAAGGGACAGGGAAAGATGAACTATAATAAGAATAATCACTTGAAAGTGACCCAAAACTGGCACAGATGTTAGAATGAGAAGATAAGGAAGTCAAAATAGCTTTTATAATTGTACCGCACATGTTAAAAAAAGTTATGTAGAAATACAGAAGATATATAAAAGAACCAAATTTAACTTCTAGAGATGAAAACTACAGTTATTGAGATCAAAACAAAGCAACAAACAAATCATTTGATAGGTTTTGTGTGTTTGAAACTTTGTTGTTTGAAAATTTGTTTCATTTGTTCTACCAGTTAGACCTGGTAGAAGAAACAGTGTTTCTGGGTAAGAGATGATAAAAATACCAGTCCTCCAGTTAGTTCACTGTCACTCTCAGAGAGCTTAAAAGAGAACTCATTGTGGTCAAACAGTAGCCCAGAGAATAAGTTGGAGGGGGTTATTGCTGGAAGTGACAGAAGTAAGACATGGTTTCCACTTTGGGGGGTTCTTCTGTTGTAAAAGAGGCAAGAATGAGGATGAACCATAAACTCTTCTCATGCTGAAGCCACAGAGTGAACCCATCCCATGTTATTAGAGGCCACTGATATCAGAGGCAGAAGACCAGGATCATAACTGCTAATGGGCAGCTAATTGTGCTTGTAGTCAGAGGAGGGTCTCCTTTTCCCCTTTTTCTTTTAAATTCTAAACTCAGGGTTATAATTAAACAAAACAGGAATTTAGAGAAGAGCATGTGGGAAGCTTTTTGGCTATTTGGAGTTGTTGCTTTGAACAAATATCCCCCCAATAAAAATAATAACATAATAATAGTAGTACATGAAATGTCCATATATTTACTTAAATGAATTCTTTAAAATTAGATGTAGTTTTTGGTCTAGACTGCAAAAGCATTAAATTTCCCTTGTAGCAGTTACTGAAAAAAAAATTAAACATTTAAATTTTTTTACTTCATCAAGATTGAACTTCTCAATCAAACCACAGGAAAACCTGGTTTTCCAATGTATCTTTTATAACAGACACATAATGTGATAATAAACATGGCATTGCTTTCTAAATTATTTTTAATGACATACATGATAGAACATGAGAGGATCTTGGCCCATTTAGCAACCCCCATACTTTTATTTTAATGGAACATATAGTTTAGGTAGGAAATATAGCCTAGTGGATTTAAAAAAATTTATCTTTGGAAATGAAAAATAATGGAACTGAAAGATTATGTATAAATTAGGGACTATAAGGATTTGATTTATTTGAAGTACAGAGTCCTTAAATTGTGCTTCTGGTTAATAAACTGGCTTTAGACATTGGAGAAAGGTCTGTAATTTCTTCTACTACAGTCTGGTATTTCAAGAGCTACCAAGAAAACACTGCTGAATGGCTTTAGGTCTCAGAAGTTAAGACACAAGAGAAGTCAGATATCACCACTATGGTGGTAAATTCCCTCTATGCAAAACAATTTAAAAAAATTCCACTTCTCTCATTAGAATACCACAGTGCAGAACTTCCCTGGTGGCGCAGTGGTTAAGAATCCGCCTGCCAAGGCAGGGGACATGGGTTCGAGCCCTGGTCCAGGAAGATCCCACATGCCCAGAGCAACTAAGCCCGTGTGCCATAACTACTGAGCCTGCATGGCACAACTACTGAAGCCCACGTGTCTAGAGCCCGTGCTCCGCAACAAGCGAAGACACCGCAATGAGAAACCCACACACCGCAATGAAGAGTAACCCCCACTCGCCACAACTAGAGAAAGCCCACGCGCAGCAATGAAGACCCAACGCAGCCAAAAATAAATAAAAATTAATTAATTAAAGAAGAAAAAAAGAATACCACCGTGCAATGTCATCATCTCCTCAAGAAAAAGTGCCATATAATTCTGTTCTCTGTCTTCAGTGTTATGCAGTAAGACAAGATGTGTTTTCTCCAAGTCCCCCCTCCTAGAAGAGAGCCTTAGCTTAGATGAGAAAATAAAGTGTTTATTATCATAACACCAAATAAAGGCTATCAACATTTGCAAGAGAAATTTTGATTGTAGATGTTTAACTGAAAGATTAAAACATATTTCCGTAGGACCTTCAAGGTACGTGACCTCTCCCACAGCCTATCTTGCTGAGAAGATGAAAGGAGCCTATTGACTGCTAATCAAGCCTTGCAGAGTAAGAAGAAAGCTAAAAAATACCAAGGTCATGGTGAAGAGGAGAAAAGTTAGGGAGAACCTACAGAGATGCAGCTTTAAGCTGAAACCTGTATAGACTTGAAATGGAAAAGAGGAAAACACTATCCACGCTATCCACTGTTCTCTATGTGTTTTGTATTGTAAAGTAGGCTCTTCTTCTAGTAACAGACCCACTTTCATGCTCTTCCAGATATTCAAGTCTACATAAATAAGGATTTATATACTTGTGGGCTTGTCTGAGATTACTGTACTGTGACATAACATATGGCTGTGCCTCCATGTAAGACTACCATAGAAATTAGCCAAGAAATACTCCACCGTTTATCTAAATTAACAGATTGTTGCTGAGGAAGGGGAGTGCTCACAGCTTTTGTAAATTGATGTAATGAATACTCTTTCAGCAGGGGAGTAACTTGAGAAAAGTAGTAATCTTGGCCTGGAAGCACTGGCCGAGTGTCAAGTTTGAGAATGCATGGTTTAACATGAATGCCTAGGTTAATGCTTTCTTGTGAGTTTATTAGTTTCCCATAGGAAAATTTTACAAGCTGTTATCAGGCTATGAAGAGAGGGAAGAAGTCTGGGGAAGGTCATTTGTGTACCTGCATCATCCAAAATGGATGATAGAAGGGAAATTAGATTGTTTATGAAGACGGAGGAAAAGTCCCTGAATGATATGGCAATATTAATGGGGGCAATGCAGTTGATACAGTATTGGCTCCAGCTACATTTGAAACAGGGCTTGAAACTAGTGAAAAGACAGCCAGTAGGTACGTGAGAAGAAGAATACATTATTTAGGAATTCATGATTCTCTGCCATTCTCAAATAATTCATTGAATAATTAATTGAGAGGATGGGTAAGGGAAATTGATTAAATAAGCTTTAGAGAAACTGATATAAATTATTTAGTAGACAGTGTATATTATGATTGATTAAGAGATTTTCAAGGGTAATTTTGACTTTACTCCCTTAAACAATATTTTCCACTGATTTTAGCACCTAATCAAATACCAGAGTAATATTTGACTCCAATTTATGGACAGATTTGAATATACAAAATCTTAAGTAACCTAAGAATGGAAGGCAAGTTTAAAGAGAAGTTATAAGGTATGAATACAAATTTTTCCTCTCAATAAGCAGTGCAAAAGGAGAACTACAGCTGTAGAACCCTAGAGTTTGTAGAGCTTTTCAGTGTGATTGAGCCATCAGAGATCAATGTTTTATGGTACCATAGTAGGAAATCCTATATTATGATATCTTAGTATCGAAGTTAGTAATCTTGTTCAATTGTGATGGTATTTTAAAAGATTAAAAATATTAGGATGTGTGTGTGTTTGTACTAAAGTACGTTGAAGAAGAAACTATTAATCATTAATTTACTATATCCCAAATTCAGAATTCAGAAGTCGGCACGGTATAGGCTCAGGAATTTTTTTGTCTGTGTTAGGTTTAAGGGAGGAGTGAATATTATTTGATACCCATAGGAAGACTAAACCTAAAGAGAATATAAATACTTTTTTCTAGTGAGATTTTTTTTTCCTTTGAAAAAAATGCTTCAGGGCAACACTGGAGTCTAAACTCTTTGGGGACAGTGGCTATTGGTGAGAGTATTTGGAAGTGTAGGTATAGTTAAATAATAAACTTGATTCTTGGAGTTAAGGACTCTGAAAAAGCAAGAAAAGTTACTTCTCTAAGGGCAAGATCACCTTAAGGAAGTTAATTTGAAAATGTCATTTAACAGGTGTGAGTTTTGATACACTTCAGTGAATATGTGCACCATGTTGTTTATTGACAAGGGGAAAAAGAATTACTTATCTCATTAACAAGACCACTTCTTACCAATTCTAAAGAACTAAAGATATTTGGAGAGTTCAGATGGTATTATAATTGATTCATTCAAGATTACTCCTAGAGTGAAATAAGTGGATTGGCATTCAGCATCTATTTGATCTATAGTCATTTCCCTTTATTGGAGATTTCATTTTCTGCTGTTTGTTACCCACGGTCAACCGAAGTCCAAAAATATTCAATAGAAACTTCCAGAAATAAACAATTCATAAATTTCTGAGTAGTGTGATGAAATCTTGTATCATCCATCCACCCACCGGGGTATGGACCATCCCTTTGTCTGGCATATCTCACCCCTTAGTCACTTAGTAGTCATCTTGGTTATAGAACTGACTGTCTCAGTATCACAGTGCTTGTGTCCAAGTCATCCTTATTTTACTTAATAATGGTCCCAAAGGAAAAGAGGAGTGATGCTGGCAATTTGGATATGCCAAAGAGAAGCTGTAAAGTACTTTCTTTGGGTGAAAAGGTGAAAGTTCTTGGTTTGATAGGAAAGAAAAAATCATATGCTGGGTTGCTAAGATCTATGGTAAGAATGAATCTTCTGTATGTGAAATTGTGAAGAAGGAAAAGTAAATTCATGCTAGTTTTGCGGTCACACCTCAAATTGCAAAAGTTATGGCCACAGTGCATGATAAGTGCTTAGTTAAGATGGAAAAGGCATTAAATTTGTACAATAAGATATTTTGAGAGAGGAAGGGACCACATTCACATAACTTTTATTATAGTATATTACTATAATTTTTACATTTTATTATTAGTTGTTGTTACCCTCTTACTGTGCCTATCTTATAAATTTTATCATAGGTATGTAAGTATAGGAAAAAAACACAGTATATATAGGATTCGATGCTATCTGCTGTTTCATGCAACCACTGGGGTCTTGGAACTTATACCCTGAGGATAAGGGGGCTACTACATTTTCTGGTATACCTTCCTAAGGCAGAGGTTAGAAGTTAAGAAAAAAAAATCCCAGACCCTCTTTCAGGTTGGGATCTTTATGTAAAAGAAATTCCACAAACTCAGTGCATTTATGTGAGACTTGGAATTTGAAAATAAGGAAAGGCAGTTATCCTGGTGCTTTAGCTTTTGTGGCCAGCAAGCATCGCTGTGGAGACATAAGTATTCATCTGTAGCATCATTCCTGTGTACTTAACTCCCTAGGTAGTAAGCACAATAGCTGTTTTTCGTTGTGAGTTTAGATGGAAAATCTATAGACTCTATGTACATTTAATAAAAATTATGAAGCAATAACAATTGTTACAATCACACGGGTCAAGAAATGGAACATTGGCAACAACCAAGAATCCCCTCCATGCCTTGCATCATCACAAAACCCTCCCATAGCACAAACAATAACCACTTCCCTAACTTTTATGTTAATTCATTCATTGTTTTTCTTTGTAGATTTATTACTTATGTGCACATTCCTATAATACTGTTGATAGATATTTGTGTTGTTTTCTATTTATGGCTGTCATGAACAATGCTGAACAACATACATGTTTATATGTGTATCCTAGTACACAGGAGAACACATTTCTCTAGGGAGTGAACTACTGGGTTACAGGGAAGTTTCAGGAATGAGATGCTGAGTCACAGAGAAAATATGTCCTTAAACCACAAGATAATGACAAGTGGTCAAATCAACTTACACTTCCAACAGTGGTGGTGATTCATATTTAAATTCCTTGACATTAGTTGTTATCATTTATTTTAATATTTCCTATCTAATCTGTGTGGTGTGAATTTTAGTTTTCATGATTACTAGTGAAAATACAAATATTTTACAATTTTAAATATAGTTATTGGCTTTTGGGATTTGCTGTTTTTTTGAAGGGTCTATTGAATTTTTGGCCTATTTTTCTATTGGGTTATTTGCCTTTTTATTCTTGCTTTTAAGAGTTTATTTCATTTTTGTAATTGAAGTATAGTTGATTTACAATATTATATTACTTTCAGGTGTAGAACATAGTGATTCAATATTTTTATAGATTATACTCAATTTAAAGTTATTATAAAATATTGACCATATTTCCTGAACTGTAAATATATCTTTGTAGCTAATTTATTTTACACATTTTATACCTCTTTATCTCCTACCCCTATCTTGCCCCTTCCTCCTTCTCTTTCCCCTCTGGTAACCACTAGTCTGTTCTCTATAACTGTGAGTCTATTTCAGTTTTGTTATATTCATTCATTTTATTTTTTAGATTCCACATATAAATGATAACATACAGTATTTGTCTTTCTCTGTCTGACTTATTTCACTAAGCATAATACCCTCCATGTCCATCCATGTTGTTGCAAATGGCAGGATTTCTTTCTTTTTCATGGCTGAGTAATATTTCTCTCTGTCTGTGTGTGCGTGTGTGTATGTATCATACCACATGTTATTTATTCATTTGGCTGTTAGCAGGCACTTAGGTTTCTTCCATATGTTGGCTATTGTAAATAGTGTACATAATGCTGCTGTGAACATTGGGTGCATTCATCTTTTTGGATTAGTATTTTCGTTTTCTTTGGATATATACCCAGGAGTGGAATTGCTGGATCTTATGGTAGTTCTAAGTTTAGTTTTTGAGAAACCTTCATACTGTTTTCCATAGTGGCTGCACCAATTCATATTCCTACCAACAGTGTACTAGGGTTTCCTTTTCTCCACATCCTTGCCAACATTTGTTATTTGTAGTCTTTTTGATGATAGCCATTCTGACAGGTATGAAGTGATATCTCATTGTGGTTTTGATTTGCATTTCTTTGTTGATTAGTGATGTGCATCTTTTCATGTGCCTATTGGCCACCTGTATGTATTCTTTGGAAACATGTCTATCCAGGTCTTCTGCCCATTTTTAATTGTTTTTTTAATATTGAGTTTAATGAGCTTTTTTATATTTTAGATATTAACCCCTTATAGGTCATATCATTTGCAAATATTTTCTGCCATTTAGTAGGTTGTCTTCTCATTTTGTCAGTGGTTTCCTTTTCAGTGCAAAAGCTTTTAAGTTTATTTAGGTCCCATTTGTTTATTTTTGCTTTGGTTTCCTTTGTCTTAGGAGACAGATCCAAAATAATATTGCTATTATTTATGTCAGTGTTTTGCCTATGTTTTCTTCAAGGAGTTTTATGGTTTCTGATCTTGTATTTAGGTCTTTAATCCATTTTGAATTTGTTTTTGTATATGATGTGAGAAAGTGTTCTAATTTAATTGTTTCACAAGTAGCTGTCCACAGTTTTCCCAGCACCACTTAGTGAAGAGACCTTTTTCCTATTGAACATTCTTGCCTCCTTTGTCTTAGATTAATTGACCATAAGTGTATAGGTTTATTTCTGGTCTCTCTATTCTGTTCCATAGGTCTGTTTTGGTGTCAGTACCATACTGTTTTGATTACTGTAGGTTTGTACTATAGTCTGAAGTCAGGGCGTGAGATACCTCCAGCTTTATTCTTTTTAAGTTCTTTTCATATTTTGAATAGTAGTCTCTCTATTGGTTTTATATGTTGCAGTGATGTTTTCAAACTCTGTGGCATGACCTCTCTTTTAACTATCTTTGTGTTTTCTTTTGTTGGAAAATATTTCTTAATTTAATGTGGGTAAATACATCAATCTTTTCCTTTAAAGCTTATACTTTTTTCCATCTTTCTACTTTGTGGCTTAAAGATAGCCTCCTATATTGTCTTTTAAAATATATTTGGTACCGTTTCACATTTAGGTCATTAATCCATCTGGAAATAATTTTGTTTACAATGTGAAACAATTTTAATTATTTTTTCTTTATGGATACCCTAGTGCTCAGCATTTTTTAATCGAAAAGTTTGTTATGTCTTTGTTGAGGTGCTGTGATACCTCTGTTATACAGAGGTGCCATATGTATGTGTGTATGTGTGTGTGTGTGTACATATATATATATATATATATATATGTGATTTTGTTTTAATAGTATATGTTTTGGTTTGTTTTTCTGTGTCTGTGTTAAGTCTTCTTTTGGTTCATTTGTTTGTCTCTATATCAAAACTGCACCCTCTTTGTTACTAGAGCTTTATAAGAACACTAAATATTCAGTAGAACAAGTTTTCCCACATTTATATTATTCTTCAAGTGTGTGGTGGGCTTTTGTAATCCGTATAAATTTTTAAAGAAGTTCTTCAGGTCCAAAACAAAATCTTTGGCATTTTCACTTAGATTTTGCTTACTCTGTAACTTAATTTTTAGAGACTTAACATCTTTTCACTATTAAGATATCCAACTTATAAACACAAAATATATCTCTATTCATTTCTGATTTCTTCAAGCTCTTTGAAAAAGTATTATAATGTTGTCTGTAAAGGCTTTGTATATCTTATTGGATTTATTGCTACTTCAGCTTTTTGGTGCTATCTAAAAGGATTTCTTTCTTTTTAATATCACTTTCTGTTTGATGCTATTATATAAAAATACAATTTAGTTTTATTGATTTTTATCTAGAAATCTTATGAAACTCTCTTACAAATCCTAGCAATTTCCTGTACATCATTTTGTATTTTCTCTGTACACAACAATATCATATATATATAGAACAAGTTGTGTGTTTTCTAATCCTTAGACATTTTCGTTCTCTTTCTTGACTTTCTCCACTGGCTAAACTCTCAAGTACAATCCTGAATAGAAGTGGTGACAGGGGGCATCCTTGTCTTGTTCCTGATCTTTAAATCTTTAATCATCTCACCTGTATCTATAATGTTACTCTATGGTAGATAGCTAATTTTCATTTAAGAAAGTTTCTGTTTCTACTTTGATAAATCAGATTAGCTGTGGGTTTTTGTAAAATCATACATGACTGCTGAAATTATAAGAAACTTTTGATTTATTTTTTTTTTGTTAATTTTGTTGTGTAAAATAATTTTGGTTGTCTGTCATGAAATTAGCTTTTTATGGTGGACTCAGTTTGCTTATATTATATTTATCATCTGTTTTCCTGGGTAAAGTCACCTCTAATTATCCTTTCTTATACTGTCCTTTCCTGTCTTGAAATGAAGAAAATATTAAAAAGTAGTTGAATAGTGTTCCCTCTTTCTATTCTCAAAGAGTTTGTGTACTACTGGAATTCTTCCTTTCTTTAGAACACACTAGTGAAAAATCTTGGATTTCAGCTTTCTTCATGGTGAGAGTAGTGAGTGCTGATTCAGTGTCTGTAGTGTATAAACATATGTATAAACTTCTATTTCTGTTTGAATCTATTTTGATGTTATATTTTTCTAGGGGCCTGTGATTTTTATAAAATTTAAAATTTATTTGAAAACACTTTGTTCATTCTTTCCTTTGTAAAGTCTGTAACATGTATGTGATATATGACCCTTTTACCTTTCTGATACTGGTTTCTTGTGCTTTCTATCTTTATTTTTCTTTTTTGTCTTGAGAAGACTCTCAGGTAGATAGCCATTTTTATTAGTATTTTAAAAGAGCCAAATGTTAGCTTTTGAATTTGTATTGTTTATTTTCTCTGTCATTAATTTCTGCTCTTGCATTTATTATTTACTTCTTCCACTTTCTTTGGGTATGTCTCTTGAAGATAGCACATACTTACATGTAATTTTATACAATCTGACACTTATTTTCTTTTTATTTGGAGAAGCCAATCCATTTGCATTAAATGTACTTACTAATTTGGTTTAAATCTTCCTTTTTTTCCTACTTGTCTACATTCTTTCATATTTTTCTTTTTCTTCTGGAATCATGAAATATTTATAGCAGTCTACTTTTACTCTATTAAGTTTGAAACTGTAAGCTCTATTTTATTATTTAATGACAATTTCTGTCAGAATTTACTAAATACTTAGAGATGAAAAAAAAAACCCTTGCTGGGAACCTGTAAATCAATACTTGTAATCTGTGTCACACACACACACACACACACACACACACACACACACATATTTGAAAGGAAACTTATTAGAAATTAATTAGCTAAGTTTTCAACATAAGAATTAAATAGATTGGGCCATAGAAGAAGAGATAATTAATAAAACAAGTAGGACAAACAGAAAACAAACTAGAGAGGGTATCAATAATCTCCAACTTGTATGAGGACTCACACTTCACACTATTTAAAAAAATAGTGGTAGGACAGTAAAATGGCGTCACTCAATTGAAAACCATCTAAGCAGTTCCTCCAACAATTAAACATGAAATTACCATATGACCCAGCAATTCTACTCCTAGATGTATACCCAAGAGAAATGAAAACATACGTTCACACCAATTGAACAAGAATATTTATAGCAACATTTTTCATAGTAGCAAACAGGTGGAAACAGCCAAAATGTCCATCAACTGATAAATGGATGAACAGAAGTGGTATGTCCATACAATGAAATATTACTTGGCTATAAAAAGGAATGAAATACTGATGCATGCTATCATATAGATGAACCTTCAAAATATTATGCTAAGTAAAAAAGTCAGTCACAAAAGACCTTATATTGTATGATTCTCTTTCTATGAAATGTCCAGAATCGTGAAATCTACAGAGACAGAAGATAGATTAGTGGTTGCTTAGAGCTTGTGGGAAGTAGGGTGGGAATATAGGGAGGTGATGCCTAAAGAATATTAGATTTGTTTTTTGAAGTGATAAAAATGTTCAAAATTGACTGTAATGATGGTTGCACTTATATGTGAATATACTCAAAATCACTGAAATATATAAATAGATGAATTCTATGGTATGTGAATTATATGTCAGTAAGAAATGGGATCTAAACAGACAATAGAGAGGATCAGTAAACTTCAATTTTGTTTCTTTGAAAATATAAAGAATGGTATTTTTTTATGTTCATAGAAGAGGAAGGCACAAACAAAACTATGAAAGAAAAGGGGTTTTACTTACATATATTTGAAGTTTTACTAATTATAGGAATAAAGTAAAGAGTATTATGCCATTAATATGAAAATTTATAAAAACTTGAATTAAAAAATAAAATTAGCAAAATTGTCTTAAGAGGAAATAGAGAAACATAGTATACTAACAACTTTTACATGAATAGGATAGTCTGGTCAAATGTCTACAAATCAGCAAACAAAAACACCAGGAGCAGACATTTTAAAAGTGACTTTGCAAATCCTTCAGGGATCAAATTAACCTTTATCTTATATAAAATTTTTCAGAGAGTGAAACAAGAGGGTATACTCACTTTTCAAATATACAATAAATAGTCCAACCAAAATAAATAGATAAATTAAGTATACAACACATCCATTTATAGAGATCAATAAAACTATTCCAAATAAAATATTAACACAAGATTAATTTATATGTACAGAAGCAAAAGCCAGTGGAAAATATATTTGAAAACAAAAAAGAGGTGGAAAATGTCTGCATACAAAATACAAGAAAATCTGTAATCTCTGAACTTGCTGGATAGAAGACTGACGTACAAAAACCAATAAGAATTTGAAGTATTAGCAACAACTGGTAAGAAAATGTACTACTATTATTAAATACTATTTCATTAATACTTTTGCTATTAAGTAAAAATCCCATTCACAATAAAATAATACATATCAGGTATTTGAGAATAAATATAATAATGTGAGTCAAATATTCATGGAGAAAATGATGCTTTCTTAAAGGATGTAAAAAACTAAATGGAACACTTTATAATATTCTTGGAAAAATGAATCAATATCTTATAATTGACCATGCCACTAACTTGTGTATGCATTGCTATTACAATGAAAATTACAATAGATATTGTCACAAGCCATGACAAGCTAAATCTAAAGTTTATATGGGAGAGAAGTGTATTAGGCAGAGTTCTCCAGAGAAACAGAAGCAGAGCCAATAGGAGATGTGTATGTGCAAAAAATCTGCAGGGCAGGGCAACAGGCTGGAGACCCAGGGAAGAGCTGATATTGCAGTGTGAGTCCAAAGGCAGTCTGCTGTCAGAATTCCCTCTTTTTGAGGGGATGTCAGTCTTTTTTCTATTAAGGCTTTCAACTGATTGGATTAAATGTTAATCTCATCTAAAAGAAATTCTTCACACAAATATCATGAATAATGTTTGACCAAATGTCTGGTTACCGTGTCTTAGCCAAGGTGACCATTGTGTGTAAGTAGGGAGTTGAAAGTAGCCAAAATTTTTTGAAGAAGATATGAAAACATTAAGAAACATGAAGAAAGGGCAACCTATACTACCTGATATAAACATTTAAAGTCATATTAATTAAAACAGTGTGGTACTGGCACAGCAAAGGTATAGACAAACAGAATTGAACAGAATGTAGGGCCCAGGAACATAGATAGATTAAAAAAAGACTACTGTGGTAACATTACAGATTTGTGGAGAAAGGATGAACCTTTTAATAAATGGTGTTGAGATCATTGGAAATTCATATGGACAAAGGGTTAGACCCCTATCTTAAAGAAAAGAGAAAATAAATTCCAGTTCAAATCAAAAATTAAATATGAAAGAAAAAGCATTAATACTTTGAAAGCAAAATATGGATATAGCTTTATGAAATCAGGTTAGGGAAAGGTTTCTTAAACACAATATTTAAACAATCACAAAGTAGGAAGAAAAGCTGAACAGATTATATGACATTCATATTGAAACATTTCCACAGCAGTATAGACAAATGGACCAATAAAAACACAAAAGAATAAATCTGGGTGGCCACGAAACTTATAAAAGAAAGGTCAGCCTCTCTATCATTAAGGAAATTCTTATTTATCTACATTAGAAGCTATGTGCATTGGAATCTTAATGTAGTGCTGTTTATAATAAGGTGGATGTTACCTAAATTCCCTTCTTAAAGGTAATTGATAAATAAATTATGGTTTGTTCTCAAAAGTAATATTATACAATAGGTAAATTGAATGAAATGTTTTTGTGTGTATTAACATGGGTGGATCATAATAACATAATGTGGATTTAAAAAATTGCAGTTATGGGGCTTCCCTGGTGGCGCAGTGGTTGAGAGTCTGCCTGCCGATGTGGGGGACGCGGGTTCGTGCCCCAGTCCGGGAGGATCCCACATGCCGCGGAGCGGCTGGGCCCGTGAGCCATGGCCGCTGGGCCTGCGCGTCTGGAGCCCGTGCTCCGCAACGGGAGAGGCCACAACAGTGAGAGGCCCGCGTACCCCCCCCCCAAAAAAAAATTGCAGTTACAAAAGGAGTATGTAGGTTTACAAATATATGAACTGAAGGGATGGGTGTTTGTGTGTGTGTGTATATATGTGAGAGAGAGAGCGAGAGACAGTGTGTGCATGAGTTTTTGTGTTAAATAAGTATATATAGGTAGTCAGATATGGCAACATGAACATAGAAGATTCACATACCTTTTGGATAGAGATCTCTCTAATGATTGGGGATGATCTGAAGCGAAATGCAGGAATCAGATCTTTGGAAATACCGTCAAGCTCCACGTGAAGTTTTGAAAAATTTACCACTTTAAATAAACATTTTCTTCTCTGAGTCTGTTAAGATTTATTGCAAGTTAGATCTAATGAGCTGTATAGTAGAATGAACTTTTCAAAGTATGCTTGGTAAGGGATAGATTTCAGATCATTGATTGTTCCCCTAAAGACTAAGGCTGTTTGGTGAGGAGGCTCCAAAACAAGGATTTTGTTGATATATAAATCTGTTTTCTTGAAGAGCTAATTATTTGTAGTTAATGGCAGTATAATTTATTGAAGCTTTAATTTGTGTTTGTTTTCCCCAACAACTCTATTACCACCACTTCAAGATGGTAGTCAACATTTGCTGTTAATTACTTCAGGGGAGATTTGTGTTAGGGTGAAAAGCTGGTGTTTCCTGGAATTGACAGATTTTCCTTTGTTCTTTGAAAAGCACAAATACTTTGAAAGAATAATGTTAGGTGAGAGAGAGAGAGGAAAAAGAGGAGAGCCATTGAGACTCCAAAGGAAGAGGGATAGATGTCCCTGAGGCTGGAGAGAGGGACATATCTTCATGTAGCAGAAAACTTAAACATTCACTATGGCAATGTGAAAATAGGGCATGTCTCCAGAGATACAGAAAGATTTCAGAAACAGTGGTTATGCACTTCATGCAAGTAATAGGGTTCAGCCACCAACTTTCCTGTTATTCCAGTTTATCAGTGAAGCAGTAGAGTCAGCAGATTTAAAGCCACCATTAAAGTTCAACAAGATATATATTTTGTTTAAGGCCCAAATACAGAGCCTCTACCACACTTTCTAGGGTTATTTTAAGCCTCTAGAATGTTCATGTGATCTAACAAAAGAAATGGATTCCTGAATGATGACAAACTGGTAGAGTTTCTTCTTTGCCTGATGGATGAGGGCTTACATTATTATTAAATTTGAAATAAAAGAAGTAAATAAATGAGCCTCTTCTTGACCAAACACTTGAAATTCACTTTAATGAGAATACCAATATGGTGTAGTAGAATAACAAAATCTCATGGGAGAAGGGAGCCTAGTGATCACTCCATCCAGCTTACCATTTTATAAATAAGGAACCTGAAATTGATCAAATCTGGACAACTTGCCCGAACTAATATTCTGGTAATTAATCAAGCTTCAATTCAAACTCAGATCTTTGGATTCCAGGTCTAGTTTATTTTTCCCATTATATTAGGCTTTGTTTAAATAGATATAATTTTAAAAGTACATGATACCTTTACTCATTGTGGGACAGTATTCCAAAATGAAGGTTTTATTTCTATTTGCCTTTCCTTGAACCTAGGACAGTTGAGGACTACACACACACACACACACACACCCCACTCAGTAAGTCTTCATTGCTTGGATGATGAATCCATTGGTATTTTAGCCTTTCCTTCAGAGATATGATGCATCCTAAGAAGCTATATTTTCAAATAGCATATTTCAGATAAATTATCTAAATGTGTGGGGGTTAGTTCCTGAAAATCTATTTCTCAGTTAATTGCTAGTTAATGTATTTCTATTTTTACCACCTTAATCTGCTATCCTTTACCTGGACTCTTAAAAAGAGCCTTCTAAAGTTTCTTCTTGAATCCTTGTTTGTCTATAGGAAACTCCCCATAGATAATCTTTTTATTATTATTTTTTCTGTGGTACGCGGGCCTCTCACTGTTGTGGCCTCTCCCGTTGCAGAGCACAGGCTCCAGATGCACAGGCTCAGCGGCCATGGCTCGCGGGCCCAGCCACTCCGCAGCATGTGGGATCTTCCCGGACCGGGACATGAACCCGTGTCCCCTGCATCGGCAGGCGAACTCTCAACCACTGCGCCACCAGGGAAGCCCCCCCATAGATAATCTTAAAAAAATAAATGAGATCATTTTTCTTCCATGTTTAAGCTTTCAAACCCAACTCTGCATTGCACTATCCTATTGTAATTGAATAAAATCAATATTTCTCACCATTGACTAGAAAGCTTACATGATATGGCATCTTCCAAATACTTCATTGTTTGGTGTGCTATGACAAAAATACCATAGACTGTCTTTTTCTGTCTTATATCACTTATATATGGAATCTAAAAAAGCCAAAGTCATAAAAGCAAAGAGTAGAATGGTGGTTACCAGGGGCTGGGGATGAGGAAATTGGAAAAATGTTGGTCAAATGATATAAACTTGCAACTGGTATTGATAGATAAATAAGCCCTGGAGATTTAATGCACAGCATAGTGATTACAGTCAACAATACTGTACTATAAACTTCAAAGTTGCTAAGAGACTAGATCATAATTATTCTCACCACAAAAAAAGAAATGATAATTGCGTGACATGATAGAGGTGTTAGCTAATGCTACTGGTGGTAATCATACTGCAATATATAAATATATCAAACCAACAAGTGTACACCTTCCACATACATAATGTTATATTTCAATTATATCTCAATAAAATATAATATAAGCTGGGTGTCTTAAACAACAAACATTTATTTCTTATAATTCTAAAGGCTGGGAAGTCCAAGATCAAGGTGCTGGCTAATTCAGTTTCTTTTTCTTTTCTTTTTTTTTTTTAACATGGATCATCATAGCATCTTTATTCTAATAGAATTGTAACAACGTCGAGCACCCATCAACAGGCGAATGAATAAACATGCTGTGGTATACTCATACAGTGAAACACTACTGAGCAAAACAATGTAATAGACTATTGATAACCACAAAAATATGAATTACTCTCATAGTAATTACATTGAGTGAAAGAAGCCAGACAAAAGAGTCCTCACTGTGTGAATCTATTTATATAAATTTCTAGAAAAATGCGAACACATCTATAATGATAGAAAGCATATCAGTGGTCACCTGGGGATGTGGAGGAGTGGAATGTGGGGGGAAAAAGGGTTTAATTCATTTACATTTAAGGTAGTTATCGATATGTATGTTCCTATTACCATTTTCTTAATTGCTTTGCGTGTGTTATTGCAGGTCTTTTCCTTCTCTTGTGTTTCCTGCCTAGAGAAGTTCCTTTAGCATTTGTTGTAAAGCTGGTTTGGTGGTGCTGAATTCTCTTGGCTTTTGCTTGTCTGTAAAGGTTTTAATTTCTCCATCAAATCTGAATGAGATCCTTGCTGGGTAGAGTAATCTTGGTTGTAGGTTTTTCTCCTTCATCACTTTAAACATGTCCTGCCACTCCCTTCTGGCTTGCAGAGTTTCTGCTGAAAGATCAGCTGTTAACCTTATGGGGATTCCCTTGTATGTTATTTGTTGTTTTTCCCTTGTTGCTTTTAATATTTTTTCTTTGTATTTAATTTTTGACAGTTTGATTAATATGTGTCATTGCGTGTTTCTCCTTGGATTTATCCTGTATGGGAATCTCTGTGCTTCCCGGTCTTGATTAACTATTTCCTTTCCCATATTAGGGAAGTTTACAACTATAATCTCTTTAAATATTTTCTGAGTCCCTTTCTTTTTTTCTTCTTCTTCTGGGACCCCTGTAATTCGAATGTTCATGCATTTAATATTGTCCCAGAGATCTCTTGAGACTGTCCTCAATTCTTTTCAGTCTTTTTTCTTTATTCTGTTCTGCAGTAGTTATTTCCACTAGTTTATCTTCCAGGTCACTTATCCATTCTTCTGCCTCAGTTATTCTGCTATTGATCCCTTCTAGAGAATTTTGAATTTCATTTATTGTGTTGTTCATGATTGTTTGCTCTTTAGTTCTTCTAAGTCCTTGTTAAACGTTTCTTGTATTTTCTCCATTCTATTTCAAAGATTTTGGATCATCTTTACTATCATTATTCTGAATTCGTTTTCAGGTTGACTGCCTATTTCCTCTTCATTTGTTAGGTCTGGTGGGTTTTTACCTTGCTCCTTCATCTGCTGTGTGTTTCTTTGTCTTCTCATTTTGCTTAACTTACTGTGTTTGGGGTTTCCTTTTCGCAGGCTGCAGGTTCGTAGTTCCCGTTGTTTTTGGTGTCTGCCCCCAGTGGCTAAGGTTGGTTCAGTGGATTGTGTAGGCTTCCTGGTGGAGGGGACTAGTGCCTGTGTTGTGGTGGATGAGGCTGGATCTTGTCTTTCTGGTGGGCAGGTCCACGTCTGGTGGTGTGTTTTGGGGTGTCTGTGGCCATATTATGATTTTAGGCAGCCTCTCTGCTAATGGGTGGGGTTGTGTTCCTGTCTTGCTAGTTGTTTGGCATAGGGTGTCCAGCACTTTAGCTTGCTGGTCGTTGAGTGAAGCTGGGTGTTGGTGTTGAGTTGGAGATCTCTGGGAGATTTTTGCCATTTGATATTACGTGGAGGTGGGAGGTCTCTGGTGGACCAATATCTTGAAGTTGGCTCTCCCACCTCAGAGGCACAGCCCTGACGCTTGGCTGGAGCACCAAGAGCCTGTGATCCACACGGCTCAGAATAAAAGGGAGAAAAGAAAGAAAGAATGAAAGAAAGAGAGAGAGAGAGAGAGACAGAGAGAGAGAGAGGGAGGGAGGGAGGAAGGGAGGAAGGAAGAAAGAGAAAATAAATAAAAAGTTATTAAAATAAAAACAAACAATAATTATTAAAAAATAATTTTAAAGTAATTTAAAAAAAGAAAGAAAGAGCAACCAAACCAAAAAACAAATTCACCAATGATAACAAGCGCTGAAAAGTATACTAAAAAAAAACAAAACAAAAGAACGGACAGACAGACCCTAGGACAAATGGTAAAAGCAAAGCTATACAGACAAGATCACACACAGAAGCATATGCATACACACTCACAAAAAGAGAAAAAGGGAAAAAATATATATCGTTGCTCCCAAAGTCCGTCTCCTCAATTTGGGATGATTGGTTGTCCTTTCAGGTAGTCCACAGATGCAGGTTACATCAAGTTGATTGTGGAGCTTTAATCTGCTGCTTCTGAGGCTGCTGGGAGAGATTTCCCTTTCTCTTCTTTGTTTGCACAGCTGCTGGGGTTCAGCTTTGGATTTGGCCCGCCTCTGTGTGTGGGTCGCCTGAGGGTGTCTGTTCTTTGCTCAGACAGGACGGGGTTAAAGGAGCAGCTGATTCAGGGGCTCTGGCTCACTCAGGCCAGAGGGAGGGAGGAGCACGGAGTGCGGGGCGAGCCTGCGGCGGCAGAGGCCGTCGTGACGTTGCACCAGCCTGAGGCGCGCCATGTGTTCTCCCGGGAAGTTGTCCCTGGATCACGGGACCCTGGCAGTGGCCGGCTGCACAGGCTCCTGGGAGGGGAGGTGTGGATAGTGAGCTGTGCTTTCACACAGGCTTCTTGGAGGCTGCAGCAGCGGCCTTAGCGTCTCATGCCCGTCTCTGGGGTCCGCTCTGATAGCCGCAGCTGGTGCCCTCTGGAGCTCCATTAAGCAGCGCTCTTAATCCCCTCTCCTCCTGCACCAGGAAACAAAGAGGCAAGAAAAAGTCTCTTGTCCCTTCGGCAGGTCCAGACTTTTCCCCGGACTCCCTCCCGGCTAGCCGTGGTGCGCTAACCCCTTCAGGCTGTGTGCACGCCGCCAACCCCAGTCCTCTCCCTGGGATCCGACCTCCAACGCCCAAACCTCAGCTCCCAGCCCCCGCCCGCCCCGGCGGGTGAGCAGACAAGCCTCACGGGCTGGTGAGTGCCGGTCGGCCCCGATCCTCTGTGCGAGAATCTCTCCACTTTGCCCTCCGCACCCCTGTTGCTGTGCTCTCCTCCGTGGCTCTGAAGCTTCCCTCCTCCACCAACCGCAGTCTCCGCCCACGAAGGGGCTTCCTAGTCTGTGGAAACCTTTCCTCCTTCACGGCTCCCTCCCACTGGTGCAGGTCCCATCCTTATTCTTTTGTCTCTGTTTTTTCTTTTTTCTTTTTCCCTACCGAGGTACATGGGGAGTTTCTTGCCTTTTGGGAGGTCTGAGGTCTTCTGCCAGCATTCAGTAGGTGTTCTACAGGAGTTGTTCCACATGTAGATGTGTTTCTGATGTATTTGTGGGGAGGAAGGTGATCTCCACATCTTACTCTTCCGCCATCTTGAAGCTCCTCAGCCCAATTCAGTTTCTGATCAGTCACATTCTTTTTTTTTAATAGTTTTTTTTTTTAGATTTTATTCCAACCACTTTAATAATAACATTAATTAAAAACAATCTATACAAGCCAGTTACAACACAGATATCAGGTTCGTTTTAAAAGCAAAATTCAATCACATGTTTTCTACAAAAATGCACACTAAATATAAAGATATAGGTTCAAAGCAAAAGGATGAAAATATTTACACAGTGAAAACACTAATCAAAATAAGGTGAAAGAAATATTAATAAATGTTTTATAGAAAGGGGGAAACTATACAAAAGATTAAATATTTTTACAATAGTAGTATCTTATAGTTTGGTTGATTACATGTGTAGGTAATTCATTAATTACCTGAAAAGTAATGAAGTAGAAAAAACCAAAAAACTACTTGAGCAATAATAAAGAGAGACATATATAAAATGCAGTCTAAGAATTTTGAAGTGCCTAATTCTGTTTACAATATGTTTTTTTTAACATCTTTATTGGAGTATAATTGCATACAATGGTGTGTTAGTTTCTGCTTTATAGCAAAGTGAATCAGCTATACATGTACATATATCCCCATATCTCCTCCCTGTTGTGTCTCCCTCCCACCCTCCCTATCCCACCCCTCTAGGTGGTCACAAAGCACTGAGCTGATCTCCCTGTGCTATGCGGCTGCTTCCCACTAGCTATCTGTTTTACATTTGGTAGTATATATAAGTCCATGACACTCTCTCACTTTGTCCCAGCTTACAGTTCCCCCTCCCCGTGTCCTCAAGTCCATTCTCTATGTCTGCGTCTCTATTCCTGTCCTGCCCCTAGGTTCTTCATAACTGTTTTTTGTTGTTGTATTTTAGATTCCATATATGTGTGTGTTAGCATATGGTATTTGTTTTTCTCTTTCTGAGTTACTTCACTCTGTAGGACAAACTCTAGGTCCATCCACCTCACTAGAAATAACTCAATTTCGTTTCTTTTTATGGCTGAGTAATATTCCATTATATATATGTGCCACATCTTCTTTATCCATTCATCTGTCAGTGGACACTTAGGTTGCTTCCATGTCCTGGCTATTGTAAACAGAGCTGCAATGAACATTATGGTACATGATTCTTTTTGAATTATGGTTTTCTCAGGGTATATGCCCAGGAGTGGGATTTCTGGATCATATGGTAGTTCTACTTTTAGTTTTTTAAGGATCCTTTATACTGTTCTCCATAGTGACTGTATCAATTTACATACCCACCAACAGTGCAAGAGGGTTCCCTTTTCTCCACACCCTCTGCAGCATTTATTGTTTGTAGATTTTTTGATGATAGCCATTCTGACTGGTGTGAGGTGATACCTCATTGTAGTTTTGATTTGCATTTCTCTAATGATTAGTGATATTGAGCATCCTTTCATGTGTTTGTTGGCAATCTGTATATCTTCTTTGGAGAAATGTCTATTTAGGTCTTCTGCCCATTTTTGGATTGGGTTTTTTGTTTGAGTTTGAGCTGCATGAGCTGGTTGTATATTTTGGAGATTAATCCTTTGTCAGTTGCTTCATTTTCAAATATTTTCTCCCATTCTGAGGGTTGTCTTTTCGTCTTGTTTGTCATTTCCTTTGCTGTGCAAAAGCTTTGAAGTTTCATTAGGTCCCATTTGTTTATTTGTATTTTTATTTCCATTTCTGTAGGAGTTGGGTCAAAAAAGATCTTGCAGTGATTTATGTCATAGAGTGTTCTGCCTGTGTTTTCCTCTAAGAGTTTGATAGTGTCTCACCTTACATTTAGATCTTTAATCCATTTTGACTTTATTTTTGTGTATGGAGTTAGGTAGGGAGTGTTCTAATTTCATTGTTTTACATGTAGCTGTCCAGTTTTCCCAGCACCACTTATTATTTTTTTACATGCTTGGCTTTTGTTTGTTTGTTTGTTTGTTTGTTTATTTATGGCTGTGCTGGGTCTTCGCTTCTGTGCGAGGGCTTTCTCTAGTTGTGGCAAGCGGGGGCCACTCCTCATCATGGTGCGTGGGCCTCTCACTATCGCGGCCTCTCTTTTTGCGGAGCACAGGCTCCAGACGCACAGGCTCAGTAGTTGTGGCTCACAGGCCCAGCTGCTCTGTGGCATGTGGGATCCTCCCAGACCAGGGCTCGAACCCGTGTCCCCTGCATTAGCAGGCAGACTCTCAACCACTGCGCCACCAGGGAAGCCCAGCACCACTTATTGAAAATGCTTTTCTCCATTGTATATTCTTGCATCCTGTATCAAAAATAAGGTGACTATATGTGCGTGGGCTTATCTCTGGGCTTTCGATCCTGTTCCATTGATCTATATTTCTGTTTTTGTGCCAGGACCATACTGTCTTGATTACTGTAGCTTTGTAGTATAGTCTGAAGTAAGGGAGCCTGATTCCTCCAGCTCCATTTTTCTTTCTCAAGATTGCTTTGGCTATTCAGAGTCTTTTGTGTTTCCATACAAATTGTGAAATTTTTTGTTCTAGTTCTGTGAAAAATGCCATTGGTAGTTTGATAGGGATTTCATTGAATCTGTAGATTGCTTTGGGCAGTATATTCATTTACACAATGTTGATTCTTCCAATCCAGGAACATGATCTATCTCTCCATCTCTTGTATCATCTTTAATTTCTTTCATCAGCGTCCTGTAGTTTTCTGCATACAGGTCTTTTGTCTCCTCAGGTAGGTTTATTCCTAGGTATTTTATTCTTTTTGTTGCAGTGGTAAATGGGAGTGTTTCCTTAATTTCTCTTTCAGATTTTTCATCGTTAGTGTATAGGAATGCAAGAGATTTCTGTGCTTCAATTTCTCATCCTGCTACTTTACCAAACTCATTGTTTAGCTCTAGTAGTTTTCTGGTAGAGTCTTTAGGATTCTCTATGTATAGTATCATGTCATCTGCAAACAGTGACAGCTTTACTTCTTCTTTTCCAATTCGGATTCCTTTTATTTCTTTTTCTTCTCTGATTGCTGTGGCTAAAACTTCCAAACCTGTTTTGAATCATAGTTCTGAGAGTGCAGAGCCCACATTCTTGTTCATAGACAGCCATCTTATCGCTCATATGGTGGAAGGGGAGAGAGAGCTCTTTGAGGTCTCTTTTATAAGTGTACTATTCCCATTCATGAAGGCTCCATGGTCATGACCTAATCACCCTCCAAAGGCCCCACCTCCTAATACCATCACATTGGATATCAACATATGAATTTTGGGGGGATACACTCATTCAGTCTAATTCTATTCTCCGTTTGTACTACTTTCCTGTTATTTGCTCCATTCTAGCCCCATTAATTTTCTGTCAATTCTTGGAACTTGAATATTCCAACCAACCTCATTCTCACCTCCGTACCTTTACAGTTGCTATTTCCCCTGTCTGGTTTGTTCTTCATATAGATCTTCATATGGCTGGATCCTACTTATTAAGTGTTCAAAAACAGTTTCCTTAGAGTGATCTTTCCTGATCATACTATCTGTAATACCACATCCCCTAGTCCATGCTGCTCTATAATGTGTATTCTGTTTTGTTAGATTTATGACTCATCACTGTCTGTAACTTTTGTTTAATTTATCCAAACTAGACAATAATAGTAAATTCTATAAGAACAGGGATCATGTCTATATTTACTCATTGCTCTGTCCTTACTACCCAACAGGTCCATGATGCATGGCTGTATATTCGTGTACTATACAACTCTAAGGCCACCATTGACATAGATGATGATATTAAGAAGGACATTTGTAATAACTTTAAATGGAGTATAATCTATAAAAATACTGAATCACTATATTGTACAGCTGAAACTAATATTGTAAATCAACTATACTTCAATAAAAATCAACTATACTTCACTGAAATGGAGAAAAAAAAAGGGTGACAGTTGAACTTGGCAATGACTCGAACAAATGCTCACTTATTTCTTGAGTGCTTAGTACAATGTTGGACACTTTGTAATTAACTAGAAACATTTTTGGAATTAATTCCAAATTAATTTTAATTAATTAATTAATTCTAGTGGTCTGCGTGAGAGCAGATCTTGAGGATTCAAGGTAGGGGAGACTGCTTCTGCCAGTTACTTCTTTTTTTCTCCTGTTCTACAGTGTGAATACTCTTTATGATGAGTTTACATGGCAGGAGTCTTTAAGCAAGATAAGAATTCTCAGAATTTTATTATTATGATAAGCGCCAGCTCTGCCACAAAGAAAAACTGACAGAATTAAGTTTTTTCCAGTTGGACTCATCCTTTTCAGAGCAGACACTGCCCCTTTAATGAATTCCTTTTTCCCAGCAAGACTTTCCTTGAGGTTTATTTTAACAAGCTTTCACCCATAAGAATATGGACTCAGTAGCCAGGAAGCTCAGAATCCTTAGCATCAAATAGCTATGTACAAGCATCAGGCACTGGCACTGTACATAACCACAATGATTTCACAACAGGAAATATATTTGTTTTTCCATGGGGCTTTCTAAATTGGTGATTTGCAGCTCTGTTGGAAATATTAACTCTTCTCGCAATGGCTTAACAACTACATCACTAGCATATAATAGAAAGGTTTTTATAGGTCACGGTAGATTACCTTTCTCTCAAACAGCCTCAACTATGGATGAAGAATCAAAACAACTGTCCTTTATTCTCTTATAGGGGGCACTGATCTGACTCTGGCCATATACCATCTGGTTCTAGAAACCCATTTTTTTCGCCCTCTGGTTCATTTAATCCATCTTTCCCATTTATATTTCTCCTTGGTTCTACTTTACAGTCCTTGGTTCTTTCTCTTATTTTCTTTTATGAGAATTTGGTTAAACGACAGCATTTGATACCCTGAAGATACTGAGTTTCAACACAAACATAAAAACACGTTACTCATGGCTAAAATCTTGCTGACCTTTTTTTTTCCCATTTCTGAAGAGAGAAAGTTTGATAGGAAAAACATTTGCCCTTTTAAAGTCCCACTCTTATTGATCTGGGTTGCAAAATATAGGAAGCAAATGTTAATTTCTGTGGAAACAGTGATGTATTTATATATTTTCTCTATTAAAATGTTATCTTACTGTGCCCCACAGAGAAGAAGATACATTCTTTGTAGAAATGTCATCTCCATGATGTCTGCAACTTGCCTTGGAGCCTTCCAAAGGAGGTGGACAGGTAGACAATGTTTTTAATATGTGATTTAAAGATGAACCGTTGTTAAAAATCTCCCCCCAGAGTCATTTCAAGGGTAAGAAGAGGTAAAACAAACTTTCAAATAGATTTTACCAAGTAGAGGTCAGGGTAGGATCTGTTCTGTCTGAAGATGCTCATTACATATTTTAGAAAATCCAGAAGTCACTCACCCATTTTTTTAAAAAAGATACAGTAACAATATCCTATTGCTTCATATTTAGTTTGTGAAGTGCAGTTTGAAAACCAGTTATGTGCATTTGATGAAAAGCTGTACTTCCAACTATTTATTATGGAAAATTTTAAATATATAGCAAAGTTGAAATAATTTTATAGTGAATACTCATATGCCTATCACATACATGCTATGATTAATGTTTTTCTTTATTATGTATTTACCTATCTATCCATCTCTCTATCTTTCCATCAATCCATCTAATGTTTTTGATACATTTGAAAGTCAATTACAGATGTCAGTACACTTTCCCCCAAATACTACTTCACTATTGAGTTGTAAGATCATCTTACATATCCTGGATGCCAGTCTATGTTATGTATATATCTATATCTATATCTATATATATCTCATGAATATTTTCTCCAATCTGTGGCTTTCCCTTTCATTTTCTAATGGTGTCTTTAAAAGTGCAGAAATTTAAAATTTTGATGTAGTTATAATTTTTTCTTTTATAATTATCAAAATGCTATTTTTAAAATTCTGCAGTAACATGGTTTTTTTGGTTTTTTGTTTTTTTGGGGTTTTTTTTGCGGTATGTGGGCCTCTCATTGTTGTGGCCTCTCCCATTGCGAAGCACAGGCTCCGGACGTGCAGGCTCAGCAGCCATGGCTCACGGGCCCAGCCGCTCCGCGGCATGTGGGATCTTCCCAGACCGGGGCACGAACCCGTGTCCCCTGCATCGACAGGCGGACTCTCAACCACTGCGCCACCAGGGAAGCCCCATGGTTTTAATTATAAATTGAAAAGCAGATAGTATGGGTATGTGATTTTGTATCTCATGCAGAATTTGGCAGTCTGGTAGCTTGGGAGTATTTTCTATTTGTACTATTATTGCATGTATGAATTTATTTACGATAAATATACTTATGTGATACACAGAGAATATTTAAATTGTCAGGATTTGCTATTTCCCCATAACCTTTCTCCTCTCAATACTCTGAAGACTTGAAATGTTTACTTTCTTAATTGGTACCAGACCTTTGTTGAGGTGGGGGGTGGATGGGAGAGAGATATAAAGAATGTAAAGAATACAAATAATAGCCCAGGCTATTCTCTATGAGGAAGAGTGAAAGAGGGCAGAGGGGTAAGAAGGATAGGGAACAATAAAGGAAGGGTGAGGACAGGAGAGAAGAGGTAAAAGGAAAGAGCAGTCACTATCAGGAATGGGATTTAGGAAAGGGAGTGTGTAACAAATCGTTCGGAATCCTAGCTGTGTGCTGCCTCCATCTTTAAAACAAATCAACATGATCTTCAGTGCTTTCTGGAGGTTGGTTTCTGTTTGTGTGCATTATCATACTTAGGCTGTGATATATTTGACATCCTAAATTTTCATGGAGTTTATTTCCCACTCTTTGACATCTATGTATCTTACTGACACAACTTGAGTACTTCCTACTTTTTCTCATGTCCAATCACCATAAACTCATCAATACAATGGACTATCATAATGCTTTTGTGATATCCAGATGACTAATCTCCCTATGGACTATAATATTATAGACATCAGGAGACTTGGCATAGCACTCAAGTAAGACAAAGTTTGAGTGTACTTCTGTCTCTGTCAGATAGAAGTGAACTGCTCCATTATCTTTGCTGTTTGATGTGGAGACAACTATTCACCAGATCAATAGCTGTATATCAGGAGTTAGAGATGTTTTGATTTGTTCCAGGAAAAAAAGGCCCATAAAATCCAGCAGCTTTGATTAGAATTAGTACCTCATTATCTTATGATAATCAACAATCATTGTCCATGACTTATTTGCCTTTTTTACAGGCCAAACAGATTATTTAAATGGAGCAGGTGATGGAGATTACCATCTGCGTGGTTATTTTAGTCTCTGCAAATTCCCCAGATATGTGCTATTGCTATTTTTTGGTATTGTTTTCATGTAGGGACAGTTCCAGGAGCTTCCACTTGGCCCTTCCTATGTATTTTTTTCCAGTTGTGGCAAAATATGCATGACATAAAAGTTACCATCTTAACCATGTGTAGGTGTACCATTTAGTGGCATTAAGTACATTCACGTTGTTGTGCAACCATCATTACCATTCATCTCCAGGACTTTTTTCATCTTCCCAAACTGAAACTCTGTACCCATTAAACAACACCTCTCCATTCATCACTGCACCCAGACCCTGGCAATCACCATTCTATTATCTGTCTATATAAATTTGACTACTCTAGTACCTCATATGACTGGAATCACAGTATTTGTGTTTTCGGTTCTGGCTTATTTCATTTAGCATAATGTCTTCAAAGTTCATCCGTATCGTAGTGTGTGTCAGAATTTTTTACCTTTTAAGGGTCATTAATATTCCATTGTATGTATATACTACATTTTGTTTTTCCATTCCTCTGTTGATGGACATTTAGGTTGTTTCCATCTTTTGGCTATTGTGAGTAATGCTGCTAAGAACATGAAATTACAAACATCTGTTCAAGTCCCTGCTTTTAATTCCTTTGGATATATACTCTGAAGTAGAATAGCTAGATCGTATGGTAATTCTGTTTAATTTTTTGAGGAACTGCAATGGAGAAGGGTTCAGATTTCTACACATCCATGCCAACAATACTTGTTATTTATTATTGTTTTTAATAATAGCTATCCTAATGGATGTCAGGCAGTAGCAGTTCTTAATAGCACTTACCTTGGTTGAGAGTTCTATCTTTTTCCAAGTATGTGTACTCCAAAAATACATTCAGATATGGGGAAATATAGTGTAGGTCACTGCACAGGATTTCTAGTGAGGTGAACTTGTGTCAAAATTCCAGTTATCACATGGCTTCCATAAGCCCTGTTATGACCTGAAGACCACAGTGATGTTTTGGAACCTCAGGTGTGTAAATTTATCTTAATAATCTCTGAAAAATTCTGAGTTTTCCACTTTTCTTTCTAAACATTCCACCTGGAAAATTGTAAACCCCTTTGAGGTAGACCTGGAGAAAAAAAAAAAAATCACACTCTATACTTTTGACAGTGTTGCAGCAAACTTTCTGAAGCTATTGTAGCCACCTGATCTCTGGTTTAGCTCTGGGCGAGGCTGTAATTTTCATTCCTGGAAAATCAATGTAGGTTTCTACTCATTGTGCTTGAATTTTATTTTCATTTATACAGTTCAAGCCTGCTCATCAGTGTAATTCCCAGTGTAAATGTGATTTAATCTGTTACTGCTGGAAATCACTTTGGGTCAAAATACTGCCACTCTGCCCTGCTGACCTTTATGATAATTGCACTCACCTTGTTTCTCATATTAAATGCTACCACTTAACCTCTGCTACTCTGTAACCCCATATTCCTGTTAAAAGCACGGGGCCATTTCATTGGTGCTATCCCGCATTGTCATCTTTAGCCCACAGAAGACAGATGCCACAGAGGTTTTCAAGGATGCTTGTATTTGTCTCATCAAAGAATGTCTTAATGTCTTGAAGAAGAATGTTATCGGTGACCTCTGTGGGGGCATAACTGTGGGATAGTTGAGTGGGTTTTACATAATTAATCCACTCCAACATTCTCATTTTAAGTACATGGATTCCTCTGTCTACATTCCGTCAGATAAATTATGGCATCTTGCCCTCTTTGAATGTTGCTGACTATTGAATCTATGTTTCAGTCAGCCAAACAAGCCAAAGATTAGAGTCAATTCCATCAGCTAGAGCTAATACTTTGAATCTCAGGTAAGTTCTTCATAATAAATTCAACCCCTTCCAACTTTATATTCCATCTTCCTCAGTCTAACACTTATAAAACATATGCCAGGGCTTCCCTGGTGGCGCAGTGGTTGAGAGTCCACCTGCCGATGCAGGGGACACGGGTTCGTGCCCTGGTTCGGGAGGATCCCACATGCCGCGGAGCGGCTGGGCCCGTGAGCCATGGCCGCTGAGCCTGCGCGTCCAGAGCCTGTGCTCTGCAACAGGAGAAGCCACAACAGTGAGAGGCCCGCATACCGCAAAAAAAAAAAAAAAAAAAAAAAAGCAAACAAAACATACGCCACACACACATTCTACAGGTTTCTGCTGATACACATTAGCAGGATATAGCATTTCTTTTTATGTATATGCTAACTCCTACCAGGGTGGACATTATACTTGCCTCCTGGGCCCTGCTGGAATCTGACTGTAGTTATAGGTTAGGATGCAGTAAGTGCTGATGTGGGTGGGTCTTGAGAAAAGTAGAAATTTCCTTGAAAACTAACCTATTTAAATGAGGTCTTTAGAGATGTGTTAAGCAAGGGAAGGTTAGTTTCCTCAAATGGGGAGGAAGAAGGGTGGCTTCCATTGGTGAGGAAACCACAGGAAGATTTGGGTTAAAAATTTTCATATTAATCTGAGTCTGCTTACCTGCACTTATCCTAAATACTCAATATATCCTTATCTTAATACCCAACTCTTCCTGATCAATGTCCTGATATTAATCTGTGAGACTTAGCACAGATGTACATTGAACTTGCATTTTAATTCTGCAACCCACACTTTTAGATTTGAAGCTTGATCCTCAGCCATGTCTGCTGTATGGCTATAAGACATGAGAAAATTTTAAGGCCCTCAGTGTGGCTCTCTGTGTCTTCCCATGCCTCGATCTGAGAGTTTAAACACCTATCACCTTTTAACATTAAGTTTAAACATTTTCATTTTGTAAGCTCTCTGGTGCCATAAGAAGCAGCTAATGGTCCCCGTAGTGCTTGTAGTTATTACTGCCATAATAGACAAAATCAGCTGCCACTTGACGTGTAAAAGTATTGTCTTCAATTGGCAACATGTTCAAAGCAAATATTGCTGGTAATTTCTTTATTGCTTCCACTACTCGAAAGAAGCGCTTGTCTTTGCATTGGCAATGGAGTCACTACTACATTCAAGCTCAGAACCTTATTCCAGAGCCCCATCTTGAGCATCTTTTTCCTGGGATTACTCATGCAGGACAGGAAATCTGCTTCAGGAAGTTTAGAAAGTAGTTTTTAATAAAAGGAGCTTGTTTCAAAAGTTATAAAAGCTGGAGTCAAATGAAATAGGAAGGCAACCTAGAGTTTGGAAAGACTGAATCCCCTAAGCAGAACTGTAATGAATGTAGAGACTGCTGGTGGGTGCTGGGAACATGGAGGGAGAAGCCCTTGAGCAGGAGGAATTGGACGCATGAGGGAGACGAAGCCTCAGTTGTATGTACAACTCAAAGAAAGAGGTCATTCTGGGTTCTCCCCTATCCCCTTCTTCCAAACTCTCACCAGTCCTTCCTTTACTCAGAATTAATTGGAAGCTAGTTGTCAGTGAATCCTGGGAAACCGAGATTTCAGGAGTCAGTCCTCTAAAATAAAAATCAGAGCTGGAAAAAGAGAAATAGTCTTTAAAAATTATTAACACAAATATGCCATCCCTTTTCAATAACTTCTCACATTCCAGTTCACTTGTTCAAACACCCCACCACTATGATAGTACTTTGAAGCAGGTCTGTTTACTCCCTTGCTCTCTCCTGATACTGCCTTTGTATCTCTCCTTACTCTCTTACATTCCAATGTCCATTATCTAATAGTGTGTTTGTCCCTACCCCGTTCCAGTGTCTTTTAATTATGTTGGACCAACCCAAACCATTGCTTTCTCTTTTCTTGATCTCCAGCTTTCAAAGTCTTCCCAAGTAAAGTGTATAATAGTTTAGATTGTTTCCTTTATAAATTCATGATCACTAAACCTAAAAGATCCTTTAATATTGCCCTTTAATTCTGCTACATTAATCTGGACCCATCATTTCCCACTCTCTACAGTGCGTTCTCTCTTTCTGCACTATTCTTTTTTTTTAAACATCTTTATTGGAGTGTAATTGCTTTACAATGTTGTGTTAGTTTCCGCTGTATAACAAAGTGATTCAGCTATTGCACTGTTCTTAAATGGCCATGTCCCCACCATTTGCTATAATAGCAGGAGATAATCTCTTTTAATTCACAGAAAAGAAAAGAAAAGACATTAGGAGAACTTTCCTCTTAATGAATATAATAGAATTACTACATCTACTCCCATCTTTGTCTCCTTTGGTAATTTAACAGAACAGAAGCTCTATTCCTACTAAACCCAATTCCCTTACTCGTGATTTGGATTGTGTCACCTTCCACTCTCTAAGGATCCTTATTTTGTTCAATACCTTCTCTAATCTGGATCTTTTCCACTATCTTTTTTAAACATTCTAAAATCTTCCAAATTGGGAAAAATAATAAAGAAGAGTAAAGCAAAAGAGAAAAGCAAAACCAAACTCACCTTTCTCCACCTGACTTCTGTTACTAATTACCACACTATCTCTTCTTCAGAGGCACAGTTTTTAAAATAATTCTTGAAAATGTTTTTCTATATCTTGGCAATTGTGAATAATGCTTCAGTGAACATGAGAGTGCAATCTTTTTGAGATCCTGATTTCAGTTCTCTTATACATATATATATACACACACACATGCATATACATACATAAATCCATTCAGAGGTAGGATTGCTAAATCATATGATAGTTCTATTTTTAATTTTTTGACAAGCCTCCATACTGTTTTCCATAGTGACTATATACCATTTTGTATTCCCACCAACAGTGTACAAGAGATCCAGTTTCTCCCTATTCTCCCCAGTACTTGTTACCTTTGTATTTTTGATACTAACCATCCTAACAGGTGTGAGGTGATATCTCTTTGTGATTTTGATTTGCATTGCCCTGATGCTTAGTGATGCTGAATACCTTTTCATATACGCTTTGGCCGTTCGTATGTGTTCTTTGGAAAATGTATATTCAAGTTCTTTGCCCATTTCTTAATCGAGTTATTTGGTTTTTTGCTACTTAGTTGTGGGAATTCCTTACAAATTTTGGATATTTACCCCTTACCAGATACATGATTTGCAGATATTTTCTCCCATTCCATTAGTTGCCTTTCCATTCTGTTGGTGGTTTCCTTTGCTGTGCAGGAGCTTTTTATTTTGATGTAGTTCTACTTGTCTATTTTTGCTTCTGTGGTCTGTGCTTTTGGTGTCATAGCCAATAAATCGTTGCCAAGATCAATGTCAAGAAGCTTTTCCCAAAATGTCCATCGACAGATGCATGGTTCAAAAAATGTAGTATATATTTACAATGGAATATTTTCAACTTTAAAAGAAGAAGGAGGTTCTACCATTGTGGCAACAGGGATGAGCCTGGAGGACAATACACTGAGTAAATAAGCCAGTCACAGAAGGACAAATACTGCATAATTCCATTTATATGAGGTATCTAAAATAATCAGACTTCCTGGAAGCAGAGAATAGAATGTTGGTTGCCAGGGGCTGGGGAAAGGGAGAAATGGGGAGCTGTTGTTCAACAGGTATGAATTTTCAGCTATACAAGATGAATAAATTCGATAAATCTGCTGTACAAAGAGTGTAGTTAACAATGGTGTTAAGCACTTAAAATTAGTTAAGAGGGTCGATTTCATGTTAAGTGTTCTTACCACACACAGAAGAAATGGGACACAAGGAAGCTTTTGGAGGGGACAGATATGTCTATTACCTTGATTGTGTTAATTGTCTCATGGGTTTATGCATATGTCCAAACTCATCAAATAGTATACATTAAACATGTGCCATTTTTTGTGCATCAGTTGTACCTCCATAAAGCTGTTTATAAATGTTTATCTATATTTGACATCTTCACTTTATTACTTCCTTCTCATGCTTCAACCCACTCCCAAATTACTCCAATAAAAAGTTACTTCATAACTTATTTCCAGATCCATGGATGCGATGTGAAAATTTTATCTCCTAGTTACTTGACCTGTAAGTAGGATTTGCTTCTGTCTTTGAGACTTGATTTTCCTTGACCCAAAAACTCCTCTGGTTTTCCTCTAATCTCTGTGGCAGTTCATTCTCTATCTTCTTTGCAGGTACATATCCTTCTCCTCAGACATTAAATGTTGAAATTCTTCAAAATTCGGTTCTAGGCCATTATGTCCTCTCACTCTAGAACTCGTAATATGATTTCACAGAAACACACAGCTTCAGTTACCAACTCCATAAAGTTTGGACATTTGTGTACCTGAGACCTCTAATCTGAATTCTGTAAATCCAGTTGCCTATTTAACATCTAAATCTGTTCATTAAAAATATACATAAAGCTAAATACTCATGGTCTCCCTAAACTGCCGAATCTCTCCTCCTTCATTTTCATTTGTCTTAGTGTGTAGTGACACCATTCACCCAGTTGTATAAACCAGGCACCTAACAATAATCCTTGAGTTCAACCTCTCACATCAGCCACTATATCCTATCCATTATCAGTCTTATCCATTTTACCTCCTAGATACTTCCTTAATCTATCTAATGTTCTCTATCTACTCATCATTGTAAGTGGTAAATTAATGCATGAATATAAATTTCCCTGATTGCTTTGCTTGGTACCTATAGTTTTTATGGCATAAAAATTTATATAAAAAAACCCCGTTCATCTTCCCAATATCTTCCCTTCTGTTCCTCCATCCTCCTGTCCCCATGTCAAGCAAGTATACAGGACTCCCTAGAAACCTCTTCCTCAGGAAATATGCCATTTCTAAGCATCCAGGTGTGAAGGAGGAGATTACAAGGCAGTTGGAGGATTAAAAGCCAGTGAGTACAACAAGCACTGCCTGACACTACCTTGTTACTGGATAGAGCCTTGGAGCTGCACCAACTCATTAGAGGGATGTAGTTGAGAGAGATATAGGGAAGGCATATAATACGCATGGTGTATCTATCTCATGAAATATTTCAGCATCCCAAACATTATACAGGAACATTTATAAATGGGACATGAAGGTACGGGTGTCCCGGTCTCAGAAGACCAGAAGGACCTCCACAACACTTTCATGTTACAGGGTTTTTATACCACTGTGGTTGTATAAGGTACATCTAATAATGGCTGAGTCTAAATTCTCTACCTGCTCAGTTATTTAAAGAATTAAATTCATTTAAATCAAGGGAAGAAACAGTAGGTTTATAGCAGCTCATAACTGCTTACTTTTTAAAAAAATTTTATTTATTATTTTTGGCTGTGTGTTGGGTCTTCGTTGCTGCACGTGAGCTTTCTCTAGTTGCGGAGAGTGGGGGCTACTCTTCGTTGCAGTGTGCAGTGGGCTTCTCATTGCGGTGGCTTCTCGTTGCGGAGCATGGGCTCTAGGTGCGCAAGCTTCAGTAGTTGTGGCGCACGGGCTCTAGAGCGCAGGCTCAATAGTTGTGGCACACGGACTCTAGATTGCAGGCTCAGTAGTTGTGGCGCATGGGCTTAGTTGCTACGCGGCATGTGGGATCTTCCGGAACCAGGGCTGGAACCCGTGTCCCCTGCATTGGCAGGTGGATTCTTAACCACTGTGCCACCAGGGAAGCCCCTTAACTGCTTACTTTATGTAGAAAAGCTGTCACCAGTATATGGCAAGAACTTTGCTTGTATAATTTTCACTAACTGGTATAATACACCTTCTACAAGAAAACTGAAAAAGAATGAATTAGGGAGCAAAACATTTTTATCCTTTGAGCCATTCTGTTTTTAAGGGTTCTTGCAAGCTCTGATGTTTTATCTCTGGGAGAAAGAAAAAAAAAATTTTAATTGGAAATTTAGAGATTTTTTTTTAAACCTAAAATGAAAGATCTTGGTAGTAACTGAGTGTATAGTATTGTGTCATATGCTTTATCATTCAATTTATAGAACTAATTGCCCATGTGTTCCTATAATAAGGGAGGAAAAATAACGGTTTTAGTCCCATTATAGATATTGCATGATAAAAGGGGAATGATGACCATCTCCATTTCCAAAGGGAGAACAGGAATTCAAAACATGCTATGCCATAAAACGTTTAATTCAGCATTTTAAAATATTTTGAGCATTTTGAACTCAGTGTTTCTGTAACTTCTAAAAAAGTATAATGTATATACATAATTTCCACACATTTAAAATGAGTTGTTAAATTGTTAAGACCTGACTTCTTTCTCAAAATTAAGGTATGGTAGTCAGACCTGAGAATAGCCTCCAGAGGGCGACCAAGTTTCATCCCTGCCAACAACTGCATCAAAATTTAACATTGCTTCCAACAAAAGCAAGGACTTTCTAAAGTTAAAATTCGAAAAGCCAGTGATAATAGTTAATCCTTGAAAAAATACCATGACCCAAAGTCTGACTAGCTCTGCAAATATTGGTTGTTTAAGAAGGAGACCACCGATAATTTGATGGTTTAGGAGAGCAAGGGCCTTTGAATCTAGACAAATCTCACAAAGCTACTAGATCAGCAGAACTTGTCATCAGTTCACGCATGCTCTAATTTTCCTGCTCACTGAAGTCTACCTATTCTAAGCACCTTGTATTAGCAGGGTTTGGCTCTTGCATTTCAACAGACGTAAGGCCTTAAACTCAAGGGTCAGCTCTACAATTGGTTGATATATTACTTTGTAAACAGAGTTTCATCTACGGAATGGGATAAATATCTTCCTTATGTCTCATTGTTTTGTGAGTATTAAATTAGATAAATATATGAAAATACTTGACACAATGACTGGTAGGTCAACTTACTTTCTGCCCATTTCTTTTGCCCTTCCTTTTTTTCTCCTTAAATTGAGAAAGATAGGATCTTATCATGTCATTCACTTCAATGTTTTAGTGCTATATCACTCTTCCATTACTTTTCCCCAAAGTATATTTTTAAAAATCTCACAGAAATAAAGTAGTGATTAAGTTTAAAAAATTATTTCTCAATCCCTAGACAGAAGTATATCTAATAAAAGTAGGTTTGTTAATCCTTGACTGATAATGACTAGAAAATAAAGAAGTATTTCTAATTGGGCAATCCATCCAATTGGCTCTCACCGTGTACCAATGGATTATTTTTTTTCTACGTGTTTCATCTTTATTAAAGCTACAACACAGAGAACATTAGTTGAGTTTACCTTGTAACTGCCCTTTCTCATTATTCCTGACCTGTATCTACCTAGCAGACAATTACTTTTGATTCTTCTGATAAAGTTTCTAAAGCATTGCTTTTCTTTACTCCTATAGATCATACCTTTATAAAATAACCTTCCTGAAGGTAATGCTAATTTTAACTACTGATCAAGATGGCCTTAATGTTTCCCTCAGTTTGGCTAAACTTCAGACAGGTTTTTTCTTTACCATAGGCCCTTAACCTCCCTTTTCTGAAAACATTTACTTTAAGAAACTTGAAATTGTAAATTCTTTCTCTGCCCCTTTGAGATGTAAATTTTCTCCTAGTCACTTGATAATCTTCCAACCCAGAAATGTCTTTCTCAAGGACCTGGGAGTCAGCTCTTTGAAATATAACCTTCAAGAAAGGTACTGCCCCTAGTTCCCAGTCTCTGTGGGGAGTATAGGAGCCTAACTTTGATAAGAGCCAAAGCAAACAGAGATGGTCTAATTATATTGACCAACCTCTTCCCCAGCATCCTCTACTATTTTTCCTACAACTCATCCTGGCATCTAAAAACTTCCGTGCCTTTTGTTTCAGCAGAACGGAGTTCAGTCTCTCTCCCCTATTACAGAATCATCTTGAGTAAAGTACTCCTTGCCTGTTTAACCATCTGGTGCAATTTTTCTTTGACATCACTCCATCACATACTCCAAACTGCCTACCACTTTCAGAGTAATCTTATAAAACTTTGTATATGTGCTGCTGAAGTGAGCACAATCTTTATAGAACTTTGACTCACTCCCTATTTCCTGTGGCATGAAGCCCACCATTCAAACTTCTCCACAGTCTTATACCTTCCAAACTCATTAGTGTTATCTTCCAATTCCTGAATTCTCTCCTCCAATAATATTAGTACATTTTCTTCCTAAACGTGGCTAACATTTCCCCATTTTGAGATTTCATGTCTATTCTAATTTTTTTAATATTTGGAAATTTTATTATACTGTATTTGCCTATAACAAATAAAATAGAAATTGTTTCAAGTCTTTGCAGATAAATTTAGTACAGGGTATTAAGAACACCAGTGATGAAACTTCTGAGAAGTAAAGAAGGGCCACCTAGATAATGGAGTGATTAGTAGGAACAGGAATTTACTTTTACCCCTATGCTGGAAAGGCAAAGTTAAGGAGAGGGTTGTAAAGGAGTCCAGGGCCAGGTTAAATGATCATCAATGGCAGACCATACCAGTTCTGTCTCATTGGAGTTGGAGCCGTGGAAGTTACACAGTTGCTGCTGGAGAATCTTCACAAAGTAGAGGAAGAAAGGGAGAAATCTCGTAGCTTATCCCTAAACTCCCATATACCATCAGTTGCTTCTTTTTGGCTGCGCCTGATCAGAAGTAAGCTTCCTGTATGAGTCTGCTATCATGTGATACAAAACAGATTCAAGAAGGAACAGTGACTACATTCAAGAAAAAGCAGTCCAAAACTAGTATTTTTGCTTGAATGTTGTGCAACAGTCTGTTTTCTGTATTTTTTCTAACTTTATTGAGATGTAATTGACATATGGTATTGTGTAAGTTTAAGGTGTACAACTTGTTGGTATGTTACATGCTGTGAAATGATTACCACAGCGGAGCTAGTTAACACAACTCCATTACCTCACATAAATACCATTTCTTTTTTTCCGTGAGAACATTTAAGATCTACTCTCTTAGCAACTTTAAAGTATATAATACAGTTCTGTTAACTGCAATCACCATGCTGTAGATTAGATTCCCAGAAATTCATCTGCTAACTGGATATTTTACCCTTTGGTCAACATCTCCCCATTTCCTCCAACCCCAACTCCTGGCAACAACCATTCTATTCTCTGTTTCTCTGGGTTTGGCTGTTTTAGAGTCTACAATTTAGTTATATCATACAGTATTTATTTTTCTCTCTCTCACTTATTTCACTCATCATAATGCCCCAAGGACCCATAAATGTTGCAAGTGGCAGGATTTTCTTCTTTTTCATGGCTGAATAATATTCCATCTATGTACATACCACATCTTCTATATCCATTTATCCATGTATGGACACTTTGGTTGTTTCCATTTCTTGGCAATTGTGAATAATGCTGCAATGAACGTGCAAGTGCAGATATCTCTTTGAAATAGTGATTTCATTTTCTTTGGATACATATATACCCAAAGCAGGATTGCTAATATATGCTAGTTTTCTTTTTAATTTTTTGAGGAGACTCCATATTGTTTACCATAGCGGCTGTACCAATTTACATGCCCACCAACAGTGCACAAGGGTTTCCTTTTCTGCATCCTTGTCAACATTTGTTACCTCTTAGTCTCTTTGAGGTGATATCTTGTTGTAGTTTTGATTTGCATTTCCCTGGTGATTAGTGATATAGATCATCTTTTCATGAACCTGTTTGTGATTTGGATGTCTTCATTGGAAAAAATTTTATTCAGTTCTGCCCAAGTTTTAATTGAATTGTTTGAAAATCTATCTATATCTATATCTATATCTATATATCTATATATAGATATATATATATATAGCCATTGTATGAGTTCCTTATATATTTTGGATATTAACACCTTATCACATACATGATTTGCAAATATTTTCTCCCATTCTGTAGCTTGCCCTTTCATTTTGTTGATTGTTTATTTTTCTGTGTAGAAGCTTTTTAGGTTGATGTCGTTATATAACAAGTTGTATAACAAGTTGTATATAACAGGTTATATAACAAGTTGTATTTCTCTTGGTGATTTTAAGATTCCCTTGTTATCTTTAACGTTGACATTTTAATTTTGATATTTCTTGGTATGGATCTCTTTAGGTTGATCTGCTTTGGAGCTCTCTGGGCTTCCTGTATCTGGATGTCTGTTTCTTTCCCCAGGTTAGGAAAAGTTTTCAGATAGTATTTCTACAAATGTTTTCTGCCCCCATTTCTCTTCTCCTTCTGGAGTTCCTATAAGGTGAATGTTATTCCATTTGATGTGCCATAAATCCCTTAAGCTATATTCATTATTTTCATTCTTTTTTCTTCCTTATTCTCTGATTGGATGAGTTCCTCTGACCTGTCTTTGAGTTCACCTATTCTTTCTTGTGCTTCATCTACTATATTTCTAAGTTCAGTTATTGCATTCTCCAGTTCTGTGACTTCTATTTGGACCTTTCTTATATCTTCTGTTTCTTCGTTGAAGTCCTCACTGTTTTCATCCATTTTCTTCTGAGTTCAGTGAGCATTTTTATGACCATAACTTTGAACTCTTTATCAAGTAAATTACTTATGTTCATTTCATTAAGATTTTTTCCTGAGGTTTTATTTTGTTCTTTTTTTGGAGTATAGTCCTCTCTTTCTTCATTTTGCTTGACTCTCTGTGTTGGTTTCTATGCATTAAGTGAAATAGCCACATCTCCCAGTCTTGAAGAGCTGTGTGACAGATGAACCTTGTCATTTAACCCTGTCTACTCTTGGTTGCCTTTCAAACCTTTGTGATTGTCTAAGCAGTTTATTTTTAATAGGCGTGGCACACCATCCCAGCAGTTGAGGGTGTGCCAAGACAAATAAGCATCCCAAAGGGGAGGATCTCAGGCAGCACCTAGATTCAGGTTGATAGGAAGCCAGAAAATTTGGTAACAGCTTTTAAAGAATGCAAATATATTCAGTCTTGTGAGATTGCAAGTGTAAGCCCTGCTGGGCCCCAGAAGCAAGCAACCTGAAGGCGTTCCCTGGGGAGCAGTCACAAGAAAACAGTGCTTCAGATAAGTGTACAAGCTGCATTCTGGGAGATACCAGTGAACTGTAGTAAGGCAGAGTGAGGGTGGAAAGATGGTACCCCCAGGCTACCTTCCCTGAGAGCACATCCGTAGCCTCTAGATGTGTGCTGAACCTGAAGCCTGCTCTTAAGTCTTGTCCCTACTAGCAAATAGGCCTTTTTCATGTAAAGGCTGGGGCTGTGTCTCAGTCTAATTTGTAATGGTACATCCTGGGGTGGTATCCTGCAAAGAACTGTCTCTCCAATTGTTACAGTCCCATGGGACCCAGAAAAGAAATCCCTGCTGGCCTCCAGAGCCAGGTGATCAAGGAGCATCCCCTGAGTGGAGGCCACAAAAACGGGATCTCCCGTCTTGGAGATTCTGGCTCTCTGGAGCACATCAGAAGGAAAGTGTGAAGATGATGCTTACTGGCTGGAGTGAGGCGGTGGGAAGAGTGCAAAGATGACACCATTTGAATAAAGGGAAAGAGGGAAAAGAAAAAAAAAGAAAAAGAAGAAGGAAAAAATATATATATAGCAAGACAGAGGAAGAGCAGGGAAGAAGGAGCCAGATGGCTGGAGCACAAAGTTGTCACCTGCAGGAAAGGAAAAAGGGGAAAAAAAGATGGCACCTTTCAGTTTTATCAAGGCAGAGAGAGCGCAGGAAGATGGCACCCGCCAGCCTGTTCCAGCAGGCCCCTGTTTCTCAGATTAATGCTTTAAAATTGGGAAGTGAATCTCTTTCACAAAAAGTCAGAGTGCTTTTCAAAGGGCTGCTTCTGCACTTGGCCCTCGGGCAGGTGAGTCTGTGCACAGGCCCTTTAAGAGCTGTTCCTCAGTTCACCACAGCCCTGTGGGTCTCATGGGATGTGCCTTGTTGGTCTTCAAAGTCACATGTTTTGGCGGTCTGTCTCTCAGGTGCCAGCCTTAAAATTTGGAGTGCCCAATGTGGGGTCCAAACCCTTCACCTCTCAGGAAGAAGCTCCAGGTTTTGAGTTCCTTCCTAATTGTGTGTCTCCACACCAAGGATGGGGTTTATGGCAAAATTGTGTCTCAGCCTTTCCTACCTGTTTTGATGTGGTTTCCCTCTGGTTTTCCTGATGTGAAGGGGTTGCTCCACCATCTTTTAGTTTTCTTCAGAGGAAATTTTTCCATATGTAGCTGTAGATTTGGTGTGTTTGTGGGAGGAGGTGGGTTCAGGATCTTCGTCTGTTGCCATCTTGAACTGGAACCTATTTAATATGTTTTAAATTTTGGGTTTCAATCGTTCAGTTTGTTACTAGTATATGGAAATATGATCAATGTTGGGTATTAATGTTTATGTATTGATTTTATATTCTGAGATCCTGCTAAAGCAAGTTATTATAATTTATTATGAGTCTACTTATACATTCCTTGGAATTTTCTATGTAGACAATTATGTCATCTGTAAATAATGACAGTTATATTTCTTCTTTTCTAATATGTATGCCTCTTTTTTTCCTTTTCTTGCTGTACTACACTAACTAGAATCTAAAGTGCTAAGTTGAAAACTAAGATAAGAGTGGACATTCTAACCTTGTTTTTGAACTCAGGGAAAAGCATTCATTCTTTCACCATTTCATGTGATGTTAGAAGTAGGTTTTTTGTAGATGTTCTTTATTAGGTTGAGGTAGTGACCTTCTGTTCCTAGTTTTCTGAGCATTTTTAATGTGAAGGGGTGTTGAATTTCATTAAATGCCTGTTCTGTATTAATTGGTGTGACAGTATGTGTTTCTTCTTTAGACTCAATATGGTAGATTACATTGATGATTTTTTACCATTGAACAAGGCTTGCATCCCTGGAATAAATTCCACTTGGTCATAGTCTATTATTCATGTGGATTCTGATGGTAGGTATTCTTGTGGATTTCTTCTAGTAGGGTAAATTATGGTTCCTCAAAAACGTCCGTGTTTAACCCCTCCTATAACAATATGTGAACGTTACCTTGTATGGAAAAATGGACTTTGCAGCTGTGACTAAGTAAAAAATCTTGAGATGAAATGATCATAAATTTTTGGGGTGGGCTATATATAAACACAAAGAGCTGTATAGGAGGGCCACAGGAAGAGTCAGAGTTGGAGAGACCATGTGATGAGGGAAGCAGAGATTAAAGTGATGCACTTTGAAGATGGAAGAAGGGACTAATTCCAAGGAATGCAGGCAGCCTCTAGAAGACAGAAAGGGAAAGGAAACAGATTCTCCTGTAGGGCTTCAAAAGGAACAAGCCCTGAGACACCTTGACTAATATCAGACTACTAAGCTGCAAAAACTTTCTTTCACAAAGGGTCAAGGAGGGCTGGGAGCACATATGTGCTGCCCACCTGGACAGAGGAGGACCTGTGAGGCTGACCTACAGATTCTGTGGAGGTGGAGAGACATGAGCCCCTTTCCTCTCCACGCTCTTTGCAGGGTCCAGCAGAGAGTCAGGCCACCTGTGGAAGCCTGCGGCCCCAGTATTGCATGCTGGTGGTGTAGGGGTCGTGTTCAGGGAGTCTCTGTTGTCCTAACACCTGCCTGGGTCCTGGGGAAGGAATCAGAACTCAGAAGCAGGAGAAGAGCCTTTGGCCAGCAGGGGAGGGGGGGTGAGGCCCAGGGCAGGTCCATAAAAGATCAGAGCATCTCAGTGCTTTAGGAGGAAGGGGCTTCAGAGGTGGGCCAGCACAGGCTGTGACAGAGGCTAAGCAGACTGGGAGGGGAAGCACTTCTGGGAGACAGCAGGGGTCTACTCCCTGCCCCTCATTGTTTGCTCCTCTCACTCTAATGAGCGGGTCATTTCCCCTGCTCTGATGAGTCGAAGTCTCTGCCGGCACCCACAGGACGGTGACTGAGGCCTCCACACTCCTCAGCATGGATCCCAGCTCCCACTCAGATCTGGGGCCACAGACACCTCTCCCACCCCCTGCTGCCCCTGTGAGCAAGCTGTTCTTGTGAAACGTGGTCATAGTTTGTTAGGAGGATCTGTTTTCTATGGGGATACAAACCAGTGTTGATACCAGTACACACACATGTCCAGCCATGGGTGGAAAGGGAAGGGACAGTAGTTCTGGGGTGTCTTTGCAGACCCGTAGGCCCCTAATGCCAGTCCCCACAGCCACAGCCAGATGGGTCCTCCTCCCTCAGTTGAACGAGATGCTGCTGCACAGAAATCCCACAAGTTCCACAAAGGGGCCCAACTGTCCTTTCCCTTATACACACCTTTAACGGGTGCCCCATGAATTTCCCCACACCCATTCCCCTTGTAGCACCCTCATTAGGATTAAGAGGTAGCGGCCTCCACCACTCTCCACATTGCAATAATCCCAGTGGGACTAGAGGATGCTCCCGCTACGATGAGGCAGACAGTCCTGTCCCCATGGCCAAGACTTTTCCTCTCTGGTCAGGCCACCCACACAGGAAACCCTGGATGAGCGGAGGGTCATCCCAGCGCCGTCGCCTGGCCACTTCAGGGAAGCAGAGAGAAGCTCCATAATGACAAGGGCTGTCTCCAGGCTCCATCCTAGAAACTGGTGAGTGTCCAGAGGGCGGAAAGGCACAAAAGCAGCTCTGCCTCCCCAGAAGGTTCAGGGATGCAGCAGATGGTACAGGTGCCCCAGAAGGGCCCTAGCCAAGCAGGCGTTAGAGAAGGGCATGATGAGGGGGTCCCTGGGGCAAGTGAGAGCTGTGCGTTCCCAGGAGCAGCCTGAGGAGTCCTTGTCTATGTGGAGGAAAGGTGTGGCCACCTGTAGATCCAGAGCTCCTGTGACCTCCCTCAACCTTCCTTCCTCTCAGGATCGCTCTCTGTGGAGCAGCTCAACACCAACAAGATGACAGTGGCCTGAGAGCATTTCCCACAAAAAACGATCTTTGTTCACAATTTACATACATCACTCCAAAGGTCCTCCTCCCACCCACACCTGGCCACACCCACCTCCCCCACCTCCCTAACCCCCCACAATCCCGCTCCCCCTCCCCACCCTGGTGGTCCTGCCCACCCTCCCTTCCCCCCACATCATCCAGGATCAGCAGTGGGAGGAGGAGGAGCCCTAGGCTCCCCTGGAGGGCTGGCCCAGCTGTTCCCTACTGGCTGCAGTGCTGCTTCTTCCTCCACCCACGCTTCTCTGTGACAAACGGGTCACGTTTTCTCTTTCCGGGCTGTGAGGGGCGAGCCAGCCCCAGAGCCAAGGCTGGCCTCCCAGAGACGCCGAGGCCAGCCCCGGGGATGGGCAGCTTCTCAGCAGCGGCTGGGCGTCCACACAGAGCCCACTTCCTCGACTTGGGAGCGGCTGGTGGAGCTGGGCTGAGGCCTCTTCTCTGAGAGGAGGGGGCCTAAGGAGCACTCTGGGCCCCCCAACCTCCAGGGGAGGCCAGGCCTGAGGCACGCACAGGACTCTGGGACAGCCAGAAAGGCAGCAGGCTCTGCAGAGAGCCAGAGAGGAAGGCCAGGCTGGAGAGCTCCTCGTCGTCCTCACTGGACCCGTCCCTGGGCCCTCGGGCCTCCCGAACAGGAGAGGCCTCTCTGAGAAGAGATGCATCCCTGGGTCCCAGTAGAGGGCCAGTGCGCCTTTGATCCTGGGGAGGGGAGGGCCGTCCGGCCCGGAATGGAGAGACCTCCTGATGTCCTCGACAGGGAACAAAGACTTTGGGCCTACACAGGTCAGTGTCTGTTTGGATGAGCCTATGAAGAGCCTCAGAATCAATCTCTGGTGGGCAGGCTTCATCACTGACCCCTAGATGGGGGTCTTGGTCGTGCCTGTGGGCACCTTGGCCGGCGTCAGACTCGGAAGGACTTGAGCGCATTCCGGGTGCACTGTGACTCGGGGCTGCCCGCACACCGTCGTCCTCTTTCAAGGCCAGGAGTCGTTTCTGCACCAGCTGGTAGGAGGGAGGAGGACAGTGACGACTCCACACACACGTGTGAGAGGAGGGGCACTGGGCAGTGGGACAATGGCCCTGGGGGGCAGGAGGGGACGGGCGACCCCAGGACTTGAATCCAAATACAGACACTGTGGCAGTCCTGCCATCCTCCTGCACCTTATTCCCAGCTTTGTGTCTTTCCCACCCCTCCCAGATCCCCATCCTCTCCTTCCTTTCACCCTGCACTGCACCCACCCCAGAACGGGCCCTTCCGCATGCCAGGCGTCCCAAGCAGGGGAGGGATGGACAGTGCTATGTGGCCCTCCTGTTCTGGGGCCCTACCTCTCCCCTGTTCACTGGGGTCCCTCCGTGCCCTGGTCTTCCTGGGTGTCCCTTGTGTCGCCTGTTCTACCGGGGATCCCTCCCTCCTCTGGCTCCCCGGGTCATCTGGGTTCCCCTGTCCCCTGGATCACCTGGGGTCCCCCTCCCGTGGGGTCCCCTGGCTCCCTGAGTGTCCCTCTCCCTCCCCTGACTCACTTCTTCTGGGGTGAGCCCTTCCTCCTGCTCCAGCTCCTTCTCTAGGGCCAAGAGATCCAGCTGTGGGTCTGGGGAAAGCAAATATGCCAGGAATCCAGGGTGAATGACTGCCTCCACCTAGAACAGAAAGAAGAGGCTGTGAGCATCCTTGGCCAGGAGTGGCCTGTGAGGCAAGAAGACCAGGAGGGAAAGTGAAAAGCAGAGACCCACCCCACTCTCCTCCACAAGGCAGGGATGGTCAGCACGCACACACACACACACACACACGCAAACATGCACATACACAGTCACACACAAAAGAGCACATATACAGAGACACAAACACAGACACAAAGGCATACACACAGATAGACACAAACATATACACACAAACATCTGCGTAAACCTCCCCTAACACCAGGCTCAGGAACAAGGAGCTGAGCTTAAGTCCCAACGGCCTGAGCAGAACCCAGATCTTGGGTGCTGAGCGTTCCATGCCCTGGCATCTTGTAGACCCCAGTCTCCAGGCCTAGCCTACTTTGGTGACAAAGTCCTCCTGGGAACACAGCTTGTCAATGTAGCTTAAGAGATCCGGGTCCGAGTAGGTGCCGTCCTCTTCCTGCTGCAGCTCATTTCCGTCCTCTCCCCATTCTCCATCTGAGTCGCCTGTGGCTGAGTGGACAGGCCCCACCAGCGCCTCCATGATGTCCATATACTCCCTCACAGCCTCAGGTGGAATCTCCTCGGGTGCCTTGGGCTCCGGGGGTCGCTGGGACCTGTGTGGCTTCGGGCGGGAGGGCTGGGCGCTGGGGCCGGACATCCTGGGAGCACAGGCTGAGGCAGAGCAGGAGGAAGGGAAGGAAGGTGAGGGGCTCCCGGTCCACCTCCTGACCACCGAGCGCACGCTGGTGAGGGCATTGTTGGGGGACATTGATGTGGGTGTGGGGGTTCAGGGCCACCTGAAACCTCATGCACAGTTGGAGGGGGGAGGTAAGGGGGGCATCTAAGAGAGTCACATGTAAGGAAGTGGGGAACCTCCAATTTTCCAGGGGTGTCCCCATCAAGCCCACTTCTTAGGCAGACTTGGTGTGCAGTCCTTTGACAGGGAGGTGTGAGAGAAGTTACAAAATTGACCAAGTCAATACCCCGTCGTGACAAAGGGCATCTGAGACCCCACCCCCGCACCCCCCGCCTCGGTGGCTGTTTTGCTTGAAAGACCAGTGCCCCTGTCTTGAAGGAAAATGATCCACATGGGAACAGTGGCCAACCCTAGGCCCCTGTTACCTGTGCGTTCAACTCCAGTGGGAACCTGGGTGGCTGGCTGAAGGCCCACTTTTGGGGCTGGGGGCCCCCGAGGATCCAGCTTCGGTGGGGCTGGAGGAGGCAGGCCCTGCGCGCACTGCATCCACTGCAACTGCTGAATCTGCATCTCCTCCTCTGCCTCAAATTGCATGAACCTGGGGGGTGACGGAGGCACAGGCCACCCTGAGAAAATGGCCTGGGTTCTGGAGCCCAACAAAGGCAGCCAAGAATGAGGGATTGGGAGAGGATGTGCCTTGGCGCTGTCAAGGCCCTGCGAGGTGCTGTCCACAGCAGAGAGCTGCTCCTGGAACTGATACAAGATCTGGGACCCTTCCTGCCTCACCAGCACTGGAGAGCATTCAACAGCATAGACCCAGGTCGCTGCACTGAACCAGGTCAACGGGACACATGGCTGACCCAGGGGGTACCCTCCTCATGCCCCCCCGTCCCCATCCAGAACCACATGAAGGGCTGACAGCCAGAGTCTGGAACAGGCATGTGTTCCCCACAGGGGTCCTTGCCCGAATCCAGGACCCTGGGTTGGGACTGAGAGTCCTGGAACATAGACCTGGAGACAGGGCTCAGGACAAGCTGGACGATGTGGATGCTGAGCTTAGAGGACAGGCCTTCCTTTCCTCTGAGAGGCGCTTGTTTGTTTGGCTTTGTTTCTTAAACCAAGGGGATTACCGTGGAGCAAACACTGGAAGGGCCAGAGACCTTTGGACTGACGACAGCTGGCTTCCCCAGCCCCTTCAGGGATGCCAGGGTACCCACTCAGTCCACTTTTCATGAGGAGAGGGGGTCCCAAATCTATGTCAGTGGCCGCCGTCAGCCACCATTAAGGAAGCAGCAGGCTGGTGGGTAGAGCTCTTTCCCGGCCCAGCCCATATGGCCAGAGTTGGACCCCTACTGGACTCACAGCTTCACCCTGCCCCGTCCTGAGACCTTCATGTCAGGGCAAGGGTAGGTCAAACTCAGGGGAGGGCAGAGCTCCTGGTGGAGGAAGGACAGAAGACCCAAACTCTCAAGGTGAGGGAGGGGTTTCTGGAGGACTGTAGGGCCTCTGGGCTGCGGGGTCCCTGTTCCGAGCGACAGCCCTTCTCCTTTGTCCTCTCTGATGAGCACCCCCACGGCCAGACCCTGCCCTCACCCACTCGCCTCACCCTCCACGCAGCCCCTGGGCCCAGGACGCTGACTCACTTTTGCGCCATCTCGTAGTAGATCATCCGGTCAGAGTTGCTAATGTGCTGCCATTCCTGCACGGCCCTGCACAGTCCCTCCTCCAGCTTCATGGTCGGCTTCAGGCGGGCCAGGGATCGAAGCGCTGGGCTGTAAGCACTCGGGGTCAGTCTCTGTGCCCAGGCCAGCCCCCACCTGCCTGACCCCACCCGCCAATGTGGACCACACATCACTCAACACAGCATGACTGAGCCACAGGAGGGTGAGAGGCAGGTGTCTGGGATGTGGCAGAGACAAGCCTTCCCGGCTACTGCCGTCACCGCCTCACACTCCCTCGAGGATGACCATCCACTCCCAGGCCAGAGCTGGGACACTGTGCCTTGGGGAGCCCTTTTCCTCTTCAAGGCTGCCTTTTCATAATAAAAATCACTATCATCAGTGAGGCGTGGCATGTGCCAGGCAATCTGCTCATACTTCATAGATTAGCCCAAGGAGTCTTCTGCACGGTCCTCTGAAGTGTGATTGTCCCCTTTTTACGAGGGACCGCAGGTTTAGGATGGAAATGCCTGCCAGGCTCACAACTCTAGCGGGAGAGAGCCCACGCCCTTAGGAGAGCTCTACCATCACCCTGTTCCTAGTGGAATTCTCCACATCAACGAAGTCCAGGCGTGCATTAAGCACACTCCTGGGCCCCGCCCTCCTCCCCCTCCTCCGAAGTGACCTCCCCCGGCCATGTACACTCAAGTCCTGTATGAAAGGAGACGGCAGCACAGGAGAGTGTGGCATCCACTCCTTGGCTCCTCAACTTAACACCACGACCCTCTCTGACTGCAAGTCTTCAGACCATATTACATTGAGAATCATGGAAGAACAAGCTGGCTAGACTCACAGGGGGGTGGGGTCAGTCGAGATAAGGCACATTTCAGTCATGATGTCAGGGACTGGCAGGCTCGCCCGTATGGCCGACAATGTGCCTTCCCATGGCATGGACATCGCCCTCACACCTTGCTTCCAGGATCCCTAGAAACCTAACCTGCGAGCCCATCCCCAGTTCCTCTTTATCTAAGAGCTCCGATAAGCTCACGACCCCCTGAGCGTTCACTCACATAAGAAAGCAGGAAAGAGCTTCTGCATCAGGACTCTGGGGAAGGTGTCTCCGGGCCAGTGGCTTGAGGCGCTGCCACCGTCGGAAGTTACTGTACACGCTCTGGTGGTTAGAGCAGTCATCCTGCGAGGCGTAGGGCTGGTTGGTGTCCAGGCTGCCCTCCCTGGAAGTGCCATGTGGCCATGGCCCAGAGTTCACTGGGCGAATGTTAGGGGCCATCTGGGCAGCTGGTGGTGGAGCTTGAGGAGGAAAGCCTGGGGTCCAGCCTCCTCTGCCAGCCTGAGTAACTCCAACAGCTGGAGCAGTCACAATGGTCTCCATCGCAGGGGTGGCTAAGAATATGGGTGCAGGACATGCAGCACTCACTCTGAGGGCCCCTGGAGCGCTCAAGTTGAGGGGGCCCTGAGGAACGATAAAGGTCTGAGTCTGGGGGGCCTGCACTGGCCTCCCTTGTGACCTAACTTGTACAGTGAAGTTGCAAGCCCCAGGGGCACTGGGGCCACAGCCACCGTTAGCCACCAAAGGCATCCTGGGGAAAGCTGGCAGCAGCAGGCTGCTGCCAGGAGGGAATGCGGGGGCGATGAGAGGTGTCAGGTGCTGCTCCCAGGGTGGCCGGTGCTGGGTGCCAGGAATGGGTGGAGGAAAGGACACTGCCATGAAAGTAGACAAGGAGGCACCGGGGTTCATGGTGACATCCGTTCCCAGCACTGCAGATGCTGTTGAGGCAAAGGAAAGGAGTGAATGGAGGAGGAGAATGGGCAAGTGGGACTGAGGCTTTCTGCGGCATCAGAGTGTAAATCACAGATGAGAGACACTTGGACAGGGGAAACTGCAGTGGGCAAATGTCTTCAAGTGATTTTCATGCCCTGACCTCCAGTTGAGAATTATTCCACTGGTGACCCCACGCCCATCCACCAAGCTCCCTGACCCCTGCCTGCCGAGAAGAAATTGCCTCAGCAAGCACTCACTTGGAGAGCCTCCCTAAGGCACACCCTGGCACCTAAGCCTCACAGGCTGTCTCCCAAGACCTGGAGCTGTGTGGACATCCGCTCTGTGAGAAATGCCCCTCAGCTGGCGTACTAGCAGGTAGGGGCCTTCTGCAAGGTAAGTTCTAGGCCCCCAAAGGCCCTTTGTGGACAGGCACTGTGTAAAATATTAGGGCCCCACCTCCTCCTCAGTCCTCCTTTTCCTGATGCTCAGTATAAACCCCCTCTTTCTTTCCTAGCCTCACAAAACAAAACAAAATGCTGGAAAATCTCTCTAATGGAATCCTGATACAAACCCATGACACTGGCCCAGAAAGCACCTGCATCTCAGAACAACCCACAGCAGATACGTAACATGGGCCAGGTCCTGCCACCCCCTCCCCAGTGCCCACTGTCATCAGTCACTGTCACTGTCATCAGTCAGGAGTTCTGTTCCTAGGGGCTTGGGGTGGTCTCAGAAGTAGGCGCGTGTCCTTTAGATTCTGTCATTTCACAGCCAGTGATGGCTGCAGAGGATTAAACAAGGGCCAGGGAATTGTCATGTTACATTGGTCGTGGGAGTACAGACCGCCTGTGGTCCTTTCCCTTCCAGCTCCCAATAACGGAGAGACAATCTGAGATGCAGGCATAAGCCAGATGCCATGGCGATCAAGTTGTCTGAAACACATCCCCGTTCAGGAGAACAAAGTACACACCACGGTGCACCTAACGAACCAGAACAGATGTCATAGGACGTTTAACAGTAACACAGAAGATCATCTTCCTGATCCTGGGCTACACTCCTTCCCCCTTTAAAAGAGGAAGCAGCCTTCATAGACATTCCACCCGAACCAACCCCACTCCACATCTGTTCCCTGTCCATGAAGGAGTGACCTGAAATAGGAACAAACTCTTCCTCTCAAGGCAGCCTGAGGGTCCACCATGAGATACTGGACAAGATGAAGTAGGTCTGAAGTACTGCCATTCCACAAAAGGAAGAACAATTCAGAGCAACTCAGAACCTGAGCCCTCTGTTGCCTGAAGTTACACGTAACGGTTGCCCATCCCCTGTTGAATCCAAGGCAACAGTTACCTGAGCTGAGAAGTGAGCTCTGGGCTGGGAGGAGTGGACGAGGTGTGGGCTGCGGCAGTTAGAGTAACCCCCTGCCTAGCTCTCGGAGAGGACACTTCACTGCAGCTGTGGCCACACACAGCCCCATTGAATAGTTTTCTCACCAAGACCATCTCTCCCCACGGCCCCCTGAGATACCGTATGCTCCTGTTTAAATCCCTTTGAAAGATATGGTGAGGCAAGCTTCAGGTGCCTCCGGAACACAATACAGCTCTAGGCTTTCCTCATGACCCTCCCTGTGTCACCACCAGGACATCACACACATCCTTACACACACGTTTCAAAGTGGCTTGTCTCCCTTCTAGAAAGAATCAAACTGTCTGCTGCCATCCTTTCTCCATAGCCAGGGCAATTCCTCTTGATCCACCTCCAACGACCCCTCCTCCCCAGGGCAGTCTCAGGTTTCTTCAGGCTCCCCAGTCTCCCCAGGTGAAATGTCCTTTGTGCGTCCAGTGCTCTCTTCTCCCTCTACTTCAGTCCAACTATGTGCCCACAGTTAAGTGTAACGTGTGAACCCGAAGAATGTGAGGATGGCAGGGTCTCTGAGAACACACCCCCAGCCTATAGGCTTACCTCCTATTGAAGCCATCCTGCAGGCTTGGGCACGGACTACTGCTGCCTGGAAGCCTCAATGAGCAAAGTCAAGACCAGGAGCCAGAGAGCGACCTGCTTCAGCAAACGCTCGGGATCCAAGTCAACGAGGGACACGTTTGAAAGTAAACAGGAAGATGCGGGCTGAACCGTTCTGCGGTGGGGGAGGGGCAGAGGGCACGTGGGTCGGGGTGGCGTGCGCTGGGGGGACATTCCACGAGGGATCTGGCAGGTAGGCAAGAACCGGAAGTTCCTTCCACCTCCCACAGTGGCAACACAATTGGCGTGTGCCTCTTTAGGCAGTTTATAAACTGTTGTTTTGATTCACGGCACCGAGTTTGAGCATGACAGTCCCTTCCTTTCATGTCTTTATCCATCAACCTAGGTTTTTTGTTTTTTGTTTTGGTTTTTTTTTTTTTGCGGTACGCGGGCCACTCACTGTTGTGGCCTCTCCCGTTGCGGAGCACAGGCTCCGGACGCGCAGGCTCAGCGGCCATGGCTCACGGGCCCAGCCGCTCCGCGGCATGTGGGATCTTCCCAGACCGGGGCACGAACCCGTATCCCCTGCATCGGCAGGCGGACTCTCAACCACTGCGCCACCAGGGAAGCCCTGGAGCTTTTATAATGAAGGAAAACTTAAATGATTTGCAACCAGTAACTTCATACTAGAGGAATGGTGAGGCAAAATATTGTACCCAGGCACTCGAGAAAGGCAGGCTTCCTTGTTGTTTCCTCCCTTTGTTCAGTCATTCAACCAATTATTTACAAGATTCTCACTCATAATTCTGATACAGTATTTGAAGGACTCTTCTCAAGGCCACTGATACAAAAATTGCACTGTGCAAAAATTAGCCAGTCCCAATTCTGCAATCACTTTTGTAATACTTCAAAATCCTACACCCCACAGACAGAGATAATCAAATTAGACCAAATCTAAATTGGGAAGACCAGTCACAGGAGGGAGTATCTAAAAGTCCTTTGGATCATGATCTCTGACTATTCCTGCACAGAAGGTGGGGGCGGGCATTGACTACTGACAAAAAACATCTCTGGACATGCATCACAACACTTAGAAGACAGTTCATTTCCACTCAATCACGAAACATTAAAGAAACGAAGAGAGACCATGTTTGTGTCTTGTGGAGTTTTCAAGTCTGCACTTGGAGGCGCTTAGTGCTGTTACAGGTGAGGGGTCTTCAGAGGCATCCTGTTGAGTGAGAAACGCTTCTAATCTTGCATTTGACCAGAAAGCGGATCTGATGACTGACGTCTCTTCGGGAAGTTTTACAAAGTCAGGGCAGTGAGTCGATCCCGCTACTGGTTTTGTTGATGTTGTTGTTGTTTTATTGTCAACTGAAATTCTGCAAGATATTATCAAAAAGGAGGGAGGGAAAGTCAAATTGTTCCCATACTACCTGTTGAAATTGGCCCAGATTGTCAACTCTTTCTCAAAATTATTTTTTAAAAAAACCCAAAACCGTACAAAGGAAACACCTGTCAACACTGAGAAAATATATTCCAGTAGAGTAAGTGCGTTGGAAAAACTCTAGGAACGGAGTCAGGAGCCAGTATCTTAAGAGTGTTTCCCAGGTCTGAAATTCTTTGCTAGCATTGTTCTTTAACGGAAACTTCAGGTGTGCTAGGAAAAAGGACCTACTGTTTTTTGAAAGGCATTAACAAGAACCAAGGAACTGCAGTCCAAAGGGCATGAAAGTACTTGTACAGCGGAGCTCTCCAGAACTCTTTGTAGCTAAGTGCATGGGTTTCACGAGTGCAATATAAAACTCACGAGTGCACATTTCACAAGAGCTGGTTTTAAGAAGAGACCGTCACGAAGGTTCCCAGCGAGGAGCGTCGCCAGAGAAGTTCCGCAGCTTGCCCGACCCTGCATTTCTGTCCTCTCCTGCAGAGACCTCCGAGGCCCGCGCACCCCGCGCCTGCACGCCCGCGCATTCCTGCGCACGCCCACTGGGGCGGGGCTCTCGGGCACGCGGACCGCCGTCCTGCAATGGCTCCCGGCGTCTGTTGGGGCAGTTTGCTCCGGAAGGCAGGAGCGCATGCGCGAGCGCGGAGGGTGGGGCCCCAATGGCTGTCCGGCGGGGGAGGGGCCTGTCATGGCGGCCTCTAGAGTCAATTCTAGGAATCCTGAGGTAAGGGGTACGGGGACTTTTCACCCCTCAGGTGTCACCGCTCTGCGCTGTTGTTCACCCTGTGGGTTATTTGTGCCCTTGTCCCTGTAAGGAGACTCCCCACAATGTGGATTCACGCCCCCATAGAGCTCGATTCCCTTGAGATGTTTACCCCAGGATTATTGGCACCACTGGGGAGCCGGCTGCATGAAGGGTTCAGTGATTGCGGGGCCTACAGTGGGGGGTACATAGCGTGTGCGAGCTATTAAACAGGTGCCGTTCTAGTCTGCGCGTTGTGAAGAGTACAAAAGCTAGAGGGAAGTTCTTGCGAGTTGAAAACCCTCATCTGGTTCTGAAGGTGTAGCTCAGGTGATTGGAAAATGAGTGAAGATGGAAGGAACACACTCATCGTTTCACTAGTGTCTTCCTTCTTATCATAAAAACATCAGTCAACACTGATGTTCAAACTGCATTCTTTTGTCAGTGATGCGAGCAACTTTGCTGAATGTGGTAATAAACATGTATTTGTAGTCTGGTGTCAAATCATGATTGATTTGCAAGCATAGATGGGGTCTGTACATATTTAATTGGTTGGTGGGAATCTGATATGTAGTCAAATGTGTGGGTTGGTTTTGTCCGTGGATATTTGTGTTTGAAGGGAGGTCATGCCTGTGTTTTTGTGAAAGTGTGTAAGAGTGAGTGTTGTATTTGGAGGGTGTTGTGATGTGACGCAGGCATACTCAAGGAGTTGGTGGTTAGGTGTTTGTAATTTGGTGTTTGGGGAATATGTTTACATGTGTTTTTTTCACCCATGAATTTGGGGATTTGTGTGTGGCTCATGGTGGATTTGGAAGGATTATCTGCATATGCATAAGGGCAATGTCAGGAAAAGTAATGGTGTATATTACTTTGGGTGTCCAGTCTGTTTATTTTGTATATTTGGGGAATGTAGGCTGATCATTTGTATATTCAGGGCATGTTGTATGGTTATGGGGTGTTTGTGGGTGTGCATTTTCAGGAGCTGTCTGTGTATATTTGGATGTGTAGAGGGCAAGTCTGTGACTCTTTTATGGGGCTGGTGGATGTTGAATGTGTAGGTATGTTGTGTTTGTATGATCCTGTATTCTGCAAGATGGCAGAGTTAATTCTGTGTGAGAGGTTGGGAATGTGGGGTTGTGTATACGCCAGTAGTGTGGTACTGTATGTGTATTTGGAACAAAGGGCGTATAGGGTGACATTATTGCCTATTTGTAGTGTACTGGGTAATTGTGGTTCTATTTGGGACTTGTGGAGAGTTGTGTATTAAATGAGTTTGTGTGTGTATTCAAGGGGCATGGCCACTTGGAGGAATATTTGCTGAGGCTGTGCATTTGTAATTTTCAGTAGGAGCCTCTTAGGCTTATGTATTTGGGGAAGTGAGTATATGTGTATCTGATAGAGAGGTGGGGTTCTATGTTTCTACAGGGAAGATGGACAATTGCATTTATATGTATTAGAACTATGTGATACGGGTATTTGTTAGTACTTGCATATGTGTGAGCTGGCTCCTGATAGCTAGGGATAATTTGATATATGGAAGTTGTTTCATAAATGGTTTGCTGGAGATATTTCCATGTATCTTACTTGTGTATTCTAATCCGTGTGCGTGTCCATCATCAGGTGCATGCATTATCAAAGTTTGATCATAAGGTATGGAGTTGTTAGGAGTATTCAAAGTGTATTTCTTTGGAGAACGCTAGGGTGTTTATACATGTGTTTGGTAGGAGTAAGAGGTGGTCTGTCTATATATTCAGGGTGAGGGTAGAAATATATATATACACACACACATATACTGTTTATATGTTGGGGTAGTGGTGGGGAGCTTGTATTCTGGAGAGATAGCATAATGTATAGTGTTTGGGAGGGGATCCATATGATCAGGGGTTAGGAATATTTGCATGTGTGTGTCCATAGGTGTGTGAGAATTGTGTATGTATCTTAGTAAGACTGCAGAGGTTGCCGGTGTTTTTCTGTTTTGAGTGTGTCTGAGCATTTGGGGTGTATACTCATGAGTAGTTTGTGGGTGTGTGTATTTGTGATTTGTGAGTGTATCAGGAGGATTAGAGTCCTCTATGTGTCTATTTCAAACTGTAATGCCTGAAGAATTTAGTGGTGTTGCTTGTATGTGTGTTCTCAGTATTAGTGAGGTGGACTTATATATACAGTTGACCCTTGAACAACAAGGGTTTGAACCACACGGGTCCACTTATAGTGGATTTCTTTTTCAGTAAATACTACAAGACTACTACAGGATCCATGGATGCAGAGCCACTGCATGGAGGGTTGGCGCCCTAACCCCCAAGTTGTTCAAGGGTCAGCTGTATTTGATAAGTATAGGTTATTTGTGTCTGTGTGTGTTTTTGAGATCCTGGGGCTTTTTGGGTATGTATTCTGCGAGATGTGAGAGTTTAGTCTGTGTGTTTGGAAACAAGTAGACTGTGTAGGTTATGTGTGTGTGCAGGAATCCTGGAGTATATGTATTTTAGGGCTGTGGGATTGCATATGGGTCTTTTTTGGGGTTGCACATGAGACAGTTGTGTAATTGGTGAGCCTGTGTGTTTAGGTACTCAGTGTGTACATCTGGATGGCATATTGGTTGCACATGTTTGTTTTCAGGCCCATGTTGTGTGTGTATATATAGTTGTAAGAGTGGAATGTGAATATTCAGGGTGAGTAAGGTTTCATCTGTAAAAATTTAGGTAGTAAGAGGTGGTCTGTTTGTGTATTTATTCAGGGTGAGGGTAGAAATGCACGTGTGTGTCAGGACATATATATATATATATATATATATATATATATATATATATATACATATATGTATATGTACAAACACATATGTATATCTGGTATCTTTTTGGTTATATATCTGTGGTGGGAGTTGAGGGTTCTACTTGGGGTGTAAGTGGAGTCTGTGCACATATTCACAGGAAAAGGTATGGGATGTGCTGGAACTGGTTCATAGTATCTTGGGAGAGTCAGTGGTGTATATCTCTTCCCAGCTCTGTGTTTAGTGATGTCAGGTGGGTAGCTTGAAATTGGTCATGCTGGGAATATTTATACCATGTAGATACCATAAGTGAAGTCTTTCCCGCCTTTCTCGGAGAGCTTTTTATCAATCACTTGCCAGCGTACCACTGATATGCATGTTTGGATGTATGTATGTATGAAGCAAGAATATTTGGGCATCGGTGGGTATGTATGGGGCACTTATGTGAATTGTGAGTGGGGCATCTGGGGCTATGGGCCTTTGTATATGTGCATTGACCCTGGTAATTGTGAATCATTGCATTGCTCCTATCAGGTTGGTCTGTTCTTTAGGGCCAGAGAATCCCCATAAATGTTGTTGATTCCCAGTAGAAATCATGCATATGGATACAGGGGTGTCTGTACCTTAGTCAGGTGGACACTCCTTCAGCATTTGTGTGGTCCTAGCATCTGGGTCCCTAGAAGGAGGGGCCTGGTAGACAGATGGCCATGCAGAGCAGAACCTTCACAGGTGTGTTGTTGGCGTGACAGGCAGCAATCAGAAAGTCATGGGGCTTCCTGGCTAGGAGGTCAGATGACCAAGGGCTCTCCCAGGAAAACCCCCTGAGAATCAGTTGGACAGCTACAGGCGTTACTGGCTCTTCTGTGGCACAGCTGACGTACAAGGACACCCTCCACATGGGGTCCAGAGCCATGCGTCCCTGAGCCCAACTGCCCCAGGGTGGTGGGAACTGTTGCGTATCAGGCTGGTCAACTGTATCACTAGGTCTCAACCAACCTGTCTCATGGAAACCTAAGACCTCACGGATAGGCAGGACCTCTAGGGATCACTGAGCTTACAAGGACAGAGGTAGGGAGGCTTTGTCACTGAGGGAGGGTTGGGGACTGAGACCTGGAGAGCCTGGGGCGTCCCACTCTGAGGAGATATGGCTCTGATGTTCCCAAACCCTTTAGACATGTTCTCTGTTCTTTTCTGAAGGCTCAAGATGCTTCTAGCAGTGGGAAGCTTATCTCAGTTTCATGTTTCTCTGATAGGATGAACTGACCCTTTTATTCACTATTCTACATCAAGCTGCAAACCCATCAGAGGGAACCATGTGATCACTGTAGCCACCAGCTGACCCCACAGCCACCTTGTGCCTCCCTTGGAGCCACCCAAGCATTTCCGCGCCTTCTTTATGGTGAGTCTTGTGGCCTTTTCTCTCTCATTGTGACTCCTCCTGCCAATAAAACATGCTGTGAATGTTAACAAAAGGAAGCCTCCACTAGAATTGGAGACTGGAAGGCCCATAGAGGGAGCTCTCATGCCGTGTCCCTCATCATCAATTACCCCCACAGGAAGAGGTCATTTACTGACCCCAAAGAGGAAGTGCAACCCCTTCACTACCCCAGCTGGAGGAGGGAAGACTTCCTTCCTGGCCAGCAACAAGATATAGAAAATAGAAATAGCTAATAGAAAATTCCGCAGTTTAGCCAATGAGACGCCATTGTCACCTGAAGTTTTACTTTCCTCCAGTGAACTTTCATTTTTTCCCTTGATGATGACTTTCTTTCCTTGTCCCACCCTCCTTACTATACAAGCTTTCTGGGACTTCCCTGGTGGTCCAGCAGCTAAGACTCCACGCTTCCAATGCACGGGGCATGGGTTCGATCCCTGGTCGGGGGAACTAAGATTTCCACATGCCATGTGGCATGGCCAAAAAAAAAGAAAGCCTTCCATGTTGTGTAACCCGTTGGAGTATCTCCCTTTCTATCAGATGAGATGCTGCCTGATTCATGAATGGTTTAATAAAGCCAATTTATTCAAAATTCAAAGTAAATCTTCCAATTTACTCAGTTAAATTTTGTTTTTTAATACATTGGTGGAATGCAGAGGTGGCCACTAACAGTTTAATATGTATCCCTCCAGAAATGATCTGTATAAAAATATGTATGTGCACTTTTCTAAAATCCACTCTTATGATTGCTACTGCTAACAAGATGATTTTATGATTAAATGCTTATCTTTTTAAAAAGAAAAAGGTAAATATATTGGTGGCAGTGATGGGATCTGAAGCAAATTTCTGATAACATTTGGGACAAGGAGAAACAGGTGTGGTGCCCACAACTCCTTTGAGTTCACTGTCTTTCTGGCCATTCCTGAAGGTTGTTGGTAAGCTCCTCTTGGTTTGAGCTCCATTGTCTTTGTGTTTGTGCTCCCAATCTAATTGGCTTTCCTTTACAGGGCAGGTCAGTTTGGCTGGTAGAGGATTCTCCCTGAGGCCAAACCCCTAGCCTTTCAGATGGAAATTCCCAGGACACAGTAACATCTCTTGGTTATTGCCAGTATATTTTTGAGTGGTAAACCGTAGCCCCTAATTTTGTTCCCTGGATTCCACACTGGGCACTGCTGACAGTGTAGTCTGCACTTGCCCATCTGTTTGGAATCAGCCCCCAGTTTCCATGCTTGGAGCTGTTGGTGGCGGCTATAGTTCTCCATTTTGTTTGGAATCAGTTTGCAGTCCCCATTCCTTGGGATTTGCCGGTTGGATCTTTTTCCTCAGTTCAAGGATCCCTGGGAATTGGTGGTGGTGCATACCAGGCCTTCTTTTGTCCAGGACATAGTAACATCTCTTTGTTACTGCTGATATATTAAGGCGCAGTTTTCTTGTGTGTTCTTTTGGGTTGACAAAGGCTAGCTAAGGAAATGAGATCTTTTATCACCAAAGAGTTGAGAATGCCAGCTTCCGGCACACCTGCTTATTTTATATTTAAGAACTGTGGTCCTGGAGGTTGTAGATATTTAGAAAGGTGGCAAAATTATACTAATATTGATCTAGAATTACAGTGGTCATTGTGGGGCATGTTCCAGTTAGACAAGATTGTTCATTTAAGGAAAACACTAGAGAGCAAGGGTTCACAGATTGCACAGGGAGAATGAGATGCCTGCTTTACTTGGTATGTAAAAGTTTACAGAAGGTTTCAAGATTCCAAAATAGCTTCGTTTAGAGACTTAGAACAAAAAGCTAATGAAAAATTAAAGAGACAAGAGGTACCTGAAACAAAAGACCACTGGACAGATGTGACTGCAGATTTAACTCCTACTGTCCCCCCCTTTCCTTTTTCACCTGAGTACTCTTGTTTTACTCATTTTCTGTCTGAAATACTTTTCTATTCCAAAGAGAATATTTAACAATTGCCATTTAAAGTAAAACTACCTGAGATTGCAGGTGAGCCCCCTCAGGTGTCCTTTACCCCTTGGTCAAAGATTGAACTGAGAACTGTAGTTAAAGAATTCTCTAAACCTAGGGAGGAACCCCCAACATTTTTTGAAGAATTTAGAGTCACTGTCAGGGCGTATGTCCCCAAACTGCTAGATCTTTATCCGCTTGTACACATGTTGGTAGGACTGGGTGAAATCCCAGAATGGATGTGGGAAGCAAAATGACATAATCCCTAGGATGATATTCAAGATCCTCAACCTAAAAAGGCTTGCAGAATAACAACTAACCTTTTATAAGCTATTCCTAAAATCTTCCCTGCTCACACTTGGTCTCTTATTAATTGGCCTAATAATGATTGATCTATTATTCACTCGTACAAACAAAAGAGGGGTGAATCTGTGGAAGACTTTAGAGCCAGTTTGGCAACTCTCTTTTTACAGCAGTTGGTGTTCCAAGGAATAAAAAGGCCACTCAGCCTGCTTTAACTGCCCTCTTTGTAAATGGATTATCTTCTGAGATTAGTGGATTGATAAAAGGGCAGAAAAGAGGGTGGGAGGCTCTAGGCCTCACTGAACTCGTGACTATAGCGGAGCATTTTGAAAGGACCCTGGAGCAAGATCACAAACAGAAATCCACCAAGCTCATAGCCTTACAGTTACAACAGCTCTAAGGCAAGAGACACAAAATAACACCTGGGCCTCCCCCATTACAACCTCCTAGGGGTCCATGATCAATTCGATGACCCAAAGTTGATGTTTCATTTGTAATCAGTGAGGACACTGGAAAAAGAGGTGTCCTCAAAGGTCCTATGCAAACTCTTCACAAATGCTCTCATATCTGTCTCAAAGGGAGGGTCCCCCATGACCCTCTCCCCTAGTTGGCAGAACTCCAGAGGTTCTCTGGTCAACTGTTACCAGCAATGACCTTAAACAGCCCAGAGGAAAATATAATGAAAAACTGCCAAATTTTAGTTGATACTGGAGCTATGCTTTCTACTTTAAACCCCACTCTCATATTTTACTTTGAAATCTACATTAAACTCTAACCCTAACTGTAAACATAATTACCTAACCCTTTAACACCCTACCCCTAGCCCTATCCAGAGCTGTGCTTTCTACTCTAAATCCCACCCTCAAAGAACAACAGGTCCCTCTGAGTAAAGAGGATGTTTCCATAGTGGGAGTACCTAATACAGTTCAGAGAGAATTTTTATCTCAACCAAGATGCCTTTTTGCTATGCAATATAGCCCCAGTTAATCTATTCGGTAGAGATCTCTTTTCTAACTTAAAAGGGTCGGTACATTTTGCCTCCAGTGGAGATCTCACCTTAAAATTTCCTGATCAGCCTGAACCTGATCATTTATGTTCCTTACAATCTGTCCTGGACATAAAAGCGGAAGTTCAACAAAAGTTCCCTAATTGGATGGAGATGCCTGCAATTTGGGGGGCTACTTCTGACAGTGTTAACATCAGAAGAATAAAAAAATGCAAACCTATAAAGATTCAGATAGATGTAGCTAAACCTCTCCCTAGGTTTCCTCAACAGCTATTAAAGCCTGCGGTCATACAAGGTCTCATAGCTATTGTAGAAGACTTAATTGCCCAGGAGGTAATCATTCCTGCACCCGTCCCTGCAGCATGCCAATCTTGGCTGGTTGGAAACCTGGCAGGATGGCGATTTGTCCAGGACTTGGGAGCTGTTAATAAAAATAGTTTTTCCCTGTTTTGCTGTTGTTCCAAACCTAGCCACCGTTCTGTCACAAGCTTCAACTGACTTGAAATGGTTTACTGTTGGAGACCTTTGTTCACCTTTCTTCAGCATCCCGGAGGCCCAACAGCCAATATCTACATGCCTTTACTTGGAACAATCAACAATATACCTGCACTTTTATGCCTCAAGGGTTCACTGGGACCCCTTCTTTTTTCCTCCCAAGTACTTCACCAAGATTTAAGAACCCTCTAGTTCCCTGAGAAATCAGCCTTTTTACCATATGGAGATAACCTCCTGCTGTACTCAGCTACTGTAAAGATTCCATAAGGCTTTCATAAAAGATTCCATTTATTTGCTGCAACAGTTAGCTGAGAAAGAACACAAAGGAAAAATTACAATTATCCGTAGACGCTGTTCATTACCTAGGACGTAATCTAAGCACTGAAGGAATTCAGCTATCTCCAGAGAGAATTAGGCTGATACAGGAACTTCCTAGACTCACAACTAAGTGCTGGCATTGTGGATTTCTAGGTTTAGCTGGTTATTGCAAGCTCTGGGTTCCAAATTTTTCTGTTACCTCCTCCACTCTATGAACTTATTAAAGATTTAGTTCCTGAACCCTTTGCTTGGGAAGATAAACACAAGCAGGTTTTTATAAGGCTAAAGCAAGCACTGCAGGAGCTGCCTGCCTTAGGGTTGCCCAAATGATCAGGTTCAGGTTGATCCGGAAACTTTTTTTTTTTGCGGTACGCGGGCCTCTCACTGTTGTGGCCTCTCCCGTTGCGGAGCACAGGCTCCAGACACGCAGGCTCAGCGGCCATGGCTCACGGGCCCAGCCGCTCTGCGGCATGTGGGACCTTCCCGGACCCGGGCACGAACCCATGTCCCCTGCATCCGCAGGTGAACTGTCAACCACTGCGCCACCAGGGAAGCCCGATCCGGATACTTTAAGGTGAGATCTCCACTTAGCCCTTTTAAGTGCGAAAAGAGATCTCTACTTAATAGATTAACTTTAGGTTGTTCAGAAGCTTTTACTTTATTTGTGCATGAAAGGCATAATCAGGCCGCGCAGAACTGTGTGAGCATGGTAGTAAACATAGACCTATTGCCTGTTATAGCATACAGCTTGATTCAGTTGCTTTTGCCCGTCTCGGTTGTCTTAAGGTTATAGCCACAACTGCAAATTTAGTGGCAGCCTTGGCAGATTTGACTCTAGAAAATGAAGTTTATTTGCAAACTCCTCACATTGTCCACAGTCTTCTTAACGCTGAATTGACATTTCTCTGCAAGTATCACTAGATTAACTTCCTGTGAAATCCTGCTTTCACCGCCTAATCTTTAAACGTTACACCGTTCTCAATCCTGCTACACTACTACCTCTGTTTCACAAAGGTGAGGGCCGTGACTGCAAGGTAACAGTGTCCCATGGGAATTCCCTGGTAGTCCATTGGTTAGGACTCCGAGCTTCCACTGCAGGGAGCGCGGGTTGGATCTCTGGTCGAGGAACTAAGATCCCACGAGCCACATGGCGTGGCCCAATACAAAAACAAAACAAACAGACAGAAAACAGTGTCCCATTTTGTGATACCGTGTCCTGAGTAAAGATGTTACCAAGTCCAAGCTTGCTCTGCTTGCCGCACGACAGGCCATAAATCGGAGATGAGGTGTTGAGGCAAGGAATATGACTTTATTCAGAAAGCCAGCAGACCGACAAGATGGCAGAGTAAAGTCTCAAAATAACCATCTTATCGGGGTTTGGGTGCCCGTTTCTTTTATAATACAGAGATGGGGAGGAGATGAGGAGGTAAAGTAAGAAGGCCATAGGTTTTGTGAATAGCCCCTCGAATGGCCAGCCTCGGGGAGGAGATGTGTTAATTTCTTCTTAATTGTAGCCATCCACAGGTGGAAGGAGTCCATATGTTTCCCTGAACAAAGGCACTTTGGTTTAACATTCAGACAGAGCGACAGGGTTCCCCGAGGCAGGCCATTATGTACAGGTACAGACAGTATCCTTTTAGTGAACAAAAGCAGCGGAAGGCAAAGGTTAAAGTAAAAGGAACAGATCCAATGTGTAGTCAGATTTGGCTCTTCCCTGTTACAGTTCCCTACTGTCAATGTCCATCCCACAGTCTTGTGGATAAAAGGGGGTGACGGCCCTTCTAATTGCTTCTTCAGATGGATCTTTCCGGGAGTGTCCACCATTGGTGCCAATGTTCCAAACGTTGGGTTTTTGTTTTTTTTGTTCCTCTCTGGAAAGTGTCTCCTTTACACCTGTAGCCTTAAAAAAATATTCTCAGCCTAAAAGTTGAGAGTTATGATCGCTTTGATGGGAATTTTGAGGGCTTCAAGCCTGGGAGGCAGCATCTCAAGTTAAGGAATTCAGCACTTTTCTATGGACGGGAAGATGGAAGAATCTGGGCTCACTGAAATCAGTCATTTGATATGTACCTCAGCTATCCGGGGCCTGTATCCTATATTCTCATATCCTGAGTTTCGTCAGGGCTCACCGGCTCACGTTGGGGGGCTGTAGTCGCTAATGACTGATGTGTGAGGAAATATTCCATTTCTCAGATCCTCTCCTCTTGGTCAGGATTTTGACCAATATTTGGGAGACATTTCAGGATCAAATTTTGTCCCACAGCGCTGGGAGGCTCATCCCGGGTCAGGGGAGAATTCTTTTTTTTTTTTTTTTTTTAAATAAATTTATTTATTTATTTTTGGCTGTGTTGGGTCTTCGTTTCTGTGCGAGGGCTTTCTCCAGTTGCAGAGAGCGGAGGCCACTCTTCATCGCGGTGCGCGGACCTCTCACTGTCAACGGCCTCTCCCGTTGTGGAGCACAGGCTCCAGACGCGCAGGCTCAGTAGTTGTGGCTCATGGGCTTAGTTGCTCCGCGGCATGTGGGATCTTCCCAGACCAGGGCTCGAACCTGTGTCCCCTGCATTGGCAGGCAGATTCTTAACCACTGCGCCACCAGGGAAGCCCAGGGGGAGAATTCTTGATATGCCACTCCAGGTGCTAGTTTTTGCATTAGGCCCTATTGATAATTAAAGATCTTCTGGATCCTCTATCTAATTATGATCCAGGAGACATTTTCCCTTGTTGCTTTCTCTTGTACCTAGAATCACACTATTACAATTATTTCATGTTATAAATGTGGTCTATTTCCTCAAGATGTTTAGCCATTGAAGTATTGTTGGAGGCCTGGTTACATACTGGGTAAGAGACTGGAAGAGACACCAATCTTATAAAGTAGACAGGATATAAGTAATGCAGCTAGTACCGTTAACAAAGACACAGTACAGCAGGGAGACACAAAGAGCAAACAATCTGGAAACAAAGAACAATGATCAGTATAACTACTTGTAATCCAATTGCAATAGCGAGCGACCAGAGGTACCATAACTGATTTAGTGAGCCATCCGCTGTTTCAGTGTACCAGCGGTGCGGACTTAGACGTGCATGGCTTAATCTTCGAGACAAGCATATGCTACTGGCAGGACCACCCATGTAGAGAGAAAAAGATAAACGTGTCAATTCTGCTTACAAGGGTATAATTTAACAAATTACTTTAAGTCATAATTAGTTTAAGGGGAGCGTTTTGCTTACACCTGGAAAACACAGATTTAAAACAGTCATTTTTCAGATAGAAACCATAAAAATTATAACCAAAATTATAACCGTAATTATAACCCTTTTACCCAGGCATGTGCAACTAATCATTTTTGTTAACAGCTTTATGAAGCCATCAGGTTTCCCATTAGAATTCTTCAAGTTCTTACCCAGTTTGAAAATCAGAAACTTGTATTTATCCAAAGGTCCTTTCTATAAATCTTCTTGAAGAGGAAGCATTTTTGCAAAGGCATCAGACTGAAACCATAACTGTGTACAATGGCGAAAGACTTAAGAAGGCACGTTTAAATCTGATGACAGTGCAATTGACAAAGTAACGTGGTTACTGCGGTGACATGCAACACTTTCAGATAATAAAGAGAATTCTGACTGGTAACATTTTACCAGGACATACCAAATTTTAGGAACTCCATATAATCTGTAGAATACCTGTGTCATTTGGCATACAATATAACCTAAGAAGATTTATTGCTTACTTGACAACACTTCCCGTATAATTCAACCTAATTAGTTAATATCTCTCTTTGGGGTGTTTCAGGGGCCCTTTGAAGCACCCCAAAGTTAGCTAGAGGTCAAAGGAACTTCATTATAATTTGATTTGGGAAGTTTTGTCAAAAAATAAGAGTTTAAAACAGTCAGATAGGGTCACATGTCACTGTGAAACAATAGTTATTCACTTAGCCAAAGTCACAATAAAAGATTTCAAAGGCAAGTACAGAACAGATCTCTTAAAAGGCAGAAAAACTTAAAATCTGGTATCAAAGGCAGTCCAAAATCTTAAGAAACCTTGTCTTCTTAACAGAGAGAAAAGCGAAATTCAAGTTGTGCACCAGCTTACTTTTAAAATGTATTTACTCAATTAAACTTATTTTAAACTTAGTCCTGACCACATACAGAACTCTTTTTCTCAGGGTCCACTTTCCATAAACGTTCTGTCACTTACTTTAGCACAATTCTGACTTTCAAGTGGTCAAATATCTGGAGAGATTAATTTTAGATAGATCTTCCTAAAAGATAAGTATCTTTAAAAGTTCACCTAAAGCTCTTATCTCATTTGCATTTTCTTTCCTTAAAAGTTTCTTCACATCAAGTTATTTCCTTGCTGACAAATTTGCAACAAACATAACAAGATTTTATTTAGCTTATATTAAAGCTAGGCACAATAAAAGTATTATACTTAATGTTGATGACTCTGACAGTATGTCTATATTAATTAGATCAACAAATGAACGTTAATACCAGGTCTTAATTAATACTGAATATTTCCCAGTTCACATGAACCTGAAGGTCATTTAGCTCAGTTTCTCTTGTATTTAGAATAGTTTGGTGTGTAAGTGCATACTTTTCTTTAAGCCAATTAAATAGAGCTCATCCACAAATCAACCTCAGCAATGTTATCCAAAGACAAAGACACATACAAGGACACAAACCTACAGAGACGTCATGGTTGTCATTTCAGAATTTCAGCACTGAGTCAGGTACAGCCATGTGAAGCCCATCAGTTTACAAAAAGAGGTTGGATTCAAATTAGGTTTCTGGCAGATGGAACAAATCAAACTCACTTGTCTAGATGGCTGAATTTTTACAGAAAAGACACTTAGGTTTTTTATTTATCCTTGATAAGTCAGTTTCTAAATTACTTTACCGTCTTTCAAAAAGGTGCATTTTAAAAAGATGGCAGAGATGAGAGTTCCTGAGAAGACCAGAAAGGACATTTGCATCTCAAAGATACAGGCAAGTTTTTCCTAGGATGACTTTGTTTCCCCTTTGTTTAATATTTACAAGCCTCTTAAGATAAACAGGGAGGGTTTGGGGAGTGGTATCTATTGGAGAGTCAATCAACTCGTTCCCCACTGTCAAAGTTCCCTGGGGCTCCTGTGGGGCAATTAGAATCGGACGCCTCAAGTCCAAGGGAGTCCTCTGGCCTCTTATAGGATGTCCGCACAAGGGAACTTGCCCTGCCGTGGATGTGGCTCCCGGTCCAAATTGGGTGGCCTGTGGAGTCTTAGATGGTGATACTAAATCAGGCTCCTGTGCTCTGGAGGTTAACACAGAAACTTCTATTTGATCCCCGTGGGTAGGGGAAACAGGAGGTGGTGAATATGATGGCGGCATGGGGGGAGGGTGGGCAGTTGGAAGAACTGCCGGTGCAGCTTGCTGTTTTGCAAAACACTTCTAACTTTAGCGAGATCCTATAAAAATTGAGTGAGCCATTTAGGGGCTACCGCCCTTCTGATCCTATATTTTGGGTCCGCACCCTATTACAGTAGTATACCATGTCTTTCTTAGTCATAGGCTCAGGGCTATGTTACACCCATTTATCTACTATAGGCCCCAAAGGGCTCTCCTTCAGGGTAGATGGAGTATTTCCCATTTTGTACTTCCCATTTTGTACACCAAAACGCAAAAGACGCAAACAAATTCTGGCATCAGTGCACACAAAACCAAGACCAAAACCAACGAACCAGTTCCCAAATCGGTTCTGAGGGGGGGTAGTGGTGTAGAGAGCAGCCGTCTGGTGCAGAAGCCCACAGGCAGCTAGGAGGAGCTGTGTTAGTCCAAAGGCTTCGGGACACATAGTCCATTCTCAGCCCAGAAGGAGCAGCCAGGGGGAACCAGTGGGAGAGCTTGACTAATTGAGCTTTGTGCCTGCTATAAAGCTTATTGTTTAGCTCTTCGCCAGTAAACTGTGGAGGGTTTGTACGTGGCTGCATAAATGGGTCTAAGAATGATGGACAAGTGTGGTATTTGTTGCCTCCAAAGTGTGGAGAGACCTAAGTAAGCCGTGTTGGGCTTGCTATAGTGTGTTGGGGGGCTGAATAGTTAACAGCTGAGGTTTAGCTGCAAGAGGAATTTCCTGGCTTTTAGAGGATCAGTTAATGCCCAGAAATTTAATAGTTGTGGACAGCCCTTGAATTTTATGTGGGGCAATAAATAGCCCACCTGTATGTTATAGATGGGTCACCAACCATGTTAGGGCCTTGTGCACCAGTCTCCTGAGGGGCTCTGGATGGGAACATCAGTATAGTGCCAGACGGTGCAAGGGGACACCAGGTCTTGCCATCAAAGACTGTGGGCAATAGCTGGGCTGTTAAGATAGCCAGTAGGCAGACAGGTTAAAACATACTGGGTGCCTTCTGAAGTAAAAGTAGACTGCAGCTGGGACTCCTTAATAACTGGTACTGAATAGAACATAATAGCTAGATTGTCACAGCAAAGTAATTCCCTGGAGCCCTTTGGATATCCTTAATGAACTGGACAATGTTGGAAATGGGAGCCTTAAGAGTGGGGATCAGCATTTATATTTCAGTAGTTGATTATAAGGCACCACTGATTAATAGCAGGCTTTAATAGCAGCCAAATGGGGAAATTGAAAAGGAGAAATGGTGTGTTTAATGACTTCTTTTTTTCATAAATTCTGAATTATGGGCTGCAATCCCACAGCCCCCTGTCATACATGTTATTGGGGGATATTTACTGTCTTAGGTGGCAGTCTTATGGGCTCCCAATTTCAGCTTCCACCAGGAAGGCCAGGAATTTGGGTTCGTTCCAAATGGCGTTGCAGTATATCAAGGCATCCATAGCTGTAACGGGAAAGGGCAGGGCCAGAGGGGCTACCACCCCTAAAAGATTTTTAATAAAGATTGTTTCAGTAGTGACATTCAATGGAAGTTGAATGCTTTCTACTCCCCTGACTACTATGACGTGTAATCTAAAGTGTGGCCCTTGCTTATAATTGGAGGGGTTCCCAGGAGGCACTGTAATTTGAGCTCCAGTTGCCAATGAGAGCCATAAGAAAAGTTGTTTATGTGTGTCCCACGGATAATTAGAGAAGTATATGGGCAAGTGTCCCAGAGGAGGGCCACGCTCCAGGGATCTGCCAGGTCCCTAAGGCACAGGCCTTGGCAGAGGTCAGGGTACAGGATTCGGAGAGGTGACAGCTGCCCATCACTCCAGTCTCCTGAAGAGTCTGCAGCGCCTGAGCAAAAATTTCTAACGTGTGCTTGGGCGGTCTCGAGTTTACGTCATTAGGGACCCCCGATCTCCAGAGCTGCCAATACAGCGAGGTCTGTTAGTCATCTCATGAAGGATGGAGCTGTGTGATGGCACCACCCCTTGGTGGAGACCGGTAAGGGTCCCAGAAGTCCCTATATCCCTTAAGCATCCTCTGCTGGGTTCCTGGCCAATGGGGCAGCGGGGCCCATGTGCGAGATTTGGGGCTTCAGAAAAATTATCTTTTTCATATCCAGCTACAACATGGATGCAGCCCCACGCCTGTTGGACTGTATCTGACGTTTCTTTGAATTGTAACAGCATGGCTTTATAATTAGGGGGAGCACCCTTCTCCCCCTTCCCTTGGACACATTTTTTCTAGAAAAATTTGCCTTTCTATCATGGTATAGTTACATGTCTCTGTTTCTTGTTCATGCTGGTCATCCGATGTTTCGGTGCAATGGATGGTGACAGGGAGCACCTGGACTGGGAGTTTTCCTCTTCCCTGACTCCTATGCTGCCACTTCCTGTTTAGGGTGTCCCAGTCAGCCTGGGTGGGGTCAAGGGATGATTTGCAACAGCAGCAAGAAATGCAGCAACATAGGAGGCACTTACCTCAGCGGCATTTGCCCGTTCAGGGTACCATGATGCTCCTGGTAGAGCTGCCTCTATCATCGGTTAGGGCTGTGTGGGGAACTCTTGGATGTATGTTTAGGGTATAGGATGGTTTGGGGTAATAGTAAAGCTGTGTAGAGACTGTGTATGTGTGATCTGGGGAGAGATGAGGGGTATGAGTGACTTTGTGAGTGTACGGTTGGTGTAGCATGGTGTGGCTGGGTGGTGGGCTGCTTCTGGGTGTTTTGAGGCTATGTGTGCAGGCATTTGAGAAGAGGTAGGGGTGTGCATTTTAATGCTTTGTGTGTTGGATCTGTGTGTATTCAGAGTGCAGGGGTTATACACATGCTCATCCTGTAGGGTAAGAGTTCAGGGAGTGTATTTTTGATGCGGAGGAACTTGCAGAGATTGGGGTTGTCAGTGTAAATTGGGGCTGCCAGCTGTGTGTGTATAATCAGGGGATATGACAGAGGCTGTTTATAGTATCTCAAGAGGGAGATGGGTGTATGTTTGTATTGGGGGTGTGAGGTCATGATGTGTTCTGGGGGGAGTATTTAGGAGAAGGTCGGAAACATTGTGTCTCTCTGATGGTATTTTGTGTTTGTCTCAGCTTCTGAGGCATTGTACATACGTGGATGTTGACAGCTGTGTGGGGACTGTATGTGTTCTATTTGGATTTTGGGGGTTGTGTCTTATATTAAGAAGTATGTGAGTTTGGTTTGAATATATTTGGCTATTGTCGAAGGGTTTGTGTGTTTGCATTGAGGGGTTATATGGGGTTGGGTGGATTTTTGTGGGGTATGAGGATTTAGGTGTTTGATTATCAGGGGCCGTTGGGGGTGTGTTTTTGTATTCAAGACCGTGGCTGTGATTTTATTGGGGTTTGTAGTGCATGTATATTGGAGCAGGAGGGTTCTGGGCACACAGTCAGGCATCTGCTTATAAGTAGGGAGTTTGTGTGTTTGAGGATGTTTGGAGCTCTGTGGGGCTGTGTGATGGTGGCACGGGCGACTGTGGGCAGGTGGAGTGTGTGTTGGGCTGGAAGGGAAACTCGAGGGCCTGTTGGGGACTGTGAGGCGCCCATGTGAACTCCCACGTGGACTGACCTTTGTTCCTTCTGATCTTCTATGGCTTGTACGCATCCTGATCTTCTGTGGCAGCTACTCCCCTGGAATGGTCAGTGATACTCTGCTCATTCTTAGCCAGATGAGTCAGGAAATGTCACTTCCTCTGGCAGCTGGATGTGCCTCTTGGAAGTGAGTGGTCCTGGGTCCAGGGTGCAGGACTGGTGGACAGATGCAGAGTGAAGCTGATTCCCCCATGAGCCCTCTCCTCAGTGAGGTGGCCAGGAGGTCAGGGCTGTATCTCCAGAAGGTCAGACATGGCCAGTGCTCTCTAGAATGTGCTGGAGAGGCCAACTCGTTGAACGCACCCTGCCAGGGCATAAACAGACCCCGAGGACAATTCCTAAGGGAGAAGTCTATACCTGCCCATCTTCCACTTTCTCCTTTGGATGGCCTCTACCACAGGGTAAAAGCTAAGCCCCCTCACACGGCCTTTCTTGGCCTGGTCTTACTGACCGGCCAGTCTCTCCCCACATCCTGGCTCACTATGGGCCCTCTGGTGATACCAGCAAGAGGGCCCCCTGCATGTCAGTTCTCACCTCCTTCCCTTGGCCCATGCTGCCCTTGCTGTTTGTCCTGCTCTTACTCCCCCAAGGCTGTTAAGTCACCCTGTCCAGGTGGGAGGGATCCATTGGAAATGCACATTTGAGTAATTACTGCATCACCTGAGTCTCCAGCATGTGCCAGGCACTATGACGCTTGCCAAATCCATAAAAACCCCACAAAGCGGATATGCTATTAGTTGCACTTTGCAGGTGATGATGCTGAGGTTCAGAGGTGAGCAACCATGACCAAGTACCCTGTATGTACCAGAATATCAGACTGGTCAACGTATCCAATAAAGCCAAACATTAGTCTGATCAGGACACCTAGATGCAAGGCTGTAAAGGCGCAAAATATGTCCCAGCACGAGAAAGAGCAGTGCCAAGTACCCCAGCAGAGAAGCAGTGTTCATATCTTGCTTTCTTAATTGAAATAACTGCACATCAACCCACAATTTCCTACTCTGTTAATAGGAGAAAAATACCAATGTGCGTTGTCCTGTAAAACTACCTTAAAAGAATATGTATGATCCCGAATGCTTTAGTAATGACCCCAAATCATCATCATGAAGTTGGGATACTTCTTAAAACACTGCAAGTCTTACACACTGGCATATAGAATCTGTAAAGTCAGTTCTTTGGGTAATGATGGTAGACAGAAGTGGCCCAGAAGGACAGAAGACAGAAAATAGAGCAGAAACTATTTGTCCAGAGGTGACAATGGGTCATAGCCAAGGTTCAAGCATTACGAGGGAGGTGGTGAAAATAGTAATGGGCATAGAGTGTAATAAGTCAAGGATATCTAATGTAGTTTCTAATGAATGTTTGTGAAAGACATATAACTAAAAAGATAATAGGCTGGGAGGTGAAATAATACAAAACATTTGATATATTTTTTACAAGGATAAAAGAAGATAGAAATGAACATTAAAGAAGTAGGTCTTTAGAAATAGAAAATAGAAAAACTATAAGATGGTTAATAACCTCACAATATGATGAGGCAACTTAGATTTATTTTGTTTAAATAAATTGGTAGACTATATTTACAGTAGTTTTAAGTTTAAAGAGAATTTTTGAGCAGGGTATAGAGTTCCCATACACCCCCTCACATCTATTCCCCAAACCACAGTTTCCCGTATTATTAACGTCTTGCATTAGTGTGGGGCATTTTTTTACAATTGATGAGCCAATGTTCATACATTATTATTAACTAATATCCATAGTTTACATTACAGTTTACTCTGTTGTATATCCTATGGGTTTTGACGAATGTATGACAAGCATTGACCATTACAGTATCATACAGAATAGGTTAAGAGCCCTACGTTTTCCAGGATGTCATATAGCTGAAATCATACAGTATGTATCCATTTCAGTTTGGCATCTTTCATTTAGCAATATGCGTTTAGGGTTCCTCCATGTCTCTTCCATTTAGTACTCTTATAGCTCAAGGTGCCATAACATAATACTATAGGCTTAGTGACTTTAACAACTCACAGTTCTAGAGGCTTGGAAGTCTAAGATCATGGTGCTGGCCAATTCAGTGCCTGGTGAGGGCTCTCTTGCTGGCTTGCAGACAACTGTCTTTTCACTATGTCCTCACATGTTGGAGAGAGACAGAAAACATTCTCTGGTTTCTTCTTATAGGGGCACTAATAGAGCCTAATCCTCATGACATCATTTAATCTAATTACCTGCCAAAGGCCCCATCTCCAAATACCATCACTTTGTTAGAGCTTGAATGTATGAATTTTGGGGGGACAGAATTCAGTTGACAGTCTCATTCTTCTAACAGTATAAAATATGACTAATAAAGAAAGCTCATCATTAAATTATCTCTTTTCTAGCAATACATAGATATTTACTTGCTTTTTTAAACCATTTATATTTTTTATTTTTACATCTTTATTGGAATATAATTGCTTTACAATGGTGTGTTAGTCTCTGATTTATAACAAAGCGAATCAGTCATACATATACATATGTTCCCATATCTCTTCCCTCTTGCATCTCCCTCCCTCCCACCCTCCCTATCCCACCCCTCTAGGTGGTCACAAAGCGCCGAGCTGATCTCCCTGTGCCATGTGGCTGCTTCCCACTAGCTATCTATTTTATGTTTGGTAGTGTATATATGTCCATGCCACTTTCTCACTTTGTCACAGCTTCCCCTTCCCCTTCCCCATATCCTCAAGTCCATTCTCGAGTAGGTCTGTGTCTTTATTCCTGTCTTACCCCTAGGTTCTTCATGACATTTTTTTTACATATTAATTGGAGTATAATTGCTTTACAATGGTGTGTTAGTTTCTGTTTTATAACAAAGTGAATCAGCTATACATATACATATGTTCCCATATCTCTTCCCTCTTGCGATCCCTCCCTCCCACCCTCCCTATCCCACCCCTCCAGGCGGTCACAAAGCACCGATCTGATCTCCCTGTGCTATGCGGCTGCTTCCCACTAGCTAGTGACCTTATATTTGGTTGTGTATCACAGCTTACCCTTCCCCCTCCCCATATCCTCAAGTCCATTCTCTAGTAGGTCTGTGTCTTTTTTTTTTTTTTTTTTGGTACACGGGCCTCTCACTATTGTGGCCTCTCCCGTTGTGGAGCACAGGCTCCGGACGTGCAGGCTCAGAGGCCATGGCTCACAGGCCCAGCCACTCCGCGGCATGTGGGATCTTCCTAGACCGGGGCACGAACCCGTGTCCCCTGCATCGGCAGGCAGACTCTCAACCACTGTGCCACCAGGGAAGCCCCAGGTCTGTGTCTTTATTCCTGTCTTACCCCTAGGTTCTTCATGACATTTTTTTCCTTAAATTCCATATATATGTGTTAGCATACGGTATTTGTCTTTCTCTTTCTGACTTACTTCACTATGTATGACAGACTCTAGGTCCATCCACCTCACTACAAATAACTCAATTTCATTTCTTTTTATGGTTGAGTAATATTCCATTGTATATATGTGCCACATCTTCTTTATCCATTCATCTGATGATGGACACTTAGGTTGTTTCCATCTCTGGGCTATTGTAAATAGAGCTGCAATGAACATTTTGGTACATGACTCTTTTTGAATTATGGTTTCCTCAGGGTATATGCCCAGTAGTGGGATTGCTGGATCATATGGTAGTTCTATTTGTAGTTTTTTAAGGAACCTCCATACTGTTCTCCATAGTGGCTGTACCAATTCACATTCCCACCAGCAGTGCAAGAGTGTTCCCTTTTCCCCACACCCTCTCCAGCATTTATTGTTTCTAGATTTTTTGATGATGGCCATTCTGACTGGTGTGAGATGATATCTCATTGTTGTTTTGAGTTGCATTTCTCTAATGATTAATGATGTTGAGCATTCTTTCATGTGTTTGTTGGCAGTCTATATATCTTCTTTGGAGAAACATCTATTTAGGTCTTCTGCCCACTTTTGGATTGGGTTGTTTGTTTTTTTCTTATTGAGCTGCATGGGCTGCTTATAAGTTTTGGAGATTAATCCTTTGTCCGTTGCTCCATTTGCAAATATTTTCTCCCATTCTGAGGGTTGTCTTTTGGTCTTGTTTATGGTTTCCTTTGCTGTGCAAAAGCTTTGAAGTTTCATTAGGTCCCATTTGTTTATTTTTGTTTTTATTTCCATTTCTCTAGGAGGTGGGTCCAAAAGGATCTTGCTGTGATTTATGTCATGGAGTGTTCTGCCTATGTTTTCCTCTAAGAGTTTGATAGGTTCTGGCCTTACATTTAGGTCTTTAATCCATTTTGAGCTTATTTTTGTGTATGGTGTTAGGGAGTGATCGAATCTCATACTTTTACATGTCCCTGTCCAGTTTTCCCAGCACCACTTATTGAAGAGACTGTCCTTTCTCCACTGTACATTCCTGCCTCCTTTATCAAAGATAAGGGGACCATATGTGCATGGGTTTATCTCTGGGCTTTCTATCCTGTTCCATTGATCTATATTTCTGTTTTTGTTCCAGTACCATACTGTCTTGATTACTGTAGCTTTGTAGTATAGTCTGAAGTCAGGGAGCCTGATTCCTCCAGCTCCATTTTACGTTCTCAAGATTGCTTTGGCTGTTCAGGGTCTTTTGTGTTTCCATACAAATTGTGATATTTTTTGCTCTAGTTCTGTGAAAAATGCCAGTGGTAGTTTGATAGGTATTGCATTGAATCTGTAGATTGCTTTGGGTAGTAGAGTCATTTTCACAATGTTGATTCTTCCCATCCAAGAACATGGTACATCTCTCCATCTATTTGTATCATCTTTAATTTCTTTCATCGGTGTCTTATAATTTTTTGCATACAGGTCTTTTGTCTCCTTAGGTAGGTTTATTCCTAGAAATTTTATTCTTTTTGTTGCAGTGGTAAATGGGAGTGTTTTCTTGATTTCACTTTCAGATTTTTCATCATTAGTGTATAGGAATGCCAGAGAGTTCTGTGCATTAATTTTGTATCCTGCTACTTTACCAAATTCATTGATTAGCTCTAGTAGTTTTCTGGTAGCATCTTTAGGATTCTCTATTTATAGTATCATGTCATCTGCAAACAGTAACAGCCTTACTTCTTCTTTTCCGATTTGGATTCCTTTTATTTCCTTTTCTTCTCTGATTACTGTGGCTAAAACTTCCAAAACTATGTTGAATAAGAGTGGTGAGAGTGGGCAACCTTGTTTTGTTCCTGATCTTATTGGAAACGCTTTCAGTTTTTCACCATTGAGGATGATGTTGGCTGTGGGTTTGTCATATATGGCCTTTATTATGTTGAGGAAAGTTCCCTCTATGCCTACTTTCTGCAGGTTTTTTATCATAAATGGGTGTTGAGTTTTGTCAAAAGCTTTCTCTGCATCGATTGAGATGATCATATGGTTTTTCTCCTTCAATTTGTTAATGTGGTGTATCACGTTGATTGACTTGCGTATATTGAAGAATGCTTGCATTCCTGGAATAAACCCCACTTGATCACGGTGTATGATCCTTTTAATGTGCTGTTGGATTCTGTTTGCTAGTATTTTGTTGAGGATTTTTGCATCTATGTTCATCAGTGATATTGGCCTGTAGTTTTCTTTCTTTGTGACATCCTTGTCTGGTTTTGGTATCAGGGTGATGGTGGCCTTGTAGAATGAGTTTGGGAATGTTCCTCCTTCTGCTATATTTTGGAAGAGTTTGAGAAGGATAGGTGTTAGCTTTTCTCTAAATGTTTGATAGAATTCACCTGTGAAGCCATCTGGTCCTGGGTTTTTGTTTGTTGGAAGATTTTTAATCACAGTTTCAATTTCAGTGCTTGTGATTGGTCTGTTCATATTTTCTATTTCTTCCTGATTCAGTCTTGGCAGGTTGTGCATTTCTAAGAATTTGTCCATTTCTTCCAGGTTGTCCATTTTATTGGCATAGAGTTGCTTGTAGTAATCTCTCCTGAGCTTTTGTATTTCTGCAGTGTCAGTTGTTACTTTTCCTTTTTCATTTCTAATTCTATTGATTTGAGTCTTCTCCCTTTTTTTCTTGATGAGTCTGGCTAATGGTTTGTCAATTTTGTTTATCTTCTCAAAGAACCAGCTTTTAGTTTTATTGATCTTTGCTATCGTTCCCTTCATTTCTTTTTCATTTATTTCTGATCTGATTTTTATGATTTCTTTCCTTCTGCTAACTTTGGGGTTTTTTTGTTCTTCTTTCTCTAATTGCTTTAGGTGCAAGTTTAGGTTGTTTATTCGACATATTTCCTGTTTCTTAAGGTAGGATTGTATTGCTATAAACTTCCCTCTTAGAACTGCTTTTGCTGCCTCTCCTAGGTATTGGGTTGTCGTGTCTCCATTGTCATTTGTTTCTAGGTATTTTTTGATTTCCTCTTTGATTTCTTCAGTGATCACTTCGTTATTAAGTAGTGTATTGTTTAGCCTCCATGTGTTTGTATTTTTTACAGATCTTTTCCTGTAATTGATATCTAGTCTCATAGCATTGTGGTCGGAAAAGATACTTGATACAATTTCAATTTTCTTAAATTTACCAAGGCTTGATTTGTGACCCAAGATATGATCTATCCTGGAGAATGTTCCATGAGCACTTGAGAAAAATGTGTATTCTTTTGTTTTTGGATGGAATGTCCTATAAATATCAGTTAAGTCCATCTTGTTTAATGTATCATTTAAAGCTTGTGTTTCCTTATTTATTTTCATTTTGGATGATCTGTCCATTGGTGAAAGTGGGGTGTTAAAGTTCCCTACTACGGGGCCTCCCTGGTGGCGCAGTGGTTGAGAGTCCGCCTGCCGATGCACGGGATACGGGTTCGTGCCCCGGTCTGGGAGGATCCCATATACCGCGGAGCGGCTGGGCCCGTGAGCCATGGCCGCTGGGCCTGCGCATCCGGAGCCTGTGCTCCGCAACGGGAGAGGCCACAACAGTGAGAGGCCCGCACACCGCAAAAAAAAAAAAAAAAAAAAGTTCCCTACTACGAATGTGCTACTGTCGATTTCCCCTTTTATGGCTGTTAGTATTTGCCTTAGGTATTGAGGTGCTCCTATGTTGGGTGCCTAAATATTTACAATTGTTATATCTTCTTCTTGGATCGATCCCTTGATCATTAGGTAGTGTCCTTCTTTGTCTCTTCTAATAGTCTTTATTTTAAAGTCTATTTTGACTGATATGAGAACTGCTACTCCAGCTTTCTTTTGGTTTCCATTTGCATGGAATATCTTTTTCCATCCCCTTACTTTCACTCTGTATGTGTCTCTAGGTCTGAAGTGGGTCTCTTGTCGACAGCATATATATGGGTCTTGTTTTTGTATCCATTCAGCCAATCTGTGTCTTTTGGTGGGAGCATTTAGTCCATTTACATTTAAGGTAATTATCGATATGTGTGTTCCTATTCCCATTTTCTTAATTGTTTTGGGTTCGTTATTGTAGGTCTTTTCCTTCTGTTGTGTTTCTTGCCTAGAGAAATTCCTTTAGCATTTGTTGTAAAGCTGGTTTGGTGGAGCTGAACCCTCTCAGCTTTTGCTTGTCTGTAAAGGTTTTAATTTCTCCATCAAATCTGAATGAGATCCTTGCTGGGTAGAGTAATCTTGGTTGCAGGTTTTTCTCCTTCATCACTTTAAAAATGTCCTGCCAGTCCCTTCTTGCTTGCAGAGTTTCTGCTGAAAGATCAGCTGTTAACCTTATGGGGATTCCCTTGTGTGTCATTTGTTGTTTTTCACTTGCTGCTTTTAATATGTTTTCTTTGTATTTAATTTTTGACAGTTTGACTAATATGTGTCTTGACGTGTTTCTCCTTGGATTTTTCCTGTATGGGACGCTCTGTGCTTCCTGGACTTGATTAACTATTTCCTTTCCCATATTAGGGAAGTTTTCAACTATAATCTCTTCAAATATTTTCTCAGTCCCTTTCTTTTTCTCTTCTTCTTCTGGAACCCCTATACTTCGACTGTTGGTGCGTTTAATGTTGTCCCAGTGGTCTCTGAGACTGTCCTCAGTTCTTTTCATTCTTTTTTCTTTATTCTGCTCTGCAGTAGTTATTTCCACTATTTTATCTTCCAGGTCACTTATCTGTTCTTCTGCCTCAGTTATTCTGCTATTGATCCAATCTAGAGTATTTTTAATTTCACTTATTGTGTTGTTCAAAAAGAGGAAAAGGGGAAAAAATCATAAATCTTGCTCTCAAAGTCGGGGAAAAAATCATAAATCTTGCTCTCAAAGTCCACCTCCTCAAGTTGGGATGATTCCTTGTCTATCCATGTATTACACAGATGCAGGGTACAAGTTGATTGTGGAACTTTAATCCACTGCTTCTGAGGCTGCTGGGAGGGATTTTCCTTTCTCTTCTTTGTTCTCACAGCTCCCGGGTCTCAGCTTTGGATTTGGCCCCGCCTCTGCATGTAGGTCGCTGGAGGGCGTCTGTTCTTCGCTCAGACAGGACGGGGTTAAACGAACAGCTGCTTTGGGGACTCTGACTCACTCAGGCCGGGGGGAGGGAGGGGTACGGAGTGCGGGGTGAGCCTGCGGCAGCAGAAGCTGGCGTGACGTTGCACCAGCCCGAGGCGCGCTGTGCACTCTCCCGGGGAAGCTGTCCCTGGATCCCGGGACCCTGGCAGTGGCAGGTTGCACAGGCTCCCCGGAAAGGGGGCATGGACAGTGGCCTGCGCTCGCACACAGGCCTCTTGGCGGTGGCAGCAGCAGCCCTAGCGTCCCACGCCCGCGCTTTTAGCCGCGGCTCGCGCCCTTCTCTGGAGCTCCTTTAAGCAGTGCTCTTAATCCCCTCTCCTCGCGCACCAGGAAACAAAGAAGGAAGAAAAAGTCTCTTGCCTCTTTGGCAGGTCCAGACTTTTTCCAGGACTCCCTCCCGGCCAGCTGTGGTGCATTAACCCCTTCAGGCTGTGTTCAGGCCGCCAACCCCAGTCCTCTCCCTGCGTGCTCCCGACCGAAACCCAAAACCCGAGCCTCAGCTCCCAGCCGCGCCCTCCCCGGCGGCCGAGCAGACAAGCCTCTCCGGCTGGTGAGTGCCGGTCGGCACCAATCCTCTGTGCGGGAATCTCTCTGCTTTGCCCCCCGCTCCCCTGTTGCTGTGCTCTCCTCCGCTACTCTCAAGCTTTCCCCCTCCGCCACCTGCAGTCTCCGCCCTCGAAGGGGCTTCCTAGTGTGTGGAAACCTTTCCTGCCTCCCAGCTCCCTCCCACTGGCGCAGGTCCCGTCCCTATCCTTTTGTCTCTGTTTATTCTTTTTTCTTTTGCCCTACCCAGGTACGTGGGGAGTTTCTTGCGTTTTGGGAGGTCTGAGGTCTTCTGCCAGCGTTCAGTAGGTGTTCTGTAGGAGTTGTTCCACGTGTAGATGAATTTCTGGTGTCTCTGTGGGGAGGAAGGTGATCTCCGCGTCTTACTCTTCCGCCATCTTCCCCCAGGCCCCTAAAGAGTTTTATTAGCAACTAATCAAGATGGTTTTTCACAAGGCTCCCGATTAGCTGTTGGTATACTAAGAGTGAATCAGAGTTAGCGTAGTTTCTGATTTCTTTTACATTGTCAATGTGGATGATCATATTTTTACTGCTGGGGGTGGTGGTGGTGGGGAGTGAGGGAATGTTCCTTTCCTGCTCCTGATGTTTCAGTCCTGTCAAGAGAGCTCGTAGGGTCCTATCAGCGCTGCTTCTTTACTGACTCTGCCCCAGGGTGATCAAGTGACTTATACAGAAAGCTTGAAAAGAATTAAGTGAGCATGCTTGCCTTGACTAATTCTGTTCTCTCCCTTGAGAGTGTGAGTGAGTGTCTTCTGTTTCTCTCATTCTGTGTATTACTAGTTAGTAAATCTGCCCCATTCTGGGGTTCAGTTATGTGATCATTTCATTCCAACTGGATTCTCAAGCCAGGGTTATCAACAGTAACAGGAATATTCGGCCCTCCATCTTTTCTCTTTTATCTTATTTCCTAATTTATTCCAAACCAAATGGAATTAAGGCACTGTACTTGCTGGAAGGTAATTAGAAGTCCCTAACACTTGGTGCATTACCTGGGAACACTGAGAAATCAAAAGAAAGGAGCTGACATTTTGGAGAGGAAAATGTCCATGTGGAAAATCTTTTGTTACTGCCAAGGAAGGTAGTCTACTGCCTTGGTCTTTAATGTATGGTGGGATGCTGAGGCCTTTGAGTGTTTGAAAATATTTAGGTTTGTGCAGTAAACTGCTGAAGCTTAGAAAACGTTTAATGCATGCTGTATAAATGTGCCGTGCTTGCTGGGAGACTAATAAACTTGGAGGCTGAACACAATAGAAATTTACGATCTCACAGTTGTAGAGGCCAGAAGTGTGCTGTCAAGGTGTCAGCAAGGCTGCTCTCCCTACTGATGCTCTAGGGAAGATTCTATCCCTTGCCTCTTTCAGCTTCTGGTGGTTGCCAGCTTCCTTGGCTTGAGGCCACGTCACTCAGTTTTGGTCTGTGTCTTCACATCACCCCCTTTCTGTGTCTGTATCTTCTCTTTTGTGTGTCTCAAATATCCCTCTGCCCTTCTTGTATATTAAGGACAATTGTCATTGTATTTAGGACCCATCCAGCTAACATAGGATGGAAATCCCATCTCAAGATCCTTAATGATATTTGCAAAACCTTTTTTTTCAAATGAGGTAACTGTCAAGGATGAGGACATGGATATATCCTTTTGGGGGCCACCATCCAACCCACTACACCAGCCATAAGATACTTTGATTTTGGCTAATGGCTGCAGCTTATGGTGTGGGAGAGTGGCTGTCTCTTTCGAGCCACTTAAGTAAAGGTCTGGCATAAAGAAAAGGGGCGTTAGGGAGTTGCAGGTGACTGAGCAATACGTGGAGCGGAATGAATAAGGCACCTGGAGGGTCTTTAGTATACAGAGACCTTTACCTGGCACTTGACTTGAGAGTGTGCTGGAGTTTACAGGGCAGGAAAGTCTCAGGCAGCCGTCCACCTTGCCTTACTCTTCAGGTACAGTTTTTCCCAAGCAGGCTTGACTGAGACAAAGACTCAATTGTAAGGAAAACATGTCTTATAGAACTTGTCGGCATTGACACATATGGTCTACCGTAGGCTCAAGTGACTCCCTTTACATGTGGACCCAAGCTGACACTGGATTTGTCAATTATATTGGAGAAAGAAATGTTCTCCTAAAGGCAGCCACCTTTGGTCTATGTAGTTCCATAGCAGGAGGCAGTGAAAATGACCATGGCGGCATAGGACTGTCAAATCTATGCCTCAGACCTGGAGGTGTAATGTTACTCGACAGAACCCATAAACAGTTCAGTACTGCAGTGTAAACAACAAGGTCATCAAAGAGGAAGGATAACTCAAGAGTCCATGTGTGACAGATGCTCAGGGCTGTGCACTGCACATGGCAAATTCATAGTGACAAATCAAGGTCAAGCTAAAAGATTCCTCCTGGTTCGAAGTTCACAGGTCAGAAATTTCAGTTAAATGGCATAGACTAATGGACATTCTAGTGAGGCTAAAACCAAAGAGACTTTATCTTTCTCTCAAATGCCATTGAGTTTCTGCTATGTTCTTTGGTCAAAGTCTTTACTGGATTCCGGGAACAAAAATGTGCCTAGTTTCACTCTTCTAGGAGTGGGGGATTGGCTTGCTTTTGAGATTGTTTTTAAATTTGGGGGCTAGTGCTGTAAAATCAAATTGTATCTTAGCAACTCTTTAGACTCTTTAAAAGCATGGTTCATGAGAGGGTTGATAAACTGATAAATCAGCCAAGGCCCTGAGAGACCCACACCCGTGTCAGTGACAGAAGTCCAAGCTACAGATACTGTAGGAGCCCTCAGTCCCATTCAGGCAATGAAAGCCCTGTCACTGAGAATGAACCAAATGTACATTTGGGAGGATTGTTTATGGACGTTTAGGACTTTGGATTTTTAACCCACAGTAACAAGGAAACTTGATTTCAAAATTGGGATTTAATACTTTGGAACCTTAATTCATAAGAGCATGTAATGTGTGCCCTTTTAATTTCTCTGTGAAGAATTTGATACTGGCAAAGGTGTACTTACAAATTTGCAACATTTCTATGATTTCTGAATTGTATTACTGGATGCTTTTATGTATTTAATCTTAGTTTGTCATTTGACCTCATCAACTGTCTATGGTTAGCTGTGTTGTGGGTGGCTGGTAGAACAAAAAGTTGTTTCTGATCATTGGATATGAGTAGCCTTGGAGTTCATTTGAATTAATGCAATTTCTCACCCATATCAGAGACTTCTGGGTTGAAACTCTAAGGCATCCACCAGCAGTTCCTGGAGGCCACTCAAATGAGTAGCCCCATAAAAGTGTGAGCAGGACTGTCCTGATAAAGGTCTATTCTTTTTCCTGAAGGGAGAGCCATATTCCATTAATTATAGGCTTAAAAGCATAGTTGAGTGGGTTAAGAGATTGAAAAAAACAGGGGAGCATTAGTGACAGTTTCCCTTCTTGTTCCTACGGGTACCAGCATGTGAAGGGAATTTGATTAGTATAACTTTTAACCTCCCTGCTCTTATGTTCACTGACACTGGCTAGTGAGGTGACCTACCTGACGGGCAAAGTTGGGAAGAATAACTGGCCATGCTTTGCTAAGCTCTTCTTTCCTTCATCTTGGGAATGAGTCTGGTGATAGAGAGACAAAAGTTCTCTGCTCCACTGTGGACATGCCCCTCTCACCTGGGTTCGCCTGGAACCAACTTGCTGCAACAAAGTGGGCAAGTCTGGATAATTCTAGAATTCAGTTGACAGACTCACTTGGCTATGTCATGAAGCCCCATTTTCCAACATGGGCTCTAACAGTAACAAGTGACATAATGTGTGGGCTCCAGTGCAAAATGAAAATATAGTGCCTCTTGTTCAAACTGCAAAGAAAAAGTCTTGTTGAAAGTATTTGCACTGGGGTGCATAGTGTCCTCCCCAAATTCATGTTCACCTGGAACCTGTGAATGTGCCCAAGTAAATTCTTTTTTCAGATAGAATCGAGATAAGATGACATCATACTAGATTAGGATGAGCCCTAAATGGGTTCTGTGGGTTGTTCTCTCTTCTCTTTTTCATACATGTCATCTTTTTCAGCAGAATGTTTGGCTAATATTGGGAAGTAACACGAGTAAGAAAGGATATGGTAAGATTCCTTAGACATTCTTGCTTCTTAAAAAACAACGCTTTCTTTCTGTGTTAGAAGTAAGTTCAGATTCAAATGGAAAGCATGGCCTCCGGAGCTGTTAACACCTTCACTTAGTCTTGGATGTGACCAGTAGCACAGAATTCTGGTTGGAACACAGTAAGACTCCAAATGGGTACCAAATAAGCATGTCATGGAAAGCACACCATAAGCAGGGTGAAAACTAGATGTGAATGGGGCAGCAGGAATGGTGGCAGACGCACATATTGCACGTGTCTCCTCTGCTCATGCATATATTTTATTGTCCCATAAACTTTACTTACAGAACGTAAGTTCAAAGATAAAATCATTAAGAATATTAAGACAGCAATATCAGAGCATGAAACCAAGCAAGCGTGGGGCCCTTCTGAGCATGGTTCATCTGGGACTTGATAAACTGGTAAAACAGCCAAGGCTGTGAGATACCCATACCATGTCAGTGACAGGAGTCCAAGCTACAGATATTGAAGGGGCCCTCAATGCCACTCAGGCACTGAAAGCCCTGTCACTGAGAATGAACCAAAATATAAATTTAGGAGGATAATTTATGGACACTTAGGACTTTGGATTTTTAGCCCACAATAACAAGAAAACTTCATTTCAAAAGAAGGTGTGGGGTCTTCAAGTTTGCTTTCGTTATTGAGGGTCCTTTGTGGTTACATATCAATTTTGGAGTCGTTTCTTCTATTTCTGCAAAAATTGGGGATTTTGATAGGCATTGCATTAAATCTGTAGATAGCTTTGTGTAACATGGACATTTTAACAATAGTTCATGAACGTGGGATGTCTTTCCATTTATTTATGTCTTCCTTAATTTCTTTCAATACTGCTGTAGTTTTCAGTGTACAAGTGTTTCATGTCTTTGGTTAAGCTTATTCCTAAGTATTTTATCCTTTTAGATGGTATTGTAAATGGAATTGTTCTCCTAATTTCTTTTTCAGATTGTTCATTGTTAATGTACAGAAATGCAAGTGATGTGTGTATGTTGATTTCGTATTCTGCAAACAAACTTTGCTAAGTTGGTTTATTCTAATACATTTTTTGTTCTAATAAATTTTTTGTGAAATATTTAGCATTTTCTACATCTTTTTCAATAGTTTCCCTTTCAGCCTAAATGTATCCTTAAATCTAGGGGACATTTTGACCTCCATCTTAGGCTTTCATCTTATTTCTCAACTTATTCAGTCTTAGTTATTTAGTGTTCTCCCTATTGTTTGCCACTTTGGAGAATCCAACAAAATGTTCTACTCAAGGTGAGACGCCTTTTCTCTTCCGCCTCTGAAGCTGAATATCACTTATTACTTACTTCATTCTCTTAGCACTTAGCATTCGAAGTTTAACTGGTGATTTTTCTTTTTTTTTTTTTTTTTTTTTTTTGCGGTATGCTGGCCTCTCCCGTTGCGGAACACAGGCTCCGGACGCGCAGGCTCAGCGGCCATGACTCACGGGCCCAGCCGCTCCGCGGCATGTGGGATCTTCCCGGACCGGGGCACGAACCCCTGCCCCCTGCATCGGCAGGCGGACGTTCAACCACTGCGCCATCAGGGAAGCCCTGGTGATTTTTCTTAAAGGAGGCCAATATGCTCACCGAATTCAAGACCTCTGGTGTGTTGTGTCAAGTGTATAGGAATCATATTAACTTGTTGGCTGTTAGCACCCCTGGAAACATTTCTAAAGTGGCCTTTGACATTGATATTCAGGTATATTGGGCACCACATTAAAGAGTTTAAGAGAATAAGAGTAGGCTGGTCTTTCCTAAAGCAGAGTTTATTCAAGGGTGACCTTTTAGTAACCTGCATCAGGCTTATCCGCGTTGAGTCATTGAGTGCCCTCAACCCCCCTAAACTGTAAACTTTTTTTTTCTTTTTTTTCTTTTTCTGCGGTACGCGGGCCTCTCACTGTTGTGGCCTCTCCTGTTGTGGAGCACAGGCTCCAGACGCACAGCACAGGCTCCAGACGTGCAGGCTCAGCGGCCATGGCTTGCGGGCCCAGCCGCTCCGCAGCATGTGGGATCCTCCCGGACCGGGGCACAGACCCGTGTCCCCTGCATCAGCCGGCGGACTCTCAACCACTGCGCCACCAGGGAAGCCCCTGTAAACTTCTTATACACAAGAATTATGTTTTATAGCTCTTGTTCCCCTTCCCTATACCTAAACATGCCTGGAATAGAAGGTGCCTCTACGAACAGGTGTTGCTTTAGTTTAAACTACATTAAGTACATGTATATGTTCATTTCCCTCTGGGAAAGGAGGCTACTTTCCACAGGATTCAAATATCAAGGCTTTAAACTTCCTTGAACCCATAGCTATATAAATAGTTGCATAACTATCCTCCCTCTATACAACTCTAAGATGATCATATCAAAGTATGGTCATTAATTGTTTTTAATTGCAAACAGATAATAAGCAAAGTGTAAGGAATTTCTTCCACCAAAGTAAAGGCCAAAGTTCAAAAAGTCAAATTAATATGGGATTTGTTACTATTCTAAATAGTAAAGAACACTGACAAGAAATATCACAGTGCTGGTTGCTATTATCATCTTTTCATTTTCCATTACTGTTGTTTATATTATCTTCATGGGATTTCACTGAAGTTATCAAGGTTTTTTAATAGTCAAATTAAAAAACAAAATGCCTTGAAATGCCAATGCAAAGAAAAATGAGTCAGAACATGAAAAAATGTTTTAGACAAGTTGACGATATATATTCTTTGCTCATTTCTCTTTTTGAGACAACTTTCATCTTATTCACACCCACATGTACAATACACTGAATAAAATACAACCCCATCACTCGATGGTGATAAAAAAAGGAAAGATAAGCTGGTTCCAGAAAATCCCTCTATTCCTAGTATCTTGTTGCATCTGGCAAAAAAGAGCATTTTGAAATATTCTCTAAAGTTCTGTATTTTATTTTATAATAATTTGCTTATTTATCTCAATGTAAATATTAAAAACGCATGAGAAATATGTTAACATTTGGCATTTGACTATTCTTATCTATTTCCTTAATGTTTCCTTTGCCTCCTGTGATGAACTTTTGGGATAGACAGCACATACCACTCTCATACTCCCCAGACTCTACAGCCCCATACACATGCAAAATAGCTTGTGTGGGGATGTGTTAACATACACTTGGTTGAGGCAGGAAGGCTGTAGAGTACATCGTTTTTACACCTCAACATTTTAAGAGTTTTTGGAAAGTAACCCTAGTTTGAGTGCAAGTTCCATCGATTTATCAAATGCATTTCAGGTATACCTAGGTATGTCTAGTCAAATGGTAAAGCTATATTACTGGGAGACTATTTACATGAGCAAGTGAAAAGAAATCAGTGAAAGAATATATTATAACCAAGAGTCAGATATAATAGGTCAATCAAATAGAGTGTAGATCCCAGAAACATATCCACACATATAAGGACAATTGATTTTTCAACAGAGGTGCAAAGCCAATTTTGAGGAGAAAGGATAGTCTTCTTGACAAATGGTGCTGGAAGCATGTAGTACATGGATGTAGTGCCTAGGTAGCCATATGCAAAAGTATGACCTTTGATCCCTACTTCACACCATATAAAGACTTAACTAAATGTAGATCAAAACATAAATCTCTAAAACTTGGACAAAATCTTTTTGACCTTGGGTTAAGCAAAGATTTCCTAGAGATGACACCAAAAACAAGATCCTTAAAAGAAAAAAAGTAACAAATTGGGTTTCATCTTTGGAAGCCATTATTAATAAAAGAAAAGCCACAGGTTGGAAGAAAATATTTACAAATTATATACCTGAAAAGACTTGTGTCTCTAACATGTATAGAGCTCTCAAAACTCAGTAATTAGAAAAAAAATTTAAATTAACAATATGTGTAAGAATATTTAAAAAGAGATCCTGCTAAGGAGGTGTATGGATGCAAATAAGCACATGAAGTTGCTCGATGTAATCAATTATTAGCTATATGGAAATGAAAGCACCAGGAGATACCACTACACACCTATTGAATGGCTAAAATTAGAAAAGTCCAACCACACCAAGTATTGGTGAGGCAGTTTAGGAACTGCAAGTCTTTTACACTGCTAGTGGGAAGGAAAATAGTACAGTCACTTCAGTCAACAGTTTGGCTGTTTCTTTATAAGTTGAACGTACACCTACCGTATGATCCAGCCTTTCTGCACCTAGATATTTATGCAAGAAAAATGAAAGCATATGTTCATACAAAGACTTGTACATGGATCATCATAGCATCTTTATTTTTTTATTTTTTTGCGGTACGCGGGCCTCTCACTGTTGTGGCCTCTCCCGTTGTGGAGCACAGGCTCCGGACACACAGGCTCCACGGCCATGGCTCACGGGCCCAGCCGCTCCATGGCATGTGGGATCTTCCCAGACCAGGGCACGAACCCGTGTCCCCTGCATCGGCAGGCGGACTCTCAACCACTACGCCACCAGGGAAGCCCAGCATCTTTATTTTTAATAGAATTGAAACAACCTCGAGCACCCATCAACAAGAGAATGAATAAATATACTGTGGTATACCCATACAGTGAAACACTATTCAGCAAAACATAGTGATAAACTATTGACACCCACCAAAATATGAATTACTCTCAAAATATTTACATTGAGTGAAAGAAGCCAGATAAAAGAGTCCTCAGTGTGTGAATCCCTTTATATAAATTTCTAGAAAAATGCAAACACAGCTATAATGAAAGAAAGCATATCAGTGCTCACTTGGGGATATGGAGGGGTGGAATGTGAGGGGGGAAAAGGGGCTTTATGAATGAGGCATAAACACTTGCAAGTGATGGATATGTTCCTTTTCTTGATTGTGTTGGCAGTTCCATGGGTATATGCATATTTCAGAATTTAAATTGTGTTTTGAAGTATGTGCAGTGTACTGTGTCCGTTCTATTTAACAGAGCCATTAAAAAAAGGCTAAGAACAGACGTTTGTCTCAACAAATAAATGTAACAAAGAACAGAAAAGTCAACTACAGAATGATCTCTGTCAGTTGAATTTTCCTGTAGTTTATTTCCTCAAAAAATATATCCCAGTTCTTAAAAGAGATGGGACTCTTAATAAATGGTTAAAAAACCCAGCAAAGCCATCAGCAGGGTGAGCTCCAGCTACTTTTCAACTGTGAGACACTAGGTGCATGGTGCAGACATGCTAGGATGTTTGTTCTTCCTGCCCAATATTTTAGAGAGGATATGAAACACCTCCGTTAAATGCCTGCAAGTGATGCCCAGAGTGGAGTTTGGAGAATGATGGCTGTGATCTTTAATATGGTTGTGCCTTTGTAAAGAATCTCACTCAGAATTTCCAGGGTAATTTTGGAGTCAAATTTTTTTTGTCTTTTGGATGATATATATGTAACTCACCTGAAGAATATACCCATGTAGACTTGAAGTTAGGGACCAGCTGGTGTAAATTTGTGTGGTTATCTCCTGACCTAACCTTTTAGCTTCTTTTTGTTCCTTGATTGTAGTTAAGCTTCATCTTGCCTCAGGGACTTTGTATTCGCTGTTCCCATGTTTTGGAAATATTATTTCCAGAAAAATTTTCCATAACTGATTCCTTTCTATTCTTTGGCACTCATCTCTTAAAGATATTTTTTCCTTGATTGTCCTACTAGCCTAACTCAGTCCCAATTTAACAGATTACCTTACTTCTTTTACAGAATAATAATCAAACCAAATATTATCTTTGGTGTCTCTTTGTATTTAGATGAACTTCTTCCCAAAGAACTCAAGCCTCACAGTGACAGAGGTGGTTACCTTTCTTATCCCTTATTCTGGGTCTTAGAACTGTGTCTGGCATGTAGTAATCACTCGAGGTCTGTTGACTGTGTAAAGAATATGTGAGTAGATGAACAGATTTGGAGTTATTTGAGGTCGCTCTTAATGATGGCTGGTGTTGGTGATTAAATTAAAATTGTAGGTTTTAGAGTTGGAAGTGATCTTGCTGAGTCTCACAGTTACGGCAAAACTCTCCCTACTGTAGCATCCCTGACAGATGATCAAGTCTGAGCTTGAATAACTGTACATGAAAGACCCTAACCAGGGCACCCTCCTAGCTCTGCCAGGTCAGATAGAATTTTGGACTATTCTCTTTCTCTCTCTTGTAGACAGCCACTGTCATTTGGTAAGCCATAAGCCTTCCTTTGCTTTGACTGTGGTTAGTGTGTTTGCTGGATTTCTAAAATATATTTTTAGTGTTTACTTGTTTAGATTGAAAAGATTGGGCTATATTTTTAAAAGTTTATCCCTCCATTTTGGAAGGCCTTTTAAGTTGTGATATTGCATGCAAGAGAGCCAACCGAATTCTGGACTCCATATTTTCGTTTTTACCTTTTTTTTTTTTCTCAGAATTTGAACTAACAATGGCTAAGAATGAGAGGAACTCAGACCCGAATATTTTTTCCCTTGTCAAGCACAGAGAATATGGGAAAGAATGAAATTGGGAAGTTGTTTTGCTCCTCTTCCTTTCCTCCTTTTTGGTCAGTTCCCTTAGTCGTCCACCTCACTTTGTATTTCTAGCCTGGCTTCAGCAGACCTGAATTTGATGAACTACACACTGTTGGAGTAGTAGATTGCTAGAAGGAATGGCGGCTTCACGGAATTATATTCAATAAGGATGGTCCAGCCAATTTCCTCACTTCCACTGTGAAAGGAGTTCCCTATTCCTAAGAAAATGTACCTATGTCCTACTGACACAGAAGATGGAGATTTATCCCAGTGCATTTATATATGTATATCTATTAAATTTATGTATATATATATAATGCCTAATGGAAACATCTCAGATGCTCTATTTTGTATTTTTCTTTAATTTTACTTATAAAATTGTGACCATTTTTTAACTCAAAAGAGGAGAACCTTAAAAATTAATTAAGAAGACATCCTCAGTAGTCTAAGGTTCAGAGTGACTTGGCAGAGAAAATTGCTGAATGGTTATATAATAGTGCTGGTATGCTTGGCTATTGTAACACTTTACATTTGAGTTTCTCTTCCTTGAAATTACAAGAACTATATGACTCAAGAGAAAGATTGATAATTAGGAATATTCTGCTTGCTTTTTATATAGCCTATTGAAGAACATTTTAATTATTTGCAGGTCATAGGAAGGAACCTTCATGATCTAAGTTTTGAACAAGTAGTGTTGCAACACAAAGCTATGACTTAAAAAGGAAATTTGAAATGACCTATTTCTTTTGGCATCTCAATCCAGATATCTGTCAGTAAAATGAGTCACTTTTCAGTCAAATGGGTGGTCAGCAATATAATTTTTTACTGGGAAGCTGAAAGACACCATTGCCAAGCAGAGCAGCTGCAGTGTTAACATCTATATTTGAGCATCTTTCGTTTTCCCAAGGGGTGCAAGTGAAGAGAAGGAAGGCAGAGAAATGCACTTGAATAAAGCTTTTCAAGATGGATAGAACAGAGAGCATTCCCAGAGGCAGGTCAAGTTCAACCCAAGAACAACTCTCTCAGTGCTTTCACGACTAGGTAAAATACAAGACCAGTAGTAACTCAGCTCTCAAATCAGTGCTGAAATCCAGCAGAAGGTTGTTAATATTGATACGGTTAACATACATCAAATAGGATTACTGAATTTTCTGAATCCAAAAGTTCTCCACAGTGTTGACATTTCCTTACTGAACTCCCAGGATTGTTTGGTTTCAAAGGCTGTTGGGCTCAAGACGCATTTGGTTTTAAATAGTCCTTCATAAAAAGTTCAGCTTTCAGTCTAATATGATTGAAACCCAGCTTGAGTGTGTCTTATAATGCACTGGACTGGAAAGACTATGAGCATTGAATTATTCAAAACATGGCAGGCAAAGGAGTGATATGTGGGGAGGAGGTGATCAGAGAAATCAGTGAGACTTGATATGTCTTGTTATCTCATTGGATTTACCTTTTAGAACTCTTCCAAATATTAGAGGAAAGAAATCAATATCAATTTTCACCTGTCACGTTCCACACTTCAATGATCAATGAATGTCAAATTTGACCACAGTTTTCTGTACCACCTGCTCTGCAATAATATTTCTGAGCCTTTATTAAAAATGTGAAATTGTCATTGAATTTCCAAATATGATTCTGTAGTGGCTAATTCAGCTTGTTTTATTAATAAGCAAGTTCTGGTGAGTAATACTAATTTAATAAGCCTGCATGTGAAGTTAAAGTGTAAACTATTCCCACTGAAGGTGATGAGATATGACTGCGATGTGGTGGTAGGGCACTCACCTTCCTGAACGAACCCTGCGAGCACACAGTTCTTGGGAGAAACCAGTACTTCATAGAGTAGCAAATCTGATATTATTTTGCATGTCTCCTATAGCAGTGGAATGCACACACACACACACACACACACGATCAAGGGTGAAAAAACACACATGCGCACCTTAGATGCTTACATTAATTTCTGAATATACTTCTCCAGAAAGAAAAAGCTTTACTGATGATTTGTATTTTTATAGTTTATTATTTTATCCATACTAAAACACTTCATGAAATCACTTCCTGTTTTGTTGCCCATGGAATCCTTTCAATTTTGAGATGCTAAATATAAATCGAAATAATGATTATAGTCATTGGCCATGAAAGACTAAGTTACAGAGAACCCGGTGACTGGAGGTCAGAGCTGCCACGGAATTATTCTCTGCTCCAGAGACCATTAGAATATCACTGTGTACCCACTTAAGGGTAGAATGACGCTACTGAGAAACCAGCTCTCTTTTATTTCTACTAAAAGGAGAGAACAGTATGGGACCTTGGCTGCGTGAGTGTATGAGACTTCCTCTGTTCTGTACAATGAGCCAAAAACAATACATGAAATAGCCTCGCGCCTTTTGTCTTTTGTACCCAGCTCTTTCCTGTATTGCTCCTGATCAATCATACTTAAATCAACAAGAGTTGCTTGAACATTTTGACAGTTATGTTCCCCATACCCTGAAGCATTTTTAAAGGGTTACTGAGATAAAGCTATTTCAAAAAATACTCCCTCCAAATTTTTTCAGGGTGGCATCAATGAAAGTAACTTAGAGGAAAAAAACTCCACCTTGGGTTCCTGGCCTACCACTCTAAGGCCAGGCAAGCATAAACCTTCATAGCAAAAGCTAAGTTTGCTCCCAGTTGAGAATTTGGTTTCCATGGTCTTATATAAAAAGTATATGGAGACTTTAATTCACTATAAGCCCTTTCCAAAGAGGAAATACAGTTCATCATTCATAAGGGATGATGAAAGTTACAATTTTGTTGAATAGGTGAAATATATATTATATATATATATATATATATTTATTTATTTATTTATTTTAATATATTTATATAAAATATATAAAGTTACTATTCAGAGTCCTAAAACATGGATTTTTCTTACTTACCAGGAATGAACAGTAACTTGATCTCTAAACACAATAAAGCACCTGGTCATAGCAGAATCATAACAAATATTTGATACCAGAATGAATTCACTGTTCAGGTGTAAAGAGGGAATAGCTTCAATTTTCCCCTTTCTGGCACCCCATTATTGCATCCTGGACAGAGGGGATTTTCTTGACTTTAATCTAAAGGAGAAATGTTCACTTTTGTTAAGATGGAAATGGACAACCTCAGTAGGCAGAGGCACTGTTTTTATTTGGCTGAATTCATGTTTCTAGTGATAATTCAAGGTGTAATAGGGTTTTCTCTGCCACTCCAAAATCTGAAAATGATAAGCATCTCACCAGAGTTTCAGGACGGTCCATTACCTATTCTGTGGAAAGGATATTCAAAATACCATGTTTCATCAATGTCTTCTTTGACTTATTAATCAATGGACAACTACTGAGTTATCTTATCCTTGCTTCAACAAAAAAAAAAAGAAAAAAAATAAAAGGAAAGAAAACCACAAACACAAAAAACTGTTAACGATGAAAACGTATTATGCCAGGCCTTACTGTGGCCTGACTTGGAAATTTAGTTTCAGAGCCTTTTGTGAATATACCAAGGAAAGAAGACCTAGGTGTAACTTATTTCCACAGGCCGCCAATAAATATTTGCCTAACGGAGAAAAAATTAATATATAGTGTAGGAGAGAACCTGACAGATGGTTAACATTATTGAGTGATAGCAATGCCCAAACTCATCTGTGATCAAACACTATGAAAGTATCCTCCTAAGGATAAACTTATGACAAATAAGAAGTGACCATTCAATTATGGAGATACTTTCAGTTTCAGCTCTGATAGGCAAAAGGCTTGGAAGTTGTCACTGTATCTTGTCCTTACAAGATAATGCTGTAGAAAATGAAAATCAATGAATTTTCTCAGACGTGATTAATAAAACATGTAACTATGAAAGAATTTTAAAACTGTAATTATGTATGTGTATATATGTCTCTGAAAAATCTGGGTCAAAGAAAACTGGGGCTATCAGTATAAACTCATTTACCTCTATCTCTTCTTACCTTTATTTCCTCCCAAACTTACCAGTATCCATCCAACTTGAAGGATACGAGTGATTTTTATATACTGTGCAAGGTTTTTTTCTTATTCATATGTCCGTGTTTCCCCAATTATCTAAATTATTGTCTACATCTTCAGGATCTCCTTTATCAGTTCCTCCATTTCAACATATAAAATATAAGTCCTGCTCATTCTAAACAATTCTTTTTTGCTAATTATGTTCTCTTTTCATCCAAACTCCTTCAGAGCAGCCTATTCCCACTGTCTTCAGTAGCCCCGCCTGGCCCCGACAGGCAGCCCTTATGCCCTCAATTTATTGCAGTCTGGCTTTCTTGTCCACCACTTCACTGAACTGCTCTAAGGTCACTGGGGACCTAACTGCCCAAATCCAATGGACACTTACATTCTCTGAAGGATGACACTGTCATCTACTTCCCCCTTCTTGAAACTCTATCACCTCTCTCCTTCCCAGAATTCTTTCTCTGCTTATTAAACGTTGTCAGTACTCACAATTCTCTGAAATCTCATCCATTTTCATGATTTTAATGACTGCAAAGTGCTGGTGACATTCAATTTTTTATCTTTCCATATCTTCACGTGCATGTCCAGTTACCTACCTGTTTGTCTCCTGAATTCTACAGGTGCTTTCAAATTCTACATGTCCAGAACTAAAGTCTTTTCCCCAATTCAGTTATTTATCCCCTATGTCCAAACTCAATGATACCACCACCCAAACTTAGTCACACAGATGGGGGTTCAGCCTCCGCCTCCTACTTCTTCCTTACTTCCCAAGATCAAGTCTTGCTTGTAATTTCCTAAATAAAATTAGAACTTATTTCTTCCCTCCATCTATACCTTATTTCAGACCCCTTTCTATTACCTGGTCTAGAAGTTACCAAATTGCTGTTTGGTGGAACCAGTTGTTAGACACTTCTATTAAAAGAGGACTCTACAGACAAATAGATTTGCGGATGGCTGTGTACCATACGCCTGCTGTGACGATCCAGAATGAACATTAGCCTACAGCAGCCCCGAGAATCTGTACAGTAAAGAAACCTGATTAACTTTACTTAAGCCAGGTTCTCCCTTCTGCCGGCCTATAAACCTTTCAGTAGGGACAGGAGAGGAGATGGCAGCGTGAAAGGTCCCCCTCGAAAATAAAAAACATTGCCCCTCAGAAGAGTGGGGCATAATTATCTCCAGGCTTCTTCAGATTCCTCATCCATACTGACGTCAGTGGTCTAAAATGCCACCTGAACTTGTCCCTTCTATTCTTAGCTATATTCTGAGGAAACCAGCTCCCCGCACATGGGTGGTTAAGACCCGCTCTCCTCCTCCTCGCTGCCTCCTTTAGGGGTACTTGCCGCTGCCTGGGGACACTGCACTGATCCTCCAGAGCCTGTGCCTGTGGCTCCGTAACACACCCCTCGCACACTCACGGCTCTGGACTTCCGCTGTCCACTCTGCCTTGAGTATCCTTGCCTTTCACCGGCTGACTCACCAGTTTCTCACGAGTCCTTTAAGACTTAGCTTAGGGACTGCCTCTTTCGATGACTTTTCTTTGCCTCACAGCTCCCCCTCTTCTTCCACAAACACTGACTCAATGACCTGAATATGCCCGTCATAGCACGTCACGTGCAGGATGAGACATCTGCTGTGCGTCTTCCCCTCTCACTCCACTGCTAAAGGGCCAACACTACATCTTGCTCATTGTTTCCCTCCTCTAATACTCAATCCATGACTAATGAACGAACTAGTACTGTAGTAGCCCTCTTAGTAACAATCAGGCAGGACCTTCTACTAGAAATCTGACACTCCAGCTTTTCTCTGATCTCATCTTTCAGTCTGACTGAACTAAAGACTTATCTGTGCATGTTTTACCAGGGAGACATCATTTAATCCAGAGATGTGTCATCACATACTCTTACATACTCTGCCGTTTAAAACTTCTGCTCAGATGGGGGAAGGAGACAGGTGTGCCTTCTGACAGCCCCACTGTTTTGCACTTCCAGTGGTCACTGGCTTCTCTCTCGGTGCCTTCGTTAAACCCTTCTTCTCTTAACAACAAGGAAACAGAATAACAAAGTACTTAAGAGCCTGGGTTCTGCCTGTCTGTGAAACTGGAACATAACCAAGGACATAGAGAATAGACTGGTGGTTGCCAAGGGGGAGGGGGTGGGAGAGGGTTGGATTGGGAGTTTAGGATTAGCAGATGCAAAGTGGTGTATATACAGGATGGATAAACAAAAAGGTCCCACGTGGGACTTCGCTGGTGGTGCAGTGGTTACGAATATGCCTGTCAATGCAGGGGACACAGGTTTGAGCCCTGGTCCAGGAAGATCCCACATGCCGCGGAGCAGCTAAGCCCGTGCGCCACAACTACTGGGCCTGCGCTCTAGAGCCTGCGAGTCACAACTACTGAAGCCTGTGTGCCACAGCTACTGAAGTCCATGCACCTAGAGCCCGTGCTCTGCAACAAGAGAAGCCACCACAGTGAGAAGCCTGCACACCGCAAAGAAGAGTAGCCCCCGCTCACCACAACTACAGAAAGCCCGCGTGTAGCAAGAAAGACCCAATGCAGCCAAAAATAAAATAAATAAATACATTTATTTTTTAAAAAGTGGATGTATTTTAAAAAGGTCCTACTGTATACCACAGGGAACTATATTCAATATCCTGTGATAAACCATAATGGAAAAGAATATGAAAAAGAATGTATATAAATGTATAACTGAGTCACTTTCCTGTGCAGCAGTAGTTAACGCAACACTGTAATTCTCCTATACGTCAATAAAAAAATAAAATTTAAAAACACTGCCATAAAAATCATCACATAAGGGGGACTTCCCTGGTGGTCCAGTGGTTAAGACTTTGCCTTCCAATGGAGGGGGTGAGGGTTCGATCCCTGGTCGGGGAGCTAAGATCCCACATGCCTTGCAGCCAAAAAAAACCAAAACATAAAAGAGAAGCAATACTGTAACAAATTCCATAAAGACTTTAAAAATAGTCGACATCAAAAAAAGTCTTAAAAAATCACATAAATCAGAAACAAATGAAACATAATAAAGTCCATACATTAAAAAAAAAAAGAGCATGGGTTCTGTTCTGGTCACATCCCAGCTTCCCACTTAGTTATAGCTGTGTAATTCTGGGCAACTCACATAATGTCTCCTCAGACTCCTCATCTATAAAATAGGGATGGTAATAGTTCCCTACCTCATAGTGTTGCTGTAATCCATAAACACGGTTAAGTGCCTTGGTAAATGTTTGATGCTCTCTGGTTATTGTGAATTAAAATATGTCAATGGCTTCTGGCCATACGATTTATAATAGTTTTACAGTTAACCAAATGGTAAAACGATTCCATCTATTATTCCCATCTCTTTTTACCCCTTACCCTGTTGTGTTGTTTACGTTTTCTCCCACCACAGAGTGTTAGTTCCAGGAGAGTAAAGGCTTTATTTTGTTCACTGATGAAAGCAATAGCACCCAGAAAAGTACTGTACATATGAAGCCCTCAGTAAACACTAGCTGAATGAATGGTGCAAACTGTCACAAGGAAAAATACACCAAAACTTTCATTATAATAAAAAAAAAGTATAGATAAATCTTTCTCTAATGGCTTCCAGTCAAGTATTTCAAAACACCATATGCTATAATAAAAACATAAGTAATTTATTAAAATTTGAAGGCAAAAACATAATTTTAAAAGATTTTAAAAGATTTAGACCTATGTTAGGCGTGATGGAATATGGACGCTTTCTGGAAATTCACAATCAGATCCAAGAGTCTCACTTTCAGAATGTTCTAGTAGACTGAGTTTACTTTTAGTTGTCTTTGATGAAACAGTCAATATTGTACTCTCTTTCTTAACAGAAATGTGTTTTTTCGAAGACTCACTTCTAATTGGTTCAGTAAACAAAGAATTATTTTGCCCAATTCCTTTGCTTTTCTGCTTTACAGGTGAGTCAGAGCAGGAATGCAGGTCCTTCCCAGGTTGTTTCTTAGCAGAGTAGTTTTTGGTATATTATGCTTTGGTCATTTTCTCTGAAGAAGACCTGCTATTTCTAGGTAATTCCTCTTCTTTTCTTTGACTTCCAGTTCCAGAAATGACGTCTGCTGAAGGAGAACATGTTCTAGCAATGAAATCTTCCAAAGACTCCTGCCGCTGCTCTGTGACTGCGACCCCCAGGTTGTCTTTGGAAGTTTCTAAGGCCTCCTGAGTAGAGACTGGGACATGAAAGGAGTCGACAGGCAAAGGAATCCCAGCATCACCTGTAATTTTCTGAAACTGGAGGGGAAGACAAAAGACAAAACAAAAATTCAGTGATGAACAAAGCCAACCATTAAAAAGTAGAGTTCAAAACTTCAGTGTTACTCTGTGATCTTATTATTAACACAGTCAGTTGATTATTCAGAAGATTTCAGAGCCAGTTCTTTTCTAATTATATCTTGCCAAGTGATTCTCAGCTTAACCTAGCTATATCCAAGGCTATGCCCACTACATTTTCAGACTTTGGTGATTGGGGTAGTTATTACCCCTTTCCTTTCTCTCTCTAAAATGAAACCCTACTCTGTAAGAAAATTAATTTCTTTGCTATCCTCCAGGCACAAGTAAACAGTATATAGTTTGTGACCAGACTGTGTTCTCAAGCTGTCAGTTCCCAAGACCAGTCTGAGACTGGCTGAGCTGGGCGAAGGGGGCTCCAAGTGAGGCTGGAGGAAAAGCTGACAGGTTTCCCCTCCCATTCCCATGACCAGTTGAGTCACTATAATATCTTACATATCAGCTATGTCAAGATTACTTATTTTAAAAATTATATCAGTACGTGTACCTTCATTAGTGTTCCTTCATTGTAAGCTGACTGCATACAAATTGAAACCTAGATAAAATATGAATAGAACAGACATTTATACAATTTAAAATTTGGAATATTTTCTGTAATCTTTTCTTTCTTCATTAAGGAGAGTTTGCTTTAACTCATACATTTTCTAAAGATCTTCCAGTTTTCTTATGTACAACAATACAGTATCATGAAATGGGCCCACATTTACTAATCTCAGATTTGGAGAGGACTCCAGAGTCTTCTAGCTCCCAAGCATGTGAACTATTAGAGACTGACCATCATTATTTTCTCTCTGACTTGGTCATTTCCTTTTTGCTAATCACTCTTAGAATCATTAAGTGCTGTCCTCTCCACTTACTTGGACATTTTGCGTAGGTCCTGGGGCGCTCTGCTTTGATTCTGATTTTTCCTCTTCAAGTGCCTTCTTTTCTTCTTTAGGTGGACTACTAACAGTATAATTCATCTGGGGACGACCTAGTAAATGAAAATCTGACTGATCTATACCAGCCATTGTGGCCAACTGCCCAAGCCTGGCCCAGAGGAGGAAAGGAGAAAAGACAAAGGTTATTAGAATCACAGAAGAGCAGTTTAGATTTCCCCAGAGCTACAGTCATGAAATACTTCTAAAATCTTAAAAGCCAACATCCTACTCCAGACTACAAGCCTCTCTCTCCCCCAAATTCTCAGCCCTTTCCAGATTCATCCTCTAGGAGACATCCCACTGTCTCACTAGCAGCTTCAATATGTACCATGCACCCTGTCCACTGCCTCTCACACCTCCATTCCCACACTTCTTTACCACCTTTCCTCCAGTTTCCAAGAATGTGTTTGTTCCATTCCTTCCCAACACCAACTCATTCACTGACAAAACACCACTCCATCAACTATCCATCTCCACTTCCCTCTTTCAGCAAAATTGCTCGCAGTTGAGAACCATTGACCTATATCTTCCCTGCAGATTAATAATAATTTTTATGTCTAAGACAAAAATAACTTTAATTCAAACTTATCAAACAAGCAAAATAAATGAAAGAGAGGAAAATTCTTATCCATTCCCGAATATTTTCAATGAAAACTGCCTTCAATTTAGTCTTTACAAAAAACTGTACGTACTAATTACTCTGTCTACAGGTTACTCTTTTATAATGGGCTCCCCACTCTACCAAAGCAGGCTCCCCTATTTGCATTTCTTTAAAAATTTAATTCCTCATTTTAAAACGTCAACTATATTACCTATAATTACACTAAATTTGGCTAAACATGGCCACGTAAGTGATGAATATTGCTCCAGTTCCTCAGCAAACTACCATTAGAGTCGCAAAGAGAAGAATGCCATGAAGAGAAATGAACTAACCCAGCATCTTTAAGGAGAACCAGGGAAGCATGGAACTTCTGAAAAGAATGCTCAGTGCTGCCCAAAACACCTTCATCATCCAGGATCATGCTTGTCAATGAGTGGGCATGAAGGGCTTCAGACAAAGAGAAAGTTGTGTTTCTTAACTGGGCATTTTCATGTTCCAGCTATACAAGAAGACTGAAAATGTCTGACATGATTTTTTCTCATTGTCATCAAAAGTAGTCTTGTCTAGTTTCAAGGAACAAAACTAAAACACTCAAAATGTAATTAATCTGTAATTAACCTAACTCTCCACCAGTAAAGACAGAGACCATATCACATAATAACGAAAACCCCCAGGCACCCAACAAAGTTTCCTGTATAACGCTTAGGTGGTATATAAATAAACCAAAGTTATCGTTTTATTAATGATCTTTCACAAAAGATCACATTTCTAACTGGTTCAATTCATAATGGAGCCTCATTCCACATTAGAAAATTACCCGCTTTAAGTTCCCCTTAAATTAGAAAGTGAATTATAGAATCTGATTTGAACAAAACATATTACAACTCTGCTGAATGTTAACAATTAACTTTAGTGAGCAAAATATCTAATGCTTACGTTTAAAAGTCCTAAATCGGGCTTCCCTGGTGGCGCAATGGTTGAGAGTCCACCTGCCGATGGAGGGGACACGGGTTCGTGACCCGGTCCGGGAGGATCCCACATGTCACGGAGTGGCTGGGCCCGTGAGCCATGGCCGCAGGGCCTGCGCGTCCGGAGCCTGGGCTCTGCAACGGGAGAGGCCACAACAGTGAGAGGCCCGTGTACCAAAAAAAAAAAAAAAAAATTCCTAAATCATACCCAACCCAATTTATTAAATGTACGATCACCAATATTTTCTTTGGCTCCTTCAAAATATTCACTCGTGTGCATTCTTTCCCTTCCGCTCATCACCTATGCACTTAAAACCCCCTATAAGCTCAACTCCAGTATCTCTCAGAAAGGCTGTTATGTTCATGATGCCCCTTTTGCCTTATATAAGCAGGTGCTCACCATTTATTGAATGAGTGTCCGCCAATCCAGTGGATGCACTTTGAAAAATTCCTCCCTACGCTCAATCTCTGATAAAGTATATTTAGATAGAACTTTTTAGATTACGCTCTGCTTTCATGCACATTACCTAAGGTAATTCTTAGAGTATATATTTTTATCTTTCATCGCATTCTTAGAAGTTTTCTAATATCTTAAATTTATTTAAATGATTCACTTTCCTAATTCATTGCCAGGAGAGTCTCATCATGACTTTTATGCTACTGTATATACAGTATATGCACAAAAAGTGCTTTCTTGAATCAAAGAATTATGAGCAGAAAATAAGCTAATGTCATAAGAAAGCGCACACACAGACACACACACACACAAAATGAGATTTTCACATTTTGAAAAACATGCTTTCTGGAATATAGATCATATGATCACTAAATACCAGCAAATGCAAAAGTCCACATGATACAACCAATTTGCAACATATTACAGTTTTAAAGTTTACAAACTATGTGTATATGGCTTAAAATCAAATCGAAATAACACCAAAAACACTCTCAAAAGTGTAAGAAATTGTTTACTTCATTGACTCATTTATCAGCCTTCAGTCTTATTACTCTTTCCTCCTTTAACTGCTTTAGGCACTCCTCCAGTTTTTCCTGAACAAACAGAGTAAATGTTATAACTAATTCGTAGTATAATATCCAAAAGCCTTTCCAGCTATAGGACTCATCAGGACTTAGGGGCAGAGCCAGAAGTGAACTCAGATTTTAGTCTGCTGCTGGTAATATCATACCATGCTAGTGAAATGAATGATCAAAATCTATCAAATTAGCATAGTAAAGATTTATTTAAATTCCACTTTTTCCAACATAAATTTGTGGTAGCCCACCATAAAAGGCATATGCGTATAACATAGCAAGTCAGAAATAAATAGTTAAGACCAAGAAAGAAAAGTTCTATTTTTATTTGTGGGTCTCTTTATAGTAGGAAGTCCTATTAATGAACATGTTTAACATACCTGAACTGCATAATTGCCGATTCAAAAGCATTATTTTAAAAAGTAATCACTTTTTTTTTTTTTTTTTCGGTACGCGGGCCTCTCACTGTTGTGGCCTTTCCCATTGTGGAGCACGGCTCCGGACGCACAGGCTCAGCAGCCATGGCTCACGGGCCCAGCCACTCCACGGCATGTGGGATCTTCCCCGGACGGGGGCACGAACCCGTGTCCCCTGCATCGGCAGGCAGGTGGACTCTCAACCACTGCGCCACCAGGGAAGCCCCAAGAGTAATCACTTTTAAAGCAATTTACAGTCAAGCACTGTTCCTGGAGTTCCCTGGGCATTAAATAATCTAATCATCAAAACCCTAAGAGGGGGCTTCCCTGATGGCACAGTGGTTAAGAATCTGCCTGCCAGTGCAGGGGACACGGGTTCGAGCCCTGGTCCAGAGAGATCCCATGTGCCTCAGAACAACTAAGCCCGTGTGCCACGACTACTGAGCCTACGCTCTAGAGCCCCCGAGTCACAACTACTGAGCCCGCGTGCCACAACTACTGAAGCCTGCGCGCCTAGAGCCCGTGCTCTGCAAAAAGAGAAACCACCGCAATGAGAAGCCCGCACACCACTACGAAGAGTAGCGCCCGCTCGACGCAAGTAGAGAAAGCCCGTGAGCAGTATCCAACACCCAGCTCCGCCAAAAATAGATAAATAAAATAAATTTATTAAAATAAAAACCCTACGAGGAAAGAACGATCACTAACTCCATGTTATTTTACAGATGAGGGAAACAGAGGCAGAGAAGTAGAGTAAGTAGAGCAGCACAGCCAAGGTCACACCACTAAGTAGCAGAGCCACACTGTGGACTCAGGAAGCTGGCTGCCATTCCTGCTCACGGAGGTGGTAGTCTTCCCTTCACCAAGGTCACTGAAATAAAATGAACACTGATAAACTGTCTTAGGAGTTTTAGGAACTAAGACACTTCGGTCCTTGAAATGGGGACACGGCTTGCAATAGGCAGACTTCTAACAGAGCCCCTAAGACTCCTACTTACTGAAGTACACAAACCTTCCACTTATCCAATCAAACTCTAAATCTCGGTGCTGCAGTGAAGGGATTTTGCAGACGGAATTAAGGTGCACAATCAGTTGATTTTTGTAAGACAGGGAGATTATTCTAGGTGGATGGGACCTACTCAGGCACCCCATGAAAAGGACCTGAACGCTTCCTGAATTGAAGTACAAAAGGGACAAAAGGGAGACTCTCCATTGCTGGCTCTGAAGAAGTCCAATGCTGTGCCAGGGAAGGCAAGCAAGAGGCCTCTAGGAGCTGAGACTGCCCCCCGACTGACAGCCAGCAAGGAAATGGGGACCTCTGTCCTGCAACTGCAGAATCTGAATTACGCCAACAAGCCGAACAAGCCTGTAGGCATTCTTCCCCAGAGCCTCTGGATGCTAACACAGCCAGACTGACATCTTGATTTCAGCTCTGTGAGCCACACAAACTATGGTGAACATCCAACTTTTGGGGCTCAATGTCTTACACTTAAATTTCACGTGCTTTAACAGGAGGGAACTCACACGTTCCCGTGTGTATCTGAGCAGGAAACCTAGTCACGCTGTGCCTGGACTTCTGACCTACAGAACTGTGAGCTAGTCAAATAGGTATTGTTTTCAGTCAGTAAGAGTGTAGTAAAAGAATCAATATCCTACTCAACCTCCAGGTTCGTGAACAAAATAAATGATTGTCATTGTTTTAGGCCACTGTTTCGGGGTGGTTTCTTATGCAACGATAAACAATCAGAATTCCTATACTTATGAAAGCAGTACGGTATATTTATACCTTTTAACTGCTTTGAACAATCACTTAAAGAATCAGGAACTCTAGGGTTTCCCTGGTGGCGCAGTGGTTGAGAGTCCGCCTGCCGATGCAGGGGACACGGGTTCATGCCCCGGTCCGGGAAGATCCCACATGCCGCAGAGCGGCTGGGCCCATGAGCCATGGCTGCTAAGCCTGCGCGTCCGGAGCCTGTGCTCCACAACAGTGAGAGGCCCGCGTTCCGAACAAAAACAAAAAAAAAGAATGAGGAACTCTATTATATGTCATCATTGGGAGAGGAACTGGTATCACTTTCTGGCGAGTAGCTCTTGGTACCTAACAACGATCCTATATCAGGAGTTTACCCTAAGCAAATCAAAGATGTGGGCAAATATTTATCTACCAACCTGATGTCATAAGATTGTTTATAACCAAACCCTAGAAGAAAGCTAAGAGCCTCCAAATTGGGACCGGTTTAAATAAAAACAGCTCACCATCCGAAGGAATGCGCTGTGAAGCCACTAAGAAAAGAATGACAAGAGGACTCAACCACAGTTAATGAATGGGCTTCAGGAGTGCTACATTCAAAATATATCTGTGCATTTTTCCTGGGAGATGATGCATAAGCTTAATCAAATTCTCTGATGTAGAAGAGTATTTAGTGACATGGCAAAATATTTCTGATACTTTTTTAAGACAAAAGAGCAGATTAGGTGTGTGTACATGCAGAGGTGGCTTTTATTTCCTTCAAGAAGTTGTTCATTGTTTTCAAACATTTGCTCAATGAACATATATTTTTATATTCAGAACATGTTTAAAAAATTGAGAGTCTAAGAACTTCAAGTTCTTTAATGTTTCATTACTAAAGCCAGTCAAGTTTTCAATGGGGAAAAAGGGAAAAAATTGAAAAATTCCTCTACTTTTACTATAATGGTTTCATCAATCTTCTAAAACTGATTTCAAAGAAATTCTAAACAAATAAGCAAACAAACAAAACACCCTCACCAGTCAGAGGAAAGTAGACTAAAATTCCTGACTGGTTCTAAATAGCACATCAAAGTGCAATTACATGCAACAGTTTCTCCCTCTAATGGAGGGAATTAGAACAGAGTGTTAAATTTTTGTGAAAAAGTGTACCCTCCTCCTACAAAGTATTCAGAATTCATGTCCCTTACATGGAAATATGGAACCAAAAAAGTTAGAAAGTAAAATTGCTTGATATTCTATTACTTAAACAAGACTAATGATAAGGCTTTGGAATAATTTTCCTTCCTGTCATCTGCTCTCCTTCCTCCCTTCTGTACACTGGCTAGGGTGATTTTTCTGGGACAAAGTTCCCATCCTATTGGATATCAAATTGTTTGTTCAACTTTTCTCCATTTAACATAGAAATCAATCATTTCTCATATAATCAGGGGATTCATAACCTTGATTTTTTGTGTGTGGGCTACAAAATATTCCACTGAGTGGGTTTACTGGTTAACCATTTCACACATTTAAATTCTTTCCAACTTTTCAATATTATCAGACAAAATAACCGTTTTTATGCATGAAGGCTTTTTTCCCATATTGAGAATAAGGTTCTTACAATAAATCCATAAAAATGAATTTGAGATCAAAGCAAATGAACATTTTTAAGGCTCTGAGGTACCTATCTCCAAACTTCTTTCCAAAAGATTTCTGAGATTTTACACTGCCATCAGCGACGTATCACTTGCTATATAACCTCTACTGTAACTGTTGGCTTACTTCCTCACTGAGAGTGCAAGTTATTTGAAGATAGGGGGTGTATTTTATTAAGTGTTTATCCCCAGCAACTGTGCCTAGCAAAACGTAGACGGTCAATAAATAATTGCTTAATAAGGAAAATCCCTGCCAATACAAGATGTACGTGTGTGAAAGACAGACTCTGTATTTTTCTCTAACTGGATAGATGAAAACTTGTCATCTTCTTTAATGTGCAATTTTTTTGCTTATAATTAGTCATTAAATTTCCCTTTTAGATTATATTGTAAAAATTCAGATTCTCTGAGGCAAATGGGCCTGGCACTACCCACTAGGTATATAACCTTGGACAAGTTCTATAACACTAGGCCTCAACTTCCTCATCTATAAAATGGAGATGAGATCCCATATCACAGAGCTCTTGTGAGGATTACATGAGTTAGAACACATATAAAATTAGAAGAGTGCTTGGTACATAGAACATGTGCAATTAATGCTGAATGAATGAACATGCGAATGCAAACAGTAGTGAAGGGCTTAAAATGAAATGGTCTCATCCCACTCCCACATCCAGCACTCAAGAAGCGACTGATTCTTTTTAATTGTAAAATATGATACGTGTACTGAGAAGTGCACAGAACAAAACTGTCAATGTGACAAATAAAAAGAGAATACTTACATAACCACTACCTGAATCTGAAAGTATTAATACTTGTCAGCATCGCAAAAACCCCCCCATATCCTTTTCTTATCACAAGCTCCTTCCCTCTTCCCGGTTAAACACCAACCTCACTTCTTGACAATCATTTCCTTTAACCTGCATGCATCCCTAACAAAAGAGTTTAGTCGTGTCAACATCTAACTTTATGTAGAGGATCATAGTATATGAAGTCTTTTCTATCTTATTTCTTTCTCTCAACGTTGGTTTAAAAAATTCATCCACATTGCTGCCTGTAGCTCTAGTTCATTCAATTTTATTGCTGGATAGTTTTCCCACTGTACGAATACACATCATTTATTTAATTTTTGACTCTTAATGGACATCTGGTTTGTTTTCAGTTTGTGCTAATGCAAATCATGGACAGGAATCCTGCTGCACCCGTTATTCTGGTGCATTTACACAGGGCGGGGGTGAGGGCTGCTGGCTCACAGGCTATTTATATACCTTCAGTTGATGGAGAGGGCTAAATGCTTTCCAAAGTAGTTGTGTCGATTTATACTCCAGTATAAACAGGGTAGAAGATTCCCATAGTACTTCAGGTCTACAATACCTGATACTACCAGACTTTTTATTTATGTATTTGTCAATCTGATTGACATGTAGTTTCCTTGGTTTTGACTCACTTTTCACTTATTACTTAATGAAGTCGTACACTTTTCTGTGTTTACTGGCTGTATGGATTTCCTTTTTTATGAGGTTTACGTCAAATATTGTTATCTTTTATTATTTTATTATTATTATTTACTTTTGGCTGTATTGGGTCTTCGTTGCTGGGTGCAGGTTTTCTCTAGTTGCGGCGAGCGGTGGCTACTCTTCATTGCGGTGGCTTCACTTGTTATGAAGCACAGGATCTAGGCGTGCAGGCTTCAGCAGTTGTGGCACGTGGGCTCAGTAGTTGTGGTTCGCAGGCTCTGTAGTTGTGGCAAACGGGCTTCGCTGCTCCGTGGCATGTGGGATCTTCCCGGACCAGGGCTCAAACCCGTGTCCCCTGCCTTGAGAGGCAGATTCTTAACCACTGTGCCACCAGGGAGGTCCAACTATTGTGATTTTGAATTCTTCTCCATTTCCAAGTAATACTCTTGCATGACTATTTTCTCACTAAATTGGACGCATTATCTGTTCACTTTCTAACTTACTAATAAGTAAGGGTTTAGTTCCTCTACACTCTTTCCTATGTCCACACTGCTCAGTAAAGTTATGTCCTCATGAGTTATTCCACTGCTCATGATCTCTTTGACTTGGAGTGATATACTTAAAAACCTACATTGTTGATCAACTAGAAACTCTCTCGACGTCACGCTTTGTAAAATGAGGACATTCATACCATCTTCCCTTTTTTCTACCTCCTGTCTACCTTCCAAACCTAGCTTTTACATTGTCAAAGTTGAAATTTATATTCTGTTCTATGTGCAGTTAAGTCTTCTGTTATTTGAGAGTCAGTACGGAGTAAGGTTTAAGAGAACAGGCAGAGAGCCTAAACTCAAAGCCTCGATCCAACCTTAAATTAGGTACAGCCTGGGCAAGTTCCTTCCCTGCCTTAGCTTCCTGTTCTCAAAAGTGGGAATGATATTAGCACCAACCTCATAAGGCTATTCAGAGGATTAAATGAGTTAATATATGCAAAAACACTTAGAGCCTAATATATACTAAGTACATACTAGTACACAATACATTTCAGTACATACCAAGTTAATACCAATACATACTAAGGATAGTTTACTTTAGTTATTTGTGATTACATGCAAGTTGACAATAAAAGCTGCAAACCAAGACAGTATTGCCATTATTACAATGAAATTAATATTGCCCACTGCAGATGTACTGTGTCTCTGTGTATAGACTACACCTCGTTCCATACTGTGCCAGTGTCACTGCCCTTGTGCAGGGTGACCAGATAACCCAAGCCACCTTGGGGTGTTCCAGTTTATACCTGTTGTTCTGATTTTACAGCATCAGAGCGCCTCCTTACACTATTGAAGTGTAAGGAGTTTGGACAAGTTCTGGTTTGGACAAATTAGATAGGTGGTCATTACCCCTGTGTGTCACTGAAAAGGGGGACATCTATAGTGTCAAGTTTAAGTGGATTCTTCCCTTCCTCACCAATAGTAGGTTAAAAATCAACCATAGTTTAGTTTGCTTCAGGTTTATGTCCGTATAGCCCTTTCTCCTCTGGAGTTCAAGTTCCTTCTCCTCTTCCTCTCCCTCCTCCCTTCCAACAGTGCCTAATACCTAGTAAGTACAATATGCCTCAAGGTGTTTCTAAGCTCTCAACCACACAGTCAATAGAAGCCTCGCCACTCTAGACTAGCTGCAATCTGCACTGAATCCCCTATTACCTTCCTTCTTGGTTTATTGCCTCATTTTGCTGGATTATTTCTATAAATAGCTTAAGGTGTGTAGCACAGGAGGTCAATTTTTCAAATTTCTTTGTGTACAAAATATCTTCTTCAGCCTCCACTTATGACTCATAGTTTGGCTCGATACAAACCCCTAGGGTGAAAATTATGTGCCTGAAAAACTTTGGAGGTATCTTTCTAATGCCTTCCAGGATCCATGGTGCTCATGACAAGTATGATAAAGTCAGATTTTACCTTTTTTTTTAGGTGACCGGTATTTTTCTCTCTGGAATGGATGTATCCTCTCAGTATTTTATTCTATTTTAATTTATTTCTTCAGTATTTTAAAGTTTCACAATGAAGGGTGCCTAGGTATGAGTCTATTCTTGCTCGTCTTGCATAACTATTTTCAATCTGAGGCCTGATGTCTACTTTCAGCTGTGGGGAATTTTGTTGCCCTTTGACAGCTTCCCTCCATTTTTTTTCTGGGTCTGGAGTTTCTAATCGTAACATGTGGGATCTCCCAGATGCAGCCTCTCTAACATATTTCTATCACATTTTCCATTGTGTCTTTCTTTTTTATATACTGAGAAATTTTTTAAATTCCTACTGAATTTATTTCAGCAACCATATTTTCATTTCCAGGAAAACTCTCTTGCTTTCTGACCATTCTCCTTTTCATGAACACCCTAGTCTTATTTTATAGTTGCTAGCTCTTTTTAAACCTCTCTCAGGATACTAATTAGGGTTTTTTCTTAAATTATTTTGTTCCCTAAATTGTCCCTGGTCCTACTAGGATATGTTTTCACTCTTTTTCCCCCTCTCTCATGTTGTAAGCTTTACTCAACTATCAGGCAAATGACAGTTATTTTCTATTTAAGAATGAGTGCAGAAAGCTCCCTGAAGTCAACGATTGATTGGCTTCTTATGCAGGAAGAAGCGGGGAGTAACTGTAACAGGATCCCCCCCAAACACAATTTTCTAGGGTGTAAAAACTCACACTAGCTGCCCCAGTTCTCGCCAGTTTCACTGTTTTCAAAATGAAATCATCTCATTTCAGGAGCGTGAGGGTGGGGCTGGGAGTCCACTCCTCCAAACACAACCCTTCAATGAGCTCCCCTATCTCAGTCACACTTTTAACTAACTCCACCCTCTCTCCTACATGCACACCTGAGCATGGGGCTACTTTTTCAGGTGGGGTCAGAATCCTCCTCAGTTGCAGGTGGTCCCTGTGCATATTTTAGGTGATGCTTTTCCTCTGTTCTACTGCTTCAGTTTCACACTCTTCCACCTGTCTTCTGTCTTTCAAAACTATGTTGAAATCTCTTGATTCTTGTGGGCATATATACTTAAACACTTTGATACCATCATTGTAGTGTCTTGTCAAAACAGAGAAGAGCTAAAAGGGTTCTCAGTGCCTTCTGAATCTGCTATTCTGTCGTCCCAGTGTTTAAACTTCTTGGACTTCCCCAGTGTCTATTACTGCTTTTAGAAATACAATCTCGTGGTCTGTTCGTGAAGGAAATGAATACACCACATCTAAAATAACAAGGAATGCGGGTTAGATGCTCTAGGGTCTTGTCATACTCTGCCATTTCCTAAGAAACCACTTACGTTCTACAAATTGTAGGTGCTCATTTATAAAACGAAAGGGGGTAACTCTACATGAACTATAGATTTCTCCTACTCTAACATATCATAATTTTCTAAGTTCTTTTCTTAAAATTTCTCTATATTATCATTAATTTTAATTAAAAAATAAAAATCTAACTTTCTCTTTTGAAAATCAAAGAGTAATTCCCGTAGTCCTACAATAATGGGATAATTAGTTCTGAAACCTGTCAAGTTTCATGTTTCATATGAAGAGAAAATCATATTAAATAATTTTTAAAAATTAAACATGGACTTTGTAGCACAAAGACAAGGTCCCCCCCAAATGGTGCTCCTTTATTTACTAGAAATGTTCAGCTCTGCATTAAAGTTGAAATAAAATAAATATATTAATTTTGAGGTGCAAAAATTTCTTATACAAATCAATTTTTCTTTTCTGTCCATACAAACAAAAGTATGGAATGACATTAGAGGTCAGGTTTATTTGGTAATAGAATGTAGCTTCTTGATATATATATATTTTTTGTTTGTTTGTTTTTGTTTTTTTGCGTTATGCGGGCCTCTCACTGTTGTGGCCTCTCCCGTTGCGGAGCACAGGCTCCGGACGCGCAGGCTCAGCGGCCATGGCTCACTGGCCCAGCCACTCCGCAGCATGCGGGATCTTCCCAGACAGGGGCACGAACCCGTGTCCCCTGCATCGGCAGGCGGACTCTCAACCACTGCGCCACCAGGGAAGCCCGCTTCTTGATATTTTTGATTTTAGGAAAGGAGAATATCAACATCAAAACTTTTTTCAACTTTACTTTTATTTAAAATGAGGCCATATTTTCCTCTTATAAAAAGAGAGTTCAACTAGAACTGTCAACTTTCTCATCTGTAAAACAAGAGCACTCAATCAGCTGACTGTATTCATTCAGAACTCAATTTCCTTATCTTATGATCACTAAGGTTCTCCCTAAATCTAATATACTAAGGTTCTAAGGAAAGGAAAATATATTACTAACGACATGTTTTGATTTTAGTTTCTTAGAGTTCAAATGTCCACCATTCACCTTGGTCTAAGCTTAAGGAACCATTCAAGGGGATACAATGCAGATGGCATGAGAAAACAGAACCCTCACACAAGCTGTGCCATGTTGCAATCAGCCTTCCATTTGAAAAATAATCTTCTCTATAGCTTTAAAGTGATAACTTTGTACCTGCAATGCTTCTTGTTTCAAACTGATTTTCTCTGGCTCTTCCTGAACACGTTCTGAGGAATCATCGACCTCTTTGATTTCTGAGGAGGAAGGACTCTCTACTGTCACAGTCACAGGAAATTCTGATGGACCTGAGTGTCACAAGAAGAAGATAGGAAACCACAGAGTTGTTAAACTAAAGTGCAAAGAAAGAAGACAAGATTGTATAAAAGACAACACAAGCCAGATACCAAATATCCAAATATTAGAGGACATTTAACAAAAGTGATCTGAGGTATCATTATTTATAAATGTCTCTCACTGCTCCTTAGTGTAAAACAGGCAATGACTAAGTAAAAGTACAGTAACTTATTTTTGCTATGTTACTGGACAGACCTCTGTTGTATGTGGTTAGGATTAGTAATGGGAATTGCCCGTATTATTTTATTAAGTTTCTTTCACAGAAGCCAAGTGAAGATCCAAGGTAAACATTTTTTCCTCAGATCAACTTTATACTGCAAATGAAAAATTTATTCTTCACCATCAGACAAAAACAGTCTGGAAGAAAATGTAGTTTTTCAGAGGAAAATACATCAGTAAAGGGACTGATGAATAATCAGAAAGTCAACATATCTAAGCTGTGAATAATAGACATTAGAATTTTAAAAGATAAATCACATACACACACACAACTAAAACTGACCCATCAAAAACTTCATCTTCTCACCACCCTTAAGCCAAAACTAGGGCAACAATTCTCCCAGCAAGCTTCACTGCCACTGCAGTGTTGTTCAATAGGACATTTCCAAACATTTAAAAACTGACCTGGCCACAACCCCATAAAAGTCTACAGATCATAAAGAACTGTGCCGGGATTATATAACCACGCAGAAGACAAGTCACTAGGACATCATTTTGACAACAAGCAGCAAACCCTGCAGCATAGGAAAACCCTAACAGGAGAACGAGGTGCACACCCCTCTCTCCGGGAACGCAAGGCCAGGACTGACACCCAAGATGCTCTTCTCTCAACCTCAGCAGTGGTGCCTTTCACAGAGCAACTATGCAGTCTCCCAAGACCACTGGGAAGGAGAATCTGATACTGACAGTATTCGCTTGCCACGAGGCCATAAGCGAGGGAATGTGTGTGGCCTTGGTGAGAGAGCAGAGGTTTGGGAGATGTTGCTTTATATTGGCTTTCAGATCGGGAATTTGTACATATAGCCACAAACAACGTTTCTTGAAAACATGTGAACATTCTTGAGTATGACAGCTCCATGTGAGGGGTCAGAAATGGCAGTGAAGTTCGCTTCACTGGGTAACAGCTGATTTGCGGGCTGGAAAACAGGCTTCCTGGTTTACAGACATAGCCACAAGGCTGCCCATTGTGTGCCAAATCCACACAACTACACAGTTGCATTGGGAGAGCGACCAAACATGTTTTACATGGATTTATTTCAGAGAGGGAAATGCTTCTTGTAAGGCTCTGTCAGTTTAAAAAGCAAGAAGAATGACCATCCACCTTTCCCAGTTCAAGCCCTGTATATCATAAATATGATAGCTACACACCAGCAACTGATTACATACGAGCTTTGATGAATGGAAAGCCCCTAAAAAGATATCAACAAAACGAAGTTAGATCTTCATGTAAATACATCACCAGTTAAACCCAGTTAATACAACTATTTAGTAGTATGAACAGTATCCATACAGAATTGTGTATAAAAATCAATAAGCTCAAAACAAGGACCTGGAGGGCTCTGCTACGGAGAAAACAGAACAGAATTCAGCCTACTGGCTTGGTAATAGCTCTCTGAACTGCTGAGAGGCCCCTTCAGCTCCTATGTTCAGGACGGTTGAGATTTCAGTCTCACTTCTTTAAATGGTGATATTAATCGTTCTCTCATTTACCACCCTGTGTGACGAGGATGGACCTGCTATTACGTGTCTCAGGAAGAAGATAGGAAACCACAGAGCTGTGAAACTCAAGTGCAAACACTGGGGATTCAACACTATAGTTTATGCAACAGCAATTCACATTACCATTTGCAAAAAGTAGTCGGTTGTCCAGTGGGGATTATAAACATCCATTTAACATGAGCAACTGAACAGATATTTTACACAGTAACTACTTTAAGCACTATTTAAAATCAATTCTCTTTGTTTTCTTAAGCAATTGTTAATCCCCAATTTCGTGATTACTACCAAGTAAGTCACCTGAAGATCATCTAGAGCCATCTATTTCACTTAGCAAGCCTAAAGCTATATTCAACCATTTTACTTGCTGTTCTGTGACAAAAAATTACCATGAACAGCTATCCCCTGGATAAGAAATCAGGTAATGCTAGTTTGACTCACTAAATCTGATTTATTGAGTTAATAAGCCAGTTGATTTAGAATAGGTCTAATGCATATTTTTCATCCATTCTGCATTAAACTATTTCCCATGCCTAAAATGTCTTTTTTCCCATTCGTACGTATCCAAATTCCTACTTCTGTGCTGTAGGGCTTCGCTCAACTACACCTGCCTTTAATGAAACTTTTCTCACATGCACAATTGGTGATAATTTTCGTCTCCTCAAGACTCCCACGGGGTTACCTCTGTTGTGACACTCGAGAAACAACTTGAAACTCCCTATTACTTTTTGTTTTTCTTCCTTAGAGGGCTCATTAGGCAGAAGCCATGTGTGAGTTACCTTTTTTCCTCTACACAAAGCACCAGAGACCACCCACATAATAGAAGTTCCAAAATAAAGAACTCTAAATGACTGAAAAAGACAGGGAATGCAAACAGGTTACCTGTTGCTTCTTGCACTTTCTGCAGTACACAATGGCCGGAAACCAGACACTCCAGGTGGTAGCGGTTCAGGAGGGTAACATTCTTTACCAGCAGAGTGTTTCCTTCCATTACTTACAGGCTTCTTTGCGGCCAAGACTACGTTTGACAAAGCATGAAAAGAAGGAATCAAGATGCACCAAAGGTCTACAGAGCAACTGTCACACGTGTACACGTCGAAAGGAATCAAACAGGCACTTGACAATGATGCCAAGCCCATTAAAAACAGGATCGTTTTGTACAAAGGTTTTACATAAGCCAGCATTTTTAAAAAATATAAGTTCTCTACAGTAACAAGTTATTTTAACTAAAACAAAAGTATTGAGATGTGCAGAAATGCAAAAATAAAGTTTAAAAAAAATCCCAAAGTATGATACATTTTATGTATCATGCAGAAACACTCAAGTTTTCTGAATCTCAAGGACACAGAAACACCCATGACTTCTGCCAAACAGAATCTTCAGAAGTAGACCAAAATTTAAATTTAAGATGAATTTTTCTACGTAAAAACAATACAAGTTATAAGGCTGCAAGTTGCTGGGGAGTAGGTGAGTCAATTTTACCCTCCTATAAGCCTGTCAACCTTCACTGCTCCTTTGATTTCATATAGAAAACACACACACAAAAAAACAAATGAAACCCACTGAATGAAAGAGTGAAATGTGGAGACTTATCCTATATTTCAGTAGTAAAGAGGCAAGTATCTTTTTTTTTTTTTTTTTTTTTTTTTTGCTGTACGCGGGCCTCTCACTGTTGTGGCCTCTCCCGTTGCGGAGCACAGGCTCCGGACGCACAGGCTCAGCGGCCATGGCTCACGGGCCCAGCCGCTCCGCGGCATATGGGATCCTCCCAGACCGGGGCACGAACCCGTATCCCCTGCATCGGCAGGCGGACTCTCAACCACTGCGCCACCAGGGAGGCCCGAGGCAAGTATCTTTATATGAAACACTTGGTTGCAAAAACTAGACCTACGTGTTAATATTTTACTTAGAACAAGCCATATATTAAAATTCACATTTAACTATTTAATTTGAATTTACTGAAAACAAACATCATAGGTTAAAATGATTATGTTTATCCTTCAAAGCTACTATATTTTATGTTTATTTATTTATTTATTTTAATAGATCTTGATTGGAATATAATTGCTCCACAATTCTGTGTTAGTTTCTGTTACACAACAAAGCGAATCAGCCATATGCATACACATGTCCCCATATCCCACCCTCTTGAGTCTCCCTATCCCACCCTCCCTATCCCACCCTCCCTATCCCACCCCTCTAGGTCATTGCAAAGCACCAAGCTGATCTCTCTGTGCTATGCTGCTGCTTTCTACTATATTTTAGCAGCATTAGGATGCAGGGTAAAATGGAGTGTATGCGGTAATATAGGACAAATATTTCATAGGGTGTAGCTTATTGATAATCACCACACGATCCTGTGTGATTTACATGCCTCTTAAAAATATATAGGAGCTCAGTTCATTTGTGCTATTTTATTGTGTTTTTTAACTTAATTGCCATCAAAGAAAATGTTTGTATGCATATGGTTTGTATGTGTATACCCTTCCTTTACTTTCAGAAACTAATGCAAATGCATTTGTATTAAAATTTTTTTTAATTACACTTTTCTTGTTAGGAGATAAAAAAATTTCTAACAAAAGTTCCCATCTTTTATTAGGCATACATACGTACAATATAAATGTGACACAATTCACACCATTATTTCACCCCTATACTCACCTGGATCTAGGTATATACCCAGATACTGATTTGGCTTACCTCTATGTCTCCAAATAACTGAGGCAAATACAAAAAAAAGTCCAAGAAATAAAATTACTCTTAAAAGAGCTCAATGAGCTTGTATACTTCAGTTACATTTCCACTTTGTTTAATCATGCTAAATAAAAAAAAAATGTTTAACTGTTTTCTTCTCATTCCATGATGCCCTATTATTCTGTACTAATTTTACAGAATTCCTAATATGTTTTACATATACATGTTTCATTTATATATATTTCCATTTCTAATATCATAGCAAAAGTCAATGTAGCTATTTTAAGAATGCTTTACATATGATATAAATTTTTAATAATAATATCTAATTAGTGTGATATCACAAATCTTAACTTCTTTGAATGTACTATTTGATTATTAAAATATCACTCTCTTGAAATAACAAGTGGCAGATGATCATAAGCTTTTTTTGACTTCATAAACACTCTTAACAACTTATTTAATACACTAAGCAAGTTGATTAATAGAGAATCAAAAACATACAACTTTAAGTAGAAAAAAAAAAGCTGTATTTATGAAGATGTTTACAACAGTTTATTTTAGGTTATTTCCAATTTTTCACCAATTTAAAAAATTGACCAACTCAATGAAACCTTGTGAATGCAATGTTAAAAAGTATAACTATAAATCACAGAATTTAAATTTAGTATGAAAAGGTATGAATGGCAAATTATATTGAAGCTATGTGGAATTATGTTTATAGACAGCAGAAAGAGAAAATAAAAATATAAATATTGCTTGATAGGATAATGGGATTAGAGGTGGTCTTTTAAATTTTTCATTTTTATGCTAATACAATACCTTTACAAAACCCAAAAGTCTTCAAACAACACATTTTTTAAAAATTGTGGTAAACTACACAAAACAGAAAATGTATCATTTTAACCACTTTAAAGTGGACCGTTCAGTGATATGAAGTCAACAAATTTTTAAAACTTTCAGAGGGCACCTGAATGAAAGATGTGCTGTCCACTGGTGATTTTAATGTATCTGGTATATAACTAAAGTCACCACAAAACTCTTTCTGGGAAATTGGCAGATCATAAACATAAAAAATTTATTTTGCTTTTTATTAAACCTTATTGTTTTGGTGTTTCAAAATTCAAATTTACTCACAAGAAAGAGTCAGTTTCATATTAGATTTGGTTTCACAAATGCTGCTCCTGCTATTCATTCTTATCACCAAAAAAAAAAAAAGACTATTTGTGACCAATGATAATATGTTCCAGAAAATAAAAAGTTAAAAGGTTTTCAATCTGCATATCTGGGAACCTAAATTAAAGCATCACACAACATTTTCAAAAACAGAAAAGCCATTTGATTTGACTAAAATCTTAGTTTTAAGATGGCAGAAAGTACCTTGATAATTTTCTTTTAAGAAAGAAAGAAAACCAAGCCATTGAAGAGAAATTCTTCCGAGAGAACTGAAACATGTTATATACCTCTGACTTGGCACCCCTTCCATCTGGAGAACTTTTTTGGTAACTATTTTCATCCCAGAATGATCTAAAGTAAAATGAATTGAAATTAGAGTAATTATTTTCCAATGAGTGGCTATTTCCATTTAAAACCAAAAGCCGGGCCTCCCTGGTGGTGCAGTGGTTGAGAGTCCGCCTGCCGATGCAGGGGATACGGGTTCGTGCCCCGGTCCGAGAGGATCCCATATGCCGCGGAGCGCCTGGGCCCGTGAGCCATGGCCGCTTGGCCTGCGCGTCCGGAGCCTGTGCTCCGCAACGGGAGAGGCCACAACAGTGAGAGGCCCGCATACGGCAAAAAAAAAAAACAAAAACAAAAACCAAAAGCCAACTAATTATTGCTTTTCCCATAAATTTAAATATGAAATCTACATTATGTAATTATACACTTATTTCCCCCTTTGTGTATTCTAATTTCTTCCTCAGAATCCTAAGATGCCATCTTGCAGACTGCCCACAGTGGCTACTATTTTGGCAGCAGCAAAGGTCAACTTTAAACATTTTGCATCTAAAGTGTCTTTGGATACCTTTGGATACAAAGTACAGTCTGAGCACCATCCACTTAGATACCTAAAGGGCATCTAAGATATCAAACCAGGGCATCCAAGATAACAAACCAAAGTCCTGATGTTCCCTCAAAAGCTGCTCCTCCCACCAGCCCCCTTCTTCTAAGTGATATCACCCAGTTGCACACATAATCATCAACGACTTGTCTCCTTGTTACTATTTCCTTCATACCCCACATCTAATCTATCTGCAGGTCTTGATAGCCACACCTTCAAAACACAACCTGAATTCAACCACTTTTCACTTGCTGCAAACTTCCAACCTAAGCTAAGCCATAAACATCTCTTATTTGGAGCCCTGTGATAGTCTCCTAACTGGTCTCCCTGTTTCTCTTCTTTATCCTCCCAAGTCCATTCTCTATACCAGGTCACCTTATTGAGATACTATTTGGATCATGCCTTTTTCCAGTTCAAACCCCTCTACTCATTTAGAATAATCCACATCTTTACTCTGGCCTTCAAGACTTTACAAGAGCAGACCCCTGGCTAGCTCCTTGACCTCATGTCATACCACACTCTTCTTCACTCGGTACTCTGGCCATGTTGGCCTCCTTGCTTTTCCTTAAATATTCCACCCACCTACATGCCTGCATACTCATTGCCCCCTTGTCCTGGAATGTGCTTACTCCAGATCTTCCAGGGCTTGCTCCTCTCTTCATTCAGGTCTCCGTTCAAATGCCACTTCTCCAGTGAAGCTGTCCCCTAACAAACCTATCCAATGGAGTCCTACCTGCTCTCCCTCACTCTCCTTACATTAAGATACTTTTGCACTTCCTACTCTCTAAAATTATATTACTTATCTGTTTACTCATTTCTATCTGATCTCCTTCACTGGAATGTAAGCTCCATGAGGGCAAGACTTTTGTCTGTCTGGCTCACTGCTTTATCCCTAGTGCCTAAACCCGTATCTGGCACACAGAAGATATTTAAAAAATTACTTGTGAATCTGACAAATTAATAAAGTGCTCCTGGCAAGAATTCAGAGGTTGCACAGGAAAGAAATAATGCTCTTGGTGGAAGCAGGCTTAGTATCTAGGTTCACCTCTATTCAGAGTAGAGATAAGAACAATTTACAAGTATAATTCACTTTAATTAGTACATTATCTGCTAAAAACATAAGGGAAGTGCAACACTAGAAAAGTACAGTTGAAGCTTGAACAACATGGGTTTGAACCTCGCAGGTCCACTGACACACGCATATTTTTCAATACATATGTACTATCGTCCTACATGATCCAAGGTTGGTTGAATCCACAGATGTGGAACCACTGACTATAAACTTATACCCAGATCTTCAACTGCGTAGGGGTCGACACCCCTAACCCCACATTGTTCAAGGGCCAACTGTATATGATGAGGAAAGTTAAACACATTGTTTTAAAAAACTGTCAATACCTGAACAAATTCTTTTTGCTTTGCTATGTGTTTATCAATTTAGAAAAAGTGACCACATACCAACAAGCAGATTTTTCCTTATATCCAGAACGAGCAGAGTTCTGTTGGTTTCAAGGGCCTTTAGTAAAGCCTTTGCTCCTTCACTGGTGAGGCCGCACTGCTGCAGGTCAAGTGCTTTCGATGAAAGACAAAAGGTCACTTGCTAACTCTACAGATTTAACATAGAGACAACTCTCATTTTCTCACGTGTGGAAGAGTCCTGCACAAGACAAGTCATGGAAGGTTTGTAATTTTGGGTATGGAAAAAAACAGAAACATATACGCACACACATAATGCATAATCCAATTTGAAAACCTCTTCTTGGATGTGCAATGATAACCCTGGCTTTAGTACCAATAAATCATACAACATATTTTACAATTACAGAACTGAAGAATAACTGTATATAACGTATGAGCAAAAAGCATCACAAAATGAATCTCAGTTCATAATTAGCAAGGGCGGCAGTGGCATGTAAACCTCACAAGCAAAACCTGGTGGAGCTCAGAAATGCACTGCATTCTTTTGATCATGATCTTCAGCTCCAAATCACACTTGAAACTAGTTAAAAGGGGAAAACAAAATAGAAGAAATGTAATAACTGTTAGTTTTAGAGGGAAAAAAGACAAGTCTAAGAGGATACAAATAATAAAAACTTTCAACAATGTGTGAATAGAGAATACATACTAAAAACCTATCATGAAAGTATGATGGTCAAGAACCCTCGCAGTAAAAGGTCAGACAAAAACCAGAAAAACTGATCATGAATTCTAGTAGTTCTGGGGATGAACAACCTACTCATTTAAACCAAAGGGATCATCACTAAAGCACAGGTATTAAAAAATATTACATGAAAGGAAACTATCATGAGTCTTATTTTTAAGTGTTGTGTGGACCATCACATTAAAATAACTGGAGTCTTTCAACACCCCCATGACACATAGAAATAGCAAGTCAGACATACGGATCTGACAGGATATGATACAACCCTTACAAACTCTCACTACAGAAGAATGGACACAGGGTATAATTAACCAAATAGCCAAATTAATACAAACAGCCAGTAAACCTCACCAGTAAATCAAATGAATACAAAATAAAACAAAATGTGGTTATTCTCCTATCAGATGAAGCCAAGAGTCTGTAAGAAAAGCCTTTAAATAATGTCTATACCCTTTTGATCCAACAACTCTCTTTCTAAGAATTTAACCAAAAGAAATAGTCAGAGATATAGGTAAGGATATATATCAGAGTACTATTTGTAACTGAAAAACTGGACAAAGCTTATATACAAGAATGGATAAGCTATGTGCACTGTGGCATATTCATATAATGGAATACTGAACAATCACAAAAAATGATGTAGGAGATGCAAATTTACTGACTTGCTAAAATGCTCATACTAAATTAACTGAAAAAAGTTATAAAATTTGGAGTAATCCCACTTGCATAGAAAATGGAGAGGTACTCATTTTTGTAGTTTTACATTTTTTTTTACAAGTGCTACAGGCCAGTGTTTGTGAGAGGCAGGCTTCACATCTACTGTTGGGGTGGACTACAAATTGGCATAGCCTTTCTGGGTGGTAATTTGGCCATGTGTATCAAATGTCTTAAAAATATGTCACACTTAGTCATTCCACTTGTAGTACCTTATTCTACAGAAGTAATCCCGATGGACACAGAGATGTATATGCAACGTATCCACATTGTTTCTGACAGGGAAAAGCAAACTGTCTAAACAGAATTGCAAAGAATTGATTAAACTATGGGACATCAATACGACGCAATACTACATGATACATCATTAAGTGAAAAAAGCAGGAATATGAAATAGCAAGTATACTACAATTCTATTTTTGTAATCCCTAAGTGTACATATATATTTGTAGAAAAAGAAAGACTGAAAGTATATACACCAAAATGAACAGTGATTATATCTGGGTATTAAAATTATAGGTAATTGTTCTCTTGTTACTCTGTCTTTTCTATAAAGGATATATGCAACTCTTAGAGAAAGTTTAAAAGCAAAATAAAAGCTATCAGTAAAATGAGGCTTTAAAAAATCCTATCACAATAGTATCATGCCAAAAGCTAAGCATATTTCATATTAAAAATTCAGTATTTTCAATTTTAGAATTTACCTCTAAGCCATAAATCCTCACTAAGAGATTCTGCCAAAGCACTTGCACCCAGGTCACCAATGAGCGTGTTGCAGTTCAGAGTGATGTACCTCAAACCAGCCATACAGTCAAGACCAGGTCTACTGGAATGAAGACTCTCAGCCCAGGTTTCTTCATGCCTTCTGGTAGTCTGATACTTCAAAGATTTAATGGGATGAAATTAAGATGCTTGAATAAGGAAACAGGGTGTGCCCGAGTATGGCTTAGTATGTCAGAGATTTACACACACACACATATCAAGCATATATGCCAGGAGCATCAACCTGAGAAATTCAACAGTCACTTCTGGTTTACGAGTCCAGTGACCCAGATTCTGCTCGGTCAGTGATTAGATTCTAGCCACTGGATTTCCTGTTTCTGAACACTTATGTAAAGTTGGACAACTCAATGACAGTCTATGAATTATTTTCCTTATCTTCTAAGTCAGGGAATTGGTTCTAAATTCTATCTTTGCTGAGGCCCTATATTTCATCATCCTGTCCTCCAATGGCCTCCAAACACCTGACTGGGCAAACCATAAGAAAACTTTTTAATATGCATCTTATTTATTAACAAATTACATACACAAAGTTCCATATATATAATTTATGTACATGATAAACTACACAGATTTTTAAAAATAATACAAAGGTAAAAATGTTCTAATATTTTCTTTTCCTAACTCCTAAGGCATTATTTTATTTTACTTATTTTTTATAAAGATTTATTTATTTGTTTGTTTGTTTGTTTGGCTGTGCCGGGTCTTTAGTTGCAGCATGCCGGATCTTTTAGTTGTGGCATGTGGGCTCTTAGTTATGGCAGGCACGTGGGATCTAGTTCCTTGAGCAGGGATCGAACCCAAGCCCCCTACATTGGGAGCACATAGTGTTAACTGCTGGACCGCCAGGGAAGTCTCAAGCATTATTTAAAAAACTATATTTACAAAATGTATCTCACATGCTACCTAGGGTATGCACACAAGCTTTAGAGGCCTGGACTATGCAGAGCCAGTTTGATGTGCCTTGGGAAAATAATGGTTTGACATTTAAGCAAAAGTACTGTCTTGAAGACATTCAATTCTTTATATTCATAAAGTAAATTTGGGTAACAGGGAACACTGACCATAAATGAAAAAAGTCTTATTACATTCCTGAAAAAGTAAAAGACTCAAAGTGCCTTTGTTACTCTAAAAGGAAAATCATTAGTGTCATTTTTCTATTAACAATAACTTATTAAAGCTCCAAGCAGAAACAACAGCAATCACTTACACAGTGCTTAGTATGTGCCAGGCACTATTTATACAAATAAGTGCATTTAAACCTCATAATGAGGCATAGAGCTTAAGTGATTTGCCCATGGTCACTAGCTATGAAATGGGAGAAAGGGAATTTGAACCTAGGCCATTTGGCTTCCGCACCCAAGTTCCTGACTGTTTTCTACCTCAGGGGTCAATGGACTTGCCCCGTATAGGCTCAAAGAATTTTTCAATTTTTAAAATCTAAATTTAAACATTTCCAGATTTGTGGGCTATACAGTTTCTGTTGCAACTACTCTGCCCCACTGGTGTAGGGTGAAAGGAGCCATAACTACCATGTAAACAGTGGGTGCGACTACGTTCCAGAAAAACTTCCTTTACAAAGCCAGGCGACGGGCTGGATCTGGCCCACCAGCCAGAGTTTACCTATCCCTGATCTGCACCATCAAACTATTAAAAAGCCTTCATGTCAAATTATTAACTAACTTTAGGCCTAAATACAGTCATTATAACCACTGTAAAGTTGTTAAGGCATTATTTTAAAAACTGTATTTACAAATTGCTGATGTACTGACTTTTATTTGTTTAAAAACTACAACAGCTAATAAACACTTGATTCACTTAAGTCTTGAAGACTATAATGGCATAGTTTCTTCACAGTATTACAATAAATGCTTTCAGTAAAAAAACAGACATAAAAGTATTATTAGGTATTATATATTAAATCTCTTATTTCTAAAATTAAGTGGACTATCTTTACTAAATGGTAGAATCCCAAACTGAAAACTGGTCATATTCTTTCAGCAAAATGAAAGCTGCGCTCACATGTATCAAAAGACAAAAATTAGGGCTTCCCTGGTGGCGCAGTGGTTGAGAGACCGCCTGCCAATGCAGGGGACATGGGTTCGTGCCCCGGTCCGGGAAGATCCCACATGCCGCGGAGCGGCTAGGCCCGTGAGCCATGGCCGCTGAGCGTGCGCGTCCGGAGCCTGTGCTCCGCAATGGGAGAGGCCACAACAGTACCGCAAAAAAAAAAAAAAAAGACAAAAATGAACTGCCCTCTGTATCAATATATTAATGTGTTTCAATCACATATGTTTTCATGAAAGTTTAAACATAAAATCACCTCTAAGATCTAGGCCAGGCCTCCCTGGTGGCGCAGTGGTTGAGAGTCCGCCTGCCGATGCAGGGGATACGGGTTCGTGCCCCGGTCTGGGAGGATCCCATATGCCGCGGAGCGGCTGGGCCCGTGAGCCATGGCCGCTGGGCCTGCGCATCCGGAGCCTGTGCTCCGCAACGGGAGAGGCCACAACAGTGAGAGGCCCGCATACCGCAAAAAGAAAAAAAAAAAAAAAAAAAAAGATCTAGGCCATGTGATCTGCTCCATGCCATGTCAGAATACACCCCGTGAAGTTTACTTAACTTGTCTTAAGTGTGATAGAATTCTTTATACCTTGACAAATAACTAAAAGGAAAAAAAAAATCCACACACACAATAAGGTGAAGAGCCTATACATTTGTCAATCTTGACTTATTTGCTTTTCTTGAGTCAGTTGGAGGTTTATAGCCACATTCTTAAAATCATTAACTACAATCTTCCCAAACAGGTAATTGACGAACAGATGCATTCTAAAACTTGTCAGTAACAAAGTGCTATTCCAGTTTACAGCAACAGTTTAATTCTATTTAGATACTAAAACTGAATACACTGAATACTGCAAACTTTATTCCCAACCACTCAGCAAAGTACCACATACCTTTTCAGATATAGGAAAAAAAAGAAAAAAAAGAAAAAGCATACGATTCTTCCTATTTTCATTGCCAAAGATACATCCCAATCTTAATGATCAATCAGCGATTTAAACGTCAACTATAAACCCAGTATACTGCTGCTATGCAGTGTACTAGAGCAATAGAAGAGAGAGGACCTCAAACCCTCTGTTCCCTCAAATTCAAAGGCAGGCTTCCTGACCCCTCCAGACCACTACTGGACACAGGGAAGGCACACTAATGTTTCAGGACCCCAACCAACAGTCACCTGCTTTGTGATTACTTCCATGACACACCCTCACCAACACCACTGAGTTTGCTGCTCCTACGGGACGTTACATGTTTTTACTATTTTAACACATACCACAGTGCATCATAATTATGATTGCAGATAGATGTTCTACAATTTAAAGAGAATGATGACTTTTTTGCTCTTTACATCTTGCTATTTATTTCCCTTCCCATAATATTTCTTGAAGCGAAACCATAAAATATAGACAAACACAAAACACAGAAAATATACAAAATGTGTGGTTTGTGGCTTAACAAAACTTAAGTAAAATTAGTTCTGACAGTATCCGGCATGACAAACTTCCATGGTACAAATGAGAATGGACCAAGGTTTGAGCAGGTACAGGAGACAATCCAGGCATGAACAACACCAAGGAAAGGTAGACAGGAAGTAACATGGTGTGTAGGAAATCACGAGACCAGTCTGATGGGAAGAGACTTAAACAAGACTGAAACTCACTTTCTAAACCTCCATCTACAATTGGACAATTCGCAGGACACAGGTGCACCAAAGTGGCCAATTTATTCAATCCCTTTAGTATGGAGGAAGAGTTTAAAATTTTACTGGTTTAATTTGCCCCAAAAGCAACTCTCAACAGTTATGGCCTCTGTCGTCGGAGCTTTGTATGAAATTAAGTCAAAGTGTGGAGCTCCTTTTCCTTATTTTTTTTCTCCTTAAAAAAGAAAAGAAACAATTGTTCCGAGTAAAAACAAACATATTCCAAAGCATGTGTACATTGAAAAGTAAAGAAACTTTACTAACAACTTCATAAAAACTGACTTAAAAGTTTAAAAAGAAAAAAACATGTTTCAAAGTCCTTCCGACTGGAGTCGTGTCTCATGGTGTCCTTTCTTTACAGAAATAGTCGTATTATGACACATATGCACAAGGATTAACACCATGACACACTGTACACGGCGGGCCCCGGCGAGCTCACCAGTCGTCGTCTGAGTCCAGGTCTCTGGGGAGGATCCACTCCACGGATGAGCCCAGCAGAGTCTGAAGCTCGTTCGTGAACTCCACCAGATCTAAGAGCTCCTCACTTTCCGGATTAAAGGACTCCAGGTCTTTGGGGCAAGAGAATAAGAGACTTGCTGACACTTGCCGGTAGAACTCAGCCTCCGCGATGGTGACAATTTCCGCATTTGGGAAATTGCAGCGGAATATGCAGGAGGACATTTGCAGTTTCTTGAGCAGGTCTGAGAGCAACAGCCAGTTACGAGGCCTGCACCAGAGAAAGGACGGTGGTTTGAGTTTCCGGCAAAATGAGAAGCGCTCCCAACTATGAACTACCCGTCTCCTGGCGGTGAAAGGGCCTGCTGCTTCCACTTTGATTACCCCCCCCCCCCACTTCTCACTGTCCTTAGAAGATCTACTTCTTCTTTTTTTTTTTTAATTTTTATTTATTTATTTATTTTTGGCTGCGTTGGGCCTGTTGCTGCGCACGGGCTTTCTCTAGTTGTGGCTCGCGAGCTCTAGAGCGCAGGCTCAGTAGCTGTGGCGCACAGGCTTAGTTGCTCCGTGGCATGTGGGATCTTCCCGGACCAGGGCTCGAACCTGTGTCCCCTGCACTGGCAGGCGGATTCTTAACCACTGTGCCACCAGGGAAGCCCGGATGATCTACTTCTAGCGGGGGAACTCTGGACTCATGTGCATGTGTTAAGAGACCACCTAGGGCGTATCAGCCAACTTAGACAAAAGCAGGAGCAGCGACCCTGAACGAGCCTCATTGCAGGCCACCCCAGTGCTGCCTTGGCTCTGGCCACAACTCAGGTCACCCCTCTCCAAGTAAGTGCACCCCATTCTAGTCACTGTGGAAAACCAGTCTGTATGCCAACCCAAGGGAGATGGCAAACACCTCTTTGACCTCTCCTCTCCTCCGGCCCTCACGGAGAGAGCATGAGAAACACTCGAGGTCACCTGGCTTTCCTTTCCTTTCCCACACCTCCAACCCGCCCCTCAATGCTGCCGGGAGTGAGGCTTTTTTGAGAAGGGAGGTGGTACAATCCTTCCTGATACCCTGCCACGCTTTATGATCTCTATCCCGAATAGAATGTCACCACAAAGGCAGACACGTTCCCAGCCTCAGAGTCCAAGGAGGATGCTACTCCTTAAGCACCGGGGTCAACACACAGCAGAGCAAGGTCTCCTGATGTGTTCACTCCGAAGGGTTGGTCATGGGGCACAGTGGCCCGACTGTGGGGACAAGACTCGATCTAAGCAAATCTGAAGACACATAAGATCCCAGGTGCCACATACAGCTTTCTCTAATCTTATATGAGAAGAGGGTACGTCAGTATCGTCCCGTGGACCTCACGCGCCTTGGAAGGCCCCTACGGTAGCCGTTTGGGGAGGATCCCTTCCCCAAGAGTTTAGTGACTGAAACTGTGCAATTGCAGTCGCTGACTCCCGTGTCCTTTGGGCTCTAGGGGTGTGTTCCAATGAGGGCAGTTGGCTGGGGAGCCCTCCCACCCCCCAAACTTTTCTGGAAAAGTTCTACTGCATTATGTGAGGTCGGTGGACACTTGGTGAGGAATTCACTCACCCCCCAACCCATCCACCCTCATCTGCTGAAGGGGATTTCTAACTCCTGCCACCCCATAGAGCAGCTGGGCTGGCTCTCGACCACACGCTGGCCACGCTCACCCCTGAGCGACGGACACCTGAACGTTATAACACGGCAAAAGGGGGCTTTCGGAAAATTCAAATTCCAATAGGTCACCATAGGCCTCGTTGCTGTCATCCTGGTCCTCCGGTCCTGGGGGATTTGCTAAAACATCGTAACCACTTTCATCATCTGGTTTTAACCGGGGGGGCAAACAAGAGAGAGGTCAGTAAGCTGGAGCAAGGTTCCAGCTGTTCTCCAAAAAGGACCCTGGAAAAATTCTTTCCCAAGCAAGCCCTGCTCACAGCACCACCCCCACCCCCCACCCCCACAAGCCCAACTGAAACGAACAAGGCTGCTCACCACACACACAGCTGCCAGAGAACTCCGAAGAGCAACCGGGGTTACCGTCGTCAGGAGCCTGCGGGTTATTTAAACAGTCTGGAGAGAGAGGGGGAGAGAGAGAGAGAGAGAAACAAGATAACGCCTGCTGCTAAGAGGCAAATGCTGCGGAGTTCGGGAACGTCTCACGCTGGGGCTGGTGTCACCTCCTGACAAGTCCCACTGAACACGCCTCCAGGTATCTGACTGAAACCTCCCCACGCGTCCACCCGCCTTCCTGAGGGACTGCCCGCCTCACCGCCCCAGCCTGCCAAACAAAAGCTAGCCTGGCTAGCTAAGAGTTTTCCAGCCCCCCACCTTGCAAAACTCAAAGTATGTATCTCTTCTTTGACAGACTAACGTTGGGCCGCTTTTCCCAGTAAAGGGTCACTTAGGGTAAACGGGGGGTGGGGGTAGGGGGAACCCAGGTGAAAGGCTGTGAAGTCACCGTCTAGATGCTTGAACAAGACCGTGTCTTGACCTCTGCCGTACCTGTTAAGAACTTCTCCAGAAGTTCGCTGTGGTTCACTTTCTTGATGGTTCTACCTGAGTACGTAGCCAGGGTAGGATCAGCACCGTAGGAGAGGAGCAAGCGGACAATTTCGAGATGATCATTCTTGACAGCATCGTGGAGAGGCCTAGGAGAGGAGCGGGGGATTACACCTGTGCACGTGACGCTTGCTTCTAAGGACACGGGGCAAAATCGAGCGTGTGCGGCCAAGCCTCGTAGGCGCGCTATTTCACCGAGGAGGTGAGTGTACGGTCGCTGCGACAAATTACTCTGTTATTTCAACACATAACCCTTTACGGGACAGGTGACGGGACCATCTCAGGCCTAATTCTTCAATGCAAATCTCTCTTAATGCATGGCCCAAGGAGGAACTCAGGCCACGATGAAAACGTTTCCAATGAACGTAAATAGTGACAGACTGTAAGAAGGTAACGTACGGCGGGGTGGGGGCAAGAAACCCAGCATTACGGAAGCAGATAGGACAAGCCACTGTTATACCATTACAAACAAAACCCAAAAAGTGCAGTTTGTAAAAGAAACTAGGGGCAAAGTGGAACCTCTCCTGAAACCAACTTGGAGATGAGTGATCAACCCTCTCGCCCAGAAGCAGTCGACAGGCAGGGCGAGTTCTCAGGAGGGTACAGAGTCCTCCTGCCCGTGTCCGCTGGGGTCAGGAACACTGTCCGCAGTCCCATCCAGAAAGGATGCTATTTGGAAACCATGAACCACCAAATACCTTACGGTTTTGCTAATTTTATGACCGTCAGGAAAGCCCCAGTGCCCTGCCTCGTGGTGGCATCCCAGGTACAACCAGGAAGATGCTTGGGCTGACTCAGACCTGGGCCTCTGGCCAATAAACCGAGGTCAAGGACAGAGTGGGGGCCAGGCCCGGGGATGTGGGTGGACACGGCAGGTCCTATCAAGCCAGTTGCCACTGGACCTGTCTGTACTCCTGGAACTTTCAACTCACATATATGTGTTAAAGACTGAGATTCAACAGACGCTGGTGAAGAGTCCAGGGTCTTAAAAGAGAACACCCCTGATTATTCATGCAGGCTCAACATTTTCAGGGACTTCTGTCCATAAGAGCGTCACAGAGTTTTAAAGTTCTATGTAAATTTGCCAGAAAGATCTGTCCGATTCCATTCTAGAGGACTCCGCCATCAGTGTGCTTACATGGCACTCACTCTCCATCTTTCCTTCTGGGGTTCCCCGCACACCCTGAGAACCACTGCCTATGCCCCAGCAGGGCCAGGCCAAGAGCGCAAGACCGCCACTGACCCGGTTCCATCCTGGGCACTGCAGTTGACATCGGCGCCATATTCAAGGAGCTGTCGTACGATGTTGAGCCAACCTCTTGCACAAGCCTCGTGCAGGGCACAGTAAGCCGCGTTGTCGCGGTGGTTCATATCACAAATCTTGTTCTCCAGGCAGTACAAGACCACTTCCTACGAGGAGAGGAGAGGAGAGGAGATATCATCAGACCACCATACAGTGAAACTTGTAAGGCTGACCTCCCCCATAGCTTGGCGGTGCCCACTTTCAAAGGCATATATCCTTGGGGCCAAAAGCCCACCATGGCGCAGGCAGGCGGCAGGCATCCTGGTGGGGGGCGAGAGTGCGTGAGAAGGGCTTGGAGATGCAGACAGTGTTGTCTAAGGCTCTGCTGCACCAGTGGCCTGGCCATGGGCAAGTTACCCTTGAACTTCTCCAAGCTTCCACAGGGCTGCTGAGAGGACGCATTCGGATAGCAACGAAAGCCCTCAGCCCAGGGGCCGACGTGACCAGTACACAGGTGTCACGGCTGCTAACATCTTAGATGACACATTGCCAAGCACAGACCATTCTCACTTGATGGGTCTGTTCAGTCGGTGGCAGTGGATGATAACACAAGTTTAGATAAAAGTATGGATGACCAACACTTAAAGAGAGCTTAAATCAGCCAGAGAACATTCTCCAGCTTAGAGAAGCAGGGACACCCAGGTCAGCTACATCCTCGCGCCCCCTGTTAAGACCCCAAATCAGAACCTGGGCCTCAGAGGCTCTTGTCTGTATGTTAAGTAGAGTTAAAGAGAAGCTCTCTCCCTCCATCCTCGAGGAATGACACAAAATGCCTCCAATAACCCCACCCTCTATTTTGCCTCACTCCACCCTCTCGGGGCAGAATCAGTCTAATATTTTCATATTTACTCAAGTTAATGACAGGAACCTGATACACCACAGGCTGCAACCTCCACATTTCAAGAATCAAATAAAACGTTCACCGCCCCCCCCCCCCCCACCGGAGATGTTCTGTGTCAACTCTGGGCAGTAGAATCACTGTTATTAACCTTATTTCTGTGGCTTGTTAAAATATCAATATGAACCACTCAAAGTAAGCAGAGCAGCAATTTATTCAATGTTTTATTACCTTAAGAAAGTTTTCAGACACATCAAAAGCATTTGCCACCAGAAAACACGTTATACTGTTTATACTGGGTAAGTCGTGCCCAGCAGAGAGCTGTCAGGTTCTGAGAGCTGGGAGTAGGCAGAACGTGCATGTGGCCCAGCACATGGTCTGCTGGGTAAGGGGGGATGGGATGTGGTCAGAACAGGCCTCCTTGTGACATCTCTCAGGTAACTCATCTGTTAAACCTAAAAGGGGGGTCATTCTAGCCGCCCATAAGTGCGAGATGGGTTCTGTAAAACCTTTTATGCCCTTTAGAGGACACGCCAATCAAAGGTGACCACTCACTTGGGAGCGAACTAGAATGTTCCATTTGCTTACCACGTGAACCTAACGGGGCATGCTGGTAAACCTGGCCATCGGTGCCCTGTTACTTCAGGTCACTGCAGCAGCTCCCTTCCAAAACAAGAGGAGGAAGAGAAAAGGCACGCCCACGAATGCGTTTCTCCGTTTACATCCCAACCTGCCAGAAAGCCCACAATCCTCTGGGCTCCCAGGCCACCTGCCCCGAGCCCTGGTATCCAGGATACCGCATGAGGCTGCTGCTCTTTTAGCAGGTCCTCACTAGCCAGACTTGAGTGGACGGCTGCAAGCTAATGAGTTGTGTGCCCCAGCCAGGGAGAGGCCCTGTCACGTGGCTCTGGCATCAGGTCTGAACGCCACCAACTGCTGTGCACAGATCAATTTACTCAACCCAGGGTTTATTTGCTGTGACAATCATGGCCTTCACCTGGAAACCTTCATCAGTACTAGGGAAGATTCAAGGGTACCTAGAAATGAAAGGCCGTCCAAGCTGATGGGTAAGTCAACTCTCTTTTCCTGGAAGATGGCAGCAAAGGCAGCAGTAGCCCCACGGCCAGGTCAGACTTTTGGCCACGGGCTGTCCTAACTCAACCACGTTGATCCCACTATTTACACAGTGCTTCTCATTTCCCCAGATGAGGACGTCTTCTGCCACCCACAGGAACCCAGGAGATAGCAGGAAAGGAAGGCAGTACTATCCTCATTCAACACTTGGAAACTGAGGCCCAGAGATATTAAACCCCAAGTTCAATTAACATGAAGTACTAGACCTATAACTCAGGTCTTTGGTACCTGGTCAGCTGGGAAGATTCAAAAGGCCCAAGAGGGCCCCAGTTAGAGGGATGTGACCAGCTGTGACGAGCATCCCACAGGCCTTCTCTGTTGGGGGTCAAGTGGGCTAACTACACTCTCCTAGCTAGGAGGGTGATGGCCTCTAAATGGATGGCAACCGTCGCCACCAACACTTTCTCTAACTGAAAGGTGAAGAGGCGGGGCGAGTCTGTCGATGCAACACATTCCTTGGTTTATTTTCTCCGCTAGAAATAAATGGGAGTGTCTGAAGGGCAGCCCACCCATTCCCGAGCAAAATCCAGCTGCTTTTGTTGGACAGCTCTCTGTTCAGCGGCTATAAGCCGAATGCCATTACCCACAAAATGTAACCATAAAGGCCATGAACCCGATGTTGTTCATTAATTAAATGCCTCATTAACTTTTTAAAAAACATGACTTATTCAATTCATAGAAAATTTAACCATCACCGCTAAAGGCACAAGCATGTGGTTGCACACTGGCGTTTTAGCCTAAGAAATAGAAGCCTTTTTCCCAGGAGGGGAAGGTTTGAGGTCTTTGGCCACGCAAGTGATCTATTTAATGCGGATCTGAAGCCAGAGTGTGTTTCTAAACGTCCAGAACCAGATTATCATGACATAAAGCTCAGACAGCCTTTATACTGCACATGGTATCTTTGGCTAAGCAGAAGAAAATAACCAAGAATGCTGAAGACAAAACTTCAGGGAAACCCTCCCAAACCACACCCTTATCTGGTTAAGCAAACTGTCCTTCAATTTTAAAAGGTTTAAGCTGCCACATCTCCCAACTGGGCCATCATCCCAACATTTAAAATTCTGCCCAGAGGGCTTCCCTGGTGGAGCAGTGGTTGAGAGTCCGCCTGCCGATGCAGGAGATGCGGGTTCGTGTCCCGGACCGGGAAGATCCCACATGCGGCTAGGCCCGTGAGCCATGGCCGCTGACCCTGCGCGTCTGGAGCCTGTGCTCCCCAACGGGAGAGGCCATAACAGTGAGAGGCCCGCGTACCGCAAAAAAAATAATAAATAAAATAAAATAAAATAAAATTCTGCCCAGAGAAATCCCAGAAAGTTGGATTCAAAGTTGAAAGCGTTCATCTATCTACTTGTCACAATGTTCAGCATCAACACTGGTGATCTGTGTAATCTACATATTGAAATTTACATTTGAAGAAAAAAACAAATCCGACCATAAACATTCCCAAAGCTTCCTGTGCAATCAAAGGCCAGGTAGCCTAAAAAAGTATGGATCAAGTGCCCCTTGGTCCAGGCCTCAGAGCCACCAAACCAAAATGGAAACTCTTAGAGGACCAACGAGGGTCTTTTGACGTCTCTGGTCCCAAAGGGAGGCTGCTGGAAATGATGCCAAGTTCACAGGTGGGGCTCGGAGCCCCACCCTCCACGGCCGGTGCAGCAGCACCCCGACCCCCCATCTCCAGCATTTGCTGGAAACGGGAGTCTACTTTCTCAACCCTAACCTAAAAGTTGGGGTTAGGGGGCTCCCCCCCACCTCCAGCGTTTGCTGGAAGCAAGGAGACTATTTTCTCAACCACGGGGGGTCTAGCTCAACACTATGTGCAACATCTGCTCTGTCCTCCTAGGCGCCCGCTCTCAGCTCTTGGGAAACCAACTGGGTGCTCCTTGGACTTCACCTGCAAGTAACTGCGCTAACTACCAGAAAGTGCTCTCTAGCTAATGGAGAGGTCTCCAAGAGACGTGTAGATATAAACAACAGCACATTCAACCCACAACAACAACAAAAAACACCCCCAAACCAAGCATAGCCCTAGTGCTTCCAACTTCCCACCCACAGTCATGCCTTAGGGCCAAGGCAGGCACACCTCGAAGGGCTCACGGCACTATGGACCGGGGTGGGGGGACACGACGGGAGATGGGGGACAGGGGCACAGAGCTGGCTGAGGGTGTGGGCGCCAGGGCTCCGGGCCAGCCTGGGTCCTGCCACCCCAGTGCTCATCCACACCTCCACGCTCAGCCTGCTGAGCTGCATTTTACTGTCACCATTCAACTCCCAGAGGGCTGATGCCAGCACAGAAAAATGCCTTTGCCCTGTGGGCTATTACATCACAATTGCTACTGACAAGTATGGTGGGGGAACTGCACAGGGCAGAGGGAGTCATCTATCTCACAGAGGTTTTGAACTGTAAAAAGGGCAATTCCAATGTGAGCCAGTCTTGCTGAGGAGCGTGGTGGGGAGTGGTGGGCTGTGGCGCACTGCTGGATTGCTACCTGTACGGGTATCTGCTAACCCCTCTGAGGCTCAGTTTCCTCATCCGAGAGTGGGCTAGTACTCGTTACTCCCAAGTGAAGATGTTAAAAGGGTGAAAGGAGTTACTACAGATCACACGGGCTTAGACAGATATCACCTATCTTTCTTTCTATGTTGCTCTAGCAATAGAGGCTGTCACTGTCATCAGCCGTGCTGGGTTGGGATACAGCAGTGTGGACAGGGAGTTTTGTGCAAGGCTCAACCCCTGCTCCCCGCCCATCAGCCCTCGGCTCCCGTGCCCTCTCAGAAAGAGACTGCTCAGGTCTGCCCCACTCCCACCCCCACTCTGCACAGACACTTCCCACCCGCTACCCCACAGGGGCATCACTCTGCCCCAAACAGCACAAGTTATTAGAGCTAATAACTACTCTCCTTCTTGCTATTCAGAATCCAAAAGAGCTCATTAAAATTCCCCTGGTCGCCAAGCCCTGGGTTAGGTCAGATTTTATATCAGAGATAAGTGAGCCGGACCGGCCGAAGCAGCCTACCTGCCTGAACGGGAACGGAACATCAGAGAGGCCTGCCTTTCTTTTCACACCACGACTGAACAAGCCACCAAAGAGCCCGCAGTGTGAGCGGGGCCAACGCAAACACCCTGCTGGAACACCCAGCCCAGCCCGCCACGTGGAGGGGGCTGGGCTCTGAGACCCGCCCCCCATCCCCAGCCAGTGTGTCCCCCACCCAAGGAGCAGCAGCCGGCGGATCCTGATCCGGGGCACCCACAAGGATGCTCACCTTGTAGCCAAGCCGGGAGAACTGCTGTAGGAGGGTCTCGCCCGCGTTCTTATTGACAATAAGTCTCCGCGCTTCCGGTGGCATCGGGTGGGACTGGGTGGTCTCTGGAGGGGAGCTTGAGCATGTCAGCTGCGAGGCCTGGGAAGCTGGTAACAATTGCTGCAAACGGTCCAAGGGCTTCTGGTCCTGCTTGGCCGGCGAAAGATCATAGTCGGAACTGAGCTCAGGCCGCTTTCAAAATCTCCGGACGGTCACCTATCACGAAACCAGGCAGCGCACACATTTCAGGCTATCCTCCCACCACCCCCCTGGTTCCCTTCCTCCCTGAGTTACAAACCTGAGTGGAGGAAAGCACTTTTCCTCCTCTCTGTCTGGAGGAGGCGGGGCGGGAGGAAGGGGTTGCATTTTTACTAGCTGGAAACCCATAGACTATATAGACTATGTTCCCCTGCAGAATTCTAACTACATGGCCACCTTATCTTCCTAACATCAAGTGGGAACAGTCTGGCCGGTCCATCTCGTTCTCTTGACTTATCTCCCCGCCTGTCAGAAATCTGTCACTTCTCGAGTGTGAAAACTGACTTTTTTCTATCTCATCTAATCCAAGATGAGGCCAATCAAGAGATTACCGGAGCTGGATAACAATGCCACAGAAAGCCAGGAGTCACAGTCTTTTACTTTCTCCCAGGGATTGCTGCTAGATAAAAGTTGCCCATGGGATGAAAATCATTTCGCGAGGCTTCATTGTAATATCCAACTCATCTGTTCAAATATTAGGGCCTGTGAAGTTGTATCCAGGTGAGCTGAATCTTTACCAATGGCCTCTCCCTACGTTTCCAGGTATTCTCAAGGTTCCCCCGGAGCTGGCAAAGTGCTTAGTGCTGGGCTTCCTTTCCTAGGGTGCAAAGTGAGGGACACCAGGAGAAAGGGAGAGGGGGATGCAGATAGTGTTTTGGTGAATTGGAGACCAAAGTGAAAATGGTAAAGGCCAGAACTGGGTGAGTAGGGGTGGGTGCATTAATCTCTAGCAGGTGATGTTTCTAGAGAGTAAGCTTGAGGTTCAAGCATTCTCTCCCTTAATTCTAGATTCCTGGGCTACAAGTGTCCTCCAGAATGCTTGCCTGGGTACAGGTGTACAGCTGGTTTTCCAAAGATCTCAGTTTGCCCTTCAATTTGTCTTCATTAAGCTGTCCCTGGAGCAAATGGGATGAGTTAGCCAGAATACAGCTTGGGCTAGAATATAGCATGCAAAGAGTTTTGTTCCCTATTCCCAGCCTACTGCCTAGAATAAACAGTGTATGTGGAATTGAGCTCTTTCAGGAGGTAGAGAGGGGGAGAGATGATGGATGTTTGGAAAGAAAAGGATGTTTTCCTCTTTCTTTGTAATAGGAGAAGGAAGAATCGGACTGGCCCCCAAAGTCTTCTGTGTACCTTGAGGTTTTGTATCAAATGGCTCAGGGTATCATAGCAGGGCCCCATTTGAAGGAAAGCTTCTAAGCTCTCCTTTTCTTCTTCTTCTTTTTTTTTTTGTTTTTGTTTTTGCGGTACGCGGGCCTCTCACCGTTGTGGCCTCTCCCGTTGGGGAGCCCAGGCTCCGGACGCGCAGGCTCAGCGGCCATGGCTCACGGGCTTAGCCACTCCGCGGCATGTGGGATCTTCCCAGACCCGGGGCACCTACCCGTGTCCCCTGCATCGGCAGGTGGACTCTCAACCACTGCGCCACCAGGGAAGCCCTATCCTGTCTTTTTAAAGTATCCCTGCACACTCTGCCTGTCTCTAGAGTATTAAGTCCAGTTGCGCTGTTTTTACCTCTTTGTTTATTGAGGTTATTATTTACTTGCATTAAAATGTACCAATTTCAAAGGTACAGTGTGATTAATTTTGGTAATTGTATACAAGGTGTAACCACCACCACGACCCAGATATAGAAAAGTTACTTACCCTTTAAAAGTTTTCCATCCCGATTTGCCCCAATTCAGTTTTGAGACACTTGATTGAGTTTTACTGCTTTCTCTAACATCGACTCTCCGGGTGATTTAGGAAAGTCACTTTACCTCTCTGGATGTGTTTTTGCTTTTATAACATGAAAAATGCCAGAACAGATTTGTTACCAAGGGCCCTTGCAATCCTTTCAGAAAATGAGGGGGTAGGGTAAGGGCGGGAATCTCAGCCTTGCGTCCTCATTCTTCACATAGCACACGCATGTGGCAGATCCTAGTGGGAAAAGCCTGTGGTCGCATCAGAGAGAATTAGGTTTCCATCTCCTCTCTTGCTAGTGTGTATGTAACCTTTTGTAAGCATCAGCTTTCTCATCTCCAATATCAGGCTTATTAACAAGGCCTATTTGTTTACTGTTGTTGTGAGGATGAATTGAGATGCACCGGCAGCCTTAAATGTTAGTTGGTATTTGTATTATGGCATAATATAAAGGCACTGCATTCAACCATCTCAGTCACTACACGTTTATGCAGGCTGATTCTCACAGCCAAAACAGACGCACAAAGTACACCCACCCATGTACCCACCTGGGGAAGCCCGAAGCCTCCCTGCCTGCCTTCCTTACGGGGCTCAGAGAGAAAAGCTGCGCAGGCGTGCACGTGCTTCCAAAGAGCCTCGCTAGGGGGCGGAATGGGAAAAGGGAAGTTCTAACGCCTGTCGTACAAGCGCGACGTAAAGCGGGTCTGCTTTATGGCACCCTGCTTCCGCCGTAAAGCGCCGTTGGCAATCCCGCGTGAGTGGGTTGACGAGACTACTTCCGGGTGAAAAACGCGATTCCTGGAGGTTGGCTGACTTGACGTCTTCCCCGTGGGCAAACGCGGGAGCCGGAGCCAGAGCCGGAGCCGGAGCCGGAGCCAGAGCCAGAGCCAGCTGCTCAACTCCCTAACTAAAAAGCAGAAGAAGCATCTAAGGGATTTCGGCGAGGAGCATCTCTTCTATGACAGGTATGGAGAGGCAAGGCTGGGACCGGCGCTGCCGGCGTCCTTTCCCGGTGGGAGCCCGCGTGTCCCCGCGTTTGGTCCGCCGGTGCCCCGGGGGTAGTGATAGGGCAGCTCCCGCCGCGTCCCACGCTGCCCCGGCGCCGGCCTAGCTCGCCCGGGGATCCTGGCGGCTTCCCGCCTGAGACGGGGTTCTTCACCGGTCTTCCTACCCTTTGTTGAGCCTGTAGTTTTATGCTAGACGGCACGCCTCCTGTGTGGCGACTGGGCCGAGATTTTATAAGCTTGTTTTCGTTTGATATGTTTTTAAAGAATTGCCTGGGGGCTTCCCTGGTGGCGCAGTGGTTAAGAATCCGCCTGCCAACGGAGGGGACAGGGGTTCGAGCCCCGGTCCGGGAAGATCCCACATGCCGCGGTGCAAGTAAGCCCGTGTGCCACAACTGTTGAGCGAGCCTGCACTCTAGAGCCCGCGAGCCACAACTACTGAGCCAGGGTGGTGCAACTACTGATGCCCGCGAGCCTAGAGCCCCTGCTCCGCAACAAGAGAAGCCACCGCTCGCCGCAACTAGAGAAAGCCCGGGCACAGCAACGAAGACCCACAGCAGGCAAAAATAAAGAAATTAAATAAGTTATGAAAAATAAGAAAAGAATTGCTTGGGACCCTCGACATCACCTATCTATTCAACGACCACGAGGAAACTAATGTTTGGGTAGTTGTGGGTTCCTCTCTAAGTGTCCAGACTCTCAGTGATGATCTTAGTGCTCATCCCACCCCTTTGGGCTGCTTTATCAACCGTTAGAGGGATAGTCTACTTAAGAAATTTGCTAGAAAAGGTGAACCCCGAGGGCTTTTATTTGCCAAAATTTCCCATCTTTTGGATGAGAGCCTGTTACTGTGTGACTGTAGTATTTGTCATGTGGTCTTGTTAGACTTTTTCATTCGTCTCTTATTATCTATTTGGCATATCCTTCCAAAACCTGTCCAAATGCATATGGAGTTTTTACTTGACAATAGATATAATGTATTTATAACGGTATAGTCTGCCATGTTCATTTAAAGTTGTATCATTAGACTTTTCCTAATTGCTACATACTAGTAGTTAGAGTTTAACATTGCCTGTTTCTTCTCAGGGTTTCCAGAAAGGAAGCAAAACCACAGACTTGTCAACTGGTAATGCTTTATACCTTCTTTATGATAGTAGATTCTGGACTGTTACTTTTAAGATTATATATGGTAATAAAGTTTGGCTACATTTCCACTCTTTTTGATTTTAGATGTAAGCTATATTTTAGTAATATTGCTTAGTTTTAAGTGCAGACGTCTGTTAAAATGCCATTGTGATAACTAACATAGAGTATGAAACTGTCCTGAGAGAGTAGCCTGTTAGAACCTGTTAAGGAGGCTTACCAGAGGGCTCTTGGTGAATCCTAAGAGGGAATGTCATGTTTGCTTAACATAAAATAGAGTGCAAAATCATCAAAGGTCTTATTTCATTACCACAGACTCAGAAATAAAGCACACTTTTTTGTTGTAAGTTTTCCTGTTGCTCCTTTAAAGGTGCCAAATGTCTGACACATAGGTTAGATCGCCTTATAACCTAAAGCTCCATGTGTTTAGTTTGCTGTCTTCCCATGTGGAACGTTAGCAGTTCAAAGAAGAGGAAGCGCTTCTAGAATCATAGCTAGATTAGCTGTTTTAAACAAATTTGGTGCTAGGTTTGGTTGAATAGATAGGACTGCATATTTGCAGAAAAGCTAGTTTTTATTTAGAAAAGTCTCAACTTGGTTCCACTGTGGGCCTGATGATAGTCGTGGGGTAGCAACAAGAACAGTATAATTTTTGTTTTTAAAATCCCCATTTTCTTTTTAGTCAGAGAGTTTATAGATACTTCAGGTTCTGAAAGTGAAGCAGAGAGTGAACCAGAACAAGTTTCTGGTTACAGCAGACTACTTGCCACATTAAAGGATGTTTCCAAAGAAGATGAGGAGGAGGAAGAGGAAGAAGACAGTGTTATAGATGCGACAGAAATGAATCTTGAAGATGGCGATAGTGACATCATTGTGGAGGAAGAGATGGCAGTAGAGTCTACTGACATGCAGAAGAGTAAGTGTCTTTGATGTGGGTTTATCATCTTTGCAGGGACCACAGACAGATTGCCCCAGGGGCAGGGTGCCTTGTACCGTAGAGCTGGGTGAAAGCACATGGATTCAAAGCAGAGATTCTTAACATTGTTGGGCTCTGTGAATCTGATGAAAACACAGGACCCTCTGGCCATAAAAATGCAGAAATGACATTTTTGCTTATGATTTCCAGGATTTCATCAACCCTACTCCAAATTCCCCTGATTGAGAGGAAAGGGAACATAATTCTGTTTTTGTAATGGTCTCAATTTATGAAAGAGATGATTGTTCCTGCCTTAGAGGAACCAAGTTTAATGGAAGATAGACATCAAATATACAGAAGTTTTCAAGCATCAAATCTGAATGGAACCGATAAATATAAGGTGTTAAAGAGATGCAAAGTGGCCACATGCTGCCAGGGTACATGAGGGGAGGCTTCAGAGAAGAGCTGGGACTGAAAGCTTAAAGGAACTCTGTCTCACTCAGACAGACTTATTTTTTTTTTCAATTATTATTAATTTATTTACTTTTGGCTGCATTGTGTCTTTGTTGCAGTGCGCCGGCTTCTCACTGTGGTGGCTTCTCTTGTTGTGGAGCGTGGACTCTAGGCACGTGGGCTTCAGTAGTTGTGGCACACGGGCTCAGTAGTTGTGGCTCACGGGCTCTAGAGCACAGGCTCTGTAGTTGTGGCGCACGGGCTTAGTTGCTCTGCGGCATGTGGGATCTTCCCAGACTAGGGCTTGAAACCACGTCCCCTGCGTTAGCAGGCGAATTCTTAAGCACTGTGCCACCAGGGAAGTCCCCATAGGTGACTTTTTAATTTAACTTTAAAATCAACTTGATTGAATTACATTCAACAAGGTGGACCCATTTTAAGTATGTAATTTGATAAGTTTTGACGAATGTGTATATCTATATTGTCATCGCCAAAGTCAAGATACAGAACACTTCCAATACCTGCAACAAGTTCCTTCTTGTCCTTTTACAGTCAGTTTCCCAGGCCTGGCATCAGGCAACCACTGACATGCTTTCTTTCACTATGTATTAGTGTTTCCTATTCTAGAAATTCATATGAATGGAAGCATACAATAAGTACCCTTTTGCATGTGGCTTCTTTGGCTCCTCATGTTGTTGTGACTCATCCGTGTAGTTCATATTAGTAATTCGTTTCTTTTTGTTACTGGAATAGTAGTCCATTGTCTGAATATATCTGGGTAACTTTTTATATTCTATTATCTTAATGCCTATTTGCCTTACTGTATTTTTTTCTATACTTTAAGGTGTCACACACCATTCTTAGTATTTTCATTCATCACTTGTACTCGGATAAAAAAATCGTTGCCTCAGACTTAGGGATTTTTAAAATTTTGTTGGTTTTCCAGTTTTCTTTCATGTTTTAGGTTTTTAAAAATGAAAAGTTTGGTTTTTTAAATTATAAAAGTAATATATATTTACTGTAAAAATTTAAGAGGGTAATATAGTTCACGTATATCTCCTCCACCCTGGGATGAACACCTTGAACATTTTATAGAACCTTCCAGACTACTTTTTTATGGATATATGAGTGAATATATGTTTGTGTGTATGTGCATAATGGCCTCATACATTTCTGTAAGTTACTTTTTTCTTTAATAATATAACGTGTGTAACTGTGGGTTACTGCTGCTAGAACCCTGGTGTCCAAACCCCCAGGCCAAATCTCCTTCTACTACATTACACTACCATGGGGAGGTTTAAAAAAGAAAGGGAAAGTATGAAGGGTGATTTTTCCATAAATTAAATCAACTTTAAAAGGCGCATTTGGAGAGTCAGAGAGTACTACTATTGTTAGAAAGAAGAAAGGTTTAAAAGCTGGTTAAATCTAATTTAAAAAAAATCCACATGTACCACATTGTAAAAAGGAGAAGGAAGACGGCATTCATGATTACTGCGCTGGCAGGGTAGGGGGCAGTTGCATGCTGGGGGTGGCTCTCGTACTGGCTCTTGCACTCTTCACACTTCTGCTCGGCCAGAGCCAGGGACCGCTGAGGGAGATCAGAGGAGAGGGTGGTGCCTTGGGGGTTCCAGGGAGTTGCGCAGCTGGCTCCCTTGCCACCCAGACTGCCCCAGGGTTCCCAGCCCCAAGGATTATGGAGCATCCCCACACCTGTTTGCTCTGCAGTTGCTGTTCTGCACGCATTTTCTCCTCCAGCACTTTCTGCAGTGTCTCCTTGGCCTTCTGCTCATAGCTGTTTTTCTGGTCTTGCATCTGTAATAGCAACTTATTCATTCCCCAAGAAGTGTATTTCTGTAAAGTTGAGGCAATTCAACAAATACACATTGACCTGCTGTGTGCTAAAGCCTGAGCAGGGATACAGAAATGAAAAGAAATTGGTCCTTGCCCACAGGGCAGAGATGTCAGTAATCTGGTGGACCTTCTTCCGGGCTGGAGGCAGGCAGGGAGAGTCCCTCAGGTGATGTGAGAGGTGAGTGGGGATAAAAAAAAACTGCCCTGGGCATGCCGGGCATTCTCCCCTAGGCCTTCTCCCCTAGGCATTTGAAATCCAAAGGGAAATCATCTTTCTAAACCTGCTCCTATCTCAGTGGCCAGCATCACCACCCACCCAGTCTCCCAAACCCTAAACCAGGGAATCATCCTTGATTTCTCTCTCACCTTCTTCAAGGAATCAGTTCATCATCAGGCTTTGTCAAGTCAACGTCTCTAACAGCTCATTACCTGTATCCTCTATCCCTACTGCCTCCTCCTTAGTTCAGACCCTAGTAACACTATTATATGGATTATATAGAGACTATGTGTTATCTTCATGCCTTGCCTCCCTTCAAACCCCTTTCAGTCCTGCAGCTAGAGGATTCTTTCTAAAACTTAAATCTGATCCCATCACAACCTGCTTAAATCTCTCAGTGGTTCTCAGTGTTCTAAGAATCAGGTCCAAACTCCTTGGCATGGTTCCTACTTACAAGCCCAGACTTTCATCTCATGCTGCCTCCACGCAAGCTGAACTGCTTGTAGGTCCCCTAAGCACTGTGCTTTTCAGCCTCTGCCTTTGCCCATAAAGCCTCTTCTGCTTAGAGTATCGTGACCCACGCTTCTCACCTGGTTAACTTCTACCCGTGTTCAAGATTCAGCCCTAGAATCATAAATTCTGATAAACTTGGCCAACCATACCTACCCCCCGACTCTTTATGAATTAGGCAGCTTTACTGGTGTTCACATAGTATCTATATTTCTAATCTATTGACTCATCTGGATCCTTTAAGGGATTGTAAACTCCTTGGAGGCAGGGAGCATTTTTTTAAAAATAAAATTATTTTTGTAGGCTTGGGGATCTGAACAATATTCAGTAAAGTCAAGTTTTAAAAATTAATACATTTGTATTTTTAGAATTTCTCCTGGCTTCAAGGTCAAAAAGAAAAAGACACAAGAGCAGCTTTTCAAATTCACTGGGGGTCTTGCCTTTCCAGTGCTTCTCATTTTTATGCCCTGTGATTTTGGGGAAAGCAGGAGCCTTTTACTGTCGATTCTGGGTTACGCAACTGGGTAAGAGATAGTCTAGATGATGCAGATTTAGAGTTCAATATCAAATCATTTCCATTTAGCTTTGGAGTCATCTGAAAATTTGGATTTAAATGTTGAGTGGGTCTTATGTTCTTGGAATTGTCATTAGAAACCAGATACAGGAGTTACTGGTTGAGATCATAACATGGTTATGTCCAGGTTATTGGACTTAACCATGATGGTCACTGACCAGCTTTATCCCCCCATTGAAAACGAGTAGACTGGCATTCTGGATTATATGTCAGTCTCTTATGAGCTTGGTTGGCATTACTGAAAAAATAAAAGTTGTGGATCCGCAAACCCATAGACTATATAGACTATGTTCCCCTGCAGAATTCTAACTACATGGCCACCTTATCTTCCTAACATCAAGTGGGAGCAGTCTGGCCGGTCCATCTCGTTTTCTTGATCTTGAGTCCTCTGCAAAAGACATCCCCCTTTTCTGCACCAGCACATACGTCACAGCCCTGAAGAAAGTGTAGACATCTGAGATACGTTAACAGTGGGGGAGGGCTGATATCCCGTGAACAGACACATAAATGCCTGTTAGACCTGGAAATTGAAAATCAGAGAGGCGGGGCCACACTGGTTTTGACCCAGGCCACCAGCCACTGGTGTTCCCAGCAAAATGTTCCCGATGTGGGAGTTTGAGGAAGCAGGGAAAGGCAGGTGGTGTGAGTTTATTAGGACTTGAGGCCCTCAGCCTCGCACTGAGGCAAGCTGAACCCCCAGAGCGTTCTTCCTGCCCACCTATGGGCTGCTACTCCTAAAGGTACTTAGTTTCAACAGTTATTTGTGCATCAGATTAAAGACTGAAGGGAGAGGGAACAGCAAGCCTAAATTCTTCATATCATACGCCACCTCCCTTTCTCTTCTTATTATATAAGCAATTCATGTGAAAAACAAATAAGGCAAACAAAACAAAAGAAAATTACCTGAAATCTTGCTATCCAAAAGTTACCATTAGTATTTTGGTGTATACTTGTTCCAGATTTTTCTTTATTTTCAACCCTTCATTAAGGCCATTGTAGTCTTGACAGATGATGCTGGCACAAGCACTTGAGATGAGGCTCCTCTTTTTAAAATACTGTATTTGCATTTGGCTTAATTTGTCTCCTCTTTTTAAAAGACTATATTTGCATTTGGCTTAATTTCTCTCAGGCCCTGCCTTGCCTGGTCCCCAGCGTGGTGTTTTCTGCTGCAGTCTGTCAATTGGAGTTGGGGTGATGGGGCGGTCAGGCAGGGCTGTGTGTATCTGTGTCTGTATGAGGGAGGGCGGGCACACTTTCCAGTGTTTCTGGGCAACAAGCAGGCACTTACTGCAGTTTCCTATCCCTCGGGCCTGGGCTGTGGAGACAGGGGAAGTACCAGGAAGGGGTGGACGACCCCGACCCAGCTAAATGGAAGGCCCAGCTCCGCTGTGCGCTCAACAAGAGCAGGGAATTCAACCTGATGTACAACAGCACCAAGGAGGTGCCCATGAACCCAGTGAAGATATATCAAGTGTGTGACATCCCCCAGCCCCAGGGCTCTGTCATTAACCCAGGTGAGGCCCCAGCTGCTGGGGAGAAGGTGGACAGTGTGCCAGGTTCCGGGCTGGACCCTTAAAGCAGTAGTCGACTTGAAAGTCGCCTCACTTACAAAGTTGAAGACTGGTAAATAAAGCAAGAAATCCCGTCCCTAGAAAGAACCCAGAGAACAAAAGATATAAACTCAGCACAGTCTTCCTGCCCACGCAGTGGAACAGTAAAGCATTAGAAAGAAGAGGGGGTATTGAGTTCTATAAAAAATAACTTCTCTTGGGACTCAACACTGAGAAGAGAGGCCAGGTAGTTTAGAAGAAGGAGGGATTAAAACTTAGAAGGTCTGAGTTATAAACCTCGGTCTTTCCATCTCACTACTTGTGGGACATTGAATCAAGTCATTCAACCTTTTGAGCCTCAGCTTCTCTCACTATAACATCTGGGTTCTCATCTTCCCTGCGTATTTCAAAGGCTGTTCTAAGAATCAATTGACATGACATTATGAAGGCTATTAAGTTCTCTTTATAAATGATGGGTAAGTGATCATTTAATTTGTATGGTATTTTTCCTAGGAGAATACCACCTGATCCCTATATTTACTCAATGTTTAGCAAGTTCCGACTAAGAGCCAGATAATTTAGACTTGACCTCCAGTGAATCTAGTGAGGCTCTGCCATGAGGGAAGGGTCTGTCTTCACAGTAAGCTTATAAAGGAGAGAAGCTGTGCTCCTTGGGTCCTTAGAAGGGATGCTAATGTGTAGAAAGGGGTTTAGAGTAGGAATTAAAAGATTTCTAGGAGAAGGGAGTAGGGTCTGCAGCTCCTGGATAGGGGAGGGGATGAGAGCTTGCACTGGGGCTCCGTAGGAGGAGCTGGGAGTGGGGTGAACACCCTTGGTTCCCACTCTTTGGCATTGAGGGTGCACACTGAACCCAAGGAACCTCTGTGCTGGCGGTGCCTAGCTTGAACAGTGGGTCAGCTGCAGGGATGACAGTGCAACGTGAGCGCCTCACTTTTGACCTTTGTGTGTGTGTGTGTGTGTTTCTCGGGTAGGATCCACTGGATCTGCTCCTTGGGATGAGAAAGATAATGATGTGGATGAAGAAGATGAGGAAGATGAGCTGGACCAGTCACAGCACCACGTTCCCATCCAGGACACCTTCCCCTTCCTGAACATCAATGGTGAGTGGGGTGGGGGGTGGGACAGAGGCATGGAGAGGATGTAAGGGGCTTTGATTTTGCAACCGTTGACACCATATCCACCGTTGCACTGGGAGCAGCGACCAGGCCCTGGGGCCAGGCTGCCAGTCTGTTAGCAAGTAGGAGTCATAGGCAAAGGAACCCCATAGGCATAGTTATCCCAGTGGGGTGGCTTCTAGGCAGAGAGAGCATCTTCTGAATCTTATGTGATAATTCAGAGAAATTAAAAAATTAAATTCATTCTCAATCCCGCATACAAATACACAAGCTGTTATAAATGTTGCTGATTTCCTTCAGGCCAAGTGCAGGGATCATTTTCGTGAATTGTAGGCAAACTCTTCTGCTATTTCCCTCGGTACAAATTTTCTGTCACTGCCTTAACAGCGTCTGCTAAGGCTGTATCATGGGAAACTTTTGGCTCTACAGCTCTTAATACTAGGCTCTGATAAAATTTCTCTGCTAGAGACTTTTATCTTTTTAAAATTTATTTATTTATTTATTTATTTTTGTGGTACGCGGGCCTCTCACTGTTGTGGCCTCTCCCATTGCGGAGCACAGGCTCCGGACGCGCAGGCTCGGCGGCCATGGCTCACGGGCCCAGCCGCTCCGCGGCATGTGGGATCTTCCCAGACCGGGGTACGAACCCGTGTCCCCTGCATCAGCAGGCGGACTCTCAACCACTGCGCCACCAGGGAAGCCCTATCTTTTTTTTAAATTGACTTTTTGAATTCAGCTTCCTAGGAATGATGAGTTTAGAGGTTGGAGGGTCACTGTGAGACAGAGCAGGTACTGCACCTCCCATTGCACGTTCTGAGGACGCTCCACCACAAGGTGAACTGCTCTTCCACAGCATCTTCACTTGAACTTTCCACTGACATGCTCCTAGTCATATGACTTGCATTCAGTTGAGTAGCTTTTCACTACTTTTCTAAGTTCCATCTGGCTGCTAGGGTCAAATGAGATACTTTTGCCACCTAGAAAATTTAGTATATCAAGATGATTCCTGTAGGATTTTGGAGTCCCCTTCCCTAGGTGATGCCCCTTCTTTTGAGAATCAGGAAATGACTCTTATCTGTCTACTTGCCCTCCTTGACTTACCCTGTCATTTATAACCTTGCAACCAAGTGATGAGTAAAGACAACGATCATAGAGCTCTCTCAGGTTAATATTGCCACAGCTACATTCCCACTTGGTGCAATTTTAAGATTTGGACATTTGGAAATGTGAGATCCTTTCCCAAACCTTTGGCTCACTCATTCTGTTATTCTCACCCCTTAAAAGGATGCAACCCATTTCCAGGATCATGATTTCCCTTTTTTTTTTTTTCATGTTTTTTTAAAGCTAATATTGTGTGTCCTTACGTTATGGGCCACCTTGGATCCTTTATGGAAACGTGAACATATATTAAAAATAAAAAAGTAAAATGTGGCCCTACAGCCACTCCGGGATTTCATTGCCCTGAGAGAGGAGTTGGGGCGCATCAGTGACTTCCACGAAGCCTATACTTTCAAACAGGCTCCGGGCCAGCCAGTTTCCGGCTTAAGCAAGGAGAATGTTCCAGCGGTAACCAACAAGGAGAACCTGGCGACGCCGGTCTCGACTCCATTCCTGGAGCCGACCCTGGGGAGCGACGGCTCTGCGGTCACTTTCGGGAAAACCCAAGAGGATCCCAAACCATTTTGCGTGGGCAGTGCCCCACCGAGTGTGGACGTCACCCCCACCTACACCAAAGACGGAGCTGACGAGGCAGGATGAACCGATGGCAAAGTTCTGAAACTGAAGCCATCTAAGCTGGCAAAGAGAATCGCAAACTCCGCTGGTTACGTGGGTGACCGGTTCAAGTGTGTCGCTACCGCACTGTACGCAGACTCCAGTCAGCTCAGCCGGGAGCAGCGGGCATTGCAGGTGAGCCCCCCCCACCCGAATTTCAGGAGCCTGACCAGTTGTCAGGTTTTTTTAATGTGTGAAGAGGAGGGGGCCGGGGGTATGATAGGGCAGGACACCGGGCTGATTTGGTTAATGAAGCTTAGGATAATTTAAATGTTTGAAATGTGTCCAGTAAGGGGACGTAAGTGGATACTTTTAAGTTATTCTGTAGATTTTAAGCGAACTCCACTCGAATGCTGATAACGGAAGTTTTAATTATTGCGAAGGATGTCTAAAAGACTGCATGACATTTACCTATCAATCGCTTTGATTTCTCTGCCGTTACTGTACGTTAACAAATATACCTAAAAGCGCTTCTTAGAATGTCTTACGTGATACTTGGTGGAGGTGTGTAGCGGCGCATGTCTGTGAGATTCGTGCAATTTTTTTTTTCCACCAAAAAAACAAACAAACAAACAAAACCAAAAAAACAAACCTTGCTTAAAGGGATAGAGTATGTATTTAACTTGCTAGTGAAGGATACGTGTTGTATAGGAATTTCCTTAAGATATTTTACTTTTAATTAAAAGACAAATAAAGCCAAATTGTTTTGCAGTGTTAAGAAAAAAATTGGTTTATGTTTATAAAAATGGATGAAGTTATCTAAATGATCCATTGAGTGCCCATTTTAATTACATAGATGGAAGGATTACAAGAGGACAGTATTTTATGTCTACCCGCTGCTTACTGTGAGGTCAGTTCTTCAAACTTTTATTACTAGAATCTTACATAAACCTTTTGAGTTAAATTTCATTTCCAAATATACAAAGGGAAGTTTGTGGGCCATGGTCGTCTTTATTCATTGTGCATTTGTTTTGTTTTCTGTTGTGTTTTTGTTTTGCTTTCTTTGCATTGTGTTTTTGTTTTGTTTTATTTACCTTCGAAAGAGAATGTCTATCTCTATGCCACAGTGTATGTATGGCTATACATACACACCACATATATCTCTACATACATACGGCTTTACGAATAAAGAGTGTGTGACTAGTTACACATAGACACTCTTACATTTTTATCGTTCAATTTTAAAATATCTCAGTTGTATCATAAATTGTGGTTGGTTTTGGGCAAACTTTTCTTTGAAGATACTTTCCTTTAAGGTAAGGGCAGTGAAATAGCTTTGGTGGTAAGGTGTGTCTTTTTTCCATCTCCGTTCTCTTTCTAGCGTGCAGTGATGCGCTTCTCAGAGTTGGAGATGAAAGAGCGAGAAGGTGGCCACCCCACGACCAAAGACTCCAAGGTGCACAAATTCAGCCCCGCTGACTGGGAAAGGCTGAAAGGAAGTCAGGACAAAAAGCCAAAGTCGGTCGCCCTGGAGGAGGCCATTGCCGACCAGAACGACAGTGAGAGATGTAAGTGAACCCAGGCGGCTCGCGTGTGGTACCACGTCGGTGGGAACGGGGCGGTTCCACTCCCAGTGCCGAGGGAGGTGAGAGGAAACAATACGCTTCCGATGGCCCAGCGTCTGGGTGCTGGCTGTTCGGAGAACGGGCTGCTCTGGCCATCCTTCCCAGCTGTGGATTGCAAGGCTGGTTGTCCTTTTGAGCGTTGCGGCATCCAGGAGTGAAGCACCTATGAAATGTTGTTTCCTGGCACGCGTCTCCTTTTTCCGGAGAAATGCTAGTCCTGTAGTTAGTAATAGTCTGATACAGTAGAGCAGAGGAATGGCAGTGCAAGACCTCCAGCGTAGCAGGTATGTGTTCTGTTTTGTAGCAGGTACGGATACGGGTTTTTGGTAGCAGTGGAATGACACTTGCAGCCAGAGCCAGACCCTCCAGAGTGACAGTCTCCTATGGGAGGGAGTGGAGAGTACTCGGATTCTCCCTCCAAAGGCAGAGGTTTCGTTAAAATGAGATGAGGGCTGATGAAGGCACCAGAAAGATGAGCATAATTATTTTCTGTGGCAGGCTTGTTTGCAGTCATTAGGAGTTGACAGCACGCTCCAAGGGCGTGGGATAAACGAGGGCGTTCTTCCTACCAGACAGGGTGTATTATGTTTTGGAGGCAAAATTGGAGAGAAAGCTAGTGCTTGCCTTGAGTCACACTCTGCGGTCCCATCAGCTGCTCCCCCACTGGGGTTGACTTCGGGCTTTGCCCTCGAGACTTCCTGGGCTAAGGAGATGTGTTGGCAGCAAGTGGAGGTCTTTCTCCCGCTTTCTTCAGTGTGCGTGCTTGTGGCCTGCAGCCTGCTCCGGACCCCAGAAACCTCACCGGTGATGGTGAGTGAGGGCACCTAGGTGAACGTCGAGGACAGGGTGGGCGTGAAATCCTCCTGAGACAGGACAGTCGGGGGTGGTGGGCACGTTTGGGAGGCCCAGGCCCTTGGACCCAGTCGTAGGGTCGGCGTTCGCCCGCACGCTTAGGTCGTGGATGCCTGATGCAGTTCGGGAAAATTGTGGTCAGCAACAGCGTGTGCTTCTCTCTGCTGCTTGGAGCACTGCCCTCCCCCAGCTCATCTTTGGGGTCAGACAAAGGCCTGTGGCCAGGGTTCTGGGTAAGCCACACCGGGACCGGTCTGTCCTACGTGGCTCCTGTAGAAGGGGATTTCTGTGGCTAGTCAGTGGCGGCCTTACCCGAGGGATGGGGCTCTTGATGTGCCTGGAGTAGACGATTCCGAGCTCCTCCCCTCGGGATTGGAATGAAAAACGGAGGGTCCAGGCCACCCTGGAGTGAAGCAGCAAGAAGGCCTCCCTCCTTGCCTGTGCTCACAGCTGACACGCAGCCCTTACCCTCCTGAGTGGCCTCATAACTCAGTTCTTGGGGAAGTTTCTCAGAGAGATGTGATAAAAGTGGGCAAGGCCAAGTTGACGGGGATGCACTTTTCTGAGGAGGGGATCTGCCTGTTCTGGGTGGACGGTGAGGGAGGCTGGAGGAAGGGAGCGGGCAGTTAACCGGCCTCGAGTCTTCTTGCCCTTTTCTCCAGCAACGTGGCCAAACCCAGGGTGGCCGCTGCCCTTCACGTCTCAGTGGCCTCACCCGCCCTTCTTCCCAGAGACGTTTGTGTGCGTCCTTCCCAGTCGTTCCTGCTGAGCGTGGAGACGAGAACTCGGTATGGCTGATGAGGAGCAGGGCCTGAGCCCCAGATGATTCCGAAAGCCCCTTCCGCCCACTGCCTGCCTCCAATCTCAGACTGACCGACGGGTCTCTTCCTGGAGCACCCGGGACATGGCCCAATGAGCCATGAATCGCCACCATGGGAGGGCAGGAGAAGGGTTGGGGAAGTTGAGGGGCTCCGTTTGAAAGGTTGGGGCAATGGAGGTGGGTTCCCCACCCACCCTCTGTCTTGTAGAGATGTGGGGTTTGTAAATAGCTGGTCAGGAAAGGCCACCTGAAGGGGCCACTGTTCTTACTGCGGCCTCCACATCCAAGGCACAGCAGGCGTTCATTCCATTCAGCTGGATATGAATGGGCCTTCTTGTACTTGGGCCATCATGTCTTGAGCTGATATGGGCTCAGGTCCTTCTCATGGGTGTCGGTGTGGCCGAGAGCCGAGCTGTGAGCACATGGGAGCTGGGGCGGGGATTTGGGGCGGGCAGGGGTCACAGAGAGGGTCCAGGACGCCTTCAAGATGCCTTCCCCCTTCTGAGGCAGCCCCTACCCATGGAGGGACCAGGAGCTTCTAAGGTGGTGGGTGCTGTTTGCGCGGCCCTGGTTGTCCTGGTGCGGGTGCATCTTGTTGCTAGGGGCTTGTTTAAAAAAGAAATTAACTTGAAAACACAGTGGCTGAGATACTCATTTATTCTTTATGGTCACATGGGTGGCTGAGTGAAATGTTTATTTTGGAAGTTCACCAAATGAGTTTGGAGGTTCCTCAGACTTGGAAGTTCATCACTAGGAACCCTCAGTGGCATTTGAAGATGGGGCGGGGCAAGGAGGCATTGGTCCCTTCCTTCTCAAACTTGGAGTAACCATCTCCCTTGCCAACCACTTGGCTGGGACAGGCCTAGGACCTGCTCAGTGGCAGTGCCTGGCCAGGAGCTGGAGGAAGCCTCAGTCGAGGGGCTTCATGAAACTTCTTTGCTCAGGGCACTTCTCTTCCAGCTGAGCACCTGCACGTTTGTAAACTACTTTGGAACAGAGGTCCCCTGCACTCCTTGTGTAGCGGGTGTAACTTTGAACAAGGTTAGCCCTGACTGGAGGTGCTATTATAGTTAAGCTACAGAGAAGGGGATTTTAATCCTGGGGAGCCTTCCAGCGACTCAGAACCCTCTCACCTTGTTGAGGCCTCACTGGGCATGGCTCAACAGTGGTGAGGGTGCTTTGTTGGCACAGTGACTTGTAAATGTTGCTGTGGTGATGCTTCTGTGAGGTGATGCTATGGTACAACCATAATGAATTTGGGATATATGTGCTGTGAGTCATAGGACCATGCTGCAGGGACCACGTTCACATCTTGCTTAGACTGGGTGACCAAGGGCACATGGCTTCCCACTTTTAGAAGGGCCAAAAGTAGCAATGATGGCAAAGCCTGATGGTTAGGATCCCCGTGTGTCTATTTATCTCCCCATCTCCTTTGCCCTCAAGGGTCATCCTCCTGTGGGTCGTGGTTAGAACAGTCTTTGAGAAGCTCCAAGTGACACGGAGCCTCTACCCCATAGCTGGTGGCCATGGGTATCTTGGGCAGTCGGGGTGGGTGTCGTTCAGGGTTATTACTGGCCTGGGTAAGGTCACACTAGCGTAAGGTCTTGGGGGGCCTTAGCTGAGGGGAATTGAGATCTTTGCCCTAAAAGGCTCCGGGGTTGGGGGAAGGGTGGATGGACCTAGTTTGGAAAAAGAAACTTTAAAATTGGACATGGGGGTTCTTAAGGTAGCCCTTCCATTCCTCCATGGATCCCCTCCCACGGAGCTTTTAGGGAAGGCTGATTGGACCAGAGAAGTCCAATGGTGTAACCAGCAGGGCTCACCTCTTAAAATTTCCTACATTTCAGGCCTGAGATTCAGGCTGGTCTGAAAGTCTTGGCATCTTTTGGTTAAAGGGCTTTTTCCAGCCTTTCTCTGTGCTGAGCCCGGCCCGTGATTATGAAGCCCACCCTGGAGGGAGGCTAGCAGTAACATTCCCACTTTACAAGTGAAGGGGGCCGAGTTGTAAAGCGGCGCCATTCCTGCCCGAGTGTTTAAGAGGGTCACAGAGCAGCCGGAGTGAGAGTTGCAGCACGCCGTCTTCACCGGGCCTGCGGTAGCCTGGGCTGCATCACCCGTAAGCACAGGCCAGGAGTTTGGGGTTTCTCCTGCTGCCATGACAGGAGACCCTCGCGGTTGGGGTGATTCCACCATTCCGGCAAGAGTAGGTGGGGATCTGTGTGGGGTACCCTTGGAGAAAAGCTAAGTGTGTTCCACCATTGAGAACACAGGTCAGGCTAGCCCAGGCCAGGGTGAGGTTCATCCCCACAACTGACTGCCATTAAATGCTGGGAATGCCCCCAAGAGAGGCTGATCAGGGGACCAGCCGGCTGGGCAGAAGTGGGAGTGATACTTGAAGTGGTCTAGGGAGCGGAGGAGGAATGCGAGCAGCATGTGAGGGGTCTGTCTATGATTTCATCTAGAAAAACGGGCTGTGGGAGCTTAGCTCAGGTGTTAACGAAATACCAAACTCATACACCCACCCCCACCCCCGGCCGGTGATGGACACAGGGTCATCTTCGGGGAACTCTTTAGCAGCACAGTGATCATTATGGAATTATTTGTGTGTTAGAAACAGTGTGACTAGCAAAGCAGTTGAACTGTTTCTTTGGCTAGAGCAAAAGTGAGGAGTGATGTTAGGCTGGGGTGATTGGAGGAAAAGCCCCAAGTGGATGCTAGATTGAGCAGAGGGGGCAGGAGCAACACAGGCGGAGCTGGGGTGTGAGCAGTTCAGCCCTGCCCGCCGCCCCCCCACCCCCCACCCCCCATGAAGGGGGTTGGAGTCTTGTCTTTGAAATGTCCTTAGATGCTTGTTGCCTGGGAAGGAAGGCGTGGAGACGTGCCAGGTGGGGTGACTGGTGTCACTGAGGGCCTTCTTCCTAGACAGGAAATAGGAGCAGCCCCTTGATGGCAGTGAAATGCTTTTCCCCCCCACGGGTGTGGAAAGAGGACAGACGGACTTGTAGCAATCTGGTTGAGTTCTTTGAAATTGCCCTTGACCCTTGTGTGTGCACCAGGAAGCCTTTCCTTTCCCTTTGCCAGGCTCCTCTTCCCTTGGTCTCCCCAGCTTCCCAGCCTCCCACCATTCTTTCCCTACCCTTTTTCTTCACCCTCGCCCCTGCTGACCCAAGTGAACATTGGTGCTATGTCTGTGTAGATGGCAGTTGGGGGCTATTTGGTCTCTTGATGACATCAGCCTTTTTTGTTTACTAGCAACTGTTTCCATAGTAATTTGTAGCTCCGCCCTGATGGGTTGGATCTTACTGTGAGGTCACTCACCCCCCCCCCCCCTTTAAGAGTAAGCCACCTTGGAGAGTTAAGCAGTTAGGGAGTTATCTCACATGCCTATAGAGGGATGGTGTAGATGCCTCACCTTGACCCTTGAAGGATGGATCATGAGTGGGCTACGCGCCTCATTTTCTGCTTTCTTTGCTGGTTGTGTTCAGCTGTCCTTCCTTTGGGACGTCTTTCTGAGGGTTTTGTGCTTCCAGCGTGTGAGGCCCCTGGTCTCCAAAGGGAGGTGGTCTGTTGGTAGCAGATTGCCTTGGGCATGGGGGTCCTGCCTGCTCCTGGTGACCTTTGTTCCCTCCTTTCCGGGTTGTCTCCCCTCCCCTAGGGGAGTGTTAGGATGGAAGCAAACCTGACCCCTTCGAAGCCCCAGAAGACAGTGAGGACTACTTCATGGACACGGAGCCCCCCAGAGAGCCCCCCCGCCGACCAGGCGGCCCCGGACGCGTCACGCAGCCCCACCCTCCGGTTGAACAGAAAGCGCAAGGTGTCTGGCGTTAGGAACCACACTGAGACCACTGTGGAAGAGCTCCCGGAGGACTCTCTGCTGAAAGCCAAGCGGAGACGGGTCTCCAAAGGTGAGCTTGGTTTCGCTTCGGGCCCGCAGGGCACCCTACGGAAGTCCTGGAGCGGAGCAGTGGAAAGTTCCAGTCCCACCCTGGATCCCTGGGGGGAGCCACTCACACCTCCCCACCCCCCACCCCCATCCCACCCCCCACCCCCCCAAAGCCAGGTGCCGGGGCTGGAGCCCAAAGGTGGCCAAAGGCAAATAGGCCCCCTCCCGAGACTTGGTGACAAGTTCCAGCCAACACAGTGACCACACCCCTCCCCTCCCCCACCCCTGTTAGTGATGTGTAAGACAGTTTGTTCCCCGCCCCGGGGGGCTTCTTCATTAATTTGTAGTTATTTCTCCATTAGCTGACTGGCCTGAGAGGGAAATGACAAACAGTTCCTCTAACCACTTAGAAGAGCCACATTATCGTGAGCTGACCAACCTGAGGTGTGCATTGAATTAACAGGGCTCCATCCCAGAAAGCAGCGCCGCTTGCTGCACCTTAGAGAACGGCGGGAGCAGCAGGTGTCGGCAGCAGAGAGCAAACCTGGCTGGCAGGGCAGGAAGGAAGTGACCCAGGCGGTTCAGCCTGCGGTCACCCCCCAGGGCAATAGCATCTCCGAAGAGAAACCTGGCAGGAAAAGGGCAGAGGCCAAAAGCAACAGAAGCTGGTTGGAGGAGTCCCTGAAATGCAGTGACAATGAACAAGGTTCGCACGGGGCGGGGGGCGCTCCTGGAGGGTGAATCACTCGCCCTCTGTGGGAAACGGCCCTGGAGGGGACCTGAGCGCCATCCAAGTTGACAAGAGTAGCGTGTGGCGAGCGGGGAGTTTTCTTCATGAGGTCCTTTCAGCCTGCACACTTCCTTATGGAATGGACAGTGAGGCGGGAGCTCGACTTCCTGGGCTGCTCCTCATCACCCAGCCCGCGGCTGGGCAGGAAGGGAAGTCTTGGGTGACCCCGGACGCTTGTCAGTGCCCTCATTCCAGCCTCAGGCTGTCCCCAGTCGCCCTGTCCCGAGCACCCAGGCCCCCCACGGGTGGGGACGGGAGCGCACGAAGGGCTGGCTTCTGCCCTCTCTTGCGGCCCTTTGAAGCGACTTGCCATTTGGCGTTTCGTGGGTTAGTCTATTTGCCGGTTGAATGTGGGATAATTAAAATATTAGTGCTTTGAAAACATAATTGGTATATCTTTAAAAACTGAAGCTGCTCCAACCATCAGTGCTAACAATGGGCTTTTCTTTCCTCACCGGCTACAACTGTGTAACGCCCGCTTCTTCTCCCCCTGACAGATGTGCTGTGCATGGACGAAGAAATGGATTGGCAGCCTTCGCCCCTGCCGCAGAAATACACCGACAACAGCGAGAAACCATCCGGGAAGCGACCGTGCAAAACCAAGCATTTGATCCCTCAGGAGCCCAGGCGGGGCTTGCCGCTGCCAGGGGACTCCTACGTGGACAATGCGGATGGCAAGGTACCTCTTGCCCCTGGCTCTCCCCCGCCCCCCGGGCCTGTGCAGGCACATCCCGCCTGCCTACTTCTCTGCTTCTGGGGACAAAGCTTTCCTTTTCCTGAACCCCTCCCCCCAAAACGTCACTGCCCCTTCCTAGGGGACCTGTCTCCTGGGTGGTGGTGAAGTTTCCAGGTAGTAAAAATGCAACCCTTTCCTCGCGCGCCGCCTCCCCCTGACAGAGAGGAGGAAAAGTGCTTTCCTCCACTCAGGAGCGGCCTGAGCCCAGTTCCGACTATGATCTTTCGCCGTCCAAGCAGGACCAGAAGCCCTTGGACCGTTTGCAGCAATTGTTACCAGCTTCCCAGGCCTCGCGGCTGACATGCTCAAGCTCCCCGCCAGAGACCACCCAGTCCCGCCCGATGCCACCGGAAGCGCGGAGACTTATTGTCAATAAGAACGCGGGCGAGACCCTCCTACAGCAGGCCTCCCGGCTTGGCTACGAGGTGAGCATCCTTGTGGGTGCCCCGGATCAGGATCCGCCGGCTGCTGCTCCTTGGGTGGGGGACACACTGGCTGGGGATGGGGGGCGGGTCTCAGAGCCCAGCCCCCTCCACGTGGCGGGCTGGGCTGGGTGTTCCAGCAGGGTGTTTGCGTTGGCCCCGCTCACACTGCGGGCTCTTTGGTGGCTTGTTCAGTCGTGGTGTGAAAAGAAAGGCAGGCCTCTCTGATGTTCCGTTCCCGTTCAGGCAGGTAGGCTGCTTCGGCCTGTCCGGCTCACTTATCTCTGATATAAAATCTGACCTAACCCAGGGCTTGGCGACCAGGGGAATTTTAATGAGCCCTTTTGGATTCTGAGTAGCAAGAAGGAGAGTAGCTATTAGCTCTAATAACTTGTGCTGTTTGGGGCAGAGTGATGCCCCTGTGGGGTAGCGGGTGGGAAGTGTCTGTGCAGAGTGGGGGTGGGAGTGGGGCAGACCTGAGCAGTCTCTTTCTGAGAGGGCACGGGAGCCGAGGGCTGATGGGCGGGGAGCAGGGGTTGAGCCTTGCACAAAACTCCCTGTCCACACTGCTGTATCCCAACCCAGCACGGCTGATGACAGTGACAGCCTCTATTGCTAGAGCAACATAGACAGAAAGATAGGTGATATCTGCCTAAGCCCGTGTGATCTGTAGTAACTCCTTTCACCCTTTTAACATCTTCACTCTCGGATGAGGAAACTGAGCCTCAGAGGGGTTAGCTGAAACCCGTACAGGTAGCAATCCAGCAGTGCTCCACAGCCCACCACGCTCCTCAGCAAGACTGGCTCACACTGGAATTGCCCTTTTTACAGTTCAAAACCTCTGTGAGACAGATGACTCCCTCTGCCCTGTGCAGTTCCCCCACCATACTTGTCAGTAGCAATTGTGATGTAATAGCCCACAGGGCAAAGGCATTTTTCTGTGCTGGCATCAGCCCTCTGGGAGTTGAATGGTGACAGTAAAATGCGGCTCAGCAGGCTGAGCGTGGAGGTGTGGATGAGCACTGGGGTGGCAGGACCCAGGCTGGCCCGGAGCCCTGGCGCCCACACCCTCAGCCAGCTCTGTGCCCCTGTCCCCCGTCTCCCGTCGTGTCCCCCCACCCCGGTCCATAGTGCCGTGAGCCCTTCGAGGTGTGCCTGCCTTGGCCCTAAGGCATGACTGTGGGTGGGAAGTTGGAAGCACTAGGGCTATGCTTAATTTGGGGGTGTTTTTTGTTGTTGTTGTGGGTTGAATGTGCTGTTGTTTATATCTACACGTCTCTTGGAGACCTCTCCATTAGCTAGAGAGCACTTTCTGGTAGTTAGCGCAGTTACTTGCAGGTGAAGTCCAAGGAGCACCCAGTTGGTTTCCCAAGAGCTGAGAGCGGGCGCCTAGGAGGACAGAGCAGATGTTGCACATAGTGTTGAGCTAGACCCCCCGTGGTTGAGAAAATAGTCTCCTTGCTTCCAGCAAACGCTGGAGGTGGGGGGGAGCCCCCTAACCCCAACTTTTAGGTTAGGGTTGAGAAAGTAGACTCCCGCTTCCAGCAAATGCTGGAGATGGGGGGTCGGGGTGCTGCTGCACCCGCCGTGGAGGGCGGGGCTCCAAGCCCCACCTGTGAACTTGGCATCATTTCCAGCAGCCTCCCTTTGGGACCAGAGACGTCAAAAGACCCTCGTTGGTCCTAAGACAGTTTCCATTTTGGTTTGGTGGCTCTGAGGCCTGGACCAAGGGGCACTTGATCCATACTTTTTTAGGCTACCTGGCCTTTGATTGCACAGGAAGCCTTGGGAATGTGTACGGTCGGATTTGTTTTTTTCTTCAAATGTAAATTTCAATATGTAGATTACACAGATCACCAGTGTTGATGCTGAACATTGTGACAAGTAGATGAACGCTTTCAACTTTGAATCCAACTTTCTGGGATTTCTCTGGGCAGAATTTTAAATGTTGGGATGATGGCCCAGTTGGGAGATGTGGCAGCTTAAACCTTTTAAAATTGAAGGACAGTTTGCTTAACCAGATAAGGGTGTGGTTTGGGAGGGTTTCCCTGAAGTTCTGTCTTCAGCATTCTTGGTTATTTTCTTCTGCTTAGCCAAAGGTACCATGTGCAGTATAAAGGCTGTCTGAGCTTTATGTCATGATAATCTGGTTCTGGAAGTTTAGAAACACACTCTGGCTTCAGATCCGCGTTAAATAGATCACTTGCGTGGCCAAAGACCTCAAACCTTTCCCTCCTGGGAAAAAGGCTTCTATTTCTTAGGCTAAAACGCCAGTGTGCAACCACATGCTTGTGCCTTTAGCGGTGATGGTTAAATTTTCTATGAATTGAATAAGTCATGTTTTTTAAAAAGTTAATGAGGCATTTAATTAATGAACAACGTCGGGTTCATGGCCTTTATGGTTACATTTTGCGGGTAATGGCATTCGGCTTATAGCCGCTGAACAGAGAGCTGTCCGACAAAAGCAGTTTGACTTTGCTCGGGAATGGGTGGGCTGCCCTTCAGACACTCCCGTTTATTTCTAGCAGAGAAAATAAACCAAGGAATGTGTTGCTTCGACAGACTCGCCCCGCCTCTTCACCTTTCAGTTAGAGAAAGTGTTGGTGGCGACGGTTGCCATCCATTTAGAGGCCATCACCCTCCTAGCTAGGAGAGTGTAGTTAGCCCACTTGACCCCCAACAGAGAAGGCCTGTGGGATGCTCGTCACAGCTGGTCACATCCCTCTAACTGGGGCCCTCTTGGGCCTTTTGAATCTTCCCAGCTGACCAGGTACCAAAGACCTGAGTTATAGGTCTAGTACTTCATGTTAATTGAACTTGGGGTTTAATATCTCTGGGCCTCAGTTTCCAAGTGTTGAATGAGGATAGTACTGCCTTCCTTTCCTGCTATCTCCTGGGTTCCTGTGGGTGGCAGAAGACGTCCTCATCTGGGGAAATGAGAAGCACTGTGTAAATAACGGGATCAACGTGGTTGAGTTAGGACAGCCCGTGGCCAAAAGTCTGACCTGGCCGTGGGGCTACTGCTGCCTTTGCTGCCATCTTCCAGGAGAAGAGAGTTGACTTACCCATCAGCTTGGACGGCCTTTCATTTCTAGGTACCCTTGAATCTGCCCTAGTAGTGATGAAGGTTTCCAGGTGAAGGCCATGATTGTCACAGCAAATAAACCCTGGGTTGAGTAAATTGATCTGTGCACAGCAGTTGGTGGCGTCCAGACCTGATGCCAGAGCCACGTGACAGGGCCTCTCCCTGGCTGGGGCACACAACTCATTAGCTTGCAGCCGTCCACTCAAGTCTGGCTAGTGAGGGCCTGCTAAAAGAGCAGCAGCCTCATGCGGTATCCTGGATACCAGGGCTCGGGGCAGGTGGCCTGGGAGCCCAGAGGATTGTGGGCTTTCTGGCAGGTTGGGATGTAAACGGAGAAACGCATTCGTGGGCGTGCCTTTTCTCTTCCTCCTCTTGTTTTGGAAGGGAGCTGCTGCAGTGACCTGAAGTAACAGGGCACCGATGGCCAGGTTTACCAGCATGCCCCGTTAGGTTCACGTGGTAAGCAAATGGAACATTCTAGTTCGCTCCCAAGTGAGTGGTCACCTTTGATTGGCGTGTCCTCTAAAGGGCATAAAAGGTTTTACAGAACCCATCTCGCACTTATGGGCGGCTAGAATGACCCCCCTTTTAGGTTTAACAGATGAGTTACCTGAGAGATGTCACAAGGAGGCCTGTTCTGACCCCATCCCATCCCCCCTTACCCAGCAGACCATGTGCTGGGCCACATGCACGTTCTGCCTACTCTCAGCTCTCAGAACCTGACAGCTCTCTGCTGGGCACGACTTACCCAGTATAAACAGTATAACATGTTTTCTGGTGGCAAGTGCTTTCAATGTGTCTGAAAACTTTCTTAAGGTAATAAAACATTGAATAAATTCCTGCTCTGCTTACTTTGAGTGGTTCATATTAATATTTTAACAAGCCAAAGAAATAAGGTTAATAACAGTGATTCTAATGCACAGAGTTGACACAGAACACCTCCGGCGGGGGGTGGGGGGCGCTGGACGTTTTATCTGATTCTTGAAATGTGGAGGTTGCAGCCTGTGGTGTATCAGGTTCCTGTCATTAACTTGAGTAAATATGAAAATATTAGACTGATTCTGCCCCGAGAGGGTGGAGTGAGGCAAAATAGAGGGTGGGGTTATTGGAGGCATTTTGTGTCATTCCTCGAGGATGGAGGGAGAGAGCTTCTCTTTAACTCTACTTAACATACAGACAAGAGCCTCTGAGGCCCAGGTTCTGATTTGGGGTCTTAACAGGGGGCGCGAGGATGTAGCTGACCTGGGTGTCCCTGCTTCTCTAAGCTGGGGAGTGTTCTCCAGCTGATTTAAGCTCCCTTTAAGTGTTGGTCATCCATACTTTTATCTAAACTTGTGTTATCGTCCACTGCCACCGACTGAACAGACCCATCAAGTGAGAATGGTCTGTGCTTGGCAATGTGTCATCTAAGATGTTAGCAGCCGTGACACCTCTGTACTGGTCACGTCGGCCCCTGGGCTGAGGGCTTTCGTCGCTATCCGAATGCGTCCTCTCAGCAGCCCTGTGGAAGCTTGGAGAAGTTCAAGGGTAACCTGCCCATGGCCAGGCCACTGGTGCAGCAGAGCCTTAGACAACACTGTCTGCATCTCCAAGCCCTTCGCACGCACTCTCGCCCCCCACCAGGATGCCTGCCGCCTGCCCGCGCCATGGTGGGCTTTTGGCCCCAAGGATGTATGCCTTTGAAATTGGGCACCGCCAAGCTATGGGGAGGTCAGCCTTACAAGGTTCACTGTATGGTGGTCTGATGGTATCTCCTCTCCTCTCCTCTCCTCGTAGGAAGTGGTCTTGTACTGCCTGGAGAACAAGATTTGTGATGTGAACCACCGCGACAACGCGGCTTACTGTGCCCTGCACGAGGCTTGTGCAAGAGGTTGGCTCAACATCGTACGACAGCTCCTTGAATATGGCACCGATGTCAACTGCAGTGCCCAGGATGGAACCGGGTCAGTGGCGGTCTTGCTCTTGGCCTGGCCCTGCTGGGGCATAGGCAGTGGTTCTCAGGGTGTGCGGGGAACCCCAGAAGGAAAGATGGAGAGTGAGTGCCATGTAAGCACACTGATGGCGGAGTCCTCTAGAATGGAATCGGACAGATCATTCTGGCAAATTTACATAGAACTTTAAAACTCTGTGACGCTCTTATGGACAGAAGTCCCTGAAAATGTTGAGCCTGCATGAATAATCAGGGGTGTTCTCTTTTAAGACCCTGGACTCTTCACCAGCGTGTGTTGAATCTCAATCTTTAACATATATGTGAGTTGAAAGTTCCAGGAGTACAGACAGGTCCAGTGGCAACTGGCTTGATAGGACCTGCCGTGTCCACCCACATCCCCGGGCCTGGCCCCCACTCTGTCCTTGACCTCGGTTTATTGGCCAGAGGCCCAGGTCTGAGTCAGCCCAAGCATCTTCCTGGTTGTACCTGGGATGCCACCACGAGGCAGGGCACTGGGGCTTTCCTGACAGTCATAAAATTAGCAAAACCGTAAGGTATTTGGTGGTTCATGGTTTCCAAATAGCATCCTTTCTGGATGGGACTGCGGACAGTGTTCCTGACCCCAGCGGACACGGGCAGGAGGACTCTGTACCCTCCTGAGAACTCGCCCTGCCTGTCGACTGCTTCTGGGCGAGAGGGTTGATCACTCATCTCCAAGTTGGTTTCAGGAGAGGTTCCACTTTGCCCCTAGTTTCTTTTACAAACTGCACTTTTTGGGTTTTGTTTGTAATGGTATAACAGTGGCTTGTCCTATCTGCTTCCGTGATGCTGGGGTTCTTGCCCCCACCCCGCCGTACGTTACCTTTTTACAGTCTGTCACTATTTACGTTCATTGGAAACGTTTTCATCGTGGCCTGAGTTCCTCCTTGGGCCATGCATTAAGAGAGATTTGCATTGAAGAATTAGGCCTGAGATGGTCCCGTCACCTGTCCCGTAAAGGGTTATGTGTTGAAATAACAGAGTAATTTGTCGCAGCGACCGTACACTCACCTCCTCGGTGAAATAGCGCGCCTACGAGGCTTGGCCGCACACGCTCGATTTTGCCCCGTGTCCTTAGAAGCAAGCGTCGCGTGCACAGGTGTAATCCCCCGCTCCTCTCCTAGGCCTCTCCACGATGCTGTCAAGAATGATCATCTCGAAATTGTCCGCTTGCTCCTCTCCTACAGTGCTGATCCTACCCTGGCTACGTACTCAGGTAGAACCATCAAGAAAGTGAACCACAGCGAACTTCTGGAGAAGTTCTTAACAGGTATGGCAGAGGTCAAGACACGGTCTTGTTCAAGCATCTAGACGGTGACTTCACAGCCTTTCACCTGGGTTCCCCCTACCCCCACCCCCCGTTTACTCTATGTGACCCTTTACTGGGAAAAGCGGCCCAACGTTAGTCTGTCAAAGAAGAGATACATACTTTGAGTTTTGCAAGGTGGGGGGCTGGAAAACTCTTAGCTAGCCAGGCTAGCTTTTGTTTGGCAGGCTGGGGCGGTGAGGCGGGCAGTCCCTCAGGAAGGCGGGTGAACGTGTGGGGAGGTTTCAGTCAGATACCTGGAGGCGTGTGCAGTGGGACTTGTCAGGAGGTGACACCAGCCCCAGCGTGAGATGTTCCCGAACTCCAGCAGCATTTGCCTCTTACCAGCAGGCGTTATCTTGTTTGTCTCTCTCTCTCTCTCTCTCTCTCCCCCTCTCTCTCCAGGCTGTTTAAATAACCTGCAGGCTCCTGACGAAGGTAACCCTGGTTGCTCTTCGGAGTTCTCTGGCAGCTGTGTGTGTGGTGAGCAGCCTTGTTCGTTTCAGTTGGGCTTGTGGGGGTGGGGGGTGGGGGTGGTGCTGTGAGCAGGGCTTGCTTGGGAAAGAATTTTTCCAGGGTCCTTTTTGGAGAACAGCTGGAACCTTGCTCCAGCTTACTGACCTCTCTCTTGTTTGCCCCCCCGGTTAGAACCAGATGATGAAAGTAGTTACGATGTTTTAGCAAATCCCCCAGGACCGGAGGACCAGGATGACAGCAACGAGGCCTATGGTGACCTATTGGAATTTGAATTTTCCGAAAGCCCCCTTTTGCCGTGTTATAACGTCCAGGTGTCCGTCGCTCAGGGGTGAGCGTGGCCAGCGTGTGGTCGAGAGCCAGCCCAGCTGCTCTATGGGGTGGCAGGAGTTAGAAATCCCCTTCAGCAGATGAGGGTGGATGGGTTGGGGGGTGAGTGAATTCCTCACCAAGTGTCCACCGACCTCACATAATGCAGTAGAACTTTTCCAGAAAAGGTTGGGGGGTGGGAGGGCTCCCCAGCCAACTGCCCTCATTGGAACACACCCCTAGAGCCCAAAGGACACGGGAGTCAGCGACTGCAATTGCACAGTTTCAGTCACTAAACTCTTGGGGAAGGGATCCTCCCCAAACGGCTACCATAGGGGCCTTCCAAGGCGCGTGAGGTCCACGGGACGATACTGATGTACCCTCTTCTCATATAAGATTAGAGAAAGCCGTATGTGGCACCTGGGATCTTATGTGTCTTCAGATTTGCTTAGATCGAGTCTTGTCCTCACAGTCGGGCCACTGTGCCCCATGACCAACCCTTCGGAGTGAACACATCAGGAGACCTTGCTCTGCTGTGTGTTGACCCCGGTGCTTAAGGAGTAGCATCCTCCTTGGACTCTGAGGCTGGGAACGTGTCTGCCTTTGTGGTGACATTCTATTCGGGATAGAGATCATAAAGCGTGGCAGGGTATCAGGAAGGATTGTACCACCTCCCTTCTCGAAAAAGCCTCACTCCCGGCAGCATTGAGGGGCGGGTTGGAGGTGTGGGAAAGGAAAGGAAAGCCAGGTGACCTCGAGTGTTTCTCATGCTCTCTCCGTGAGGGCCGGAGGAGAGGAGAGGTCAAAGAGGTGTTTGCCATCTCCCTTGGGTTGGCATACAGACTGGTTTTCCCCAGTGACTAGAACGGGGTGCACTTACTTGGAGAGGGGTGACCTGAGTTGTGGCCAGAGCCAAGGCAGCACTGGGGTGGCCTGCAACGAGGCTCATTCAGGGGCGCTGCTCCTGCTTTTGTCTAAGTTGGCTAATCCGCCCTAGGTGGTCTCTTAACACATGCACATGAGTCCAGAGTTCCCCCGCTAGAAGTAGATCTTCCGGGCTTCCCTGGTGGCGCAGTGGTTAAGAATCCGCCTGCCAGTGCAGGGGACACAGGTTCGAGCCCTGGTCCGGGAAGATCCCACATGCCACGGAGCAACTAAGCCTGTGCGCCACAGCTACTGAGCCTGCGCTCTAGAGCTCGCGAGCCACAACTAGAGAAAGCCCGTGCGCAGCAACAGGCCCAACGCAGCCAAAAATAAATAAATAAATAAAAATTTTAAAAAAAAAATAAGAAGAAGTAGATCTTCTAAGGACAGTGAGAAGTGGGGTGGGGGTGGGGTAATCAAAGTGGAAGCGGCAGGCCCTTTCACCGCCAGGAGACGGGTAGTTCATAGTTGGGAGCGCTTCTCATTTTGCCGGAAACTCAAACCACCGTCCTTTCTCTGGTGCAGGCCTCGTAACTGGCTGTTGCTCTCAGACCTGCTCAAGAAACTGCAAATGTCCTCCTGCATATTCCGCTGCAATTTCCCAAATGTGGAAATTGTCACCATCGCGGAGGCCGAGTTCTACCGGCAAGTGTCAGCAAGTCTCTTATTCTCTTGCCCCAAAGACCTGGAGTCCTTTAATCCCGAAAGTAAGGAGCTCTTAGATCTGGTGGAGTTCACGAACGAGCTTCAGACTCTGCTGGGCTCATCCGTGGAGTGGATCCTCCCCAGAGACCTGGACTCAGACGACGACTGGTGAGCTCGCCAGGGCCCGCTGTGTACAGTGTGTCATGGTGTTAATCCTTGTGCGTATGTGTCATAATACGACTATTTCTGTAAAGAAAGGACACCATGAGACACGACTCCAGTCGGAAGGACTTTGAAACATGTTTTTTTCTTTTTAAACTTTTAAGTCAGTTTTTATGAAGTTGTTAGTAAAGTTTCTTTACTTTTCAATGTACACATGCTTTGGAATATGTTTGTTTTTACTCGGAACAATTGTTTCTTTTCTTTTTTAAGGAGGAAAAAAAATAAGGAAAAGGAGCTCCACACTTTGACTTAATTTCATATAAAGCTCCGACGACAGAGGCCATAACTGTTGAGAATTGCTTTTGGGGCAAATTAAACCAGTAAAATTTTAAACTCTTCCTCCATATTAAAGGGATTGAATAAATTGGCCACTTTGGTGCACCTGTGTCCTGCGAATTGTCCAATTGTAGATGGAGGTTTAGAAAGTGAGTTTCAGTCTTGTTTAAGTCTCTTCCCATCAGACTGGTCTCGTGATTTCCTACACACCATGTTACTTCCTGTCTACCTTTCCTTGGTGTTGTTCATGCCTGGATTGTCTCCTGTACCTGCTCAAACCTTGGTCCATTCTCATTTGTACCATGGAAGTTTGTCATGCCGGATACTGTCAGAACTAATTTTACTTAAGTTTTGTTAAGCCACAAACCACACATTTTGTATATTTTCTGTGTTTTGTGTTTGTCTATATTTTATGGTTTCGCTTCAAGAAATATTATGGGAAGGAAAATAGCAAGATGTAAAGAGCAAAAAAGTCATCATTCTCTTTAAATTGTAGAACATCTATCTGCAATCATAATTATGATGCACTGTGGTATGTGTTAAAATAGTAAAAACATGTAACGTCCCGTAGGAGCAGCAAACTCAGTGGTGTTGGTGAGGGTGTGTCATGGAAGTAATCACAAAGCAGGTGACTGTTGGTTGGGGTCCTGAAACATTAGTGTGCCTTCCCTGTGTCCAGTAGTGGTCTGGAGGGGTCAGGAAGCCTGCCTTTGAATTTGAGGGAACAGAGGGTTTGAGGTCCTCTCTCTTCTATTGCTCTAGTACACTGCATAGCAGCAGTATACTGGGTTTATAGTTGACGTTTAAATCGCTGATTGATCATTAAGATTGGGATGTATCTTTGGCAATGAAAATAGGAAGAATCGTATGCTTTTTATTTTTTTTATTTTTTTTCCTATATCTGAAAAGGTATGTAGTACTTTGCTGAGTGGTTGGGAATAAAGTTTGCAGTATTTAGTGTATTCAGTTTTAGTATCTAAATAGAATTAAACTGTTGCTGTAAACTGGAATAGCACTTTGTTACTGACAAGTTTTAGAATGCATCTGTTCGTCAGTTACCTGTTTGGGAAGATTGTAGTTAATGATTTTAAGAATGTGGCTATAAACCTCCAACTGACTCAAGAAAAGCAAATAAGTCAAGACTGACAAATGTATAGGCTCTTCATCTTATTGTGTGTGTGGATTTTTTTTTCCTTTTAGTTATTTGTCAAGGTATAAAGAATTCTATCACACTTCAGACAAGTTAAGTAAACTTCACGGGGTGTATTCTGACATGGCAGGGAGCAGATCACATGGCCTAGATCTTAAAGGTGATTTTATGTTTAAACTTTCATGAAAACATATGTGATTGAAATACATTAATATATTGATACAGAGGGCAGTTAATTTTTGTCTTTTTTTTTTTTTTTTTTTTGCGGTACTGTTGTGGCCTCTCCCGTTGCGGAGCACAGGCTCCGGACGCGCACGCTCAGCGGCCATGGCTCACGGGCCTAGCCGCTCCACGGCACGTGGGATCCTCCCGGACCGGGGCACGAACCCGTGTCTCCTGCATCGGCAGGCGGACTCTCAACCACTGCGCCACCAGGGAGGCCCAGCTTTTGGTTTTAAATGGAAATAGCCACTCATTGGAAAATAATTACTCTAATTTCAATTCATTTTACTTTAGATCATTCTGGGATGAAAATAGTTACCAAAAAAGTTCTCCAGATGGAAGGGGTGCCAAGTCAGAGGTATACAACATGTTTCAGTTCTCTCGGAAGAATTTCTCTTCAATGGCTTGGTTTTCTTTCTTTCTTAAAAGAAAATTATCAAGGTACTTTCTGCCATCTTAAAACTAAGATTTTAGTCAAATCAAATGGCTTTTCTGTTTTTGAAAATGTTGTGTGATGCTTTAATTTAGGTTCCCAGATATGCAGATTGAAAACCTTTTAACTTTTTATTTTCTGGAACATATTATCATTGGTCACAAATAGTCCTTTTTTTTTTTTTGGTGATAAGAATGAATAGCAGGAGCAGCATTTGTGAAACCAAATCTAATATGAAGCTGACTCTTTCTTGTGAGTAAATTTGAATTTTGAAACACCAAAACAATAAGGTTTAATAAAAAGCAAAATAAATTTTTTATGTTTATGATCTGCCAATTTCCCAGAAAGAGTTTTGTGGTGACTTTAGTTATATACCAGATACATTAAAATCACCAGTGGACAGCACATCTTTCATTCAGGTGCCCTCTGAAAGTTTTAAAAATTTGTTGACTTCATATCACTGAACGGTCCACTTTAAAGTGGTTAAAATGATACATTTTCTGTTTTGTGTAGTTTACCACAATTTTTAAAAAATGTGTTGTTTGAAGATTTTTGGGTTTTGTAAAGGTATTGTATTAGCATAAAAATGAAAAATTTAAAAGACCACCTCTAATCCCATTATCCTATCAAGCAATATTTATATTTTTATTTTCTTTTTCTGCTGTCTATAAACATAATTCCACATAGCTTCAATATAATTTGCCATTCATATCTTTTCATACTAAATTTAAATTCTGTGATTCATAGTTATACTTTTTAACATTGCATTCACAAGGTTTCATTGAGTTGGTCAATTTTTTAAATTGGTGAAAAATTGGAAATAACCTAAAATAAACTGTTGTAAACATCTTCATAAATACAGCTTTTTTTTTTCTACTTAAAGTTGTATGTTTTTGATTCTCTATTAATCAACTTGCTTAGTGTATTAAATAAGTTGTTAAGAGTGTTTATGAAGTCAAAAAAAAGCTTATGATCGTCTGCCACTTGTTATTTCAAGAGAGTGATATTTTAATAATCAAATAGTACATTCAAAGAAGTTAAGATTTGTGATATCATACTAATTAGATATTATTATTAAAAATTTATATCATATGTAAAGCATTCTTAAAATAGCTACATTGACTTTTGCTATGATATTAGAAATGGAAATATATATAAATGAAACATGTATATGTAAAACATATTAGGAATTCTGTAAAATTAGTACAGAATAATAGGGCATCATGGAATGAGAAGAAAACAGTTAAACATTTTTTTTTTATTTAGCATGATTAAACAAAGTGGAAATGTAACTGAAGTATACAAGCTCATTGAGCTCTTTTAAGAGTAATTTTATTTCTTGGACTTTTTTTTTGTATTTGCCTCAGTTATTTGGAGACATAGAGGTAAGCCAAATCAGTATCTGGGTATATACCTAGATCCAGGTGAGTATAGGGGTGAAATAATGGTGTGAATTGTGTCACATTTATATTGTACTTATGTATGCCTAATAAAAGATGGGAACTTTTGTTAGAAATTTTTTTATCTCCTAACAAGAAAAGTGTAATTAAAAAAAATTTTAATACAAATGCATTTGCATTAGTTTCTGAAAGTAAAGGAAGGGTATACACATACAAACCATATGCATACAAACATTTTCTTTGATGGCAATTAAGTTAAAAAACACAATAAAATAGCACAAAATGAACTGAGCTCCTATATATTTTTAAGAGGCATGTAAATCACACAGGATCGTGTGGTGATTATCAATAAGCTACACCCTATGAAATATTTGTCCTATATTACCGCATACACTCCATTTTACCCTGCATCCTAATGCTGCTAAAATATAGTAGAAAGCAGCAGCATAGCACAGAGAGATCAGCTTGGTGCTTTGCAATGACCTAGAGGGGTGGGATAGGGAGGGTGGGATAGGGAGGGTGGGATAGGGAGACTCAAGAGGGTGGGATATGGGGACATGTGTATGCATATGGCTGATTCGCTTTGTTGTGTAACAGAAACTAACACAGAATTGTGGAGCAATTATATTCCAATCAAGATCTATTAAAATAAATAAATAAATAAACATAAAATATAGTAGCTTTGAAGGATAAACATAATCATTTTAACCTATGATGTTTGTTTTCAGTAAATTCAAATTAAATAGTTAAATGTGAATTTTAATATATGGCTTGTTCTAAGTAAAATATTAACACGTAGGTCTAGTTTTTGCAACCAAGTGTTTCATATAAAGATACTTGCCTCTTTACTACTGAAATATAGGATAAGTCTCCACATTTCACTCTTTCATTCAGTGGGTTTCATTTGTTTTTTTGTGTGTGTGTTTTCTATATGAAATCAAAGGAGCAGTGAAGGTTGACAGGCTTATAGGAGGGTAAAATTGACTCACCTACTCCCCAGCAACTTGCAGCCTTATAACTTGTATTGTTTTTACGTAGAAAAATTCATCTTAAATTTAAATTTTGGTCTACTTCTGAAGATTCTGTTTGGCAGAAGTCATGGGTGTTTCTGTGTCCTTGAGATTCAGAAAACTTGAGTGTTTCTGCATGATACATAAAATGTATCATACTTTGGGATTTTTTTTAAACTTTATTTTTGCATTTCTGCACATCTCAATACTTTTGTTTTAGTTAAAATAACTTGTTACTGTAGAGAACTTATATTTTTTAAAAATGCTGGCTTATGTAAAACCTTTGTACAAAACGATCCTGTTTTTAATGGGCTTGGCATCATTGTCAAGTGCCTGTTTGATTCCTTTCGACGTGTACACGTGTGACAGTTGCTCTGTAGACCTTTGGTGCATCTTGATTCCTTCTTTTCATGCTTTGTCAAACGTAGTCTTGGCCGCAAAGAAGCCTGTAAGTAATGGAAGGAAACACTCTGCTGGTAAAGAATGTTACCCTCCTGAACCGCTACCACCTGGAGTGTCTGGTTTCCGGCCATTGTGTCCTGCAGAAAGTGCAAGAAGCAACAGGTAACCTGTTTGCATTCCCTGTCTTTTTCAGTCATTTAGAGTTCTTTATTTTGGAACTTCTATTATGTGGGTGGTCTCTGGTGCTTTGTGTAGAGGAAAAAAGGTAACTCACACATGGCTTCTGCCTAATGAGCCCTCTAAGGAAGAAAAACAAAAAGTAATAGGGAGTTTCAAGTTGTTTCTCGAGTGTCACAACAGAGGTAACCCCGTGGGAGTCTTGAGGAGACGAAAATTATCACCAGTTGTGCATGTGAGAAAAGTTTCATTAAAGGCAGGTGTAGTTGAGCGAAGCCCTACAGCACAGAAGTAGGAATTTGGATACGTACGAATGGGAAAAAAGACATTTTAGGCATGGGAAATAGTTTAATGCAGAATGGATGAAAAATATGCATTAGACCTATTCTAAATCAACTGGCTTATTAACTCAATAAATCAGATTTAGTGAGTCAAACTAGCATTACCTGATTTCTTATCCAGGGGATAGCTGTTCATGGTAATTTTTTGTCACAGAACAGTAAATAAAATGGTTGAATATAGCTTTAGGCTTGCTAAGTGAAATAGATGGCTCTAGATGATCTTCAGGTGACTTACTTGGTAGTAATCACGAAATTGGGGATTAACAATTGCTTAAGAAAACAAAGAGAATTGATTTTAAATAGTGCTTAAAGTAGTTACTGTGTAAAATATCTGTTCAGTTGCTCATGTTAAATGGATGTTTATAATCCCCACTGGACAACCGACTACTTTTTTGCAAATGGTAATGTGAATTGCTGTTGCATAAACTATAGTGTTGAATCCCCAGTGTTTGCACTTGAGTTTCACAGCTCTGTGGTTTCCTATCTTCTTCCTGAGACACGTAAGAGCAGGTCCATCCTCGTCACACAGGGTGGTAAATGAGAGAACGATTAATATCACCATTTAAAGAAGTGAGACTGAAATCTCAACCGTCCTGAACATAGGAGCTGAAGGGGCCTCTCAGCAGTTCAGAGAGCTATTACCAAGCCAGTAGGCTGAATTCTGTTCTGTTTTCTCCGTAGCAGAGCCCTCCAGGTCCTTGTTTTGAGCTTATTGATTTTTATACACAATTCTGTATGGATACTGTTCATACTACTAAATAGTTGTATTAACTGGGTTTAACTGGTGATGTATTTACATGAAGATCTAACTTCGTTTTGTTGATATCTTTTTAGGGGCTTTCCATTCATCAAAGCTCGTATGTAATCAGTTGCTGGTGTGTAGCTATCATATTTATGATATACAGGGCTTGAACTGGGAAAGGTGGATGGTCATTCTTCTTGCTTTTTAAACTGACAGAGCCTTACAAGAAGCATTTCCCTCTCTGAAATAAATCCATGTAAAACATGTTTGGTCGCTCTCCCAATGCAACTGTGTAGTTGTGTGGATTTGGCACACAATGGGCAGCCTTGTGGCTATGTCTGTAAACCAGGAAGCCTGTTTTCCAGTCTGCAAATCAGCTGTTACACAGTGAAACGAACTTGACTGCCATTTCTGACCCCTCACATGGAGCTGTCATACTCAAGAATGTTCACATGTTTTCAAGAAACGTTGTTTGCGGGCTATATGTACAAATTCCCGATCTGAAAGCCAATATAAAGCAACACCTCCCAAACCTCTGCTCTCTCACCAAGGCCACACACATTCCCTCGCTTATGGCCTCGTGGCAAGCGAATACTGTCAGTATCAGATTCTCCTTCCCAGTGGTCTTGGGAGACTGCATAGTTGCTCTGTGAAAGGCACCACTGCTGAGGTTGAGAGAAGAGCATCTTGGGTGTCAGTCCTGGCCTTGCGTTCCCGGAGAGAGGGGTGTGCACCTCGTTCTCCTGTTAGGGTTTTCCTATGCTGCAGGGTTTGCTGCTTGTTGTCAAAATGATGTCCTAGTGACTTGTCTTCTGCGTGGTTATATAATCCCGGCACACTTCTTTATGATCTGTAGACTTTTATGGGGTTGTGGCCAGGTCAGTTTTAAATGTTTGGAAATGTCCTATTGAACAACACTGCAGTGGCAGTGAAGCTTGCTGGGAGAATTGTTGCCCTAGTTTTGGCTTAAGGGTGGTGAGAAGATGAAATTTTTGATGGGTCAGTTTTAGTTCTGTATGTGTATGTGATTTATTTTTTAAAATTCTAATGTCTGTTATTCACAGCTTAGATATGTTGACTTTCTGATTATTCATCAGTCCCTTTACTGATGTATTTTCCTCTGAAAAACTACATTTTCTTCCAGACTGTTTTTGTCTGATGGTGAAGAATAAATTTTTCATTTGCAGTATAAAGTTGATCTGAGGAAAAAATGTTTACCTTGGATCTTCACTTGGCTTCTGTGAAAGAAAGTTAATAAAATAATACGGGCAATTCCCATTACTAATCCTAACCACGTACAACAGAGGTCTGTCCAGTAACATAGCAAAAATAAGTTACTGTACTTTTACTTAGTCATTGCCTGTTTTACACTAAGGAGCAGTGAGAGACATTTATAAATAATGATACCTCAGATCACTTTTGTTAAATGTCCTCTAATATTTGGATATTTGGTATCTGGCTTGTGTTGTCTTTTATACAATCTTGTCTTCTTTCTTTGCACTTTAGTTTAACAACTCTGTGGTTTCCTATCTTCTTCTTGTGACACTCAGGTCCATCAGAATTTCCTGTGACTGTGACAGTAGAGAGTCCTTCCTCCTCAGAAATCAAAGAGGTCGATGATTCCTCAGAACGTGTTCAGGAAGAGCCAGAGAAAATCAGTTTGAAACAAGAAGCATTGCAGGTACAAAGTTATCACTTTAAAGCTATAGAGAAGATTATTTTTCAAATGGAAGGCTGATTGCAACATGGCACAGCTTGTGTGAGGGTTCTGTTTTCTCATGCCATCTGCATTGTATCCCCTTGAATGGATCCTTAAGCTTAGACCAAGGTGAATGGTGGACATTTGAACTCTAAGAAACTAAAATCAAAACATGTCGTTAGTAATATATTTTCCTTTCCTTAGAACCTTAGTATATTAGATTTAGGGAGAACCTTAGTGATCATAAGATAAGGAAATTGAGTTCTGAATGAATACAGTCAGCTGATTGAGTGCTCTTGTTTTACAGATGAGAAAGTTGACAGTTCTAGTTGAACTCTCTTTTTATAAGAGGAAAATATGGCCTCATTTTAAATAAAAGTAAAGTTGAAAAAAGTTTTGATGTTGATATTCTCCTTTCCTAAAATCAAAAATATCAAGAAGCGGGCTTCCCTGGTGGCGCAGTGGTTGAGAGTCCGCCTGCCGATGCAGGGGACACGGGTTCGTGCCCCTGTCTGGGAAGATCCCGCATGCTGCGGAGTGGCTGGGCCAGTGAGCCATGGCCACTGAGCCTGCGCGTCCGGAGCCTGTGCTCCGCAACAGGAGAGGCCACAACAGTGAGAGGCCCGCATAACGCAAAAAAACAAAAACAAACAAAAAATATATATATATCAAGAAGCTACATTCTATTACCAAATAAACCTGACCTCTAATGTCATTCCATACTTTTGTTTGTATGGACAGAAAAGAAAAATTGATTTGTATAAGAAATTTTTGCACCTCAAAATTAATATATTTATTTTATTTCAACTTTAATGCAGAGCTGAACATTTCTAGTAAATAAAGGAGCACCATTTGGGGGGGACCTTGTCTTTGTGCTACAAAGTCCATGTTTAATTTTTTAAAATTATTTAATATGATTTTCTCTTCATATGAAACATGAAACTTGACAGGTTTCAGAACTAATTATCCCATTATTGTAGGACTACGGGAATTACTCTTTGATTTTCAAAAGAGAAAGTTAGATTTTTATTTTTTAATTAAAATTAATGATAATATAGAGAAATTTTAAGAAAAGAACTTAGAAAATTATGATTATGTTAGAGTAGGAGAAATCTATAGTTCATGTAGAGTTACCCCCTTTCGTTTTATAAATGAGCACCTACAATTTGTAGAACGTAAGTGGTTTCTTAGGAAATGGCAGAGTATGACAAGACCCTAGAGCATCTAACCCGCATTCCTTGTTATTTTAGATGTGGTGTATTCATTTCCTTCACGAACAGACCACGAGATTGTATTTCTAAAAGCAGTAATAGACACTGGGGAAGTCCAAGAAGTTTAAACACTGGGACGACAGAATAGCAGATTCAGAAGGCACTGAGAACCCTTTTAGCTCTTCTCTGTTTTGACAAGACACTACAATGATGGTATCAAAGTGTTTAAGTATATATGCCCACAAGAATCAAGAGATTTCAACATAGTTTTGAAAGATAGAAGACAGGTGGAAGAGTGTGAAACTGAAGCAGTAGAACAGAGGAAAAGCATCACCTAAAATATGCACAGGGACCACCTGCAACTGAGGAGGATTCTGACCCCACCTGAAAAAGTAGCCCCATGCTCAGGTGCGCATGTAGGAGAGAGGGTGGAGTTAGTTAAAAGTGTGACTGAGATAGGGGAGCTCATTGAAGGGTTGTGTTTGGAGGAGTGGACTCCCAGCCCCACCCTCACGCTCCTGAAATGAGATGATTTCATTTTGAAAACAGTGAAACTGGCGAGAACTGGGGCAGCTAGTGTGAGTTTTTACACCCTAGAAAATTGTGTTTGGGGGGGATCCTGTTACAGTTACTCCCCGCTTCTTCCTGCATAAGAAGCCAATCAATCGTTGACTTCAGGGAGCTTTCTGCACTCATTCTTAAATAGAAAATAACTGTCATTTGCCTGATAGTTGAGTAAAGCTTACAACATGAGAGAGGGGGAAAAAGAGTGAAAACATATCCTAGTAGGACCAGGGACAATTTAGGGAACAAAATAATTTAAGAAAAAACCCTAATTAGTATCCTGAGAGAGGTTTAAAAAGAGCTAGCAACTATAAAATAAGACTAGGGTGTTCATGAAAAGGAGAATGGTCAGAAAGCAAGAGAGTTTTCCTGGAAATGAAAATATGGTTGCTGAAATAAATTCAGTAGGAATTTAAAAAATTTCTCAGTATATAAAAAAGAAAGACACAATGGAAAATGTGATAGAAATATGTTAGAGAGGCTGCATCTGGGAGATCCCACATGTTACGATTAGAAACTCCAGACCCAGAAAAAAAATGGAGGGAAGGTGTCAAAGGGCAACAAAATTCCCCACAGCTGAAAGTAGACATCAGGCCTCAGATTGAAAATAGTTATGCAAGACGAGCAAGAATAGACTCATACCTAGGCACCCTTCATTGTGAAACTTTAAAATACTGAAGAAATAAATTAAAATAGAATAAAATACTGAGAGGATACATCCATTCCAGAGAGAAAAATACCGGTCACCTAAAAAAAAAGGTAAAATCTGACTTTATCATACTTGTCATGAGCACCATGGATCCTGGAAGGCATTAGAAAGATACCTCCAAAGTTTTTCAGGCACATAATTTTCACCCTAGGGGTTTGTATCGAGCCAAACTATGAGTCATAAGTGGAGGCTGAAGAAGATATTTTGTACACAAAGAAATTTGAAAAATTGACCTCCTGTGCTACACACCTTAAGCTATTTATAGAAATAATCCAGCAAAATGAGGCAATAAACCAAGAAGGAAGGTAATAGGGGATTCAGTGCAGATTGCAGCTAGTCTAGAGTGGCGAGGCTTCTATTGACTGTGTGGTTGAGAGCTTAGAAACACCTTGAGGCATATTGTACTTACTAGGTATTAGGCACTGTTGGAAGGGAGGAGGGAGAGGAAGAGGAGAAGGAACTTGAACTCCAGAGGAGAAAGGGCTATACGGACATAAACCTGAAGCAAACTAAACTATGGTTGATTTTTAACCTACTATTGGTGAGGAAGGGAAGAATCCACTTAAACTTGACACTATAGATGTCCCCCTTTTCAGTGACACACAGGGGTAATGACCACCTATCTAATTTGTCCAAACCAGAACTTGTCCAAACTCCTTACACTTCAATAGTGTAAGGAGGCACTCTGATGCTGTAAAAATCAGAACAACATGTATAAACTGGAACACCCCAAGGTGGCTTGGGTTATCTGGTCACCCTGCACAAGGGCAGTGACACTGGCACAGTATGGAACGAGGTGTAGTCTATACACAGAGACACAGTACATCTGCAGTGGGCAATATTAATTTCATTGTAATAATGGCAATACTGTCTTGGTTTGCAGCTTTTATTGTCAACTTGCATGTAATCACAAATAACTAAAGTAAACTATCCTTAGTATGTATTGGTATTAACTTGGTATGTACTGAAATGTATTGTGTACTAGTATGTACTTAGTATATATTAGGCTCTAAGTGTTTTTGCATATATTAACTCATTTAATCCTCTGAATAGCCTTATGAGGTTGGTGCTAATATCATTCCCACTTTTGAGAACAGGAAGCTAAGGCAGGGAAGGAACTTGCCCAGGCTGTACCTAATTTAAGGTTGGATCGAGGCTTTGAGTTTAGGCTCTCTGCCTGTTCTCTTAAACCTTACTCTGTACTGACTCTCAAATAACAGAAGACTTAACTGCACATAGAACAGAATATAAATTTCAACTTTGACAACGTAAAAGCTAGGTTTGGAAGGTAGACAGGAGGTAGAAAAAAGGGAAGATGGTATGAATGTCCTCATTTTACAAAGCGTGACGTCGAGAGAGTTTCTAGTTGATCAACAATGTAGGTTTTTAAGTATATCACTCCAAGTCAAAGAGATCATGAGCAGTGGAATAACTCATGAGGACATAACTTTACTGAGCAGTGTGGACATAGGAAAGAGTGTAGAGGAACTAAACCCTTACTTATTAGTAAGTTAGAAAGTGAACAGATAATGCGTCCAATTTAGTGAGAAAATAGTCATGCAAGAGTATTACTTGGAAATGGAGAAGAATTCAAAATCACAATAGTTGGACCTCCCTGGTGGCACAGTGGTTAAGAATCTGCCTCTCAAGGCAGGGGACACGGGTTTGAGCCCTGGTCCGGGAAGATCCCACATGCCACGGAGCAGCGAAGCCCGTTTGCCACAACTACAGAGCCTGCGCTCTAGAGCCTGCGAACCACAACTACTGAGCCCACGTGCCACAACTGCTGAAGCCTGCACGCCTAGATCCTGTGCTTCATAACAAGTGAAGCCACCGCAATGAAGAGTAGCCACCGCTCGCCGCAACTAGAGAAAACCTGCACCCAGCAACGAAGACCCAATACAGCCAAAAGTAAATAATAATAATAAAATAATAAAAGATAACAATATTTGATGTAAACCTCATAAAAAAGGAAATCCATACAGCCAGTAAACACAGAAAAGTGTACGACTTCATTAAGTAATAAGTGAAAAGTGAGTCAAAACCAAGGAAACTACATGTCAATCAGATTGACAAATACATAAATAAAAAGTCTGGTAGTATCAGGTATTGTAGACCTGAAGTACTATGGGAATCTTCTACCCTGTTTATACTGGAGTATAAATCGACACAACTACTTTGGAAAGCATTTAGCCCTCTCCATCAACTGAAGGTATATAAATAGCCTGTGAGCCAGCAGCCCTCACCCCTGCCCTGTGTAAATGCACCAGAATAACGGGTACAGCAGGATTCCTGTCCATGATTTGCATTAGCACAAACTGAAAACAAACCAGATGTCCATTAAGAGTCAAAAATTAAATAAATGATGTGTATTCGTACAGTGGGAAAACTATCCAGCAATAAAATTGAATGAACTAGAGCTACAAGCAGCAATGTGGATGAATTTTTTAAACCAATGTTGAGAGAAAGAAATAAGATAGAAAAGACTTCATATACTATGATCCTCTACATAAAGTTAGATGTTGACACGACTAAACTCTTTTGTTAGGGATGCATGCAGGTTAAAGGAAATGATTGTCAAGAAGTGAGGTTGGTGTTTAACCGGGAAGAGGGAAGGAGCTTGTGATAAGAAAAGGATATGGGGGGGTTTTTGCGATGCTGACAAGTATTAATACTTTCAGATTCAAGTAGTGGTTATGTAAGTATTCTCTTTTTATTTGTCACATTGACAGTTTTGTTCTGTGCACTTCTCAGTACACGTATCATATTTTACAATTAAAAAGAATCAGTCGCTTCTTGAGTGCTGGATGTGGGAGTGGGATGAGACCATTTCATTTTAAGCCCTTCACTACTGTTTGCATTCGCATGTTCATTCATTCAGCATTAATTGCACATGTTCTATGTACCAAGCACTCTTCTAATTTTATATGTGTTCTAACTCATGTAATCCTCACAAGAGCTCTGTGATATGGGATCTCATCTCCATTTTATAGATGAGGAAGTTGAGGCCTAGTGTTATAGAACTTGTCCAAGGTTATATACCTAGTGGGTAGTGCCAGGCCCATTTGCCTCAGAGAATCTGAATTTTTACAATATAATCTAAAAGGGAAATTTAATGACTAATTATAAGCAAAAAAATTGCACATTAAAGAAGATGACAAGTTTTCATCTATCCAGTTAGAGAAAAACACAGAGTCTGTCTTTCACACACGTACATCTTGTATTGGCAGGGATTTTCCTTATTAAGCAATTATCTATTGACCGTCTACGTTTTGCTAGGCACAGTTGCTGGGGATAAACACTTAATAAAATACACCCCCATCTTCAAATAACTTGCACTCTAAGTGAGGAAGTAAGCCAACAGTTATAGTAGAGGTTATATACCAAGTGATACGTCGCTGATGGCAGTGTAAAATCTCAGAAATCTTTTGGAAAGAAGTTTGGAGATAGGTACCTCAGAGCCTTAAAAATGTTCATTTGCTTTGATCTCAAATTCATTTTTATGGATTTATTGTAAGAACCTTATTCTCAATATGGAAAAAAAGCCTTCATGCATAAAAACGGTTATTTTGTCTGATAATATTGAAAAGTTGGAAAGAATTTAAATGTGTGAAATGGTTAACCAGTAAACCCACTCAGTGGAATATTTTGTAGCCCACAAACAAAAAATCAAGGTTATGAATCCCCTGATTATATGAGAAATGATTGATTTCAATGTTAAATGGAGAAAAGTTGAACAAACAATTTGATATCCAATAGGATGGGAACTTTGTCCCAGAAAAATCACCCTATCCAGTGTACAGAAGGGAGGAAGGAGAGCAGATGACAGGAAGGAAAATTATTCCAAAGCCTTATCATTAGTCTTGTTTAAGTAATAGAATATCAAGCAATTTTACTTTCTAACTTTTTTGGTTCCATATTTCCATGTAAGGGACATGAATTCTGAATACTTTGTAGGAGGAGAGTACACTTTTTCACAAAAATTTAACACTGTGTTCTAATTCCCTCCATTAGAGGGAGAAACTGTTGCATGTAATTGCACTTTGATGTGCTATTTAGAACCAGTCAGGAATTTTAGTCTACTTTCCTCTGACTGGTGAGGGTGTTTTGTTTGTTTGCTTATTTGTTTAGAATTTCTTTGAAATCAGTTTTAGAAGATTGATGAAACCATTATAGTAAAAGTAGAGGAATTTTTCAAATTTTTCCCTTTTTCCCCATTGAAAACTTGACTGGCTTTAGTGATGAAACATTAAAGAACTTGAAGTTCTTAGACTCTCAATTTTTTAAACATGTTCTGAATATAAAAATATATGTTCATTGAGCAAATGTTTGAAAACAATGAACAACTTCTTGAAGGAAATAAAAGCCACCTCTGCATGTACACACACCTAGTCTGCTCTTTTGTCTTAAAAAAGTATCAGAAATATTTTGCCATGTCACTAAATACTCTTCTACATCAGAGAATTTGATTAAGCTTATGCATCATCTCCCAGGAAAAATGCACAGATATATTTTGAATGTAGCACTCCTGAAGCCCATTCATTAACTGTGGTTGAGTCCTCTTGTCATTCTTTTCTTAGTGGCTTCATAGCGCATTCCTTCAGATGGTGAGCTGTTTTTATTTAAACCGGTCCCAATTTGGAGGCTCTTAGCTTTCTTCTAGGGTTTGGTTATAAACAATCTTATGACATCATGTTGGTAGATAAATATTTGCCCACATCTTTGATTTGCTTAGGGTAAACTCCTGATATAGGACTGTTGTTAGGTACCAAGAGCTACTCGCCAGAAAGTGATACCAGTTCCTCTCCCAATGATGGCATATAATAGAGTTCCTCATTCTTTTTTTTTTTTTTTTTTTGTTCGGTACGCGGGCCTCTCATTGTTGTGGAGCACAGGCTCCGGACGCGCAGGCTCAGCAGCCATGGCTCACGGGCCCAGCCGCTCTGCGGCATGTGGGATCTTCCCGGACCGGGGCATGAACCCGTGTCCCCTGCATCGGCAGGCGGACTCTCAACCACTGCGCCACCAGGGAAGCCCGATTTAGGACTTTTAAATGTAAGCATTAGATATTTTGCTCAGTAAAGTTAATTGTTAACATTCAGCAGAGTTGTAATATGTTTTATTCAAATCAGATTCTATAATTCACTTTCTAATTTAAGGGAAGCTTAAAGCAGGTAATTTTCTAATGTGGAATGAGGCTCCATTATGAATTGAACCAGTTAGAAATGTGATCTTTTGTGAAAGATCATTAATAAAACGATAACTTTGGTTTATTTATATACCACCTAAGCGTTATACAGGAAACTTTGTTGGGTGCCGGGGGGTTTTGGTTATTATGTGATATGGTCTCTGTCTTTACTGGTGGAGAGTTAGGTTAATTACAGATTAATTACATTTTTGAGTGTTTTAGTTTTGTTCCTTGAAACTAGACAAGACTACTTTTGATGACAATGAGAAAAAATCATGTCAGACATTTTCAGTCTTCTTGTATAGCTGGAACATGAAAAGGCCCAGTTAAGAAACACAACTTTCTCTTTGTCTGAAGCCCTTCATGCCCACTCATTGACAAGCATGATCCTGGATGATGAAGGTGTTTTGGGCAGCACTGAGCATTCTTTTCAGAAGTTCCATGCTTTCCTGGTTCTCCTTAAAGATGCTGGGTTAGTTCATTTCTCTTCATGGCATTCTTCTCTTTGCAACTCTAATGGTAGTTTGCTGAGGAACTGGAGCAATATTCATCACTTACGTGGCCATGTTTAGCCAAATTTAGTGTAATTATAGGTAATATAGTTGACGTTTTAAAATGAGGAATTAAATTTTTAAAGAAATGCAAATAGGGGAGCCTGCTTTGGTAGAGTGGGGGGCCCATTATAAAAGAGTAACCTGTAGACAGAATAATTAGTACTTACAGTTTTTTTGTAAAGACTAAATTGAAGGCAGTTTTCATTGAAAATATTCGGGAATGGATAAGAATTTTCCTCTCTTTCATTTATTTTGCTTGTTTGATAAGTTTGAATTAAAGTTATTTTTGTCTTAGACATAAAAATTATTATTAATCTGCAGGGAAGATATAGGTCAGTGGTTCTCAACTGCGAGCAATTTTGCTGAAAGAGGGAAGTGGAGATGGATAGTTGATGGAGTGGTGTTTTGTCAGTGAATGAGTTGGTGTTGGGAAGGAAGGAACAAACACATTCTTGGAAACTGGAGGAAAGGTGGTAAAGAAGTGTGGGAATGGAGGTGTGAGAGGCAGTGGACAGGGTGCATGGTACATATTGAAGCTGCTAGTGAGACAGTGGGATGTCTCCTAGAGGATGAATCTGGAAAGGGCTGAGAATTTGGGGGAGAGAGAGGCTTGTAGTCTGGAGTAGGATGTTGGCTTTTAAGATTTTAGAAGTATTTCATGACTGTAGCTCTGGGGAAATCTAAACTGCTCTTCTGTGATTCTAATAACCTTTGTCTTTTCTCCTTTCCTCCTCTGGGCCAGGCTTGGGCAGTTGGCCACAATGGCTGGTATAGATCAGTCAGATTTTCATTTACTAGGTCGTCCCCAGATGAATTATACTGTTAGTAGTCCACCTAAAGAAGAAAAGAAGGCACTTGAAGAGGAAAAATCAGAATCAAAGCAGAGCGCCCCAGGACCTACGCAAAATGTCCAAGTAAGTGGAGAGGACAGCACTTAATGATTCTAAGAGTGATTAGCAAAAAGGAAATGACCGAGTCACAGAGAAAATAATAATGGTCAGTCTCTAATAGTTCACATGCTTGGGAGCTAGAAGACTCTGGAGTCCTCTCCAAATCTGAGATTAGTAAATGTGGGCCCATTTCATGATACTGTATTGTTGTACATAAGAAAACTGGAAGTTCTTTAGAAAATGTATGAGTTAAAGCAAACTCTCCTTAATGAAGAAAGAAAACATTACAGAAAATATTCCAAATTTTAAATTGTATAAATGTCTGTTCTATTCATATTTTACCTAGGTTTCAATTTGTATGCAGTCAGCTTACAATGAAGGAACACTAATGAAGGTACACGTACTGATATAATTTTTAAAATAAGTAATCTTGACATAGCTGATATGTAAGATATTATAGTGACTCAACTGGTCATGGGAATGGGAGGGGAAACCTGTCAGCTTTTCCTCCAGCCTCACTTGGAGCCCCCTTCGCCCAGCTCAGCCGGTCTCAGACTGGTCTTGGGAACTGACAGCTTGAGAACACAGTCTGGTCACAAACTATATATTGTTTACTTGTGCCTGGAGGATAGCAAAGAAATTAATTTTCTTACAGAGTAGGGTTTCATTTTAGAGAGGGAAAGGAAAGGGGTAATAACTACCCCAATCACCAAAGTCTGAAAATGTAGTGGACATAGCCTTGGATATAGCTAGGTTAAGCTGAGAATCACTTGGCAAGATATAATTAGAAAAAAACTGGCTCTGAAATCTTCTGAATAATCAATTGACTGTGTTAATAATAAGATCACAGAGTAACACTGAAGTTTTGAACTCTACTTTTTAATGGTTGGCTTTGTTCATCACTGAATTTTTGTCTTGTCTTTTGTCTTCCCCTCCAGTTTCAGAAAATTACAGGTGATGCTGGGATTCCTTTGCCTGTCGACTCCTTTCATGTCCCAGTCTCTACTCAGGAGGCCTTAGAAACTTCCAAAGACAACCTGGGGGTCGCAGTCACAGAGCAGCGGCAGGAGTCTTTGGAAAATTTCATTGCTAGAACATGTTCTCCTTCAGCAGACATCATTTCTAGAACTGGAAGTCAAAGAAAGGAAGAGGAATTACCTAGAAATAGCAGGTCTTCTTCAGAGAAAATGACCAAAGCATAATATACCAAAAACTACTCTGCTAAGAAACAACCTGGGAAGGACCTGCATTCCTGCTCTGACTCACCTGTAAAGCAGAAAAGCAAAGGAATTGGGCAAAATAATTCTTTGTTTACTGAACCAATTAGAAGTGAGTCTTCGAAAAAACACATTTCTGCTAAGAAAGAGAGTACAATATTGACTGTTTCATCAAAGACAACTAAAAGTAAACTCAGTCTACTAGAACATTCTGAAAGTGAGACTCTTGGATCTGATTGTGAATTTCCAGAAAGCGTCCATATTCCATCACGCCTAACATAGGTCTAAATCTTTTAAAATCTTTTAAAATTATGTTTTTGCCTTCAAATTTTAATAAATTACTTATGTTTTTATTATAGCGTATGGTGTTTTGAAATACTTGACTGGAAGCCATTAGAGAAAGATTTATCTATACTTTTTTATTATAATGAAAGTTTTGGTGTATTTTTCCCTGTGACAGTTTGCACCATTCATTCAGCTAGTGTTTACTGAGGGCTTCATATGTACAGTACTTTTCTGGGTGCTATTGCTTTCATCAGTGAACAAAATAAAGTCTTTACTCTCCTGGAACTAGCACTCTGTGGTGGGAGAAAACGTAAACAACACAACAGGGTAAGGGGTAAAAAGAGATGGGAATAATAAATGGAATCGTTTTACCATTTGGTTAACTGTCAAACTATTATAAATCGTATGGCCAGAAGCCATTGACATATCTTAATTCACAATAACCAGAGAGCATCAAACATTTACCAAGGCATTTAACCGTGTTTATGGATTACAGCAACACTATGAGGTAGGGAACTATTACCATCCCTATTTTATAGATGAGGAGTCTGAGGAGACATTATGTGAGTTGCCCAGAATTACACAGCTATAACTAAGTGGGAAGCTGGGATGTGACCAGAACAGAACCCATGCTCTTTTTTTTTTTTTTTTTATGTATGGACTTTATTATGTTTCATTTGTTTCTGATTTATGTGATTTTTTTTTTTTTTTTTTTTTTTTTGCGGTATGTGGGTCTCTCACTGTTGTGGCCTCTCCCGTTGCGGAGCACACGCTCCGGACGTGCAGGCTCAACAGCCATGGCTCACGGGCACAGTTGCTCCGCGGCATGTGGGATCTTCCCGAACCGGGGCATGAACCCAAACCGGGGCATGAACCCGTGTCCCCTGCATCGGCAGGCGGACTCCCAACCACTGCGCCACCAGGGAAGCCCTATGTGGTTTTTTTAAGACTTTTTTTGATGTCGACTATTTTTAAAGTCTTTACGGAATTTGTTACAGTATTGCTTCTGTTTCATGTTTTGGTTTTTTTGGCTGCAAGGCATGTGGGATCTTAGCTCCCCGACCAGGGATTGAACCCTCACCCCCTCCATTGGAAGGCGAAGTCTTAACCACTGGACCACCAGGGAAGTCCCCCGTATGTGATGATTTTTATGGCAGTGTTTTTAAATTTTATTTTTTTATTGACGTATAGTAGAATTACAGTGTTGTGTTAATTACTGCTGCACAGGAAAGTGACTAATATACATTCTTTTTCATATTCTTTTCCATTATGGTTTATCACAGGATATTGAATATAGTTCCCTGTGCTATACAGTAGGACCTTTTTAAAATACATCCACTTTTTAAAAATAAATGTATTTATTTATGTTATTTTTGGCTGCATTGGGTCTTTGTTGCTACACGCGGGCTTTCTGTAGTTGTGGTGAGCGGGGGCTACTCTTCTTTGCGGTGTGCAGGCTTCTCACTGTGGTGGCTTCTCTTGTTGCAGAGCACGGGCTCTAGGTGCATGGACTTCAGTAGCTGTGGCACACAGGCTTCAGTAGTTGTGACTCGCAGGCTCTAGAGCGCAGGCCCAGTAGTTGTGGCGCACGGGCTTAGCTGCTCCGCGGCATGTGGGATCTTCCTGGACCAGGGCTCAAACCTGTGTCCCCTGCATTGACAGGCATATTCGTAACCACTGCACCACCAGCGAAGTCCCACGTGGGACCTTTTTGTTTATCCATCCTGTATATACACCACTTTGCATCTGCTAATCCTAAACTCCCAATCCAACCCTCTCCCACCCCCTCCCCCTTGGCAACCACCAGTCTATTCTCTATGTCCTTGGTTATGTTCCAGTTTCACAGACAGGCAGAACCCAGGCTCTTAAGTACTTTGTTATTCTGTTTCCTTGTTGTTAAGAGAAGAAGGGTTTAACGAAGGCACCGAGAGAGAAGCCAGTGACCACTGGAAGTGCAAAACAGTGGGGCTGTCAGAAGGCACACCTGTCTCCTTCCCCCATCTGAGCAGAAGTTTTAAACGGCAGAGTATGTAAGAGTATGTGATGACACATCTCTGGATTAAATGATGTCTCCCTGGTAAAACATGCACAGATAAGTCTTTAGTTCAGTCAGACTGAAAGATGAGATCAGAGAAAAGCTGGAGTGTCAGATTTCTGGTAGAAGGTCCTGCCTGATTGTTACTAAGAGGGCTACTACAGTACTAGTTCGTTCATTAGTCATGGATTGAGTATTAGAGGAGGGAAACAATGAGCAAGATGTAGTGTTGGCCCTTTAGCAGTGGAGTGAGAGGGGAAGACGCACAGCAGATGTCTCATCCTGCACGTGACGTGCTATGACGGGCATATTCAGGTCATTGAGTCAGTGTTTGTGGAAGAAGAGGGGGAGCTGTGAGGCAAAGAAAAGTCATCGAAAGAGGCAGTCCCTAAGCTAAGTCTTAAAGGACTCGTGAGAAACTGGTGAGTCAGCCGGTGAAAGGCAAGGATACTCAAGGCAGAGTGGACAGCGGAAGTCCAGAGCCGTGAGTGTGCGAGGGGTGTGTTACGGAGCCACAGGCACAGGCTCTGGAGGATCAGTGCAGTGTCCCCAGGCAGCGGCAAGTACCCCTAAAGGAGGCAGCGAGGAGGAGGAGAGCGGGTCTTAACCACCCATGTGCGGGGAGCTGGTTTCCTCAGAATATAGCTAAGAATAGAAGGGACAAGTTCAGGTGGCATTTTAGACCACTGACGTCAGTATGGATGAGGAATCTGAAGAAGCCTGGAGATAATTATGCCCCACTCTTCTGAGGGGCAATGTTTTTTATTTTCGAGGGGGACCTTTCACGCTGCCATCTCCTCTCCTGTCCCTACTGAAAGGTTTATAGGCCGGCAGAAGGGAGAACCTGGCTTAAGTAAAGTTAATCAGGTTTCTTTACTGTACAGATTCTCGGGGCTGCTGTAGGCTAATGTTCATTCTGGATCGTCACAGCAGGCGTATGGTACACAGCCATCCGCAAATCTATTTGTCTGTAGAGTCCTCTTTTAATAGAAGTGTCTAACAACTGGTTCCACCAAACAGCAATTTGGTAACTTCTAGACCAGGTAATAGAAAGGGGTCTGAAATAAGGTATAGATGGAGGGAAGAAATAAGTTCTAATTTTATTTAGGAAATTACAAGCAAGACTTGATCTTGGGAAGTAAGGAAGAAGTAGGAGGCGGAGGCTGAACCCCCATCTGTGTGACTAAGTTTGGGTGGTGGTATCATTGAGTTTGGACATAGGGGATAAATAACTGAATTGGGGAAAAGACTTTAGTTCTGGACATGTAGAATTTGAAAGCACCTGTAGAATTCAGGAGACAAACAGGTAGGTAACTGGACATGCACGTGAAGATATGGAAAGATAAAAAATTGAATGTCACCAGCACTTTGCAGTCATTAAAATCATGAAAATGGATGAGATTTCAGAGAATTGTGAGTACTGACAACGTTTAATAAGCAGAGAAAGAATTCTGGGAAGGAGAGAGGTGATAGAGTTTCAAGAAGGGGGAAGTAGATGACAGTGTCATCCTTCAGAGAATGTAAGTGTCCATTGGATTTGGGCAGTTAGGTCCCCAGTGACCTTAGAGCAGTTCAGTGAAGTGGTGGACAAGAAAGCCAGACTGCAATAAATTGAGGGCATAGGGCTGCCTGTCGGGGCCAGGCGGGGCTACTGAAGACAGTGGGAATAGGCTGCTCTGAAGGAGTTTGGATGAAAAGAGAACATAATTAGCAAAAAAGAATTGTTTAGAATGAGCAGGACTTATATTTTATATGTTGAAATGGAGGAACTGATAAAGGAGATCCTGAAGATGTAGACAATAATTTAGATAATTGGGGAAACACGGACATATGAATAAGAAAAAAACCTTGCACAGTATATAAAAATCACTCGTATCCTTCAAGTTGGGTGGATACTGGTAAGTTTGGGAGGAAATAAAGGTAAGAAGAGATAGAGGTAAATGAGTTTATACTGATAGCCCCAGTTTTCTTTGACCCAGATTTTTCAGAGACATATATACACATACATAATTACAGTTTTAAAATTCTTTCATAGTTACATGTTTTATTAATCACGTCTGAGAAAATTCATTGATTTTCATTTTCTACAGCATTATCTTGTAAGGACAAGATACAGTGACAACTTCCAAGCCTTTTGCCTATCAGAGCTGAAACTGAAAGTATCTCCATAATTGAATGGTCACTTCTTATTTGTCATAAGTTTATCCTTAGGAGGATACTTTCATAGTGTTTGATCACAGATGAGTTTGGGCATTGCTATCACTCAATAATGTTAACCATCTGTCAGGTTCTCTCCTACACTATATATTAATTTTTTCTCCGTTAGGCAAATATTTATTGGCGGCCTGTGGAAATAAGTTACACCCAGGTCTTCTTTCCTTGGTATATTCACAAAAGGCTCTGAAACTAAATTTCCAAGTCAGGCCACAGTAAGGCCTGGCATAATACGTTTTCATCGTTAACAGTTTTTTGTGTTTGTGGTTTTCTTTCCTTTTCTTTTTTTTCTTTTTTTTTTTTGTTGAAGCAAGGATAAGATAACTCAGTAGTTGTCCATTGATTAATAAGTCAAAGAAGACATTGATGAAGCATGGTATTTTGAATATCCTTTCCACAGAATAGGTAATGGACCGTCCTGAAACTCTGGTGAGATGCTTATCATTTTCAGATTTTGGAGTGGCAGAGAAAACCCTATTACACCTTGAATTATCACTAGAAACATGAATTCAGCCAAATAAAAACAGTGCCTCTGCCTACTGAGGTTGTCCATTTCCATCTTAACAAAAGTGAACATTTCTCCTTTAGATTAAAGTCAAGAAAATCCCCTCTGTCCAGGATGCAATAATGGGGTGCCAGAAAGGGGAAAATTGAAGCTATTCCCTCTTTACACCTGAACAGTGAATTCATTCTGGTATCAAATATTTGTTATGATTCTGCTATGACCAGGTGCTTTATTGTGTTTAGAGATCAAGTTACTGTTCATTCCTGGTAAGTAAGAAAAATCCATGTTTTAGGACTCTGAATAGTAACTTTATATATTTTATATAAATATATTAAAATAAATATATATATATATATATATATATATATTTCACCTATTCAACAAAATTGTAACTTTCATCATCCCTTATGAATGATGAACTGTATTTCCTCTTTGGAAAGGGCTTATAGTGAATTAAAGTCTCCATATACTTTTTATATAAGACCATGGAAACCAAATTCTCAACTGGGAGCAAACTTAGCTTTTGCTATGAAGGTTTATGCTTGCCTGGCCTTAGAGTGGTAGGCCAGGAACCCAAGGTGGAGTTTTTTTCCTCTAAGTTACTTTCATTGATGCCACCCTGAAAAAATTTGGAGGGAGTATTTTTTGAAATAGCTTTATCTCAGTAACCCTTTAAAAATGCTTCAGGGTATGGGGAACATAACTGTCAAAATGTTCAAGCAACTCTTGTTGATTTAAGTATGATTGATCAGGAGCAATACAGGAAAGAGCTGGGTACAAAAGACAAAAGGCGCGAGGCTATTTCATGTATTGTTTTTGGCTCATTGTACAGAACAGAGGAAGTCTCATACACTCACGCAGCCAAGGTCCCATACTGTTCTCTCCTTTTAGTAGAAATAAAAGAGAGCTGGTTTCTCAGTAGCGTCATTCTACCCTTAAGTGGGTACACAGTGATATTCTAATGGTCTCTGGAGCAGAGAATAATTCCGTGGCAGCTCTGACCTCCAGTCACCGGGTTCTCTGTAACTTAGTCTTTCATGGCCAATGACTATAATCATTATTTCGATTTATATTTAGCATCTCAAAATTGAAAGGATTCCATGGACAACAAAACAGGAAGTGATTTCATGAAGTGTTTTAGTATGGATAAAATAATAAACTATAAAAATACAAATCATCAGTAAAGCTTTTTCTTTCTGGAGAAGTATATTCAGAAATTAATGTAAGCATCTAAGGTGCGCATGTGTGTTTTTTCACCCTTGATCGTGTGTGTGTGTGTGTGTGTGTGTGCATTCCACTGCTATAGGAGACATGCAAAATAATATCAGATTTGCTACTCTATGAAGTACTGGTTTCTCCCAAGAACTGTGTGCTCGCAGGGTTCGTTCAGGAAGGTGAGTGCCCTACCACCACATCGCAGTCATATCTCATCACCTTCAGTGGGAATAGTTTACACTTTAACTTCACATGCAGGCTTATTAAATTAGTATTACTCACCAGAACTTGCTTATTAATAAAACAAGCTGAATTAGCCACTGCAGAATCATATTTGGAAATTCAATGACAATTTCACATTTTTAATAAAGGCTCAGAAATATTATTGCAGAGCAGGTGGTACAGAAAACTGTGGTCAAATTTGACATTCATTGATCATTGAAGTGTGGAACGTGACAGGTGAAAATTGATATTGATTTCTTTCCTCTAATATTTGGAAGAGTTCTAAAAGGTAAATCCAATGAGATAACAAGACATATCAAGTCTCACTGATTTCTCTGATCACCTCCTCCCCACATATCACTCCTTTGCCTGCCATGTTTTGAATAATTCAATGCTCATAGTCTTTCCAGTCCAGTGCATTATAAGACACACTCAAGCTGGGTTTCAATCATATTAGACTGAAAGCTGAACTTTTTATGAAGGACTATTTAAAACCAAATGCGTCTTGAGCCCAACAGCCTTTGAAACCAAACAATCCTGGGAGTTCAGTAAGGAAATGTCAACACTGTGGAGAACTTTTGGATTCAGAAAATTCAGTAATCCTATTTGATGTATGTTAACCGTATCAATATTAACAACCTTCTGCTGGATTTCAGCACTGATTTGAGAGCTGAGTTACTACTGGTCTTGTATTTTACCTAGTCGTGAAAGCACTGAGAGAGTTGTTCTTGGGTTGAACTTGACCTGCCTCTGGGAATGCTCTCTGTTCTATCCATCTTGAAAAGCTTTATTCAAGTGCATTTCTCTGCCTTCCTTCTCTTCACTTGCACCCCTTGGGAAAACGAAAGATGCTCAAATATAGATGTTAACACTGCAGCTGCTCTGCTTGGCAATGGTGTCTTTCAGCTTCCCAGTAAAAAATTATATTGCTGACCACCCATTTGACTGAAAAGTGACTCATTTTACTGACAGATATCTGGATTGAGATGCCAAAAGAAATAGGTCATTTCAAATTTCCTTTTTAAGTCATAGCTTTGTGTTGCAACACTACTTGTTCAAAACTTAGATCATGAAGGTTCCTTCCTATGACCTGCAAATAATTAAAATGTTCTTCAATAGGCTATATAAAAAGCAAGCAGAATATTCCTACTTATCAGTCTTTCTCTTGAGTCATATAGTTCTTGTAATTTCAAGGAAGAGAAACTCAAATGGAAAGTGTTACAATAGCCAAGCATACCAGCACTATTATATAACCATTCAGCAATTTTCTCTGCCAAGTCACTCTGAACCTTAGACTACTGAGGATGTCTTCTTAATTAATTTTTAAGGTTCTCCTCTTTTGAGTTAAAAAATGGTCACAATTTTATAAGTAAAATTAAAGAAAAATACAAAATAGAACATCTGAGATGTTTCCATTAGGCATTATATATATATACATAAATTTAATAGATATACATATATAAATGCACTGGGATAAATCTCCATCTTCTGTGTCAGTAGGACATAGGTACATTTTCTTAGGAATAGGGAACTCCTTTCACAGTGGAAGTGAGGAAATTGGCTGGACCATCCTTATTGAATATAATTCCGTGAAGCCGCCATTCCTTCTGTCAGTCTACTACTCCAACAGTGTGTAGTTCATCAAATTCAGGTCTGCTGAAGCCAGGCTAGAAATACAAAGTGAGGTGGACGACTAAGGGAACTGACCAAAAAGGAGGAAAGGAAGAGGAGCAAAACAACTTCCCAATTTCATTCTTTCCCATATTCTCTGTGCTTGACAAGGGAAAAAATATTCGGGTCTGAGTTCCTCTCATTCTTAGCCATTGTTAGTTCAAATTCTGAGAAAAAAAAAAAGGTAAAAACGAAAATATGGAGTCCAGAATTCGGTTGGCTCTCTTGCATGCAATATCACAACTTAAAAGGCCTTCCAAAATGGAGGGATAAATTTTAAAAATATAGCCCAATCTTTTCAATCTAAACAAGTAAACACTAAAAATATATTTTAGAAATCCAGCAAACACACTAACCACAGTCAAAGCAAAGGAAGGCTTATGGCTTACCAAATGACAGTGGCTGTCTACAAGAGAGAGAAAGAGAATAGTCCAAAATTCTATCTGACCTGGCAGAGCTAGGAGGGTGCCCTGGTTAGGGTCTTTCATGCACAGTTATTCAAGCTCAGACTTGATCATCTGTCAGGGATGCTACAGTAGGGAGAGTTTTGCCGTAACTGTGAGACTCAGCAAGATCACTTCCAACTCTAAAACCTACAATTTTAATTTAATCACCAACACCAGCCATCATTAAGAGCGACCTCAAATAACTCCAAATCTGTTCATCTACTCACATATTCTTTACACAGTCAACAGACCTCGAGTGATTACTACATGCCAGACACAGTTCTAAGACCCAGAATAAGGGATAAGAAAGGTAACCACCTCTGTCACTGTGAGGCTTGAGTTCTTTGGGAAGAAGTTCATCTAAATACAAAGAGACACCAAAGATAATATTTGGTTTGATTATTATTCTGTAAAAGAAGTAAGGTAATCTGTTAAATTGGGACTGAGTTAGGCTAGTAGGACAATCAAGGAAAAAATATCTTTAAGAGATGAGTGCCAAAGAATAGAAAGGAATCAGTTATGGAAAATTTTTCTGGAAATAATATTTCCAAAACATGGGAACAGCGAATACAAAGTCCCTGAGGCAAGATGAAGCTTAACTACAATCAAGGAACAAAAAGAAGCTAAAAGGTTAGGTCAGGAGATAACCACACAAATTTACACCAGCTGGTCCCTAACTTCAAGTCTACATGGGTATATTCTTCAGGTGAGTTACATATATATCATCCAAAAGACAAAAATAATTCGACTCCAAAATTACCCTGGAAATTCTGAGTGAGATTCTTTACAAAGGCACAACCATATTAAAGATCACAGCCATCATTCTCCAAACTCCACTCTGGGCATCACTTGCAGGCATTTAACGGAGGTGTTTCATATCCTCTCTGAAATATTGGGCAGGAAGAACAAACATCCTAGCATGTCTGCACCATGCACCTAGTGTCTCACAGTTGAAAAGTAGCTGGAGCTCACCCTGCTGATGGCTTTGCTGGGTTTTTTAACCATTTATTAAGAGTCCCATCTCTTTTAAGAACTGGGATATATTTTTTGAGGAAATAAACTACAGGAAAATTCAACTGACAGAGATCATTCTGTAGTTGACTTTTCTGTTCTTTGTTACATTTATTTGTTGAGACAAACGTCTGTTCTTAGCCTTTTTTTAATGGCTCTGTTAAATAGAACGGACACAGTACACTGCACATACTTCAAAACACAATTTAAATTCTGAAATATGCATATACCCATGGAACTGCCAACACAATCAAGAAAAGGAACATATCCATCACTTGCAAGTGTTTATGCCTCATTCATAAAGCCCCTTTTCCCCCCTCACATTCCACCCCTCCATATCCCCAAGTGAGCACTGATATGCTTTCTTTCATTATAGCTGTGTTTGCATTTTTCTAGAAATTTATATAAAGGGATTCACACACTGAGGACTCTTTTATCTGGCTTCTTTCACTCAATGTAAATATTTTGAGAGTAATTCATATTTTGGTGGGTGTCAATAGTTTATCACTATGTTTTGCTGAATAGTGTTTCACTGTATGGGTATACCACAGTATATTTATTCATTCTCTTGTTGATGGGTGCTCGAGGTTGTTTCAATTCTATTAAAAATAAAGATGCTGGGCTTCCCTGGTGGCGTAGTGGTTGAGAGTCCGCCTGCCGATGCAGGGGACACGGGTTCGTGCCCCGGTCTGGGAAGATCCCACATGCCATGGAGCGGCTGGGCCCGTGAGCCATGGCCGTGGAGCCTGTGTGTCCGGAGCCTGTGCTCCACAACGGGAGAGGCCACAACAGTGAGAGGCCCGCGTACCGCAAAAAAATAAAAAAATAAAGATGCTATGATGATCCATGTACAAGTCTTTGTATGAACATATGCTTTCATTTTTCTTGCATAAATATCTAGGTGCAGAAAGGCTGGATCATACGGTAGGTGTACGTTCAACTTATAAAGAAACAGCCAAACTGTTGACTGAAGTGACTGTACTATTTTCCTTCCCACTAGCAGTGTAAAAGACTTGCAGTTCCTAAACTGCCTCACCAATACTTGGTGTGGTTGGACTTTTCTAATTTTAGCCATTCAATAGGTGTGTAGTGGTATCTCCTGGGGCTTTCATTTCCATATAGCTAATAATTGATTACATCGAGCAACTTCATGTGCTTATTTGCATCCATACACCTCCTTAGCAGGATCTCTTTTTAAATATTCTTACACATATTGTTAATTTAAATTTTTTTTCTAATTACTGAGTTTTGAGAGCTCTATACATGTTAGAGACACAAGTCTTTTCAGGTATATAATTTGTAAATATTTTCTTCCAACCTGTGGCTTTTCTTTTATTAATAATGGCTTCCAAAGATGAAACCCAATTTGTTACTTTTTTTCTTTTAAGGATCTTGTTTTTGGTGTCATCTCTAGGAAATCTTTGCTTAACCCAAGGTCAAAAAGATTTTGTCCAAGTTTTAGAGATTTATGTTTTGATCTACATTTAGTTAAGTCTTTATATGGTGTGAAGTAGGGGTCAAAGGTCATACTTTTGCATATGGCTACCTAGGCACTACATCCATGTACTACATGCTTCCAGCACCATTTGTCAAGAAGACTATCCTTTCTCCTCAAAATTGGCTTTGCACCTCTGTTGAAAAATCAATTGTCCTTATATGTGTGGATATGTTTCTGGGATCTACACTCTATTTGATTGACCTATTATATCTGACTCTTGGTTATAATATATTCTTTCACTGATTTCTTTTCACTTGCTCATGTAAATAGTCTCCCAGTAATATAGCTTTACCATTTGACTGGACATACCTAGGTATACCTGAAATGCATTTGATAAATCGATGGAACTTGCACTCAAACTAGGGTTACTTTCCAAAAACTCTTAAAATGTTGAGGTGTAAAAACGATGTACTCTACAGCCTTCCTGCCTCAACCAAGTGTATGTTAACACATCCCCACACAAGCTATTTTGCATGTGTATGGGGCTGTAGAGTCTGGGGAGTATGAGAGTGGTATGTGCTGTCTATCCCAAAAGTTCATCACAGGAGGCAAAGGAAACATTAAGGAAATAGATAAGAATAGTCAAATGCCAAATGTTAACATATTTCTCATGCGTTTTTAATATTTACATTGAGATAAATAAGCAAATTATTATAAAATAAAATACAGAACTTTAGAGAATATTTCAAAATGCTCTTTTTTGCCAGATGCAACAAGATACTAGGAATAGAGGGATTTTCTGGAACCAGCTTATCTTTCCTTTTTTTATCACCATCGAGTGATGGGGTTGTATTTTATTCAGTGTATTGTACATGTGGGTGTGAATAAGATGAAAGTTGTCTCAAAAAGAGAAATGAGCAAAGAATATATATCGTCAACTTGTCTAAAACATTTTTTCATGTTCTGACTCATTTTTCTTTGCATTGGCATTTCAAGGCATTTTGTTTTTTAATTTGACTATTAAAAAACCTTGATAACTTCAGTGAAATCCCATGAAGATAATATAAACAACAGTAATGGAAAATGAAAAGATGATAATAGCAACCAGCACTGTGATATTTCTTGTCAGTGTTCTTTACTATTTAGAATAGTAACAAATCCCATATTAATTTGACTTTTTGAACTTTGGCCTTTACTTTGGTGGAAGAAATTCCTTACACTTTGCTTATTATCTGTTTGCAATTAAAAACAATTAATGACCATACTTTGATATGATCATCTTAGAGTTGTATAGAGGGAGGATAGTTATGCAACTATTTATATAGCTATGGGTTCAAGGAAGTTTAAAGCCTTGATATTTGAATCCTGTGGAAAGTAGCCTCCTTTCCCAGAGGGAAATGAACATATACATGTACTTAATGTAGTTTAAACTAAAGCAACACCTGTTCGTAGAGGCACCTTCTATTCCAGGCATGTTTAGGTATAGGGAAGGGGAACAAGAGCTATAAAACATAATTCTTGTGTATAAGAAGTTTACAGGGGCTTCCCTGGTGGCGCAGTGGTTGAGAGTCCGCCGGCTGATGCAGGGGACACGGGTCTGTGCCCCGGTCCGGGAGGATCCCACATGCTGCGGAGCGGCTGGGCCCGCAAGCCATGGCCGCTGAGCCTGCACGTCTGGAGCCTGTGCTGTGCGTCTGGAGCCTGTGCTCCACAACAGGAGAGGCCACAACAGTGAGAGGCCCGCGTACCGCAGAAAAAGAAAAAAAAGAAAAAAAAAGTTTACAGTTTAGGGGGGTTGAGGGCACTCAATGACTCAACGCGGATAAGCCTGATGCAGGTTACTAAAAGGTCACCCTTGAATAAACTCTGCTTTAGGAAAGACCAGCCTACTCTTATTCTCTTAAACTCTTTAATGTGGTGCCCAATATACCTGAATATCAATGTCAAAGGCCACTTTAGAAATGTTTCCAGGGGTGCTAACAGCCAACAAGTTAATATGATTCCTATACACTTGACACAACACACCAGAGGTCTTGAATTCGGTGAGCATATTGGCCTCCTTTAAGAAAAATCACCAGGGCTTCCCTGATGGCGCAGTGGTTGAACGTCCGCCTGCCGATGCAGGGGGCAGGGGTTCGTGCCCCGGTCCGGGAAGATCCCACATGCCGCGGAGCGGCTTGGCCCGTGAGTCATGGCCGCTGAGCCTGCGCGTCCGGAGCCTGTGTTCCGCAACGGGAGAGGCCAGCATACCGCAAAAAAAAAAAAAAAAAAAAAAAAAAAAAAGAAAAATCACCAGTTAAACTTCGAATGCTAAGTGCTAAGAGAATGAAGTAAGTAATAAGTGATATTCAGCTTCAGAGGCGGAAGAGAAAAGGCGTCTCACCTTGAGTAGAACATTTTGTTGGATTCTCCAAAGTGGCAAACAATAGGGAGAACACTAAATAACTAAGACTGAATAAGTTGAGAAATAAGATGAAAGCCTAAGATGGAGGTCAAAATGTCCCCTAAATTTAAGGATACATTTAGGCTGAAAGGGAAACTATTGAAAAAGATGTAGAAAATGCTAAATATTTCACAAAAAATTTATTAGAACAAAAAATGTATTAGAATAAACCAACTTAGCAAAGTTTGTTTGCAGAATACGAAATCAACATACACACATCACTTGCATTTCTGTACATTAACAATGAACAATCTGAAAAAGAAATTAGGAGAACAATTCCATTTACAATACCATCTAAAAGGATAAAATACTTAGGAATAAGCTTAACCAAAGACATGAAACACTTGTACACTGAAAACTACAGCAGTATTGAAAGAAATTAAGGAAGACATAAATAAATGGAAAGACATCCCACGTTCATGAACTATTGTTAAAATGTCCATGTTACACAAAGCTATCTGCAGATTTAATGCAATGCCTATCAAAATCCCCAATTTTTGCAGAAATAGAAGAAACGACTCCAAAATTGATATGTAACCACAAAGGACCCTCAATAACGAAAGCAAACTTGAAGACCCCACACCTTCTTTTGAAATGAAGTTTTCTTGTTATTGTGGGTTAAAAATCCAAAGTCCTAAGTGTCCATAAATTATCCTCCTAAATTTATATTTTGGTTCATTCTCAGTGACAGGGCTTTCAGTGCCTGAGTGGCATTGAGGGCCCCTTCAATATCTGTAGCTTGGACTCCTGTCACTGACATGGTGTGGGTATCTCACAGCCTTGGCTGTTTTACCAGTTTATCAAGTCCCAGATGAACCATGCTCAGAAGGGCCCCACGCTTGCTTGGTTTCATGCTCTGATATTGCTGTCTTAATATTCTTAATGATTTTATCTTTGAACTTACGTTCTGTAAGTAAAGTTTATGGGACAATAAAATATATGCATGAGCAGAGGAGACACGTGCAATATGTGCGTCTGCCACCATTCCTGCTGCCCCATTCACATCTAGTTTTCACCCTGCTTATGGTGTGCTTTCCATGACATGCTTATTTGGTACCCATTTGGAGTCTTACTGTGTTCCAACCAGAATTCTGTGCTACTGGTCACATCCAAGACTAAGTGAAGGTGTTAACAGCTCCGGAGGCCATGCTTTCCATTTGAATCTGAACTTACTTCTAACACAGAAAGAAAGCGTTGTTTTTTAAGAAGCAAGAATGTCTAAGGAATCTTACCATATCCTTTCTTACTCGTGTTACTTCCCAATATTAGCCAAACATTCTGCTGAAAAAGATGACATGTATGAAAAAGAGAAGAGAGAACAACCCACAGAACCCATTTAGGGCTCATCCTAATCTAGTATGATGTCATCTTATCTCGATTCTATCTGAAAAAAGAATTTACTTGGGCACATTCACAGGTTCCAGGTGAACATGAATTTGGGGAGGACACTATGCACCCCAGTGCAAATACTTTCAACAAGACTTTTTCTTTGCAGTTTGAACAAGAGGCACTATATTTTCATTTTGCACTGGAGCCCACACATTATGTCACTTGTTACTGTTAGAGCCCATGTTGGAAAATGGGGCTTCATGACATAGCCAAGTGAGTCTGTCAACTGAATTCTAGAATTATCCAGACTTACCCACTTTGTTGCAGCAAGTTGGTTCCAGGCGAACCCAGGTGAGAGGGGCATGTCCACAGTGGAGCAGAGAACTTTTGTCTCTCTATCACCAGACTCATTCCCAAGATGAAGGAAAGAAGAGCTTAGCAAAGCATGGCCAGTTATTCTTCCCAACTTTGCCCGTCAGGTAGGTCACCTCACTAGCCAGTGTCAGTGAACATAAGAGCAGGGAGGTTAAAAGTTATACTAATCAAATTCCCTTCACATGCTGGTACCCGTAGGAACAAGAAGGGAAACTGTCACTAATGCTCCCCTGTTTTTTTCAATCTCTTAACCCACTCAACTATGCTTTTAAGCCTATAATTAATGGAATATGGCTCTCCCTTCAGGAAAAAGAATAGACCTTTATCAGGACAGTCCTGCTCACACTTTTATGGGGCTACTCATTTGAGTGGCCTCCAGGAACTGCTGGTGGATGCCTTAGAGTTTCAACCCAGAAGTCTCTGATATGGGTGAGAAATTGCATTAATTCAAATGAACTCCAAGGCTACTCATATCCAATGATCAGAAACAACTTTTTGTTCTACCAGCCACCCACAACACAGCTAACCATAGACAGTTGATGAGGTCAAATGACAAACTAAGATTAAATACATAAAAGCATCCAGTAATACAATTCAGAAATCATAGAAATGTTGCAAATTTGTAAGTACACCTTTGCCAGTATCAAATTCTTCACAGAGAAATTAAAAGGGCACACATTACATGCTCTTATGAATTAAGGTTCCAAAGTATTAAATCCCAATTTTGAAATCAAGTTTCCTTGTTACTGTGGGTTAAAAATCCAAAGTCCTAAACGTCCATAAACAATCCTCCCAAATGTACATTTGGTTCATTCTCAGTGACAGGGCTTTCATTGCCTGAATGGGACTGAGGGCTCCTACAGTATCTGTAGCTTGGACTTCTGTCACTGACATGGGTGTGGGTCTCTCAGGGCCTTGGCTGATTTATCAGTTTATCAACCCTCTCATGAACCATGCTTTTAAAGAGTCTAAAGAGTTGCTAAGATACAATTTGATTTTACAGCACTAGCCCCCAAATTTAAAAACAATCTCAAAAGCAAGCCAATCCCCCACTCCTAGAAGAGTGAAACTAGGCACATTTTTGTTCCCGGAATCCAGTAAAGACTTTGACCAAAGAACATAGCAGAAACTCAATGGCATTTGAGAGAAAGATAAAGTCTCTTTGGTTTTAGCCTCACTAGAATGTCCATTAGTCTATGCCATTTAACTGAAATTTCTGACCTGTGAACTTCGAACCAGGAGGAATCTTTTAGCTTGACCTTGATTTGTCACTATGAATTTGCCATGTGCAGTGCACAGCCCTGAGCATCTGTCACACATGGACTCTTGAGTTATCCTTCCTCTTTGATGACCTTGTGGTTCATACTGCAGTACTGAACTGTTTATGGGTTCTGTCGAGTAACATTACACCTCCAGGTCTGAGGCATAGATTTGACAGTCCTATGCCACCATGGTCATTTTCACTGCCTCCTGCTATGGAACTACATAGACCAAAGGCGGCTGCCTTTAGGAGAACATTTCTTTCTCCAATATAATTGACAAATCCAGTGTCAGCTTGGGTCCACATGTAAAGGGAGTCACTTGAGCCTACGGTAGACCATATGTGTCAATGCCGACAAGTTCTATAAGACATGTTTTCCTTACAATTGAGTCTTTGTCTCAGTCAAGCCTGCTTGGGAAAAACTGTACCTGAAGAGTAAGGCAAGGTGGACGGCTGCCTGAGACTTTCCTGCCCTGTAAACTCCAGCACACTCTCAAGTCAAGTGCCAGGTAAAGGTCTCTGTATACTAAAGACCCTCCAGGTGCCTTATTCATTCCGCTCCAGGTATTGCTCAGTCACCTGCAACTCCCTAATGCCCCTTTTCTTTATGCCAGGCCTTTACTTAAGTGGCTCGAAAGAGACAGCCACTCTCCCACACCATAAGCTGCAGCCATTAGCCAAAATCAAAGTATCTTATGGCTGGTGTAGTGGGTTGGATGGTGGCCCCCAAAAGGATATATCCATGTCCTAATCCTTGACGGTTACCTCATTTGAAAAAAAAAGGTTTTGCAAATATCATTAAGGATCTTGAGATGGGATTTCCATCCTATGTTAGCTGGATGGGTCCTAAATACAATGACAATTGTCCTTAATATACAAGAAGGGCAGAGGGATATTTGAGACACACAAAAGAGAAGATACAGACACAGAAAGGGGGTGATGTGAAGACACAGACCAAAACTGAGTGACGTGGCCTCAAACCAAGGAAGCTGGCAACCACCAGAAGCTGAAAGAGGCAAGGGATAGAATCTTCCCTAGAGCATCAGTAGGGAGAGCAGCCTTGCTGACACCTTGACAGCACACTTCTGGCCTCTACAACTGTGAGATCGTAAATTTCTATTGTGTTCAGCCTCCAAGTTTATTAGTCTCCCAGCAAGCACGGCACATTTATACAGCATGCATTAAACGTTTTCTAAGCTTCAGCAGTTTACTGCACAAACCTAAATATTTTCAAACAGTCAAAGGCCTCAGCATCCCACCATACATTAAAGACCAAGGCAGTAGACTACCTTCCTTGGCAGTAACAAAAGATTTTCCACATGGACATTTTCCTCTCCAAAATGTCAGCTCCTTTCTTTTGATTTCTCAGTGTTCCCAGGTAATGCACCAAGTGTTAGGGACTTCTAATTACCTTCCAGCAAGTACAGTGCCTTAATTCCATTTGGTTTGGAATAAATTAGGAAATAAGATAAAAGAGAAAAGATGGAGGGCCGAATATTCCTGTTACTGTTGATAACCCTGGCTTGAGAATCCAGTTGGAATGAAATGATCACATAACTGAACCCCAGAATGGGGCAGATTTACTAACTAGTAATACACAGAATGAGAGAAACAGAAGACACTCACTCACACTCTCAAGGGAGAGAACAGAATTAGTCAAGGCAAGCATGCTCACTTAATTCTTTTCAAGCTTTCTGTATAAGTCACTTGATCACCCTGGGGCAGAGTCAGTAAAGAAGCAGCGCTGATAGGACCCTACGAGCTCTCTTGACAGGACTGAAACATCAGGAGCAGGAAAGGAACATTCCCTCACTCCCCACCACCACCACCCCCAGCAGTAAAAATATGATCATCCACATTGACAATGTAAAAGAAATCAGAAACTACGCTAACTCTGATTCACTCTTAGTATACCAACAGCTAATCGGGAGCCTTGTGAAAAACCATCTTGATTAGTTGCTAATAAAACTCTTTAGGGGCCTGGGGGAAGATGGCGGAAGAGTAAGACGCGGAGATCACCTTCCTCCCCACAGAGACACCAGAAATTCATCTACACGTGGAACAACTCCTACAGAACACCTACTGAACGCTGGCAGAAGACCTCAGACCTCCCAAAACGCAAGAAACTCCCCACGTACCTGGGTAGGGCAAAAGGAAAAAGAATAAACAGAGACAAAAGGATAGGGACGGGACCTGCGCCAGTGGGAGGGAGCTGGGAGGCAGGAAAGGTTTCCACACACTAGGAAGCCCCTTCGAGGGCGGAGACTGCAGGTGGCGGAGGGGGAAAGCTTGAGAGTAGCGGAGGAGAGCACAGCAACAGGGGAGCGGGGGGCAAAGCAGAGAGATTCCCGCACAGAGGATTGGTGCCGACCGGCACTCACCAGCCGGAGAGGCTTGTCTGCTCGGCCGCCTGGGAGGGCGCGGCTGGGAGCTGAGGCTCGGGTTTTGGGTTTCGGTCGGGAGCGCGCAGGGAGAGGACTGGGGTTGGCGGCCTGAACACAGCCTGAAGGGGTTAATGCACCACAGCTGGCCGGGAGGGAGTCCTGGAAAAAGTCTGGACCTGCCAAAGAGGCAAGAGACTTTTTCTTCCTTCTTTGTTTCCTGGTGCGCGAGGAGAGGGGATTAAGAGCGCTGCTTAAAGGAGCTCCAGAGAAGGGCGCGAGCCGCGGCTAAAAGCGCGGGCGTGGGACGCTAGGGCTGCTGCTGCCACCGCCAAGAGGCCTGTGTGCGAGCGCAGGCCACTGTCCATGCCCCCTTTCCGGGGAGCCTGTGCAACCTGCCACTGCCGGGGTCCCGGGATCCAGGGACAGCTTCCCCGGGAGAGTGCACGGCGCGCCTCGGGCTGGTGCAACGTCACGCCAGCTTCTGCTGCCGCAGGCTCACCCCGCACTCCGTACCCCTCCCTCCCCCCGGCCTGAGTGAGTCAGAGTCCCCAAAGCAGCTGTTCGTTTAACCCCGTCCTGTCTGAGCGAAGAACAGACGCCCTCCAGCGACCTACATGCAGAGGCGGGGCCAAATCCAAAGCTGAGACCCGGGAGCTGTGAGAACAAAGAAGAGAAAGGAAAATCCCTCCCAGCAGCCTCAGAAGCAGTGGATTAAAGTTCCACAATCAACTTGTACCCTGCATCTGTGTAATACATGGATAGACAAGGAATCATCCCAACTTGAGGAGGTGGACTTTGAGAGCAAGATTTATGATTTTTTCCCCGACTTTGAGAGCAAGATTTATGATTTTTTCCCCCTTTCCTCTTTTTGAACAACACAATAAGTGAAATTAAAAATACTCTAGATTGGATCAATAGCAGAATAACTGAGGCAGAAGAACAGATAAGTGACCTGGAAGATAAAATAGTGGAAATAACTACTGCAGAGCAGAATAAAGAAAAAAGAATGAAAAGAACTGAGGACAGTCTCAGAGACCACTGGGACAACATTAAATGCACCAACATTCGAAGTATAGGGGTTCCAGAAGAAGAAGAGAAAAACAAAGGGACTGAGAAAATATTTGAAGAGATTATAGTTGAAAACTTCCCTAATATGGGAAAGGAAATAGTTAATCAAGTCCAGGAAGCACAGAGCGTCCCATACAGGAAAAATCCAAGGAGAAACACGTCAAGACACATATTAGTCAAACTGTCAAAAATTAAATACAAAGAAAACATATTAAAAGCAGCAAGTGAAAAACAACAAATGACACACAAGGGAATCCCCATAAGGTTAACAGCTGATCTTTCAGCAGAAACTCTGCAAGCAAGAAGGGACTGGCAGGACATTTTTAAAGTGATGAAGGAGAAAAACCTGCAACCAAGATTACTCTACCCAGCAAGGATCTCATTCAGATTTGATGGAGAAATTAAAACCTTTACAGACAAGCAAAAGCTGAGAGGGTTCAGCTCCACCAAACCAGCTTTACAACAAATGCTAAAGGAATTTCTCTAGGCAAGAAACACAAGAGAAGGAAAAGACCTACAATAACGAACCCAAAACAATTAAGAAAATGGGAATAGGAACACACATATCGATAATTACCTTAAATGTAAATGGACTAAATGCTCCCACCAAAAGACACAGATTGGCTGAATGGATACAAAAACAAGACCCATATATATGCTGTCGACAAGAGACCCACTTCAGACCTAGAGACACATACAGAGTGAAAGTAAGGGGATGGAAAAAGATATTCCATGCAAATGGAAACCAAAAGAAAGCTGGAGTAGCAGTTCTCATATCAGTCAAAATAGACTTTAAAATAAAGACTATTAGAAGAGACAAAGAAGGACACTACCTAATGATCAAGGGATCGATCCAAGAAGAAGATATAACAATTGTAAATATTTAGGCACCCAACATAGGAGCACCTCAATACCTAAGGCAAATACTAACAGCCATAAAAGGGGAAATCGACAGTAGCACATTCGTAGTAGGGAACTTTAACACCCCACTTTCACCAATGGACAGATCATCCAAAATGAAAATAAATAAGGAAACACAAGCTTTAAATGATACATTAAACAAGATGGACTTAACTGATATTTATAGGACATTCCATCCAAAAACAAAAGAATACACATTTTTCTCAAGTGCTCATGGAACATTCTCCAGGATAGATCATATCTTGGGTCACAAATCAAGCCTTGGTAAATTTAATAAAATTGAAATTGTATCAAGTATCTTTTCCGACCACAATGCTATGAGACTAGATATCAATTACAGGAAAAGATCTGTAAAAAATACAAACACATGGAGGCTAAACAATACACTACTTAATAACGAAGTGATCACTGAAGAAATCAAAGAGGAAATCAAAAAATACCTAGAAACAAATGACAATGGAGACACGACAACCCAATACCTAGGAGAGGCAGCAAAAGCAGTTCTAAGAGGGAAGTTTATAGCAATACAATCCTACCTTAAGAAACAGGAAATATGTCGAATAAACAACCTAAACTTGCACCTAAAGCAATTAGAGAAAGAAGAACAAAAAAACCCCAAAGTTAGCAGAAGGAAAGAAATCATAAAAATCAGATCAGAAATAAATGAAAAAGAAATGAAGGGAACGATAGCAAAGATCAATAAAACTAAAAGCTGGTTCTTTGAGAAGATAAACAAAATTGACAAACCATTAGCCAGACTCATCAAGAAAAAAAGGGAGAAGACTCAAATCAATAGAATTAGAAATGAAAAAGGAAAAGTAACAACTGACACTGCAGAAATACAAAAGATCAGGAGAGATTACTACAAGCAACTCTATGCCAATAAAATGGACAACCTGGAAGAAATGGACAAATTCTTAGAAATGCACAACCTGCCAAGACTGAATCAGGAAGAAATAGAAAATATGAACAGACCAATCACAAGCACTGAAATTGAAACTGTGATTAAAAATCTTCCAACAAACAAAAACCCAGGACCAGATGGCTTCACAGGTGAATTCTATCAAACATTTAGAGAAAAGCTAACACCTATCCTTCTCAAACTCTTCCAAAATATAGCAGAAGGAGGAACATTCCCAAACTCATTCTACAAGGCCACCATCACCCTGATACCAAAACCAGACAAGGATGTCACAAAGAAAGAAAACTACAGGCCAATATCACTGATGAACATAGATGCAAAAATCCTCAACAAAATACTAGCAAACAGAATCCAACAGCACATTAAAAGGATCATACACCGTGATCAAGTGGGGTTTATTCCAGGAATGCAAGCATTCTTCAATATACGCAAGTCAATCAACGTGATACACCACATTAACAAATTGAAGGAGAAAAACCATATGATCATCTCAATCGATGCAGAGAAAGCTTTTGACAAAACTCAACACCCATTTATGATAAAAAACCTGCAGAAAGTAGGCATAGAGGGAACTTTCCTCAACATAATAAAGGCCATATATGACAAACCCACAGCCAACATCATCCTCAATGGTGAAAAACTGAAAGCGTTTCCAATAAGATCAGGAACAAAACAAGGTTGCCCACTCTCACCACTCTTATTCAACATAGTTTTGGAAGTTTTAGCCACAGTAATCAGAGAAGAAAAGGAAATAAAAGGAATCCAAATCGGAAAAGAAGAAGTAAAGCTGTTACTGTTTGCAGATGACATGATACTATAAATAGAGAATCCTAAAGATGCTACCAGAAAACTACTAGAGCTAATCAATGAATTTGGTAAAGTAGCAGGATACAAAATTAATGCACAGAACTCTCTGGCATTCCTATACACTAATGATGAAAACTCTGAAAGTGAAATCAAGAAAACACTCCCATTTACCACTGCAACAAAAAGAATAAAATTTCTAGGAATAAACCTACCTAAGGAGACAAAAGACCTGTATGCAAAAAATTATAAGACACCGATGAAAGAAATTAAAGATGATACAAATAGATGGAGAGATATACCATGTTCTTGGATGGGAAGAATCAACATTGTGAAAATGACTCTACTACCCAAAGCAATCTACAGATTCAATGCAATACCTATCAAACTACCACTGGCATTTTTCACAGAACTAGAGCAAAAAATATCACAATTTGTATGGAAACACAAAAGACCCTGAACAGCCAAAGCAATCTTGAGAACGTAAAATGGAGCTGGAGGAATCAGGCTCCCTGACTTCAGACTATACTACAAAGCTACAGTAATCAAGACAGTATGGTACTGGAACAAAAAACAGAAATATAGATCAATGGAACAGGATAGAAAGCCCAGAGATAAACCCATGCACATATGGTCCCCTTATCTTTGATAAAGGAGGCAGGAATGTACAGTGGAGAAAGGACAGTCTCTTCAATAAGTGGTGCTGGGAAAACTGGACAGGGACATGTAAAAGTATGAGATTCGATCACTCCCTAACACCATACACAAAAATAAGCTCAAAATGGATTAAAGACCTAAATGTAAGGCCAGAGCCTATCAAACTCTTAGAGGAAAACATAGGCAGAACACTCCATGACATAAATCACAGCAAGATCCTTTTTGACCCACCTCCTAGAGAAATGGAAATAAAAACAAAAATAAACAAATGGGACCTAATGAAACTTCAAAGCTTTTGCACAGCAAAGGAAACCATAAACAAGACCAAAAGACAACCCTCAGAATGGGAGAAAATATTTGCAAATGGAGCAACGGACAAAGGATTAATCTCCAAAACTTATAAGCAGCCCATGCAGCTCAATAAGAAAAAAACAAACAACCCAATCCAAAAGTGGGCAGAAGACCTAAATAGATGTTTCTCCAAAGAAGATATATAGACTGCCAACAAACACATGAAAGAATGCTCAACATCATTAATCATTAGAGAAATGCAACTCAAAACAACAATGAGATATCATCTCACACCAGTCAGAATGGCCATCATCAAAAAATCTAGAAACAATAAATGCTGGAGAGGGTGTGGGGAAAAGGGAACACTCTTGCACTGCTGGTGGGAATGTGAATTGGTACAGCCACTATGGAGAACAGTATGGAGGTTCCTTAAAAAACTACAAATAGAACTACCATATGATCCAGCAATCCCACTACTGGGCATATACCCTGAGGAAACCATAATTCAAAAAGAGTCATGTACCAAAATGTTCATTGCAGCTCTATTTACAATAGCCCAGAGATGGAAACAACCTAAGTGTCCATCATCAGATGAATGGATAAAGAAGATGTGGCACATATATACAATGGAATATTACTCAACCATAAAAAGAAATGAAATTGAGTTATTTGTAGTGAGGTGGATGGACCTAGAGTCTGTCATACATAGTGAAGTAAGTCAGAAAGAGAAAGACAAATACCGTATGCTAACACATATATATGGAATTTAAGGAAAAAAATGTCATGAAGAACCTAGGGGTAAGACAGGAATAAAGACACAGACCTGGGGCTTCCCTGGTGGCACAGTGGTTGAGAGTCTGCCTGCCGATGCAGGGGACACGGGTTCGTGCCCCGGTCTAGGAAGATCCCACATGCCGCGGAGTGGCTGGGCCTGTGAGCCATGGCCTCTGAGCCTGCACGTCCGGAGCCTGTGCTCCACAACGGGAGAGGCCACAATAGTGAGAGGCCCGTGTACCAAAAAAAAAAAAAAGACACAGACCTACTAGAGAATGGACTTGAGGATATGGGGAGGGGGAAGGGTAAGCTGTGATACACAACCAAATATAAGGTCGCTAGCTAGTGGGAAGCAGCCGCATAGCACAGGGAGATCAGATCGGTGCTTTGTGACCGCCTGGAGGGGTGGGATAGGGAGGGTGGGAGGGAGGGAGACGCAAGAGGGAAGAGATATGGGAACATATGTATATGTATAGCTGATTCACTTTGTTATAAAACAGAAACTAACACACCATTGTAAAGCAATTATACTCCAATTAATATGTAAAAAAAATGTCATGAAGAACCTAGGGGTAAGACAGGAATAAAGACACAGACCTACTCGAGAATGGACTTGAGGATATGGGGAAGGGGAAGGGGAAGCTGTGACAAAGTGAGAAAGTGGCATGGACATATATACACTACCAAACATAAAATAGATAGCTAGTGGGAAGCAGCCACATGGCACAGGGAGATCAGCTCGGCGCTTTGTGACCACCTAGAGGGGTGGGATAGGGAGGGTGGGAGGGAGGGAGATGCAAGAGGGAAGAGATATGGGAACATATGTATATGTATGACTGATTCGCTTTGTTATAAATCAGAGACTAACACACCATTGTAAAGCAATTATATTCCAATAAAGATGTAAAAATAAAAAATATAAATGGTTTAAAAAAGCAAGTAAATATCTATGTATTGCTAGAAAAGAGATAATTTAATGATGAGCTTTCTTTATTAGTCATATTTTATACTGTTAGAAGAATGAGACTGTCAACTGAATTCTGTCCCCCCAAAATTCATACATTCAAGCTCTAACAAAGTGATGGTATTTGGAGATGGGGCCTTTGGCAGGTAATTAGATTAAATGATGTCATGAGGATTAGGCTCTATTAGTGCCCCTATAAGAAGAAACCAGAGAATGTTTTCTGTCTCTCTCCAACATGTGAGGACACAGTGAAAAGACAGTTGTCTGCAAGCCAGCAAGAGAGCCCTCACCAGGCACTGAATTGGCCAGCACCATGATCTTAGACTTCCAAGCCTCTAGAACTGTGAGTTGTTAAAGTCACTAAGCCTATAGTATTATGTTATGGCACCTTGAGCTATAAGAGTACTAAATGGAAGAGACATGGAGGAACCCTAAACGCATATTGCTAAATGAAAGATGCCAAACTGAAATGGATACATACTGTATGATTTCAGCTATATGACATCCTGGAAAACGTAGGGCTCTTAACCTATTCTGTATGATACTGTAATGGTCAATGCTTGTCATACATTCGTCAAAACCCATAGGATATACAACAGAGTAAACTGTAATGTAAACTATGGATATTAGTTAATAATAATGTATGAACATTGGCTCATCAATTGTAAAAAAATGCCCCACACTAATGCAAGACGTTAATAATATGGGAAACTGTGGTTTGGGGAATAGATGTGAGGGGGTGTATGGGAACTCTATACCCTGCTCAAAAATTCTCTTTAAACTTAAAACTACTGTAAATATAGTCTACCAATTTATTTAAACAAAATAAATCTAAGTTGCCTCATCATATTGTGAGGTTATTAACCATCTTATAGTTTTTCTATTTTCTATTTCTAAAGACCTACTTCTTTAATGTTCATTTCTATCTTCTTTTATCCTTGTAAAAAATATATCAAATGTTTTGTATTATTTCACCTCCCAGCCTATTATCTTTTTAGTTATATGTCTTTCACAAACATTCATTAGAAACTACATTAGATATCCTTGACTTATTACACTCTATGCCCATTACTATTTTCACCACCTCCCTCGTAATGCTTGAACCTTGGCTATGACCCATTGTCACCTCTGGACAAATAGTTTCTGCTCTATTTTCTGTCTTCTGTCCTTCTGGGCCACTTCTGTCTACCATCATTACCCAAAGAACTGACTTTACAGATTCTATATGCCAGTGTGTAAGACTTGCAGTGTTTTAAGAAGTATCCCAACTTCGTGATGATGATTTGGGATCATTACTAAAGCATTCGGGATCATACATATTCTTTTAAGGTAGTTTTACAGGACAACGCACATTGGTATTTTTCTCCTATTAACAGAGTAGGAAATTGTGGGTTGATGTGCAGTTATTTCAATTAAGAAAGCAAGATATGAACACTGCTTCTCTGCTGGGGTACTTGGCACTGCTCTTTCTCGTGCTGGGACATATTTTGCGCCTTTACAGCCTTGCATCTAGGTGTCCTGATCAGACTAATGTTTGGCTTTATTGGATACGTTGACCAGTCTGATTGATATTCTGGTACATACAGGGTACTTGGTCATGGTTGCTCACCTCTGAACCTCAGCATCATCACCTGCAAAGTGCAACTAATAGCATATCCGCTTTGTGGGGTTTTTATGGATTTGGCAAGCGTCATAGTGCCTGGCACATGCTGGAGACTCAGGTGATGCAGTAATTACTCAAATGTGCATCTCCAATGGATCCCTCCCACCTGGACAGGGTGACTTAACAGCCTTGGGGGAGTAAGAGCAGGACAAACAGCAAGGGCAGCATGGGCCAAGGGAAGGAGGTGAGAACTGACATGCAGGGGGCCCTCTTGCTGGTATCACCAGAGGGCCCATAGTGAGCCAGGATGTGGGGAGAGACTGGCCGGTCAGTAAGACCAGGCCAAGAAAGGCCGTGTGAGGGGGCTTAGCTTTTACCTTGTGGTAGAGGCCATCCAAAGGAGAAAGTGGAAGATGGGCAGGTATAGACTTCTCCCTTAGGAATTGTCCTCGGGGTCTGTTTATGTCCTGGCAGGGTGCGTTCAACGAGTTGGCCTCTCCAGCACATTCTAGAGAGCACTGGCCATGTCTGACCTTCTGGAGATACAGCCCTGACCTCCTGGCCACCTCACTGAGGAGAGGGCTCATGGGGGAATCAGCTTCACTCTGCATCTGTCCACCAGTCCTGCACCCTGGACCCAGGACCACTCACTTCCAAGAGGCACACCCAGCTGCCAGAGGAAGTGACATTTCCTGACTCATCTGGCTAAGAATGAGCAGAGTATCACTGACCATTCCAGGGGAGTAGCTGCCACAGAAGATCAGGATGCGTACAAGCCATAGAAGATCAGAAGGAACAAAGGTCAGTCCACGTGGGAGTTCACATGGGCGCCTCACAGTCCCCAACAGGCCCTCGAGTTTCCCTTCCAGCCCAACACACACTCCACCTGCCCACAGTCGCCCGTGCCACCATCACACAGCCCCACAGAGCTCCAAACATCCTCAAACACACAAACTCCCTACTTATAAGCAGATGCCTGACTGTGTGCCCAGAACCCTCCTGCTCCAATATACATGCACTACAAACCCCAATAAAATCACAGCCACGGTCTTGAATACAAAAACACACCCCCAACGGCCCCTGATAATCAAACACCTAAATCCTCATACCCCACAAAAATCCACCCAACCCCATATAACCCCTCAATGCAAACACACAAACCCTTCGACAATAGCCAAATATATTCAAACCAAACTCACATACTTCTTAATATAAGACACAACCCCCAAAATCCAAATAGAACACATACAGTCCCCACACAGCTGTCAACATCCACATATGTACAATGCCTCAGAAGCTGAGACAAACACAAAATACCATCAGAGAGACACAATGTTTCCAACCTTCTCCTAAATACTCCCCCCAGAACACATCATGACCTCACACCCCCAATACAAACATACACCCATCTCCCTCTTGAGATACTATAAACAGCCTCTGTCATATCCCCTGATTATACACACACAGCTGGCAGCCCCAATTTACACTGACAACCCCAATCTCTGCAAATTCCTCCGCATCAAAAATACACTCCCTGAACTCTTACCCTACAGGATGAGCATGTGTATAACTCCTGCACTCTGAATACACACAGATCCAACACACAAAGCATTAAAATGCACACCCCTACCTCTTCTCAAATGCCTGCACACATAGCCTCAAAACACGCAGAAGCAGCCCACCACCCAGCCACACCATGCTACACCAACCGTACACTCACAAAGGCACTCATGCCCCTTATCTCTCCCCAGATCACACATACACAGTCTCTACACAGCTTTACTATTACCCCAAACCATCCTATACCCTAAACATACATCCAAGAGTTCCCCACACAGCCCTAACCGATGATAGAGGCAGCTCTACCAGGGGCATCATGGTACCCTGAACGGGCAAATGCCACTGAGGTAAGTGCCTCCTATGTTGCTGCATTTCTTGCTGCTGTTGCAAATCATCCCTTGACCCCACCCAGGCTGACTGGGACACCCTAAACAGGAAGTGGCAGCATAGGAGTCAGGGAAGAGGAAAACTCCCATTCCAGGTGTTCCCTGTCACCATCCATTGCACCGAAACATCGGATGACCAGCATGAACAAGAAACAGAGACATGTAACTATACCATGATAGAAAGGCAAATTTTTCTAGAAAAAATTTGTCCAAGGGAAGGGGGAGAAGGGTGCTCCCCCTAACTATAAAGCCATGCTGTTACAATTCAAAGAAACGTCAGATACAGTCCAACAGGCGTGGGGCTGCATCCATGTTTGCTTGATATGAAAAAGATAATTTTTCTGAAGCCCCAAATCTCGCACATGGGCCCCGCTGCCCCATTGGCCAGGAACCCAGCAGAGGACGCTTAAGGGATATAGGGACTTCTGGGACCCTTACCGGTCTCCACCAAGGGGTGGTGCCATCACACAGCTCCATCCTTCATGAGATAACTAACAGACCTCGCTGTATTGGCAGCTCTGGAGATCGGGGGTCCCTAATGACGTAAACTCGAGACCGCCCAAGCACACGTTAGAAATTTTTGCTCAGGCGCTGCAGACTCTTCAGGAGACTGGAGTGATGGGCAGCTGTCACCTCTCCGAATCCTGTACCCTGACCTCTGCCAAGGCCTGTGCCTTAGGGACCTGGCAGATCCCTGGAGCGTGGCCCTCCTCTGGGACACTTGCCCATATACTTCTCTAATTATCCGTGGGACACACATAAACAACTTTTCTTATGGCTCTCATTGGCAACTGGAGCTCAAATTACAGTGCCTCCTGGGAACCCCTCCAATTATAAGCAAGGGCCACACTTTAGATTACAAGGCATAGTAGTCAGGGGAGTAGAAAGCATTCAACTTCCATTGAATGTCACTACTGAAACAATCTTTATTAAAAATCTTTTAGGGGTGGTAGCCCCTCTGGTCCTACCCTTTCCCGTTACAGCTATGGATGCCTTGATATACTGCAACGCCATTTGGAACAAACCCAAATTCCTGGCCTTCCTGGTGGAAGCTGAAATTGGGAGCCCATAAGACTGCCACCTAGGAGAGTAAATATCCCCCAATAACATGTATGACGGGGGCTGTGGGATTGCAGCCCATAATTCAGAATTTATGAAAAAAAGAAGTCATTAAACACACCATTTCTCCTTTTCAATTTCCCCATTTGGCTGCTATTAAAGCCTGCTATTAATCAGTGGTGCCTTATAATCAACTACTGAAATATAAATGCTGATCCCCACTCTTAAGGCTCCCATTTCCAACATTGTCCAATTCATTAAGGATATCCAAAGGGCTCCAGGGAATTACTTTGCTGTGACAATCTAGCTATTATGTTCTATTCAGTACCAGTTATTAAGGAGTCCCAGCTGCAGTCTACTTTTACTTCAGAAGGCACCCAGTATGTTTTAACCTGTCTGCCTACTGGCTATCTTAACAGCCCAGCTATTGCCCACAGTCTTTGATGGCAAGACCTGGTGTCCCCTTGCACCGTCTGGCACTATACTGATGTTCCCATCCAGAGCCCCTCAGGAGACTGGTGCACAAGGCCCTAACATGGTTGGTGACCCATCTATAACATACAGGTGGGCTATTTATTGCCCCACATAAAATTCAAGGGCTGCCCACAACTATTAAATTTCTGGGCATTAACTGATCCTCTAAAAGCCAGGAAATTCCTCTTGCAGCTAAACCTCAGCTGTTAACTATTCAGCCCCCCAACACACTATAGCAAGCCCAACACGGCTTACTTAGGTCTCTCCACACTTTGGAGGCAACAAATACCACACTTGTCCATCATTCTTAGACCCATTTATGCAGCCACGTACAAACCCTCCATAGTTTACTGGCGAAGAGCTAAACAATAAGCTTTATAGCAGGCACAACGCTCAATTAGTCAAGCTCTCCCACTGGTTCCCCCTGGCTGCTCCTTCTGGGCTGAGAATGGACTATGTGTCCCGAAGCCTTTGGACTAACACAGCTCCTCCTAGCTGCCTGTGGGCTTCTGCACCAGACGGCTGCTCTCTACACCACTACCCCCCCTCAGAACCGATTTGGGAACTGGTTCGTTGGTTTTGGTCTTGGTTTTGTGTGCACTGATGCCAGAATTTGTTTGCGTCTTTTGCGTTTTGGTGTACAAAATGGGAAGTACAAAATGGGAAATACTCCATCTACCCTGAAGGAGAGCCCTTTGGGGCCTATAGTAGATAAATGGGTGTAACATAGCCCTGAGCCTATGACTAAGAAAGACATGGTATACTACTGTAATAGGGTGCGGACCCAAAATATAGGATCAGAAGGGCGGTAGCCCCTAAATGGCTCACTCAATTTTTATAGGATCTCGCTAAAGCTAGAAGTGTTTTGCAAAACAGCAAGCTGCACCGGCAGTTCTTCCAACTGCCCACCCTCCCCCCATGCCGCCATCATATTCACCACCTCCTGTTTCCCCTACCCACGGGGATCAAATAGAAGTTTCTGTGTTAACCTCCAGAGCACAGGAGCCTGATTTAGTATCACCATCTAAGACTCCACAGGCCACCCAATTTGGACCGGGAGCCACATCCACGGCAGGGCAAGTTCCCTTGTGTGGACATCCTATAAGAGGCCAGGGGACTCCCTTGGACTTGAGGCGTCCGATTCTAATTGCCCCACAGGAGCCCCAGGGAACTTTGACAGTGGGGAACGAGTTGATTGACTCTCCAATAGATACCACTCCCCAAACCCTCCCTGTTTATCTTAAGAGGCTTGTAAATATTAAACAAAGGGGAAACAAAGTCATCCTAGGAAAAACTTGCCTGTATCTTTGAGATGCAAATGTCCTTTCTGGTCTTCTCAGGAACTTTCATCTCTGCCATCTTTTTAAAATGCACCTTTTTGAAAGACGGTAAAGTAATTTAGAAACTGACTTATCAAGGATAAATAAAAAAACCTAAGTGTCTTTTCTGTAAAAATTCAGCCATCTAGACAAGTGAGTTTGATTTGTTCCATCTGCCAGAAACCTAATTTGAATCCAACCTCTTTTTGTAAACTGATGGGCTTCACATGGCTGTACCTGACTCAGTGCTGAAATTCTGAAATGACAACCATGACGTCTCTGTAGGTTTGTGTCCTTGTATGTGTTTTTGTCTTTGGATAACATTGCTGAGGTTGATTTGTGGATGAGCTCTATTTAATTGGCTTAAAGAAAAGTATGCACTTACACACCAAACTATTCTAAATACAAGAGAAACTGAGCTAAATGACCTTCAGGTTCATGTGAATTGGGAAATATTCAGTATTAATTAAGACCTGGTATTAACGTTCATTTGTTGATCTAATTAATATAGACATACTGTCAGAGTCATCAACATTAAGTATAATACTTTTAGTGTGCCTAGCTTTAATATAAGCTAAATAAAATCTTGTTATATTTGTTGCAAATTTGTCAGCAAGGAAATAACTTGATGTGAAGAAACTTTTAAGGAAAGAAAATGCAAATGAGATAAGAGCTTTAGGTGAACTTTTAAAGATACTTATCTTTTAGGAAGATCTATCTAAAATTAATCTCTCCAGATATTTGACCACTTGAAAGTCAGAATTGTGCTAAAGTAAGTGACAGAACGTTTATGGAAAGTGGACTCTGAAAAAAAGAGTTCTGTATGTGGTCAGGACTAAGTTTAAAATAAGTTTAATTGAGTAAATACATTTTAAAAGTAAGCTGGTGCACAACTTGAATTTCGCTTTTCTCTCTGTTAAGAAGACAAGGTTTCTTAAGATTTTGGACTGCCTTTGATACCAGATTTTAAGTTTTTCTGCCTTTTAAGAGATCTGTTCTGTACTTGCCTTTGAAATCTTTTATTGTTACTTTGGCTAAGTGAATAACTATTGTTTCACAGTGACATGTGACCCTATCTGACTGTTTTAAACTCTTTTCTTATTTTTTTGACAAAACTTCCCAAATCAAATTATAATGAAGTTCCTTTGACCTCTAGCTAACTTTGGGGTGCTTCAAAGGGCCCTTGAAACACCCCAAAGAGAGATATTAACTAATTAGGTTGAATTACACGGGAAGTGTTGTCAAATAAGCAATAAATCTTCTTAGGTTATATTGTATGCCAAATGACACACGTATTCTACAGATTATATGGAGTTCCTAAAATTTGGTATGTCCTGGTAAAATGTTACCAGTCAGAATTCTCTTTATTATCTGAAAGTGTTGCATGTCACCGCAGTAACCACGTTACTTTGTCAATTGCACTGTCATCAGATTTAAACGTGCCTTCTTAAGTCTTTCGCCATTGTACACAGTTATGGTTTCACTCTGATGCCTTTGCAAAAATGCTTCCTCTTCAAGAAGATTTATAGAAAGGACCTTTGGATAAATACAAGTTTCTGATTTTCAAACCATAAAGGTGAACTGGGTAAGAACTTGAAGAATTCTAATGGGAAACCTGATGGCTTCATAAAGCTGTTAACAAAAATGATTAGTTGCACATGCCCGGGTAAAAGGGTTATAATTACGGTTATAATTTTGGTTATAATTTTTATGGTTTCTATCTGAAAAATGACTGTTTTAAATCTGTGTTTTCCAGGTGTAAGCAAAACGCTCTCCTTAAACTAATTATGACTTAAAGTAATTTGTTAAATTATACCCTTGTAAGCAGAATTGACACGTTTATCTTTTTCTCTCTACATGGGTGGTCCTGCCAGTAGCATATGCTTGTCTCGAAGATTAAGCCATGCATGTCTAAGTCCGCACCGCTGGTACACTGAAACAGCGGATGGCTCACTAAATCAGTTATGGTACCTCTGGTCGCTCGCTATTGCAATTGGATTACAAGTAGTTATACTGATCATTGTTCTTTGTTTCCAGATTGTTTGCTCTTTGTGTCTCCCTGCTGTACTGTGTCTTTGTTAACGGTACTAGCTGCATTACTTATATCCTGTCTACTTTATAAGATTGGTGTCTCTTCCAGTCTCTTACCCAGTATGTAACCAGGCCTCCAACAATACTTCAATGGCTAAACATCTTGAGGAAATAGACCACATTTATAACATGAAATAATTGTAATAGTGTGATTCTAGGTACAAGAGAAAGCAACAAGGGAAAATGTCTCCTGGATCATAATTAGATAGAGGATCCAGAAGATCTTTAATTATCAATAGGGCCTAATCCAAAAACTAGCACCTGGAGTGGCATATCAAGAATTCTCCCCTGACCTGGGATGAGCCTCCCAGCATCGTGGGACAAAATTTGATCCTGAAATGTCGCCCAAATATTGGTCAAAATCCTGACCAAGGGCTTCCCCGGTGGCGCAGTGGTTGAGAGACCGCCTGCCGATGCAGCGGACACGGTTTCGTGCCCCGGTCCGGGAGGATCCCGCATGCTGTGGAGTGGCTTGGCCCGTGAGCCATGGCTGCTGGGCCTGCGCGTCCGGAGCCTGTGCTCCGCGGCGGGGGAGGCCGCAGCAGTGAGAGGCCCGCGTACAGCAAAAAAAAAAAAAAAAAAAAAAAAAAATCCTGACCAAGAGGAGAGGATCTGAGAAATGGAATATTTCCTCACACATCAGTCATTAGCGACTACAGCCCCCCAACGTGAGCCGGTGAGCCCTGACGAAACTCAGGATATGAGAATATAGGATACAGGCCCCGGATAGCTGAGGTACATATCAAATGAATGATTTCAGTGAGCCCAGATTCTTGCATCTTCCCGTCCATAGAAAAGTGCTGAATTCCTTAACTTGAGATGCTGCCTCCCAGGCTTGAAGCCCTCAAAATTCCCATCAAAGCGATCATAACTCTCAACTTTTAGGCTGAGAATACTTTTTTAAGGCTACAGGTGTAAAGGAGACACTTTCCAGAGAGGAACAAAATAAACAAAAACCCAACGTTTGGAACATTGGCACCAATGGTGGACACTCCCGGAAAGATCCATCTGACGAAGCAATTAGAAGGGCCGTCACCCCCTTTTATCCACAAGACTGTGGGATGGACATTGACAGTAGGGAATTGTAACAGGGAAGAGCCAAATCTGACTACACATTGGATCTGTTCCTTTTACTTTAACCTTTGCCTTCCGCTGCTTTTGTTCACTAAAAGGATACTGTCTGTACCTGTACATAATGGCCTGCCTCGGGGAACCCTGTCGCTCTGTCTGAATGTTAAACCAAAGTGCCTTTGTTCAGGGAAACATATGGACTCCTTCCACCTGTGGATGGCTACAATTAAGAAGAAATTAACACATCTCCTCCCCGAGGCTGGACATTCGAGGGGCTATTCACAAAACCTATGGCCTTCTTACTTTACCTCCTCATCTCCTCCCCATCTCTGTATTATAAAAGAAACGGGCACCCAAACCCCGATAAGATGGTTATTTTGAGACTTTACTCTGCCATCTTGTCGGTCTGCTCGCTTTCCGAATAAAGTCATATTCCTTGCCTCAACACCTCATCTCCGATTTATGGCCTGTCGTGAGGCAAGCAGAGCAAGCTTGGACTTGGTAACATCTTTACTCAGGACACGGTATCACAAAATGGGACACTGTTTTCTGTTTGTCTGTTTTGTTTTTGTTTTGGGCCGCGCCATGTGGCTCGTGGGATCTTAGTTCCTCGACCAGAGATCCAACCCGCGCTCCCTGCAGTGGAAGCTCGGAGTCCTAACCAATGGACTACCAGGGAATTCCCATGGGACACTGTTACCTTGCAGTCATGGCCCTCACCTTTGTGAAACAGAGGTAGTAGTGTAGCAGGATTGAGAACGGTGTAACGTTTAAAGATTAGGTGGTGAAAGCAGGATTTCACAGGAAGTTAATCTAGTGATACTTGCAGAGAAATGTTGTCAATTTAGCGTTAAGAAGACTGTGGACAATGTGAGGAGTTTGCAAATAAACTTCATTTTCTAGAGTCAAATCTGCCAAGGCTGCCACTAAATTTGCAGTTGTGGCTATAACCTTAAGACAACCGAGACGGGCAAAAGCAACTGAATCAAGCTGTATGCTATAACAGGCAATAGGTCCATGTTTACTACCATGCTCACACAGTTCTGCGCGGCCTGATTATGCCTTTCATGCACAAATAAAGTAAAAGCTTCTGAATAACCTAAAGTTAATCTATTTTTTTTTTTTTTTTTTTTTTTTTGCGGTATGCGGGCCTCTCACTGTTGTGGCCTCTCCCGTTGCGGAGCACAGGCTCCGGACGCACAGGCTCAGCGGCCATGGCTCACGGGTCCAGCCGCTCCGCGGCATGTGGGATCTTCCCGGACCGGGGCACGAACCCGTGTCCCCTGCATCGGCAGGCAGACTCTCAACCACTGCGCCACCAGGGAAGCCCAAGTTAATCTATTAAGTAGAGATCTCTTTTCGCACTTAAAAGGGCTAATATACTTTGCCTCCAGTGGAGATCTCACCTTAAAGTATCCGGATCGGGCTTCCCTGGTGGCGCAGTGGTTGACAGTTCACCTGCGGATGCAGGGGACATGGGTTCGTGCCCGGGTCCGGGAAGGTCCCACATGCCGCAGAGCGGCTGGGCCCGTGAGCCATGGCCGCTGAGCCTGCGCGTCCGGAGCCTGTGCTCCGCAACGGGAGAGGCCACAACAGTGAGAGGCCCGCGTACCGCAAAAAAAAAAAGTTTCCGGATCAACCTGAACCTGATCATTTGGGCAACCCTAAGGCAGGCAGCTCTTGCAGTGCTTGTTTTAGCCTTATAAAAACCTGCTTGTGTTTATCTTCCCAAGCAAAGGGTTCAGGAACTAAATCTTTAATAAGTTCATAGAGTGGAGGAGGTAACAGAAAAATTTGGAACCCAGAGCTTGCAATAACCAGCTAAACCTAGAAATCCACAATGCCAGCACTTAGTTGTGAGTCTAGGAAGTTCCTGTATCAGCCTAATTCTCTCTGGAGACAGCTGAATTCCTTCAGTGCTTAGATTACGTCCTAGGTAATGAACAGCGTCTACGGATAATTGTAATTTTTCCTTTGTGTTCTTTCTCAGCTAACTGTTGCAGCAAATAAATGGAATCTTTTATGAAAGCCTTATGGAATCTTTACAGTAGCTGAGTACAGCAGGAGGTTATCTCCATATGGTAAAAAGGCTGATTTCTCAGGGAACTAGAGGGTTCTTAAATCTTGGTGAAGTACTTGGGAGGAAAAAAGAAGGGGTCCCAGTGAACCCTTGAGGCATAAAAGTGCAGGTATATTGTTGATTGTTCCAAGTAAAGGCATGTAGATATTGGCTGTTGGGCCTCCGGGATGCTGAAGAAAGGTGAACAAAGGTCTCCAACAGTAAACCATTTCAAGTCAGTTGAAGCTTGTGACAGAACGGTGGCTAGGTTTGGAACAACAGCAAAACAGGGAAAAACTATTTTTATTAACAGCTCCCAAGTCCTGGACAAATCGCCATCCTGCCAGGTTTCCAACCAGCCAAGATTGGCATGCTGCAGGGACGGGTGCAGGAATGATTACCTCCTGGGCAATTAAGTCTTCTACAATAGCTATGAGACCTTGTATGACTGCAGGCTTTAATAGCTGTTGAGGAAACCTAGGGAGAGGTTTAGCTACATCTATCTGAATCTTTATAGGTTTGCATTTCTTTATTCTTCTGATGTTAACACTGTCAGAAGTAGCCCCCCAAATTGCAGGCATCTCCATCCAATTAGGGAACTTTTGTTGAACTTCCGCTTTTATGTCCAGGACAGATTGTAAGGAACATAAATGATCAGGTTCAGGCTGATCAGGAAATTTTAAGGTGAGATCTCCACTGGAGGCAAAATGTACCGACCCTTTTAAGTTAGAAAAGAGATCTCTACCGAATAGATTAACTGGGGCTATATTGCATAGCAAAAAGGCATCTTGGTTGAGATAAAAATTCTCTCTGAACTGTATTAGGTACTCCCACTATGGAAACATCCTCTTTACTCAGAGGGACCTGTTGTTCTTTGAGGGTGGGATTTAGAGTAGAAAGCACAGCTCTGGATAGGGCTAGGGGTAGGGTGTTAAAGGGTTAGGTAATTATGTTTACAGTTAGGGTTAGAGTTTAATGTAGATTTCAAAGTAAAATATGAGAGTGGGGTTTAAAGTAGAAAGCATAGCTCCAGTATCAACTAAAATTTGGCAGTTTTTCATTATATTTTCCTCTGGGCTGTTTAAGGTCATTGCTGGTAACAGTTGACCAGAGAACCTCTGGAGTTCTGCCAACTAGGGGAGAGGGTCATGGGGGACCCTCCCTTTGAGACAGATATGAGAGCATTTGTGAAGAGTTTGCATAGGACCTTTGAGGACACCTCTTTTTCCAGTGTCCTCACTGATTACAAATGAAACATCAACTTTGGGTCATCGAATTGATCATGGACCCCTAGGAGGTTGTAATGGGGGAGGCCCAGGTGTTATTTTGTGTCCCTTGCCTTAGAGCTGTTGTAACTGTAAGGCTATGAGCTTGGTGGATTTCTGTTTGTGATCTTGCTCCAGGGTCCTTTCAAAATGCTCCGCTATAGTCACGAGTTCAGTGAGGCCTAGAGCCTCCCACCCTCTTTTCTGCCCTTTTATCAATCCACTAATCTCAGAAGATAATCCATTTACAAAGAGGGCAGTTAAAGCAGGCTGAGTGGCCTTTTTATTCCTTGGAACACCAACTGCTGTAAAAAGAGAGCTGCCAAACTGGCTCTAAAGTCTTCCACAGATTCACCCCTCTTTTGTTTGTACGAGTGAATAATAGATCAATCATTATTAGGCCAATTAATAAGAGACCAAGTGTGAGCAGGGAAGATTTTAGGAATAGCTTATAAAAGGTTAGTTGTTATTCTGCAAGCCTTTTTAGGTTGAGGATCTTGAATATCATCCTAGGGATTATGTCATTTTGCTTCCCACATCCATTCTGGGATTTCACCCAGTCCTACCAACATGTGTACAAGCGGATAAAGATCTAGCAGTTTGGGGACATACGCCCTGACAGTGACTCTAAATTCTTCAAAAAATGTTGGGGGTTCCTCCCTAGGTTTAGAGAATTCTTTAACTACAGTTCTCAGTTCAATCTTTGACCAAGGGGTAAAGGACACCTGAGGGGGCTCACCTGCAACCTCAGGTAGTTTTACTTTAAATGGCAATTGTTAAATATTCTCTTTGGAATAGAAAAGTATTTCAGACAGAAAATGAGTAAAACAAGAGTACTCAGGTGAAAAAGGAAAGGGGGGGACAGTAGGAGTTAAATCTGCAGTCACATCTGTCCAGTGGTCTTTTGTTTCAGGTACCTCTTGTCTCTTTAATTTTTCATTAGCTTTTTGTTCTAAGTCTCTAAACGAAGCTATTTTGGAATCTTGAAACCTTCTGTAAACTTTTACATACCAAGTAAAGCAGGCATCTCATTCTCCCTGTGCAATCTGTGAACCCTTGCTCTCTAGTGTTTTCCTTAAATGAACAATCTTGTCTAACTGGAACATGCCCCACAATGACCACTGTAATTCTAGATCAATATTAGTATAATTTTGCCACCTTTCTAAATATCTACAACCTCCAGGACCATAGTTCTTAAATATAAAATAAGCAGGTGTGCCGGAAGCTGGCATTCTCAACTCTTTGGTGATAAAAGATCTCATTTCCTTAGCTAGCCTTTGTCAACCCAAAAGAACACACAAGAAAACTGCGCCTTAATATATCAGCAGTAACAAAGAGATGTTACTATGTCCTGGACAAAAGAAGGCCTGGTATGCACCACCACCAATTCCCAGGGATCCTTGAACTGAGGAAAAAGATCCAACCGGCAAATCCCAAGGAATGGGGACTGCAAACTGATTCCAAACAAAATGGAGAACTATAGCCGCCACCAACAGCTCCAAGCATGGAAACTGGGGGCTGATTCCAAACAGATGGGCAAGTGCAGACTACACTGTCAGCAGTGCCCAGTGTGGAATCCAGGGAACAAAATTAGGGGCTACGGTTTACCACTCAAAAATATACTGGCAATAACCAAGAGATGTTACTGTGTCCTGGGAATTTCCATCTGAAAGGCTAGGGGTTTGGCCTCAGGGAGAATCCTCTACCAGCCAAACTGACCTGCCCTGTAAAGGAAAGCCAATTAGATTGGGAGCACAAACGCAAAGACAATGGAGCTCAAACCAAGAGGAGCTTACCAACAACCTTCAGGAATGGCCAGAAAGACAGTGAACTCAAAGGAGTTGTGGGCACCACACCTGTTTCTCCTTGTCCCAAATGTTATCAGAAATTTGCTTCAGATCCCATCACTGCCACCAATATATTTACCTTTTTCTTTTTAAAAAGATAAGCATTTAATCATAAAATCATCTTGTTAGCAGTAGCAATCATAAGAGTGGATTTTAGAAAAGTGCACATACATATTTTTATACAGAACATTTCTGGAGGGATACATATTAAACTGTTAGTGGCCACCTCTGCATTCCACCAATGTATTAAAAAACAAAATTTAACTGAGTAAATTGGAAGATTTACTTTGAATTTTGAATAAATTGGCTTTATTAAACCATTCATGAATCAGGCAGCATCTCATCTGATAGAAAGGGAGATACTCCAACAGGTTACACAACATGGAAGGCTTTCTTTTTTTTTGGCCATGCCACATGGCATGTGGAAATCTTAGTTCCCCCGATCAGGGATCGAACCCATGCCCCGTGCATTGGAAGCGTGGAGTCTTAGCTGCTGGACCACCAGGGAAGTCCCAGAAAGCTTGTATAGTAAGGAGGGTGGGACAAGGAAAGAAAGTCATCATCAAGGGAAAAAATGAAAGTTCACTGGAGGAAAGTAAAACTTCAGGTGACAATGGCGTCTCATTGGCTAAACTGCGGAATTTTCTATTAGCTATTTCTATTTTCTATATCTTGTTGCTGGCCAGGAAGGAAGTCTTCCCTCCTCCAGCTGGGGTAGTGAAGGGGTTGCACTTCCTCTTTGGGGTCAGTAAATGACCTCTTCCTGTGGGGGTAATTGATGATGAGGGACACGGCATGAGAGCTCCCTCTATGGGCCTTCCAGTCTCCAATTCTAGTGGAGGCTTCCTTTTGTTAACATTCACAGCATGTTTTATTGGCAGGAGGAGTCACAATGAGAGAGAAAAGGCCACAAGACTCACCATAAAGAAGGCGCAGAAATGCTTGGGTGGCTCCAAGGGAGGCACAAGGTGGCTGTGGGGTCAGCTGGTGGCTACAGTGATCACATGGTTCCCTCTGATGGGTTTGCAGCTTGATGTAGAATAGTGAATAAAAGGGTCAGTTCATCCTATCAGAGAAACATGAAACTGAGATAAGCTTCCCACTGCTAGAAGCATCTTGAGCCTTCAGAAAAGAACAGAGAACATGTCTAAAGGGTTTGGGAACATCAGAGCCATATCTCCTCAGAGTGGGACGCCCCAGGCTCTCCAGGTCTCAGTCCCCAACTCTCCCTCAGTGACAAAGCCTCCCTACCTCTGTCCTTGTAAGCTCAGTGATCCCTAGAGGTCCTGCCTATCCGTGAGGTCTTAGGTTTCCATGAGACAGGTTGGTTGAGACCTAGTGATACAGTTGACCAGCCTGATACGCAACAGTTCCCACCACCCTGGGGCAGTTGGGCTCAGGGACACATGGCTCTGGACCCCATGTGGAGGGTGTCCTTGTACGTCAGCTGTGCCACAGAAGAGCCAGTAACGCCTGTAGCTGTCCAACTGATTCTCAGGGGGTTTTCCTGGGAGAGCCCTTGGTCATCTGACCTCCTCGCCAGGAAGCCCCATGACTTTCTGATTGCTGCCTGTCACGCCAACAACACACCTGTGAAGGTTCTGCTCTGCATGGCCATCTGTCCACCAGGCCCCTCCTTCTAGGGACCCAGATGCTAGGACCACACAAATGCTGAAGGAGTGTCCACCTGACTAAGGTACAGACACCCCTGTATCCATATGCATGATTTCTACTGGGAATCAACAACATTTATGGGGATTCTCTGGCCCTAAAGAACAGACCAACCTGATAGGAGCAATGCAATGATTCACAATTACCAGGGTCAATGCACATATACAAAGGCCCATAGCCCCAGATGCCCCACTCACAATTCACATAAGTGCCCCATACATACCCACCGATGCCCAAATATTCTTGCTTCATACATACATACATCCAAACATGCATATCAGTGGTACGCTGGCAAGTGATTGATAAAAAGCTCTCCGAGAAAGGCGGGAAAGACTTCACTTATGGTATCTACATGGTATAAATATTCCCAGCATGACCAATTTCAAGCTACCCACCTGACATCACTAAACACAGAGCTGGGAAGAGATATACACCACTGACTCTCCCAAGATACTATGAACCAGTTCCAGCACATCCCATACGTTTTCCTGTGAATATGTGCACAGACTCCACTTACACCCCAAGTAGAACCCTCAACTCCCACCACAGATATATAACCAAAAAGATACCAGATATACATATGTGTTTGTACATATACATATATGTATATATATATATATATATATATATATATATGTATGTATGTCCTGACACACACGTGCATTTCTACCCTCACCCTGAATAAATACACAAACAGACCACCTCTTACTACCTAAATTTTTACAGATGAAACCTTACTCACCCTGAATATTCACATTCCACTCTTACAACTATATATACACACACAACATGGGCCTGAAAACAAACATGTGCAACCAATATGCCATCCAGATGTACACACTGAGTACCTAAACACACAGGCTCACCAAGTACACAACTGCCTCATGTGCAACCCCAAAAAAGACCCATATGCAATCCCACAGCCCTAAAATACATATACTCCAGGATTCCTGCACACACACATAACCTACACAGTCTACTTGTTTCCAAACACACAAACTAAACTCTCACATCTCGCAGAATACATACCCAAAAAGCCCCAGGATCTCAAAAACACACACAGACACAAATAACCTATACTTATCAAATACAGCTGACCCTTGAACAACTTGGGGGTTAGGGCGCCAACCCTCCATGCAGTGGCTCTGCATCCATGGATCCTGTAGTAGTCTTGTAGTATTTACTGAAAAAGAAATCCACTATAAGTGGACCCGTGTGGTTCAAACCCGTGTTGTTCAAGGGTCAACTGTACATATAAGTCCACCTCACTAATACTGAGAACACACATACAAGCAACACCACTAAATTCTTCAGGCATTACAGTTTGAAATAGACACATAGAGGACTCTAATCCTCCTGATACACTCACAAATCACAAATACACACACCCACAAACTACTCATGAGTATACACCCCAAATGCTCAGACACATTCAAAACAGAAAAACACCGGCAACCTCTGCAGTCTTACTAAGATACATACACAATTCTCACACACCTATGGACACACACATGCAAATATTCCTAACCCCTGATCATATGGATCCCCTCCCAAACACTATACATTATGCTATCTCTCCAGAATACAAGCTCCCCACCACTACCCCAACATATAAACAGTATATGTGTGTGTGTATATATATATTTCTACCCTCACCCTGAATATATAGACAGACCACCTCTTACTCCTACCAAACACATGTATAAACACCCTAGCGTTCTCCAAAGAAATACACTTTGAATACTCCTAACAACTCCATACCTTATGATCAAACTTTGATAATGCATGCACCTGATGATGGACACGCACACGGATTAGAATACACAAGTAAGATACATGGAAATATCTCCAGCAAACCATTTATGAAACAACTTCCATATATCAAATTATCCCTAGCTATCAGGAGCCAGCTCACACATATACAAGTACTAACAAATACCCGTATCACATAGTTCTAATACATATAAATGCAATTGTCCATCTTCCCTGTAGAAACATAGAACCCCACCTCTCTATCAGATACACATATACTCACTTCCCCAAATACATAAGCCTAAGAGGCTCCTACTGAAAATTACAAATGCACAGCCTCAGCAAATATTCCTCCAAGTGGCCATGCCCCTTGAATACACACACAAACTCATTTAACACACAACTCTCCACAAGTCCCAAATAGAACCACAATTACCCAGTACACTACAAATAGGCAATAATGTCACCCTATACGCCCTTTGTTCCAAATACACATACAGTACCACACTACTGGCGTATACATAACCCCACATTCCCAACCTCTCACACAGAATTAACTCTGCCATCTTGCAGAATACAGGATCATACAAACACAACATACCTACACATTCAACATCCACCAGCCCCATAAAAGAGTCACAGACTTGCCCTCTACACATCCAAATATACATAGACAGCTCCTGAAAATGCACACCCACAAACACCCCATAACCATACAACATGCCCTGAATACACAAATGATCAGCCTACATTCCCCAAATATACAAAACAAACAGACTGGACACCCAAAGTAATATACACCATTACTTTTCCTGACATTGCCCTTATGCATATGCAGATAATCCTTCCAAATCCACCATGAGCCACACACAAATCCCCAAATTCATGGGTGAAAAAAACACATGTAAACATATTCCCCAAACACCAAATTACAAACACCTAACCACCAACTCCTTGAGTATGCCTGCGTCACATCTCAACACCCTCCAAATACAACACTCACTCTTACACACTTTCACAAAAACACAGGCATGACCTCCCTTCAAACACAAATATCCACGGACAAAACCAACCCACACATTTGACTACATATCAGATTCCCACCAACCAATTAAATATGTACAGACCCCATCTATGCTTGCAAATCAATCATGATTTGACACCAGACTACAAATACATGTTTATTACCACATTCAGCAAAGTTGCTCGCATCACTGACAAAAGAATGCAGTTTGAACATCAGTGTTGACTGATGTTTTTATGATAAGAAGGAAGACACTAGTGAAACGATGAGTGTGTTCCTTCCATCTTCACTCATTTTCCAATCACCTGAGCTACACCTTCAGAACCAGATGAGGGTTTTCAACTCGCAAGAACTTCCCTCTAGCTTTTGTACTCTTCACAACGCGCAGACTAGAACGGCACCTGTTTAATAGCTCGCACACGCTATGTACCCCCCACTGTAGGCCCCGCAATCACTGAACCCTTCATGCAGCCGGCTCCCCAGTGGTGCCAATAATCCTGGGGTAAACATCTCAAGGGAATCGAGCTCTATGGGGGCGTGAATCCACATTGTGGGGAGTCTCCTTACAGGGACAAGGGCACAAATAACCCACAGGGTGAACAACAGCGCAGAGCGGTGACACCTGAGGGGTGAAAAGTCCCCGTACCCCTTACCTCAGGATTCCTAGAATTGGCTCTAGAGGCCGCCATGACAGGCCCCTCCCCCGCCGGACAGCCACTGGGGCCCCACCCTCCGCGCTCGCGCATGCGCTCCTGTCTTCCGGAGCAAACTGCCCCAACAGATGCCGGGAGCCATTGCAGGACGGCGGTCCGCGTGCCCGAGAGCCCCGCCCCAGTGGGCGTGCGCAGGCATGCGCGGGCGTGCAGGCGCGGGGTGCGCGGGCCTCGGAGGTCTCTGCAGGAGAGGACAGAAATGCAGGGTCGGGCAAGCTGCGGAACTTCTCTGGCGACGCTCCTCGCTGGGAACCTTCGTGACGGTCTCTTCTTAAAACCAGCTCTTGTGAAATGTGCACTCGTGAGTTTTATATTGCACTCGTGAAACCCATGCACTTAGCTACATAAGAGTTCTGGAGAGCTCCGCTGTACAAGTACTTTCATGCCCTTTGGACTGCAGTTCCTTGGTTCTTGTTAATGCCTTTCAAAAAACAGTAGGTCCTTTTTCCTAGCACACCTGAAGTTTCCGTTAAAGAACAATGCTAGCAAAGAATTTCAGACCTGGGAAACACTCTTAAGATACTGGCTCCTGACTCCGTTCCTAGAGTTTTTCCAACGCACTTACTCTACTGGAATATATTTTCTCAGTGTTGACAGGTGTTTCCTTTGTACGGTTTTGGGTTTTTTTAAAAAATAATTTTGAGAAAGAGTTGACAATCTGGGCCAATTTCAACAGGTAGTATAGGAACAATTTGACTTTCCCTCCCTCCTTTTTGATAATATCTTGCAGAATTTCAGTTGACAATAAAACAACAACAACATCAACAAAACCAGTAGCGGGATCGACTCACTGCCCTGACTTTGTAAAACTTCCCGAAGAGACGTCAGTCATCAGATCCGCTTTCTGGTCAAATGCAAGATTAAAGCGTTTCTCACTCAACAGGATGCCTCTGAAGACCCCTCACCTGTAACAGCACTAAGCGCCTCCAAGTGCAGACTTGAAAACTCCACAAGACACAAACATGGTCTCTCTTCGTTTCTTTAATGTTTCGTGATTGAGTGGAAATGAACTGTCTTCTAAGTGTTGTGATGCATGTCCAGAGATGTTTTTTGTCAGTAGTCAATGCCCGCCCCCAAATTCTGTGCAGGAATAGTCAGAGATCATGATCCAAAGGACTTTTAGATACTCCCTCCTGTGACTGGTCTTCCCAATTTAGATTTGGTCTAATTTGATTATCTCTGTCTGTGGGGTGTAGGATTTTGAAGTATTACAAAAGTGATTGCAGAATTGGGACTGGCTAATTTTTGCACAGTGCAATTTTTGTATCAGTGGCCTTGAGAAGAGTCCTTCAAATACTGTATCAGAATTATGAGTGAGAATCTTGTAAATAATTGGTTGAATGACTGAACAAAGGGAGGAAACAACAAGGAAGCCTGCCTTTCTCGAGTGCCTGGGTACAATATTTTGCCTCACCATTCCTCTAGTATGAAGTTATTGGTTGCAAATCATTTAAGTTTTCCTTCATTATAAAAGCTCCAGGGCTTCCCTGGTGGCGCAGTGGTTGAGAGTCCGCCTGTCGATGCAGGGGACACGGGTTTGTGCCCCGGCCTGGGAAGATCCCACATGCCGCGGAGCGGCTGGGCCCGTGAGCCATGGCCGCTGAGCCTGCGCGTCCGGAGCCTGTGCTCCGCAACGGGAGAGGCCACAACAGTGAGAGGCCCGCGTACCGCAAAAAAAAAAAAAAACAAAACAAAAAACAAAAAACCTAGGTTGATGGATAAAGACGTGAAAGGAAGGGACTGTCATGTTCAACCTCGGTGCCGTGAATCAAAACAACAGTTTATAAACTGCCTAAAGAGGCACACGCCAATTGTGTTGCCACTGTGGGAGGTGGAAGGAACTTCCGGTTCTTGCCTACCTGCCAGATCCCTCGTGGAATGTCCCCCCAGCGCACGCCACCCCGACCCACGTGCCCTCTGCCCCTCCCCCACCGCAGAACGGTTCAGCCCGCATCTTCCTGTTTACTTTCAAACGTGTCCCTCGTTGACTTGGATCCCGAGCGTTTGCTGAAGCAGGTCGCTCTCTGGCTCCTGGTCTTGACTTTGCTCATTGAGGCTTCCAGGCAGCAGTAGTCCGTGCCCAAGCCTGCAGGATGGCTTCAATAGGAGGTAAGCCTATAGGCTGGGGGTGTGTTCTCAGAGACCCTGCCATCCTCACATCCTTCGGGTTCACACGTTACACTTAACTGTGGGCACATAGTTGGACTGAAGTAGAGGGAGAAGAGAGCACTGGACGCACAAAGGACATTTCACCTGGGGAGACTGGGGAGCCTGAAGAAACCTGAGACTGCCCTGGGGAGGAGGGGTCGTTGGAGGTGGATCAAGAGGAATTGCCCTGGCTATGGAGAAAGGATGGCAGCAGACAGTTTGATTCTTTCTAGAAGGGAGACAAGCCACTTTGAAACGTGTGTGTAAGGATGTGTGTGATGTCCTGGTGGTGACACAGGGAGGGTCATGAGGAAAGCCTAGAGCTGTATTGTGTTCCGGAGGCACCTGAAGCTTGCCTCACCATATCTTTCAAAGGGATTTAAACAGGAGCATACTGTATCTCAGGGGGCCGTGGGGAGAGATGGTCTTGGTGAGAAAACTATTCAATGGGGCTGTGTGTGGCCACAGCTGCAGTGAAGTGTCCTCTCCGAGAGCTAGGCAGGGGGTTACTCTAACTGCCGCAGCCCACACCTCGTCCACTCCTCCCAGCCCAGAGCTCACTTCTCAGCTCAGGTAACTGTTGCCTTGGATTCAACAGGGGATGGGCAACCGTTACGTGTAACTTCAGGCAACAGAGGGCTCAGGTTCTGAGTTGCTCTGAATTGTTCTTCCTTTTGTGGAATGGCAGTACTTCAGACCTACTTCATCTTGTCCAGTATCTCATGGTGGACCCTCAGGCTGCCTTGAGAGGAAGAGTTTGTTCCTATTTCAGGTCACTCCTTCATGGACAGGGAACAGATGTGGAGTGGGGTTGGTTCGGGTGGAATGTCTATGAAGGCTGCTTCCTCTTTTAAAGGGGGAAGGAGTGTAGCCCAGGATCAGGAAGATGATCTTCTGTGTTACTGTTAAACGTCCTATGACATCTGTTCTGGTTCGTTAGGTGCACCGTGGTGTGTACTTTGTTCTCCTGAACGGGGATGTGTTTCAGACAACTTGATCGCCATGGCATCTGGCTTATGCCTGCATCTCAGATTGTCTCTCCGTTATTGGGAGCTGGAAGGGAAAGGACCACAGGCGGTCTGTACTCCCACGACCAATGTAACATGACAATTCCCTGGCCCTTGTTTAATCCTCTGCAGCCATCACTGGCTGTGAAATGACAGAATCTAAGGGACACGCGCCTACTTCTGAGACCACCCCAAGCCCCTAGGAACAGAACTCCTGACTGATGACAGTGACAGTGACTGATGACAGTGGGCACTGGGGAGGGGGTGGCAGGACCTGGCCCATGTTACGTATCTGCTGTGGGTTGTTCTGAGATGCAGGTGCTTTCTGGGCCAGTGTCATGGGTTTGTATCAGGATTCCATTAGAGAGATTTTCCAGCATTTTGTTTTGTTTTGTGAGGCTAGGAAAGAAAGAGGGGGTTTATACTGAGCATCAGGAAAAGGAGGACTGAGGAGGAGGTGGGGCCCTAATATTTTACACAGTGCCTGTCCACAAAGGGCCTTTGGGGGCCTAGAACTTACCTTGCAGAAGGCCCCTACCTGCTAGTACGCCAGCTGAGGGGCATTTCTCACAGAGCGGATGTCCACACAGCTCCAGGTCTTGGGAGACAGCCTGTGAGGCTTAGGTGCCAGGGTGTGCCTTAGGGAGGCTCTCCAAGTGAGTGCTTGCTGAGGCAATTTCTTCTCGGCAGGCAGGGGTCAGGGAGCTTGGTGGATGGGCGTGGGGTCACCAGTGGAATAATTCTCAACTGGAGGTCAGGGCATGAAAATCACTTGAAGACATTTGCCCGCTGCAGTTTCCCCTGTCCAAGTGTCTCTCATCTGTGATTTACACTCTGATGCCGCAGAAAGCCTCAGTCCCACTTGCCCATTCTCCTCCTCCATTCACTCCTTTCCTTTGCCTCAACAGCATCTGCAGTGCTGGGAACGGATGTCACCATGAACCCCGGTGCCTCCTTGTCTACTTTCATGGCAGTGTCCTTTCCTCCACCCATTCCTGGCACCCAGCACCGGCCACCCTGGGAGCAGCACCTGACACCTCTCATCGCCCCCGCATTCCCTCCTGGCAGCAGCCTGCTGCTGCCAGCTTTCCCCAGGATGCCTTTGGTGGCTAACGGTGGCTGTGGCCCCAGTGCCCCTGGGGCTTGCAACTTCACTGTACAAGTCAGGTCACAAGGGAGGCCAGTGCAGGCCCCCCAGACTCAGACCTTTATCGTTCCTCAGGGCCCCCTCAACTTGAGCGCTCCAGGGGCCCTCAGAGTGAGTGCTGCATGTCCTGCACCCATATTCTTAGCCACCCCTGCGATGGAGACCATTGTGACTGCTCCAGCTGTTGGAGTTACTCAGGCTGGCAGAGGAGGCTGGACCCCAGGCTTTCCTCCTCAAGCTCCACCACCAGCTGCCCAGATGGCCCCTAACATTCGCCCAGTGAACTCTGGGCCATGGCCACATGGCACTTCCAGGGAGGGCAGCCTGGACACCAACCAGCCCTACGCCTCGCAGGATGACTGCTCTAACCACCAGAGCGTGTACAGTAACTTCCGACGGTGGCAGCGCCTCAAGCCACTGGCCCGGAGACACCTTCCCCAGAGTCCTGATGCAGAAGCTCTTTCCTGCTTTCTTATGTGAGTGAACGCTCAGGGGGTCGTGAGCTTATCGGAGCTCTTAGATAAAGAGGAACTGGGGATGGGCTCGCAGGTTAGGTTTCTAGGGATCCTGGAAGCAAGGTGTGAGGGCGATGTCCATGCCATGGGAAGGCACATTGTCGGCCATACGGGCGAGCCTGCCAGTCCCTGACATCATGACTGAAATGTGCCTTATCTCGACTGACCCCACCCCCCCGTGAGTCTAGCCAGCTTGTTCTTCCATGATTCTCAATGTAATATGGTCTGAAGACTTGCAGTCAGAGAGGGTCGTGGTGTTAAGTTGAGGAGCCAAGGAGTGGATGCCACACTCTCCTGTGCTGCCGTCTCCTTTCATACAGGACTTGAGTGTACATGGCCGGGGGAGGTCACTTCGGAGGAGGGGGAGGAGGGCGGGGCCCAGGAGTGTGCTTAATGCACGCCTGGACTTCGTTGATGTGGAGAATTCCACTAGGAACAGGGTGATGGTAGAGCTCTCCTAAGGGCGTGGGCTCTCTCCCGCTAGAGTTGTGAGCCTGGCAGGCATTTCCATCCTAAACCTGCGGTCCCTCGTAAAAAGGGGACAATCACACTTCAGAGGACCGTGCAGAAGACTCCTTGGGCTAATCTATGAAGTATGAGCAGATTGCCTGGCACATGCCACGCCTCACTGATGATAGTGATTTTTATTATGAAAAGGCAGCCTTGAAGAGGAAAAGGGCTCCCCAAGGCACAGTGTCCCAGCTCTGGCCTGGGAGTGGATGGTCATCCTCGAGGGAGTGTGAGGCGGTGACGGCAGTAGCCGGGAAGGCTTGTCTCTGCCACATCCCAGACACCTGCCTCTCACCCTCCTGTGGCTCAGTCATGCTGTGTTGAGTGATGTGTGGTCCACATTGGCGGGTGGGGTCAGGCAGGTGGGGGCTGGCCTGGGCACAGAGACTGACCCCGAGTGCTTACAGCCCAGCGCTTCGATCCCTGGCCCGCCTGAAGCCGACCATGAAGCTGGAGGAGGGACTGTGCAGGGCCGTGCAGGAATGGCAGCACATTAGCAACTCTGACCGGATGATCTACTACGAGATGGCGCAAAAGTGAGTCAGCGTCCTGGGCCCAGGGGCTGCGTGGAGGGTGAGGCGAGTGGGTGAGGGCAGGGTCTGGCCGTGGGGGTGCTCATCAGAGAGGACAAAGGAGAAGGGCTGTCGCTCGGAACAGGGACCCCGCAGCCCAGAGGCCCTACAGTCCTCCAGAAACCCCTCCCTCACCTTGAGAGTTTGGGTCTTCTGTCCTTCCTCCACCAGGAGCTCTGCCCTCCCCTGAGTTTGACCTACCCTTGCCCTGACATGAAGGTCTCAGGACGGGGCAGGGTGAAGCTGTGAGTCCAGTAGGGGTCCAACTCTGGCCATATGGGCTGGGCCGGGAAAGAGCTCTACCCACCAGCCTGCTGCTTCCTTAATGGTGGCTGACGGCGGCCACTGACATAGATTTGGGACCCCCTCTCCTCATGAAAAGTGGACTGAGTGGGTACCCTGGCATCCCTGAAGGGGCTGGGGAAGCCAGCTGTCGTCAGTCCAAAGGTCTCTGGCCCTTCCAGTGTTTGCTCCACGGTAATCCCCTTGGTTTAAGAAACAAAGCCAAACAAACAAGCGCCTCTCAGAGGAAAGGAAGGCCTGTCCTCTAAGCTCAGCATCCACATCGTCCAGCTTGTCCTGAGCCCTGTCTCCAGGTCTATGTTCCAGGACTCTCAGTCCCAACCCAGGGTCCTGGATTCGGGCAAGGACCCCTGTGGGGAACACATGCCTGTTCCAGACTCTGGCTGTCAGCCCTTCATGTGGTTCTGGATGGGGACGGGGGGGCATGAGGAGGGTACCCCCTGGGTCAGCCATGTGTCCCGTTGACCTGGTTCAGTGCAGCGACCTGGGTCTATGCTGTTGAATGCTCTCCAGTGCTGGTGAGGCAGGAAGGGTCCCAGATCTTGTATCAGTTCCAGGAGCAGCTCTCTGCTGTGGACAGCACCTCACAGGGCCTTGACAGCGCCAAGGCACATCCTCTCCCAATCCCTCATTCTTGGCTGCCTTTGTTGGGCTCCAGAACCCAGGCCAGGTGCCTCCGTCACCCCCCAGGTTCATGCAATTTGAGGCAGAGGAGGAGATGCAGATTCAGCAGTTGCAGTGGATGCAGTGCGCGCAGGGCCTGCCTCCTCCAGCCCCACCGAAGCTGGATCCTCGGGGGCCCCCAGCCCCGAAAGTGGGCCTTCAGCCAGCCACCCAGGTTCCCACTGGAGTTGAACGCACAGGTAACAGGGGCCTAGGGTTGGCCACTGTTCCCATGTGGATCATTTTCCTTCAAGACAGGGGCACTGGTCTTTCAAGCAAAACAGCCACCGAGGCGGGGGGTGCGGGGGTGGGGTCTCAGATGCCCTTTGTCACGACGGGGTATTGACTTGGTCAATTTTGTAACTTCTCTCACACCTCCCTGTCAAAGGACTGCACACCAAGTCTGCCTAAGAAGTGGGCTTGATGGGGACACCCCTGGAAAATTGGAGGTTCCCCACTTCCTTACATGTGACTCTCTTAGATGCCCCCCTTACCTCCCCCCTCCAACTGTGCATGAGGTTTCAGGTGGCCCTGAACCCCCACACCCACATCAATGTCCCCCAACAATGCCCTCACCAGCGTGCGCTCGGTGGTCAGGAGGTGGACCGGGAGCCCCTCACCTTCCTTCCCTTCCTCCTGCTCTGCCTCAGCCTGTGCTCCCAGGATGTCCGGCCCCAGCGCCCAGCCCTCCCGCCCGAAGCCACACAGGTCCCAGCGACCCCCGGAGCCCAAGGCACCCGAGGAGATTCCACCTGAGGCTGTGAGGGAGTATATGGACATCATGGAGGCGCTGGTGGGGCCTGTCCACTCAGCCACAGGCGACTCAGATGGAGAATGGGGAGAGGACGGAAATGAGCTGCAGCAGGAAGAGGACGGCACCTACTCGGACCCGGATCTCTTAAGCTACATTGACAAGCTGTGTTCCCAGGAGGACTTTGTCACCAAAGTAGGCTAGGCCTGGAGACTGGGGTCTACAAGATGCCAGGGCATGGAACGCTCAGCACCCAAGATCTGGGTTCTGCTCAGGCCGTTGGGACTTAAGCTCAGCTCCTTGTTCCTGAGCCTGGTGTTGGGGGAGGTTTACGCAGATGTTTGTGTGTATATGTTTGTGTCTATCTGTGTGTATGCCTTTGTGTCTGTGTTTGTGCCTCTGTATATGTGCTCTTTTGTGTGTGACTGTGTATGTGCATGTTTGCGTGTGTGTGTGTGTGTGTGTGTGTGCGTGCTGACCATCCCTGCCTTGTGGAGGAGAGTGGGGTGGGTCTCTGCTTTTCACTTTCCCTCCTGGTCTTCTTGCCTCACAGGCCACTCCTGGCCAAGGATGCTCACAGCCTCTTCTTTCTGTTCTAGGTGGAGGCAGTCATTCACCCTGGATTCCTGGCATATTTGCTTTCCCCAGACCCACAGCTGGATCTCTTGGCCCTAGAGAAGGAGCTGGAGCAGGAGGAAGGGCTCACCCCAGAAGAAGTGAGTCAGGGGAGGGAGAGGGACACTCAGGGAGCCAGGGGACCCCACGGGAGGGGGACCCCAGGTGATCCAGGGGACAGGGGAACCCAGATGACCCAGGGGAGCCAGAGGAGGGAGGGATCCCCGGTAGAACAGGGGACACAAGGGACACCCAGGAAGACCAGGGCACGGAGGGACCCCAGTGAACAGGGGAGAGGTAGGGCCCCAGAACAGGAGGGCCACATAGCACTGTCCATCCCTCCCCTGCTTGGGACGCCTGGCATGCGGAAGGGCCCGTTCTGGGGTGGGTGCAGTGCAGGGTGAAAGGAAGGAGAGGATGGGGATCTGGGAGGGGTGGGAAAGACACAAAGCTGGGAATAAGGTGCAGGAGGATGGCAGGACTGCCACAGTGTCTGTATTTGGATTCGAGTCCTGGGGTCGCCCGTCCCCTCCTGCCCCCCAGGGCCATTGTCCCACTGCCCAGTGCCCCTCCTCTCACACGTGTGTGTGGAGTCGTCACTGTCCTCCTCCCTCCTACCAGCTGGTGCAGAAACGACTCCTGGCCTTGAAAGAGGACGACGGTGTGCGGGCAGCCCCGAGTCACAGTGCACCCGGAATGCGCTCAAGTCCTTCCGAGTCTGACGCCGGCCAAGGTGCCCACAGGCACGACCAAGACCCCCATCTAGGGGTCAGTGATGAAGCCTGCCCACCAGAGATTGATTCTGAGGCTCTTCATAGGCTCATCCAAACAGACACTGACCTGTGTAGGCCCAAAGTCTTTGTTCCCTGTCGAGGACATCAGGAGGTCTCTCCATTCCGGGCCGGACGGCCCTCCCCTCCCCAGGATCAAAGGCGCACTGGCCCTCTACTGGGACCCAGGGATGCATCTCTTCTCAGAGAGGCCTCTCCTGTTCGGGAGGCCCGAGGGCCCAGGGACGGGTCCAGTGAGGACGAGGAGGAGCTCTCCAGCCTGGCCTTCCTCTCTGGCTCTCTGCAGAGCCTGCTGCCTTTCTGGCTGTCCCAGAGTCCTGTGCGTGCCTCAGGCCTGGCCTCCCCTGGAGGTTGGGGGGCCCAGAGTGCTCCTTAGGCCCCCTCCTCTCAGAGAAGAGGCCTCAGCCCAGCTCCACCAGCCGCTCCCAAGTCGAGGAAGTGGGCTCTGTGTGGACGCCCAGCCGCTGCTGAGAAGCTGCCCATCCCCGGGGCTGGCCTCGGCGTCTCTGGGAGGCCAGCCTTGGCTCTGGGGCTGGCTCGCCCCTCACAGCCCAGAAAGAGAAAACGTGACCCGTTTGTCACAGAGAAGCGTGGGTGGAGGAAGAAGCAGCACTGCAGCCAGTAGGGAACAGCTGGGCCAGCCCTCCAGGGGAGCCTAGGGCTCCTCCTCCTCCCACTGCTGATCCTGGATGATGTGGGGGGAAGGGAGGGTGGGCAGGACCACCAGGGTGGGGAGGGGGAGCGGGATTGTGGGGGGTTAGGGAGGTGGGGGAGGTGGGTGTGGCCAGGTGTGGGTGGGAGGAGGACCTTTGGAGTGATGTATGTAAATTGTGAACAAAGATCGTTTTTTGTGGGAAATGCTCTCAGGCCACTGTCATCTTGTTGGTGTTGAGCTGCTCCACAGAGAGCGATCCTGAGAGGAAGGAAGGTTGAGGGAGGTCACAGGAGCTCTGGATCTACAGGTGGCCACACCTTTCCTCCACATAGACAAGGACTCCTCAGGCTGCTCCTGGGAACGCACAGCTCTCACTTGCCCCAGGGACCCCCTCATCATGCCCTTCTCTAACGCCTGCTTGGCTAGGGCCCTTCTGGGGCACCTGTACCATCTGCTGCATCCCTGAACCTTCTGGGGAGGCAGAGCTGCTTTTGTGCCTTTCCGCCCTCTGGACACTCACCAGTTTCTAGGATGGAGCCTGGAGACAGCCCTTGTCATTATGGAGCTTCTCTCTGCTTCCCTGAAGTGGCCAGGCGACGGCGCTGGGATGACCCTCCGCTCATCCAGGGTTTCCTGTGTGGGTGGCCTGACCAGAGAGGAAAAGTCTTGGCCATGGGGACAGGACTGTCTGCCTCATCGTAGCGGGAGCATCCTCTAGTCCCACTGGGATTATTGCAATGTGGAGAGTGGTGGAGGCCGCTACCTCTTAATCCTAATGAGGGTGCTACAAGGGGAATGGGTGTGGGGAAATTCATGGGGCACCCGTTAAAGGTGTGTATAAGGGAAAGGACAGTTGGGCCCCTTTGTGGAACTTGTGGGATTTCTGTGCAGCAGCATCTCGTTCAACTGAGGGAGGAGGACCCATCTGGCTGTGGCTGTGGGGACTGGCATTAGGGGCCTACGGGTCTGCAAAGACACCCCAGAACTACTGTCCCTTCCCTTTCCACCCATGGCTGGACATGTGTGTGTACTGGTATCAACACTGGTTTGTATCCCCATAGAAAACAGATCCTCCTAACAAACTATGACCACGTTTCACAAGAACAGCTTGCTCACAGGGGCAGCAGGGGGTGGGAGAGGTGTCTGTGGCCCCAGATCTGAGTGGGAGCTGGGATCCATGCTGAGGAGTGTGGAGGCCTCAGTCACCGTCCTGTGGGTGCCGGCAGAGACTTCGACTCATCAGAGCAGGGGAAATGACCCGCTCATTAGAGTGAGAGGAGCAAACAATGAGGGGCAGGGAGTAGACCCCTGCTGTCTCCCAGAAGTGCTTCCCCTCCCAGTCTGCTTAGCCTCTGTCACAGCCTGTGCTGGCCCACCTCTGAAGCCCCTTCCTCCTAAAGCACTGAGATGCTCTGATCTTTTATGGACCTGCCCTGGGCCTCACCCCCCCTCCCCTGCTGGCCAAAGGCTCTTCTCCTGCTTCTGAGTTCTGATTCCTTCCCCAGGACCCAGGCAGGTGTTAGGACAACAGAGACTCCCTGAACACGACCCCTACACCACCAGCATGCAATACTGGGGCCGCAGGCTTCCACAGGTGGCCTGACTCTCTGCTGGACCCTGCAAAGAGCGTGGAGAGGAAAGGGGCTCATGTCTCTCCACCTCCACAGAATCTGTAGGTCAGCCTCACAGGTCCTCCTCTGTCCAGGTGGGCAGCACATATGTGCTCCCAGCCCTCCTTGACCCTTTGTGAAAGAAAGTTTTTGCAGCTTAGTAGTCTGATATTAGTCAAGGTGTCTCAGGGCTTGTTCCTTTTGAAGCCCTACAGGAGAATCTGTTTCCTTTCCCTTTCTGTCTTCTAGAGGCTGCCTGCATTCCTTGGAATTAGTCCCTTCTTCCATCTTCAAAGTGCATCACTTTAATCTCTGCTTCCCTCATCACATGGTCTCTCCAACTCTGACTCTTCCTGTGGCCCTCCTATACAGCTCTTTGTGTTTATATATAGCCCACCCCAAAAATTTATGATCATTTCATCTCAAGATTTTTTACTTAGTCACAGCTGCAAAGTCCATTTTTCCATACAAGGTAACGTTCACATATTGTTATAGGAGGGGTTAAACACGGACGTTTTTGAGGAACCATAATTTACCCTACTAGAAGAAATCCACAAGAATACCTACCATCAGAATCCACATGAATAATAGACTATGACCAAGTGGAATTTATTCCAGGGATGCAAGCCTTGTTCAATGGTAAAAAATCATCAATGTAATCTACCATATTGAGTCTAAAGAAGAAACACATACTGTCACACCAATTAATACAGAACAGGCATTTAATGAAATTCAACACCCCTTCACATTAAAAATGCTCAGAAAACTAGGAACAGAAGGTCACTACCTCAACCTAATAAAGAACATCTACAAAAAACCTACTTCTAACATCACATGAAATGGTGAAAGAATGAATGCTTTTCCCTGAGTTCAAAAACAAGGTTAGAATGTCCACTCTTATCTTAGTTTTCAACTTAGCACTTTAGATTCTAGTTAGTGTAGTACAGCAAGAAAAGGAAAAAAAGAGGCATACATATTAGAAAAGAAGAAATATAACTGTCATTATTTACAGATGACATAATTGTCTACATAGAAAATTCCAAGGAATGTATAAGTAGACTCATAATAAATTATAATAACTTGCTTTAGCAGGATCTCAGAATATAAAATCAATACATAAACATTAATACCCAACATTGATCATATTTCCATATACTAGTAACAAACTGAACGATTGAAACCCAAAATTTAAAACATATTAAATAGGTTCCAGTTCAAGATGGCAACAGACGAAGATCCTGAACCCACCTCCTCCCACAAACACACCAAATCTACAGCTACATATGGAAAAATTTCCTCTGAAGAAAACTAAAAGATGGTGGAGCAACCCCTTCACATCAGGAAAACCAGAGGGAAACCACATCAAAACAGGTAGGAAAGGCTGAGACACAATTTTGCCATAAACCCCATCCTTGGTGTGGAGACACACAATTAGGAAGGAACTCAAAACCTGGAGCTTCTTCCTGAGAGGTGAAGGGTTTGGACCCCACATTGGGCACTCCAAATTTTAAGGCTGGCACCTGAGAGACAGACCGCCAAAACATGTGACTTTGAAGACCAACAAGGCACATCCCATGAGACCCACAGGGCTGTGGTGAACTGAGGAACAGCTCTTAAAGGGCCTGTGCACAGACTCACCTGCCCGAGGGCCAAGTGCAGAAGCAGCCCTTTGAAAAGCACTCTGACTTTTTGTGAAAGAGATTCACTTCCCAATTTTAAAGCATTAATCTGAGAAACAGGGGCCTGCTGGAACAGGCTGGCGGGTGCCATCTTCCTGCGCTCTCTCTGCCTTGATAAAACTGAAAGGTGCCATCTTTTTTTCCCCTTTTTCCTTTCCTGCAGGTGACAACTTTGTGCTCCAGCCATCTGGCTCCTTCTTCCCTGCTCTTCCTCTGTCTTGCTATATATATATTTTTTCCTTCTTCTTTTTCTTTTTTTTTCTTTTCCCTCTTTCCCTTTATTCAAATGGTGTCATCTTTGCACTCTTCCCACCGCCTCACTCCAGCCAGTAAGCATCATCTTCACACTTTCCTTCTGATGTGCTCCAGAGAGCCAGAATCTCCAAGACGGGAGATCCCGTTTTTGTGGCCTCCACTCAGGGGATGCTCCTTGATCACCTGGCTCTGGAGGCCAGCAGGGATTTCTTTTCTGGGTCCCATGGGACTGTAACAATTGGAGAGACAGTTCTTTGCAGGATACCACCCCAGGATGTACCATTACAAATTAGACTGAGACACAGCCCCAGCCTTTACATGAAAAAGGCCTATTTGCTAGTAGGGACAAGACTTAAGAGCAGGCTTCAGGTTCAGCACACATCTAGAGGCTACGGATGTGCTCTCAGGGAAGGTAGCCTGGGGGTACCATCTTTCCACCCTCACTCTGCCTTACTACAGTTCACTGGTATCTCCCAGAATGCAGCTTGTACACTTATCTGAAGCACTGTTTTCTTGTGACTGCTCCCCAGGGAACACCTTCAGGTTGCTTGCTTCTGGGGCCCAGCAGGGCTTACACTTGCAATCTCACAAGACTGAATATATTTGCATTCTTTAAAAGCTGTTACCAAATTTTCTGGCTTCCTATCAACCTGAATCTAGGTGCTGCCTGAGATCCTCCCCTTTGGGATGCTTATTTGTCTTGGCACACCCTCAACTGCTGGGATGGTGTGCCACGCCTATTAAAAATAAACTGCTTAGACAATCACAAAGGTTTGAAAGGCAACCAAGAGTAGACAGGGTTAAATGACAAGGTTCATCTGTCACACAGCTCTTCAAGACTGGGAGATGTGGCTATTTCACTTAATGCATAGAAACCAACACAGAGAGTCAAGCAAAATGAAGAAAGAGAGGACTATACTCCAAAAAAAGAACAAAATAAAACCTCAGGAAAAAATCTTAATGAAATGAACATAAGTAATTTACTTGATAAAGAGTTCAAAGTTATGGTCATAAAAATGCTCACTGAACTCAGAAGAAAATGGATGAAAACAGTGAGGACTTCAACGAAGAAACAGAAGATATAAGAAAGGTCCAAATAGAAGTCACAGAACTGGAGAATGCAATAACTGAACTTAGAAATATAGTAGATGAAGCACAAGAAAGAATAGGTGAACTCAAAGACAGGTCAGAGGAACTCATCCAATCAGAGAATAAGGAAGAAAAAAGAATGAAAATAATGAATATAGCTTAAGGGATTTATGGCACATCAAATGGAATAACATTCACCTTATAGGAACTCCAGAAGGAGAAGAGAAAAGGGGGCAGAAAACATTTGTAGAAATACTATCTGAAAACTTTTCCTAACCTGGGGAAAGAAACAGACATCCAGATACAGGAAGCCCAGAGAGCTCCAAAGCAGATCAACCTAAAGAGATCCATACCAAGAAATATCAAAATTAAAATGTCAACGTTAAAGATAACAAGGGAATCTTAAAATCACCAAGAGAAATACAACTTGTTATATAACCTGTTATATACAACTTGTTATACAACTTGTTATATAACGACATCAACCTAAAAAGCTTCTACACAGAAAAATAAACAATCAACAAAATGAAAGGGCAAGCTACAGAATGGGAGAAAATATTTGCAAATCATGGATGTGATAAGGTGTTAATATCCAAAATATATAAGGAACTCATACAATGGCTATATATATATATATCTATATATAGATATAGATATAGATATAGATAGATTTTCAAACAATTCAATTAAAACTTGGGCAGAAGAACTGAATAAAATTTTTTCCAATGAAGACATCCAAATCACAAACAGGTTCATGAAAAGATGATCTATATCACTAATCACCAGGGAAATGCAAATCAAAACTACAACAAGATATCACCTCAAAGAGACTAAGAGGTAACAAATGTTGACAAGGATGCAGAAAAGGAAACCCTTGTGCACTGTTGGTGGGCATGTAAATTGGTACAGCCGCTATGGTAAACAATATGGAGTCTCCTCAAAAAATTAAAAAGAAAACTAGCATATATTAGCAATCCTGCTTTGGGTATATATGTATCCAAAGAAAATGAAATCACTATTTCAAAGAGATATCTGCACTTGCACGTTCATTGCAGCATTATTCACAATTGCCAAGAAATGGAAACAACCAAAGTGTCCATACATGGATAAATGGATATAGAAGATGTGGTATGTACATAGATGGAATATTATTCAGCCATGAAAAAGAAGAAAATCCTGCCACTTGCAACATTTATGGGTCCTTGGGGCATTATGATGAGTGAAATAAGTGAGAGAGAGAAAAATAAATACTGTATGATATAACTAAATTGTAGACTCTAAAACAGCCAAACCCAGAGAAACAGAGAATAGAATGGTTGTTGCCAGGAGTTGGGGTTGGAGGAAATGGGGAGATGTTGACCAAAGGGTAAAATATCCAGTTAGCAGATGAATTTCTGGGAATCTAATCTACAGCATGGTGATTGCAGTTAACAGAACTGTATTATATACTTTAAAGTTGCTAAGAGAGTAGATCTTAAATGTTCTCACGGAAAAAAAGAAATGGTATTTATGTGAGGTAATGGAGTTGTGTTAACTAGCTCCACTGTGGTAATCATTTCACAGCATGTAACATACCAACAAGTTGTACACCTTAAACTTACACAATACCATATGTCAATTACATCTCAATAAAGTTAGAAAAAATACAGAAAACAGACTGTTGCACAACATTCAAGCAAAAATACTAGTTTTGGACTGCTTTTTCTTGAATGTAGTCATTGTTCCTTCTTGAATCTGTTTTGTATCACATGATAGCAGACTCATACAGGAAGCTTACTTCTGATCAGGCGCAGCCAAAAAGAAGCAACTGATGGTATATGGGAGTTTAGGGATAAGCTACGAGATTTCTCCCTTTCTTCCTCTACTTTGTGAAGATTCTCCAGCAGCAACTGTGTAACTTCCACGGCTCCAACTCCAATGAGACAGAACTGGTATGGTCTGCCATTGATGATCATTTAACCTGGCCCTGGACTCCTTTACAACCCTCTCCTTAACTTTGCCTTTCCAGCATAGGGGTAAAAGTAAATTCCTGTTCCTACTAATCACTCCATTATCTAGGTGGCCCTTCTTTACTTCTCAGAAGTTTCATCACTGGTGTTCTTAATACCCTGTACTAAATTTATCTGCAAAGACTTGAAACAATTTCTATTTTATTTGTTATAGGCAAATACAGTATAATAAAATTTCCAAATATTAAAAAAATTAGAATAGACATGAAATCTCAAAATGGGGAAATGTTAGCCACGTTTAGGAAGAAAATGTACTAATATTATTGGAGGAGAGAATTCAGGAATTGGAAGATAACACTAATGAGTTTGGAAGGTATAAGACTGTGGAGAAGTTTGAATGGTGGGCTTCATGCCACAGGAAATAGGGAGTGAGTCAAAGTTCTATAAAGATTGTGCTCACTTCAGCAGCACATATACAAAGTTTTATAAGATTACTCTGAAAGTGGTAGGCAGTTTGGAGTATGTGATGGAGTGATGTCAAAGAAAAATTGCACCAGATGGTTAAACAGGCAAGGAGTACTTTACTCAAGATGATTCTGTAATAGGGGAGAGAGACTGAACTCCGTTCTGCTGAAACAAAAGGCACGGAAGTTTTTAGATGCCAGGATGAGTTGTAGGAAAAATAGTAGAGGATGCTGGGGAAGAGGTTGGTCAATATAATTAGACCATCTCTGTTTGCTTTGGCTCTTATCAAAGTTAGGCTCCTATACTCCCCACAGAGACTGGGAACTAGGGGCAGTACCTTTCTTGAAGGTTATATTTCAAAGAGCTGACTCCCAGGTCCTTGAGAAAGACATTTCTGGGTTGGAAGATTATCAAGTGACTAGGAGAAAATTTACATCTCAAAGGGGCAGAGAAAGAATTTACAATTTCAAGTTTCTTAAAGTAAATGTTTTCAGAAAAGGGAGGTTAAGGGCCTATGGTAAAGAAAAAACCTGTCTGAAGTTTAGCCAAACTGAGGGAAACATTAAGGCCATCTTGATCAGTAGTTAAAATTAGCATTACCTTCAGGAAGATTATTTTATAAAGGTATGATCTATAGGAGTAAAGAAAAGCAATGCTTTAGAAACTTTATCAGAAGAATCAAAAGTAATTGTCTGCTAGGTAGATACAGGTCAGGAATAATGAGAAAGGGCAGTTACAAGGTAAACTCAACTAATGTTCTCTGTGTTGTAGCTTTAATAAAGATGAAACACGTAGAAAAAAAATAATCCATTGGTACACGGTGAGAGCCAATTGGATGGATTGCCCAATTAGAAATACTTCTTTATTTTCTAGTCATTATCAGTCAAGGATTAACAAACCTACTTTTATTAGATATACTTCTGTCTAGGGATTGAGAAATAATTTTTTAAACTTAATCACTACTTTATTTCTGTGAGATTTTTAAAAATATACTTTGGGGAAAAGTAATGGAAGAGTGATATAGCACTAAAACATTGAAGTGAATGACATAATAAGATCCTATCTTTCTCAATTTAAGGAGAAAAAAAGGAAGGGCAAAAGAAATGGGCAGAAAGTAAGTTGACCTACCAGTCATTGTGTCAAGTGTTTTCATATATTTATCTAATTTAATACTCACAAAACAATGAGACATAAGGAAGATATTTATCCCATTCCGTAGATGAAACTCTGTTTACAAAGTAATATATCAACCAATTGTAGAGCTGACCCTTGAGTTTAAGGCCTTACGTCTGTTGAAATGCAAGAGCCAAACCCTGCTAATACAAGGTGCTTAGAATAGGTAGACTTCAGTGAGCAGGAAAATTAGAGCATGCGTGAACTGATGACAAGTTCTGCTGATCTAGTAGCTTTGTGAGATTTGTCTAGATTCAAAGGCCCTTGCTCTCCTAAACCATCAAATTATCGGTGGTCTCCTTCTTAAACAACCAATATTTGCAGAGCTAGTCAGACTTTGGGTCATGGTATTTTTTCAAGGATTAACTATTATCACTGGCTTTTCGAATTTTAACTTTAGAAAGTCCTTGCTTTTGTTGGAAGCAATGTTAAATTTTGATGCAGTTGTTGGCAGGGATGAAACTTGGTCGCCCTCTGGAGGCTATTCTCAGGTCTGACTACCATACCTTAATTTTGAGAAAGAAGTCAGGTCTTAACAATTTAACAACTCATTTTAAATGTGTGGAAATTATGTATATACATTATACTTTTTTAGAAGTTACAGAAACACTGAGTTCAAAATGCTCAAAATATTTTAAAATGCTGAATTAAACGTTTTATGGCATAGCATGTTTTGAATTCCTGTTCTCCCTTTGGAAATGGAGATGGTCATCATTCCCCTTTTATCATGCAATATCTATAATGGGACTAAAACCGTTATTTTTCCTCCCTTATTATAGGAACACATGGGCAATTAGTTCTATAAATTGAATGATAAAGCATATGACACAATACTATACACTCAGTTACTACCAAGATCTTTCATTTTAGGTTTAAAAAAAAATCTCTAAATTTCCAATTAAAATTTTTTTTTTCTTTCTCCCAGAGATAAAACATCAGAGCTTGCAAGAACCCTTAAAAACAGAATGGCTCAAAGGATAAAAATGTTTTGCTCCCTAATTCATTCTTTTTCAGTTTTCTTGTAGAAGGTGTATTATACCAGTTAGTGAAAATTATACAAGCAAAGTTCTTGCCATATACTGGTGACAGCTTTTCTACATAAAGTAAGCAGTTAAGGGGCTTCCCTGGTGGCACAGTGGTTAAGAATCCACCTGCCAATGCAGGGGACACGGGTTCCAGCCCTGGTTCCGGAAGATCCCACATGCCGCGTAGCAACTAAGCCCATGCGCCACAACTACTGAGCCTGCAATCTAGAGTCCGTGTGCCACAACTATTGAGCCTGCGCTCTAGAGCCCGTGCGCCACAACTACTGAAGCTTGCGCACCTAGAGCCCATGCTCCGCAACGAGAAGCCACCGCAATGAGAAGCCCACTGCACAATGCAACGAAGAGTAGCCCCCACTCTCCGCAACTAGAGAAAGCTCACGTGCAGCAACGAAGACCCAACACACAGCCAAAAATAATAAATAAAATTTTTTAAAAAAGTAAGCAGTTATGAGCTGCTATAAACCTACTGTTTCTTCCCTTGATTTAAATGAATTTAATTCTTTAAATAACTGAGCAGGTAGAGAATTTAGACTCAGCCATTATTAGATGTACCTTATACAACCACAGTGGTATAAAAACCCTGTAACATGAAAGTGTTGTGGAGGTCCTTCTGGTCTTCTGAGACCGGGACACCCGTACCTTCATGTCCCATTTATAAATGTTCCTGTATAATGTTTGGGATGCTGAAATATTTCATGAGATAGATACACCATGCGTATTATATGCCTTCCCTATATCTCTCTCAACTACATCCCTCTAATGAGTTGGTGCAGCTCCAAGGCTCTATCCAGTAACAAGGTAGTGTCAGGCAGTGCTTGTTGTACTCACTGGCTTTTAATCCTCCAACTGCCTTGTAATCTCCTCCTTCACACCTGGATGCTTAGAAATGGCATATTTCCTGAGGAAGAGGTTTCTAGGGAGTCCTGTATACTTGCTTGACATGGGGACAGGAGGATGGAGGAACAGAAGGGAAGATATTGGGAAGATGAACGGGGTTTTTTTATATAAATTTTTATGCCATAAAAACTATAGGTACCAAGCAAAGCAATCAGGGAAATTTATATTCATGCATTAATTTACCACTTACAATGATGAGTAGATAGAGAACATTAGATAGATTAAGGAAGTATCTAGGAGGTAAAATGGATAAGACTGATAATGGATAGGATATAGTGGCTGATGTGAGAGGTTGAACTCAAGGATTATTGTTAGGTGCCTGGTTTATACAACTGGGTGAATGGTGTCACTACACACTAAGACAAATGAAAATGAAGGAGGAGAGATTCGGCAGTTTAGGGAGACCATGAGTATTTAGCTTTATGTATATTTTTAATGAACAGATTTAGATGTTAAATAGGCAACTGGATTTACAGAATTCAGATTAGAGGTCTCAGGTACACAAATGTCCAAACTTTATGGAGTTGGTAACTGAAGCTGTGTGTTTCTGTGAAATCATATTACGAGTTCTAGAGTGAGAGGACATAATGGCCTAGAACCGAATTTTGAAGAATTTCAACATTTAATGTCTGAGGAGAAGGATATGTACCTGCAAAGAAGATAGAGAATGAACTGCCACAGAGATTAGAGGAAAACCAGAGGAGTTTTTGGGTCAAGGAAAATCAAGTCTCAAAGACAGAAGCAAATCCTACTTACAGGTCAAGTAACTAGGAGATAAAATTTTCACATCGCATCCATGGATCTGGAAATAAGTTATGAAGTAACTTTTTATTGGAGTAATTTGGGAGTGGGTTGAAGCATGAGAAGGAAGTAATAAAGTGAAGATGTCAAATATAGATAAACATTTATAAACAGCTTTATGGAGGTACAACTGATGCACAAAAAATGGCACATGTTTAATGTATACTATTTGATGAGTTTGGACATATGCATAAACCCATGAGACAATTAACACAATCAAGGTAATAGACATATCTGTCCCCTCCAAAAGCTTCCTTGTGTCCCATTTCTTCTGTGTGTGGTAAGAACACTTAACATGAAATCGACCCTCTTAACTAATTTTAAGTGCTTAACACCATTGTTAACTACACTCTTTGTACAGCAGATTTATCGAATTTATTCATCTTGTATAGCTGAAAATTCATACCTGTTGAACAACAGCTCCCCATTTCTCCCTTTCCCCAGCCCCTGGCAACCAACATTCTATTCTCTGCTTCCAGGAAGTCTGATTATTTTAGATACCTCATATAAATGGAATTATGCAGTATTTGTCCTTCTGTGACTGGCTTATTTACTCAGTGTATTGTCCTCCAGGCTCATCCCTGTTGCCACAATGGTAGAACCTCCTTCTTCTTTTAAAGTTGAAAATATTCCATTGTAAATATATACTACATTTTTTGAACCATGCATCTGTCGATGGACATTTTGGGAAAAGCTTCTTGACATTGATCTTGGCAACGATTTATTGGCTATGACACCAAAAGCACAGACCACAGAAGCAAAAATAGACAAGTAGAACTACATCAAAATAAAAAGCTCCTGCACAGCAAAGGAAACCACCAACAGAATGGAAAGGCAACTAATGGAATGGGAGAAAATATCTGCAAATCATGTATCTGGTAAGGGGTAAATATCCAAAATTTGTAAGGAATTCCCACAACTAAGTAGCAAAAAACCAAATAACTCGATTAAGAAATGGGCAAAGAACTTGAATATACATTTTCCAAAGAACACATACGAACGGCCAAAGCGTATATGAAAAGGTATTCAGCATCACTAAGCATCAGGGCAATGCAAATCAAAATCACAAAGAGATATCACCTCACACCTGTTAGGATGGTTAGTATCAAAAATACAAAGGTAACAAGTACTGGGGAGAATAGGGAGAAACTGGATCTCTTGTACACTGTTGGTGGGAATACAAAATGGTATATAGTCACTATGGAAAACAGTATGGAGGCTTGTCAAAAAATTAAAAATAGAACTATCATATGATTTAGCAATCCTACCTCTGAATGGATTTATGTATGTATATGCATGTGTGTGTGTATATATATATGTATAAGAGAACTGAAATCAGGATCTCAAAAAGATTGCACTCTCATGTTCACTGAAGCATTATTCACAATTGCCAAGATATAGAAAAACATTTTCAAGAATTATTTTAAAAACTGTGCCTCTGAAGAAGAGATAGTGTGGTAATTAGTAACAGAAGTCAGGTGGAGAAAGGTGAGTTTGGTTTTGCTTTTCTCTTTTGCTTTACTCTTCTTTATTATTTTTCCCAATTTGGAAGATTTTAGAATGTTTAAAAAAGATAGTGGAAAAGATCCAGATTAGAGAAGGTATTGAACAAAATAAGGATCCTTAGAGAGTGGAAGGTGACACAATCCAAATCACGAGTAAGGGAATTGGGTTTAGTAGGAATAGAGCTTCTGTTCTGTTAAATTACCAAAGGAGACAAAGATGGGAGTAGATGTAGTAATTCTATTATATTCATTAAGAGGAAAGTTCTCCTAATGTCTTTTCTTTTCTTTTCTGTGAATTAAAAGAGATTATCTCCTGCTATTATAGCAAATGGTGGGGACATGGCCATTTAAGAACAGTGCAATAGCTGAATCACTTTGTTATACAGCGGAAACTAACACAACATTGTAAAGCAATTACACTCCAATAAAGATGTTTAAAAAAAAAGAATAGTGCAGAAAGAGAGAACGCACTGTAGAGAGTGGGAAATGATGGGTCCAGATTAATGTAGCAGAATTAAAGGGCAATATTAAAGGATCTTTTAGGTTTAGTGATCATGAATTTATAAAGGAAACAATCTAAACTATTATACACTTTACTTGGGAAGACTTTGAAAGCTGGAGATCAAGAAAAGAGAAAGCAATGGTTTGGGTTGGTCCAACATAATTAAAAGACACTGGAACGGGGTAGGGACAAACACACTATTAGATAATGGACATTGGAATGTAAGAGAGTAAGGAGAGATACAAAGGCAGTATCAGGAGAGAGCAAGGGAGTAAACAGACCTGCTTCAAAGTACTATCATAGTGGTGGGGTGTTTGAACAAGTGAACTGGAATGTGAGAAGTTATTGAAAAGGGATGGCATATTTGTGTTAATAATTTTTAAAGACTATTTCTCTTTTTCCAGCTCTGATTTTTATTTTAGAGGACTGACTCCTGAAATCTCGGTTTCCCAGGATTCACTGACAACTAGCTTCCAATTAATTTTGAGTAAAGGAAGGACTGGTGAGAGTTTGGAAGAAGGGGATAGGGGAGAACCCAGAATGACCTCTTTCTTTGAGTTGTACATACAACTGAGGCTTCATCTCCCTCATGCGTCCAATTCCTCCTGCTCAAGGGCTTCTCCCTCCATGTTCCCAGCACCCACCAGCAGTCTCTACATTCATTACAGTTCTGCTTAGGGGATTCAGTCTTTCCAAACTCTAGGTTGCCTTCCTATTTCATTTGACTCCAGCTTTTATAACTTTTGAAACAAGCTCCTTTTATTAAAAACTACTTTCTAAACTTCCTGAAGCAGATTTCCTGTCCTGCATGAGTAATCCCAGGAAAAAGATGCTCAAGATGGGGCTCTGGAATAAGGTTCTGAGCTTGAATGTAGTAGTGACTCCATTGCCAATGCAAAGACAAGCGCTTCTTTCGAGTAGTGGAAGCAATAAAGAAATTACCAGCAATATTTGCTTTGAAAATGTTGCCAATTGAAGACAATACTTTTACACGTCAAGTGGCAGCTGATTTTGTCTATTATGGCAGTAATAACTACAAGCACTACGGGGACCATTAGCTGCTTCTTATGGCACCAGAGAGCTTACAAAATGAAAATGTTTAAACTTAATGTTAAAAGGTGATAGGTGTTTAAACTCTCAGATCGAGGCATGGGAAGACACAGAGAGCCACACTGAGGGCCTTAAAATTTTCTCATGTCTTATAGCCATACAGCAGACATGGCTGAGGATCAAGCTTCAAATCTAAAAGTGTGGGTTGCAGAATTAAAATGCAAGTTCAATGTACATCTGTGCTAAGTCTCACAGATTAATATCAGGACATTGATCAGGAAGAGTTGGGTATTAAGATAAGGATATATTGAGTATTTAGGATAAGTGCAGGTAAGCAGACTCAGATTAATATGAAAATTTTTAACCCAAATCTTCCGGTGGTTTCCTCACCAATGGAAGCCACCCTTCTTCCTCCCCATTTGAGGAAACTAACCTTCCCTTGCTTAACACATCTCTAAAGACCTCATTTAAATAGGTTAGTTTTCAAGGAAATTTCTACTTTTCTCAAGACCCACCCACATCAGCACTTACTGCATCCTAACCTATAACTACAGTCAGATTCCAGCAGGGCCCAGGAGGCAAGTATAATGTCCACCCTGGTAGGAGTTAGCATATACATAAAAAGAAATGCTATATCCTGCTAATGTGTATCAGCAGAAACCTGTAGAATGTGTGTGTGGCGTATGTTTTGTTTGCTTTTTTTTTTTTTTTTTTTTTTTTGCGGTATGCGGGCCTCTCACTGTTGTGGCTTCTCCTGTTGCAGAGCACAGGCTCTGGACGCGCAGGCTCAGCGGCCATGGCTCACGGGCCCAGCCGCTCCGCGGCATGTGGGATCCTCCCGAACCAGGGCACGAACCCGTGTCCCCTGCATCGGCAGGTGGACTCTCAACCACTGCGCCACCAGGGAAGCCCTGGCATATGTTTTATAAGTGTTAGACTGAGGAAGATGGAATATAAAGTTGGAAGGGGTTGAATTTATTATGAAGAACTTACCTGAGATTCAAAGTATTAGCTCTAGCTGATGGAATTGACTCTAATCTTTGGCTTGTTTGGCTGACTGAAACATAGATTCAATAGTCAGCAACATTCAAAGAGGGCAAGATGCCATAATTTATCTGACGGAATGTAGACAGAGGAATCCATGTACTTAAAATGAGAATGTTGGAGTGGATTAATTATGTAAAACCCACTCAACTATCCCACAGTTATGCCCCCACAGAGGTCACCGATAACATTCTTCTTCAAGACATTAAGACATTCTTTGATGAGACAAATACAAGCATCCTTGAAAACCTCTGTGGCATCTGTCTTCTGTGGGCTAAAGATGACAATGCGGGATAGCACCAATGAAATGGCCCCGTGCTTTTAACAGGAATATGGGGTTACAGAGTAGCAGAGGTTAAGTGGTAGCATTTAATATGAGAAACAAGGTGAGTGCAATTATCATAAAGGTCAGCAGGGCAGAGTGGCAGTATTTTGACCCAAAGTGATTTCCAGCAGTAACAGATTAAATCACATTTACACTGGGAATTACACTGATGAGCAGGCTTGAACTGTATAAATGAAAATAAAATTCAAGCACAATGAGTAGAAACCTACATTGATTTTCCAGGAATGAAAATTACAGCCTCGCCCAGAGCTAAACCAGAGATCAGGTGGCTACAATAGCTTCAGAAAGTTTGCTGCAACACTGTCAAAAGTATAGAGTGTGATTTTTTTTTTTTTCTCCAGGTCTACCTCAAAGGGGTTTACAATTTTCCAGGTGGAATGTTTAGAAAGAAAAGTGGAAAACTCAGAATTTTTCAGAGATTATTAAGATAAATTTACACACCTGAGGTTCCAAAACATCACTGTGGTCTTCAGGTCATAACAGGGCTTATGGAAGCCATGTGATAACTGGAATTTTGACACAAGTTCACCTCACTAGAAATCCTGTGCAGTGACCTACACTATATTTCCCCATATCTGAATGTATTTTTGGAGTACACATACTTGGAAAAAGATAGAACTCTCAACCAAGGTAAGTGCTATTAAGAACTGCTACTGCCTGACATCCATTAGGATAGCTATTATTAAAAACAATAATAAATAACAAGTATTGTTGGCATGGATGTGTAGAAATCTGAACCCTTCTCCATTGCAGTTCCTCAAAAAATTAAACAGAATTACCATACGATCTAGCTATTCTACTTCAGAGTATATATCCAAAGGAATTAAAAGCAGGGACTTGAACAGATGTTTGTAATTTCATGTTCTTAGCAGCATTACTCACAATAGCCAAAAGATGGAAACAACCTAAATGTCCATCAACAGAGGAATGGAAAAACAAAATGTAGTATATACATACAATGGAATATTAATGACCCTTAAAAGGTAAAAAATTCTGACACACACTACGATACGGATGAACTTTGAAGACATTATGCTAAATGAAATAAGCCAGAACCGAAAACACAAATACTGTGATTCCAGTCATATGAGGTACTAGAGTAGTCAAATTTATATAGACAGATAATAGAATGGTGATTGCCAGGGTCTGGGTGCAGTGATGAATGGAGAGGTGTTGTTTAATGGGTACAGAGTTTCAGTTTGGGAAGATGAAAAAAGTCCTGGAGATGAATGGTAATGATGGTTGCACAACAACGTGAATGTACTTAATGCCACTAAATGGTACACCTACACATGGTTAAGATGGTAACTTTTATGTCATGCATATTTTGCCACAACTGGAAAAAAATACATAGGAAGGGCCAAGTGGAAGCTCCTGGAACTGTCCCTACATGAAAACAATACCAAAAAATAGCAATAGCACATATCTGGGGAATTTGCAGAGACTAAAATAACCACGCAGATGGTAATCTCCATCACCTGCTCCATTTAAATAATCTGTTTGGCCTGTAAAAAAGGCAAATAAGTCATGGACAATGATTGTTGATTATCATAAGATAATGAGGTACTAATTCTAATCAAAGCTGCTGGATTTTATGGGCCTTTTTTTCCTGGAACAAATCAAAACATCTCTAACTCCTGATATACAGCTATTGATCTGGTGAATAGTTGTCTCCACATCAAACAGCAAAGATAATGGAGCAGTTCACTTCTATCTGACAGAGACAGAAGTACACTCAAACTTTGTCTTACTTGAGTGCTATGCCAAGTCTCCTGATGTCTATAATATTATAGTCCATAGGGAGATTAGTCATCTGGATATCACAAAAGCATTATGATAGTCCATTGTATTGATGAGTTTATGGTGATTGGACATGAGAAAAAGTAGGAAGTACTCAAGTTGTGTCAGTAAGATACATAGATGTCAAAGAGTGGGAAATAAACTCCATGAAAATTTAGGATGTCAAATATATCACAGCCTAAGTATGATAATGCACACAAACAGAAACCAACCTCCAGAAAGCACTGAAGATCATGTTGATTTGTTTTAAAGATGGAGGCAGCACACAGCTAGGATTCCGAACGATTTGTTACACACTCCCTTTCCTAAATCCCATTCCTGATAGTGACTGCTCTTTCCTTTTACCTCTTCTCTCCTGTCCTCACCCTTCCTTTATTGTTCCCTATCCTTCTTACCCCTCTGCCCTCTTTCACTCTTCCTCATAGAGAATAGCCTGGGCTATTATTTGTATTCTTTACATTCTTTATATCTCTCTCCCATCCACCCCCCACCTCAACAAAGGTCTTGTACCAATTAAGAAAGTAAACATTTCAAGTCTTCAGAGTATTGAGAGGAGAAAGGTTATGGGGAAATAGCAAATCCTGACAATTTAAATATTCTCTGTGTATCACATAAGTATATTTATCGTAAATAAATTCATACATGCAATAATAGTACAAATAGAAAAGACTCCCAAGCTACCAGACTGCCAAATTCTGCATGAGATACAAAATCACATACCCATACTATCTGCTTTTCAATTTATAATTAAAACCATGGGGCTTCCCTGGTGGCGCAGTGGTTGAGAGTCCGCCTGTCGATGCAGGGGACACGGGTTCGTGCCCCGGTCTGGGAAGATCCCACATGCCGCGGAGCGGCTGGGCCCGTGAGCCATGGCTGCTGAGCCTGCACGTCCGGAGCCTGTGCTTCGCAATGGGAGAGGCCACAACAATGAGAGGCCCACATACCGCAAAAAAAACCCCAAAAAAACAAAAAACCAAAAAAACCATGTTACTGCAGAATTTTAAAAATAGCATTTTGATAATTATAAAAGAAAAAATTATAACTACATCAAAATTTTAAATTTCTGCACTTTTAAAGACACCATTAGAAAATGAAAGGGAAAGCCACAGATTGGAGAAAATATTCATGAGATATATATAGATATAGATATAGATATATACATAACATAGACTGGCATCCAGGATATGTAAGATGATCTTACAACTCAATAGTGAAGTAGTATTTGGGGGAAAGTGTACTGACATCTGTAATTGACTTTCAAATGTATCAAAAACATTAGATGGATTGATGGAAAGATAGAGAGATGGATAGATAGGTAAATACATAATAAAGAAAAACATTAATCATAGCATGTATGTGATAGGCATATGAGTATTCACTATAAAATTATTTCAACTTTGCTATATATTTAAAATTTTCCATAATAAATAGTTGGAAGTACAGCTTTTCATCAAATGCACATAACTGGTTTTCAAACTGCACTTCACAAACTAAATATGAAGCAATAGGATATTGTTACTGTATCTTTTTTAAAAAAATGGGTGAGTGACTTCTGGATTTTCTAAAATATGTAATGAGCATCTTCAGACAGAACAGATCCTACCCTGACCTCTACTTGGTAAAATCTATTTGAAAGTTTGTTTTACCTCTTCTTACCCTTGAAATGACTCTGGGGGGAGATTTTTAACAACGGTTCATCTTTAAATCACATATTAAAAACATTGTCTACCTGTCCACCTCCTTTGGAAGGCTCCAAGGCAAGTTGCAGACATCATGGAGATGACATTTCTACAAAGAATGTATCTTCTTCTCTGTGGGGCACAGTAAGATAACATTTTAATAGAGAAAATATATAAATACATCACTGTTTCCACAGAAATTAACATTTGCTTCCTATATTTTGCAACCCAGATCAATAAGAGTGGGACTTTAAAAGGGCAAATGTTTTTCCTATCAAACTTTCTCTCTTCAGAAATGGGAAAAAAAAAGGTCAGCAAGATTTTAGCCATGAGTAACGTGTTTTTATGTTTGTGTTGAAACTCAGTATCTTCAGGGTATCAAATGCTGTCGTTTAACCAAATTCTCATAAAAGAAAATAAGAGAAAGAACCAAGGACTGTAAAGTAGAACCAAGGAGAAATATAAATGGGAAAGATGGATTAAATGAACCAGAGGGCGAAAAAAATGGGTTTCTAGAACCAGATGGTATATGGCCAGAGTCAGATCAGTGCCCCCTATAAGAGAATAAAGGACAGTTGTTTTGATTCTTCATCCATAGTTGAGGCTGTTTGAGAGAAAGGTAATCTACCGTGACCTATAAAAACCTTTCTATTATATGCTAGTGATGTAGTTGTTAAGCCATTGCGAGAAGAGTTAATATTTCCAACAGAGCTGCAAATCACCAATTTAGAAAGCCCCATGGAAAAACAAATATATTTCCTGTTGTGAAATCATTGTGGTTATGTACAGTGCCAGTGCCTGATGCTTGTACATAGCTATTTGATGCTAAGGATTCTGAGCTTCCTGGCTACTGAGTCCATATTCTTATGGGTGAAAGCTTGTTAAAATAAACCTCAAGGAAAGTCTTGCTGGGAAAAAGGAATTCATTAAAGGGGCAGTGTCTGCTCTGAAAAGGATGAGTCCAACTGGAAAAAACTTAATTCTGTCAGTTTTTCTTTGTGGCAGAGCTGGCGCTTATCATAATAATAAAATTCTGAGAATTCTTATCTTGCTTAAAGACTCCTGCCATGTAAACTCATCATAAAGAGTATTCACACTGTAGAACAGGAGAAAAAAAGAAGTAACTGGCAGAAGCAGTCTCCCCTACCTTGAATCCTCAAGATCTGCTCTCACGCAGACCACTAGAATTAATTAATTAATTAAAATTAATTTGGAATTAATTCCAAAAATGTTTCTAGTTAATTACAAAGTGTCCAACATTGTACTAAGCACTCAAGAAATAAGTGAGCATTTGTTCGAGTCATTGCCAAGTTCAACTGTCACCCTTTTTTTTTCTCCATTTCAGTGAAGTATAGTTGATTTTTATTGAAGTATAGTTGATTTACAATATTAGTTTCAGCTGTACAATATAGTGATTCAGTATTTTTATAGATTATACTCCATTTAAAGTTATTACAAATGTCCTTCTTAATATCATCATCTATGTCAATGGTGGCCTTAGAGTTGTATAGTACACGAATATACAGCCATGCATCATGGACCTGTTGGGTAGTAAGGACAGAGCAATGAGTAAATATAGACATGATCCCTGTTCTTATAGAATTTACTATTATTGTCTAGTTTGGATAAATTAAACAAAAGTTACAGACAGTGATGAGTCATAAATCTAACAAAACAGAATACACATTATAGAGCAGCATGGACTAGGGGATGTGGTATTACAGATAGTATGATCAGGAAAGATCACTCTAAGGAAACTGTTTTTGAACACTTAATAAGTAGGATCCAGCCATATGAAGATCTATATGAAGAACAAACCAGACAGGGGAAATAGCAACTGTAAAGGTACGGAGGTGAGAATGAGGTTGGTTGGAATATTCAAGTTCCAAGAATTGACAGAAAATTAATGGGGCTAGAATGGAGCAAATAACAGGAAAGTAGTACAAACGGAGAATAGAATTAGACTGAATGAGTGTATCCCCCCAAAATTCATATGTTGATATCCAATGTGATGGTATTAGGAGGTGGGGCCTTTGGAGGGTGATTAGGTCATGACCATGGAGCCTTCATGAATGGGAATAGTACACTTATAAAAGAGACCTCAAAGAGCTCTCTCTCCCCTTCCACCATATGAGCGATAAGATGGCTGTCTATGAACAAGAATGTGGGCTCTGCACTCTCAGAACTATGATTCAAAACAGGTTTGGAAGTTTTAGCCACAGCAATCAGAGAAGAAAAAGAAATAAAAGGAATCCGAATTGGAAAAGAAGAAGTAAAGCTGTCACTGTTTGCAGATGACATGATACTATACATAGAGAATCCTAAAGACTCTACCAGAAAACTACTAGAGCTAAACAATGAGTTTGGTAAAGTAGCAGGATGAGAAATTGAAGCACAGAAATCTCTTGCATTCCTATACACTAACGATGAAAAATCTGAAAGAGAAATTAAGGAAACACTCCCATTTACCACTGCAACAAAAAGAATAAAATACCTAGGAATAAACCTACCTGAGGAGACAAAAGACCTGTATGCAGAAAACTACAGGACGCTGATGAAAGAAATTAAAGATGATACAAGAGATGGAGAGATAGATCATGTTCCTGGATTGGAAGAATCAACATTGTGTAAATGAATATACTGCCCAAAGCAATCTACAGATTCAATGAAATCCCTATCAAACTACCAATGGCATTTTTCACAGAACTAGAACAAAAAATTTCACAATTTGTATGGAAACACAAAAGACTCTGAATAGCCAAAGCAATCTTGAGAAAGAAAAATGGAGCTGGAGGAATCAGGCTCCCTTACTTCAGACTATACTACAAAGCTACAGTAATCAAGACAGTATGGTCCTGGCACAAAAACAGAAATATAGATCAATGGAACAGGATCGAAAGCCCAGAGATAAGCCCACGCACATATAGTCACCTTATTTTTGATACAGGATGCAAGAATATACAATGGAGAAAAGCATTTTCAATAAGTGGTGCTGGGCTTCCCTGGTGGCGCAGTGGTTGAGAGTCTGCCTGCTAATGCAGGGGACACGGGTTCGAGCCCTGGTCTGGGAGGATCCCACATGCCACAGAGCAGCTGGGCCTGTGAGCCACAACTACTGAGCCTGTGCGTCTGGAGCCTGTGCTCCGCAACAAGAGAGGCCGCGATAGTGAGAGGCCCACGCACCATGATGAGGAGTGGCCCCCGCTTGCCACAACTAGAGAAAGCCCTCGCACAGAAGCGAAGACCCAGCACAGCCATAAATAAACAAACAAACAAACAAACAAACAAAAGCCAAGCATGTAAAAAAATAATAAGTGGTGCTGGGAAAACTGGACAGCTACATGTAAAACAATGAAATTAGAACACTCCCTACCTAACTCCATACACAAAAATAAAGTCAAAATGGATTAAAGATCTAAATGTAAGGCGAGACACTATCAAACTCTTAGAGGAAAACATAGGCAGAACACTCTATGACATAAATCACTGCAAGATCTTTTTTGACCCAACTCCTACAGAAATGGAAATAAAAATACAAATAAACAAATGGGACCTAATGAAACTTCAAAGCTTTTGCACAGCAAAGGAAATGACAAACAAGACGAAAAGACAACCCTCAGAATGGGAGAAAATATTTGAAAATGAAGCAACTGACAAAGGATTAATCTCCAAAATATACAACCAGCTCATGCAGCTCAAACTCAAACAAAAAACCCAATCCAAAAATGGGCAGAAGACCTAAATAGACATTTCTCCAAAGAAGATATACAGATTGCCAACAAACACATGAAAGGATGCTCAATATCACTAATCATTAGAGAAATGCAAATCAAAACTACAATGAGGTATCACCTCACACCAGTCAGAATGGCTATCATCAAAAAATCTACAAACAATAAATGCTGCAGAGGGTGTGGAGAAAAGGGAACCCTCTTGCACTGTTGGTGGGTATGTAAATTGATACAGTCACTATGGAGAACAGTATAAAGGATCCTTAAAAAACTAAAAATAGAACTACCATATGATCCAGAAATCCCACTCCTGGGCATATACCCTGAGAAAACCATAATTCAAAAAGAATCATGTACCATAATGTTCATTGCAGCTCTGTTTACAATAGCCAGGACATGGAAGCAACCTAAGTGTCCACTGACAGATGAATGGATAAAGAAGATGTGGCACATATATATAATGGAATATTACTCAGCCATAAAAAGAAACGAAATTGAGTTATTTCTAGTGAGGTGGATGGACCTAGAGTTTGTCCTACAGAGTGAAGTAACTCAGAAAGAGAAAAACAAATACCATATGCTAACACACACATATATGGAATCTAAAATACAACAACAAAAAACAGTTATGAAGAACCTAGGGGCAGGACAGGAATAGAGACACAGACATAGAGAATGGACTTGAGGACACGGGGAGGGGGAACTGTAAGCTGGGACAAAGTGAGAGAGTGTCATGGACTTATATATACTACCAAATGTAAAACAGATAGCTAGTGGGAAGCAGCCGCATAGCACAGGGAGATCAGCTCAGTGCTTTGTGACCACCTAGAGGGGTGGGATAGGGAGGGTGGGAGGGAGACACAACAGGGAGGAGATATGGGGATATATGTACATGTATAGCTGATTCACTTTGCTATAAAGCAGAAACTAACACACCATTGTATGCAATTATACTCCAATAAAGATGTTAAAAAAAACATATTGTAAACAGAATTAGGCACTTCAAAATTCTTAGACTGCATTTTATATATGTCTCTCTTTATTATTGCTCAAGTAGTTTTTTGGTTTTTTCTACTTCATTACTTTTCAGGTAATTAATGAATTACCTACACATGTAATCAACCAAACTATAAGATACTACTATTGTAAAAATATTTAATCTTTTGTATAGTTTTCCCCTTTCTATAAAACATTTATTAATATTTCTTTCACCTTATTTTGATTAGTGTTTTCACTGTGTAAATATTTTCATCCTTTTGCTTTGAACCTATATCTTTATATTTAGTGTGCATTTTTGTAGAAAACATGTGATTGAATTTTGCTTTTAAAACGAACCTGATATCTGTGTTGTAACTGGGTTGTATAGATTGTTTTTAATTAATGTTATTATTAAAGTGGTTGGAATAAAATCTAAAAAAAAAAAACTATTAAAAAAAAAGAATGTGACTGATCAGAAACTGAATTGGGCTGAGGAGCTTCAAGATGGCGGAAGAGTAAGATGTGGAGATCACCTTCCTCCCCACAAATACATCAGAAACACATCTACATGTGGAACAACTCCTGTAGAACACCTACTGAATGCTGGCAGAAGACCTCAGACCTCCCAAAAGGCAAGAAACTTCCCATGTACCTCGGTAGGGAAAAAGAAAAAAGAAAAAACAGAGACAAAAGAATAAGGATGGGACCTGCACCAGTGGGAGGGAGCCGTGAAGGAGGAAAGGTTTCCACAGACTAGGAAGCCCCTTCGTGGGCGGAGACTGCGGGTGGTGGAGGAGGGAAGCTTCAGAGCCACGGAGGAGAGCACAGCAACAGGGGTGCGGAGGGCAAAGTGGAGAGATTCTCGCACAGAGGATCGGGGCCGACCGGCACTCACCAGCCCGTGAGGCTTGTCTGCTCACCCGCCGGGGCGGGCGGGGGCTGGGAGCTGAGGTTTGGGCGTTGGAGGTCGGATCCCAGGGAGAGGACTGGGGTTGGCGGCGTGCACACAGCCTGAAGGGGTTAGCGCACCACGGCTAGCCGGGAGGGAGTCCGAGGAAAAGTCTGGACCTGCCGAAGGGACAAGAGACTTTTTCTTGCCTCTTTGTTTCCTGGTGCAGGAGGAGAGGGGATTAAGAGCGCTGCTTAATGGAGCTCCAGAGGGCACCAGCTGCGGCTATCAGAGCGGACCCCAGAGACGGGCATGAGACGCTAAGGCCGCTGCTGCAGCCTCCAAGAAGCCTGTGTGAAAGCACAGCTCACTATCCACACCTCCCCTCCCAGGAGCCTGTGCAGCCGGCCACTGCCAGGGTCCCGTGATCCAGGGACAACTTCCCGGGAGAACACATGGCGCGCCTCAGGCTGGTGCAACGTCACGACGGCCTCTGCCGCCGCAGGCTCGCCCCGCACTCCGTGCTCCTCCCTCCCTCTGGCCTGAGTGAGCCAGAGCCCCTGAATCAGCTGCTCCTTTAACCCCGTCCTGTCTGAGCAAAGAACAGACACCCTCAGGCGACCCACACACAGAGGCGGGCCAAATCCAAAGCTGAACCCCAGCAGCTGTGCAAACAAAGAAGAGAAAGGGAAATCTCTCCCAGCAGCCTCAGAAGCAGCAGATTAAAGCTCCACAATCAACTTGATGTAACCTGCATCTGTGGACTACCTGAAAGGACAACCAATCATCCCAAATTGAGGAGACGGACTTTGGGAGCAACGATATATATTTTTTCCCTTTTTCTCTTTTTGTGAGTGTGTATGCATATGCTTCTGTGTGTGATCTTGTCTGTATAGCTTTGCTTTTACCATTTGTCCTAGGGTCTGTCTGTCCGTTCTTTTGTTTTGTTTTTTTTTAGTATACATTTCAGCGCTTGTTATCATTGGTGAATTTGTTTTTTGGTTTGGTTGCTCTTTCTTTCTTTTTTTAAATTACTTTAAAATTATTTTTTAATAATTATTGTTTGTTTTTATTTTAATAACTTTTTATTTATTTTCTCTTTCTTCCTTCCTCCCTTCCTCCCTCCCTCCCTCTCTCTCTCTCTGTCTCTCTCTCTCTCTCTCTTTCTTTCATTCTTTCTTTCTTTTCTCCCTTTTATTCTGAGCCGTGTGGATCACAGGCTCTTGGTGCTCCAGCCAAGCGTCAGAGCTGTGCCTCTGAGGTGGGAGAGCCAACTTCAAGATATTGGTCCACCAGAGACCTCCCACCTCCACGTAATATCAAATGGCAAAAATCTCCCAGAGATCTCCAACTCAACACCAACACCCAGCTTCACTCAACGACCAGCAAGCTAAAGTGCTGGACACCCTATGCCAAACAACTAGCAAGACAGGAACACAACCCCACCCATTAGCAGAGAGGCTGCCTAAAATCATAATATGGCCACAGACACCCCAAAACACACCACCAGACGTGGACCTGCCCACCAGAAAGACAAGATCCAGCCTCATCCACCACAACACAGGCACTAGTCCCCTCCACCAGGAAGCCTACACAATCCACTGAACCAACCTTAGCCACTGGGGGCAGACACCAAAAACAACGGGAACTACGAACCTGCAGCCTGCGAAAAGGAAACCCCAAACACAGTAAGTTAAGCAAAATGAGAAGACAAAGAAACACACAGCAGATGAAGGAGCAAGGTAAAAACCCACCAGACCTAACAAATGAAGAGGAAATAGGCAGTCAACCTGAAAACGAATTCAGAATAATGATAGTAAAGATGATCCAAAATCTTTGAAATAGAATGGAGAAAATACAAGAAACGTTTAACAAGGACTTAGAAGAACTAAAGAGCAAACAATCATGAACAACACAATAAATGAAATTCAAAATTCTCTAGAAGGGATCAATAGCAGAATAACTGAGGCAGAAGAATGGATAAGTGACCTGGAAGATAAACTAGTGGAAATAACTACTGCAGAACAGAATAAAGAAAAAAGACTGAAAAGAATTGAGGACAGTCTCAAGAGATCTCTGGGACAATATTAAATGCATGAACATTCGAATTACAGGGGTCCCAGAAGAAGAAGAAAAAAAGAAAGGGACTCAGAAAATATTTAAAGAGATTATAGTTGTAAACTTCCCTAATATGGGAAAGGAAATAGTTAATCAAGACCGGGAAGCACAGAGATTCCCATACAGGATAAATCCAAGGAGAAACACGCAATGACACATATTAATCAAACTGTCAAAAATTAAATACAAAGAAAAAATATTAAAAGCAACAAGGGAAAAACAACAAATAACATACAAGGGAATCCCCATAAGGTTAACAGCTGATCTTTCAGCAGAAACTCTGCAAGCCAGAAGGGAGTGGCAGGACATATTTAAAGTGATGAAGGAGAAAAACCTACAACCAAGATTACTCTACCCAGCAAGGATCTCATTCAGATTTGATGGAGAAATTAAAACCTTTACAGACAAGCAAAAGCCAAGAGAATTCAGCACCACCAAACCAGCTTTACAACAAATGCTAAAGGAACTTCTCTAGGCAGGAAACACAAGAGAAGGAAAAGACCTGCAATAACACACGCAAAGCAATTAAGAAAATGGTAATAGGAACATACATATCGATAACTACCTTAAATGTAAATGAATTAAACCCTTTTTCCCCCCACATTCCACTCCTCCACATCCCCAGGTGACCACTGATATGCTTTCTATCATTATAGATGTGTTCGCATTTTTCTAGAAATTTATATAAATAGATTCACACAGTGAGGACTCTTTTGTCTGGCTTCTTTCACTCAATGTAATTACTATGAGAGTAATTCATATTTTTGTGGTTATCAATAGTCTATTACATTGTTTTGCTCAGTAGTGTTTCACTGTATGAGTATACCACAGCATGTTTATTCATTCGCCTGTTGATGGGTGCTCGACGTTGTTACAATTCTATTAGAATAAAGATGCTATGATGATCCATGTTAAAAAAAAAAAAGAAAAGAAAAAGAAACTGAATTAGCCAGCACCTTGATCTTGGACTTCCCAGCCTTTAGAATTATAAGAAATAAATGTTTGTTGTTTAAGACACCCAGCTTATATTATATTTTATTGAGATATAATTGAAATATAACATTATGTATGTGGAAGGTGTACACTTGTTGGTTTGATATATTTATATATTGCAGTATGATTACCACCAGTAGCATTAGCTAACACCTCTATCATGTCACGCAATTATCATTTCTTTTTTTGTGGTGAGAATAATTATGATCTAGTCTCTTAGCAACTTTGAAGTTTATAGTACAGTATTGTTGACTGTAATCACTATGCTGTGCATTAAATCTCCAGGGCTTATTTATCTATCAATACCAGTTGCAAGTTTATATCATTTGACCAACATTTTTCCAATTTCCTCATCCCCAGCCCCTGGTAACCACCATTCTACTCTTTGCTTTTATGACTTTGGCTTTTTTAGATTCCATATATAAGTGATATAAGACAGAAAAAGACAGTCTATGGTATTTTTGTCATAGCACACCAAACAATGAAGTATTTGGAAGATGCCATATCATGTAAGCTTTCTAGTCAATGGTGAGAAATATTGATTTTATTCAATTACAATAGGATAGTGCAATGCAGAGTTGGGTTTGAAAGATTAAACATGGAAGAAAAATGATCTCATTTATTTTTTTAAGATTATCTATGGGGGGGCTTCCCTGGTGGCGCAGTGGTTGAGAGTTCGCCTGCCGATGCAGGGGACACGGGTTCATGTCCCGGTCCGGGAAGATCCCACATGCTGCGGAGTGGCTGGGCCCGCGAGCCATGGCCGCTGAGCCTGTGCATCTGGAGCCTGTGCTCTGCAACGGGAGAGGCCACAACAGTGAGAGGCCCGCGTACCACAGAAAAAATAATAATAAAAAGATTATCTATGGGGAGTTTCCTATAGACAAACAAGGATTCAAGAAGAAACTTTAGAAGGCTCTTTTTAAGAGTCCAGGTAAAGGATAGCAGATTAAGGTGGTAAAAATAGAAATACATTAACTAGCAATTAACTGAGAAATAGATTTTCAGGAACTAACCCCCACACATTTAGATAATTTATCTGAAATATGCTATTTGAAAATATAGCTTCTTAGGATGCATCATATCTCTGAAGGAAAGGCTAAAATACCAATGGATTCATCATCCAAGCAATGAAGACTTACTGAGTGGGGTGTGTGTGTGTGTGTGTGTAGTCCTCAACTGTCCTAGGTTCAAGGAAAGGCAAATAGAAATAAAACCTTCATTTTGGAATACTGTCCCACAATGAGTAAAGGTATCATGTACTTTTAAAATTATATCTATTTAAACAAAGCCTAATATAATGGGAAAAATAAACTAGACCTGGAATCCAAAGATCTGAGTTTGAATTGCAGCTTGATTAATTACCAGAATATTAGTTCGGGCAAGTTGTCCAGATTTGATCAATTTCAGGTTCCTTATTTATAAAATGGTAAGCTGGATGGAGTGATCACTAGGCTCCCTTCTCCCATGAGATTCTGTTATTCTACTACACCATATTGGTATTCTCATTAAAGTGAATTTCAAGTGTTTGGTCAAGAAGAGGCTCATTTATTTACTTCTTTTATTTCAAATTTAATAATAATGTAAGCCCTCATCCATCAGGCAAAGAAGAAACTCTACCAGTTTGTCATCATTCAGGAATCCATTTCTTTTGTTAGATCACATGAACATTCTAGAGGCTTAAAATAACCCTAGAAAGTGTGGTAGAGGCTCTGTATTTGGGCCTTAAACAAAATATATATCTTGTTGAACTTTAATGGTGGCTTTAAATCTGCTGACTCTACTGCTTCACTGATAAACTGGAATAACAGGAAAGTTGGTGGCTGAACCCTATTACTTGCATGAAGTGCATAACCACTGTTTCTGAAATCTTTCTGTATCTCTGGAGACATGCCCTATTTTCACATTGCCATAGTGAATGTTTAAGTTTTCTGCTACATGAAGATATGTCCCTCTCTCCAGCCTCAGGGACATCTATCCCTCTTCCTTTGGAGTCTCAATGGCTCTCCTCTTTTTCCTCTCTCTCTCTCACCTAACATTATTCTTTCAAAGTATTTGTGCTTTTCAAAGAACAAAGGAAAATCTGTCAATTCCAGGAAACACCAGCTTTTCACCCTAACACAAATCTCCCCTGAAGTAATTAACAGCAAATGTTGACTACCATCTTGAAGTGGTGGTAATAGAGTTGTTGGGGAAAACAAACACAAATTAAAGCTTCAATAAATTATACTGCCATTAACTACAAATAATTAGCTCTTCAAGAAAACAGATTTATATATCAACAAAATCCTTGTTTTGGAGCCTCCTCACCAAACAGCCTTAGTCTTTAGGGGAACAATCAATGATCTGAAATCTATCCCTTACCAAGCATACTTTGAAAAGTTCATTCTACTATACAGCTCATTAGATCTAACTTGCAATAAATCTTAACAGACTCAGAGAAGAAAATGTTTATTTAAAGTGGTAAATTTTTCAAAACTTCACGTGGAGCTTGACGGTATTTCCAAAGATCTGATTCCTGCATTTCGCTTCAGATCATCCCCAATCATTAGAGAGATCTCTATCCAAAAGGTATGTGAATCTTCTATGTTCATGTTGCCATATCTGACTACCTATATATACTTATTTAACACAAAAACTCATGCACACACTGTCTCTCGCTCTCTCTCTCACATATATACACACACACACAAACACCCATCCCTTCAGTTCATATATTTGTAAACCTACATACTCCTTTTGTAACTGCAATTTTTTTTTGGGGGGGGGGTACGCGGGCCTCTCACTGTTGTGGCCTCTCCCGTTGCGGAGCACGGGCTCCAGACGCGCAGGCCCAGCGGCCATGGCTCACGGGCCCAGCCGCTCCGCGGCATGTGGGATCCTCCCGGACTGGGGCACGAACCCGCGTCCCCCACATCGGCAGGCAGACTCTCAACCACTGCGCCACCAGGGAAGCCCCATAACTGCAATTTTTTAAATCCACATTATGTTATTATGATCCACCCATGTTAATACACACAAAAACATTTCATTCAATTTACCTATTGTATAATATTACTTTTGAGAACAAACCATAATTTATTTATCAATTACCTTTAAGAAGGGAATTTAGGTAACATCCACCTTATTATAAACAGCACTACATTAAGATTCCAATGCACATAGCTTCTAATGTAGATAAATAAGAATTTCCTTAATGATAGAGAGGCTGACCTTTCTTTTATAAGTTTCGTGGCCACCCAGATTTATTCTTTTGTGTTTTTATTGGTCCATTTGTCTATACTGCTGTGGAAATGTTTCAATATGAATGTCATATAATCTGTTCAGCTTTTCTTCCTACTTTGTGATTGTTTAAATATTGTGTTTAAGAAACCTTTCCCTAACCTGATTTCATAAAGCTATATCCATATTTTGCTTTCAAAGTATTAATGCTTTTTCTTTCATATTTAATTTTTGATTTGAACTGGAATTTATTTTCTCTTTTCTTTAAGATAGGGGTCTAACCCTTTGTCCATATGAATTTCCAATGATCTCAACACCATTTATTAAAAGGTTCATCCTTTCTCCACAAATCTGTAATGTTACCACAGTAGTCTTTTTTTAATCTATCTATGTTCCTGGGCCCTACATTCTGTTCAATTCTGTTTGTCTATACCTTTGCTGTGCCAGTACCACACTGTTTTAATTAATATGACTTTAAATGTTTATATCAGGTAGTATAGGTTGCCCTTTCTTCATGTTTCTTAATGTTTTCATATCTTCTTCAAAAAATTTTGGCTACTTTCAACTCCCTACTTACACACAATGGTCACCTTGGCTAAGACACGGTAACCAGACATTTGGTCAAACATTATTCATGATATTTGTGTGAAGAATTTCTTTTAGATGAGATTAACATTTAATCCAATCAGTTGAAAGCCTTAATAGAAAAAAGACTGACATCCCCTCAAAAAGAGGGAATTCTGACAGCAGACTGCCTTTGGACTCACACTGCAATATCAGCTCTTCCCTGGGTCTCCAGCCTGTTGCCCTGCCCTGCAGATTTTTTGCACATACACATCTCCTATTGGCTCTGCTTCTGTTTCTCTGGAGAACTCTGCCTAATACACTTCTCTCCCATATAAACTTTAGATTTAGCTTGTCATGGCTTGTGACAATATCTATTGTAATTTTCATTGTAATAGCAATGCATACACAAGTTAGTGGCATGGTCAATTATAAGATATTGATTCATTTTTCCAAGAATATTATAAAGTGTTCCATTTAGTTTTTTACATCCTTTAAGAAAGCATCATTTTCTCCATGAATATTTGACTCACATTATTATATTTATTCTCAAATACCTGATATGTATTATTTTATTGTGAATGGGATTTTTACTTAATAGCAAAAGTATTAATGAAATAGTATTTAATAATAGTAGTACATTTTCTTACCAGTTGTTGCTAATACTTCAAATTCTTATTGGTTTTTGTACGTCAGTCTTCTATCCAGCAAGTTCAGAGATTACAGATTTTCTTGTATTTTGTATGCAGACATTTTCCACCTCTTTTTTGTTTTCAAATATATTTTCCACTGGCTTTTGCTTCTGTACATATAAATTAATCTTGTGTTAATATTTTATTTGGAATAGTTTTATTGATCTCTATAAATGGATGTGTTGTATACTTAATTTATCTATTTATTTTGGTTGGACTATTTATTGTATATTTGAAAAGTGAGTATACCCTCTTGTTTCACTCTCTGAAAAATTTTATATAAGATAAAGGTTAATTTGATCCCTGAAGGATTTGCAAAGTCACTTTTAAAATGTCTGCTCCTGGTGTTTTTGTTTGCTGATTTGTAGACATTTGACCAGACTATCCTATTCATGTAAAAGTTGTTAGTATACTATGTTTCTCTATTTCCTCTTAAGACAATTTTGCTAATTTTATTTTTTAATTCAAGTTTTTATAAATTTTCATATTAATGGCATAATACTCTTTACTTTATTCCTATAATTAGTAAAACTTCAAATATATGTAAGTAAAACCCCTTTTCTTTCATAGTTTTGTTTGTGCCTTCCTCTTCTATGAACATAAAAAAATACCATTCTTTATATTTTCAAAGAAACAAAATTGAAGTTTACTGATCCTCTCTATTGTCTGTTTAGATCCCATTTCTTACTGACATATAATTCACATACCATAGAATTCATCTATTTATATATTTCAGTGATTTTGAGTATATTCACATATAAGTGCAACCATCATTACAGTCAATTTTGAACATTTTTATCACTTCAAAAAACAAATCTAATATTCTTTAGGCATCACCTCCCTATATTCCCACCCTACTTCCCACAAGCTCTAAGCAACCACTAATCTATCTTCTGTCTCTGTAGATTTCACGATTCTGGACATTTCATAGAAAGAGAATCATACAATATAAGGTCTTTTGTGACTGACTTTTTTACTTAGCATAATATTTTGAAGGTTCATCTATATGATAGCATGCATCAGTATTTCATTCCTTTTTATAGCCAAGTAATATTTCATTGTATGGACATACCACTTCTGTTCATCCATTTATCAGTTGATGGACATTTTGGCTGTTTCCACCTGTTTGCTACTATGAAAAATGTTGCTATAAATATTCTTGTTCAATTGGTGTGAACGTATGTTTTCATTTCTCTTGGGTATACATCTAGGAGTAGAATTGCTGGGTCATATGGTAATTTCATGTTTAATTGTTGGAGGAACTGCTTAGATGGTTTTCAATTGAGTGACGCCATTTTACTGTCCTACCACTATTTTTTTAAATAGTGTGAAGTGTGAGTCCTCATACAAGTTGGAGATTATTGATACCCTCTCTAGTTTGTTTTCTGTTTGTCCTACTTGTTTTATTAATTATCTCTTCTTCTATGGCCCAATCTATTTAATTCTTATGTTGAAAACTTAGCTAATTAATTTCTAATAAGTTTCCTTTCAAATATGTGTGTGTGTGTGTGTGTGTGTGTGTGTGTGTGTGTGACACAGATTACAAGTATTGATTTACAGGTTCCCAGCAAGGGTTTTTTTTTTCATCTCTAAGTATTTAGTAAATTCTGACAGAAATTGTCATTAAATAATAAAATAGAGCTTACAGTTTCAAACTTAATAGAGTAAAAGTAGACTGCTATAAATATTTCATGATTCCAGAAGAAAAAGAAAAATATGAAAGAATGTAGACAAGTAGGAAAAAAAGGAAGATTTAAACCAAATTAGTAAGTACATTTAATGCAAATGGATTGGCTTCTCCAAATAAAAAGAAAATAAGTGTCAGATTGTATAAAATTACATGTAAGTATGTGCTATCTTCAAGAGACATACCCAAAGAAAGTGGAAGAAGTAAATAATAAATGCAAGAGCAGAAATTAATGACAGAGAAAATAAACAATACAAATTCAAAAGCTAACATTTGGCTCTTTTAAAATAGTAATAAAAATGGCTATCTACCTGAGAGTCTTCTCAAGACAAAAAAGAAAAATAAAGATAGAAAGCACAAGAAACCAGTATCAGAAAGGTAAAAGGGTCATATATCACATACATGTTACAGACTTTACAAAGGAAAGAATGAACAAAGTGTTTTCAAATAAATTTTAAATTTTATAAAAATCACAGGCCCCTAGAAAAATATAACATCAAAATAGATTCAAACAGAAATAGAAGTTTATACATATGTTTATACACTACAGACACTGAATCAGCACTCACTACTCTCACCATGAAGAAAGCTGAAATCCAAGATTTTTCACTAGTGTGTTCTAAAGAAAGGAAGAATTCCAGTAGTACACAAACTCTTTGAGAATAGAAAGAGGGAACACTATTCAACTACTTTTTAATATTTTCTTCATTTCAAGACAGGAAAGGACAGTATAAGAAAGGATAATTAGAGGTGACTTTACCCAGGAAAACAGATGATAAATATAATATAAGCAAACTGAGTCCACCATAAAAAGCTAATTTCATGACAGACAACCAAAATTATTTTACACAACAAAATTAACAAAAAAAAATAAATCAAAAGTTTCTTATAATTTCAGCAGTCATGTATGATTTTACAAAAACCCACAGCTAATCTGATTTATCAAAGTAGAAACAGAAACTTTCTTAAATGAAAATTAGCTATCTACCATAGAGTAACATTATAGATACAGGTGAGATGATTAAAGATTTAAAGATCAGGAACAAGACAAGGATGCCCCCTGTCACCACTTCTATTCAGGATTGTACTTGAGAGTTTAGCCAGTGGAGAAAGTCAAGAAAGAGAACGAAAATGTCTAAGGATTAGAAAACACACAACTTGTTCTATATATATATGATATTGTTGTGTACAGAGAAAATACAAAATGATGTACAGGAAATTGCTAGGATTTGTAAGAGAGTTTCATAAGATTTCTAGATAAAAATCAATAAAAATAAATTGTATTTTTATATAATAGCATCAAACAGAAAGTGATATTAAAAAGAAAGAAATCCTTTTAGATAGCACCAAAAAGCTGAAGTAGCAATAAATCCAATAAGATATACAAAGCCTTTACAGACAACATTATAATACTTTTTCAAAGACCTTGAAGAAATCAGAAATGAATAGAGATATATTTTGTGTTTATAAGTTGGATATCTTAATAGTGAAAAGATGTTAAGTCTCTAAAAATTAAGTTACAGAGTAAGCAAAATCTAAGTGAAAATGCCGAAGATTTTGTTTTGGACCTGAAAAACTTCTTTAAAAATTTATACGGATTACAAAAGCCCACCACACACTTGAAGAATAATATAAATGTGGGAAAACTTGTTCTACTGAATATTTAGTGTTCTTATAAAGCTCTAGTAACAAAGAGGGTGCAGTTTTGATATAGAGACAAACAAATGAACCAAAAGAAGACTTAACACAGACACAGAAAAACAAACCAAAACATATATTATTAAAACAAAATCACATATATATATATATATATATGTACACACACACACACATACACACATACATATGGCACCTCTGTATAACAGAGGTATCACAGCACCTCAACAAAGACATAACAAACTTTTCGATTAAAAAATGCTGAGCACTAGGGTATCCATAAAGAAAAAATAATTAAAATTGTATCACATTGTAAACAAAATTATTTCCAGATGGATTAATGACCTAAATGTGAAACGGTACCAAATATATTTTAAAAGACAATATAGGAGGCTATCTTTAAGCCACAAAGTAGAAAGATGGAAAAAAGTATAAGCTTTAAAGGAAAAGATTGATGTATTTACCCACATTAAATTAAGAAATATTTTCCAACAAAAGAAAACACAAAGATAGTTAAAAGAGAGGTCATGCCACAGAGTTTGAAAACATCACTGCAACATATAAAACCAATAGAGAGACTACTATTCAAAATATGAAAAGAACTTAAAAAGAATAAAGCTGGAGGTATCTCACGCCCTGACTTCAGACTATAGTACAAACCTACAGTAATCAAAACAGTATGGTACTGACACCAAAACAGACCTATGGAACAGAATAGAGAGACCAGAAATAAACCTATACACTTATGGTCAATTAATCTAAGACAAAGGAGGCAAGAATGTTCAATAGGAAAAAGGTCTCTTCACTAAGTGGTGCTGGGAAAACTGTGGACAGCTACTTGTGAAACAATTAAATTAGAACACTTTCTCACATCATATACAAAAACAAATTCAAAATGGATTAAAGACCTAAATACAAGATCAGAAACCATAAAACTCCTTGAAGAAAACATAGGCAAAACACTGACATAAATAATAGCAATATTATTTTGGATCTGTCTCCTAAGACAAAGGAAACCAAAGCAAAAATAAACAAATGGGACCTAAATAAACTTAAAAGCTTTTGCACTGAAAAGGAAACCACTGACAAAATGAGAAGACAACCTACTAAATGGCAGAAAATATTTGCAAATGATATGACCTATAAGGGGTTAATATCTAAAATATAAAAAAGCTCATTAAACTCAATATTAAAAAAACAATTAAAAATGGGCAGAAGACCTGGATAGACATGTTTCCAAAGAATACATACAGGTGGCCAATAGGCACATGAAAAGATGCACATCACTAATCAACAAAGAAATGCAAATCAAAACCACAATGAGATATCACTTCATACCTGTCAGAATGGCTATCATCAAAAAGACTACAAATAACAAATGTTGGCAAGGATGTGGAGAAAAGGAAACCCTAGTACACTGTTGGTAGGAATATGAATTGGTGCAGCCACTATGGAAAACAGTATGAAGGTTTCTCAAAAACTAAACTTAGAACTACCATAAGATCCAGCAATTCCACTCCTGGGTATATATCCAAAGAAAACGAAAATACTAATCCAAAAAGATGAATGCACCCAATGTTCACAGCAGCATTATGTACACTATTTACAATAGCCAACATATGGAAGAAACCTAAGTGCCTGCTAACAGCCAAATGAATAAATAACATGTGGTATGATACATACACACACGCACACACAGACAGAGAGAGAGAAATATTACTCAGCCATGAAAAAGAAAGAAATCCTGCCATTTGCAACAACATGGATGGACATGGAGGGTATTATGCTTAGTGAAATAAGTCAGACAGAGAAAGACAAATACTGTATGTTATCATTTATATGTGGAATCTAAAAAATAAAATGAATGAATATAACAAAACTGAAATAGACTCACAGTTATAGAGAACAGACTAGTGGTTACCAGAGGGGAAAGAGAAGGAGGAAGGGGCAAGAGAGGGGTAGGAGATAAAGAGGTATAAAATGTGTAAAATAAATTAGCTACAAAGATATATTTACAGTTCAGGAAATATGGTCAATATTTTATAATAACTTTAAATGGAGTATAATCTATAAAAATATTGAATCACTATGTTCTACACCTGAAAGTAATATAATATTGTAAATCAACTATACTTCAATTACAAAAATGAAATAAACTCTTAAAAGCAAGAATAAAAAGGCAAATAACCCAATAGAAAAATAGGCCAAAAATTCAATAGACCCTTCAAAAAAACAGCAAATCCCAAAAGCCAATAACTATATTTAAAATTGTAAAATATTTGTATTTTCACTAGTAATCATGAAAACTAAAATTCACACCACACAGATTAGATAGGAAATATTAAAATAAATGATAACAACTAATGTCAAGGAATTTAAATATGAATCACCACCACTGTTGGAAGTGTAAGTTGATTTGACCACTTGTCATTATCTTGTGGTTTAAGGACATATTTTCTCTGTGACTCAGCATCTCATTCCTGAAACTTCCCTGTAACCCAGTAGTTCACTCCCTAGAGAAATGTGTTCTCCTGTGTACTAGGATACACATATAAACATGTATGTTGTTCAGCATTGTTCATGACAGCCATAAATAGAAAACAACACAAATATCTATCAACAGTATTATAGGAATGTGCACATAAGTAATAAATCTACAAAGAAAAACAATGAATGAATTAACATAAAAGTTAGGGAAGTGGTTATTGTTTGTGCTATGGGAGGGTTTTGTGATGATGCAAGGCATGGAGGGGATTCTTGGTTGTTGCCAATGTTCCATTTCTTGACCCGTGTGATTGTAACAATTGTTATTGCTTCATAATTTTTATTAAATGTACATAGAGTCTATAGATTTTCCATCTAAACTCACAACGAAAAACAGCTATTGTGCTTACTACCTAGGGAGTTAAGTACACAGGAATGATGCTACAGATGAATAGTTATGTCTCCACAGCGATGCTTGCTGGCCACAAAAGCTAAAGCACCAGGATAACTGCCTTTCCTTATTTTCAAATTCCAAGTCTCACATAAATGCACTGAGTTTGTGGAATTTCTTTTACATAAAGATCCCAACCTGAAAGAGGGTCTGGGATTTTTTTTTCTTAACTTCTAACCTCTGCCTTAGGAAGGTATACTAGAAAATGTAGTAGCCCCCTTATCCTCAGGGTATAAGTTCCAAGACCCCAGTGGTTGCATGAAACAGCAGATAGCATCGAATCCTATATATACTGTGTTTTTTTCCTATACTTACATACCTATGATAAAATTTATAAGATAGGCACAGTAAGAGGGTAACAACAACTAATAATAAAATGTAAAAATTATAGCAATATACTATAATAAAAGTTATGTGAATGTGGTCCCTTCCTCTCTCAAAATATCTTATTGTACAAATTTAATGCCTTTTCCATCTTAACTAAGCACTTATCATGCACTGTGGCCATAACTTTTGCACTTTGAGGTGTGACCACAAAACTAGCATGAATTTACTTTTCCTTCTTCACAATTTCACATACAGAAGATTCATTCTTACCATAGATCTTAGCAACCCAGCATATGATTTTTTCTTTCCTATCAAACCAAGAACTTTCACCTTTTCACCCAAAGAAAGTACTTTACAGCTTCTCTTTGGCATATCCAAATTGCCAGCATCACTCCTCTTTTCCTTTGGGACCATTATTAAGTAAAATAAGGATGACTTGGACACAAGCACTGTGATACTGAGACAGTCAGTTCTATAACCAAGATGACTACTAAGTGACTAAGGGGTGAGATATGCCAGACAAAGGGATGGTCCATACCCCGGTGGGTGGATGGATGATACAAGATTTCATCACACTACTCAGAAATTTATGAATTGTTTATTTCTGGAAGTTTCTATTGAATATTTTTGGACTTCGGTTGACCGTGGGTAACAAACAGCAGAAAATGAAATCTCCAATAAAGGGAAATGACTATAGATTAAATAGATGCTGAATGCCAATCCACTTATTTCACTCTAGGAGTAATCTTGAATGAATCAATTATAATACCATCTGAACTCTCCAAATATCTTTAGTTCTTTAGAATTGGTAAGAAGTGGTCTTGTTAATGAGATAAGTAATTCTTTTTCCCCTTGTCAATAAACAACATGGTGCACATATTCACTGAAGTGTATCAAAACTCACACCTGTTAAATGACATTTTCAAATTAACTTCCTTAAGGTGATCTTGCCCTTAGAGAAGTAACTTTTCTTGCTTTTTCAGAGTCCTTAACTCCAAGAATCAAGTTTATTATTTAACTATACCTACACTTCCAAATACTCTCACCAATAGCCACTGTCCCCAAAGAGTTTAGACTCCAGTGTTGCCCTGAAGCATTTTTTTCAAAGGAAAAAAAAATCTCACTAGAAAAAAGTATTTATATTCTCTTTAGGTTTAGTCTTCCTATGGGTATCAAATAATATTCACTCCTCCCTTAAACCTAACACAGACAAAAAAATTCCTGAGCCTATACCGTGCCGACTTCTGAATTCTGAATTTGGGATATAGTAAATTAATGATTAATAGTTTCTTCTTCAACGTACTTTAGTACAAACACACACACATCCTAATATTTTTAATCTTTTAAAATACCATCACAATTGAACAAGATTACTAACTTCGATACTAAGATATCATAATATAGGATTTCCTACTATGGTACCATAAAACATTGATCTCTGATGGCTCAATCACACTGAAAAGCTCTACAAACTCTAGGGTTCTACAGCTGTAGTTCTCCTTTTGCACTGCTTATTGAGAGGAAAAATTTGTATTCATACCTTATAACTTCTCTTTAAACTTGCCTTCCATTCTTAGGTTACTTAAGATTTTGTATATTCAAATCTGTCCATAAATTGGAGTCAAATATTACTCTGGTATTTGATTAGGTGCTAAAATCAGTGGAAAATATTGTTTAAGGGAGTAAAGTCAAAATTACCCTTGAAAATCTCTTAATCAATCATAATATACACTGTCCACTAAATAATTTATATCAGTTTCTCTAAAGCTTATTTAATCAATTTCCCTTACCCATCCTCTCAATTAATTATTCAATGAATTATTTGAGAATGGCAGAGAATCATGAATTCCTAAATAATGTATTCTTCTTCTCACGTACCTACTGGCTGTCTTTTCACTAGTTTCAAGCCCTGTTTCAAATGTAGCTGGAGCCAATACTGTATCAACTGCATTGCCCCCATTAATATTGCCATATCATTCAGGGACTTTTCCTCCGTCTTCATAAACAATCTAATTTCCCTTCTATCATCCATTTTGGATGATGCAGGTACACAAATGACCTTCCCCAGACTTCTTCCCTCTCTTCATAGCCTGATAACAGCTTGTAAAATTTTCCTATGGGAAACTAATAAACTCACAAGAAAGCATTAACCTAGGCATTCATGTTAAACCATGCATTCTCAAACTTGACACTCGGCCAGTGCTTCCAGGCCAAGATTACTACTTTTCTCAAGTTACTCCCCTGCTGAAAGAGTATTCATTACATCAATTTACAAAAGCTGTGAGCACTCCCCTTCCTCAGCAACAATCTGTTAATTTAGATAAACGGTGGAGTATTTCTTGGCTAATTTCTATGGTAGTCTTACATGGAGGCACAGCCATATGTTATGTCACAGTACAGTAATCTCAGACAAGCCCACAAGTATATAAATCCTTATTTATGTAGACTTGAATATCTGGAAGAGCATGAAAGTGGCTCTGTTACTAGAAGAGCCTACTTTACAATACAAAACACATAGAGAACAGTGGATAGCGTGGATAGTGTTTTCCTCTTTTCCATTTCAAGTCTATACAGGTTTCAGCTTAAAGCTGCATCTCTGTAGGTTCTCCCTAACTTTTCTCCTCTTCACCATGACCTTGGTATTTTTTAGCTTTCTTCTTACTCTGCAAGGCTTGATTAGCAGTCAATAGGCTCCTTTCATCTTCTCAGCAAGATAGGCTGTGGGAGAGGTCACGTACCTTGAAGGTCCTACGGAAATATGTTTTAATCTTTCAGTTAAACATCTACAATCAAAATTTCTCTTGCAAATGTTGATAGCCTTTATTTGGTGTTATGATAATAAACACTTTATTTTCTCATCTAAGCTAAGGCTCTCTTCTAGGAGGGGGGACTTGGAGAAAACACATCTTGTCTTACTGCATAACACTGAAGACAGAGAACAGAATTATATGGCACTTTTTCTTGAGGAGATGATGACATTGCACGGTGGTATTCTTTTTTTCTTCTTTAATTAATTAATTTTTATTTATTTTTGGCTGCGTTGGGTCTTCATTGCTGCGCGTGGGCTTTCTCTAGTTGTGGCGAGTGGGGGTTACTCTTCATTGCGGTGTGTGGGTTTCTCATTGCGGTGTCTTCGCTTGTTGCGGAGCACGGGCTCTAGACACGTGGGCTTCAGTAGTTGTGCCATGCAGGCTCAGTAGTTATGGCACACGGGCTTAGTTGCTCTGGGCATGTGGGATCTTCCTGGACCAGGGCTCGAACCCATGTCCCCTGCCTTGGCAGGCGGATTCTTAACCACTGCGCCACCAGGGAAGTTCTGCACTGTGGTATTCTAATGAGAGAAGTGGAATTTTTTTAAATTGTTTTGCATAGAGGGAATTTACCACCATAGTGGTGATATCTGACTTCTCTTGTGTCTTAACTTCTGAGACCTAAAGCCATTCAGCAGTGTTTTCTTGGTAGCTCTTGAAATACCAGACTGTAGTAGAAGAAATTACAGACCTTTCTCCAATGTCTAAAGCCAGTTTATTAACCAGAAGCACAATTTTAGGACTCTGTACTTCAAATAAATCAAATCCTTATAGTCCCTAATTTATACATAATCTTTCAGTTCCATTATTTTTCATTTCCAAAGATAAATTTTTTTAAATCCACTAGGCTATATTTCCTACCTAAACTATATGTTCCATTAAAATAAAAGTATGGGGGTTGCTAAATGGGCCAAGATCCTCTCATGTTCTATCATGTATGTCATTAAAAATAATTTAGAAAGCAATGCCATGTTTATTATCACATTATGTGTCTGTTATAAAAGATACATTGGAAAACCAGGTTTTCCTGTGGTTTGATTGAGAAGTTCAATCTTGATGAAGTAAAAAAATTTAAATGTTTAATTTTTTTTTCAGTAACTGCTACAAGGGAAATTTAATGCTTTTGCAGTCTAGACCAAAAACTACATCTAATTTTAAAGAATTCATTTAAGTAAATATATGGACATTTCATGTACTACTATTATTATGTTATTATTTTTATTGGGGGGATATTTGTTCAAAGCAACAACTCCAAATAGCCAAAAAGCTTCCCACATGCTCTTCTCTAAATTCCTGTTTTGTTTAATTATAACCCTGAGTTTAGAATTTAAAAGAAAAAGGGGAAAAGGAGACCCTCCTCTGACTACAAGCACAATTAGCTGCCCATTAGCAGTTATGATCCTGGTCTTCTGCCTCTGATATCAGTGGCCTCTAATAACATGGGATGGGTTCACTCTGTGGCTTCAGCATGAGAAGAGTTTATGGTTCATCCTCATTCTTGCCTCTTTTACAACAGAAGAACCCCCCAAAGTGGAAACCATGTCTTACTTCTGTCACTTCCAGCAATAACCCCCTCCAACTTATTCTCTGGGCTACTGTTTGACCACAATGAGTTCTCTTTTAAGCTCTCTGAGAGTGACAGTGAACTAACTGGAGGACTGGTATTTTTATCATCTCTTACCCAGAAACACTGTTTCTTCTACCAGGTCTAACTGGTAGAACAAATGAAACAAATTTTCAAACAACAAAGTTTCAAACACACAAAACCTATCAAATGATTTGTTTGTTGCTTTGTTTTGATCTCAATAACTGTAGTTTTCATCTCTAGAAGTTAAATTTGGTTCTTTTATATATCTTCTGTATTTCTACATAACTTTTTTTAACATGTGCGGTACAATTATAAAAGCTATTTTGACTTCCTTATCTTCTCATTCTAACATCTGTGCCAGTTTTGGGTCACTTTCAAGTGATTATTCTTATTATAGTTCATCTTTCCCTGTCCCTTTGTATGCCTGGTAATCTTTAGTTGGATGCCATAACTTATTAATTTTGCCTTGTAGTAGTGATGAATATTTTTGTATTTCTATAAATATTATTGAGTTTTGCTCTGGAACATAGTCAAGTTACTTGGAAAGGTTTTCACCTTTTTGTGTCTTGCCTTTAAGATTTGTTCTGCTCTCAAAAACTTCATTAGTTAAATGTTTTATATCTATTGTTTAGATGATGAAAATGAAATTCCTAGAGAAAATGTAAAAGCCATGTACCTGGCTGTGGTAGGATCTCAAAAATTATCATTGAATAATTTGAATTCATACCCCTCTGATTCTAAAAACACCATGGTGTCACGCTTCACAACGTTCCCCTGTTTTTAATTAACTCACTTATTAGCTAGATGAAAAGTCCCTCAAAAGTTTCTTAAATATAAAATTTAAATACTGTGCTAAAAAATATATATAATAGTTTTCTTACCACTGGCTCTAACAATTTACTCATCTAATTCAGGCTTTTCACTTAACAGTAATTATATATGGTTATAATATGTGAGAATATGCAACGAGAACTTACGTTGGAAAAATATCTGTTCTTACATTTCATATTATAAAAATGTTTTCACCGTACAGGAAAAGCCAGACATATTCTAAAATATTTATTTGCAGTAATGTCTTAGAGATATATTTTCCTTTAATAATTAATTAAACTAAGAACTGACAATAACATTGATTGAGAAGGAGTATAATTTTGAGGTTCCTGCCTCAGAGATGATGTTAATCTCCATGTTCACATTTCATGTAGTTTAGTTCAGAAAAAAGTTTTCATTTTCCCCTTTGTAACAAAAAGAATCCCCATTCTGCATTCAGAACAGTAACAGTAAAAAACAAAGGCCTACTTTATATAAAGTCAGAATTTATAAACACACACACCCATATATACATATATGTATGTGTGTGTGTGTGTGTGTGTGTGTGTGTGTGTATATATAACTTCCTTATTCTTGTTTCCAAAATATTATTGTAAAGAAAATTATGACTTATGTGGTATTTATTCATGAATAAACTCTAATGGAGAGTTCTACTCCTCGTTTTTGTCCAGTGTATGAACCCATATATAAGTTATGGAAATCCCCATCTTATGAGGAAGAATCTGTCTCTCGTTAGAGATTGAAAATGCCAGCTACTTAATCTCTGAGTATCCTTTAAAGCCATAGGCTAGCATATGACCTTAGCTCTGACAATCAGTTACATCCATTCTGGAGACTGGACTAGAAGCTACTGACAAGAAGAAAAGACTGCTTAGAATATATTCTGGAAGTGGAAAGCACAAACTGTTTTCAGTATCCAGAACAAATGTATCAGTGATTCATATTACTGTATTTAGCATCCCCTATCATTGATATTTGTAGTTCTAGCTGAAGTGTCTCTGCCCAGTGACTCTTGCACTAGGTTGTTCCCTGGACCAATTCTACAGCATGATTCCTAGGCATAAGTTTAAACTTCCAAACACCAATCCTGGTTCTTGAATCTTTTATTTAGAGATTCCATAAACTGTCCAATATCTTTTTAATAGTTTATTTTCTACTTAATTAACCCAGAGTAAGTCATCGATTGCTCTAACATAAAAATTGATACCAGGAGAGATCAGAGACAACAGATCATTGAGGATATAGGGGAAATTGCCATCACTTATCTAGCCTGGTTGACACTGAAGACAGTAAATCCCTAGTTGGCAATAAGAAACAAATTGAGAAAAAATTATCCTTAAGAGTCTCCTGGAACTTAAAGCCTACTAGTGACCTGACTAGGGAAAATCAAGTAGTAACTTACATGTAAAAGTATGAAGGTCCTGGGACTTCCCTGGTGGTGCAGTGGTTAGGAATCCACCTGACAGTGCAAGGGACATGGGTTCGAGTCCTGGTCCGGGAAGCAACTAAGCCCACGAGCCACAACTACTGAGCCCGCATGCCACAACTACTGAAGCCTATGAGCCTAGAGCCTGTGCTCTGCAACAAGAGAAGCCACCGCAATGAGAAGCCCGCACACTGCAATGAAGAGTAGCCCTCACTCGCCACAACTAGAGAAAGCCCGTGCACAGCAACGAAGACCCAATGGAGCCAAAAATAAATAAATAAATTTATCTTTAAAAAAGTATGAAGGCCCTGAATATTCCAAATCTGTAGGGTGTCATGGTTACTTCTAAGGGCACTGGGAGAGCATTCTTTCCCAATTGTGTATTCTTAGCTCCCTCGTCAAAGATCAGTTGGCTGTATATGCATATGTTTATTTCTAGTCTCTCTATTCTGTTCCATTCGTCTGTCTTTTTGCCAGTACCATGCTGTTTTGAGTACTGTAGGTTTGTAATATATTTTTTGAAATCAGAAACTCTTATGCCTCCAACTTTGTTCTTTCTCAGAACTGACAAATGGTGTTGGTGAAATTGGATATCCACATGCAAAAGAATGAAACTGGACTCTTGTATCATACACAAAAATCAACTCTAAATGGATTAAAGACTTAAAGATAAGACCTGAAACTGTAAAACTCCTAGAAGAAAACATAGGGGAAAAGATCCTTGACACTAATTTTGGCAATGATGTCCTATCTATATGACACCAAAAGCACAGGCAACAAAGCAAAAATGGGCAAGTAGGACTACATCAAACTAAAAACCCTCTGAACAGCAAAGGAAACAATCAACAAAATGAAAAGGCAGCCTATGCAATAGAAGAAAATATTTGCAAACCCTGTATCAGATAAGGGGTTAATATTCAAAATTTATAAGAAACTCCTATGACATAATAGCAAAAAAAAAAAAAACCCAAATAACCCAATTTAAAAATGGGCAATGGGCTTGAACAGACATTTTCCCAAAGAAGATATATAAATGGTCAACAGATATATGAAAAGGTGCTTGACATCACTAATCATCAGGAAAATGTAAATCAAAACCACAATGAGGGAATTCCCTGGTGGTCCAGTGGTTAAGACTCTGTGCTTTCACTGCTGAGGGTGCAGGTTCAATCCCTGGTCAGGGAACTAAGATCCCACATGCCGCACAGCACAGACCAAAACCCCCCCCCAAAAACAACAAAAGAAAACACACAATGAGATATCATCCTGAACCTGTTAGGATGGCTATTATAAAAATAAATAAAATAAAGTATTGGTAAGGATGTGGAGAAATTGGAACTAGTGGGTACTGTTGGTAAGAATGTAAAATGGTACAGTTGCTATGAAAAATAGTATGGAGGGGGGCTTCCCTGGTGGCGCAGTGGTTGAGAGTCCGCCTGCCGGCAGGGGATGCAGGTTCGTGCCCCGGTCCGGGAAGATCCCACATGCCGCGGAGCGGCTGGGCCCGTGAGCCATGGCCGCTGAGCCTGCGCGTCCGGAGCCTGTGCTCCGCAACAGGAGAGGCCACAACAGTGAGAGGCCCACGTAGCGCAAAAAAAAAAAAAAAAAAAAAAAATAGTATGGAGGGTCTTGAAAACCTTAAAAATAGAATTATCACGTGACCCAGCAATGCCACTTCTGTGTATATAGTCTAAAGATTTGAAATAAAGACCTAAAATATATTTCTGCACTACCATGCTCACTGCAGCATTATTCATGACAGCCAAGATATGGACAAAACGTAAATATCCATTGATGGATGAATACATTTTTAAAATGTGATATATACATACAATAGAATATTGTCCAGCCTTAAAAAAGAAGGAAAATCTGCCATGTGCAGTAACATAGATATAACTGAAGACGTTATGCTAAGTGAAATATGCCAGTCACAGAAGAACAAATGCTGCATGATTCCACTTATATGAGATATCTAAAATAGTCAAACTCATAGAAACAAAGAATAGAATGATAGTTGCCAGGGGCTGTATTATACACTTAAAAATGTGAGAGTAGATCGCATATTGTTTTCTTACCACAATAAAATTTATTTTCATAAATTAATAAATTAAAAATAAAGACAACAGGATAAACCAAAGTAATAAGAATGTAATATTCCAGTCGTAAATTCCCAGCTCAAGATAATGCCAAAATATCATTAACTTTCTGTGAATGTGATAAAAGTCTTACTTCTTGCATCCACAGGTTGAGATAGAATAACACTAAACATTTAATTCTGATGACTGCTTTATTATGAGAGTTTAATTGGCATCTTGGAATGGGGCATTGACTGGAAAAGAACTGGACTTCTTTGTAGTGGGATGAGGATATAATGGTAGATTCCAATAAAGAAAGGACTCTCCAACCCTCACTTGCCATCTTTCTAAGGAGAAGTCAATTTTACAATATATATTAACATTTTTTTCGCCATGATTGGAGACATGTAATGACTTAGCCAAGAAGAGTTACCTAGAAAATGGAAGTCAATTTTTCCCATCCCAACCTCTTTAGCCTTCCCTGTGTTGATTCTTGGCACCTTCAATACCACTATTCTCCACTAGTCAGGGTGGAGACATGAAGATGAAATGATAAATGGCAGTTTTACTTAAGTCTGCCTCCCAGTAGGACTCGTAGGATGCCCCAAAATTCCATAAATATTTCATTAGTTTCTTAGTATATCATTAAAGTACTACACTCAGCCACAAGCAGAATCACCATCTTGGCTGCATGTCTCAGGGAATAATATTTTTATTAGGAAGAGCCCACTAAGAGCCCCAAGAGCTTCCTCTATTTATTATAATAATATGTCAAAAGCATGATTAAATCCCTAAGAGAAGCACAGTGATTAGTTTCACTACTGAAGATTTTACAAATTCAGGGTTGGTGATTTCTATCATATTCCCTTTTAAAATTTCAATTTGTCTAGTGTAGAAGTCAGAGTATTCAGGAGTAAAACAGAAGATTGTTAAAAATTTGATCAGCTAGAGACAGCAAATTGAGACCGTTGTTCTATATGTGGTCTCTTCACTAGAACAAATCAATAAGGTTCTAAGGAACCTGCTTTGCTTTCTAAGTAATCGATAGCTATTGATTAGGCACATGCTTTTATTCCTTTACTCTAAAAAGCTGAGAACATCAGAACAATTTGCTTGCAAATCACAAGGCAGCAGTATTAATTTCACTGTATTGTCTCAACTTTTTCATTCTATATCACAGCTTAGCTCATAGGGACCTTGACCTTCTGACGTCACACTTATTCTCTATTTTAATGACATCATGCTCAGAGAACCTACAGATCAGTAAACAGACTATCCAAAGTGTCTTGGCAAGACCCATGTCTGCCTGAAAGTCATAGATAAATTGCATGAACTTTGTCCATTCCCTATGTTTTAGGAATCTCCCACTTTATGAGGCAAATCCACCTTTCACCATAGAAGCTAAACATCTCAAGTACTTGTTTTCTCAGCCTCCTTTGAAACTAGGGCATTAGCACAAAAACGGAATTCTATCAGTTGGATGCATATGCCCCAGATTTGCAATTAAAAGCTGCCAGTGAGTGAGTGGAAAACAGCAATTGTAGAACCTCTACTGGTCACACAAAAGAACCCCAGTGGAAGCAATATCCTCTTTCCAGCAGCATCTAAGTTCCGTGTTTGTGAGCTCAGCATTACAATCTGCAGAGTAATCAAGTAATCCAGCAGTAGTGGCAATCTCATCTTCACCACATCAGACCATGAAATAAGTTTAGACATTTCTCCTGGCTGATAGTTTAGACCCACGGTTCTCTGACTCTCCAAACCATTCTGTGAGCTACTCTATATCATTGTAATAAATTCATTTTCTTAAAGTTACCTAAGTCATATCATGTTGCTTAAAACCAAGAGTTCTGCCGATACACCCAATTAGCATTTAGTAAGCATCTTCAACTGGCCTTATCAGACCCTAAAGGAAACTAGATAAATGGGATACAAACTCTGTTAGTGCATATGCTTGTGGGGGAAACTGTGATGGTGTTAGAGTACACACATATGTAATAAACCGTGGGAGTATAGCTAAAATTTTGCTTTTCTTATGCTAATTGTGATTTCTTCTTTGTGGATTATTAAAGTAAAATGCTTAATTCCTGAACATTTGGATCTATTTTAAAATAATTTTTGTTACTGAGTTCTAACTCAACATCTCAATGGTCAGAAAGCATATTTTATTGTATTTCAGTCTTTGAAATATGTTGAGACTTGCTTTATGTACAACCATATAATTAATTTTGTAATATAGTCTATAAATACTTGTTAAAAGTGTGATTTCCATCATTGTTGCATAGAGCGTTTTATATATTTCAAATTGATCAAGTTTGATATCTGTGTTAAAAATCTTCCATGGACTTTTGGCTGGTTGTTCTACCTGCTACTGAGAGAGTTGTGTTAAAATCTCCCACGATGATTGTGGATTTACATATTTATTCTTCTTTTCCTGTCAATTTTTGCTGTATGAATTTTTAAAAACATTATTGTTTGTATGAAATCTTAGATTTATTACATTGTTTTAGAGAATTGATCTTTTAATCATTATGGTATTTGAAACAAATTCTACAGGTAAGCCAGTTGAATAAGATAATTTAACAAGGTTGCTGAATCCAAGGTCAGTATTTTAAAAACTCAATTGTATTTGTACAGACCAACAGCAAATAGGATATTCAGAAAACGATGCTCTTGATGGTAATATCTAAAAAGTGAAACACATAAAAATAAATCTAATGAGAGATACGAAGACTTCTATATGCAAAATTATGAAGCAATACTGAGAAAAATTAAAGACTACCTAAATAAAGGGATATACCATGTTCATGGACTGAGGGACTCAACTTATTAGAGAAATCAATACTCCACATATTAATCTCAGTTTCAACATAGTCAAGTCCCATTAATTTGGGGTTTTTTATTTTTGCGTTTGGCTGTTATATTTGTTGCATATTTGTTTGTTTGTTTGGTTTTTCTTTGGGGAGATTAACAATGGTTTTAAAATCACTGGGAAGTGTGTTCTCCTACAATTTAATACTGCTACTCTCTTCCTCATTGATGCTTAAAATTTCATATTTAGATATACATTCTATAACTTTACCTTTCTTTGCCCCTCTTAAATCTCACTCCTCACACTTCCCTGGGAGAGGCAGCACCTTAAGGCTTGTAAGCCATTTACATTTCAGTACAAGTTTGATATAAGTTTCCTAGAAGAAGGTTTGGTAGGAGAAGGAGAGAACAGAGATAAGAGGCACCTAAAAGGGCAAGGAAAAAAGAAAATGAGTTCAATAAAGACAACCACAGATTGGAGAAAGACCAGCCTTTTGCTATTTCTCAATCCTTCTTAGAACAGCTCTGTTGATTGACATTCAGAAAAACAGATGACTGCAGTATTTCTGCTTATTGATTTACTTTATATTCCAGTATAAGCCACTACCAATCAAGCAGTCATCATCTGCTTAATCCAAAGTTTTACTTTAAAATTGTTTTTTATGTTGCTTTTTAAGTTGATATGACATCTGGATTCTAAAACATTGCATTCTGTTCTCTTTTGGATACAGGAAAAAATATTTTGATGTTTGAGACTGTATGATTAATTTTCCAAATGGTGGAAAGAGTACTGGATTGAGAACAGAGATTTTAATACTTCTTAATATTTAATATGCAATCATTTATCTTTGGTAAATTGCTTAGCTAAGCAGGCTCATATTTTTCTCATTTGTAAAATGAAGGGACTAAAATATCTCATGAACCTGTTCTCAACCCCTTTAAGAGTACATGACTCTTAGTCAGATGTTCATTGGATCACACAGGAAATTCTTTCTAAGAATAAGACAGTATAATTTTAGATGACACCTTTCTTTTAATAACATCAATTAATTTTTTCCTCAAAAATTTCAAGTTAAGCAGTAGAGATAAATATCTTTTAGATATGGGGATATCAATAAAGACTGAAGTTTTACTAAGCTTACAGAGTTGAAAGTAAAAGGATAAGTATTGTTAATATCAATATTATCATTAAGAAAATGCTTTTTACATCTTGTAGGTTTAGTTCAGAAACAAATAATGTTTTAAGTCATCTCCAAATGCTCAAAGGGCAAATAATTTATTCTATATATGACAATTATAATAACACAACACTTTTTGATTCCTTAAGTATGATTTGTAATTCAAACTTACCCCTCATTTATTATAAAAAAAGTTTATTCCTTTGATCTAAATTAATTTACTTAAAATAGATATAAATTGTCTGTGTTAGATAATATTTTCAAATGTAACTTCCTTGTCTTACAATACCCTCACTTGAGACAGGCAATATAATAGATGTATTATTAAAATGCCTGCTCTTTCTACAATCTAATGGTTTTCAACATGACTTAGTCAATCAGTAAATACTTACATCAAAAGTTACTGAGACCAGGGATTTCTCTGGTGGTCCAGTGGGTAAGACCCTGTGCTCCCAATGCAGGGGGCCCGGGTTTGATCCCTGGTCAGGGAACTAGATCCCGCATGCATGCTGCAACTAAGAGTCCACATGCTGCAACTAAGATTCTGCGTGCCACAACTAAGAAGTCTGCATGCCGCAACTAAGACCCAGTGCAGCCAAATAAATAAATATTTTTAAAAAAGAAAAAAAGTTACTGAGACCAGTGGTTTTTAAATTGTAGTTCTTGGAGTTTGGGGATTTTGTCAAGGACATTTATGAGTTTATGAAAGAGCGGAGGGTACAAATAATCAAAGCCACACTTATTTTGTATTTCATAAATTTATTGGGATTACATGTAAAATTTTGTTTGAAAGATGGGATATGTTCTATTAAACATCTGGATGTCACTGACTGTACAGACGCTTTTCAAACGTAGAGGTTAATAATAATAATAATAATAATACATATTGAGCATTCATTAAATACCAGGCACTGTTTGAGTGCTTAAGAGGCACTAACTTATTTCATCCTAACATCAATCCAGTGATCATTATCTCAATTTTACAGACGTAGAAATCAAGGCACAGAAAAATTAAATATCTGTCCCAGTTAGTAAATGAAAGAACAATAATCAAACTCAGGCTGTTTAACTCCAGTACGTTCACTCTTACCCACAACATTAATTCACTTTCTTAGGACCTCCTTAGAATAGAAAAATGGACAATCTCAAAAGTCAGAATTAAAGAGACAAAATAGACTGAATGAAGTTTCTGATCAGAAAAGCAGCAATACAAAAGTGGTATTAAAAATATTCATCTGGTAATTAATGTAAAATAAATAATAGGAGAACCTAACTTTGGGTATTTGGGCTCATTCATTTATTAATGAATATTAATTGAGCTAGTTATCATCCTTTGTGATTAAGCTACATTAATGAACAAAGCATAAAGAAAATTCTGCCCCCTTGGACTTTCTAATGGATCCAGAGACTAGTTACCTTGGCCCAAAGATCTGGCCTAGGAGGATAGCAAGGAGCCTACAGAGTGTTAGTTGAAAAAACATTCAAATTTTTTTGTATCTAAAGGCTATGGCAGAGATAGAAGAATGAGAAAATCAGAAAGGGGGACTAGGTTTGGAGAGAAAAATGATTTTGAATAGCTATCTTTCAAGGAATAGCAAGACATTCATTTATGAATATTTAGAAGGCAATCAGCAATACAAAGTTGGGGCTTTAGTGAGAGTACATTACATGGATACCATAGCCATTTCCCACTGAGGTAACAGCCAATCCAATGGCAGGTTTTTGCTGGAAACATAAAATTGAATAAATAGTCTGATAGTGGAGAACCAGCACACAAAATACAGAAGTATGGTGAATTCCCAAAATAATGGAATGGGAAAAATCAAAAAGAAGCACTCAAAGTAACAAACTGATTTGCTAAATATGTAAAAAGAGTAACAGCTACTACATAGTCAACACAATTACAGCAAAAAGATAAGAGTCATCTGTGAGGAGCAAAAAATCAAAAGCAATTGAGATTTTAAAGTAAATGAGACAGAAGAAAAATCTCTGAATTTGGAAATATAAAGCTATTACTGATGTGGAAAATAAAATCTTGGTGCAATGTGGAATGAAAGCAGGGTGAAAAGAGAACATAAAGAGTTCATATATGTCATTTGTTTTGCACATACAGTACAAGGAAGGGGAGGAGTAGACCATTAGGAAGAAGGGCATGCTTCATGTTGGTGGTAACTGCATCAAGAACACTACAGGATTTTGAAACCACAAATTAGCTGATGATTAGAGAAAACTTTACTTAGCTTTGAAAAAGCTGTGCTTCAAATAGCTTACGGATAGCCCAACTAATTCCTTAGTCATTCCACTACTATATGCTACTTCCAATAGAGTAATACAAACCTGTCACTTGTTTTTAATAATGCTTGCTCATTGCCCCAGCAGTTTTCTCTTAATCTACGATCTTTGACTTCCTTGCCTTAGCTTACAGTAACATTTTAATACAGGGAATATAACAATAATGCTGGACTCATTTATAAGTCCATCTCTTCAAACACATTTTCCCACATGAAATGTTGTTAGGATTAATTAAAAAGAAAGTAAAGTGACAAATAAGAAAACCCTCTTTTAAAAAGATTTTTAAAAAAACCTTTGCTCTGAAAGGCAGATATGAATCACTGACAGCACACATTTGGGTATTAGCTAGGTGTAATAAAGTTCTCACGCTCTTTCACTCAAGCTTTGTTTCAGTCCAATTGTGCCCTCTACAGTCTTATCAAGTGAATGAAGGTGAGTTTAGCTTGAAAGGAATCTGATAAGTCTCTGATACTCAGTCCACACTTTTCAGACAGGAAAGCAATATTTGATTCTTTATAAAAATTTCTGACCTATTTAATTTGGGGGAACTCTCTAAGATAAAAGGTAATTAAATTTAACAAGTGGATACATTTGCTTGGCTGTGTGATGACCACTGGAAAAGAAAACAAAGTTTTATATAATCTAATTGTGTCCTTCAATACTGAAAACTATTATTAGTGACAACGTTGAATTTTACCTGAGCCCTCGAATCCTGGAAAACAGCAAAAGTTAAGATATCTCTCTGCCCTTTGTGTTGTGGAAAACAGCTTATTCCTAAGAACCACCCTTCCACAGATGCCTCCTCTTGTTTACCTATGGCAATGCCAGACAAAGATATTCCAAATTGCCATTTTTTTGGTCTCATAAATTATCATCTGAAGTGTTTATTCCTACTAATCAATTGGAACAAACTGCTTATTAATCAAACTGTAAAGTTTCACTCTTTCCTCCAGGCTCCAGAACTCTGACTCACTGTCAGACTGAGTCAACATATAATCTCTCCTAAGAACAGGCTGACCTCAGGGTAAAATATTCTCTGATCTACCATCCACTCAAGCTACTCTTTTATCCCATTTTCCCACACCCTACCCTTAATACCCTTGTTACTTCCTCTCAAGAGGAGAAAAACCCCTTCTGATTAACCACTGAGAGGCTTGAAGTTCTTAAGGTCACAGCATTCTCCCTAATGCAATATTTCTCCTCCCCCAACTGCAATAGACCCCTCCTCGCACTTACCCTTTTGAGTAAAGTTTCTCCTTACTATGCTGGTATTGTTTGGTTTTTTTCAGTTGACATTGGCAACTGAAAGAAGAAGTAAATATTGCTGCATCTGGATATATGGGATAATGGGGGACTGAAAACTCGAAAATTTTAAATTAATTTTTATTGGAGTATAGTTCTTTTACAATGTTGTGTTAGTTTCTTGCTATACAGCAAAGTGAATCAGTCATGCATATACATATATCTGCTCTTTTTTAGATTTCCTTCCCATGTAGGTCACCACAGAGCACTGAGTAGAGTTCCCTGTGATATAGAGTAGGTTCTCATTAGTTATCTATTTTATACATAGTAGTTATATATGTCAGTCCCAATCTCCCAATTCATCCCACCCACCCCTTCCCCCCTTGGTAACCGTAAGGTTGTTCTCTACATCTGTGACTCTATTTCTGCTTTGCAAGTAAGTTCATCTCTACCATTTTTCTAGATTCCACACATAAATGGTACTATACAATATCTGTTTTTCTCTGTCTGACTTACTTCACTCTGTATGACAATCTCTAGCTCCAACCACATCTCTGCAAATGGCACTATTTCATTCCTTTTTATGGCTGAGTAATATTCCATTGTATATATGTACCACATCTTCTTTATGCATTCTTCTGTTGATGGACATTTAGGTTCCTTCCACGTGCTGGCTACTATAAATAGTGCTGCAGTGAACATTGGGGTACATTCATCCTTTCGAATTATGGTTTTCTCTGGATATATGCCTAGGAGTGGGATTGCTGGGTCATATGGTAGCTCTATCTTTAGTTTTTTAAGGAACCTCCATACTGTTCTCCATAGTGGCTGTACCAATTTACAGTTCCACCAACAGTGTAGGAGGGTTCCCTTTTCTCCACACCCTCTCCAGCATTTATTGTCTGTAGATTTTTTGATGATGGCCATTCTCACTGGTAGGAGGTGATACCTCACTGTCATTTTGATTTTCATTTCTCTAATGATTAGTGATGTTGAGCATCTTTTCATGTGTTTGTTGGCCACCTGTATGTCTTCTTTGGAGAAATGTCTACTTAGGTCTTCCACCCACTTTTTGATTGGGTTGTTTGTCTTTTTGATATTGAGCTGAATGAGCTGTTTGTATATTTTGGAGATTAATCCCTTGTCAGTTGCTTTGTTTGCAAATATTTTCTCCCATTCTGAGGGTTTTCTTTTCATTTTGTTTATGGTTTCCTTTGCTGTGCAAAAGCTTTTAAGTTTCATTAGGTTCCATTTATTTATTTTTGTTTTTATTTTCATTACTCTAGGTGGTGGGTCGAAAAAGATCTTGCTGTGGAAAACTGTAAATATTAAATGATTTGGTTCATTCAGTGAATTATGAGTGTTAATGAATACATTAAACAGTCCACAAAGAGAGTCCTTTAAGCATCTGCTGTGTGCTAGGGTTTCCTCTACTAGGCCACAATTAGAAAAATCTGTTTGCTCAAAAAGCACATAGGTCAGTACAGAAGACTGACATAAAACCATCATGAGATGCATTGATAGAAATGTACACAAAGTGCTATGTTTACATTTGATAAAGTCATTTACTATGAGTGCCTAGGGCCTATGGCAGGAAAATGATGTGACAAGAAAAGTTTTATAGTAAAGGTGATATCTGAGAAGAGCATCAAAGAATAAACACGACTTTGTCAGATGAACAAACTGTGAAGAATCTGTATTTGGCATTGGGAACAAAGTGATCACAAAAAGCCCAAGTAATACCATGGCTCCTCTGGAGAGCAAAAGTAGTTGGAACTGACTCAACTGTAGCTCACATATGTCAGACAACTGAAGGGGAGCTGGAAAGATGAGCAGATACAAAGCAGCACAGCCTTTTACAACTATGAAAGTTGGGGACTGCACAACTCCAGGGGGTACCATTCATAATAATGTCAATGTGAATGACACATGCTGGAGTTGTGTACAGCCCTGAGCAAGACCTCTGAGCAGGTACCAAATTAGTAGAGTATTATTATGACAAGTGTATAAGTTAGGATGCTTTTGGTAGCAAAAAAAATGGAAACCAAATCTGTCTGTCTTCAACTTTAAGAGGATTTTGGAAAGAACATCAGGGCTCATGTAACAGAGGAGGACCCTATGGGGCCTTCCTAGGATAGACCCCTCCCCCATATCCTCTACTTTAGCTCCTCTCTGAAGTACATAGATAACAGTATTTGATGCACATTTCCTGCTTTACAGATGCTAAAATCCCCACCAAATGGAAGGTTAACTACTTAATGACCATGAGCACATAGCCCCCAGGCCCACTGGAGCCAAAGAATTGATGACCTTAACCCCTGTGACACTGTCATGTAACCTCACCATCAACCAAACAGAGAACTGTGCACAAGCTAATCACATACCCTGGGACTCCCCTCCCTCACCTTGCCTTTGAAAACACTTTGCTGAAACCCATCAGGAAAATGAGGCTTTTTGAGTACTAGCTGTCCCGGACTCTTTGTATGGTTCCTTACGATAAAACACGGCATTTTCTTTCACCACAACCCAGTATCAGTAGAATGGGTTCACTGCACGTGGATAAGTGGACCCAAGTTTGCTTCAGTGACAATCACAGTACTGCTATGGGGCTTTTGCACAGCAATGGAAACCATAAACAAGACGAAAAGACAAACCTCAGAATGGGAGAAAATATTTGCAAATGAAGCAACTGACAAAGGATTAATCTCCAAAATTTGCAAGCAGCTCACGCAGCTCAATATCAAAAAAACAAACAACCCAATCCAAAAATGGGCAGAAGACCTAAATAGACATTTCTCCAAAGAAGACATACAGATTGCCAACAAACACATGAAAGGATCCTCAGCATCACTAATCATTAGAGAAATGCAAATCAAAACTACAATGAGGTATCACCTCACACCAGTGAGAATGGCCATCATCAAAAAATCTACAGACAGTAAATGCTGGAGAGGGTGTGGAGAAAAGGAAACCATCCTACACTGTTGGTGGGACTGTAAATTGGTACAGCCACTATGGAGAACAGTATGGAGGTTCCTTAAAAAACTAAAAAATATAACTACCATACGAGCCAGCAATCCCACTACTGGGCATATACACTGAGAAAACCATAATTCAAGAAGAGTCATGGACCACAACGTTCATTGCAGCTGTATTTACAATAGCCAGGACATGGAAGCAACCTAAGTGTCCATCAACAGATGAATGGATAAAGAAGATGTGGCACATATATACAATGGAATATTACTCAGCCATAAAAAGAAACGAAATTGAGTTATTTGTAGTGAGGTGGATGGACCTAGAGTCTGTCATACAGAGTGAAGTCAGAAAGAGAAAAACAAATACTGTATGCTAACACATATACACAGAATCTAAAAAAAAAAAAGAAAGGTTCTGATAAACCTAGGAGCAGGACAGGAATAAACACACAGACATAGAGAATGGACTTGAGGACACAAGGAAGGGGAAGGTTAGGCTGGGACGATGTGAGAGAGTAGCATGGACATATATACACTACCAAATAGAAAATAATAGAGAGCTAGTGGGAAGCAGCCGCATAGCACAGGGAGATCAGCTCGGTGCTTTGTGACCACCTCAAGGGGTGGAATAGGGAGGGTGGGAGGGAGACACAAGAGGGAGGGGATATGGGGATACATGTATACATATAGCTGATTCCCTTTGTTATACAGCAGAAACTAACACACCATTGTAAAGCAATTATACTCCAATAAAGATATTAATAAAAAAGAAAAAGAAAATAATGGAGGGTTTGTAAAGAAAAGGGAAAAGCCAAAAAGTGCTGGATATAATTGAGGATTTCTGCATCAGAAATTCTGCAGCACTGAAGTACAAGAAAACTGAGTAGGGGGATGAAGATTTAAGAATGTTCAACTTTTTATGCATTTAATTCCTTTCAACTTTTTTTTATGAGTAATGGTTAAAATTTGAATTCCTTTATAAATTACTTTTGGGTGATTAACTGTGTTTTTTAAAATGCATCTCTGTACAAAGACTCTCTCTCAAATTTATTATGGTGGCCTAAATAAATTAATACATCTTGAAGGTCTTAGTGGTAAATCACCATGTTTAATTCCAAGAGAATTTAAAAGGTTAAGAAAAATTAGTTTCAAAAATATTTTCAACAAGTTGACACTTATGAAAAAATTTGAAAGATTAGCAGCTACAGGCATACCACCTTATTTTAGCTGATGAACTAATGAATACAGACTTCACACATTTTCAAAGTATTGAACTGCCTTTTCTTCTGTGGCAATCAGCAACATATACCAGGTTAAAAAATACTAATAATCTTAAATCATGATTTCTTCCCTAAAATCCCCTTTCTACTCATTTATAAATCCTCCTTATCATTAATTTTTTTCCTATCATATTTCTTAGCCTTGATTATTTCATGTATTTGATGTACAAACATATTGAACACTTACAATATGTACAAGATACTTTTTTTTTAAAGCTACATGTTAGTTGACACTTTTGTGCTTGGCACTGGAAGATACACTGTTGGAAGATTCAGCCCCTGCACTCAATTTTCTCACAGGTTAAAGAAGATTCAGACAAGTAAATCCACAATTCAACACTCTACTATAAAAGGTATGAGAAAGGGTTGCCCAGGGGGTTTTGACTGTAAAGAGCAGGAGAAACTATCTTTTCCTGGGTATGGGAGGATTCCTAGAGGAGATGTTACCTGAGAAAAGGAAGATGAAAAGAAATTGCCAGGTGAATAAGGGATATTTTTTAGCTTTTATTTCTATTCAATTCTCACAAAAAAAGAAAAACTCAAAAAAATAAATGAAGGTATATGGCTCTCAGAGCTCCTTAGGCTCTTTGGCATCTATATTTGTAGCTGGAGGTACATGTGCCACAATTATGTTCTAAGTTAAGGGAGTCTGCATGTGTCATGCATCAAGCATGTAGCGCAAGCTCATGTTAATAAAAATAGCCATTCAGGCATAATCAAGGTAGAAAAGCAACAACTCACTACATAGTCACTGATACCTTTCCTCTAGTCTCCTCTCCTGTGTTCCTTTCACCCACCCAAATGTTTTGGTGTGTAAGCTTTCCTCTCAAGACAATGGAGTCCACAGCATGGCCATCACAAGTTTGAGTGTTGAACAATAGGTGAGATCCCTAGTGAATAATTATACCCAGTTGGAGAAGACTGAACAGTGCTTGGAGCCAGGTGAGAGAAATAGCGTTTGGCTTATCTGCTCTGAAATAATATCTGAAAGACTCAATCCATAAAGTTTCCATATGGTTGAAAGCAAGTTGAAGAGTGAACCCTGGGTCTTAACATTATGTGCGTGCGTGCGTGCGTGTGTGTGTGTGTGTGTGTGTGTGTGTGTGTTTTGATTCATCAAATGTTAGGGAGAAACATTTTATGATAGAAAGAGCATTGGCCCCAGAGGCATGGGTTTAAAGTTCTATATCTGTCACTCTTGACAGGAGGCTTTTTTAAAAGCTCATTTAATGACTCAGTTAATGCTTTTTTACATTTGAAAAAGAATGAGCCTTTTTCAAACTTTAAAGTTTGATGATTTTATGGTCACTTTTAGTTTCAGCTTTTTAAGATTCCCCATCTAAATAAACTCTTAGGCTCCACCACGAGTGCCCAACCTAGACATGCCGAAGGGGCTTTGAAATCCTGGCCTGCTTTCAGCCAACTTTATGCATTTATATCAGCTGATTTGTTACTTGATAAAAATGTTCAGGATAATGCAGTCACTTTTTTAAATGCTGTAGAAAAGACCACTTCAGAAACAGATTACAACAGCCATGATAATGGACCGGAGTCCTGAGGCATTGAGCTGAGAATTCCATCTCCCCCTGCATGAGAGAGGCAGGTCGTTACCCTCTAAAGCATCTGAAGTTGGGGATTTGCTCCCTACACCCCTAACTCTGACTAACAGCTTCCCACCAGCTTACCATCTGTGAATGAATCTGGACCTGCAGATTTATAGTCTCAGTTGGTACTGTGTCTTAGGATGTGGAGGACAGCTTGCTTATTATTCCCTAATGCTGCTGCTTCTCAATCTTAAGAGCTAACTCAAGATTTAGTGAATAATCTATACACACGTTACATGAGCTACTCAGATTCCATCCCACATCGTGTCTTCCAGACTGAGGAGTTCTTCCAACTGCCTATTCTCAAACCCCCAACCTCACCCTCACCCTCAGCTGAGGAGCCGCTTCCCTGAGAACAGAGAAGCCATCGGAGGGCTTCCCCACCTGCAACCCAGCTCTGCCATCCCCTCCCCACTCCAGGACCCTGGACAGCAGCTCTCCCCTCCCCCACACGCATCTACTGGATCATTCCTACTGTTATTTCTCCCATCACAACACAACACAACACATCACAACACAACATAACACAACACAACATCCTCCCCGGACCTCAGCTCCTACCCCAGCTACTGTCCCCTTTCTCTTTTCCTCGTCACAGCAAAATGTCTTGAAAAAGTTGGGAACAGAACAAACCCAGTTCTCCCACTCCTCTCTCCTAAGCCCCTCTGATCAGGATTTTACCCCACAGATCCATCCAAATGCATCATCAGTGAGGTACGACCTCCCCCCAGTGCTGGGCTCGATGGTTAATGGCTCCACAGAACGGCAACCTCGTTTGTCCAGTCACCCAGGGAACCTCTAAGGTGCTTCCCACATGCAGACAAAACGCTGTGATTAATATTTTAGGAGAAATACTCGGCGTGGAGAATACACTTGAGCTGCTGGAGGAAAGAGGTAGTGGCACAGAAGAAAAGTTTCTGTAACTACAGAAATGAACAGATAAGCTGTTTCAATGGTAGCAAGTATGGGATGAAGGAGAACGAATAAAAACCATTTAGAATACGACATTAACAAGCCTCATACTACAACGTGGTAACAGAGGATGGAGAAGGACTTTAGAATGAACTCATTTTTCTGGGTAGGTGACAGGCTGGATGATGCAACGATGAGCCGCCAGGGACAACCGGACAAGGCAAGGGGCAGGGGAGCTGTAAATAATCATTTCTGGATCTACTGCATCTAGAAATCCGAGGTGCCCCTTGGACAAACTCCATAGAGATGCGGGCAAGTGGCTGGACAGAGGCATCTATCTGGTCCAGGTGCGAGAACTGACAGAGTTGGAGGTGAAAAGCACCAGAGGGTGAGATCAGACGGATTGAAGAGTCATGAACCAAGGGTGAAAAGACAACACACAAAGAGGGCGGAAGAAAGAATCAGTCAGGAAGACAGCAAGGAGAGATCTGTCACAGGAACCAACATAGCAGACTCTGCGATGGGAAGGCGACAGTGGTCTGAGGTGACGACTGGCAAATCTCCACTTGTCTGTATGCTAGATGCCAGGTCACCTCAACCGGATCAGGTTCCGGAGAGGGGCAGAACCAAGACCGCAGGCTGCACGATACAATTCAGCTGGGAAACAAGGAATCTTTGACAGAGACCTCACTGCATGGTGTGTAACGTGACCCTCTGAGATTGTAAGAGACAAAGAGGGAAATTTACTGGAAGGGTGACAAGGCTGTTCTTCCAGATGATCCTCACTGCACCCCTCAACTGAGCACTGAAAACAATGTACCTATGTGACAACAGTGTTCTACTGAACAGACAAGTTATATGCACCGAGTGCTCCCTGGACAGCACGCTCTCGGCTCACAGGAAGCACAAGGAAGGCACCAATGTCAACACGTTAGGGGCTGTCACTCATGAAGGCTTCCGGCCTACAGTGGGATCCTCAAGGAAACCTTTTAACGCCCGAGAACAAAAGTGCTTCGGCAGGACAATGTAAGTCGAGCAAGGGATGGTGTTTTGCCACAAATGTCAAGAACACGAGGCTGGTACCATGGCTCTAAGAGGATCGTGGGATCTACACGTAGAACTTGCCAGAAACACTTGGTACTGACCTGCTCCTCTACGCTTTGTCTAACTACATCTTTTACCTACTCCCACTTTCCCATTTTAAATTTTGAACTATTCGCCTCCCAAGGTGTTATCACAACGGAACAGCAGCGGATAAATACGAAAACAGCAAAACTCACCAGAGGCTGATTCATTTTCCGTTGCTCTTGGAACAACGTGCAGGACAGCGGAGGCGGACCTGGAGAAGGAAAACGCAGGCAGTGAAGCTACGACTGAAGCGGCTCGGGGTGCACGAGCACCCGCCCCACACTCCACAAGAGACACCTGTGGGAGACCCGTCCTTTCACCTTCAGAAGGGCCTGTGAGAATAAGGAGGGAGCAACCACCCTCAGGTCTGTAACTCCCACGTGACTGTGGTACCCGAGGGGATACCTTTTTTTTTCGGTAGCAAGTGTACGTTGAATCCTATTAAAATAAACCTCTGTCATTAAATATGAAATTAAAAAACGCTTATAGTTGATCTCTTCCAAGTCTGTTAACAACTTAAATCAGAACATCCACAGGATACCCAGAATAAAGGGACACACTCAGGTGCGTTTCAGTCTTGCAATTATTTGTACACACCTTACAAACATAAGTGCGACGCTCAAAAACATCTTTTATTAAAACTGACTTTAAGTGGACAGAACGCCTGCCCTAGGAGTTTGGAGTCCTGTGAGCGACCCCACGTGCACACCCGGTGAGGATCTAGGACAAGTCATCTCCCTTCTCAGGCCCAGTCGCTTCCTTCCTCACCCGAGGCAGCAGGACAGAAGCCCTGCAGACTCATCCTGCACCGATTACACTGTGCGACTCCACAGGGCACAACCCAGGGGGGCGGCGGACGCTTACAGTAGACAACCAAGGTGCTGACGCGCCTTGAGACACACGCGCGAGATGCCGAGACGGCGACAGGAGGGGGAGGACAAGGAGGAGGTGGAGGATCGGGGTTGGACGGAGGGGAGGATGCGGCACGTCCCGGCCGAGCCTGTGGACCCTGCTCCCCCAGGACACCCGGAGCTCACAAGTCCCAGGGGAGCCCCATCCGGAGCAGCTGGCCCTGTCCTCCAGCCTGGCCCCTCCACCTCTGGGAAGCGGTCAAACCCTCCCGGTGGCTCTACTGCGGGCCCTGGGGCGGGCTACCCCAAGCCCCGCTCTCCAAGGGCCGCAGGCTCCACAACCGCCTGCAGGCCTGCAGACGCAACACCTACCCCATCTGGACTCGCTCACCGTCCCCGGGCTCCCGAGGCTTCGGTCCAGGGGCTGCTCCACGGGCGCTCCTCTCTCGGGGTCTCTATTTTTAAAATATTTATAAGTAACCCATTTTGTAGGAAAACACCTATGTTTCATCATAAAAATTATGACACTTTATACTTTTATTCCAGCCTAACTTTTATACTCTATTTTCTACCATTTGGCAACTTATACCCTACGCTCTAGTCAAAAAGAATCTCATTTACAATCACTTAAATATACTGTGTTGGTTCTTAAGTCCAGGATGATCCTTCTGCCTGGTATGCCCCTGACCTTCTCTCCACGTGGAACATTCCTACTGACATTCAAAACCTAATTCCAAACCCCCTCATTGTTGCCATTCTCTTTAATATCCCCTAGCAGGGTTAGTGACTCCAAGTTCTGTTTTACAAAGTTACATTTTTATGATCTATTTATTTAATAGCCTCTCCCTATTTGATTGTAATGAGTTGTTTATGCATCTCTCACACTCTCTTTTGAGTTCCTCTGGCCTTTATTTTTTCTTTTATCTCTTGCGCATAAGCACAGTGCTTGCCCCATAGTACGTGCTCAACGTGTTGGCTGAGTGAAGAAAGACACCTTTTAGCTCTAATCATTTGTGAAATTTCATTTAAAGTGACATCAGATTACCCTTTGTTTCCTAACTTAATTTCTAGTACTATAGAATGTACACTCAGAACACGGTCAGTGGCCTACAGAAACAGTGTTCTCACTGGACTTCATGCATATAGTCAACCCCCTTATAACTTTCTCTGGCATACAACTGCCAGACATGTTATTAAAGAAAAAAAAGATGTACCAACCCCTCACCTATTGGAAAACTTCCAGAAGCTCTCCATTCCTTATTGTATCTTTTCTACTTGATTTTTCAAATACCTCTGTCTTACTTCATCTATTCAGAACTGGCTTTTCTACCTTTGGCTTTCATTTTCAATTTCATTCATATCATTATCTGCACTTACCCATAGAACCTAAGCATATTTCAGTTTCTTATGCAAGTTTCCTCACTAGAGGTCAAAGGGGCAAGGACTATTGTGATAAAATATTAAATAAATAGACGATAGGACTTTGTTCTATTGGTCTGGGAAAATTACTACCTGAAACAAAAGAATTCTGGAAACTGAAGGCATCAGACCAGTCAGCTTTGTTTACTTCAGACTCAAATCAATGTCTTGTCTTTACCTGAGCTCTGGTTACATTTAGAAAAAAGTACTGTAAATACAGTGAATGAGCAAGGCCACTATCTGAGACGTGTCTGGGTCCTTAGTATATAACTGGGGGAATGGTAAGCGTTGGTCAATGTTTGCTGATTGATGACTCAATAGATCTGGTTAAGCCTCACCATCAGAATTCCAGATTTTTTAACAAGCTTCTCAGTCTTTTCAACCCAAAGAAAAAACTAAAGAAAACCAGATGACAAGAATTTCAAATTGTAAAATATCCCGATTGTCAAATTTAAATAGGGATATCCTGTGCAATGGAGAGGCTGGCTGGTGCCAATTTCACATTTTGTTCTCTAGTGTCTGGACGAAGCCTGCTCTGCCAGTGAGCTGACAGGTCGAGAGCACTCCAGCTTCCACAGACACCCGAGAACTTTCTATTTTTCATGGTGTTCCTGCCTTACCTAAGGGAAGGACTATATTCACAATGAAAAGAGTTATGATTCATCAACAGTAGAGAGATTCTTCCACTTTCTGGGTGCCCACGTTAAAAGTCTGGTATAGTCAACACTCCCTCTAACATAGATCATGTATTGAAATGAGAAAACTATCACCTAATATGGCCAGAGAGATGAAGGGACTTGGCCCAGCTGAGCCCAGGAGACACCTCTAATTCAAAACCTCAACCATTAACGTAGTGATTGTGATCAAGGAGACTTACAGCACATAAGAGATTCAAAAAGCGTATTAATCCACCTCCGGCAACACTGCCAGTTTAAAAGAATGATTAACCTTCTCTCCCACTTGATTCAACCTGGCTATGTATTATACCACTCTAAATGCTAGCAGACTCTATGCTTATGGCTTCCATTAGGTAGCACTTAGTATACACGAAAACTTTCTTCAAGAAGTAATTACTTTTGAAACCATAAACATTTCAGTTGGGAAAAGAGAAAAAGAAAGGAGGTGCAAGTAAAGGGAACTAGGAAAAAATAAGAAAATACCCTCAAATATAAACATGTTGATTCAAAAAATTATTTAAAGGGGATTTAAACGATACTAGGTGAGCATTTATTCTGTTTCTGCTTTAAATAAAGCATTCTGTTCTATTTGTTAGGTGTTGTACTTGTTTATTATCTAATGTCTTTTAAAAACCTCTCGAAAGAGATGTATTCATTCTGGTATCCTAAGCACCTATCTGGATGAACAGCACAAGCAATGAGAAGTCATGGGGCATAATGGACCTTGCAAAGGCTCTGGAATCCATCTCTTACTTATGGTCTTTGAGACTCAGGCTCCTCCTCTATGTAGTGTTCATAAAACTTAGTGGAGATAGAACACTAGGGACACAGAAGGTCAAAGGAGGTATTTATTACGACTTTTCAAATATCTTCCTTTAGGAAAACAAATATATTTTATTTGCAATGAGGCTTTCTTGTGAATTTTATTCTTCTAAAGAATGTTTTTAGTGAACAATTGATTCGTTTGCCTCCCTGTGCTACTTTATTGACAATACTCAGGTAGGGGTGGTTTTCCCTCAAGCAGTTACCTCCATGTGATTTGTATTTCAGACCTTCCTAAAAGCATGTTTTCCTGCTCTTTCTTTCCACCCCATCCCAGCTTTACTTAAAATATTGTGATCCTCTATTAAAATGCACAGAACCCTGGGAAAATAAGGAGAAGCAAAATGTTTGTCACTGCCAGCTCTGGTATGCATATATCAGAGGCTAAATTATAACTGATGAAGACAGAAATGGGACCCGTATCTGTCTGACTTCAGAAATCAGAAGTGTAGCTACTACAAGCTGATGAATTGGAACTCAGGTCAAGGCCTAGAGTGGAGAGGAGTCTTCTGATCAGAAGGGGAAAGTAAACAAGGGGCAGCATTTAATTATTTAATAATAAGTAAGAGAATGACTAGGGTGTTTTTACAGAACAGGATATAATATTGAAATAAAACCCCCCAAAGTGACACAGAAACATAATGCAATCCTCTTAAGCTACAACCCTTCCTAAACCAAACCATACCATTCTCTTCACACAGCCTGGAAAGTCGAAAGAAAGGGGATACTGATCTGCATCACACTGGCATTAGAAGCAGATCTAGTTTTAATGAAGTTTTACTTCATGGACTGAAGTTTCTCCCCAAAAAGGGTAAGCTTTTTTCTCAAGAAACATCACTGTGTAATAATCAAGGAGCCAGGGATGGTGGTATTAATTGTTCTAAGTACAGGGATTTGTTTTGCAGAAAGTACCACCAATCAGAAAGAGAACTGACCAATAATTACTTAACAAAACTGCTTCAGAAGTAGATTTCTAAATCTACTTTTAGATTGATAGTTAGAAAAATCTTACTAAGTTTATTCATTTAGAGGAAATCTGTGCAAGCCTCTGAAACCAAGAGGTATTGTATCAAAAGAGATAAAGTCACTAGACACTTATGTAAGAGCTACTTCTTCCTCAAATGGCCACCATATAGTCATTTCTGACTATTACATTACCAAGAAGTAACAATGCACCTTTAGGAAACTAGTATGAAAGAAAAACATAATAAAATTTTTTGCAGGTGACTCTTCGATCTCATAGGTGTGTGTTAATTTTCCAAAGTTGGGACTGGATCCTGCCTTTACAAAATGCTCCTTGAAATATCGCATTGAAAATCTTCTCTTTTACTCCTTATTGTAAACACTGTATATGTTTTTAAGAAGACCAATAAAATATATGGACTATGGGGCTTCCCTGGTGGCGCAGTGGTTGAGAGTACGCCTGATGCAGGGGACACGGGTTCGTGCCCCGGTCCGGGAAGATCCCACATGCCGCGGAGCAGCTGGGCCCGTGAGCCATGGCCGCTGAGCCTGCGCGTGCGGAGCCTGTGCTCCACAACGGGAGAGGCCACAGCAGTGAGAGGCCCGCGTACGGCAAAAAAAAAAAAAAAAATATATATATATATATATATATATGGACTATGAAATTATTCTTCCAGTAGTGAAACTGTGGAGAATACAACTTGCATTTCTACTGTACTCCCGCAAAAAGAGGAAGTTCTTTTCCACAAAGACTCTCATCAATGTTAACTCTGGGAGAGAAGTATTTGTAGTTGTCTCATGCTTTGTGGTGAGAGACTCGCACTTTTCCCCTGTCTCTATTGTGGGAAACAGGGCACACTTTGGGCTGAGAATTCATGCTGTGGTCGGAAAAGAAAGAAACGAAAAATACCCTCATTAACACTGCTCTTTAACAAGTTCAGCGAATGGGCTTCAGGCATTCTAAACAGCAGCAATTAAAAAATAACTTTAGATTTCATACATTTCTTCCAGTAGGATGAAAAGCTGAGGTATGTTAACTTTAATTTTATGGTTTGGGTGAATACAGAGTTCGATTACTCCCTGTCAAAGCAGAAGTCAGCCTTTTACAGGGAATAAGTGCTAATTAAGCAAAACACAGTAAGCATGTTATATGAAGTGTATTTGTTTCTTTCCTGTGCACTTTGGCTGCACAAGCTCTAACCACAGTTTCCAGAGCGACCATCAGTGCTCCCTAAGAATGCTAATGCAGTGTTCCGTCCAGTTAGTGGGGTGCAGAGACCAGTCAGAATGCTGATGCTTTCCACAAAGGAGATGGGGCTGGGGAGGCAAATGCAATCAGGGAATATTATCTCTGTCTTGTGTGCCTGCTACAAAACCGTGTCCTCTCAAGACTGCTCTATCCCTTCTTTGCTTTATACGTGTATGTATAAGTTTGTATATGTAAGCTTTACAAGTCTCTCATAAGAGAAAACTGAAAACGCCCAGGAAAAAGACAAAACTGTTTCAACAGAGAAAGGTCTCTCTGTTCCAGTTGAAGAGGATATAGAGTTAATAACAGGAAATATCCATCCCCTGAAACTGTATGAAACATGGATGCTTCCACAATTTACTCAAGGTCTCACTGACCAGGCTATAAGTAATTTTAATTATTATTTCTTATGATTATGGTAGATAAAATGTCTCAGTAGTATGCTAAAAATCTTTAACACTTGTTGACCTTTTTTCTTTTTATTTATTTATTTATTTATTTATTTATTTATTTTGGTACACGGGCCTCTCACTGTTGTGGCCTCTCCCGTTGCGGAGCACAGGCTCCAGACGCACAGGCTCAGCAGCCATGGCTCACGGGCCCAGCCGCTCCACGGCATGTGGGATCTTCCTGGACCGGGGCACGAACCCATGTCCCCTGCATCGGCAGGTGGACTCTCAACCACTGCGCCACCAGGGAAGCCCGACCTTTTTTCTTGATAGCTTTCCTCCTGCCAGGCTCCAGCCAACAGTAGCAGTAACAGATATCCAGATCTTAAGAGGACAGAAGTATAATGGTGCACTGAATATGGAAAGGAAGAACCAGTAATGGTTCCTATATATTCATAACGTGAATCAGCATCAAACTAAGGAATAAGCTTCCCCAAGAAGAAGTTGACAGAAAATAGTTCCTCCTCTTAATGAATTGAGGAAACAACTTTGAAGTTATCTGTAGCCACCGCTTCTGAAGCGACGAGTAGCTTTGTAACTATTAGTTTACTTGTATTAGATTAATTTATATTAGAGTTTATTTAATGCAATTGCTCACAAATTTTAAACCATTTTGTAGAGTAGTGTTTTGTATCTGTTTAAATGAAATGCTTTCCTAAGCTCAAGATCAGTGTTTTTATGTTGTGTAAATTATGAAATTACTGTGGAATATCTGGTAAACTTGATAGGAAACCCCAGATGTCAGCACTTTGCTGGGCAAGATTTAAAGTGGCCCACACCGTTAACCCTCATCAGGAGCAGTAGCAGTGGGCTAAGTCATAAGGGCATGCCCATCCATTACACTCACCCAGGATACTGTGAGTGAGAATCAAAGGGCAGTCAGACAGGGACCCCTATGCTCAGATTCCACTGCCAAGAAATGGCCTAAGTCAGCTCTTGTTGTTGAAGAAAATAACCCTTTAGGAATCAGACTGAATCCTATTTTAAGATTTAGAGGAGGAAGGATAGTATTTAAACATTGATGAAATGTGCCTCTCTTTTTTTATCAGCATAGAAATTTATTTGAATTCAAAAGAATATGGTTATATTTAGCATAGTGTAATAATTATCTAAAGCACATATCATTGTTGGCTCTGAAACAGTTCTAAAGATGTCATTCTTTTGAAGTCAAAAAATATGCAGTAAAAATGGACAAGGAAGCAAAAATATGAAAAAAAACAAGTTTGCTGAGTATGGGAAGTTGTTACAAGAGGGGCACACCAAGATAATGTAACAGAGTCCAAATTACATAACATGCAGCAAGGAGTTCTCTTGCTTTAACAACTCCTAGAAAATAAACCAGTAATCTCAATGCAAGAATATCACCACTGGGTTAACAGGACAAATTTTCTGAGAGACACGGGTAGTAATTCACTATACTTCCCCTTTCTCTAATACCTTTTCTCACACCAATTTCTTTTCTTTCCTCGAGGATAGATTTTATCCTGTTGAAAACAATTTTAGTTTTATTTGTAAAGTGGAGTAAACAATATCATGAGTGAAGTAGGCAGCGTTTTAGCTGAAGATGCTCAGGAATCAAACTTTTGGAAAAGGCCAATCAGCTAGCTAGCTAGCAGTTACCATCAGTGGCTTGCAGAAAAAAAAATCTGCAGATGATATGTTTGCTAAATAGATAAAAAAGAATAAGCAGTTTAAAATGGGTGAAAAATCCCAGGATCTATTGTGACCTAGACCAGAGGCGCCTAACCTTTTTGGAACCAGGGACCAGTTTCCTGGAAGCAAATTTTTCCAGGGAGGTGGGGCGGGGTGTGTGAGGTTCAGGCGGTAATGTGAGCCATAGGGAGCAGCAGATGAAGCTTAGCTGGCTTGCCTGCGACTCACCTCCTGCTGTGCAGCCTAGTTCCTAAGAGGCTGCGGACTGGTACCCGTCCAAGGCCAAGGGGTTGGGGACCCCTGACCTAGACACTCAAAAGCAGACAGTTGACCTTTGATTAAGCCCATTTTCCTGTGGAGTGAGCCATAAGGGGCTCCAAGACACAGTTTGGTTTCAATGTTTCAGTGTTCACAGCCAGAGGGCCAACTCAGAATGTCTCCTCCTCTTGCAGAAACTGGACCACGGATGAGAAGTCTTTTTTTGAGTAGCCCTTCACGCACAACATCCCTGCAGATCTGATGGGCTTGACTGCCCAGAAGGACTGGGTTCTTCGTGCTGGTAGCAGAGCCTCATGCTAATCCCAGATCCTTAGCCATGAGTGTTGCTCCAAATCCGCCCTGATAGTAATTAGCCGAGGGAACTCCATCCATCACCCCAGGTACAGGATTATAAGTGTCACTTGACCAACATCGTCCTGAGCTCGTATTTAGGATTTTAGCCAAGAGTTTTGGGTCAAGCCCTAACCTGAGTCCCAGATTCATAGCTTCAGCAGTTCCAATCCTACTAATACCTAACAGCAAGTGTTTGCAGATCTTCGAAGCCTGGCCAGTCCCAACAGCTCCATGATGCACCACATGGGAGCCCATGCACCACAGCAGCTCAACCCCTCCCATCCTAAATGTGAGGTTGCCAGATCGAGCCGTTCCCACACCACCAGAAACAGGGGCATCCGTGAAAACTGCTCCCATTTTCTCAACTTCTTTGGCCAATTCTCTGAAAACCATAGGATCAACAGTACTGAAATCTATTAATAGTGAGTCTTTCTTCACTTTTTTTTGAATTCCATTTGCTCCAGAATAAGCTTCTAGCGCGTTGATGCATTGTAATAATTCTGTCACCTTTTTCGGCTACATCCGCTGCGGAAGACACTACCGGGTTCACCTGCATCTAGAAGCTCTTTGCATGAATCAGGGAACACACATCAACAACAGTGAGTGGCTAGCCATGTTTCATGAGCTCTTTTGCCATTGGATTCCCCACGTTGCCTACTCCAATGAATCCAACTGGAGTCTTGGAAGCTATTGACCTAGAACACAGCGCTGAAAGGCTGGCCACCGCTGGCTGCTATGGACGACTCCCTGTACCAGAGGCCGGAGGTGGCTCCACGGAGACGGAAGGAGGCTGCCACGCTGCCCGTGCCCCTCCTTCCCACGGTGACCTCCTCGACTCCTGGCTCACCCACTGGCTGCTATAGGGTGCGTGATGCGGAGGGCCAGCTCGGCTGTGGCGATTCTTAATACCTCTTTGGTACTAGGTTACACATACAATTTCACCTAGTGTGCGATTTAACAGAAGGAATTTTTTTCTACGGCATTTTTGTGGCACAGCAGATGGAAGCGAGGTCACTATTTCTTTGAAAAACTGAATTAAAAATTTATAGAAAGTCATGATTCATTCTACAAATAGTCTGAGTCAAAGAAACGTGAAAATTGATGCGATGGAGGAAGAGCGCTAGACTTCCCTGATGCTCAACTGGGACCTTTCTTCTGGTGTCAGAACATGGTTGTGTAACTCCTTTAATCCCAGTGGATTTTCCAAAAATTCCAGAATCTTCAGATTTTGGTAGCCCCTGTTTACTGCCTTTGCCCCCCCCATGCCAAACCCCACCCCACCCCGCACACATTTATTTTTTACCAGTTGTCCTCCGGGGTGTTTTTCTTTATATAGTTATTGCAGCAGTTTATTAGACTATTGACCCCCAGTGCAAATGCCCCTCCCCGCCGTTTTCTCACCCTGTGTAGTTTTGTTCCACCTTGACCTGGGCTTGGTCACGTGACTTGCTTTGGTCCAGTGGCATATCAAGAGCTGAAGCTTGGAGAGTACTCGTGCTTTAGGGCTTGTCCTCATGGAAACCTGACATGTTAGGAAGCCTGGCTAATCTAGTGGAGACTAGGCACAGGCCACAGCCAGCACCAATGGCCAGACATGTGAATGCAAACAGCCCCAGTCCAGCAACCAGATGATGGCAGCCTCAGTAGTCACCTCAGGTGAAAGCAAGATAGATCCACCCAGGAGATCCCAGCCCATTCTGCTGATTCACAAATTGTGAGGAGATAAAGTGCCTGCTGTTTTAAACCACCAAGCTTAGGAGTAGTTCATCACACAGGAAGAGACATAACTATCTTCACTGTTAGATTATCTTCCCACTTTATACCATGTTTCCCCTCAAACGACTGTTCCTTTATCCAAGGTTCTAGAAAAGAAATAACAACTGATGAGGCTGATAGAACCTTAACATTTTTTAAAGTTTTATAAACTTTTAAAATAACTATGTTAATAAAATCAATATTTGATCACAAAATTATTTTCTTCAGTTGCCTTAAGAAGTAATGCAGAATTGTACTAAGTTTATACATTTGGAGGCTCTAAAAATGTGTTATTCCTTGGATTCAAGTCCTAGTGTACTTTATGTGGGCATTCACGTTTGCAAAATGATTCCAGGAAATTTGCGATTTCATTTTACAACTTTGGCCTAAGGAGTCTTATGATATTTTACCTGAGAAAAATAATACATTAATTCCACTTTCAGCTATTAAACCCATGGCTTCCTGTATTTTCTAAATTCCCTATCAGTAAAGAAGACTATGTATAGCGTACAAGACTGTCATGATTAGGAGGAAGGTAGTACAGAAAGAGCCCGTCAAATTAGGCATTGCCCAGGCATGTCAGTATACTAACGTGGGGAGCCACAGGCAGCTTGAAGCCTGGAAAAAAGACAGATACAATGTAATGATTATCCTATGGATCCGGATAATGATTCCTATGATTTTGTTTTAAATATTAATGGCAGAGGATTCTGGGGAAATGATGGTGGCTACAGAGAAGATTTTTCTCCCTGAATATGCCACCCCTCCCCTAAATACACAACCCCCCACCCCCACAAAGAAGAAAGAAAAGCATCTAGGATAGCAAGTTCAAAAACCCACAGACAACATCTACAACAAGGTGTCCACATGAACTGCAACATACAGCCAGGTAGGAACAAATCAACAACAGGAAAAAGACCTACATATGTGTATCCCAAGGTGTGTGGGAGAAAGACGAGGGAAGGACTCTCTCTCTTTCAGGAGAGCCCAAGGTTACTATGGTTCACGAACTCACTGAGATTGAAAAACTCACTGAGAACAGCGGCAGAAACCGGGAGTGAATGTTGCAGGCTCCACTTTGCAGCTGAGTGCAAGAACTTTGAAATGTTCTGAGGATGCCAAGTGTTCTGGGGTCTGTGAAACCTTGACACCTATCAAACCAAAGCACCATTCCAGAACAAATCCCCATACTCAACAAGGACAGGAAAGAGGAGGCCTGGGTAAATGGGCATAGGAGGGCCGAGGAGGGAGATTTTAGAAATTTTAAGGTCATTTTTAAAAATTATTTTGTGAAAATAATAGAAGATAGTGAGCCCTAGAGTTCTGAAGCTAGAAATTATATTCTGATCTCTGTTTCCCTCCTAAAGTGGAAACTTATTTCATTTAAAAATGAGTGACAGAAGAGTATTCCATTCACATCCTGTAGAAAATCAGTGAGAAAAAAAAAGAAAAAAGAAGGGTGAAAAGAAAGTTCCAGCAAGTCCTGAAAACGTGACAGAAAGGCACGTCCACAGAACAAATGAAATTTATTGCCTGATATTGCGGAAAAAGTAAAAGAAATTTTCAAAGGAATAGAAACTGGTTTTAAGAAAAACATAAAAGAAATTAGAAAAATTCAGAAATGAAGTGATTGGAGAATAGCAAGATTTGAAAAGGTAAAAGAATTCACTAAGTAATTTGTTTAAAAAAAATCATGTCTCGAGAGAAGGTTAAACTAGAAGGAACACAAGTTTGAATAAACACAGTGGATAATGTCTCCTTGGAGAAACAGCTGATTTCAAATCCAGCATAAGAAACGAACAAGATGTTCCTTTTACATCTTGTCATACAAGAGATCTGGGAAGACTTCAAAGACTACTGTGGTTGTGTGGAAAGGACTCAGGAGCCAACTTGAACAGGATCCGTGAACCTAAGAGGGGACAATCTCTGCATCGATATTTATAACAACCTCACTGAAAACAACAACAAAGAAAGAAAATACCTCATTAGTCATCTTCGGAAGCTACTTTGGAGTCAACCTTTCTCTCTCTTTTTTTTCTTTTTTTGTAAAACTGGTAAATAAAATAAAAGAAACATTTATTCTTCCTTTCCTAATTAAACTGTAACTCAGGGCAACCAAGTAGTTGATGAAATAATGTTGTAGCTAGTAAATGAATAATCATCTAATTAGTAGAATATCACCATTTGGTACCCTTAATAAATTAATGGATCTAGACATTGATCATTAATGGCTGCAACGTTACAGTAAGACAGACACTTTATAGTTCCTTTTGGAATTCATCAATATTATCTATGAAGTAAACTTGACAAAAAATCACACCTGAATTATGTCAGTGCTCTAGATCTATCTACCAACTGACAGTAAATACATGGGCCAAAGGAGCATGATAAATATATAAGCAGAAAGGGGATGCAATCAGCATAATCCAGACAGTTGGGAACCCTACTGGATGAATGCTTTGAATTCAAGGACAAATGCCTGCAAGAAAAATGAGCCAATTGAGTTCTTTTAAACCTATACTTTAAAAGAAATTGTGTTTGGATCAGCAATCAAATAAATAATGGTTATTAAAATAAAAATACATTTATAGGACAATCAAGGAAACATGAACTGACTGGCTATTTGTTGATATTAAGGAATTATTATCATTTCCGGATGTGTGATAATGACATAGTTGAGCTTAAAAAGGGCAGTTCTTGCATTTTAGAAATATGGATACTGACGTTTTCACTGAGAAAAAGAAATCTGGGATTTGCTTTAAAATTGCTGGGGATGATGGTGGTAGTAGTAAGAGAGGGTGTAGAGAAAATCTATTGGCCTGAAATGGACATTTGATGAGAACAATGGATGAAAGTTTCTACTTCTTTCTTTTTACTTCTGTAGATGTTTGAAATTTTCCATACTAAAACATGTTTTATAAATGTAGATGGCTTGCAATGTGCTCTTCTGAGCTCTCAGAAGGCAAAAAGCCATTCTTAAATTAGGAGCTTTCTTCTCTAGCCAAGAATTCTAATGATAATTGTGTCCCAACTGGCCAGTGCACTCAGATTGCTCTGAGATCTGTTGGTGGGAAAAAAAATCAGCACAAACAATAAAGAGCCTCTTTAGTCTTAGAAGAAAACAACAAAGAGTAAAGGCTGCTGCTAGGTCTGGGGCAGTAGTGTAGTTACCAGTATAAGACAAAATATTAGTTTCTTCCAAAATCCACTTGTTACTACTGTGTATACTTTTGCAGCAAAATATCTTTTCTACATTGTCAGCATTAAAGTAAATTTACTATTTAGGTAGCATTTAAATTATCATATACTCAAAGCCTAGAAAGAATCCCCTAGGCTGAAATGACATTAAATCTTATTTTGGCCATTGCAGTGTATTCTCCAGTCCTACTTGCTTTGTCTATAACTGTCCTGAAAAGGTGTGAGGAGATCTGCCAATATTAATGCCAGGATTCAAAATGAGTTCTTTGTAGCTTGCTTCCTTCAGGATCTTCTGCCCTCAGACCCATGTATTTACTTAATGCCTCAGATTATTGTATATGTCACATCTTTCCAACTAGAAGACAAGCCCCTTTAAGGGCAGTGACTAGTCTCATCAACATCGAATTTACTCCAACACCAGTGCTTTCAAATTGTGTGTTGCTTAGTATATGTCTGACCGTAAGAAGTTACAGAAACAATTCTACTCTAACTAAATAATAATGATACTGCTGCTACTATTTCTACTACTGCTGCTAATAAAATGTATGAAATAGAGTATAAATGGGAAAATAAAGATCACACTGGAAATCCCAGACTATAAAATGAATGATCCCAAAGCCACTGGCCAATCCATCGACTGTAAAGAGTTACTTGTGAATTGGTCAACATTTAAATGCATAATTGAGAGAAGGGTTAAAACAAATTTTATTACCAAAAAACACAATTTTTATACCTACAATTTTTGAGCTCAACTAACCTGTAGTTTTAACAGAAATAGATGAGATTCAAAGTATTCATTCAGGTTCCTAAATGATCCATTCCCTCTCTTTCCTTATGAAACAATCAGTTATAACTCTAATAATTTGTCAAGGATTCACCAATCTCTACTTCCTTTATTTTCCAAGGTTTGGTATCATTACAAAATCAAGCCCTTTGGCAGAATTTAATAGTTTCAAAATCCCTCATCAATATTATTCACTGGGATAAAATAATATGAAAATTTAACAAACACTGACTATGTGCTGAGAAATGATCCTTCAGTGATTCACTCAAGGTGGCGACTAGCATTCAGGCTACACCTGAGGTAGAATTTGAATTCCAAAGTGGACCTTTAAACCACAGCTCATCTTCTCTTTTTAAAACCATCAGAAATAAGCCTGTTGCCTGACCTTTGAGATTCTGCAAAGAGACCATATTTAGATCTTTTGTCTCTTTTAACTTCCCTAGTCCCCTTCTCTACTTTCAGAATAGTGATTCCCAGATAAGTACAATGAGTTCAAACAGTGTGGTTAAAGGGGTAATTAGTCTGCTCTGCAGCCAAGTTACTCACAGAATAAATAAGTTGGCTTTCACAGTTGTTAGTTTCTTCCTGGGCTTTGTTTAGAGGGGTCTCAGCTCAAGCAAGCAGCCTGTCAGCAGCCTGAAATAACTCTGTGGAAATCTAATGGCATATATGTAAAATATGTCTATGAAACCTTTTATTCAATGGTAGATGCATAATTTTACTACTTCTTTAGGCCTGGAAAAGGATATTCAGCTACAAAAGGACGGAAAAGAAAATGTGTATAATACCTCATGCCCTCCTCACTCCCTAGAAACTTATTTTACCCGTTTCATCAGAAAATGATGTATACTGTAAGAAACATTTTTAAAATTATTTGATCAAATATATAAGTGCACTAAGTCTCTGTATTTATTAAAGCAAATACAGTTACCTTTCTGTCCCTTTCTAAAAGAAAGCAAAAAATACAGTTTTTTCTTAAGACTCAGGGTTTATGGATATTATTTATTATACTATATTGACACCCAGACATGTTTATAGGAGGCTTTTGAGACATACAGAGCTATTTATTCCCATACCAAATGGCACTTCTTTTTCCTCTGCCTTCTGCTTGTATTTTTTCTGTTGCGATTATATCCTACTGAGGCTGCTGCATGTCTTTGTTTGATCTGAGATTCTAAAGGAAAGACTGTATAGTCTCCTTTTTACAGAATAATAATGGGTTTTATGACTGCCTTCAGAAGCCTCCTTTTCCACTCATTCTCATTTCATATCTATGGTGAGGTGTCGAAAACAGATGAGTTAGTTCTGAACTGGTGATATATAAATCAATTATTATTTGATTCATATTCAAAGCAGCTCCTCCTAAAATAGTGGCCTTCCTGCCTGTGGGACGTAGTCTAACCTACTGCCTGGATCTACACCCACCAACATCCATATTTTGTCTATTGTTACCTTGGACACTTGTAGGAACTGAGTGAGTTTCTCTTTCTATAGTGTCCACTGACAGACAAATGAATTAAGAATATATGGCACATATGTAGAATGGAATGTTATTCAGCCTTAAAAAAATAAGGGAATCTTGCCATTTGCAACAACTTGGATGAACCTTGAGGGCATTATGCTAAGTGAAATAAATCAGAGAGAGAAAGACAGACACTGCATAATCTCACTGTTACGTTTAATCTAAAAAAGCTGCACTCACAGAAACCGAGTAGAATGGTGGCCGTCAAGGGCTGGGGAGTGGAGGAAATGGGGAGTTGTTGGTCAAAGGGTATAACCTTCCGGTTATAAGATGAATAAATCCTGGGAGTCTGATATACAGCATGGTGACTATAGTTAACAACACTCTATTGCATACTCAAAAGTTTCTGAGATAGTAGATCTTACATGTTCTCATCACACACACACACACACACACACACAAAAGGTAATTAATTGTGTAAGGTCATGGATGTGTTAACTAACCTTATTGTGGCAATCACTTTGCAATATATATCAAATGTATCAAATTATGATGTTGTACACCTTAAACTTATACAGTGTTATATGTCAATTATATCTCAATAAAACTGGAAAGAAGAAAAAGATTCACATGGAGAAGGGTGAGGCTGGTAGAAAAAAGCCACTGCCTTGAGCAGTACCGAGGTGGGCGGAAAGCCATGGGCCTCTATTAGCACTGCTGGGAAGGCTCTGTTCCCACGTGTGGGGAGGGGGTAGGACAGCACAGCTGTGATCCTTATTGCAGACCCTAGGCAGCCTCAGGCAACTTTTCAAAGTTGGATGCTGAAAACCAATACATGAAATTATAAGGAAGAATTACATAAATGCCTTTATTCTACTTCTGGTCCTCTTGGCAACTTTTTCATCTAAAAGCTGTGTCCTGCAGTTCTCAAAGCAGGAACATTAACATGCATCAGAAGTTTCCAAACTTTTCATCATCAACCCCTGCACCAAAAGAAAAGTTGAAATTTTATGACCCCTAGTATATGAAGTATCTTGTGTGCTTTTAATATTTATCAAGAGAACATTTAACAGTTACCTACTATGTGCCAAGAGAAAATAAAAATAAGACACAGATGTTAAATGCAGACTTTGTTCCAGTATTATTCTTCATTTTGACTTCAGTATAAGAGCTATTGAGCTATTTGCTGTCCCAGTAAGGGGATAAGCAGACGATTACAGAATCCTGTGATCTCTTCCCAAAGTTTGCAACTATAGGGTTGGTCCTAGAATTGCTCAGTAACTTTGTATTTTGATTTAACGGGAAACTAAAAGACCTTCCTGTCCCAACATAACTCTGCTTTGTGGAGACTGGAGGTGCCCTGCAATTGACTCAAGATACTGTTTATTTGTTTAAACAGTTAAATGAGTCGTTTCTATTTAACAAGTGAGGACAAACTTTCACAACAGTACCTACCCCACGACATAGCTCAGACGAAAACTCTGAGGGAAAGGAAAACTATATGGGCAAAAAGTTCAGGTTCCATCCACTGTACATGGGATATTGATAGGCTTGTAAAACTTACAGAGGTACCTGGGGGTACCCAGGAGCCCTGGGTATTTAGTATACAGATCAGCAAAGGATGGTGGAAAATAAGACGACACCAGGTCAGGGGACAAATTAAGCAAGTGAAGCTGGTCCTTTATATTCTTTTCCCTTCTGATATACCACTGCTCGTTCATGTCCAGAATATGTTCTGTATCCTCAGTAGACCTACACACATACACACACACAGACACGTGTGTAGCACACAAACATGCACGCATGCATGCATGTACACATACATGGAGTCCCCAGTCTTCTCAGTTAAAATTCAGCTTGTAGTAACTAAAGAAAATGTATAATGCCCTATATTTTATAGATTTTAAAAATACTTTCACTTTAAGAGAAAACTTTTCATGTCTGAAAATCCCTTCTCACGAAGGAAGTTATTTCTGATATTGGAGGTTGACAGTTTCACAGAGAAAACTTCAGGAGCACAGAGATATGCCTGACCCTCTCCCCACGCACCATCTGGGGAGAATTCACCAACACAGAGGCTCAATCCCTCTGCTAAGTCAAAATCAAGTATACCAACATCATTATTTCACAGAGAATACCCTACCTCATGTTAGGCATTCATATGTATTTTATTTGTTGAAGACAGGAAGAAGATATAAAGGAGGGAATCATCCGAAATTACAGAGGACAGCATTTAAGTCAATATAGATATTTAAATTTAAGGTAAAATTAAATGATAATTTGAAATTATATGTGGAGTTTTATTTACTAAAGAATATTTTGGAAAGTTCAACTCCTATTTTCACTTATATTTTCAGAGAAGGTATTTGGTCCAAATGAAGAATACCTTCAAGTATTGTTCTTTTATTGCAAGCAAAAAAGGATTTATACTTCTTTTCATGAAATATGGTTGTTTGACAACAGAAGGATAAATATTTTATATTTTTGGAAACAACAGTCAGGCTACTGATATTCTTAATTAGTTTCAATAAATCTGAATGCTTCTTATCATCTACTCTTTAGCTTGTACCTGAGGAGTTGAATACCTCCGGGAAGAATCCTGCTCCAGACCCGTAAATATGCAGTTCACGGAGCCCACCACCACAGGGCAATAAAGAAGTCAAATCTTGAAACCATGCAGTGAAAATAGTGGGAGTTTAAATAAAAGCAACATTTCACAGTATGCTTTTCTGACCAACGTTATATCTAATAACTTAATGGATTGTATGTACATGGATTCTGAAAAGTCAGCAGCACACTTCACTGGTCAATTTCTATGATAAGGGGAACGTAATTGGAGTGTAGAAAAACAGTATACTTACATCTTAAAATTCCACCCCTACAGAATCTACTACTCACTATTGAAAAATGGTAAGAAGAATAGCTTTCTGTGTCTCAGTCACCAGTTAACATTTTCAAGAGTAGAATTTATCTTCCTATGATGCTCAAATACACAGGAAAAATGCGTATCTAGGACAATGGATAAACTCTATATGACATGTGAAAATAATTATTCAAATGGAAAAAGTAAAAGATCTACAAGGAACAGTTTTATATGCATTAGTGTGGATATATACATAAAGAGGCTCTAAGAAACATAAAAATCACTTCCAGGAAGTAATTTTAGGTAGAAGAGAATTAACATGGATGAGGAAGAAAAGGGAGTTGGTTTTAAGATAGTTTCATTTACTTGTTTTTTTGTGTTTATTTATTTGTTTTATTTATTTGGTCTTTGGAATATAAGGAAACAGTGGCTTTCACATCTGTATCCCAGTGGAACAAAGGGACCGAGGTCTATACTGGAGCCCAGCCATTGTTTGACTATCTTGTAATAATACTGGTGAAATACAGCCAAATCATTTGAACTACAAGCATCCTCTCTGACAATAATCTTAAGACATCAACATTATAAATTAAAGAAAGGAAAGAGAGAATACTGTTTTCTTTAGAGAGAAAATACAGATGCTGGATCAAATCAATAATGTCAGCAAACCTCATGGGTATAAAATATTCTGCTGCCTATCATTTAGATCATGCCTCTAGAAGAGGGAAACTGGGTGATAATTTCCCCAGATTTTATATTTAATTCAAATATTTTAGATAAGAGGCATCTCTAGTAAAACACTGTATCATTGATTTTTTCCAATAGGATAGCTCACAGGAGTTCCTCTTTCCTTCTCAAATACATATGGGGAAATGGAGGTGGGTGTGGGTTAGAGGAACTATCTAAATAGAGCATAGTAATCAACACTTTGTTTTTTAAAAATAGAAATTTCTATTTAAATTGTTTCCAGAGACAGAAACACACAGAGACAATTCCATGTGACAACACTGGAAGAGACCAGAGTGATGCAGCTGCAAATCAAAACATGCCAACACCAGTGATTGATGGCCACCACCAGAATCTGGTTAAGACAAAGAAGGATCCTCCCCTCGAGGCGTCAGAAAGAACATGGCCCTCTCAACACTCTGAGTTTGATCTTCTGGCCTCTAGAGCTGTGATAAAATAAATTTCTGTTCTTTTAAGCTAACAAGTTTGTGGTATCTTGTTATGGTAGCCCTAGAGATAACAGTATTTGATTCCTGAGATGGCAACTGTATTCTGACTATGTAATGACTATTCCAAGATGGTCAACAGACACAAAAATAAAGAAAGGCAAAACTGAGACTAAGCCCAGTTCTTTTTATTCCCAGAATAATAAATGATTTTTTAATTAATTTAGATCTCTTTGTCTAACCCCTCTGCTTTTCAAAAGACTATGTGCGACCAATCAAGTATTAATATGTCATACTTCCATTTTAATTCATCTCAAATTATTTCTAATTCCCCTTATGAGTTCTTACTTGACCCATGAATTATTTAGGAATATATTGTTGAATTTCCATTTGTGATTTTCAACAAATTTCTTTCTGTTAACGATTTCTTATTGCATTCTGTTGTCATCTGAGAGCACTCTTTGTATTGTTTATATCCTTTAAAATGTACTGAAATTTGTTTTATGGCCTAGCATATAGAATATCCATGTGCATTTGAAAAGAATGTATATTCTGATGCTGTTGGGTGGAATGTTTTATAGATGGCTGTTAGGTCTAGTTGATTGATAATGTTGTGCAAGTTTTTTTATTTTCTTGTTGATTTTCTGTCTGTTCTGCTATTGAAAGAAAGGTATTAAAGTATCCAACTATTACTGTAGAACTGTCTGTTTCTCTTTTCCTTTGTGTTGATTTTGCTTCATTGTATTTTGAAGTTCTGTTGTTAGGTGCATATAAGTTTATAATTATTATACATTCTAGATGGTATAATCATTTTATCAGTTTAAAATATCTTTGTCTCTAGTAAAAATTTTCATCTTAAAATATATTTTTTCTGATATTTTCTTAGCCACTCCAGTTTTGTTGTTGTTGTCTTGTTTTGTTGTGTTGTTCCTGTTATGGTATATCTATTCCAACCCTTTTACACTTCACCTATACATTTTCTTGACTCTAAAGTGGGTCACTTTCTTGTTGATGTTATATACATATATAACTGTATATTACATTCAAAAATTACATATATAATAACAAATTATGGCAGACTTTGAACTGGACCTTTTATTTTTTTCGGTACGCAGGCCTCTCACTGTTATGGGCTCTACTGTTGCAGAGCACAGGCTCCGGACACGCAGGCTCAGTGGCCATGGCTCACGGGCCTAGCCACTCCAAAGCATGTGGGATCTTCCCAAACCAGGGCACGAACCCGTGTCCTCTGCATCGGCAGGCGGACTCTCAACCACTGCGTCACCAGGGAAGCCCTGAACTTCACCTTTAAATGAGTATGATTTAGACAGTAGAGCTTCCCTACCAAATGCAAATAACTCACTTGAACTCTCTTTTTTGTAAAGGACAGACCAATTCTTCCAAGGAGAATTCTTTTTTTTTTTTATTAGTTTCTGCTTTATAACAAAGTGAATCAGTCATACATATACATCTGTTCCCACATCCCCAAGGGGAATTCTTGAACTCATTAGATATGTGATATTCATTATAATTAGTTGCATTTAACACCACAGAAAGGACTTGATCAAAGGCTATTTTACTCTTTTCTTCCTCACTGGATGATTAGCTAGGTTCATTTTTAAATGAAAGATATACTCTAGATATTTAAATGTAGGGCATCTCTTCCTTTCAAATCTCAGAAAGAAAGGTGTGCTTCAGTTTCCCTGCAGAAAGCTCTAGTATCTTGCCCCCCTTTTGAAAGAGGAACTAATCCTTCTTTCTCTATTCTTCTTTGTCTTCTTCCCTTCATCAGCAATGAGCCTCTTTATCATTTTTGTCAGCCCAAAGAATAATTTTTCTCTTTCCAGGCCATTCAAAAATTGTACACTACAAAGTAAACAGAAAGAGCTTTATTTATAAAAATAAAACAGCTATGGCATTAGTTCTTAAAGAGTATAAAATTTTGGGCTTCCCTGGTGGCGCAGTGGTTGAGGGTCCGCCTGCCGATGCAGGGGACACGGGTTTGTGCCCCGGTCTGGAAGGATCCCACATGCTGAGGAGCGGCTGGGCCCGTGAGCCATGGCCACTGAGCCTGCATGTCCGGAGCCTGTGCTCCACAACGGGAGAGGCCACAACAGTGAAAGGTCCACATACCGCCCAAAAAAAAAAAAAAAAGAGTATAAAATTTTGATCCCTCATTCCAACAAAAAGTCTTGCTAGCATTTAGGGTTCAATGAGAGGCAATAAACAAAAATGTTTGGGTGACTCATTTGACATCTTTACTAATAGGTTTGAATTCATAATGGTGAATATCAGACATATTTGTGTTAGGCAATTAAAATTAAATTATATCTAGACATATTTTAAATTACCATATTAACATTAACAAGTAATCTTAGAACTCATCTTGAAAGTAAAAGGTACTTTTATACTTTATAATGAAAAAATCAATAAAATGTGCCTTTATGCAGAGAAAATGTAATTATAATACCAATTAATGTTAACTGGTCACTTTTTTATTGAAGTAGAGTTGACATACAATATTATGTTAGTTTCAAGTGTTCAACATAGTGATCCAACATCTAAATACATTTGAATTGGTCACCATGATAAGTCTAGTAACCATATATCACCATACAACATTATTACAGTATTATTGACTATATTCCTTATGTGGTATATTGCGTCCCCAAGACATTTATTTTATAACTGGAAATTTGTACCACTTAATCCCCTTCACCTATTTCTCTCAGTCCCCTATCCCCCGTCCCCTCTAGTAATCACCAGTTTGTTCTCTGTATCTACAAGTTTGTTTCTGTTTTGTTTTCTTTGCTTTATTGTTTTAGATTTCACATATAAGTGAAATCGTACAGTATTTGTTCTTCTCTGTCTGACTCATTTCACTTAGCACACCTAGTACTCTAGGTCAATCCATGTTGTTGCAAGTGAAGATATTTCATTCTTTTTTAGGACTAAGTAATATTTCATTATATATATGTGTATATATACACCACATCTTCTTTATCCATTCATCTATTTATGGACACTAGTTTCTTCCATATCTTGGCTATTATAAGTAATGCTCCAATGAACAGAGGGGTGCATACATCCTTTCTTATTAGTGTTTTTGTTTTCTTTGGATAGATACTCAGAAGTTGAATTGTTGGATCATATGGTAATTCTATCTTTAACATTTGGGGGAACCTCTGTACTATTTTCCATAGTGGCTGCACCAATTTACATTCCCACTAACAGTGCACAAGGGTTCCCTTTTTGGTGATGGCCATTCTGACAGGTGTAAGGTGATATCTCACTGTGGTTTTGATTTGCATTTCCCAGATGATTAGTGATATTGAGCATCTTTTCATGTGTCTTTTGGTCATTTGTATATACTCCCAAAGCAATGTAACCCAGATCAAAATACCAATGGTATTTTTCACAGAATTAGAACAAATAATCCTAAAATTTGTATAGAATCATCCACACAAACAAACAAAAAACCTCCAATAACCAAAGCTAGATTGAGAAAGAAAAACAAAGCTGGTGGTATGACATGCACTGATCTCAGACTATACTACAAAGCTATAGTAATCAAAACAGTATGGTATTAGCATAACAACAGACACATAGGTCAGTGGAATAGAATAGAGAGACCAGAAATGAACCCACACTTATGTGATCAATTAATCTACAACAAAGGAGGCAAGAACATACAATGAAATAAAGACAATAAATGGTGTTAGGAAAATTGGACAACTACTTGCAAAAGAGTGAAACTGAATTATTTCCTTATACCATACATAAAAATAAATTTAAAATGGATTAAAGACTCACATTTAAGACCTGAAACCATAAAACCCCTAGGAAAAATACATTGACATCGATCTTAGCAATATTTTTGGGGGTCTATCTCCTCAGGCATGGCCAACAGAAGTAAAATTAAACAAGTGTGATTATATCAAACTGAAAAGCTTTTGCAGAGAGGAGAAAACCATCACAAAATGAAAAGGTAACTTACTGAAAGAAAGATTTTTTCAAATGATATATCTGAGAAGGAGTTAATATCCAAATTATCTAAAGAAATCATACAATTTAATATCAAAAACCCCCAGATATTCCAATTTAAAAATGGGCAGAGAACCTGAACTGGTTACTTTTTAAAGTGTTTGATACAGTACTTAGATGCATTCTTTTTTCATTAGCCTTGAATATCAATACTCTTAACATCTCCGTTTATAAATGAAGAAATTAAGGAATGGAGAGATAAATGACTTGTCTAAGGTACAAAGCTTATTACAAAAAAGATTATACTAAACCAGACCTCTGATTCAGATTCCTATACTTTAATCATTATGGCTTACTGCAGAAGATTAGAGACAGAATTTGACATTGAAAGCTTAGATTCCAGGTTTTAATGAGACTTCTTCACCATGCCTTTATGTCTAAGGGAAAAAATTCTGGTCTGTACTGCCATTAATGATAATACTGCTTTAGAGAAATGTTCTGGAGGGAAAGGATATTATTCAAATTTATTTTTAAAGTATTTTTTTTTTTGGTTTCACTTTCTTAATTTTCTCATGCTAGGATGGGAGGGCAAACAAAACCTAAACTAACAATACCAACTATACGTGTGTGTGTGTGAGTGTGCCTGTACTTATAAGTATGAAAATACAACTTACAAGAAAAAGCAAGGCCAGAATCTATAAGGCTAAGGATTTTGACTTTATCTTAGATGCAAGAGAAAGCAATTAAATGAAAAGATAGTTGTGTAGATACTAGGCTGTTCAAGTAGAGCAAAGGAGAAATGGTAGTGGCTAAGATGGTGGCAATGAAGATGAAAAGAAACATTATACATGTGATGAGAGAGAGAGAGAGAGAGAGAGAGAGAGAGAGAGAGAGAGAGAGAGAGAGATGAGATTCCAGAGAACCTAATGATGCAGTCTATGCAGAAAGTGAAGAAAAGGAAGGAATTGAGGATCATTCCCAGGTTTTTGCATTGAGTTACTTTTTGTGTGAATCATGGCACCATTCACTGAGGAAGAAAAGATTTGCAGGATGGGACAGTTTGGAAGAAGGAATAATTGAAGTTTCATTTTAGACATCTTAGTTGTAGAGACGTCAAGCAGTGTTCCTCATATTTCTCCAATGAAAAGAATCACCTGGGGATCTTATTGCACATATGGATTATCACCTTTTCTGCTAGAACTTCTGGTTTGGTAGTCTGAGCTGTACACAAAGTACTGGATTTTCTCACACTGCAGAAGAAAAAAAAACACACTGAAGGAGGTGGGAAAGAGCTAACCTAAGTAATTTTGGGAAACAATATTTTAATATACTGTAATTAACCATGCACAATATATACTGAAAAGCTAAAGACAAAAAGAAATGTACACAAACATTGAACTTGTCAGTAAATTTATTTTTCACACGTGTACAGGTTAATGATTTTTAAATATTTTATGTGTATTCCAGAATTGAGCAAATGAATAAATAGACTGCAAATAATGAGAATCAGGTTTCTAATTGTTAAAGAGTGACAAATAAGGAAAGGGTAAGGGAGGCTAGAATAAACCCTGTGGTGTTGGATTGGAATCAAGGTATCAATTTGAATTCATATATCAATTTGAAGTTATATATATATGTAGATAGACAGATGATAGATAATGTGTGTGTGCACACGTGTGTGTGTATACACACACACCCAGATAGATAATATGAAAATAGAGATACTTGTATATTTTTATGTATTCGTATATATATTTTTAGCTCTCTCTGCTGAAAACACAATGAGGTAGCTTGGATAGTGATAAATCCACCTCATACCAAGATTCTGGTTTCTGAATACCATTATTAATGCAAGGAACAAGAACTCCATGGAGAAATGACTGATTCAAGGCTGAGACAGAGGAAAGTAAAAGATGGGTCTGGAGCATTTTATGGTGTCAGAAAGTAAGATATTACTCCAAAAATTGTATGGCCATGTAGGAAAAATATAGGAGACAGCTGGAAGGAGTACCAGTGACCAAATAGGGAACACTTTGAGAAACAAAACAATTAATGATAGTAATAAATTTTAACCCGTAGAATAAAATAAATATCCACAAGTTCACACTGATGTATGTATATATATAAACAAATAACCAGATAAATACATAAATGAAGGAGAACAGCTCTTTCTTATACTCAAATTATAGTTAATAAATGTAGAGGGAATGATGGGAATAGAAAATGAACAATCATCAAACACCACAGTAATTGGGGGAGTCAAAAATTATTGATGGATGCTAAAATTAGTATGGGAAAATTAAACAAGAAGCAGAATATTTGAACAATCTCAAATAATTACAAAGGGAAAATAGTGATTTTGCAGCTATCATTATAACTAAGTCATCAAAGTTAGCATCCCCAGTAGTGAGACACACAGGTTTGTTTGTACCTCTAATATGTACTGAAAATGGCATAGTATCTCTCCTGAAGTGTTCTTGTCAAGAAATACATATCCTCAGTCTAACCATGAGAAAATATCAAACAAACCCTATTTGAGAAAAATTCTACAAAATGACTGGCTAGGATTTTCCATTAGTTCAAGGTCATAACAGACAAAAAAAGGCTGAGGAACTATCCTAGATTAGAGAAGAATGGGGAGATATGACAAGCAAATGCAATAAGGGATCCTAGATTTGAATCTGGACCACAAGACAATAGGCAATATTTGAATACGAGTCTATAAATCATTGGTAGCATTGTGACAATGTAAACTTTCTGCTTTCAATAATTAGACTCTAGTAATATAAAATGTTAACATTTGGGGAAGCTGAGTAAAGAGTATATGGGAACTCATACTGCTATGTTTAAAGTTTTTTGATAAATAAGATTTGATAACACAGTTTTATAAAAACTTAGTTTGGACATTTCTGAACCTCTTTTTTGTTTCCTTATGGAAGAAAGTTGCTTGTTTAGGGTTAATACTAATTCAAGGGGGTAAGATTTACACACGACCAACCCTAACATTCATAGTGTGTGGCACAGGAAACAACTTTGAATGGCCATTTCAAGGAACAATATACTTAAGTGTATACAATGAGTAAAATGGATGAACTGCACAAATTAATGAGTTGAAAAACCATAGAATCATAGAATTTTCTCACTGTAAAGGCCCTTACTTTCACAACTTTTCATAACTTTTCAGTTCCTATGGGTAAATACCAAAGAGCATGATTACTAGATCACTGTATGGTAAACGTACGTTTATTTTGTAAGAAACTGCCAAGTATCCCGCTAGCCACAAATGAGAATTCCAATTGTTCTGCATCATCACCAACCTCGGTATTTCAGTTTGGGGGTTTTAGCCATTTAAATAGGTGTGTAGTGGTATCTCATTATTGTTCTAATTCAAAATTCACTGATGACATGGAATGTGTAGCATCTTTTCATATGCTTATTTGCCATGTGTCTATTTTCTTTGTTTAACCATAGTAGTTTTGTTGTTTTTTTTTAACCAAGGCCTGCTAACTCTTGTCCTCCTGTGTCTATTTATGTTGTCTTTTTTCTTTCTTTCTTCTTTTTTTGAACTTTTGATCATTTAGTCTTTTTCCTGGTTATGTCCAATTATTTTTTATACTAAAATTGGGCTTAACTTATTTTAGGAAACTATAAAGATACCTCCACATTCTGGATGTTGTTATCTTTCTCTTGAAAAGATTTACTTTGGTCCATGGCAGACAGTTACTATAGGGACTGGTAACTTTAGTCCATTCTCAGTTTGAGCTCCTTCAAAGCCGTTTTTCAGTCTGTGTGAAGGTTGGTCTATTTCTGTCTTGTCCTTCCTCTACGGGTGTTGCCCTTCGGGATTACCATGTGAAAGTTTGGATTCTCCCTATTCCCAACTACCCTTGTATTTGTTAGGCTTTAAATGTAATGGTTCCCGCAGCCCTGTGAGACTAAAGATACACTTAGCTTGTCATTCCATTAGTTGTAGCTTTTAGCTTGAGCTGTTGCCCTTTGGCTTCTGTGGTTATAGTCTTTTGAACTCCTTGGCTTTTCAGTTCCTAGGCTGTACGATTTGAATCAGCAAATGCCCAAAGGAGGAAAGCTGCACCAAATGTCAAGCTTGCGTCTGTGTTTCCCTTCTCTCCACAACTTGGCCCACATGTCTTGGTGTCTCTCTAACATTCAGATGCCAGCGAACAGATGTTTTCTTACTTTATCCGGCTTTTCTAAAATTTCTTTAGACTTCACCTGATCTTATGTTATTATTGAACTATCATCTCAATTACCCCTAGGAAGAAAATTTACAATTTTATGTTTTATTTTTTTATTTTCCATATTACCTCAGTTTCTGTAGAGACCTTTTACCTCGCTGTTCGGTCTAGTTCCTGTGTTAGCAGTAAGATGGAGATAAGGTGGAGGCTAAGAATACTGGGGGGAAATCACTGATGAATGCTATGTCTTGTTCTTTTTGTTTTTCCTCTCCTTATTTATTACTCTGGCAGCCTACATTTGCCCTTCTTCATTTGACCCAGTTGCCCAAATAAGAAACCCACTCTGGTAAAGACCTGACTTTACTCTCATAAATGTCTGCATGTTAGGATTAGCTAGATGATGAACACCATGCCAGAGTTCTTTGTGTGACACTTTTGCAGACTTTTGTTAGCCCTTTAGTTTCCCTCTTGCCAACGCTGCTCAGATTGTTGAGGTTTTCTAAGATTCCATAGGTCAAACCTCTCTACCTGCATACCAGATGAGACCTTCTCTCTTTCCTGACTTCACTTGGGGGAGGTTAGCCCTCGGTTCTTCTTTTTCCCCATCCAATCATAATTGTTCATGAATTCCAAAAGGCCCTCAAAGTGTCTGTCATCCCTTTCTCTCTTCTCTTTTTTATCAACACTGTTAAATATTAACCACATAGTTGCATACCTCTTTCTTACTTACAGTGGAATATTGGAAGGCTCGATCATTAAGTGTGAGCCCCACCAAACTAGGACTCATACAACACTCTCCTCCAGGCCAAAACTTTTGATATCCACTGGGTTTTTTTTATACTATATGTATCTAAGTTTGTAATGATTTAGTTAATTCCTGAGTTATGTGACAATAAGAAATCAGTCAAATTAGCACTACAGAAGTGCAGCTTAGACCTAGGGACCAGAACCAAGGACCACAAAAACCTGTTAACCAATAAGTTTCACTTGTACTTCATGTTTAACAACTGCTGAGGGTCAATGGGAAGTGAGGGAAAAAGAGTTTAACTTCATATCACAGAAACTTGCACTAAAATGAAGAGGAAAATGACCCAGTTCCTGGTTCAAGTCACTGTAATCTGCTTCAATAAATAATAACAGCACACAAGGAAAACAAACACTATATGATAGGAACAATGGATAATTAATTACCAGGTCAGGGAGGACAGATTACACTTGCTATGGGATTTCATTAAAGAAGGATTCCAAAAAGTACTGGCTTCTTCTGAGAAGACTTCTCAGAACAGGTAGCATTTAAACTAAGTCTTGAACAAGTATATAGAGGGTAGGGAACAGGCCTTCGGGCAGGGAACAGGCACAGTGTCAGGAATGGCACAAAGGGCTTATGGAATAGGGGACAAAACTGGCTGAGCACAGGAGTGCTACGTGTTGGGGAATATGGGGGAAGGCTGGCTGAGGTTGGTTAAATGAAACATAATTAGACGGAAGAGAAAGTAGGTGGAAAGACGCATGGAAGACTGGGGAAAGCCCCTGAAGATGGAGGTCAGCATAATAATATGAAGAACTCAGTGGTACTTTGACACTGTATGAATGTCTAGGTTTAAAAAATCAGGAAAACACAATAAAAGAATAAACTACTGGTATAATGATATGTAACCAGAGGCCAGATACCAAAGAATACACACTGCGTCTTTCCATGTATGTCATATATGGTTATAGAGGTCAGCTTAGGTGTTGCCCTGGGAGAGTATGGAACAGAAAGAAGTAACAGAGAACCGTGTAGGGTGTTAGAAATATTTTATAGTATCTTGATCTGGTGTTGGATACATGGGTGCACAGAGATGTAAAAATTCAGTTACTAGCAATGCAGTTAACCTACTAGAGGTTTTTTTTTAATGTATGCGTACATTAAAAAAAAACTCTAGTAGGTTAATTAGCCTGTCAGTTGTATGAAGTAAACTTTGGTCAAGGAATAGCCAAGGTAGTAATGCAGTAATAAGTTATAAACGTACTCACTGTGCTCTAGAATGTCACAATTGGAATACAAGAAATATGTGTAAGAAAAAAGACAAATATTCAATATTGATGGTTGGATGAGCTGAATAAGTTAGATCACTCTACTTTCAATTTAAGAACTTGGCCAGTGTTTGGATACCTTTGAACAAAGAAAAAAAAGAAATACAATTTTTATTACGCACATGCTATGTATCAATCCCTGACTTATATTTTGACACATATAAACATGGGAAATATTGCACCTTGTAACTGAGACAATGAAGATGAGTGAGGTAGCTGGTTTTGACACTACAGGCTGAGAAAACCATCAGCTCATAATCGTAAGAAGTCTGAAGTCGGAGGAAAAGAATCAAGAGGAAATAGTGGTAAGTGCCAGGAGCTTCTGGAAACTACATCAGAGATGAAGACTCCAGGATTGTTGAGCTTTCTAAGAGTCCCAATAACTCAGGTAAAAACAGAGGGCTTAAAACTGAATCCTGGGGATATATGGATGCATATAGCTGATTCACTTTGTTATACAGCAGAAACTAACACAACATTGTAAAGCAATTATACTCCAATAAAGATGTTAAAAAAAACAAAAAAAACTAACTCCTGCAAAGTAACAATTGTTAGGACAAACAGTAAAGAATTATAAGAAAAATAATCACATGCCTGTCCCAACAGAGAAATATCCTAAGCTCCATCTCACCATTTCTCCGATTGGCCTTTCACAAAATACAGTCCCATCAGCTGAATATAGGTTTGTCAAGTAACTGTAAGACTGAATTAAACAAAAATAAATCAATTCCTTCCTCCAAAACTTTTCAGAGTATGTAATGTAACAAAGTGAAACTTGAATTTCATGTCAGGATGTAGAGTACAGCTCTTCCCAAATGCTTCTGTCTTGTAACTACATTAACATCATCTAAAACCAGTGTTCTGCAGGACAGAGACTGTGAAACACTGCTCTCATCATGTAAGATATCAAGTCCTTCTGAAAATCCATTCTTCCTTCTGCCCTTTCTCGTGTTGTCCCTGTCACCTGGAATGTCTGTCCTAAGCTCAACCTGCCAAAACCCTACCCATTTTTAGGATCCAAGAGATAATAAAAGGCTCACATTACTGAAAGGCAGAGAAAGAAATCCCTTCCTAGGGATCTACATTTCCTTCCTAGGGAAAAGAAAAATTGTAAAGTATACCACAGTGACCTTAAGTCTATGAATGTAACTATGTTGTGTTACTTTGAGTTCTGTAAAAGTCAATGTGCTACAATATACATGGATATGAATGTTTGATCTCTTACAAGTAGAACTTGCTGATAACTTTCATCATGAGCGAGGTTAATGATTAAGGGAGCCATTGTATTTGGCTCAGCCCTTATAACTAGGGAATATTAAAATTGGAAAGGTCCCTAGATATTAGCAAATCTATCCACCTCATATTCTAAGTAAGGAAACTGAGACCTTCATAGATTGGATATTTATATTAACAAAGGAAAAGGATATAAGGTTGGCAGCAGACCTACCTTTTAGATTAAGAATTTTGAGATTTTTATAGACTACTAGGACATTATGTCCACTGATATTGAGACAATGTGTTTCTTAGTCATCATTTTCTATTGCACTGACCAAGCGAGGTGGCAGTCAGTAGTTGTACAAAGGGAAAAAGAGAACTTTAGGAACTCCCAATTTATATACGCAGGGAAATTCATCATTCATGTTATTTAAGCTAACTGGATGCAGTTTATCTGCTACACTGAGGAATGCTGAAGTGAAGTGTCTATACAACTAACATGTTAGTTTGTGTCATGACCTCCCTGTTGTTCAAGTGAGTTAACGGTTAGCACTCAACTAGGCACTTAAGAGTCCATTATAAATCTGGACTAAACGTTTATCTGTGGCATCTTTATTCTTCTTTGGTGCCCTTAGGCAGAATTAGCCCCCTTATGTTTTGATAAATTCAAGTATTAAACAGGGCTAAGGTTTCACAAGTTCTTTGGCCTAAACATGGGGGTAAGGGAGACCAATGAGCTGGAGTACTTCTAGATTTAAGAATGGTCAGATTGAGGAAGAAGAGTCTTATGCCAGAGGTGAAAGAAGACTGATTATATTTACCTATTTTTTTAAAATTAAAACCCTTTTCAATGTTCTAAAGTGATCAGGAAGTACATGGGTATGCTAGGAAGTAAGGGAGTCAAGCAAGAATATTCTCTAAGAGTTTGTGGATGGCAATGAAGAGGAAAGGAAGATAGAGACAATCCTAGAAAAGGTTTTGGTTGGCCATAATAATTGGTGGTGGTGGTGGTGGCAGTGGCGGTGGCAGTGGCGGTGGCGGTGGAGGAGGAGGAGGAGAAGGAGAAGGAGAAGGAGAAGAAGAAGAAGAAGAAGAAGAAGAAGAATGACACATGCAATGGGAAAGAGAAAGCAAGAATAGAGAAGCAAAAGGGAGAGTAGAAAAATGAGACAAATTTGGAGAAGGAAACGAGGAAGAAAACTGGGTGAAAGAAGGAGGCACTGATGGTAGACCACCTGACACTCAAACAGTAACACGATGCACATTTAAGATGTGTCATCAATGGCCATGGTCATTACCCTCAAATAGTTTACAGTATGTGTTTCAGAGACATTTATAAATTGAAAATGCCATTAAAATAAGTGCCAGGGTATAAGTATTCATGGAATTGTATGGGAGAATAAAAAGTCCCCCGTCAAAGAGCCTTCTGAGACATCGGAAAAAAAGGAAAAACCTAAAAAGCATAAGACTCTTCCTATTTTCATTTCCAATGATACATCCCAATCTTGATGATCAATCAGCGATTTAAATATCAACTATAAACACAGTATTTTATGAGCTGCTATGCAGTATACTATACTAGAGCAATAGAACAGAGAGGACCTCAAACCCTCTGTTCCCTCAAATTGAAAGGCACGCTTCCTGACCCCTCCAGACCACTACTGGACACAGGGAACACACACTAATGTTTCAGCAGTCACCTGCTTTGTGATTACTTCCATGACACACCCTCACTAACACCACTGACTTTCCTGCTCCTATGGGACATGACATATATTTCCTATTTTAACACATACCACAGTGCATTATGATTGCAGGTAGATGTTCTAACAACTTAAAAGAGAATGATGACTTTTTTTCTCTTTACATCTTGTTATTTCCCTACTCATAATATTTCTTGAAGAGAAACCATAAAAATATAAACAAACACAAAAAACAGATAATATACAAAACGTGTGCTTTGCACCTTAACACAAACTTAAGTAAAATTAGTTCTGACAGTATCCGGCATGACAAACTTCCATGGTACAAATGAGAATGGACCAAGGTTTGAGCAGGTACAGGAGACAATCCAGGCATGAACAACACCAAGGAAAGGTAGACAGGAAGTAACGTGGTGTGTAGGAAATCACGAGACCAGTCTGATGGGAAGAGACTTCAACAAGACTGAAACTCACTTTCTAAACCTCCATCTCCAACTGGACAATTCACAAGACACAGGTGCACCGAAGTGGCCAAATATTCAATCCCTTTAATGGGGAGGAACAGTTTAAAATGTTATTGCTTTAGTTTGCCCAAAAGCAACTATCAAATGTTGGCAGGACACAATGAAGGCTTACCTTTGTTAACATAGTTAAGTCTCTCTCTCACACAACTAGCCCACTTGGCTCCACGTTCCTTAGCGCACCCGATGCACTTACACAGCATTGATGAGCTTTACACAACTGGAAGGTCACATCTTTCTTATTGCAGGAACACAACATCTGGAAACTTTATTGCTATCGGAAGCTAAAGCAAAATTATTGTAAAATGAGTCATTTAAACCATACATTTTATCACCGTTAAAAAGCATCTGCTCTGGGCCTCCCTGGTGGCGCAGTGGTTGAGAGTCCGCCTGCCGATGCAGGGGATACGGGTTCGTGCCCCGGTCTGGGAGGATCCCATATACCGCGGAGCGGCTGGGCCCGTGAGCCATGGCCGCTGGGCCTGCGCATCCGGAGCCTGTGCTCCGCAACGGGAGAGGCCACAACAGTGAGAGGCCCGCATACCGCAAAAAAAAAAAAAAAAAAAAAAAAAAAAAAAAAAAAAAGCATCTGCTCTGTGCTAAGGATTAGAAATGACCCCTGTCCTTAAAGCCTCATTAAGGAGGAAGATCTATAAACTCAAAATTTCAATCACATGAGATAAAGAACCATAACCTTTAAGCACAGAAGTGCCTATGGAGGCCAAAAGTTATATCTAAGTGACGGCTTCATGATAACCCTGAAGTACAGCCTAGAAAGACGAGGCTATGCAGAGTTGGAGTAGGAGGTGCATTAACTGCAGAGGGAGCACCTGTGCAAAGACACTCAAGCCTGACACCTGCTGGGCTCTGTAAATACTGCAGGTGGGGATGACTAAAGACCAGGGGTCCAAGTGTGAGAAGAGACAGAAATAAAAATAGAGATGTTGGCCCAAGCAAGCCTGGGAGAGAGCATGGCTTGTATCCCACAGGTGATGAGGCCTGGGGCTACCACTGGCTGAGTAAGTAAAGCACCCCGCTGCTGAAGGACCAATTAGATAAAGGGAGTGATCACAAAAAGCTCCCCTTCCTCAGGGCCAAAGAGCCCCAGGAGGCTTGGCAAAGCACAGTTCAGATTACAGGCCTCTGTGTAGAGCACACGCTGGGCGGCTAGTATGCACTAACTCTGTGTGGGCAAGCCATTAGCAGCATTATTTTAGGCATATCTTGTCATGTTAAAAGATCACTCAACCCGAGTAGGCAGATGAACTTAGAGGAACTGAGACCAGGGGCCGCGAAAACCACCCAGGAGTTTCTACCATAGTCGGGGAAAAAGGTAATGTGGATGAAGAAGCAAGTTTAGGAGGAGGCCAAAATTTACAAGCTAGACCCACTGGATGAAAGTCATAAAGAAAGTTCAGTGAAGGAATTCTGAAGAGAATGGGCTCTGCATTTTTCTTACAATCAATGTAAAATATTAGGCAAAATTAAGTACAGTGGCTTTTAAGGTCCCTTCCAGCTCTAATTTCTTTTGATTTCTAACTTATTACTCTGGTTAAGTAAAGTCCCTTCAGAGGTACAGAACAGTTCCTACACCTGAATGGGATGCAAAGAATAATCTGACTTCTCTTCACCAGGGGATGAGTTGAACTGTCCTTGCAGAAGAGGTGACACGTGGTGAGAACCCCAGATCCTAGAAAAGGGCCAGGCACACGATAAGTATTCAGCTTTTTGAAAACAAATGAACAATCATTTCCTCTTCTACATCTTCACACCCTTTCTCTGCTGGCTGCTTTCTTTCAGCTTATAAACTTCCTCAATATACACACTTTAAAAGCCCTCAGACCTATGATTCTTTGGATCTTCTTGTGGGTAACCTAAGTCTCTCCCATGCCTTCAAACACCTCTCCTCCCCAAAAGCCCAGATCTGAACCTTGGGCCCAGACCTGTCTACCAGGCCCCTCTAAAGCACTGAAGATGAAGTAAGATCCTCTCCCCACCCCCAATCCCTTCCTACTGTGCTCTGTATCTCACAAAAAGATGCAGCTGTAAACTGTCACCCATGCTTGCTGCCCTCCCTTTTCTAACTGGTCACCAGGTCTCACCCATTCTCTCTCAGATCTGCAAAATCCAGTCCAACCTTTTATAACTTAAGTGGGAACCTTAGATTACAATTCACCCTGCACCCAATCAAGTGCCTTGCACATGGAGGTCCGAGTGAGTCTCTAAACCACAAGTCCATCTCACTGTTCTTTAGGGTTTCCCACAGCCTTCAGGATAAACATCTAAACTTCTGACAGGACAAACAAGGCCCCGTTCCGTTGGGCCCCACTAGGTTTCCAGTATCAACTCTCATTTCTTTCCCAAACCCTGAGTTCCAGTCTTATACCTCAGTTTTGCCATATTTTCTTATATTTCTCAAACTTTGACACACACTGCTCCCTTCTGCCACCCCAGTAGCTTCTACATATCCTTAGAAAGGATGGCACCTCCTCCAAGAAGCCTACCCTGAACTTTCCCTTCCAAGATTCTGTGCTCTGCAAAGGGGAAAGGTGGGGGGGAGGGATACATTAGGAGTTTGGGATTAACATAGACACACGACTCTATATAAAATAGATAATCAACAAGGACCTACTGCATAGCACAGGGAACTCTACTCCGTAGCCTGTAACAAACTCTACGGGAAAAGAATCTGAAAAAGAATGGATATATGAATAACTAAACCACTTTGCTGTACACCTGAAACTAACACAATATTGTACATCAACTAACCTCCAATATAAAATAATAATTAAATTTTAAAAAAAGATTCTGTGCTCTGTAGCACCAGAACTCACTTCTTCCACAGCACTGACTACTGTGCTTGTGTTTACCTGCCGCCCAGTAGAAGGGGAGATTACCTAGGGCAGAAGCATCGTCTCCAGCAGCCCTTGGTTCTGACAACTCATTCAAGTGCCAGGCTACTTTACACACATAACCTGCTTAATTAATTCTAAGAACCCACAGAAAGAGTGGTTTTTAATGTCATTTTACAAGTGTGGGGATTGCAGTTCAAAAGTAACCTGCCCAGGCCACAGACAGCATAAGCCCTGGAATTCAAACCCTAAGCTGCCTTCACACCAGTGCTCTTTCCACTATATGATACGACTACTGAAAAACAGATTTTTTTTTCCTGAGCCCTGTTTTAATGGAAAGGAAATGAAGCTGGGATATACCAATTTCCTAATCGCTTTGGCGTGTACCAGGCAAAGTCGTTCAACAGACCAGGTAACATCTGTGGAACAATTAACGATGCTCCAAACTGTCCTAAGTGTTCTACATTGTAGGGTCTACAAGCATTAACACAGTGCGACCTTGTAACCTCCAGAGAGAGTGAGTCCTGTTCAGCCCATGCTACAGATGAGAACACTGAGACCTAGAAGCCTTAAGGCACTCGGCCGGGGTCGCCGAGCCGGCAGGAGTCCTAGGCCGCATGCCCCATCTAGCGCACGCACACCCGGGCACTGGGCACCGGTTCTAGTGCCCACCCTCCACCTTGCACCATCTAAAACCCTGCTTCGCAGCGCCCACACGAGAGCCCCTGGAAGCGGGAAGTACAAAGCTGTCTCAGCTGTCTCAAACAGATGAACCAGTTTGCAGGGCAGAAGTTGAGACACAGATGTAGAGAACAAACGTATGGACACCAAGGGAGGAAAGCCGCGGGGGGGTGGGGATGGTGGTGTGCTGAACTGGGCGAGTCGGATTGACATGTATACACTGATGTGTATAAAATTGATGACTAATAAGAACATGCTGTATAAAAAAATAAAATAAAATTCAAAAATCATAAAAAAAAAGAATACTGTCTACTGTCCTCCACGCCCCCTGGAACACTCACTGTAAATATCCAGGAGGTGCTTGCAGAATGAATGAATCAATGAACAAACAAGCTCACTCATTTCAAACGTGCAGTCACATGCGTAATCTGACCTTCTGAGAAGTTAAGCTTCTGGAAGGAGCCCATTTTCTTAATGTATTCAGCATCGAGTCATCACAAAATATGAACTCTTATAAAGTACTGCCCCCTCACTTCCCATGAGCGAGCAAAATTCCTCAGCAGGGAAATGGGAGGGTAGGAGACATTACCCACAAACTTTAGGAAGGCTGCGGCTCGCTGAGCACTTCACTAGGGCGCCTGACCGCCTGCCTGGTAGTAGGACAGACACACCAGGAATGGCTGCTGACCGGCACAAAGAGCACCCGGCCACGCAGGCAGCACACCCCACACCCTGCCAAGTGAGGTCTGGCCAGCAAGGGAAAGACGCTCTCCACTGCAGAACCGCCCACCACTAGAAAGCCAGGTCCTGCCAGGGCCTGGACACACGAGGCCTTCCTTACAAGGGTTACAAATCTGTGGCCTCGCTCTGCCTCGAATAAAAGACAGTGACGGGGACAACGTGACCATCTCCAGATGAACTTTCAACTTCGTTTCAAGTGCCTGGGTGCTGGGTCACAGTGGATTTCTAAACTCTTCCAATATTCAAAAATACCAATTTCTAAGATGCAGAAGGGTTGTTAAACATACACTTAGCACAGACCCCAGTCCCACTCCTGAGTATTTTCTCAAGTGAGGTAAAAACCCAAGTTCACATGGAAAACTGCCCTGGGATGTTTACAGCAGCTTTATTCCTGATCCCCTCAAAAGTGGAAACATCCCACAAGTCCTGCCACCCGCAGGCGAATGGACAAACGGAAAATGGGATACAACACAGCCAGAAAAAGGAGTGGCTTCTCATACCCGCAACAACAGGGATGACGGACTTCCCTGGTGGTCCAGTGGTTAAGACTCCGCGCTCCCAATGCAGGGGGCCCGGGGTCCATCCCTGCTCAGGGAACTAGATCCCCCACGCCGCAACTGAAACATACTGCACGCAGCAATGAAGATCCCATGTGCCGCAACTAAGACCCAGCACAGCCAAGTAAATAACTAACTAAATAAATATTTAAAACAACAACAACAAAAAACAAACCCGGGAGGAATCTCGCATAGGTTTTGCTGAGCCAAAGCAGCCACAATCCAAAAGCTACATGCTGTTGTTCCGTTTATCTGACTTTCTGGAAAAGCCAAAACCTTAGGGACAGAGAGGAGATTAGTGGCCAAGAGGCTAGAGGCACCCTGGCGCCAAAGGGCAGCAAATGGGATGACAGGATTGCTCTGCCGCCTGATGGCGATCAAAACTCCTACCACTGTGCACTACAAGTGAACTACGCTTCACGGCTACTAAGGACACACAAATTATTACATTTTGAAAACTGCGCCGGCCAGCCAGCCCGTGCATGACAAGTGCAGTAAGAGGGGCGGGGAGGCGAGGCAAGTGGATCAGCTGGAGTTCTGAAGGTTCTCCCCACTTTCAGTTTCCCTCCCCTGGCATGTCTCCCCGCCCTGCCCACTGCTGCTCAGGCCGCCCACCCGGGCCACCGGGAGTTACCCAACCGGAAAAGCCAGAGCCCAGGCTCAGCCACGCCTCCGGGCACAGGAAGAACAAAAACAGAAAGCGCCAGTGCGCAGTGGAGGGCTGGAAACCCTCGGACCTCAGATAACTGCGGAGAACCGGGCCTCGGCGTCAACATCGGCTCCCAGGCGGTCCCAGCGTCCCGACCCCGACCCCGGCCGCGACACAGTTTCCACAAAACTGACACACACGGAGCCCGCGCGAGGGGCGGGTCGCGCGGGTTTCCCCGCCGGGTCGCCTGGAGGCCGGTCCCCAGCAAGCCCAGCGCACGAAAGGGCGCCCCAAAGGCGCCGGCCCAAGGCGCCCGCTGCGCTTTCCCTCCGGAAGGTGGGCTGCGGGGCCCAAGCGTAAACCCTGAGACAAGGTACACGCGCAGCACGCCGCCATGGGGGACGAGAGGCCGGGCGCCCACCTGGCCGGACACCCTCCGTTTCTGGAATCACCGGACGCCTGTGGAAATTTCCCTTTGGCGTGTCATTTTCCAAAGGCCACTCAAGATCAGGGGACAGAATGCCTCCTCTCCAAGTGTCCTGCCTGCCCACCCACTCAAGATCAGGGGGACAAAATGCCTAACTAAAACAAAACAAAACAGAAACACAAAAAACTGGAGAGAGGGAGGAAAGGGTGCCCTCAAAAATAAAAAAAAAAAACTAAGCACGTTGACAGCGCTAAGAATAAACTACCAGGAAAAAGAAACCCTACATGTCAGATCCTAAAGTACAGAAGGGCAAGCCCGCCGGCAGTCCAGGCCCGGGGGGACCGGGGTCCCCAGCCCTGCAGAGCCAACCGCAGACCGGCTCGGGCGCCCCTCGGAAGCGCGGGGTCCCCGCGGCCGAGTCTGCGCCCCCGGCCGGCGCCGGCTCCCCTCTGCCCACTCTGCGCGCGGGGGCTGGAAACGGCCGTGGAAAACCACGGCGGGGCGGGAAGGGGGGCTCCAAAGAAGGTCTGGCGACTCGAGTCGCTCCGTTTCTTGGTGGGCTCAGCGCGCGCCGTGGGGAAGAGGGGCGGGGGTCCGGGAGGAGGAGACGGGTGGCACTTACGTAGACCGGCAGCGGCCACGGGCAGACGGCGGGCTCGGCCCCCACGAGCGACTCCAGCCTCAGCTCCAGCTTCTCTCCCTTGTCTTCGCGCACGGCCCCCGCGCCGTGCTAGTCTGGCGGTTGGGGGAGGGGCGCGGCGCAGCCGGCGGGGGCGGGGCAGGCGGGCAGGCCGGCGGCTGAGGGGAGGGGGCCTGGCCTGGGCCTCAGCCTCCGCCGCCACGCTCCCGTCCGGCCCCCGGCTCCCTCTTTGTGGTCACAGGCCCGGAGCCCCCAGCGCTGCTGCGAACTCGGGCCGGCGTGAGACGAGCACAATGAGCCGGGGACCCAGCCGAACCACTCGCGGCGCGCGCGGCCCACCTCGTGCACTCGCCCGCTCTCACGCACGCACGCACGCACGCACGCACGTCTTCGGCTGCCCCCGGCCACCCCCACCAGCCCGAAGTGGGGACCCGAGGAGACCCCTCGGGGCCTGGGGTGGAGGGTTCGACTCCCGCCCTTGACGTACCGTGACACACCCCTCCCCCCAATAAGACTATAATTCCTCATTAAATATGACAGCCGGAATCCCGGCTTCTGTTCACAAAAATGCCGTGTATTTAGCCTATGCTAGGCACCAGACCGCGGACGCTCAGTACTGGCAAAAAAGGAAATGCCCTGCCCTCATGGCACTGCCATTTTAATTGGAATAGTAGTGACAATGGTCAAGGGAGAAAATAAAGTGTCATCATCGCCACGGGGATGGTTAATCTCATGTGCGCACTGCGTGGGGCCCCGGCAACCACAAACATTATTCCAGATGTGGCCAGGAAGGTATTTTTCAGAAGAGATTAACACTGAAATGTGTCCACTTTGTGTAAAGGAGATTGTCAATGCCGTGGCGTGGGTGGGCCTCGTCCATCAGTTGAAGGACTGGAGAGAAAAATGAGGTTCCCTAGAAAGAGGGAACTGTTCCTCCAATGGCCTTGGGACATCAGCTCTTCCTTGTGTCTCCAGCCCAGAGTCCTGCCCTGACTTGCCTGTCTCACGGTCACATGAGTCAACTCCTTAAAACAAAACTATATATGTAAAAATACTGAATATATACAAGCCTATTAATTTGTATATGTGTGTATACATATTATATATATATATATATACACGTTTATATGTGCGTGCGTTTGTAGTATATGTGTACTATATACAGTATACATACAAGCCTATATATGTTTGTGTATATATTGTATACATGTATGTATGTATATATATAGTATACATATTATAAATGTGAACATGCTGTATATATACACACACCATATATTGATATATGGTGTGTGTATATATACAGTATATGTACACTGTATGTATGTATGTATACAGTGTCTATTTATATATAGGTGGGTATATATGTTGTATACCTGTATGTGTATATGTTGTATAGGTATTATATGTATATATGTATATACTATATATAGACACACTTGCATATGTTTTTATGTGTGTATGTACATGTGCATATTTACATATAGGTGTGTATGTCTGTGTATACATTGTGTATATATCTTATATGATATATGTATGTATATATACGATGAACTTATATATACAGTACATATGTATTTTTATGCTACATGCTTTTATATGTAGGTGTATATGTGTGCCTATATGTATGTACGTGTATGTATTGCATATATTATATATGTATGTATACTGTATATATACACACCTAAATATCTTTGTATGTGTGTATATATGTATGGTATATATGTACCTAGGTGTGTCTATTGCATATGTTATATGTATGTGTACATACTGTATATATACAAACTATGCATTTTATATGTGTGTATGTATAGTGTATATCTATATGTGTATTGTATGTGTGTATATGTGTGTATACATACTGTATACATATGTGGGTATACATACAAACGATGTATTTTATATACGTGTGTATATATGTATGTGTGTATTGTATATACTATATGTGTATATGTCTGTATGCATACTGCATATATACACAGCTGTATATTTTTGTATGCGCATACATATATACGTGTGTGTGTATATACACACACACACCCTATGGATTCTGTTTGTCTGGAGAACCCTCACTGATATGGACACTTATGACAATTGAGCACCTGCTGTTTGCCAGCCAGGGAGCCAAACGCTTGTCTTTTTGGTGTCTCCCTTAAGTGTCACAAGTCCAGGGAGGGAAGGTGATGATGCTCCTACCAGTTGAGGTGCCTCAGGGTCAGAGAGGTGCACAGGGCGGGGGGCTGGAGCCTGGTGGAGCCCAGGTGGAGTTCTAGCAGCAGTACAGCCTAGCAGTCCCACTTCCCCGGGTGCTTCTCACAAAGACGCCGAGGGAGAGACAGGGTCTGAAAGAGGGGATGAGGAAGCTTCCGTGGGTCCGCAAGCCCAGACCAAGGCTGACTCGTCAAGGGTGTTAGAGGTCAGGACTGTGGTTTCCCTGGGGGTGGGGTTACACAGAGCCATTCCCATTCTGAAAAAGTATCCATTCTGCTCTTGTTTGTATGTTTACCCCCCTCCCCCAAATCTTTTAAAAACAGATTCTCTTGGCTGCTGGGAGCACACATGGGGAAGTTGTGTGTGAGGGGGTGTGATCCAGGGGACAGGGAGGATAAGCCCCCCACTCGTAGGGCCAGGAGTGGCTCACCTTTGTGAGCTAAGGATGGCCCACGAGGTCCCAGAGAGAAGGGTCCCTACTCCGTCCCTGCTCCGTGCACCCCATTCCCAGCCTGAGAAGCCCAGAGTCACCCCCCAACACACACCAGGGAGAAGAGCCAGTCACCCTGGCTCCCAGGCTGCGGCTCCAAGGCTCTGGGCACTAGGAGCTATTTTCAGCTTTCATGCCCTAGGACACGGCCAGAGCTATTGTCTCCGGAAACTCTCTGTCTGTCTCTCGCCCTCCCTCCCTCCCTCCCTCCTCCGCCTCTTCCCCTCCCGCTCCAGCTGGCCTGCCCTCCACCCTGCATTTCTACACAGGATGGCTCACAGACAGCTGCTCCCCGTGTCCACCTGCCACCATTTGATGGATGTCAAAGCAAGCCCTGGGGACTTCCCTGGAGGTCCAGCGATTAAGACTCCGAGCTTCCAATGCAGGGGGCGCGGGTTCGATCCCTGGTCAGGGAAATAAAATTCCACATGCCGCACGGCACGGCCAAAAAAGTAAATGAATAAAAAATAAAGTGATAGTGATGAAACAGCCCTAGTGGTGCAAGGATGGGACGTACAGCTCTATGGTATAGAATAAAGGTCCAGAAAGAGATATATGAGAACTTGATATGACAGAAAGTGGGGAAATTAAGGAGTTTTCAATAAATGGCATTCGGACGATTGCATACCCATGTGGGAAAAAGTAAATTAGAAAAAACAAAAAGCAAGCCCTGGTCAGGTGTGACCTTGGGCCCAGGGCCATTGGCACACGTTGTCGTGTGGGATGTTCTTCCTTAGACTCCTCCCTCCCTCCTGTGTCACTTTCCCCGCCAGGTAAAGAACTCTGCCTGGTCAATAAGACCCTAGAGGTCCTTGGCCATTGCTATTGCAGTTGGAATTGTTACTGTGTTTACATAGGGTGACCAACACCCGCCCCTAGTTTGCCCAGGACCGCTCAGGTTTGAGCGCTGGAACTGTGGGGAAACCCTCATTCCCGGGGAACCCCAGAAGGCTGGTCAGCCTATTTAGCACGGATCTCTCACTTGATCTCCCAACCCCCGAGAGCCAGAAAGGGAATCTCCCCCCTCCTTCCATTGTAACCTTCATTCATTCATCCACTCATCCCTTTATTCAACTCCTTTATTCAGCAAGTATTTATGAAGCATCTACTACACATCAGACACTCCTCTAGGTGCTGGGGACAGTAAACTGAGAAGGTGTGATTTATTACATGGGGATGATGTCTCGGAGACCACTGCAGGGCAAGGGAGCTGGGAGAGGGAAGGGGCAGTTCTAAATGCAGGCTCTGACGGGATTGGGGCAGACCTTGCCCTGGGACAGGCTGGTTGCTTCAACACAGCTGTCCTCACCCAGGGCCATCCTGCCCCCGCCTCACCCAGTTCTTCGGTCATGTCTGGGGAAAATCTGTGGTGGTCACAACTGGGTGGGAGAGGACCCTGGAATCAAGTGGGTGGGGTCAGGGATGCTGCTAAACCCCACAAAGTGCCCAGGAAGGGCCCCCAGCAGAGGATGACCCACCCCAAATAACCCCAGTGCCGTGGGGGAGACCCTTCACTAATATTATTCAGACCCGCTGGTGCCCCTAGATTCCTGCACAGGCAGGGACTCTAAACGGGTCACCTGGGTATCCCGAGGTGACCTAGAGTGGGGCAGCCAGGAGGGCTGAGTATCGGGGGTGAAATGACAAATCTCTGTGCCCACTCTCCCCACCACACCCCAGGGTCGATGGCCTCTATCTCCTCCCTGTGCAGGTAGCTTTTCCCTGAGCCATTTCTTCTTGTCAAGGTCCCTGTCGCAGGTTGGGTTCCCCAAAGATGATGTTGAGAGCAAGGATTGGAGTGCAGGTGGTTGATGTGAGACGTGCAGAGAACAGATACAGCTGCCATAGGGTCCCGCAATTCCACTCCTGGGCATAGATCCGGAGAAAATTCTAATTCAAAAATATACATACACCCCCTGGGATTTCCCTGGTGGCCCAGTGTTTAAGACTCCGTGCTTCCAGTGCAGGGAGCATGGGTTCCATCTCTGGCCAGGGAACTAATATCCCACATGCTTTGTGACAAGAAAAAAAAGAAAGAAAAAAAGAAAGAGAGAAAGAAAAAGAAAGAAAGAAAGAAAAGATACATGCACCCCAATGTTCACTGCAGCACTATTTACAATAGCCAAGACATGGAAGCTACATAAATGTCCACTGATGGATGAATGGATGAAGAAGATGTGGTACATATATACCATGGAATATTATTCAGCCATAAAAAGAATGAAATAATGCTATTTGCAGCAACGTTGTGGATGGACTAGAGATTATCATACTAAGTGAAGTAAGTCAGAAGAGAAAGACAAATATATGATCTCACTTATATGTGAAATCTAAAATATGACACAAATGAACTTGTCTACGAAACAAAAACAGACTCACAGACACAGAGAACAGACTGATACGGGTTTGGGTCTCTCAGGGCCTTGGCTGTTTTATCAGTTTATCAAGCCTCTCATGAACCATGCTGAGTCTGAAGAGTTACTACGATACAATTTGATTTTACAGTACTATCCCCAGAATTTAAAAACAATCTCAAAAGCAAGCCAATCCCCCCACTCCTAGAAGAGTGAAACTAGGCACATTTTTGTTCCCAGAATCCAGTACAGAATTTGACCAAAGAACATAGCAGAAACTCAATGGCATTTGAGAGAAAGAGAAAGTCTCTTTGGTTTTAGCCTCACTAGGATGTCCATTAGTCTATGCCATTTCTTTGAAATTTCTGACCTGCGAACTTCGAACCAGGAGGAATCTTTTAGCCTGACGTTGATTTGTCACTATGAATTTGCCATGTGCAGTGCACAGCCCTGAGCATCTATCACACGTGGACTCTTGAGCTATCCTTCCTCTTTGATGACCTTGTGGTTCATACTGCAGTACTGAACTAATTATGGGTTCTGTCTAGTGACATTACACCTCCAGTTCTGAGGCGTAGATTTGACAGTCCTATGCCGCCATGGCCATTTTCACTGCCTCCTGCTATGGAACTGCCTAGACCAAAGGCAGCTGCCTTTAAGAGAACATTTCTTTCTCCAATATAATTGACAAATCCAGTGTCAGCTTGGGTCCACATGTAAGGGGAGTCACTTGAGCCTACGGTAGACCATATGTGTCAATGCTGACAAGTTCTATAAAACATGTTTTCCGTACAATTGAGTCTTTGTCTCAGTCAAGCCTGCTTGGGAAAAACTGTACCTGAAGGGTAAGGCAAGGTGGACAGCTGCCTGAGATTTTTCTGCCCTGTAAACTCCTGCACACTCTCAAGTCAAGTGCCAGGTAAAGGTCTCTGTATACTAAAGACCCTCCAGGTGCCTTATTCATTCCGCTCCAGGTATTGCTCAGTCACCTGCAACTCCCTAATGCCCCTTTCTTTATGTCAGATCATTACTTAAGTGGCTCGAAAGAAACAGCCACTCTCCCACACCATAAGCTGCAGCCATCAGCCAAAATCAAAGTAGCTTACGGCTGGTATAGTGGGTTGGATGGTGGCCCCCAAAAGGATATATCCATGTCCTCATCCTTGACGGTTACCTCATTTGAAAAAACAAGGTTTTTGCAAATGTCATTAAGGATCTTGAGATGGGATTTCCATCCTATATTATCTGGATGGGTCCTAAATACAATGACAATTGTCCTTATGATATAAGAAGGGCAGAGGGACATTTGAGACACACAAAAGAGAAGATACAGACACAGAAAGGGGGTGATGTGAAGACACAGACCAAAACTGAGTGACGTGGCCTCAAGCCAAGGAAGCTGGCAACCACCAAAAGCTGAAAGAGGCAAGGGATAGAATCTCCCCTAAAGCATCTGTAGGGAGAGCAGCCTTGCTGACACCTTGATATCAGACTTCTGGCCTCTACAGCTGTGAGATAGTAAATTTCTATTGTGTTAAGCCTCCAAGTTTGTGGTAGTCTGTTACAATAAGCACGGGAGAATAATACAGCATATCTTAAACCTTTTCTAGGCTTCAGCAGTTACTGCACAAACTTAAATATTTTCAAACAGTCATAGGTCCCAACATCCTACCATACATTAAAGAACAAGGCACTGGACTACCTTCCTTGGCAGTACCAAAATATTTTCCACATGGACATTTTCCTCTCCAAAATGTCAGCTCCTTTCTTTTTATTTCTCACTGTTCACAGGTAATGCACCAAATGTTAGGGTCTTTTAATTACCTTTCAGCAACTACAATGCCTTAATTCCATTTGGTTTGGCATAAAGTAGAAAATAAGAGAAAAGATGGAGGGCCGAATATTCCTGTTACTGTTGATAACCCTGGCTTGAGAATCCAGCTGGAATGAAATGATCACATAACTGAACCCCAGAATGGGGCAGATGTACTAACTAGTAATACACAGAATGAGAGAAACAGAAGACACTCACTCACACGCTCAAGGGAGAGAACAGAATTAGTCAAGGCAAGCATGCACGCTTACTTCTTTTCAAGCTTTCAATATAAGTCACTTGTTCACCCTGGGGCAGATTCAGTAACGAAGCAGCGCTGAAAGGACACTATGAGCTCTCTTGACAGGACTGAAACATCAGGAGCAGGAAAGGAACATTCCCTCACTCCCCACCACCACCACCCCCAGCAGTAAAAAATGATCATCCACATTGACAATGTAAAAGAAATCAGAAGCTACGTTAACTCTGATTTACTCTTAGTATACCAACAGCTAATCGGGAGCCTTGAGCAAAAGCATCTTGATTGGGCTTCCCTGGTGGCGCAGTGGTCCGGGAAGATCCCACATGCCTCAGAGCGGCTGGGCCTGTGAGCTATGGCCGCTAAGCCTGCACTTCCGGAGCCTGTGCTCCGCAAGCGGAGAGACCACAACAGTGAGAGGCCCAGGTACCGCAAAAACAAAACAAAACAAAACAAAAAACCATCTTGATTAGTTGCTAATAAAACTCTTCAGAAGCAGAACCCTCCACATGCAGCAAAGGGAAGATGCAGACCTGTATGCTTCAGGATTTTCTCACCAAAACCCCACACAGTTTGTTTACTATTCCAGCCAAGTATGGCCTAGCCCTACCCTTATCCCTCTTTTTCTTGGTGTAGTAATAAAGAAACATAGATGGAAATAAAGAACAGCTATCAGGTAGAAAGATATAAAATAGTGGGGAAAATAATATAAGTGAAGTCAAGTACCACCACCATTTACTAGCAGTGAACTTTCAGCACCAACATTAATATTTTTCCTGTTATATCTGTAAATGATAATAACTAGTATGTACATAACAATTTTCAATTTAATCAAATCTCATTTTTATAACTAACTACTTCATAACAAGTAACATGCTAAGGCAACATCAATAGATGAAAAAAGGTAGTCCCTGGCCCCAGGGAATGTGGCCCAGGAGAAGACAGAGATATGTAAAAAATACAATTACAATACAGTGTAGTGAGTGCAGCAATCAGGCATGCAGAAGTGCAAGCGAAGCAAAAAGGAGCGTGTGATCACAACATTAAAAAGAAGACTGCACAAAAGACATAATATGTAAACTGAGGTTTGAAAAATGAAGTGGGTTTCCCAGGTGCCCCATAGGGAGAAAGGAATTCTTGGAGGAGGGAAAAACATAAAAGAAGACAGTGAATTGTTCATATAATCCAGAAGTGAAGTAGACAATGGCAGGAGAAATGATTGGACACAGGCATCATGAATACTTACTTGCATGTCTGCATTTTAGCAAGTCCATCTAAAGGAAACTTTGAGGATCAACTCGGGGGTGGGGGGCCACGGGGGGACAGAACTAGTTATTCCTGCAAGAAACATTGGAACCAGTTTCTACCAACCCACCCAAATAACGACTTCAAAGGCAACATGGTATCACAGAAAGGGCTTGTTTTTTTTGTTTGTTTGTTTTTAGTTCAATAGACCTCACTTAAAATTCTGATTCCACAATGCACTTGCTTTGGGATCTTGAACAACACTCATAACCTCTGCAAGTTTCAGTGTAGTAAGTTTATGTGATTACCTTCATCTGTAACATCCCTGCATTGCAATCTTGATGGAAACTCAAGTTCAGGTCAAAGACAAGTTTCTCTGTGACCTCTCCTCTGAATTGATTCAAAAGCCGTCTCTCCCGTCCTCATTTGGCTTCTCTTATGGAATCTCATAAGAACTTCTATGACCACTTTGGGTTTTTGTCGTTGTTGTTGTCTGTTCGTTTGTTTGTTTTTTAATGGAAGAATAGTTGATTTACAATGTTGTGTTACTTTCAGGTGTACAGCACAGTGATTCCTTTTTCACATTCTTTTCCCTTATAAGTTATTACAAAATAGTGAGTAGAGTTCCCTGTGCCATAGAGGAGATCCTTGTTGTGTCTATTCTATTCCTTCTTTGAATGACCGTAGCACTTGTTGTCTGTATCATTTTTATGTCTCTGGTTGCTTTGTGACTGAAAGTGAAAATTTTCTATTTGTTCATGCCCTGGCCCTTCCTTAAAACTGTGTTCCTTTATCTATTTCATATTTATTGACTACATCTTAGACACCGTGTTAACTGCTGGTTCTACATGTTAGTAAAATATAGACCTTCCTGCTCAAAAGGTCACAGTATTTGTGGGAAAACAAAAAAATGAACAACCTATGTCTCAAAGAGCTTTGTACTTCCCAAAGAGAACACACCTAGTAGGTACAATAAATACATGTATCATACGTAATCGTATAAATAGTTAATGGGATTAAAAACTAGAGATAACTGCTTTTCGATTCTGAGGAAATGATGATTATATTTCACCAGGAGCTCAATACCACTCTGAGAATGAGGGCTTAACCCCCGACCTGACTCACTGCATTGCTTTCCTATATAAAAATACACAAGTCTGTACATATGCTCTAGAAAAAGGCTTATCTGGCATGAATTTCAGGTAGCAAGAAGAAAACTTCAAGAGGTTCAGAGAAGCATCCAGAAGCTCACATGATTATCTGGCACTAATACAACTTGCTTGACAGGAAAATAGAGCTGTAAATCTCACAAAATTAGATGATCTTTGAAGAATTTCAAAACCTCTTGCTATTAATTGGAAACCCTAGAAGAATAGCTTCTTTGAAAATGGACTGATAATATGCTTTACAGCTTAAGATTCAGCAGCCTAGGTTGTGGCTAAGTGAGCTTCAGGAAAGAAGGAAACTTGTGGTTTAGCTCCATTTACTTTGGAACCTCTGGTTCCAAACATCTACTTCTGTGCTCAGTCATCTTATCATCTGTGAAATGCAGGCAACTCTAAGAAAACATAGTTACACAGATGTTGCACAGTTTCATGTGTCATTGTCTTCATTTGTTTCAGAAAACCAATAACATCTAAGCTACTACTGAAAGAGTGCAATGTTACTTGGGGTCATCTAGTGCAGCTCTGTCAAAGTAAAGAAAAGGAAAGGGGCCTAGAATAACTATAATTTTCCCAAGAGGACACTATTATTTTATGGTAAATCTGAGTCAAGAACCCTGATCTCTTTGATGCCATTTCATTGTTCTTTCGTTGGGGTGTGAACAACCCAGAGAAAGAAAGAGAAATAAAACTCCTCTGTGCTGTGTCACTGGTACAGGATGTGACAAGATTGGAATTGGAGAACTACATATTAACAGGTATTTGGGAAATTCTTCAAACTAATTGAGATATACACCAGGTACACAGAAAACAGTATGTTTTCTGAAGATAATTCTGTGGCATGAACAGAATTGGTAACTGAAGGTGTGTGTGTGCTGCAGTTCCAGAGAGGATGGGTGAATTCTTGTTTTCTGGCACCTTCAAGACTCCACCCCAAAATACACATTAAAATAAAATTAACATTTGAACTGTGTCATATTTAATTCAGCAAAATATTCCATTTATCATTTAAGTTGCGACTTACTTTTTAACTTGAATTTTAATTTCTAAAAGTCTTTCCAAACACAAAACAGAGGTTGCAAAATGGTATATGGGAAGTTTCAGAGATGAAATAAGCATATTTCATTCAGCATAAAGATGAATATCCAAACAACTTCTTCATTGCTGAAAGTGTCCAAATCCACTGTCTTCATTTTGTAGTCAAGGCTTCCGGAAAAATATGCTAAAGGATTCCTAATTACCCAAATGCCCCATATCTGTTTCAGTAAGTATCATTATATATTATGGAAATTTTTCTCAGTGACAGAGAAAGACATCCTGGCTGAGCATCCTCCTGCCTGTGACACAGAGATGATGGTCTCCAGCTACCTTGAAGGCGTTGGAGCCCACTTTACCCGTCACTAATATTAATGGAGGACAAAACTTCATATTCCGTTTGCTCTGTATTTGTTACATCACTTCTTCCCTTCATTAAAATGGATGGCCCATAATTCAGTCTGTAGTGTGTGTGTATCATTGGAAACTGAACAAATTTTTGTTGGTTTTATTAATGTCATAGGTTTCTAGGGAGGGTCTACTCAATAACTAAGTCTAGTTTCTCAGTTACAAATAAATTATAAAGTAACTTTGAATAAATTAAGTTCATCATAAAGGAAGGATACTGAGAGTTGCTACTACCCCTTCACTGAGGGGCTCTTGTAAAGCGCTAAATAAAGCAACAGAGGTGTATATGTGTGCATATGCTTTCAATGATATTTGTAGACACTTAAAAAGAACTCTACAGAATGCATTATAAAACTCTTGATGCTATGTGTCCCTAGTTCCCAGCTCTCTCATTCAAACTACTTAAATGGGGCTTCCCTGGTGCTGTAGTGGTTGGGAGTCCACCTGCCAATGCAGGGGACACGGGTTCGTGCCCTAGTCCGGGAAGATCCCACATGCCTCAGAGCAGCTGGGCCCCTGAGCCATGGCCGCTTACCCTGCGTGTCTGGTGCCTGTGCTCCGCAACAGGAGAGGCCACAGCAGAGAGACACCCGCGTACCGCAAAAAAAAAAAAAAAAAAAAAAAACTACATAAATGAACAAAATCGTATCTATTAGGATAGCTATCAGAGTACTCCAAATACTACTTCTTGCAGTACCCTGTCCCAACCCTTTGCCTTCCTCTTCCCATTAGTCCTCAATTCAGAAACCCCAGAGATTTGTTCATTAATTTATGAACATATTTCTTCATTCAGCCAAGAAAATTGATTGATCCTTTACCAAATTTCGGGCACCATTCTTCAGTATGTTTCATAGGCATGTTCAGGAAACACAGCAGTGATTAACACAGATGAATATACCCTCTCTCGAGCTGAGGGGGGAGACAAAAGTAAAGAAGCAAATATAAAATCATAAGTATAAATATGTAAATAGAAATGAAATAAATGGATGGAATAACTAGTATATCAGGGAAGTGCTGGAGAAAAACAGCAAGCAGGGAAGGGAGATGGAGATTGTTAGCTACTAGGAGGAGGTTGCGATCTGAAACTAAGTGATCCCTGAGGGCTTTCTGGGGAAGATAAAATTTAAGAGGGAGCAAGGAGCATATCTGGGAAGTGAATAGTACAGGTAGAGGGAACAGTCAGATGGAAAGCCAATGAGGCAAGAGTGGGCTTGGAGTATCCAAGGAGCAGAAAGGATGTCAGTGTGTGGAAAACAGAGCGAGCAAAGTGGAGAGGAGGAGGAAAGAGTCAGACACGAAACAGAGGTCCACATTTCTAGGGCTCTGGAGGCACTTTGAGGACTTTGCTTTTTCTGTGAAGAAGCCATTGAAGAGATTTGAGTGACAGGATCTGACTTATGTTTTAACAGGATCTCTCTGGATGCCATGTTGATTAGAGAGTGTAGGAGAGTAAGGACAAGCCCCAGAAGACCAAGAGTTGATTCAAAGAAGTGATTACTCAAACATGGTCCCCCTCCTCAGTGAGGACGCAGAGCAGGAATCGGCAAATAATGGCCACAAATCAAATCAGGCTCTCAGCCTGGATCTGTGGGACTGTGAGCTAATAATGGTTCTCACGTTTAGAAAGCTTGTTGAAGAAGAAAGAGGAGAAGCTACAGAAGCTGTATATGGCCCACAAAGCCTAAGATATTTAAAATCCAGAAAATGCTTTCCAACACCTGATGTAAAGCATGTGGCTCGTAGGAGGTGCTCAACAAAATTTGGAAGAGGGATACATGTGTCAATTAGTTCCTGAAAACATTGTAAAGTGATAGGTGTCAAGAAACATTTATCCATTCACCCTTAACCTTCACAAATGATGCCATTTCCATTGAGCTATTGAAAAATATATTCTGGCTTTCAAAACAATAAACCAGAGGGCATTTTCTCACATAAGCAAGGTCATAAACAACTGTCGAGTAAAGTTGAAATAGCAACAAATCAAATAATAACAGAAAACATTTTTATAGATTTTTAAGCCTGACAAAGCATTTTCATGTTCATTCTCTACTTTAATCCTCAAATCTACTCCATAAGATAGTTATTATTTTCCCATTAGAAATGACCACATATTAAATCTTTAGTGATTGCTCAAGAAAAGCTGAATCTTGAGTGTCACATCTATTAATGCCAAGGTTGGGTTTTTTCCCATGGGAACATTGGATGCTAAAATCCACAGGGATTTTCAGCTCAAGATGGCAGACAAGGAAACATCTTCACTTTCTGTTCCTCCTGAAACCATATTTAAATAAAACTGTAGAAATACCAAAATTAATCAACCAATAAAAGCCAAGGCATTTTGGAAGTCATCCACACAGAAAGATTTCAACACATTTCGAGAAGGCAAACAATGAAGTGGAGGAGCCATGAATAAAATAATGAAGAAAAGACTAACCCTAAGTAAGGTCTGTACAAAGCCAGTCAGCTTTTCCTGAGCTCTGGTTATAGTAAAGGGCAGAGGAAAGAAGAGGGGCTGAAAACAAGTAGACAAAAGTCATTTTAGGAAAAAAAAGTTATTTAATGAGCTCCAGGGAACACTCAGCCTGCTGCCATACTAACTTATGAATTAAAATGGATTCTTGGTAAGCAAGATGAGAAAACAGGGAAGAAACCAAACAAACAAAAATCAAGACATTGTTTCTTACTGAACTCTTCTCAAATGAGATCGAGGAATTAGGGTTCAATGCCACAGCTGTAAATCATTTCTGCTCTTGGAGAAGTTAGAAAGGGCTTGTAATATTTACCCTTTTTTTTCAGACAGAATTTAGGTCTGAGCAAAAGCTTCTTGTGTCCTCCAACCCCAAAGTTTATTGGGGATGGAAGTCCAAATTTGCTGTGACAGACCATAAAAAGAATCTCATGAGCAGAGGGTCCAACTAATTTTGGAATATATGAATTATGCCCAGTGTTATTTTCAATAGATTTTGAACAAAAATATATAAATACATTTTGACTGATCTCTAGGATTCTGGGTTCTGAAACTTCTACATGTCACATGTGTGCTACATAACACACAATGTCAGCCCCAGGAGAGAGAAAACACTCCAATGAAGCAAGCCAAAGAAACAAGTTTTAAACAAGGTCAAGTGATGTGTAGACCAGGATTGTTCAATTCTTTCCTGTCATGCTGAAGCTTCCAGCTCCTGAATAACAACACATGTTTCCCTTGTCCTAGACACCCAAGAGTACGTCTCCTCTCTTGGGCATAAGAATCTCTAGAGTTACATATGTGTAATAAAGAGTGGACCCAGCTGGCATATTCACAATGACCAAATTGTGTTGATCGTACTTTAAACCAATACATCGCTCCACGCTGAAGTTGCAATAAATGATATATTTGCTTTCTAGACATGAATGAGACGCCTTGCTGGATATACTCCAGGAAGGCCAGAGAAACTGGCTTCTAATCCATACGGAACAATTCACTGGTGAATTTCTTTCAGGATAGCCCATGATTTATCTAGACTATAATCTTTACATATCTGGATCCTTCAAACTAGACAAAGGGAAAATCTGGCCTTCAAGCCTCAGTTAGAAATGTGGAATGGTGCTATGCTGACAACTGGTGGTCCCTGACCTGTATCTTCTGACATTAGAACACAGTGTGGTGGATGACCAATTCATGCGTTGAACAAAAGAAGACCTCCTACAGGGCAGTGTAGCTGTTCGTTACAGGTATGGCACTTAGGGCTAAGTACCATAAGGACTACAAGCAAAAAAGAAAAACAAGTAACACATGAAGCATATATGATAAGGACAGACCACAGTCCAGAGCACGAGCTCTGGAATCACACAGGCTTGCTTCAAATCCCGGCTAAGCCACTACCATCTGTATACCCTGAAGAACAGTGCAAGGTTTAAATGTTGTTTGACCAAATTTCAAAAAAGAAGTGAAGAAAGAACCTACCTGCCAGGAAGGGACATCGTGGGGTGCAGCATCCAGTCAGATCAGGGCTCTGCATCTCCTGCTCAGAAACCTTCGCCAGCTGGCTCATGGTGATGCTGGCAGCTGAGCAGCCCTGGAGAAGGCGATCCTGTCTCCAGGCCTCGCAGAGAAGCTGGGGAAGTCCCCGGAGGAGGTGGCCCACACCCTGGCAAGCTCTGGGTGCCTCCTGCCCTCAGCTCTGAGCAGGCTCAGGCCTCTGGGCCCCGTGGTGGGGAAGGGCTGGCTGATACATACGCACGGCTGCGGGGCCTCCAGAGCCGGTGCCCAGGCAGGGTGAGCTCTGAAGGAGAAGGCTTCCACAGTCCCCAACAGTCTCCGCATGGTGGCCCATCCCGTGCCAAACACCTGCCACCCACAGCGAGAAGACCCAGCCACTAGAAAGTCCAGAAGGGGCCCCGCCCTTTGCCTTTGGGCTGGGGTTTCTCCACCAACTGGGCTTGCATGTGCCCCCTGCATCACCCCCTGCCCCGCCCGCCCTTTCTCTGTGACGCATACAATGGACATGTCACAGAGGCAGGCGGAGCCGTCAAGATATAAAAGGAGTGAGAAGCTCTCCCACTGTCACTCTCTGCTCTCAGATCAGGCACGCAGCAGCACTGATATGGAAGCCATTCCCTCCACCAACAGAAGAGACCTCTCCCCAGCCTCCCGTGATGAGGTCTGTGGAAGTCACAAACTGGAGGTCCAATCAACAAGGATGCTCTGACCTAACAAATACTCTCCCTCATGTGAGGTTTAAGGATTTGGTTTTGGAGCCCCAGAAGAAAAAAGTTCCTGCAGATTTGGTGTGGAGAAACCCTTGTGAGCAGGGCATTCAAAAGTTGAATTAGTGGCTGGAGGAGGACTGGATGCTGGACGTTCCAGGAGTGAACGCTGGAATTCCAGGTGGGAGCCTGTTTCTGGCTGCAGCCCGGGTCATGCCAGAGGCTAGAGGTAGAAGCCTGGGAGCCAGACACAGCTCAAGGGTGGACTGGATGCTCTCGAGATAAGGCCAGCTAAGAGCTGTGAGCTCACTGAAGTTCGAAAACCGGCTCCCAGCCCCCACCCCTCCCTCCCCTCAATCTAGTAAAATTGATGCTCATCTCTGTAGTTTTGGAACATGATGGTAAGGATGGTGGTGCCGCGGGTTCTTGTGCTGGTCCTAGCTCAGGCTTGTTTGCTTGCTTCCTTCGCATACTACAGACAGGGCTTTGCATAGAGAAGTGGGCTGGTGGATCACTGTTCTGCAAAGATCCCATTGTGCGACTGGAGCAGGTTACCTTCTCTGAGCCTCAGTGTTCTCATCTGTAAAATAGGCATATCGTTCCTTCTTTTCCTAATAACCAAACAAGTGTTCTTGTACTTTACCTTAAATAAATGTACTTTAAAGATGCCAAGCTTTTCTGACATCACTTTTGTGCATAAATAAAAGTGAAAAAAAGAGAAAGGCATTGGCAATAACTTCATCACAACTGCCAAGGTGATTGTTGGACCATCCTGATTTTGGAGTTACTAAAATGTGAAAACTACAACACCTGTGTACCTACCATCTTGCTTAAGAGACAGAACAATTCCCAGCAGCACTAACAGCCTAGTGTCAACCTCCTTGAACTAGCCTTTCCACCCTAGAGAAAACTGTCCTCAATTTTGTGTTTACTCTTCCCTCAGTTTTAGCTACCGTTTTTTAAAAATATGTACCCTATGCAATCCATTGTTTGAGCTTGTTTCAGAATGGTTCCATGACTGGAACTGTATCCCATTCTTTTGATGTTTTTAAAAATCATGAGAAGTTGATCTCTGCTAATGTGTGTAGCTCATTTATGTTTCACTATTGAATATTCCAGTCTCTTCCTATCCTGCTGTATTAATTCTGCTGAGGGAAATTTGGGCTGTTTCCCATGTTTTGCTGTTAAGTTATTTTTGCTATAAGCATTCTCAGAGTTGTTTCTTAGAACGTGTGTGTTTCTCCAGGGTATATACCTGGGCAGGGAACGGCTCAGTCTAGATGAGGTGCTCGGAGTTCTGATCGCTAGCTCATACTGCCGCCCTTATTTCTGTCCACTGAATAGCCCGAGGGGACATGAGTCCTGTTCTGGCTTTGTTTACAGACCTTCAGGGGGAATAAGCGTTTATAAAAAGAATAGGGGGATAGTGAAGGAGAGCTTCCCAGACCATAGTCTGACTTTGAGCCATGGCCGTGGGGGGCAAAGCCAGAAAGGAGTGGAAGCCAGATGGAGCACTGCTGTTGGCGCTGAGCATGTGTGTGAGGTGGGGCTGCCCTTGCCTGGACACTGGGTCTCAGACTGTGGCACAGCTGACATCACAGAATCCACTATGAGGCTACGGCTGGGCTTCGGGACCTAGAAATTCAGACAAAACACTGCATGCGTTCTCAGATTGTATGGTTTTTTATTTAAATTGCAGTAAGGAAGCCGAAATGAGCTCTCCAGGGGTATTTCCCTGAGCCCTGGTCCCCTTTGCAGCTCCCAGCTCTAGGTCCTATTGATGGGCTTCAACGGTCACTGGCTCCATGGTCTCAGATGTCACACCAGTGATTTCCAGCCCCTGGTCACTCTCTGCTGTCTCTATGATGGCCTCCTTTTGGGTCCCTTCCACTGGGTTTGCCAGGATGCTCACATATTTATTGTGTGATGAGGCCACTGTCTTTTTTGTAAGTCTGGCTCTTGTATTCCTGAAGACCGAGCTGATCCCGCTGAGTCTCTTGGTGGGGGGACCCGAACTCACTGGAGATAAGCTCCTGCCTGTTTTGTGCGAAGTCCTGGACTCATTGGTGTTGGGAGCACGGCTGATCTCTTTGTGAGCAGTGCCCTGATACGGAAATATTAATAGGTCCTGCTTATTTGTATTATGTTCTGAGTCTAAAAATTAGTAAATACAAAGCCTGAAGAAAAATGATGGGCACTTCATAAGTGCTACCTACATAAATGTTCAAGTATTAAATGCCTGGAAGAATAAGCAGGTTGTCTCCAGAAAGGGCACCTAGGAGGCTACAAACAGGAGGATAGTGCCTACCTTTTCCACATTGATGACATGAGTAAGAAGTTTTGGAGCTCATGGAAAGAATATTATTTCTTGTGATTCACTGTGGGGTGGGCAGAGTAGGGGCTGTGACCCATATTTTATGGTTCAGGGCACTGAAATTTAGAGAGATTGAGTAACTTGCCCAGAGTCACAACACTAATGAGTGATGGGTCTGAGGCAGGGGAGGGAGTTGATTCCCTGGGGAATGAGATTCCTGAACACATGGACATGAGCTCATGCCCTGGATACACAAACCAAGAGCTCTCCTCACTCCCTTTCCCACATCCTCCTGCCCCAAGGATGCTGCAGGGAGACAGCTGGTACTCGGAGGAGGTGCCTGGCCCAAGAGAATGGCTCAAACCTGGACCCACCTCCTGGCTCTACGTTTCAATCCCTGACCCCAAATACAATGCCCTTCCCCCAAATGAAGACCCCCTGATGGACTGGGGTATCCAAATATGTGTGCATCTCCCCTCCCTTCCCCCTCAGCACTGGATTCTAGCAGCTGATTTGCAGTGAGACTTGCTGGTGGTCAGGTGACCACCCTGAATGACCAGTAGTCTACTTGACTCCCTAACTGACTCAGAACCCAGGACATTGCAAACCAACTGCCCAAATGACAGTTGCACAGAGAATCAGCATCATCTTCAACTGACCAAACCTGGATGATGAGCAGTTAATATTCATTAGCTGGGAACAGGGTCTACTGGGCTGGTGTTTTGGTGGCTTAACAGATGAAGTTTACAGGCCCCCAGGGTCTCACTGACTAGAAACTGCCCAGTCGTCTGAGCAGCTTGGACTAAGGCCTGGCTAAGAGCGGGCAGTGGCTGCACGGGCTCTGAGTGGGCACCTTCCCTGCCCAATCCTCCCTCAGCCAGATCCAGGCTCTGCTGTACAAACTACAGCCATTACTCCTGAATTTACTTACTGGTATTATTTCCACAGTACCTTCGGTGGAGTGGTTAGTGGGGGTGCTATTTGCGTCCCTACGCTGTTGTTTGGCCAGATGCTGATTCTGATGTGTCTGAAGCACCGCTGCAGATGGCCAGCAGATTATCTTGATCGCAGATGATATTCTCGTGCATCCTGTGTTTGATTCCTTTATAATCTTCCTTTTCTTCTTGGTACCCGAGTCATGATCCTGGAAAACACAACAAAAATTGAGAGAACTATTGATATGTTGGTGGGAGAAGACCATGCGGAGGTGTCAATTCATTTCCAGGTCACGTCTGTTCTCTTTGTTCACCAGCCTCTTAGGGGAGTCGAGTGAATCAAAGCTGGGCTTGAGAAGAGGGTGTTGCAATGTGGTGTGCACTTAAAATAGCCAGCAGGCTGACTGCACGGGGACATGCCTTTATTTAGTGAGGTAACATAGAAAGGGAGCACAGCACAGTGACCGACAGAGTGGGGGCTGGTGCCTAATGGTCTGGATTCAAATCATACCAGAAGCCACGTGAACCTGGGAAAGTTATGCAGACCCTCTGTCCTCAGTTCCTTGTTCTGTGATAATGGAAATGTTAATAGGGCCCACTTATTAGTATTACATGATGTAGCTTAATACAACAAATCAGGTAGACCCTGACGAAAAATGATGGGTACTTCATAAATGCTACCTAAGTGTTCAAATAGTAAATGTCTGGAAGAATAAGCAAGAAATGTGGTAGTGCTGCCTCCAGAGAGGGGACCTGGATGCCACAGGCCAGGGGGGCAGGGAAGGTTATGGGTGTGATGCTTTAGAGCTTGTGAAGAATATGTGTTATCATCTCCTGTGATTCCCACATCAGCCCCGTGGGGAACTCACGGCAGGCGCTGTGATCCATATTTTATGGTACATGGCACTAAAATGTTGAGATTTTAAGTGACTTTCCCAGAGTCGCAAAGCTGATGACAGATGGATGTGGGACAGGAATGTAGTTGGTTCCCTGGGACAGAAATCCCTGAACCCCTGAATCCTCTAGATGGTGCCCTGGACTCCTGAGCCCAGGGCTCCCCTCCCTCCATCCCCCCAGTCCTCCTGCCTGCCCCATGGTTGCTCCAAGGGCAGGAGGGGTCTGAGCCAACAGGAGGGCCCATGCCTGATCCAGCTGCCTCCCTTACATGTTGATCCCTGACCCCACAGCTGTTAAATATCCCCGAAAGAAGGTCCCTTGAAGGATCAGGGGATCCCATCTACGTCCCTCCTCCCTCAGCATCTTCACACACCGGGTGAGCCTCCTGGTGGTCTGACCAGTGGTCGGCTTGTCTCCACGTGGCTCAGAGGCCCGGTCTCTCCAAGCCAGCTGCCCACACGGCACGTCTCTCACAGATGAGCTTGGTCTTCAGCTGGATGCACAGTTAGTGCTGATTAATGAGGACAGTGGCCTGCTGGGCTGTGCCTGGTGGTTTAGTGCGTGAAGCTGGCGTGCCCCACTGTCGCCTGACTCTTGATGTGAGCAACTGTCTGAGTAGCCTGGGCTACGGCCTGTCTGGGGAGGGGCCGTGGCTGCACCGGCTCTGAGGGCGCACCTTCCCTGCTCCTCCTTCCTCATCAAAATCCAGCCCCTACAAACTCCTCATCCATCCCTAGACCCTGCAGTGGCACAGGAGAGAGGCCCATGTCCTCCTAGAGGGACCCCTCCATAGCCACAGCCTAGAGATCCCATCCCAGGACTGTCTCTGAGGGTGACCCAGGCCCTCCTAATCTCTGTCACCAAATGTTCATTCCACTAACCCGATGGCATTGTCCCTTCTCTCCACGTTCCCAGGCAGCGCCCAAACACCCAGTGATCCTGTCCACATCAACCACTGGAAATACCGCCATGAAATCCCAGTTTCCTTCCTTTCTGAAAACCCCTAGATTTAGACTGCTAATATTTGCTTTTGGATTTTGACATCGACATTCAGAAGTGTTTAGCCTGTAATTTCTCCTGTCCTGTAATATCTGCTGCTGGTATGACATCAGTATTCTCCTGGTCCGATGAAAGCAGTGTGGGTGTGTTCCCTCTGTATCTGTTCTCTGGAAGAGTGTGTAGGAGACGGGCATCATTTCTGTCTTAAATGTTTGGTAGAAATCAGAGGAAGCCACCTGGGCCTGAAGTTTGTTTTGCGGGGAAATTTTTTTGCATCTCTTTCTAATTGAAGTTTACTTGGTGTATTGTACAGGGCACAGATCTTAAGTGTAGAGCTTTATGGTGTCTTGTAAATATAAACACATCTATTACCAACACCCAGTTCAATATACAGGAAGTCCCCAGCACCCTGGCAGCCCCCTGTAGAAGGGGAGAAGAATAAGTGCTAACTTATTCGGTTATAAGAATGAAATCAGTTACTCCATGTGTATTCCAAGTGCAGTGATTTACACACAAATAACTCAAAATTAGCGTGGCAGCACAATCAGAAAGTAGTGGAGGGCGCTGGAGGGCTGGGAGAATCCAGTCCCTTTGGGATTTCCACTGTGGAGGTCTGGGGCCAGAGTAAGGAAGCTGAGAGGAGCTTCTCAGAAGCATCTGGGCTTTTACAGAGGGAAAAACTATTGCTCCCCAGAGTGGAGCGCCCACTGTAACTCACTGAGCCCTCCCTTTGCGGAGGGTGCTTTTCTATACTTGTGTGTTATTTTACATAGAAATGTTTAAAAAATAAACCCAGGAGGAGATCAATTTTGCTTGATGTAAGAGCCTCCAGTGTTAAAAATAAAACATATATCTAAAATTCATGCTAAATCTGTACAGCTCCGACAGGAAGTAACCGGCACTCAGTAGCTGACTCAGGAGAGGAGGGGGAGCAGAGAGGCGGCCCTTCTTCCTTGGCCTCATGTCTCATTTAAGCTGCCAGGCACTGCACAAGCTCCATCCCCTCTGAGTCTCAGGCTGAGGCCTCCAGGTCACGGTCTTCACAGGTGTCAGACCAGAACCTGCCACACAAAGGCAGGGACTGGAGTCAGTGGGGAGGTGGGCTCCCTGGGGTCGGTGTGTGGGACTCAGGGGGCTACTCAGACCCCGGAAGTGACTTTGGGCCCTGACATCCCCAGGGCTCACATCCCCAGGGCACTGGGGCCTGTTTGCTGCTCTTTGCCAAGTGTGTTCTGGTAGCAGAGAGACATGTCCTACAGGGGCGATTTAACCTGGGCATTTGGCTGGGCGGCGTTCAAGTGACTGGTCCCCTGAACAGTGAAAGTGATGCAGAGGAACGGGGAGGCTCTGGGGCTCCAGGGTGAAAAGTGTGGGTCCCTCCCACCTGGGCACTGTGAGGAGTGGGAAGTCTGGTGGCACAGGTGGGAGTAGTGACCCTGTCCCTCCAGCCCACACGCAACACGGCCCATCATGAGACCAGCACAGTGGAAGTGGGCAGAGAACAGCAATGTTCCCTTTTCCCCTAATAATCATTCTTCTTTCTTTAACACCCCAGCCAAACTTGCCTGTGCTTTTTAATTTAAAAATATCCTGATGCTGTGGTAATCGAATCATAAATTTTATAGCTTTACTATATCCCAACATGAAAACTTTATAGAAGACACTGCTTTACAGAGTGTAATAAAACCAGATGTATTTGTTATTTAATTTGAAGGTCATAATTAATTTGGAATCCTGGCCCTTTAACTCATCCTAAATTAGCATTACTTTGAATTGCCTTCATTTTTTTTGTGTGTTGTATTCAATTTGTACACATTTATGAAAAATCTATAGAACTTCAGGTTGAGAAATGGTGCCATGAGGTGACCCAGGCCCTTCAGTGGGGTTCCACAGAGGCTGAGGGGTCCCCAGGGGTTGGGAAAGTCCCAGTCAGGTGTGGATCCTGCAGTGTCCCCTACCGGATACCAGGGCCACCGCATGCCCACAGGGATGCAGCAACGCTGGGCCAGGTGAGCTGTGTGCTTGCGTGAGAAGAAGCCCCGGTGCCTCTGTCCTCCTCTTCTTATGCACTGCGCCACCAGGGAAGTCCCTATGCACGTGTTTTTAATGCATTTTCTTCCTTCAGACTAGTGTTTACCTGCACTTGCCTGTGTGGAAATCATAAGATCAAAGGAATGTGGTGTGATCTTTCTGTAATTTCTCCACCTTGGGTCCAAGGAAAAGCTGGTGGAGAGTAAAGCATTAATTGTGTCTCCTTGCAGCTCCTAGTCTTCTCGGAAGCTCTGGGTTAATCCTGGGGTCAGGAAACTTGTTTGGCCAGGGGAAACAGTACATATGTGTAGGTCTTGGGCTGGCTCCCTTTCTCATCAGTGCTCCCCACCAAGTGCCCACCATTCCGTCCACCAACAGGAGAGACCTCTCCCCAGCCTCCCGTGATGAGGTCTGTGGAAGTCACAAACTGGAGGTCCAATCAACAAGGATGCTCTGACCTAACAAATACTCTCCCACATGTGAGGTTTAAGGGTTTGGTTTTGGAGCCCCAGAAGAAAAAAGTTCCTGTAGATTTGGTGTGGAGAAACCCTTCTGAGCAGGGCATTCAAAAGTTGAATTAGTGGCTGGAGGAGGACTGGATACTGGACATTCCAGGAGTGAACGCTGGAATTCCAGGTGGGAGCCTGTTTCTGGCCGCAGCCCGGGTCATGCCAGAGGCTAGAGGTAGAAGCCTGGGAGCCAGACACAGCTCAAGGGTGGATGCTCTCGAGATGACGCCAGCTAAGAGCTGTGAGCTCACTGAAGTTTGAAAACCGGCTCCCAGCCCCCACCCCTCCCTCCCCTCAATCTAGTAAAATTGATGCTCATCTCTGTAGTTTTGGAACATGATGGTAAGGATGATGGTGCCTCGGGTTCTTGTGCTGGTCCTATCTCAGGCTTGTTTGCTTGCTTCCTTCGCATATTACAGACAGGGCTTTGCATAGAGAAGTGGGCTGGTGGATCACTGTTCTGCAAAGATCCCATTGTGCGACTGCAGCAGGTTACCTTCTCTGAGCCTCAGTGTTCTCATCTGTAAAATAGGCATATCGTTCCTTCTTTTCCTAATAACCAAACAAGTGCTCTTGTACTTTACCTAAAGTAAATGTAATTTAAAGATGCCAAGCCTTTCTGACATCACCTTTATGCGTAAATAAAAGTGAAAAAAAGAGAAAGGTAATGGCAATAACTTCATCACAACTGCCACGGTGATTGTAGGACCATCCTGATTTCAGAGTTAGTAAAATGTGAAAACTACAACACCTGTGTACCTACCATCTTGCTTAAGAGACAGAACAATTCCCAGCAGCACTAACAGCCTTGTGTCAACCTCCTTGACTTAGGCTTTCCACCCTAGAGGAAACTGTCCTCAATTTTGTGTTTACTCTTCCCTCATTTTTAGCAACCGTTTTTTTTAAACATGTACCCTATGCAATCCATTGTTTGAGCTAGTTTCAGCATGGTTCCATGAGTGGAACTGTATCCCATTCTTTTGATGTTTTTAAAAATCATGAGAAGTTGATCTATGCTAATGTGTGTAGCTCATTTATGTTTCACTATTGAATATTCCAGTCTCTTCCTATCCTGCTGTATTAATTCTGCTGAAGGAAATTTGGGCTGTTTCCCATGTTTGCTGTTAAGTTATTTTTGCTCTAAACATTCTCATAGTTGTTTCTTAGAACATGTGTGTTTCTCCAGGGTATATACCTGGGCAGGGAACGGCTAACTCTAGATGAGGTGCTTGGAGTTCTGATCGCTAGCTCATACTGCCGCCCTTATTTCTGTCCACTGAATAGCCCGAGGGGACATGAGTCCTGTTGTGGCTTTGTTTACAGACTTTCAGGGGGAATAGGCGTTTATAAAAAGAACAGGGGAATAATGAAGGAGAGCTTCCCAGACCATAGTCTGACTTTGAGCCATGGCCCTGGGGGGCAAAGCCAGAAAGGAGTGGAAGCCAGATGGAGCACTGCTGTTGGCGCTGAGCATGTGTGTGAGGGGGGGCTGCCCTTGCCTGGACACTGGGTCTCAGACTGTGGCACAGCTGACATCACAGAATCCACTGTGAGGCTACGGCTGGGCTTCGGGACCTAGAAATTCAGACAAAACACTGCATGCGTTCTCAGACTGTATGTTTCTTTATTTAAATTGCAGTAAGGAAGCTGAAATGGGCTCTCCATGGGTATTTCCCAGAGCCCTGGTCCCCTTTGCAGCTCCCAGCTCTAGGTCCTATTGATGGGCTTCAACGGTCACTGGCTCCATGGTCTCAGATGTCACACTGGTGATTTCCTGCCCCTGGCCACTCTCTGCTGTCTCTGTGATGGCCTCCATTCGGGTCCCTTCCACCCTTCCGCCAGGATGCTCCCATGTTTATTTCGTGATGAGGCCACTGTCTTTTTTGTAAGTCTGGCTCTCACATTCCTGAAGAAAGAGCTGATCCTGCTGAGTATGTTGGTGGTGGGACCTGAACGCGCTGGAGATAAGCTCCTGCCCGATTTGTGCGAGGTCTTGGACTCACTGGTGACGGGAGCACGGCTGATGCCTTTGGGAGCAGTGCCCTGCTCGCTGCCCCCCGGGCTGCCGTGGCCTTTGGCCTTTTGGTCATCTCTAGTGGCTCTGCGGCCGCCTGAGCACGGGCCAGCTGCTTTGGGGATGGTCTTGCTCCCCGCTGCCTTGTGGTGGCTTTCCACGGAACTGCAGAGCGAGGGGCTCGTCAGAGCTCTGTCCTCTCCCCAGTGCTCCCTCCTCCCCCTTCTTCCCTTGTGGGCCTGGGACACTCTCTGTGAGCTGCCATCCTGTTCGCTCACTTTGCCTTCCTGTGGCAAGCTTGAGACGAGGGTCTCCTCATCCTCCTTGTCGGCTCTGCCTTTGACAGTCTTGCTGGTAGGTTCTGCTCCGACCACAGTCATGCCGGCCCCTGGGGAGAGGCTGGTGGACATGCTGGAAGCATACTCTGAATTGTTCTCAGCACCTGCCAAGGCCGTTTTCCCACTCCTCAGGGATGTTGTGGCAGTGTCCCCAGGGGCTATGTTGGTTTTGCTTCCTCCGGGCCCGTCGCTGGCTGTGGCTGCTATGGCCGTGCTCAGCGGCAGGAGACTTGATCACTGCCGTGCTCAAAGCACCCGCTGCGGTGCCTCCTGCCACCCCTGCTGTCTCCACCTTTGTCGTTGACTGCGATGCTGACGCTTTGTCAAGCCCTGTAGTAGGTTTTGCTTTCGCAGTGGCCACATCGGGCATGGTATCGGGCTTGTGGGAGTCCAGTTGGATTCCCTCCCCCGCAGCAAGAGCTGCAGGCATGGTCCCGGCCACCTCAGGGCACGTGTGGAGGCTGCTGATGCTCACCTGGTCCTGATGCCCCTTTCCTTGGAAATCCTCCACGGCCGGGCTCCTCCCGTCCTGCTCCTCCTCGAACACAGGCATGCAGGTCATGTCCCAGACGGGAACGGCATAGGTGTTGCTTTCACTGTCCACTGGTGGTCCCAGGAGGTAAATCAGCTGTTCCCACTCGGCGAAGAGGTCTTCCCGCGCGTCCAGAGGGGGACACAGCTGCAGGTAGAAGCAGCGGCCAGTGGCAAGCTTCACGCGCAGCTGTTGTTTCTCACGATTGTGAGTGGAGATTCTCACGATTGTGAGTGGAGGTCCTCACGAACTCCAAGGGAAGGAGCCTGCTGAGCTCTAAGGTCTTTGCAGCCTTGTGGCTCTTGCCCTTGGTGGGCTGGCTGCGCTCGGCGTGCTTTTCACAGCTGGTGGCCCGTCGGGCCAGCAGCATGATGTCTGGGAGTGGGAGGACGGGGCTGGTAGATGTGATGCCCATGGTCACCATGCCGCCCCAGTTGTGCACGTCAATCGCGTCTCCCCTCTTCGTGACCTGGATGAAGTCGCTCTCGAATATCGGCGCATACTTGAATATGTCGTATTCGCCCTTGTGCAGTTGCTGCTGCAGCTTCCCCGTGGTGGTGTTGAACAGGTCCACCCAGCTGCTGCTCCGGGCCGTGTGATACGGGAGCAGAGAGTCCCCACTCATGGCTGTCTTTGATCACGACAGGCAGCGCGGTTAAGGTGGGCCCCTGTCCCCTCCGTCCCTCGGCCTCACTGGCAGAAGAGTGAGCTGCGGTGCTCCTGCGTCACACAGGTGGCCCTACGGCAGGTCTTCCAAAGCCGCCCCGTAAACCCCCACATTTGCCTCAGGGTCTCCTAGAGGCAGGGGTGTGGGTAGGGCCACAGATGATCACAGCGAGGATGCTGTAGGGCACCTGGAGCCCACGCTGAATCTCTTCAAGTGTGTAGAGAGGTATGGTAGGCTTCCCCTCCGCCTCACCTCATTTCTGCTTCTGGGTTTTTATCTCCCCAAGAGGCTGTGGTGAACTTCAGTCCTACTGAGAGAATTAACCACTTTGTCAGCCTAACACCCTGGCACAGCCTATTTATCCTCTGATGCCCTTTGTGACCTATCACTGTCACAAAGCTCTTTGCCTCACCCCCCAGCTGCCCCCTCAGGGCAGGGCCCCCATCCTCTCCCAAACACCCCATTGCCCCTGGGGAGGACAGGCCCATCTTGCCAGGGACTCAGGTGCGTTACCAAAATAAAAATGTCTTCAACTGGGTAAGTTTTGTGTGGGTCCTTTTTCTTTGCTTCCCTCAAATTCAGCTACTGGATGAAATCTATAGGAAGGTAAGATGATGGGATCAATTTGAACCATTTAAGCTCATGGTTTAATTGTATCGAATAAGGCAGAGTTGGCAGTGGCGATCCTTAGTCTGTCCTTTCATAAAATCTCAGTAAACATGGACGATGGTGATTTTTAATAATAACATTAAAATTTGCTTCTCCTAGGCACCATGCTGCATTCTTCACATATGGTGGTAAGAATCCACTGAGTTTGCTACTGTTAACTACTGTTCCCAGTTTATAGGTGAAGCAATTGAGGTTGTATCTCCTGTTTAAATTCCCAGAGCTAATGGTAACAGAGGCACTGTTTGAATGTAGGTCTACCTGATTCTAAAGCCTTTGTTCTGAACCACTACAGTACTTAGCCTCACAAAGAAAGCTTGGCCCAGCCAAACGTTTTCAAACTGGATTGATTTAACTACCTTTAAGAAGACCTATTTGGTGCCTTATTAGAAGTTGCATGATTAATTTTAATGTGTGTATATATGTCATTGAAAGAACCCAGGACAGCAATTGGGTTGATGTGGGGATTAAATTATCCAGTGGATCACTCAGATCCTCCCTTCCTTTATGCTTGTGCAAACAGCCTGTGTGTGGAATCCTAGTTATTCTTATGACATGTCCTCCCCCAGTGAAATGGGGAGTGAGTAGCCTGAGATGTAAGCTTTGATTCCAAGAGCCTGCCGGATGCTGTCCTGTAGTAACCTCCCTACCAGGCAGAAGTGGTTTGGAAGCCTTGACACCTGTGGGGAGCATGTACCATTAGACATCCTGCCTCATTGCCACTCCCACAGAGCTAGTCACAGAATAAGTGATTTCTAAATTGTGACTTGAAAGTCCTGAGAAAGGCCCTTGCTCCCAGCTCTCTTATCTCCTGTTTGATGTTATGCTTGAAATCCCACCATAGAGATTCATTCCTTGAGGGTAAAGGCTATCTTTCTGTTAAATACACACACCTGTCCCTCAACAGATGACTGGATAAGCAAAATGTGGTCTCTCCATACAGTGGAATATTATTCAGCCATAAAAAGGCATGAAGAACTGATGTATGTGACAACGTGGATGAACTTTGAAAACATTATACTCAGTGAAGGAAGCCACATATTGTATGATTGTATTTATAGGAAATACCCAGAAGAGGCAAATCCATAGAGACAGATATTAGATTAGTGGTTGCCTAGGGCTGGAGGGAGCAGAGAATGGGGAGTACAGGATTTCCTTTTGTGGTGATGAAAAATTCTGGAACTAGATAGTGGTGATGCTTACACATTATTGTGAATGTACTGAATGCCACTGAATTGTACACTCTAAAATTATCATGGTGAATTTTATCATACACACACACACACACACACACACACACACACACACACACTCCTGCTCATTTAACAGATGGGTTAAGAGTAGTTATCTTTTCATTGTTCCCTCTCTCCGGGGAAATCATTAAATCTTTCACCATGAAGTATGTGGTTAGCTGTAGTTTTATTTCAGAATTGCCCTTTGTCAAGTTTAAGAAGTTCAGTTCTATGCTCAGTTTTTTGGGCATTTTTATCATGAAGGACGATTGATTTTTTTTTCAAATGCTTTTTCTACATCTATTCAGCTGATTACTTGAATTTTTTTTTCTTTTTTTGCGGTATGCGCACCTCTCACTGTTGTGGCATCTCCCATTGCGGAGCACAGGCTCCGGATGCGCAGGCTCAGCGGCCATGGCTCACGGGCCCAGCCACTCCGCGGCATGTTGGATCTTCCCGGAATAGGGCACGAATCCATTTCCCCTTCATGGGCAGGCGGACTCCCAACCACTGCGCCACCAGGGAATCCCCTGATTGCTTGATTTTTAATCCTTTATTCTGTTAATGTGGTCAAGTACACTGATTGTTTTTTGAATGCTGAGTTGACCGTTCATTCCTGGGAAACCACATTTGGTCATGGTGCATTATTTTTCCATATTGCTGGATTCAGTTGGCCAAAATTTTTTCAAGAATTTTTGTATCTATGTTTATGAGCGATATCGGTCTGTGATGTTTTTCTTGAACTGTTTTTGCCAGATTTTGGTATAAAAGCTTATTTTTTAATTAAAATTTATTTTTTAATCAAACATATACAAAATTTAAAAACATCAGATAGTGCTAGAAGGCTTATGGAGTAAGTAGCATTAGTTTCAACTACAAATAATTGAAAAACCCCAAATATTTGCACTTAAACAAGATATATATATGTTTTCTCATTTAAAAGCAGTCTGAAAGGAAGGGAGTCAAACTGGTATGACAGCTCCACTGTGTCATCAGAGACCTAGGCTCATTTTCTTTTCCTGGTTATCCTGAGGGTCACTTCATATTCCAAGATGGCTGTTGGAGCCCCATTCATCAAGTCCATATTCCAGGCCATCAGCAAGAGAAAGGGGAAGAAAAGAAAAAGGTTGTCTGCCTCTCACTTTTACAGAGCTTTCCAGAAGTACCACATGACCCTTCTAGTTATGTTTCTTTGGTCATCATTTTATCATATGACCACATCTAGTTGCAAGGAACGCTGGGAGGTGTAATCTTTTAGCTAGGTACATTGACCAGGACTTACTGAGGAAGAAGAGGAGGATGGATACAAACAGTATGCTGAGACAAAAAGTCCCAGACACAAAAAGGGTACACGCTGTATGATTCCATTTATACGAAACTCTGGAAAAGCCAAATCTAATTTCTAGAGACATTACTGATTGCAGGTCAAGATTGAATGGGATGGGGCAAAGAAACTTTGGGGAATGATGGAATGTTCTGTAACTTGATTACATGGGTGTATAAATTTGTCAAAATTCATCCAAATGTATACTTAAAATGAGTGCGTTTTTGTGTATATACTTCAATAAAGTTAATTTTTATAAGTACAGAAAATCTCAGCAACCATAACAAAACTACTCAAGTTTTGTTCATGTCTGTCATGTCTTCATTCGTTTGCTTACCTTTGCATGACTGAAATCAGAACGCACATAATGACTTTGAATCTTGCTTTTTTCATTTAACATTACATCATAAAATTTTCCATATTGCTTCATTAATTTTCATAATCACCATTTTAAATGACTCTATAATCCTTTGGGAATTGAAAATGTTATATATACTTACAGTAAAAAAAAAAAAAATTCAGAGACACCCTACACAGTAAGAGCTAACTCTTCCCCTGAACTCTGACCTTTAAAGCCCCTTACTTAGAATTAGTGGACAATCCAGTTTCTAGTATGTACATCCAGGAATATTCTATGCACATAAAGACAAGATGTGAACATCTTTCCCTCTCCTTTTAGACATAACTAAGACAATACAAGATGCTTGCTTTTCCCTGTAATACAGCTTGGATACCATCTCATGTTCACACATCGAAACAGGCCTTGTTCTTTTTAACCACTGCATGTATTCTACAGTGCACTGAACCAATATTAATAAACACTTAGGGTTTTCCCAGTTTTCTTTTTTTTTCTGTTTCACATATCACAAGATATAATGTTAAAGTTTTGACTCAGCTCTCAACTTACAGTAGATGCTACATTCCAAATGAAGTGCTAGCCTGTATGCAAAATTTACCACAGAAGTAGCTGAGAGCTTGTCACGTGATCATTGAAACCGCTCAGCTACACTAAGGATATAAAAGGGTGGAGAGGGAAGTGATTGTGAAGGGATTTGGGAGGGCTTCCTCCATCCCTTAAGGTCAAGAAAGACTTTATTCAACAGGTAACTCAAAGGGCTCAGTATATGTCCCTGCAGTCTGGGGTCTGACTTCTGTCTAGGACACGCTGAGGAGGAAAGAAATACTAGAACGATCTCTTAAGGGTATAAAGTGGTGTGGCTCCTGCCTGTGCTCATCCTGTGGGCTCAGGATATTTCCAGAGAAAATTACACAAGTTTTCCCATGCAGCACTTGGCGCTAAGTCAGTGCCATCTACACCCCCCGCCCCCTCCCACTGGCTTCCTCTGGTCTGTCAGCTGGAGGCAAGGCCAGCTTTTACCTCTTTGCCCATGAATCACAACCTGTTTCTCTCATATTCTCAGCACAAGTCAGGGGCGGACAGGCCAGGACATCTGGATTAGGTCTGGGTCCAGTTCTCAGCCTGGCTCCTTGCCTTTGACCATTCTTCGGCCCCTAGCCCACGTACCCTGTGGGCTGGGCTGAAATAGAGACCCTGTGGGTCACTGTGCTGAGCCTGAAGGGCTTCTCTCTTCCTTCCTACCACCTGCATCAAGACAGGTGATTCCTCTCACCCCACTGCTGCCCTCCCGGGAGAGCCTGCTTTCTGGGCTTCTTCCCCCTCATTGCCCTTCTTGATCTAGAGGCCAGTTGCCAAGGTCATGACATGCACACATGCCCTACGTGATCTGTCCTTGCAGTCCTTGGGTTGTTCTCTCTCTGCTCTTCCCACCCTCAACTATGCCCAGGGCTGGCTGTCCCCAGAACAAGGCATATGCTCAGAGAAGACCAGCCCCTGTTAGCATCCTTGGGAGCAAAGCAAAATTCTGCAAGGAAAGTCACTGCCCATGAAGATAATATCCAACAAGGTGCTTCTCAAACTTTAATTTGTATTGGAAGCATCAGAGGATCTTGCTGAACCACAGACCCTGACCCAGGATATCTGGATGATGAAAGTCTGCATTTCTAACAAGCTCCCACATGATGCCAATGCTGCTAGTCTGTGGACCAAACTTTGAGTGGCAAAGACTTAGTACATTCCAAAGCCAAAGCGATGTTTAAAAAGTCATTCTTTGGGGTCATCTCATAGGTACAGAGAGCAATCAGAATTAAAAATAAATTATTGGGACTTCCCTGGTGGTCCAGTGGTTGAGAATCTGCCTTCCAATGCAGGGGATGCAGGTTCGATCCCTGATTGGGGAACTAAAGATCCCACGTGCCGCGGGGCAACTAAGCCCGCACGCCACAACTAGTGAGACCCTGTGTTGCAACTACAGAGCCCACGTGCTCTGGAGCCCACATGCCACAACTAGAGAGAAGTCCACACGCCGTAACAGAAGATCCCGTGTGCTGCAACTAAGACCCGACGCAGCCAAAAATATATAAATAAGTAAATAAATATTTTAAAAAGATACATTCTAAAAAATAAATAAAATTAAAAATAAATTATTTAAATATTGCAAAGCACAAGGACTTTTTTTTTTTTCAAGTATATGTATTATCACGGAGTGGAGTGACAGCGGGCTTAAAAAGAGGGTCCTGTGAATCTGCCGCACCAAAGAGGGAAGCACTAAGATTCACATGTCTGTTTTCCTGCTACATGTGAGAGCTTCGAAACAGCTTGAAAATGCCTGATTCTCACCCATAGGCCAGGGTGCTATGATGGATTCTCTTACCCATTTTTTTTTCTTGGCCATTTTTAGGGCGTTTTCTAACCCTCCTTGAGTGTGTTCTTATCTATGCATTGAATAAATGAACAAAGAATTGGATTAGTTTGCTAAGAAATTAGTTTCCTCACTGTACAAAAGTAAACTCTGGTCCCATCGCTACGTTGTCACAAAGTCTGTGCACTGTTCAAGTTAATGACGCTTTCCCCAAACCTAAGCCAGGCTCACACCTGTTTCCTTCTATTGCCCCTGCTTGCCCAGGGAATACTCAGGGTTACATGAATGTGTTTTCCTGAGCAAGGCTGGGCAGTCACTCTTGCTGTCCTGCAAGGACAGCCAGAAACAGCTCTTCTGTGACCACCTCTCCCCGCCTGTGCCGGGTCGGGGTGGGGATGCAGGAGGTTTGGCAGGGAAGCTAAGAGGCTGCTTTGAGAGGCTGCCAAGTAAACTGCTGCATGGTTATCTCTGAGTCATCAGGGCAGGGATGAGCTTGGAGGAGTGGGGTTTCCCTGCTAGTATTCTGGTATCTCTGGGTATGAGTGGATGCAGTTGGCTCTGTGGACTGGCAACCAGCCCCGTGGCTGCTGACTCATTTGCATCCTGATTTACATGGCTGGGTCTTAGACACTCATGGGTAGGCATTTTTCTGAAAGGTTTAGACAGACACATGCTTTATGCATATCTATGCAAGTGAAGAGTTCTTTGGAGTGATGACCAGATTTTTGGCTGTTTCCTAATTTGTGCATTTCTACCAGCGGTGCCAGCTGCTAACGCAGTGATAGCCATGAAAGCTGGAGCATCTCACTAGGGTCCACCTTATGAAAAGCTTCACGTGGGGCTCTTGGCGATGGAGAGGAGAGGCCATAAAGAGAACTGGTAAATACAGCCCTGGTTTTTGAGGAACTGACAGTCTGAGGCAGGAAGAGAAGCAAAGAAAGATCCTGAGAAATCATGAAGGAACTTCTGTGCAAATGGGTTTAGGAAGCACAGGGGCACGGGGTGGTGACCATGGAGAGGGCAGAGGTGCTGCAGCCCTAGGGGGTGGGGGGAAGCAGAGGGGAATTAGCTGCGTCCTCTAGGGAGTTACTTAACCTGTCTAGGCTTTAATTCCCACCCCCATCCCCGCATCCCACAGTGAAACAGTAACACCTACCAGCTCAGTTGCTTTGAGGATTAAATGACAGAATGCATATAAAATGTTTGGAGCAGCATCTGCTGTCAGTGGCATCTGTCACAATTATTATTGCCAATAGGATGGAACCGTGGACCAACCATGATGCTGTCTTTCATATTTAGCCTTCCACTGTGAGGAAAGCCTGCCCTGAGCTCCCTCACTCCCTCAAACCTTGGGTTTTCCTTGGAATCTACAGCACCAATGAACGGCTGGACAGAGGGCAAAGTGCCATCTGTGGCCACCAAACAGGATAGAACAGAATGAGGCTGAGAGGTCCACTTGAGTGTAAACCTCGGAACTGCCACCTCAGGGTCAGAGAGCATCACTCACTTTCTACCCCCAGCCCGCTGGCTGGAACGGGTTGGCAGACTGAGAGGTTGCATGGTGAGTAGTTACGAGCATAGGGCCAAACCGGGTTCAAATCGCACCACTGTCACCATTCATATCCCCTGGGGAAAGTGACCTTAACCTCGCTGCATCTCTGTTTCTTGATCTGTCAGATGGAGATAATCATAGTGTTGTTGTGAGAATCAGAGGAGTTAACACATACAAAGGGGTCAGAACAGTGTCTGGCATGGAGTCAACACACCAAAATGTTTGCTATTCTTTTTATCTTTTTTAAAAAATATTTATTTATTTATTTTGGCTGCACCGCGTCGGGATCTTTGTTGCAGCACGCGGGATCTTTAGTTGCGGCATGTGGACTTTTAGTTGCGGCACGCATGTGGGATCACGTTCCCCTACCAGGGATCGAACCCCGGCCCCCTGCATTGGGAGCACGGAGTCTTACCCACTGGATCACCGGGGAAGTCCCTGCTATTCTTATTTAGCAGAGATCCTTGGGTATGACGTTCTGGGTTTTGTCCCTCTCCGATAATTTTTTGGGAGGTGGCTGGCACGTGTATGGTAGTGTGAGGGGGGGGTTGTGGCAGAGGACTGAAGACACCCAGGTGGGCAGGCAGAGTCCTGCCTTCGCCCTGGTCTGTGGGTTGTCAGGGAGGGGGAGGATAAGGCTGGTTGCCAGGAGGGAGGAGGATGTGCTTGTCCAAGGTCGTAAAGTTCCTTTAAAGGACTCTAACGAATTTTCTAGGAACATCCATGAGGAGCTCGGGGCCCTGCCCAAGGTGTCATCTCCTCTTGCAGGTGGAGAATGGCTATGTCTACATGACCCTTCTGGGGCACCATGCCCACCAGCTGCAGCCTCTGCTTCCCAACCCGCCAGCAGCCCTTCAGCCCGGGGCACTGGTGCCTAAACCTTACCATGGCAACATCTGACTTTTCCGACCACTATTTTTCCCTCTTTCCTGTTCCTTCTTTACTTAAACAAAACAAACAAACAAGCAAAAAACCCTTGTTGTGTCATATCTAGTCTTGTAAGTCACTTTAGGTTGCTCTTGGAATAGGCAGAGTATAAATAAATAAACTGGTTCCTGGAGTTCTCGTTTACCTTTCTTGAAGTTTTTACAGCAGTGATTTTCAAACATATTTTTTTTAGAGAAATTCCCCCCCCCCGCCTTCTTTTTTGATGCAGACCATTTTTAAAGTCTTTATTGAATTTGTTACAATATTACTTCTGCTTTATGTTTTGGTTTTTTGGCCATGAGGCATGTGGGATCTTAGCTCCCCGACCAGGGATCAAACCCACACCCCGTGCATTGGAAGGCAAAGTCTTAACCACTGGACTGCCAGGGAAGTCCAGAGAAATCCTTTTTTTTAATTTTTTTTTTTTTTTTTGGCTACGTTGAGTTTTCGCTGCTGCTCGCGGGCTTTCTCTAGTTGCGGCAAGCAGGGGCTACTCTTTGTTGTGGTGCACAGGCTTCTCATTGTGGTGGCTTCTCGTTGTGGAGCATGGGCTCTAGGCGCTCGGGCTTCAGAAGTTGTGGTGCACGGGCTTAGTTACTCCATGGCATGTGGGATCTTCCTGGACCAGGGCTCGAACCCGTGTCCCCTGCATTGGCAGGGGTATTCTTAACCACTGGGCCACCACGGAAGCCCCCGAGAAATCCTTTTTCAAAACTGAAATATTTCATAGAAGCTCTCTATATATTATATATACCTCGGGTATTGCGGGCTCAGTTCCAGATCACTACAATAAGGTGAATATTGCAATAAATCGAGTCTCACAATTCTGGGGTATATAAAAGTGTATATAAAAGTTATGTTTACACTGTACTGCAGTCTATTAAGCCAAAGCATTATGTCTAAAAAAAATGTACTAAAAATATATAAGGGGCTTCCCTGGTGGCGCAGTGGTTGAGAGTCTGCCTGCCGATGCAGGGGACACGGGTTCGTGTCCCGGTCCGGGAAGATCCCACATGCCGCGGAGCGGCTGGGCCCGTGAGCCATGGCCGCTGAGCTTGTGCGTCTGGAGCCTGTGCTCCGCAACAGGAGAGGCCACAACAGTGAGAGGCCCGCGTACCGCAAAAAAAAAACAACAAACAACAACAACAACAACAACAAAAATATATATATATAGTGAGAGAGAGAGGGAGAGAGAGAGAAAATAAAAATTTATTTAAAATATTTTATCACTAAAAAGTGCCAAAATAATTACAGTAGTAACATCAAAGATCACTGATCACAGATCACCATAGCATAATAATAACAAAAAAGTTTGAAATACTACAAGAATTACCAAAATGTGACATAGAGACATGAAGCGAGCAAATGCTATTGGAAAAATGGCACCAATAGAGTCGCTTGATGCTGGGTTGCCACAAACCTTCAGTTTGTAAAAAACACAATATCTGTGAAGCACGATGAAGTGAAGTGCAATAAAAAATAAAATGATATATATGTATATATATACATATATATGTATATACATATATATGTATATATATCTTGCTCAGTTAAAGCATGAGAAGGACCCCGAGCACCCAGGCCCTGGCCGTTCCCTTTTTCCTGAGGCATCCTTACTAAGCCTTAGCTCTGGGGAGCCCTGTTTGTAAACCACCAGTCTGCTCCATGGAAAACATGCTGCAATATTCAGTATGTCATTTTGGTGCAAAAAATAAGGAAGTGAGATGGTTTCTTATGACCTTTTGGACAATTTTCTAACTATTGGTGGAATGTTAAAGAATGAAATGCTAAAGAATTCACTAGTATCTAACAGAAAAGAACTGTGAACAAAAACAAGTCTTATTTACTCTTCTATTATAAAAGATAATCATTGTGAGTTTAAGTAACAATTTGGTCTTAAATATTACTGATGGAATATCACAGTTAAACGTGGGTCCTTGATGTGAAATGTACAAGAAAAAAATGCAAAAGTCACGTTGGAACAGAGTTTTAACCGATAACTGACACAACATCTATATCAGCTGCCTCTGTCTCCCCCATACCAGTGAATTCCCCATTCCTCAAAATGCCTCCACTTTCTGGTCTCCCTCCTTTCATGTTTAACCCTCTTTCTTCTCAACTCCCAACTCCATGAAGCCTCTTGTAACCTGCCTAGTCCAAACCTTGTAGCACTATGTCAAGCACAGGCTGCTCTGAGTTAGGATGCGGGCCTGGCTCCCCCAGGGAGGGGATAACGTGGTGTCTGAGTCACTTTGCACTTAATGGTCAGCCTACACTAGGGCAGTTGCACCAAATAACTGCCACCGTTATGCTCTAATTCTGCCTGGTACCTAACACAGTGCCAGCTTCTAAAATAATTCACACTTTTACAGCCGTGTTGGTATAAGTCAAATATATTAATATCATATATTAAAACATCTTCAGACCTAAAGTTAATTTTTTTCTTCTGATTAAAAAAAAAACTGAAGCATTTTTTTAAGCCTCCCAAAATTCTGTGGGCCCTTGGCACTCAGCAGGTATATAAGGCTACTGTTTGCTAGCTATGTGGACTGGGCAATTTACTTAACTTCTCTGGGTTTAGTTTTCTCATTCGTAAAATGAAGATAATAATAGGACCCAATTTGCAAAATTAAACGTTATCTATTACTTGTTTTGCACAGTTAAAAATTGGGAAGCACAAAGGATAAGATCTTAATTTCTTCTTGTGCTCTGATCCAACCTCAAATCTAGTGTTTCACTGTACTCTTGGCAAAAACAGACTTCCTATTCCAAAGGAAAAGCACCACAAAAAACAAATGAAACCAAACCAAAAGCCGTTTCTGAGACATCCAAGGACTCTTGCCAAGCACCAACTTGATGAGTTCACAGTAAATGAATCAGAGACACACAGTTTAGAGTTCCCTCTCAAAGTCCCAAGAGGGAAACAGGAAGGCAAGGATTTCAGAGAGCTCCTGGCTGTGCCAGCCCCACTCCGCCAGCTGAGTGAGAGATCAGAGTGTCCAAGAGCCCCTCAGACATCCTTCCCCTGGGCTCAAGTCACATTTCTCATTTGAATGTGTCCTGCCCCAGAGAGTAGATGCCATCGACAGGCCCTGACAAGAAACCACATAGTAAGCACGGCACCCCAAACCCGCTCTTTGGTTATTGCTTAATCCTCCACCTCTATTCCATTCATTTCTAGCTGCAGACAGGTAGGATTTCTAAGAAAGATTTGGGGGGAGTGGAGGTGGTGGATTGGCTCTCTGTGGATGATGTTTTCCAGGAAGCTCAGCTAGCTTCCTGAGAGATGTCATACACTGGGACGTTCCCAGGGGCTGGCAGGGGAACTCTGGAATGACTCAAGTGAGGACCTGAACCAGGAAAGGGTGGGTTATGGCCTAAAACCACACTCTCCTCTCACTTTGTCAAACTGCGTCCATTTTACTTGCAGCTTTATCCCCTACCCCGATAACTAGGAAGACTTCCTAAATGTACTAGAAGCCATTTCCACCCCAGGTCACGCTCACACCTCCAACACCTCATTTGCATATGCCATTAGATTTTATTGACAGCTGAGTGATCTGTGAATAGCTTCAGCAGGGTCCACTAATGGAATCTAATGAGTTGGATCGCAGCATTTAAAAAGATCTGCTCGAGGGCTTCCCTAGTGGCGCAGTGGTTGAGAGTCCGCCTGCCGATGCAGGGGACATGGGTTAGTGCCCCAGTCCGGGAAGATCCCACATGCCATGCAGCGGCTGGGCCTGTGAGCCATGGCCGCTGAGCCTGCGCGTCCGGAGCCTGTGCTCTGCAGCGGGAGAGGCCACAACGGTGAGAGGCCTGTGTACCGCAAAAAAAAAACAAAAAAAACTCTGCTCGAAATCCAGTTTGGTTGAGCCCCCCCAGAGCCAATTTGTCAAAAAGTCAGTCAATACACATGGAGTGATCGTGCACTGCTAGCAAGGGCTTTTGCCAAGCACTGGTTAGTGCAAGACAGAGATAGATGTTAAAGAAAGACCTGACCGTGACTCCTAGAGATGGAGAAGTCAGGAAAAATATAAACGGAAGCCACAAAGAACTCCAGACACAAACATCTACAACCTGACTTGTTAACCTGTGTGGTCATGCCCAGCAGAGGCAAGTGTTCCACACTGTCTTAATCTGGCTAAGGGTCTAGAGGCAGCTTCTTCCTCTCTGCCCAAGCAGGCCTTTATATGGAGCACACAATCCTAAGTGGAAAGAAAACAAGTTTGGCACTACCACTCACCCGCTCTAGACATCCCCCCAGCCCCAGGAAGCAGGAGGGGCTTCCTGCCTAGAGGAGAGTAAAAGGCTCTCATCACTCAAAACTGGGCACCACGCATCCCACAGCAGAGAAGGGGAGCACTCAGCAATTGCATCAGCAGATCCATGTACAAACCCACCACCTGGAGAAGACAACATGGATGCAGAATTGTAGCTGGAGGCTGTGGTTTGCGGTGACCACTGTGATCCACTCTAATTATCATGCACCAGGAGAGGGCCTGTGCTGGGCTCTTTGGAGCACAGAGATATATAAGACAGCCCTCTGGCCTTGGGACATCCTATATGAAGAGTCAACCAAAAGCACGAGGCTGTCTGCATTCAGTGCCAAATGACTGATGTGCACAGTGTATCAGAGGAAAAGAAATAATAATGGTAACATTTATTGAGCGCTTCCTATGTGTCAGAGCGCTATTCTAAATGTTTTATATATATTTAAGTTTCCAACAACCCGTAAGGTGGGTACTACTATTATTCTCATTTCATTGATGAGAAAAGTGAGGCTCAAGGAGATTAAAGAATTCGCTTGGTGTCACATGATTTTTAACGGTAGATCCAGGATTTGAACTCCAAATTCCACTCCCTCACGCGTGTTTTTCTTAAGAGATGGGAAAGGACTCTGGGAATCAGAGGTGACAGAAGGCACAAGACTCTGACTCCTATTTTTGTTACTTATTTTTGATATAGAGAGGGAAATTCAGTGGCTGAGTTTTAAAGTAGGAGCATGCCTTAAGAGTCGAGATCTTTTTTGATGTTTAGTTTTGCAATATTTAAAATCCTCAACTTGTGAGCATGCTTTTAAATTATATATTCAATATCTTGTAATAATTCAATATATATATATATATATGAATCACTTTGCTGTACACCTGAAACAAATGAGATATTTTAAATCAACTATATTTCAATTACAAAAAAATTATAAAGTGCGAGAGCAGTGGGCTGGGCCTGGCTGGCTGGGCAGGGGAGGAGCTGAGGGGGAAAGAGGAAGGGAGGGCCGGGAGGGAGAAACAGCTCTCCTGGGGGCTGCCTGCGTGTCGCTGCAGAGTCCCAGGCTTGCCTCTGGATCCTGTGCTCCCTGATGCGGCCGCCGTGTCACAGCCGGGAAGGAGGACGGAGGGGAGAGGGATTCCGGTGGGGTGGGCGGGGGAGAGCGTCCTCAACAGCCTCTTTCTAACCCCCTCGGGGTCGAGTCCTTCGCGAGGCAGCTCTCTTATCCTGGTGGGTCCCGTCCCGCAAGGGTCCCGGGTCCTGACCCTCGGTCCTCGGAGACGGTGTCAGGCAGGACCCAGAGTCTCCTGAACCACAGCGCCATCGTGTGGCCGCTGACAGGTGCCTCTGGGGCTCGTCTGGCTCAGGTATCCCGCGCTCTACCCACCTGTGCTGATGGGTTTCAGGTGGCTGTCTTCTGGGGCAGGGAGCTGAGAGGGAAAGTGGGCCTGCCTGCCGAGGCCGGGACCAGATTTGCCTGGCTCTGAGAACTGGCTTCTCAGAGCGTAGCATATTGGAAGGAATGATCATTAGAGCTGGGCAGGCCAGAGCCCTGCCCCTCTTGCTTATGAGCTTTTGTCCCTGAGCTTCTTGGGGCCTCAGTTTTCTCATCTGTTAAAGGGGCATAATAATACCTGGTGGAAGATAAATTGCAAAGCCTCTAGAACAATTCCTGCAAGCGGTAGGAGCTCAACGTGTCATTGATGGTGCCATAATCCTCAGCCACCCCAACAGGTCTCAGTGCCGCTGAGACTCATGCTTGGCAGATGGCAGGTGTTCTGGGTGCATTGCAAACCACTAGGAATGCCTTCTTAGTGCCAGCTTAATAGTGGGATAGCCCCAGGGCTAAATATTTGCCTATTTTCATAAAAGATAACAGTCCAGTTGGTCTTACAAACCACATAGGAACAGCTGGCTAATCTGTTCACTAGCCCAGGGGAATGCTCCATCTTCACCATGTACTTCTGCCTCCCACGTCTGCCTGAGGGAAGCCCTCTGGGAACAAACACATCCCACTTCTGAGAGGCACTGCAGTAGTGAGGGGGAGGCAATAATGCAGGGGATCCCACAGACTCAGAGTTCACTAGCCGGGTGAAGACCTGGGGCAAGTCACTAACTTCTCCAAACCCCTGTTTCTCATCTGTAAGTCAGACATCTTAGCTCCCAATTCCTTAGGCTTTGTGCAATTAAATGAGGTATTCATGTAAAACACTTAGTACACTGGATTTAGTATGTATTAGCATCACCAGAGAACTTATTAAAATACTAGTCACTGGGCCCCACCCGGAGTTTCTGAATCAGTATGTCTGGGGTGAGGCTCAAGAATGTGCATTTCTAATTTGCATTTCACGAGATGCTGCTACAACCTGTCACAGGACCAAACTTTGAGAAGGACTAATCTCGCATATACTAGACCTGCAATTAATGTTCACGGGGACTTCCCAACCATCCAAGTACAAATCAAAAGGGAGAATGACACGATATGGGGTAATATGTACCCAAACCCGATCAAGCAAAAGCTGCAAGCCCTACATCTAGCTAGTAGTAAGAACAGTTTCATTTAACAAATGTAAATTGAATGTCTTCTCTCAATTTCTTCCATATGCTCCGTTGGACAGTGCTTTGCTCACATGCACCGTCTCATGTGATACTCGTCCTAGCCTTCTGAAGTGTGTGATGATCAGGAGGAAGGGGCTCTCGGAGAGGTCCAGTGATTGCTGAGGGCCCAGAGCTCTGGAAGGCAGAGCACAGGCGGCTGGAGTTGGCTGACTATGATGGGGGCCCTTTCAAGCTGCCTCTCAGACACCTGAGCATGCTTGACTGAGGCTGGATGGGCTGCTGTGAACATGCCTCGGGCCCTGCCCTCTGACGGCTTCTGTCCTGTCTGAATTCCCATTGCGAGCACACTCTCTTAACCAGCTGAGCCTGCTTTGGGGTCAAGGGCCGAATCATCTCGCCCTTGCCAGGCTCATTGGCTCTGCCTCTCTTCTCACCCACAGGACACTTAGTCCTTCTAAGAGCGTGGCGTGTGTCCTAACCTCTAGCTGTTTGCTCTTGGCTCCAAGGCTCCCAGCAAAATCAGGAGGTCCTCAGGGTTTGGGGTAGAACCAGGAGGCCGTCCCTTCGCAACCAGCACATACCAGGCCCTGCAGGTCTCAGAAGGAGTCCTCCCTTCCCTATCTTGGGCATCTGAGAGGCTGCAGAGACCCAGCCATGGCAACACCTCAGTCGCGAGCCACCTCGAGAGGCTCAGATGTAGGTGCTGCCCTCCCCCACTCGGCCTGGGTCAGGGAGGGAAGGGGCACTAACTGCACGGACTTCAGGATGCCAGGGTTCCCTCCTCCAGACCCCAGATCCATTTGAGTTTTTATGGTTGCTTGAAGGAACACGGGCTTGAGAGCAAAAGGACGTAATCTGAACCAACCCTGGGTCTCTGCTACCAAAATAGCTGTGTGGTCTAAGGAAGTCGCAACTTCTTCGCCTGCATTTGTTTCCTCCTTTGCAGAGGGCTGAGGAGGACCCGCCTCCTAAAGCTGCTGGGCGGGCCGAATGACATCGGTGTGTTCGAGCTGCTGGCACCTAATGAGCAGTGATTAACCCCATCTTCCTTCCTTTGGTGAGCCTGTTCCTGGAGGTACACAGGCCGTGAGACAAAGACCCCACCTGCTAGGAGCTTCCACCCCACAGTCTTGCCCAAACATTGCAATGGCAGGAGGTCTGAGACTGGACCCGGCTGCGGGCGTTGGGTTCAGGAGGTCAGGCTGCTGGTCCAAGGGATGGGCATCCAGTGTGTGAACTCTGCAGCTGGGTGACTAAAGCCTGCTCCATGCCAGCTGGGCTTGAATCAGAGCTAATGGCCTGCTAATGGTTTTCAGAGCTTTGCCTTGGAGGTGTGGAGGACCCGTGTGACTCACTGAGAGCCGTGTGACTCACTGCCTTGCCAGCCGGGGCGACTGGAGGCTCTTCCATCCAGCAGCCTCTGCTCTCAGCACCATTTTTTTTTTTTTTTTTTTTGCGGTACGCGGGCCTCTCACTGTTGTGGCCTCTCCCGTTGCGGAGCACAGGCTCCGGACGCGCCGGCTCAGCAGCCATGGCTCACGGGCCCAGCCGCTCCGCGGCATGTGGGATCTTCCCGGACCGGGGCACGAACCCGTGTCCCCTGCATCGGCAGGCGGACTCTCAACCACTGTGCCACCAGGGAAGCCCAGCACCTTTTGTTTCATGTTCCTTCGTTTATATTTATTCATTCTGCAAACACTAGTCAGGGACCCAGAATGTGTTGGGCCCTGGGAGCACAGGCCCAGGTGAGGAAGACAGACTTGAAGGGGGAAGGACTGAAGGTGGGTGACCTCCCACCCTTCCCCCACTCTGCTCATCAGGCTCTGAGTGGCAGGGGGTGGACGAGTCAGAGCTTTCCTCCAGGCTCCCGAGGCTCACCCCCTTTCTCATGGGGTCACAGAACAGGCCTGATAAAGGAGAAGATTTTGAGGTTAATTGCGCTGAACTTGGCTCCTGAAGGGATGTGGGATGGGGAAGGAGGAAGCATGGAAGATAGTGCCCGGGGGGACCAAGAGAAGGTACCACTGACAGCTGCGGCCATAGAACTGGCTTGGAAGGGGAGGAGATCAACTTGGTTTCAGTTTGTTTTCTTGATATTTTTTTCTTTTAGAAGATGAAAAGGGAGTCAAGAAGCCCAGTGAGGGGATAAAAGTGAGGACGGAGAAAGGGTAAATGCTTCCTTGGCCCCAGCTCCCTCAAGCCTTCCTTCCCTGTTTCTCTGTCTCCAGCATCTCCCCTCTTCCTCTGGCCATCCTGTCTACCCTCTTGTCTCTTCAATGCCTCTCCATCCCAGACTACCTCTGAAGCTCCCGAGGAATAATTGAAAAGTACAGTGACCGCCAAAATTGCTCCCCCGACCCTGGCTCCCCCTCTGCATCTGCTGTCCAGATTTTGCTTCAAAGTTCTGCCCGTCACTCACAACCAGAAAAGAAGTATTGATTAGAAAAGAAAAAGAAATTGGGAATTTGAGTTGGAAAGTGGAAGGAGCAAGGGATCTCTTTCACATTCAGGTAACGGCACTGTGGCTAGTGAGCTGTAGTGGGACATCAATACCAACTCCAAACCCCACTCAAATCCTGCTGAATTGAGGTCTGATTAAAGGCTAAGTGATGGATGGTGACAGTGAAGTGACTTGTCCAAGGGTATTCGATAAAGACTAGTTCTTCTCTCCCTTTCCTCCTCCAAATTTCCTGGAGGTCCCAGGACATTCCTAAGACGCTCCCCACCATCATCTCTGTGGCCGTGGACTAGCTTCTAACCTCTTGTCCAATTGCCAGAGCCTAGAGGTGGTTGGGAGCTTTGCAGTAACGAGCCTGGGCTCTTACTAGCTGTGGGAACTTGGGAAGTATGTAACTTCTCAGAGTCTCAGTTTCCTCATCTGTAAAATGGGGATAATAATATCTACCCAATAGGATGCTGTGAGGATTAAATGAGATAATGAGTGTGAAGGGCTTAACATGGTACCCAGAAGAGAGTATGTTCTCAATATGTGTCAGTCAATAATAATTCCAATAATATCTCTACTTGGACGACCTACAAGTACCTTACACTCGGTATTTCTTCCCCACAAACCAGCTCCCTGGCCTCACCTTCTAGTTCCCTTACTGGAGTTAGCATTCCTCCTACATGTCCTTGGTGGTCTGGTCACCTGGATTCTATTCTGTTCCTTCCTCGCGTGAACTTTCTACCATCTCCTCATGCCCAAGTTCAGCCCTTCATTATGTTTTCCCTGGGCTTCCTGACATCAGCGCTCCTGTGCAATCCCTCTCCACAGAGCCACCAGATGTAGCTTTTGGATTATGTCACTCTCTTCCTCAGGAACCTCCACTGACTCCCCAGTGGCCACTACTAATGTAACTACACACTCCTCACCCTGACGGTTCAGGTCCTCCACACTATGGCCTGACGCACCCCACCACCCTCCTCCCTGCCCTTTCCCTCTCCCAACTCTTCCCCTTGGATGGGACATCACTGTCCCCACAACCCTCTTGGTCCCCAGGGTATGCTCTGTCAACAGAACAGATTGTAGAGACTATCCTAGGTAAAAAAAAAAAAAAAAAAGGAATCTTTTGATGCTACCCTCAACCCGCCAATACACTGGTCTACACAGTCAAGGTTCTCCAGAGGAACAGGTTTATATATAGAATGTATGTATATATACATGAATTGGCTCATGCAATTATGGAAGCTGGTAACTCAGAAATCTGCTGAGCTGGCAGGCTGAAGACCCAGGAGCACCAATGCTAGGTCCAGTCTGAAGGCCATCTGCTGTAGAATCAGGATAAGCCAATGTTGCAGATGAATTCCAAAGGCAGTCAGTTGGAGAATTCTCTCTTACTTGAGAGAGGCTGGTCTTTTGCTCTATTCAGGCCTTCAGCTGACTGGATGAGGCCCACCCACATTATGAAGGGCAATCTGCTTTGCTCAAAGTCTACCAATTAAAATGTTAAACTCATTCAAAAACACCCTCACAGAAACACCCAGAATAGTATTTGATCAGATATCTGGGCATCCTGTGGCTGAGCCAAGTTGACTCATAAAATTAACCATCACCCCACTCATACTCCTCTCAATGTCTGCCCTCTTGAAGGGATCATAAAAAAGTCATCCACCTTGAAGAGTTCTACGGGGCATTTTGCATCCCAGAAATATTTACACTGTTTCTCTAATTGTGGAATTTCAGCACTGATTTCCCACGCAAAGGAAGTATGATTTTGAGTGGGGTGTAGGGGTCTTTCTGAAGCCTGTGAAGAAATCACAGCACACTGGCATTTCAGCCAGCTGGCTGCTGTCCATGGCTGACATTCCTGCTAGGCTTGGTTCACTCTTTTGCAGCTTTGCAGATAGTATGTCCAAGCACAGCTGTAAGAAAAATTGTGAAGTAGAGCAAAATACAGGGCATGAAACCAACCAGAAACCACCAAGGGTGCTCATCCGTGAGAGGAAGAGGACCTCATTGCCAGGCCAGTGGGGAAACAAGAGATCCCTGGGCTCCAGGAGCTGGGAAGTGGAGCCCAGGGTGAAGGGGTGTGTGTGTGGTGTGTGTGTGTGTGTGTGTGTGTGTATGCATGGGTGCCTGTGTGTGTGTGTATGGGTGCCTGTGAATGTTTGTGTGTATGTGTATGCATGGGTGCCTCTGTGTGTGTGTGTGTATGCATGGGTGCCTGTGTGTGTGTGCATGGGTGCCTGTGAGTGTATGTGTGTCTGAGTGTATGTGTGTGTGTGTGTATGAACCCTGACAGAAAGAGCTGGACACACATCTTGCCCTTCCTCAGGCTCTGGTGTTTCAGGTGTCTCTGGCCACAGCCCTGCTCAAGCTTAATCCACTCTGCCCTTCTTTTTCGCCCCTTTTCCCATGACTCTCAGATGTCAGGATCCAGGCTCTGACCCCTGGTTCCTCACCATTGCCCTTCCCAGGATGCTCAGTCTCCTCAGGGTGTTGGGGAATCTGCTATGGGGCAAGACCCAGGAGGCCAAGCTTATCCTTTTGGCTCTGTCTCTACATCTGCCTCAGGTTCTTCTATCACAAAGTGACTCAAAGCTAGTTGATCTGCCAGCTTCTCTTCTAGCTCCAACAACGTGTGAGTAATTATTTTGGAAAACAGTGAAATTTAATGAATCAGTATATCAGGATGTTTCAGCTGCAAATAACAAAACACTTGGAATAAAGAACTAAATGATCGGGCTGATTCATCACAGCAAACCTGCAGATCAGAGGGAGGTGATCCCAGGATTGGTGTGGAATGTCTGAGAGATCATCGAGGACTCAGGCTCTTCCACTTTCTCTCTCTGCCTTCTTCACAGCTGCCGCTGTCTTCCCTCATGGTGGCAAGATGGCTGCAGTGGCTCCAAGCTTCCATTCTCATGTAGCAGCTTCTCAAGTAGGAAGCAAAGGGGTAAGGGTGCAATCGGTGAGGAAAATCTTTCTCAGAAGCTCTAGTAGCTTCTTTTTGGGTCTCTGGTCAGAACTGGGTCACAGGTCTAATCTTAAACCAATCACTGGACAAAGGGATGGGACGGACCAATCATGATACATCTACTTGGTCCTGATGGATGTATGAACAATTGAAAACTTGGGATTCTGTTAGCAAGAAAGGTTTGGAGCAGCTGTTTGGTGGGTTACCGGGGGAATGCTTTCAGGAGAAAGAAACAGTGTCTGGTGGTTGTAACCAAAAAGGAAATTTATTGGGAGAAAAATATAGGGTGGGGCTTGGAGGAATAGGCAGAAAATAGCAGGAGCTTTTGAAATAAATGCTTTTAAGCCAGAATGGCCTGGTACAGACCCCTCATCACTGGGAAAGAATTCTAGTGCCTCTGTGCTTTGCATCACTTGTTCAAGACAAGTCTCGGCAGAAGTATCATATTGAATCAGGCTGGGGTCCAGGCCTATGACCTGGACACCTGGGTGCAGAGAGGAGCACCTGGCCTGTTTAGTCTCCAAAGTAGCCACTTACCAAGACCTTATCCAATGGGAGATTCTCATCCAATAGGAAAGAGGAGTTGGAGGCTGCACAGCCAACACAAAGCCAGACAGCACAGCTAATATCCAGGAATTAGAAAAGCCTCTGTGAAGCCTGTGGCTTGGGAGATGCAGTCCTTGGGAAGCAGTGGTTGGGCTTATTTATTTCCACCATGATTAATTACCAGCAAACAAAGTAATGACTATATGCTCCATATCATTTTGCAAGTCTTATTAACTGTTGGGTAAGTTCAATTTATTTACAACACTAATATCTGTTTATGTCAGCCAAGTTGGCAGTGTGGTTGGCTGTTCGCAACTTCAAGGAATTAGAATAATATGCTTAAAACAAACAACAGACATTAGAAGGAACATCATCTCTGAGGAAGCTGGACTGGGGAGGAGTTTGATCTCAGGGCCGTAACTGCAGCTGCTTCTCCCTTAGGTCTTTTCTGCAGCCCCGTCCCCGCCCCCCGCCCAGGTAAGGCACTGATAGGAGCAGAGGCTCCTGAGGGGCCCTGGTTACATCTCCAGTGACTTGGCGATGGGTTGAGTTCGTTAGGCGGAGAGAAGCAGGTGTTCTTGCATTTTACAAGTTCTATTGAATTGAGGCAAAATTTCTGGTCATCCGCAGGACCTTCAATTAAAATGAGTTGAATACAAGTTTACACAGCCATGTTTCATCAGCCCTGAATGCGGAGACCCGGGTCTGGGACGGTGGAATGGAGGCAGCAAGAGTGAGAACAGCTAGTGATGCACATGCGCACACTCGTACCCGCGCATGCGCACGGTCCACCCACGCATGCGCACACCCGCATCCGTGCATGCGCACACCCGCACCTGCGCACACAGCATAAACCGTGTGCGTGGGCTGTGCCCCAAGTTGGCGCTGACCTCCTGCGATGTGCGTGGAAGTGAAATTGGGTCCTGGTGACAGTCCAGTCAGCCTTAAGAATCCTTTGCCGGCTGTTCCTGCTTCTGGAGAGGATGAAGCCACGGAGTCTGCTGAGGTAAGGGCCTGGATTTTAATTGGTGCTAAGTGACCTCTTTGCGGGAGACTTCAGGGTTCGATTCATGCTTACACTTAGGGACAGACGAGGTCCCCTCTTCTTGGGGGCCCACCAGGGTGGAGATCATCAGCTTAGGGCACGTCAAATGTCCTTTCCTACATCCATTACAATTTAGATGCTTCAGATATTTAATATCTTTCCTCCCGGTGCACACTCAACCGTGGCAGAGAAACTCAACAATGGTGGTTGTCACATCATCTAAAAAGAAACATTCTCTTATCAGTAAAACTCCTGACTAGAATATTCCTATCTAATCACTATGCAATTTTCATCATCTTCTTTAAACCCCGCCCCCCCGCCCCGCCGTTTATCTGGCCCACTAAGTAGCCTCCTGAGGGACCATCACAAAGTCTCTTACCAGGAGCTCCACGGGAGGGATTGACCCCCGTGCTCACATCACCAGGCCTGAGACAACCCTGCACAGCCAAAGAGGAGTGAGAGAGGGGAGAAGGGGAGCCCACCCTCCTTCTGCCACCTGGATTCCTCTGTGACTCAGGAACCCAGCTGAAGTTCTCACTCCGCCCTCACATACCCCTCACACACTCAGATTTCCTCCTCAGAGCCTCTTCCTTGCCCAGGTGCAGCCATGGATGTGTGGCAGCTCAGTTTCCACCTGCCCACCAAACGCAACCTTCTCAATGATCCCGTGAAGGCCTGCTTTCTTCAAAGACTCCATTCCTGACTGTCCTGCCCCTCCTAGACCTCGCACCCCAAACTCACTCTCTCCCCCACCATCATTAAGGCACGGCGTTTATTTCCCTCCAGTTAGACACAGTGCTTCTTCCCTTGGCGATCTCTTTTTCCTGGCTTAAAGGCCACCTCTGGTGTTTATTCAGCGTGATTTCCCTGGACTACAGATGTGATGTGTGTAGCAAATAGAAGGGGTGGGAAGCTAAAGGTAGTCTTTACCATCCATGTATGACATTCCTTCCAGCTTTTTTCTTTCCCAGTTCGTTCGTTCATTCATTCGTCAATCATAGATTGCTCATTTGTCATGTGTCAGGTGCTATGAAAGATAAAGAGCATGAAAGAAAACGTATAAGACATGGTCTCTGCCCTCAACAAGCTCAGAGTCTAGTAGGGCAGGACAGTTACACAAGCAGATAGGAGTGAGTGCAATGATGAAGGATTACAGACAGGAGCAATGTGGAGGAGCCCTGAACCTGGGTGGGGATGAAGCTGAATTGCAAAGGATGAAGAGGCATTGGCCGGGCAAGGTGGGGTGGGGGGACAGGAGATCAAGAAACAGTGGTATCCCAGGGAGAGGGGACTGCGCAAGTAAGAGCCTGGAGGCCAAAAGTCACCAGGTGTGTGCTGGGAACTAAAGGTAGTTTAGAGTTGCCGGACCTTAAGGCAGGGAGTGGTGAGCACTGAGGCCTGAGCTGCTACAACACCCAGGGGTGTCATCCTACTGTAGTCAGTGCCGATGGATCCCCCTGCTGGGGACAGTTTTTGTGACCTTAGACCATGGCCCTGAATGGGTCCCAGAGGCAGGTAAGGGCGTTACAATTTGAAAAGTGCCAAAGGACATGAACTTCAGCCTCATGCTAGCCCAGCTCCCTGGGCCTCACCGTGTGTGTCCTTCCAGACACGCACCCTCTGGCTCTTCCCTCCCATTCCCTCCCCCTTAGGTCACAACCTGGCAGAACTGGAAGACACCTTAAATGCCATCAAGAATAACCCCCTCTTTTAACAAAGAAAGACATGGAGGCCTGGAAAAGGGAGTGCCGGCGGTCACACCGCCAGTTAGTGGCAAAATCTGCCCATCTGTTCTTCCCTCAAACCCAGCTCCCTACTGGCTGAGTGGGCAACACACCCAAGCATCCACCCCCTCCCCCCAGCTTCTCTCGGTATTTTCTTTCAGGTTTTCGGGTGTGCCTGAGGCTAATTTACTTAAACCTCTCCTCAAACAGCTACTGTTTGGCGGGGGGTGAGACCTGGGGTTGCACAGTAAGGCCCGAGGAGAGGTTTGTGGGAAATGCACTTCCTTACTCTTCTGAGGACGTTTCCAGAAGTCCCCTGGCTCTCCCTGGTTGTGGGGCAGGGGCTGCACACAGCACAGGGTGGAAACTATCGGAGGAGGTTCGGAAGAAGGAGGCCCCTGGGAGACAGACACAGATGTGAGGTAGGAGGGTCCCCCGCGTAACCTCTCCCTCAGGTACGCTGGCGTAGCCTGGTGTGTGGTCTTGAGGAGAGCACAGAGACGGGACACCAAACAGGAGGACATCTTGTGCTGTGGCCCTCCCCTTGGTAGTGCCCTCTGGGGGTTAGGGGTGGGGAGGGCAGCATACCAGGAACTATGGGAAGTGATCAGGAGAAGCGGCTGGCTCGCCGCGATGCTAGGGGTGATGCCTGGAAGCCCCTGGAGCATGTGCGGCAGTAGGACGGGGTCACACGTGCATCAGTTCTGTAGATGATCACCTGCAGGTGTTCACTTTATCCTCGTCCCCTCCCCTTGATGTTGGGTTGTCCTGTGACTTGTTTTGGCCAAAGGAATGGAGCATAACATTAGCAGAAGCTGTAAATGTGCTCGTGTGGTTGAGCTTCACCCTGACACACAGAGCACGTCCTGAGCGTCCACTAGTCCCAGAATTCAGAGACGCATGGAGCAGATGTGAACACGACCCACAGTCTGAAGCAGAGCCACCGCAGCCCACTTGCAGGCCTTTGAATGAGAAATAAACATGATCACCATCTGAGAGTTTGAGGCATGGCCAAGAGCAAATCCTAGAATACAGGTTCCTTTGTGAGTAACTGAAAGTACAAATGAATTGTGCCGTAAATCAAAAAGGTTTTATTTTCTCACATAAACAGTCCAGAGGTAGGCCATCCAGGGAGTTATCCAGACCCAAGATCCTACCAGCTTTCTGGTTCATCAGAAGCTGTGGCCCTCAGCTTCGTGGTCAAAAGTGATGTGGATGCTCAAGGTCCAACCATCATGTCCACACTCCAGCCAGGAGGAAGGAGGAGGGAGGGGGGAGAAGAGCGTACCCATCTCTCTAAAGAGACTTCCTAGAAGTTTTTGCACACCAGAAGTAATTTTCAAAGTATTTACAACATGGATTTCAATTAATCAGAATGGATGCCCTCTGTCAACAACAGGTACATCTGTACCTGTACTTGTGGGTTGTCCTGATCACCTTTCCACTTGCAAATCTCACTGGCCACAGCTCAGTCACATGACCACACCTAGCTTCAAGGAACACTGGGAAGTGTTCTTTGAACACTGGGAAGTAGTCTTTATTCCAGACGACCATGGGCGCACTTACCTACTATCAGAGAAGGGGAGGACCTTTACAGTGGGACAGCTAGCATCTCTGCCACACTATGGAAAGTACTTAAAGCTCTTGGTACAGGTCCACAAGCCCTTGCCACAATTTGAAAAAAAATTTTTTCTGAAAACAAGTATTTTTCAGGAATCACTGGCTGGCAAAATTTGACCTGAAGTGTCTGTTTATCCCTCTTGTGAATATTCATATATTTGCTGCAGAAATATAATGTTTGATCATGAGGTGCTGCCCTGGATCCCTCTAGGGTATTTGTATGTGTGTGTGATACAAATGCAAGTACAGTATTAACTATAAAATCTTTTAAAAGTCTGAATTTGAAACCCATTTGGCTCAGGGTTTTGGATAGAGTGATCACACATCCCAGTTTGCTTGGGATATTCTGGTTTACCCTTGTCCTGGTGAAATTATTAATAGCTCTCCCAACTTTCACTTTCACAATTGCTCAGTTTGGATGATAAATTATAGGGTCAGCCTATGTACAAACTAAGCTCTCAGTTAATGGCAGCCGTTATTACTGTTCCCCAGCAGAGCTCCTGTAGCGCCTATTGATATATACAGATATGCTAAAATGTTTCTTCAAGTAACCATTCAGTTCCTCACGGCTAAACAGTACCCTCCTGCCGGTGTTGTCTCCATTCTTCATGAATTGGCTTCCAAGATAGTGTGGCAGTCAGTTTCATCCCAGCCACCTCCCAGAGAGCACAGGCTTGGAAGCAATGAACACTAAATCAAGGCAGTTTTACTGAATCAGGAAAATGACTAGCATATTCTGAACCTTGGCAGACTTTTCTTTCTTCATTCCTGGCGAATTTAAAAAATAGGTCTGGAGATGCCTGTGGATGCAGCAGAATTCCACAGGCATGATACCCTCTTCGCCCAGCAGAGATGTAAGGAAAACAGCTGAGTCAAAAGGCCTTTTCTTGCTTTCGTTAATTGTTCTCTGGGTCTCGTGGCCAGGATCTCAACTGTGAGCAGGGCCAGCCCTGGACAAGGCCATAGAAGGCCCCCTTCTGTTCTCTTCCCCTCCGCTCCCTTGGCATCCACATACCCTCTTAGCTTTCCCACTGCGAGGTGCAGAGAAGTGGATCCCAAACTTGGCTGGTCTTCACTCAGGCCTGGGGTGTGTGCGAAGAGAGATTGCTGAGGCCTGCCCCAGGTCAGTGATTTGGGAGTCTGGCGCCAAGCCCAGGAATCTGTGTTTTAACTATTCCCCTGTTGATTCTGAAGAGCAGCCCAGTTTAAGAAACACTGGCATAGTGCAATGAGCAAGGACTTTGGGATCAGACAAAGCTGAGTTCAAATTTAACTTCTGTCACTGTGGCCTGGGGCTGTTTCTAAGCTTCTCTGAGTCTCAATCTGCCCATCTGTAAAATGTGAAACTTCAGGAAAATAATGTATTTTATTTTATTTTTAAAAGAATTAAAAAATCTCCTTTGAATATATAGTTACATTCCTTTTTTTAATGCTCAGTGTTTTTATTGTGTTCACGCATGTGGGATCTTAGTTCCCTGACCAGGGATCAAACCTGCGCCCCCTGCAGTGGAAGTGCGGAGTCTTAACCACTGGACCGTCAGGGAAGTCCCAATGTATGTTAAATTTAAAAAATGTTTTTCAGATCGAAAGTCTATTCTTCTTCTCAAACATAAAATCAGACACTCCCCAGGTAGCTCATTAACACACTGGGAGAACCAAGGAGAATCTCATTGCTGAAAAGAACAGGCATAGGCTTGCCTCCCACCTTGTCCTCTGCTCCCCTCCCATCCGGGAGAGCAAAGGGCAGAGTTCATGACCTCAAGGTGACAACAAAAGCAGATTTGTCTGTGCTTGGCAGGTAGTGTGCAGTCAACAAATATTTGTCGATTGCTTGCTTGATTTTATGTTTTTGTTTACCCAATTTCCTCTGAAAGCTTTAGGAATCTAATTCTTGTTTGTGGGAAAGGCATGGTGGGAGAGAGGTGAACTGTGAGATTAGATAATATTTTATAGATGGGCTTTTATATTTCTGCCGTATTTGTGGCAATATGTCTTAATGAGAGACGATGGTCTTTAGAGTCTGATGGATTTGGTTTTAGATCTTGCCTTCACCATGCTGTCAGGACAAACTAAACTCTTAGTGGATTAACACGGTGAAGGTTTACCTCATTCAAGTCACAGTCCAGTGCAGGTAGCAGAGGACAAGGTGAAGGGTGCTGTGTTCCATGTAGTCACTGAGGGAGCAAGCTCCTCCCATCTCGATGGCTTCCCGGTGCCCTGGGTCATCCAGATAGCGATGGGAAAGGGCACGATGGACCAAGGTTTTTATGCACTAGGACCGGAAGTGGCAAAATCACTTCTGTCCCTATTTCACGGGCAGAATTCAGTAATGCAGTCAGCCTAATAGCAAGAGAACCAGGAAATATAGTTTAAGACGTGCCTAGAAAGAAAAGGAGAAAATGGATACTAATGAGCAGTAGAAGGTTCTGCCAGACCCATTCATCAGCTCTGTGACCTTGGGCAAATGCCTTTAACTCTTAGCCTTAGTTTCTTCATCTGTACAATGGGAATGATACACATGTATTGGGATAGTTGTAAGACTTAAAAGATATAACATATATAACATGCTTGATACACAGTGTGCCCTTCCCTTTTTCATATATGGAAGAGCATGTTTTCTTTCCGCTGAGTAGCCCCAAATACTGACTAGTTGAAAGTTTTGGCCTTCAACAAACTTTCTACCAAGTTAGGGGAACACAGGTGAGAACACAGCTCCTGTCCCCTGGAGTGGAGGGTTCAGTTTGGATCATCTCCTTTCAGCGAAGCAGTGAGGCGATCCCTGAATCCTGGGGGAGTTTGTCTTAAGGTCTTTTCATGACATGTGTTAAGGGTTTGCTGGAGTATTACCTTAAAAACCAGAAGCATCTGTACTCTAGTTACCTGGAGGAAAGAACCAGAAGAAAATGACTTCCATGGCAGCACCAAGCAATTATGTTAATATAAGTAAAAACATTCTGATGACGCTTAGTAGTCTGTTGGAAAGATTTTGAAAAAAATATTTTCTTCTCTTGAAATCTTTAAGAAAACATCAGTTTCTACCTTTTGGAGTTATTCCGCACCTCCCAGCCTAGGGGCAGAAGAATGGAAGCTGTTGCTTCTGGGGCCACCTTCTTCTCTCCTGTCCTTTCTTGGAATGGTCCTCCTGCAAATGAGGTGCCTAAGGCTTCGTGCCTGAGTTGACCTACCCCAGAGCTATCCTCTGAGGTCTTCTTTATTGGAACATCCAGACTGCTGCCTAACCACTCTGGCCAGGTTGCAGAACATTCTGTTCACTTGACCAGCCATACCCAATGAGGACAAGTAGAAGGGGGTCAATGTAGGAGATGCAAGAAGAGAGGAGAATAGCAGCGTGTTGTCATGGGGACTGGGACGTAAATGATGCCTTGTTTCAGAGACGCAGTCATGCCCGGGGTGCTCTGCCCTCCACTGTGTGCCCCGTTGGCAGGTTTTGGCAGGGCACGGGGCTGAATCAGAGCTCAGAGCCAGGAGAGGAGAAGGGGGGAAGGCTTGGCAGCCAGATGCTTTCTCTTCCTCTGACTTTTGCTGGGTCACTTACTAATGACGGGGAACCCAGGCTGTGCTTCTTTCTCCGAATGACTTCCAGCCACATCCCTCCCCAAACCCCAACTGGAGGCCACTCTATTTTTAAATTTCTCTTGGGAAGTAGATTCCAGAATTTCCCTAAGTCTTCCCATCAGGGGAGCTGCTGATTTCCAGTAAATCCAGGGTCACATAGCTTTCTATACTCATTTGTGTTTCGTTTGCATAAGTTAGCATGCCACCGAAAGCAACCCAGGGAATTAACACAAAAGGACTCAGCTTTTGTGCCCCAGGGAGGTGATGAGGGAGGCAGCGTCATCCCCAGAGAGAGTGTGGCAGCCCTGACTTGTAGGCAGGAGGCTCCGTCATCCCCTTGGCCTGCAGGTCCTCAGCGTGGGCCGGTGGGAGGAGGCATCCTCAGATCTGAGTAAAGGTCAGAAGGGAGCGAAGCTGGGGGAAGGGGTGGGAGCAGATGTGGAAGGTCCCAGTGAGACTGAGCATTTCAGTGGAGACAGAGACAGCCCGTGGAGCGGGGACAAAGGGAAGAGGGAAGAAGGAGCAAGAGTGGGTGGGTAAGTAGAGGCAAGTTGGTGGCGAGCACTGCATGGCCAGTTAGGATGGCACACGGTGGACATTTGTTAGCTAGCAAGCTAACGGTCCTAGAGAGCGTGTGGCCAGGCGGGTTTCCCAGGAGCCATTTCCATCCTCTCTCGCCAGGCGGGTGTTAGTCCAGGGTTTCTTGCTGGGGTCTGGAAAGTCATCCCTTGGGTCTCTGAGGTGTCACAGCCTGAAAGCGCAGATGACAGATATTAAAGTGGTTCCAGATGAGACAGATGACAGCAGGACAGGACTTTGGGTTGTTTTTCCAGAAGAAGGAGCAAGGTACCCCGTCCGCAAATGCCACTCATTTCCCCGGTGGCCACGACACTCTTGAAGCTGAATGAAGGGTGCTGCCTGGCAGAGGAGCAGAGGGAGGTGGAGTGGCCCTCACAGCCGGGAGAGGCTGGCACCTGGTGCAGTACCCGCTGTCCTAAGTACCACACATGTCTCTAAGCCACGGAGTTTATTGACTGCTGGCTGTAGGCTGGCTACTCTCCATAGTTCAGGGTCTCATACCTTCTAAGGCCATACACTCTGTGGAGTCAGACCCTGGTGGGGTCAGGAGTGTGGACTTCGGTGTCAGACCCTTTGGGATTTAATCCTGGCTCCACCACTGGGGATCTTGGGTAAGGTACGTGAACTCATCTGTGCCTCAGCTTCTTCATCTGTAAAATGGGAATAACATTGCCTACTTCATAGAGCTGTGGAGAAAGAGCTAAACACAATAATCCCTATAGAGTTCTTAGAACAGCAACTGTCTGAGAGGAAGCACTCAATCGATACAAACATTATCACATGCGGCAGCCCCAAATAAGATGCAGTGAAAAAGATTGCAGAACTTGGAGAGAAACACGGGGTGGGCTGCTCATTTCTTGGCCCTGTGCCCAGTGTGGCAGCTGCTCATACAATTTCTACTCAAGCTGATGCAACCACAGCAGCAGACCGTGTGGACAAGGGCCAGGCATGGGCTCTGGCCAACCACAGGCTAGGAAATAACATGTTAGCTGATGATGGTTCCTTTTTTTTTCTCCCTCCAGTAGGGGAGTATGAAGGAAAAGAAATGGCTCCTGTATTCGTTTGGCTGGAGAAAGGGACCCCGGCAAGAAAGAAAGGCATGGGACCCTTCGTGATTTTTTTCTACCACTCCCAATAGAAGGCCCCTGGGGAGGGCCTGGCATTGTGAGCAAGAAGGGACTGAACATTATTAATGGTCTCTCTCCATGTCCTGGGCCTCCCATCACTTAGAGCTGGCAGAGGGCTGCTGGAAGGAGGGGAGCAGGGACTGTGGAAGGTCACCATTGTGCCTGGATGCAGGAAAATGAGGGATGGACTGGTGACTGTAGGTCTTTATAACAAACATTTATGGAGCCTCTAATATGTGTGCTGCACCTGGGGACTCAGAAACAATAAGACATGGCCACTCCCCTAAAGGGGGTTACAGGCTGTACCAATTGAAAAGAATTACTTCAATCCCTTCTTCTCAACAGAGTCCTCCACAGATGCCACTTCTCCCTCTGTCCCGGGCACTCAGACAGCCTTGGGGACTCTCACTGTTGGCCTAAGGTGACTTGCCTGACAGCACACCTGTGTCCCGCTCTCAGCTTATCACCGACTTGCAGAACTGCTCTCTGTGGCCAAAAGCACTGGGCTGGTGGATTACAAAGAGTTCTGAGAGGCTTCTTAGCAGGCTGTGCTCCACATCATTGCTACTCAGATCCCAGAGCAACGTGCCAGCTGCCTGCTTTTTCTCCAGCCCTTGCTCTTCCCTCAAGATCAAGCTGCTGGGAATTCCCTGGCGGTCCAGTGGTTGGGACTCCGTGCTTCCACTGCAGGGGGCAAGGGTTCAGTCCCTGTCTGGGGAACTAGGATCCCACATGCCTCGAGGCACGGCCCAAAAAAAAGAAGATCCAGCTGCTGATGCTATGGGATGTCTGATAGCCCAGCCGGGGATCCCTACTCTGGGTACCATAGTCCACTTGTTTGAAGTGAACGGAGGAAATAGACTTTAATGTAACAGAGTTGTTGTCTCTTGGACCTGGCCTTAAGAGTTGTGTCTTCTTGTTTTACATCACCTCCAGTTTATCCTCAGCCTGGCTTCAGTCATCACCACCCTAAGTTAAATCCTGGATGCCCAGAAAATTTCAAAACTGGCTGCTAGTTGGTTCTTGAATTCAGAGAATTCCTGGACTTTGGGATCAAAAGAAGCTACTTGTGTCTGGGGTACAATGAGGTGGTTGGAGGGGGGCTGGTTATATGGATCCCAACTTGCCGTATCTGTGTTCCCCCCTCCCCCCATCCATCTCTGAAGGCTGAGACCCAGGCCAGGGCTGGGACAGGCCTCTCTGGGCACAGAAGCCTGCCAGCATTGATTTCACTCCTGAACCAAGAGGCCAAAAGGACATTGTGATGGTGAGGCAATGAACGTGAAACAGAAATGAGTGGCTTTAGTTTCAGGAAGTCCAAAGTGGAAAGCAAGTGTTGACATTCTTTAAGACCCATTGGAAGCTGTATTTTGTGCTGTGCTAGCCAGAACTCTGCTACTTACTTGAAGAAGGACCCTTTCCTCTCTAGGCCTCAACTTCCTCATTTGTAAAGTGCACGTGGGATTAGTCAAGATCCTTCTGGGCCTGACCTGATATGGCTCTAGGTGTTCCAGTAATCTATCACTCAAAGAGTACAAAGAGCCTGAAGGTATGTGGGGAGAGATGGGGAGGAAGGGGCTAAGAAAGGTTCAGTGGGAGTCCTTGTGAGTTTAGCTAACTGATAGGGGAGAGGAAGAGATGGGAGTGGAAAAATAAAGTGAAAATGGGGAAGAGGGAAGAGCATAAGCCTGGGGGCTAAGGGGGCCACCACAGTTACCTCAGGGCTCCTCGGGCACATCCGGGCCAGGTTTACTTTGTTAGGGTGGGGGTAGGGTTGGGAAGTGGCAAACTGTATTTTCCATAGAGGGCCACAATGATATTGCCACCCGCCATGTTCTTTTGCATCGTGATCTTGCCATTTCCCTGTCAAGAGGTGGAGTCTAGTTCCTCTCCCTTCAAATCTGGCCTGGCCTTACGACTTGCTTGTAACCACAGAATGTGGTAGAAGTTACGCTGGGTGACTTCTGAGGCTCAGTCAGAAGCAGCTTCCACTTGGTCATCTTGGGTCACTCGATCTGAGGGAAGCCATCTGACTACCTGAGACCATCGTGCTGGAGAGGCCACATGTAGGCATTCCCGTTGACAGTCCCAGCTGAGGCCCACCTTCCAGCCATTTCCCTCAAGGCACCACACACGTGGATGAAGCTACTTTTGACTCTCCAGGCCAGACTACTGACCAACCTCTCTTGATAACCACGAGGAGGAGAAGATTCACCCCACTGAGTCCTACCCAGATTTCTCATGTAGAAGAATCTATAAAAAATAAGAAAATGACTGTTGTGTTAATCCACAAAGCTTTGGGGTAGCTTGTTATAAAGCAGAAGGTACTGGCACAGGATGTTAGGGGATGTTTAAAAATATAAGCTCCCTTGCAATGAAAAATCCTTACAAATGTATAAAAAAGACTTTAAAGATTTCAGAGATGTGTGAAATTTTGAAATTAATTTGGAGACCAACTTTAACTTTTGCCTATTAAGGACATTACAACAAAACTACAATTTTCTGTAGGTCGCCATATTTTATATATATATATATATATATATATATATTTTTTTTTTTTTTTTTTTTTTTTTTTTTTTTTGCGGTACACGGGCCTCTCACTGTCGTGGCCTCTTCCGTTGCAGAGCAAAGGCTCCGGACGCGCATGCTCAGTGGCCATGCCACTCTCGGGCCCAGCCACTCCACGGCATGAGGGACCTTCCCGGACCGGAGCACGAACCCATATCCCCTGCATCGGCAGGCGGACTCTCAACCACTGTGCCACCAGGGAAGCCCAGTTATATATTTTTAAGTATACTTTTACCATGAAAAAGGGAGAAAAGTCACTATATCCCACCTGAATGGCTAAAAGGGAAGAGCTAAACAGTATCAAATGTTGTCAAGGATGTGGAACAACCAGGACTTTAATACATTCCTGGTGGGAATTATTATTTCCACAGTCATTTTGGAAGGAAAATAGCTTGGCAGTATAATCAGAAGGTGAACACATGCATATATTCAATTCCATTCCTCTGTATATGCCAAACAGAAGTATATGTATATTTTTACCAACAGATCTGTATATAACTGTTCATAATAGCACTATTTTTAATAGCCCAAAACTGATAATAACTTAAATCAATAACAGGATAAGTTGTAGTATCATCACACAGTGGAATACTGTATAGCAGTGAAAATAAATGGACGATCGCCAGGAAAGTCATGCACAAACCTCATAAATATAATGTTAAGGGAAAGAAACCAGAGTCAAAGAGTACATACTATGTGATTCCACTATGTAAAGTTGAAAAGCCAACACCATTCATCTATGGTGTTGGAAGCTAGGGTAGTGGTTACCCTTGAGTGACTGCAAGGGGGCACTTCCAGAGGTGCAGCGATGCTCTGATTCTTTGCCAGGTGGTAGTTTCGTGGGGTTGCTTATCTTGTGAAATGTCATCGAGTGGTATGCTTACGATGGCACACTTTCCTGCATGAATGTTATAAAATGACCATTGAACAACCTAGGGGTTGGGAACCTCCCCGCCCCCAGGTGAAAATCTGTATATAACTTTACAGTTGACCCTCTGAATCCGCGGTTCCACATCTGCGGGTGCAACCAACCATAGGTTGTGTAGTACTGTAGTATGTATTTAGTAAAAAAAAATCCAAGTTAAGTGGACACGAGCAGTTCAACCTCGTGTTGTTTAAGGGTCAACTGCACTTCAGAATAAAATGTTAAGAAACAAGGAGGCAGGACATGATCTCAAAGCCAAGGATAGATCTTTCAAAAACTAATTTAGTTTTATGAAAAGCAATATATTTGTTCTTGTTTTTCCCTTGAAGCAGTGTATATTGCATTATGGCAGGGTCCTGGGACTGTGAAAGTGTCAGAGGGAAAAGAAAAGAGGGGTGACGTGAGCATCAGCTGAAGCTGTGGGGAGCAGGCTAGCTCTCCAGGGAAGGTACTTCTCAGCAGCTCCTTGCTGCTGCACTCACAGTTCACCTGCAAACTGTATCATGTACTGGCATGTGCATCTCTAGAAAGATGTTTCCCAACCTTTCACAGGCCGTGGCACGTGCAGAAAATGACAACGTTGGAATGGCACACACTGGGGTACCAGATGGGGCTCCTGGCAGCCAAAGCCAAGTGGCCTGGTCCTCCAGGTGCTCCCAGGATGAGGGGTATCAACCTCAGCACACTTGTGGGATAATGTCCTCTTAGAGAGAGTGTGGGAAGCCATGGGCCTCCATTATCCATTTCACGTTCTCCGAACTGGCAAAGGGGGAGAGTCTAGGTTTCCCTTGGCCTTCTGCTCCTGGAGAAACCAACTCTGCACATGCCTCACGCTGGGTTACAGGTCCCATTTGCAGTAATGAAGATCATGGGGTTCAGGGGAGTTGTGCAGCATTCTGGGTCCCTCCTCTATGCTGTGGCCTTACTTCTATTTCTCGCCTCATTTCCCACCGAACACCCCACTCTGTCTCCCAAGCACATTACACCCTGGGCACACTGCACTTGTCTGTCATCTGTGAACATCTCCCAAGCCCTTCTCTCTCTCCATCACACCATTCCCTCTGCCAGAGCACTCAGCCTGCCATCCCTGTGCTAAGCCCTCCACTTCTCTGTGCAGCCTCTTTCTATACACTGAGGCCACTACCACACTGTGATTTGTGTTACAAGCGTGTGTGTGTGTGTGTGTGTGTGTGTGTGTATGTGAACATCCTCATGGTCCCTGATTTCCTATCTTGCCCACAGTAGGTGCTCAACAGTTATTTCTCAAAGGACTTCCATGCTGCAGAGGGACCCTGGCACTAACTCCACCCCTGTTCTTGGTGGTCACTCATTGTCCCCTTGGGTCCGGATCCCCAGCCTCTCAGGGACCTTTCAGCCATTTCAAACTCTGCCACTCCACTGCCAGGGGCCTGGAGCCATGCCGCCTGGATGAGACACATCCTCATTGCCCAGACCCCCTCACCTCCCCTAGCTCACACCTTTGGGGTTGGCATTAGACTAATTGTGGTGTGACAGAGGGAAAGGGTCACGGTGACTCAGCTTCAGTGCTGACTCCCCTCATTCAAGCGCCAACCTGCAGTACCAGCATGTGGCCACAAGGGGCTCTCTGGGGCGACCCTTTGCCCAGGGGAGGAGGGCGCTGTGGGGAGTACTGCCCTGATAGACAAGGAACTGCTCAGGGGTTCTGCCCCTCTCCATGTGCTGAAGCCCCACTGCCCGCCTTGGCTGCCTTATCCTGATGTTTTACCCTTAGCTGTCTAGCAGCTGTTGTTTTCTATCTTAACACATTACTCCTTGCTTTCCCGTGAGCCTCTCTTCTGGCCACCCACTCTACTGACCAGTAGCTGCCACAGGGGCAAGTCACCTCCACTTTTGTCAGTTCCACTACCTTTAGATAAGGGCTAGACCTACACCATGAGCTCCCCGTCTTTCAGGATGTGGGCTGGAAAATTGTCCTGTTCCATCTCTTCAACACCTCCCGACTCCGCCCCCTTCTGTCTCCCCAGTGCCACCCAGGTTCGGGGCTCCCCGACTCTGCCAGGATTAATGCAGTGGCTTCCTGGGGGACCCCGTGTCTCCAGACAGTCCCCTGCCCATCAACTCTCCACCCTGGAGCCAGAGAGATCTTACTCCCATCAGATGCTGACCTTCAGTGGTTCCCCAAGTCCCAGACACTCAAATAGTACCCCAGGCTCCCCAAGACCCAGCTGCCTGATTCTCCAGCCTCACGTCCCTCCTCTCTTGCCCTCCAACCAGTAGTACTGAAATACTTGTAGTTGCTCAACACACCGTGGTGTTTCAAGCCTTTGTACTTTGCACACACTCTTTCCTGTGGCCTGATCATATCCCACCCCTCACCCACCTTTACCCTTCTCTTCATACTTCCTTCACCTGGCTGAGCCCTATTCATCCTTAAAAGTGCCAATTCCCCTGTGAAGCCTTCCCTAACCCATAACTCCTTCCCATGCCTGAGAAGCCCTCCTCTGAATAGATCCAGTCCCCAAACACACGTCTCTCATTGTATTTGCCACTCAGAGTTGTGATCATTACTCGTGGTGTCCTGTCTCCTCCACCATCTGTGTACCTCTCTGCGGGACCGGGGTGGCACACTGTCTGAAAGTTGTTGCAATGAGGTAGCTCCCTCTCTGCAACATCACCTCCCACCTTGAGTACGTCCTTTAAATGCTCTGAACTTCCGTTTGCTTATCTGCAAAATGGAAAGACGTGAGAATCGGAAGGGGGCACACACATTCAAGAACTTTATAAACAGCTAAGGGCAATGCACGTGTTTGTTTGATTTTTTTAAATAAATTTATTTATTTTTGGCTATATTGGGTCTTGGTTGCTGCACGTGGCTTTCTGTAGTTGCGGCGAGCGAGGGCTACTCTTTGTTGCGGTGCGCAGGCTTCTCTTGTGTGGTGGCTTGTGGAGCACGGGCTCTAGGCGTACGGGCTTCAGTAGTTGTGGCGCACAGGCTCAGTAGTTATGGCACACGGGCTTAGTTACTCCGTGGCATGTGGGATCTTCCTGGACCAGGGCTGGAACCCGTGTCCCGTGCATTGGCAGGCGGATTCTTAACCACTGCGCCACCACGGAAGTCCCTATGCATGTATTTTTAATGCATTTTCTTCCTTCAGACTAGTGTTTACCTGCACTTGCCTGTGTGGAAATCATAAGATCAAAGGAATGTGATGTGATCCTTTTGTAATTTCTCCACCTTGGGTCCAAGGAAAAGCTGGTGGAGAGTAAACCTTAATTGTGTCTCCCTGCAAGCTCCTAGGCTTCTCGGAAGCTCTGGGTTAATCCTGGGGTCAGGAACCTTGTTTGGCCAGGGGAAACAGTGCATATGTGTAGGTCTTGGGCTGTCTCCCTTTCTCATCAGTGCTCCCCACCAAGCCCACCATTCCGTCCACCAACAGAAGAGACCTCTCCCCACCCTCCGGTGATGAGGTCTGTGGAAGTCACAAACTGAAGGTCCAATCAACAAGGATCCTCTGACCTAACAAGTAATCTCCCTCGTGTGAGGTTTAAGGATTTGGTTTTGGAGCCCCAAGAAGAAAAAAGTTCCTGCAGATTTGGTGTGGAGAAACCCTTTTGAGCAGGGCATTCAAAAGTCTAATTAGTGGTTGGAGGAGGACTGGACGCTGGACGTTCCAGGAGTGAACGCTGGAATTCCAGGAGGAAGCCTGTTTCTGGCTGCAGCCTGGGTCATGCCAGAGGATAGAGGTAGAAGGCTGGGAGCCAGACACAGCTCAAGGGTGGACTGGATGCTCTCGAGATAAGGCCAGCTAAGAGCTGTGAGCTCACTGAAGTTCGAAAAACAGCTCCCAGCCCCGACCCCTCCCTCCCCTCAATCTAGTAAAATTGATGCTCATCTCTGTAGTTTTAGAACATGATGGTAAGAATGGTGGTGCCTCGGGTTCTTGTGCTGGTCCTATCTCAGGCTTGTTTGCTTGCTTCCTTCGCATACTACAGACAGGGCTTTGCATAGAGAAGTGGGCTGGTGGATCACTGTTCTGCAAAGGTCCCATTGTGCGACTGGAGCAGGTTACCTTCTCTGAGCCTCAGTGTTCTCATCTGTAAAATAGGCATATCGTTCCTTCTTTTCCTAATAACCAAACAAGTGTTCTTGTACTTTACCTTAAATAAATGTAATTTAAAGATGCCAAGCCTTTCTGACATCACTTTTTTGCATAAATAAAAGTGAAAAAAAGAGAAAGGCATTGGCAATAACTTCATCACAACTGCCACGGTGATTGTAGGACCATCCTGATTTCAGAGTTAGTAAAATGTGAAAACTACAACACCTGTGTACGTACCATCTTGCTTAAGAGACAGAACAATTCCCAGCAGCACTAACAGCCTTGTGTCAACCTCCTTGACTTAGGCTTTCCACCCTAGAGAAAACTGTCCTCAATTTTGTGTTTACTCTTCCCTCAGGTTTAGCTACCGTTTTTTTAAACATGGACCCTATGCAATCCGTTGTTTGAGCTTGTTTCACAATGGTTCCGTGAGTGGAACTGTATCCCATTCTTTTGATGTTTTTAAAAATGATGAGAAGTTGATCTATGCTAATGTGTGTATCTCATTTAGTTTTCACTATTGAATATTCCACTCTCTTCTTATCCTGCTGTATTAATTGTGCTGATGGAAATTTGGGCTGTTTCCCATGTTTTGCTGTTAAGTTATTTTTGCTATAAACATTCTCATAGTTGTTTCTTAAAATATGTGTGTTTCTCCAGGGTATATACCTGGGCAGGGAACGGCTAAGTCTAGATAAGAATGCTTGCTGTTCTGATTGCTAGCTAATACTGCCGCCCTTATTTCTGTCCACTGAATAGCCCGAGGGGACATGAGTCCTGTTCTGGCTCTGTTTACAGACCTTCAGGGGGAATAAGTGTTTATAAAAAGAATAGGGGAATAGTGAAGGAGAGCTTCCCAGACCATAGTCTGACTTTGAGCCATGGCCCTGGGGGGCAAAGCCAGAAAGGAGTGGAAGCCAGATGGAGCACTGCTGTTGGCGCTGAGCATGTGTGTGAGGGGGGGCTGCCCTTGCCTGGACACTGGGTCTCAGACTGTGGCACAGCTGACATCACAGAATTCACTGTGAGTCTATGGCTGGGCTTCGGGACATAGAAATTCAGACAAAACACTGCATGCGTTCTCAGATTGTATGGTTTTTTATTTAAATTGCAGTAAGGAAGCTGAAATGGGCTCTCCATGGGTATTTCCCAGAGCCCTGGTCCCCTTTGCAGCTCCCACCTCTAGGTCCTATTGATGGGCTTCAGTGGTCACTGGCTCCATGGTCTCAGATGTCACACCAGTGATTTCCAGCCCCTGGCCACTCTCTGCTGTCTGTGTGATGGCCTCCATTCGGGTCCCTTCCACTGGCTTCGCCAGGATGCTCCCATGTTTATTGTGTGATGAGGCCACTGTCTTTTTTGTAAGTCTGGCTCTCACATTCCTGAAGAAAGAGCTGATCCTGCTGAGTCTCTTGGTGGTGGGACCTGAACTCGCTGGAGATAAGCTCCTGCCCGATTTGTGCGAGGTCCTGGACTCGTTGGTGATGGGAGCACGGCTGATGTCCTTGTGAGCAGTGCCCTGCTCGCTGCCCCCCAGGCTGCCGTGGCCTTTGGCCTTTTGGTCCTCTCTAGTGGCTCTGCGGCCGCCTGAGCACGGGCCCGCTGCTTTGGGGATTGTCTTGCTCCCCGCTGCCTTGTGGTGGCTTTCCACGGAACTGCAGAGCGAGGGGCTCGTCAGAGCTCTGTCCTCTCCCCAGTGCTCCCTTCTCTCCCTTCTTCCCTTGCGGGCCTGGGACACTCTCTGTGAGCTGCCATCCTGTTCACTCACTTTGCCTTCCTGTGGCAAAGTTGAGATGAGGGTCCCCTCATCGTCCTTGTCGGCTCTTGCTTTGACAGCCTTGCTGGTAGGTTCTGCTCCGACCACAGTCATGCCGGCCTCTGGGGAGAGGCTGGTGGACGTGCTGGAAGCATACTCTGAATTGTTCTCAGCACTTGCCAAGGCCGTTTTTCCGCTCCTCAGGGATGTTGTGGCAGTGTCCCCAGTGGCTATGTTGGTTTTGCTTCCTCCAGGCCCGTCGCTGGCTGTGGCTGCTATGGCCGTGCTCCGCTCTTCAGCGGCAGGAGACTTGATCACTGCCGTGCTCAAAGCACCCGCTGCGGTGCCTCCTGCCACCCCTGCTGTCTCCACCTTTGTCGTTGACTGCGATGCTGACGCTTTGTCAAGCCCTGTAGTAGGTTTTGCTTTCGCAGTGGCCACATCGGGCATGGTATCGGGCTTGTGGGAGTCCAGTTGGATTCCGTGCCCCCCAGCAAAAGCTGCAGGCGTGGCCCCGGCCACCTCAGGGCACGTGTGGAGGCTGCTGACTCTCACCTGGTCCTGATCCCCCTTTCCTTGGAAATCCTCCACGGCCGGTCTCCTCCTGTCCTCCTCCTCAAACACAGGCATGCAGTTCATGTTCCAGGGTGGAACGGCATAGGTGTTGCTTTCACTGTCCACTGGTGGTCGCAGGAGGTAAATCAGCTGTTCCCACTCGGCGAAGAGGTCTTCCTGCGCGTCCAGAGGGGGACACAGCTGCAGGTAGAAGCAGCGGCCAGTGGCAAGCTTCACGCGCAGCTGTTGTTTCCCACGATTGTGAGTGGAGATCCTCACGAACTCCAAGGGAAGGAGCCTGCTGAGCTCTAAGGTCTTTGCAGCCTTGTGGCTCTTGCCCTTGGTGACCTGGCTGTGCTCAGCGTGGTTTTCACAGCCGTTGGCCCATCGGGCCAGCAGCATGATGTCTGGGAGTGGGAGGACGGGGCTGGTGGATGTGATGCCCATGGTCACCATGCCGCCACAGCTGTGCACGTCAATCGTGTCTCCCCTCTTCGTGATGTGGATATAGTCGCTCTCGAATATCTGTGCGTACTTGAAATTGTCGTATTCGCCCTTGTGCAGTGGCTGCTGCAGCTTCCCCGTGGTGGTGTTGAACAGGTCCACCCAGGTGCTGCTCCGGGCCATGTGATACGGGAGCAGAGAGTCCCCACTCATGGCTGTCTTTGATCACGACAGGCAGCGCGGTTAAGGCGGGTCCCTGGCTCTTCCCTCCCTTGGCCTCACTTGCAGAAGAGGGAGCTGCGATACTCCTGCGTCACACAGGCGGCCCTACGGCAGGTCTTCCAAGCCCACCCCGTAGGCCCCCACGTTTGCCTCAGGGTCTCCCAGAGGCAGGGGTGTGGGTAGGGGCACAGATGATCACAGCAGGGACGCTGTAGGGCGCCTGGAGCCCAGGCTGAATCTCTTCAAGTGTGTAGAGTGTTATGGTAGGCTCCCCTCCGCCTCACCTCACTTCTGCTTCTGGGTTTTTATGTCCCCAAGAGGCTGTGGCGAACTTCAATCCTAGTGAGAAAAGTAACCACTTTCTCAGCCTAACCCCCTGGCACAGCCTATTTATCCTCTGATGCCCTTTGTGACCTATCACTGTCACAAAGCCCTTTGCCTCATCCCCCAGCTGCCCCCTCAGGGCAGGGCCCCCATCCTCTCCCAAACACCCCATTGACCCCACGGAGGACAGGCCTATCCTGCCAGGGACTCAGGTGCGTTACCAAAATAAAAATGTCTTCAACTGGGAAAGTTTTGTGTGGGTCCTTTTTCTTTGCCTCCCTCAAATTCAGCTACTGGATGAAATCTATAGGAATGTAAGATGATGGGATCAATTTGAACCATTTAAGCTCATGGTTTAATTGTATCGAATAAGGCAGAGTTGGCAGTGGCAATCCTTAGTCTGTCCTTTCATAGAATCTCAGTAAACGTGGACGATGGTGATTTTTAATAATAACATTAAAATTTGCTTCTCCTAGGCACCATGCTGCATTCTTCACATATGGTGGTAAGAATCCACTGAGTTTGCTACTGTTAACTACTGTTCCCAGTTTATAGGTGAAGCAATTGAGGTTGTATCTCCTGTTTAAATTCCCAGAGGTAATGGTAGCAGAGGCACTATTTGAATGTAGGTCTACCTGATTCTAAAGCCTTTGTTCTGAACCACTACAGTACTTAGCCTCACAAAGAAAGCTTGGCCCAGCCAAATGTTTTCAAACTGGACTGATTTAACTACCTTTAAGAAGACCTATCTGGTGCCTTATAAGAAGTTGCATAATTAATTTTAATGTGTCTATATATGTCATGGAGAGAACCCAAGACAGCAATTGGGCTGATGTGGGGATTAAATTATCCAGGGGATCACTCAGATCCTCCCTTCCTTTATGCTTGTGCAAACAGCCTGTGTGTGGAAACCTAGTTATTCTCAAGACATGTCCTCCCCCAGTGAAATGGGGAGTGAGTAGCCTGAGATGTAAGCTTTGATTCCAAGAGCCTGCCAGATGCTGTCCTGTAGTAACCTCCCTACCAGGCAGAAGTGGTTTGGAAGCCTTGACACCTGTGGGGAGCATGTACCATTAGACATCCTGCCTCTTTGCCACTCCCACAGAGCTAGTCAGAGAATAAGTGATTTCTACATTGTGACTTAAAAGTTTGAGAAAGGCCCTTGCTCCCAACTCTCTTTTCTCCAGTTTGATGTTATGCTTGAAATCCCACCATAGAGATTCATTCCTTGAGGGTAAAGGCTATCTTTCTGTTAAAATACACACACCTGGGCTTCCCTGGTGGCGCAGTGGTTGAGAGTCCGCCTGCCGATGCAGGGAACGGGGGCTCGTGTCCCAGTCTGGGAAGATCCCACATGCCGGTCTGGGAAGATCCCACATGCCGCAGAGCGGCTGGGCCCGTGAGCCATGACTCCTGAGCCTGTGCGTCCGGAGCCTGCGCTCTGCAACGGGAGAGGCCACAACTGTGAGATGCCCACGTACTGCAAAAAAAAAAAAAAAAAAAATACACACACCTGTCCCTCAACAGATGACTGGATAAGCAAAATGTGGTCTCTCCATACAGTGGAATATTATTCAGCCATAAAAAGGAATGAAGTACTGATATATGTTACAATGTGGATGAACTTTGAAAACATTATACTCAGTGAAAGAAGCCACGTATTGTATGATTGTATTTATAGGAAATACCCAGAAGAAGCAAATCCATAGAGACAGATATTAGATTAGTGGTTGCCTAGGGCTGGAGGGAGCAGAGAATGGGGAGTACAGGATTTCCTTTTGTGGTGATGAAAAATTCTGGAACTAGATAGTGGTGATGCTTACACAGTATTGTGAATGTACTGAATGCCACTGAATTGTACACTCTAAAATTACAGTGGTGAATTTTATCACACACACACACACACACACACACACACACTCTCTCTCTCTCTCCTGCTCAGAACCTTTTTAGTTCAAAAACATAGCTTTCAGCTTTAGAGAGGTCACCTGTGTGACCTTGGGTATCCTACCTAGCTCTCCACTTCATCTGTAAAATGGAGATAATAACAGTTGCTGGTGGGGATTAAATGAGATAATGCATGTAAAGTATTGAGACAATATTGTCTCACTCAATAAATGTCATCTATTATTGGTATTAATTTCAACTGGCCCTTTAAGCTTCAGTGTGAATTCCTTCTTGACAGCAGTTTTCGGTACGACAAATAGAGAAGCTTCTGTGGTTAGAGCCACCATGAGAACTCAAAAGGATCCTCATTGGACAAACCTGGCCTCCTCTGAGGTTTTTTCTCAGGCAAATCCATGAAAACACTTTACTCCACGGAGAAACTGCTTGAACACAACCAAAGAGTATGGGATGCGGAAGAGAGGAAAAGCTTGGTATGGGTTTGGGTTTCAGGGTTTCTTCAAAGCCCGTGGGAGAAATTCAGATAAAGATGGAAATAGCATTTTAGCTCCTGGCAGAAAGTGGAAGTTTCAACTCCAGAACCCCTGTCCTGGGCCAGAACCCTTTACAGCTCTTTATTCTGAAGTAGGCGTCAGGCCAGATCTCAGGGAAAGGCCAGGGGACAGGATGAGGGTGGGAGACAGGAGGGAGTGTGGGCTGTCCATGCCCTGCCACTGTGACATCACAACCCCAGCAGGTGGTGGCCCAAGGAAAAGACCTTGTCAAACCAGGTGTCTGACTCTGGCAGATCCCATCCAAGTTTATTCTTTCAGAGCCCCAGTTTCCCTCTCTGTCGAACGTGAAACTAGATGAACTAAGCAAATTGATGGTAAATACTTATTAATCCTTTCTTTTTAAAGTATGGAAACATAAACTTGGTTACAGAAAACAAAACTATTTTTAATGCATTTGTTAAGAGAACTCACAGTTCCACTGATGATTTACATGCATTTCTCAGATCAATTTTTCTTGCCATTGCCACTTCCCCCTTCCTTCCTCTCTAATTCGTTGTTGTTCATTGGCAGCTTTAAAACTGTCTTAAGTTTCACAACGGCTGATTGGTGGCTCATCCAGAAGGTAAATGCAAGGAAATTCATCCCCCTCCACCAAGACAAGGAAAATAGATTATCTCCTGAAAGAAGTGGTAAACGGTACTTCCCCCAGATGCTCTGTGCAGGTTAGGAACTGCCCCTGATATGTAGTTAAAGCAGCAAAATTAGGATGCCTGTGTCACAGGTGATAGTTTAAAGGAACTATACGTGAGTTCAAAGGAGCAGGCATGCTTCATGTGCATGAACATTCAAGGAAGCGAGGATCTCTCTGAAAAATGGCATTGGTGGCAGAGTAGCCAGTTTTTATTCCCAGCCTGTGAGTGTTACTTATGTGCACAGGGAAAGAGCAAGGGACCCTGGTTCTCTTCCAGACCTAAGGAATCATATGCTCTGGAGATTCCAGAAAATTAGGTGGACTATTTTCTTTGAATTATCACACCTATGCTGTCTAAAGTTATACTCTCTCTTCCTCCCCATCCTCACTGCCATTCTTTTCCAAATTTGAAATACCTATTTGCAACAATGAGACACAAACTTGGACCTTATAAGAGATGTAATTCAAGTGAACACGAGGAGTTCTGTGACAGATTGTAAGGTTCAAGTTGAGCAAGAGGTGTACATTTTAGGCTTTTGTATATTCAGAGAAACTGGTAGTTGAGGTATTCAGATTTTATATCAAAATTCTATCTTTTTTAATAAATTTATTTTATTTTTGGCTGTGTTGGGTCTTTGTTGCTCTGCACAGGCTTTCTCTAGTTGCGGCGAGCGGGGGCTACCCTTCATTGTGGTGCGCAGGCTTCTCCTTGCAGTGGCTTCTCTTGTTGCAGAGCATGGGCTCTAGGCACACAGGCTTCAGTAGTTGTGGCACACTGGCTCAGTAGTTGTGGCGCACGGGCTTAGTTGCTCCATGGCATGTGGGATCTTCCCGGACCAGGGCTCGAACCTGTGTCCCCTACGTTGGCAGGCGGATTCTTAACCACTGCACCACCAGGGAAGCCCCCAAAATCCTATCTTAATATCAAACAATCTAAAGGATATGCTTGCTGTTGTGTCCTAGGGTTTGTCAATGAGAAATTGAGCATCAGAAACCACAGACTGAGGAACAGGATTGGAAGTCAAAAATCCCACCTAGTGGCACCCCAGAGAACAAAGAACAACACCTGCAGAATATTTTAAAGCTCGAGACCACCCCCTACAGCACCATCTCCAAAGGAGAGGGGAGGGAAATGGTTAGATCTCAACAAACAACCAATTTAAAAGAACACAAACCAGCACAACACTTAAGTTCACCATGTCTTGGTTCCAATATTTATTATATTGACAGGTTAGGAATACTAGGATAAATAAGTAATATCTTCTTTTACAGAAAATTGTAATGATACTACTGAGTAGGATTAAACACTCTGAGGATTTCACAGAAACGTCAGAATTTAAACAGACAGTAGCCAGAGTCCTCGTGGCCAGTGTGAGTGACTGTCTCACAGCTATAAATGCTCTGGGCCCGATTTCTACAAACATCTGCATGACAGAAACAATGCCATTAACATCTAATAATGCTAAAGCCTAGGCATCACCTGGCTTCAAATGCGTCTCCACTGATTGTGGTTTTCAACCGCAAGAAAAGGAAAATGGAATATTCTTTGGCTCTTCCGGCCTAGAAAAAATTCCTGACCTAAGTCACTGAGCAGAGAATCCTAACCCTTTGGAAGCTGGGCTCTGTTTCTGCTTTCTTCCTGTGACATTATAACTGAGTTGCAACAGAGGACCTGCGTTAATGCTTGGGTGCCAAGGGGAAGAGGCCTTTTCTGTTGGCACAAAACTGCAGTCAGTCCAGGCTGGCACAATTCTGTTCTCCTGGAGCTGACAAGCTCTTCTGGCCACCTGAATACTTTGCAAGACACTGCATGTGCTGATATGATAGCCCCCTCCACATTCTCAGAAACCAGATCTGAGGAAAGTCATGAGAAAGTCACAGTGGTGTTGTGTGGCGCAAACATCAGAAGAGCACAACGCCTAGTTTTGAAACGAACGCCTTGCACACGGTAATTCCTGTACAGAACAGCATATTTGCTAGAAAGCACAACCCTAGCCATCGCACAGCTTCACAAAATGCCATTCTCACTCCACGTCCCCTACAAGTGACAGTGGCAGCGGCAGCAGAGGAGGTGGCCCCACCCCACCCACCCAAGGTACAGATGCTTCTTCTGCATGAATCCTAATGGTGGGAGGCCTAGTTTTTGCAGAATCCAGATGAAAGGCAGGCAGGACCCTAACCAGGGGCCATCTGGAGAATCCAAGGAAGGCCAAGATGTTAAGGCCTAAATTCTGGAGTTGAAGAAAAAGATGCCCTTGTTGCCCTGGTCCAGAGTCCACTCGGGGGTAGAGTGGAAAGGTCCGGCTGAGTCACCGAGGGCCCTCCCGCCTTGATGGTTCTTTGCTGCTGGGATTCAAGAGGTGCACAGGAAGTCAGATCTCCAATGGCTTCAGGGTTTCAGATGTAAAAGGAGGATTCGATGAGGACTCCGCAGTTGCCCCATACCACGGCTGCTTAGCTCTGCAATGTTCCCTCTTTTATCTGTTGGATAAAAAGGTTTCTCTCATCTTCTGGAGTCCTCCCATTCTGAGCCCGGACAATGCATGTAGGCCGGTGCAGGTTGAGCATGTATATCAAATGCTGCTTCTCATTCTTGAGCTCCTCAATTTGGGCCTTCAGTTCGGCATTCACACTCTCCAGCTTCTCTGACTCCTGGGGGACAAGGAGCAGAGGGATTAGGAAGGGAAGCCACGGGCCAGTGAGGAACGGGGTGGCCTGCTGGTGGGCCCTGGGTGGCAAGGGGTAACAGCTGGGACACGTCGGGGCTCATCAAGCTGGGAATGGCCGCTGGCTCCCTGCTACAGTGCCCCACAAAGCCGGGACAGCAGCATTAGGTTTGGGAGAATCCAGAGCCTGGAGAAGCCTTTGAACTTGGAGGCTCCTTCAGAGATGCCTTGAGTTTCCACTCAAGGTTGAGGCAGGTTGTGACCCTAATAGTAACGAAACAGCAGTAGAAGCAATGGCAAAGAGGTCTCCTTTGCACAAGTACAACAGCCCATGGGCAGGTCTTCTGGACCCAAAAGGGCCTTGGGGACTGGAAGGCAATCCAGACTCATGGTGCTTAGTCTTCTGTGAGTCACTGATTTCACTGGGAAGCTCATCTCCCCAGAAAGAATGTATAGCAATAAACAAAATGTCTTAATTTTCACTGACCCCCTGAAGCAATTGACAGAACCCTTGGGGACCTGTGGAACCTGGGTGAAGACTCTGCCCTGGCCTGTCTACACTTGGGAGAGGGGACACAGCCACTGGAAAGACTGCATCACGGCCTGCTCCAGCTGCCCGCAGATGCCATTGCCACTGATGCTTCTCCCTTCTGGAAGGGGAGCTGGCTGAATGCAGCTGGGAGCACAGACTATTGGATGCACCAAAGAGAAGGGCTGCAGAGTTAAGAACAAGAGAGGAATGCAAAGAAAGTGTAACCTCTGCCTGTAGATTAAGGAAATAGCTTGTTTGAAGAGATTAATTAAAGGCTTTTCACAGTGAGCCAAATGAGAGGTGGCAGCTTCCTTTTCTGAGGAAAATGGGCGAGTGAAGCCTCTTTCACTGGACTGACGTATCCTGTACCTGGAGGCTTCTGGACGTGTATGGACCGGCCGAGGGGGAATATGGGCACCAGATGATCTTGTGGTTTTTAATTCACACACCTGCTTCTTACACATCCAGAGTCACATTCATTGTGCTAACAGCTTTGCTACTTCATCGTTCTGCAACTGGCATTTCTGCTACCAGCTACAATGCCCTTCCTGGGAAAGCACTTCTGGGTGGGGGCTTTCAAACTCCCCTTCCTCACGTGACGTGAGGTTGGCCGGGGACAGGTGTGAGCAAGAGGAGGGAGCGAGGCACACAGGCACTCACTTTCTGCAGGCACTCTGTCTTCTCCTTCTTCTTGTTTCGGCACTTGGCAGCTGCAATCTTATTTCTTTCCCGTCGCCTCTTTTTCCTTTCATCTTCTTCAGGGGCTACCTGTAAAATTCAAGAGGCACAAGCTTAATGGGAGGTTAGAAATTCAATCCACCTCAAATACACTGCCTTTTATTTCCAGCTAAAACTGACAAACTGGAGCAGCCCTAAAGAATTCGGGAGAAGTAAAGCCCTAGACTTTTGCATGCAACCTCTACACACACACACACACACACACACACACACACACACACACACTCAAGAATGAATAATGAAAAATCAAAGAACAGTTAAAATTTTATTGGCAATATTAGTAAATAAAATTGATTTTACTTTTAAAAAGCATTTGGATTTTAAAATAGGAGTTTGATATTCAAAGTGATAACTATTGGTTATCAACTAGAGCAAGAAACAGATTTTGTTCAGTAAATATGTCCTTTCCCCTAGAACCAGGAATGACCTCAGGAATATCACCTTGCCACCCATTCCCCCTGCCTCTTCTTCGATTCATCTCTGTCTTCACCTGACATCATCATAGAACCTCCTTCCTAAATTCAGGAGAAGCCCGTGCAGCTCCTGGAGAAGAGGAACCCAAGCTATTCCCCAACCAAAGTGGCGTTATCAGCCCATGGCTTGGTGCCACCTGTGGGTGTAGAACTAGAACCATCCATTGATTCATCCAACAAGTTGATATTGATCTCTTCCTCTGTGCCCCACCCTGAGCCAGCCCTGCAATCCTCAGAGAACAAAACCCTGTCCTGCTTTACCATCTGGTCCTCTGTGAAGTTCACTCTGATCCTGACTTTGCCTAAGGACTGATGGGGAACCAGCAAAGTCTGGCTGCTGGACTTAGCTCAGAGACCAGAGTCCAGCGGGAGTGAAGCACTCACAGTGAGCAGAATGGGTGATGGTTTAGGCCACTAATGTCAGAACTTTGTCATGTCACTTGTCACTGCTCCAGACAGCAGGAAAGGCCATGGGAGCCTCACCGCAAATCAAAGAGATCCTGGGACGCCACGATCACCTCACCTCTGACTTTGGATTAGATGACACTGACTTAAGGTTGGGCTGAGATGGAGGCTTTACAACGTAGGGAAACAAAGCCCAAGGGGGAAATACGATGAGAGGCATTTCTACCTTTTATGTCTTGGATCCCAGAACCACATAGGCAGACATTGGGTTTAGACTAAACTACCTTTGAATCTCACCTTCACTGCCTATTAGCTGTGAGACCTTGTGCAAGTTACTATGCTCTTTTGAGCCTCAGTTTCCTCATTTGTAAAATGGGATCAATAATCTTACCTACCCAATAGGGTTGTGATGAGGGTCAAATTAGTTAATATATGTAAAACCCTCTGCACAGGGTTTAGGTGCTATGGAAGCTTTAGTTATTATCATCATTAACCTCATCATCAATGTCTTCATTAAGAATTCAGCAAGTCTAGAATTTCCTTTGCAACTAACTCTACAGATATTTTTGGATGGGGGGAGGATTCAAAGTATTCTCATAAAAGGAAGTACTTGAAAGTAGAGCAAACCTCAGAGTCACAAACTGTCACTGGAAAAGCCTTTCTAAAGGCCATTTAGATCAATCCCTCACTTTATTGATTTGCAAATGAGGCACAGAGTGGCCAAAAGTAATGTGCCAAGGGGGGCCCAGGAATCACCAGCTCATGGTCAGCAGACCAGTAGGCTACAACACTGGATGTAAAACCCAGGCCTGTGGCTCCCGGTCCTGTGTCCTCTCTTGGCCACAGCTGCCTCATTCCACCATGCTGCATTCCCAGAGGTGCCTGGGATCTGGGGAGGAGGCTCACGCTGCCCAGATACACAGGATGCCCGTGGGTTTCACAGGCTCAGTGCCTTAAGTTGAGAATTACAGCCACCAAGGAGACCAGAATTCAGCTAGGTCATTTGGTGCATTCTCTTCCCAGTAGAAAAATCTACTTGTTAAACTGACCTAAGATCAGAAGGTCACTTGATGAACAAAAAATCACACTACATGAGTTGGATGACTTTAAGACTGCTTCCATGAAGCTGGCTGCCTGCTTCTTGCTCTGGAGAACCCTCCGAATATCCCTCCAAAATGCTTTCCTTCCTTCCATGGCACCACTACTTCCACTGCATCCTGTAATTTCAAGATTTAATTAAAAAAATTTTTTAAAAATTTTTTCCTTGAGTGTCCCATGTTCCCACCCTGCACTTTCCAATATTGGACTGGGCACCAGTGACTTGCCCTGAGGTTAACTGGGGTACAGCCAATGCCCCTAATGCTGCCTTAAGGATATAGCATCATATAGTAGTCCTGCCTACCATTCACTGAATGCTAACACTCAGCCAGGCCCTCTGCTAGACCCTTAACAAATGCCATCTCATTTAACCCTTAGATCAGTTCTATACTGGAGTCATTATTTACACACACACCCCCTTTCATAGAATCATAAAGATTCCTAACCAACTTCCTTTAAAACTCAGTTCTTTTCTGGCCAGGTCCACTACCTCTTGCCTAAAGGCAGGGATCATGCCAGTTAAGTGAGCTTGAAACACTCCCATCTTTCATCCATGAGGGGAAGGCCGACAAAACAGCTGAGACCTCAGCTCTGAAGTCCTCGAACCACCACAGCATTGCCAGCAAGCACCTCCCAAACTTCTCACCATGCCTGTTACTCCAGGTGTCTTATAAAAGGCTGCCGAGTGGAGAACAGCACAAGCATCAGAGACAGAAGTGAACTTGGAGCAGAACCTGTACCAAGGCTGTGAGCATGGCCGACTGGTCCTTGCTCCACAGCCTGGCCACCTGGGTTCTCGTAGTGATGAAAACAATCACCACACTCTCTGCTTCTTCAGAACAACTGGACACAGAAGGTGATCTCATCCAGACAGTCTCATGGCTTTCAATACCATTCATATGCTGATGGCTTCCAACTCTATCTCTGGCCCCGACTCTCCTCTCAGCTCCAGACCCACGTATCCAACTGCCTCCTTCCCACCTCCACTGGGGCATTGAACAGGATGGACGCCTGCTCTTGTCCCGCCCAATGTCCTGCAGTCCCAACCTCAGCAGCAAATAGGCTCTCCGTCTTTACTGCTGGTCAGGCCAGAAATTTTGGAGTCACCATTGACTCCTATTTGGAGTCATACCTGATGTATGACTCTGGGAAATCAGCTGTACCATCAAGACAGATCCAAAAGCTGACAACTTCTCAGCACCTCAAGGCCCTCATCCCGATGCAGACCCTCTTGTGTCGGTACCCTGCTTCTGCCCTCGCTCGTACTGCCCATTCTCGACTCGACAGCCAGGGTAATCATTTAGGAATATTAGGTTAGACCATGTCGCTCCTCTGCTCAGAAACCCTCCCAGGGGCTCCCCACCTCACTCTGAGTACACGGCGTGTCTTTACAATAGCCTACAACACCCAATGTGATCTGGCCTCCACCCGTAAGCTCAACGCCTGCCTCACTCCCCACCCCACAAGCGACCCCAGCCACTTGGCCCTCCTTTGGTACTGGTCCTGTGCACTCAGCACCCCCCTCCCTCAGTGCCCTTATTCTTGATCTTTTGCCAGATACCCATATGGACCTTATCCACCCCTCCTTCGAGTCTCTGCTCAAAGGCCATTCTATCAGTGAAGACTCCCCTGAACTCCTGGTTTAAAACAGTAACCCCACTCCTACCCCACTCCCCTGTCCCCCTTTGCTGCTTTATTTTTCTCCTTTGCCTGTCTCTCTTTTATGGATTTACTTATCTTGTGTGTTGTCTGTCTCCTCCCAGTGGAAGGTAAGCTCCCTGTGAGGGCAGTGATTTTGTTTTATTCATGGCCAAAGCCCCCTGCCTAGAGCATGCCTGGTGCATGGTAGGTGTGCAATAAGTAAGTGCAGAAAGAAAGGGCACCCCTGGGAGAACCTACCTCGGCTTTGGTGACTGACATCTCGAGGGGTCTGCCGCTGACAGTGACTGACTCCAGCGCCGAGGACATCCGGTGGCAGAGGTGCTTGCTCTGGATGGCGAACCTCAGCTCTTCCTTGACAAAGGGTGTCAGGTTAGCAAAATCCTCAAACACCAGTGACCCAGGAGGGGACAGGCAGGGGACGATGGCAGAGGCACTGACTTCCGAGGCAGAGACCTGGCCTGGGTGTTGAAGCATCATTTTGCTGAAAGACACATCAAAACCCAGACTACTTCAGGGATTTGGGGGCATGGGATCAAGGACCCCCCGCACTTGCGACCTCCAATACCTGAGCCCCACTCCCAGAAGAAGGTCCCATTAGCCCTCGGCCTTCTGCTTTGTTTTCATTTCACACCATCCTCATCTTGAGTAAAACAGGTTCTTAAAATACACAGCTCAGTGATGTGGATAAAATGCCTAGTTGAAGTTTATAAGGGGTGACGTTTCAGGCTATTCTGAATTCACAAGAGCTATTAGTATTGGCTGGTGTGCATATATGCAAATGTAGCCTCAAACAGTCCTGAAAGAGGAAGAGCGTTAAAAAAAAATCAGTGAGACTATTATGTAACCCCACTTGCAGTCTCCTTTTCAAAAAAAAAAAAAAACCTTGGAAGGTATCTGAAATCAAGTTAAATCTATCAGTGAGTGGAAGTAAAAGCAAGGAGTGGGGGACCTTTGAATTTAGCAAATATACCTCTGAAGCCTCCCCCTTGGGAAGTTGGATCCAAGTCATTGAGAATGAGGACAGTAAGTGTAGCAGGTGCATTTCTTCGCCCCAGTTTGGCTGGGGTGTGGGAATTCAGGTCACAAGGGACTAGAGTAGCCCTTTCTTAAGGTAAAGGTTGGTGAAGCAAAAGACCTCAGAGTAAAGAACAGTGAGGAGCTCAGAATTTGGACCTCCTTTGGGGAGTGCTGTTCAGCCCTGTGATGTTTGGAAGGGCTTGGGCTGGGCTCAGAGGGGGCCTGGGACTGGCTCTGGCACTAAGGAGTGGTGTGACCCGAGCTCTCTGAGTCTCAGTCTTTATGTGACAAATGTCTGGGAGCTCCTACAGCACCGGGATGGAGTCTCCGCTGTTGCTCTTTCCAGACCCTGACCCAGCCCCTGGCACCGTCTTCTCCCAATGCCTGCTGACTGCTGGAGACTATCCAACTGCATACATGAAATGAGGAAGAGGCGGTTAAATCAAATGGCCTCTGAGGTCCCATCTACCCCCTATCATTCTACAGCCCAGGGAAGACAAAGGGACAAAAAAAAAAAAAAAAAAAAAAGCAAGCAAGAAAGGGCAGAAATAGTAATGGTTCCATGGTTCCAGTTTGGAATAGCCTTCCATAAATCTCTTCCTGCTGTATACTCCCTCCAGCAGTGGCCATCCCCCCTCATCCCTGCTTTCAGTTCTCCAGGGGCGATGAGTGTGGGGATTCTCAGGGCAGGTGGTCCCCTTGGGAGCATCCCTCTCAATCTGGGGACCTGAGGTCATTAGCTAAATCCAGACAGACAAGAAGCCCTTTGGCAAGTCGCTAACATTTCACAAGTGCCTCCTTCATTCCAGAAACCTTATGTGCCTTATCTCACTTAATCTTCATGAGAACCCAGTTAGGTCCTAGTCCCATTTTACGGATGAAGTAACTAAAATTTAGACAAGCTAAATAATTTGCCCAAAGTCATAGAGTTAGTACGAGGCAGCATCAGGATTTGGAATTAAGTTTTACTCCAGAACTCATGCCCTAAATTTACAGAACATAGAATAGTATTCTAAATTGTAAAAGCAAACAAAACGCCAGAGCAAACTTTTCTTGAGGGTTGGGAGTAGGCATGGGGATGGGTGAGGGTCCTGGAACTGAAGTGATGGAGGGGAGACTAAGCAAAGAGCCATGGGGAAAATGTGAATTCTGTATTGAATTCCTGAGCTTTCTCTGCCTGGGTGCACACTCAGACTGCTGCCTGCATTCAGGGAGTATGTGTTACTGAATCTTTTATCCAGGAATTCCCAGTCTGGGGTCAGAACATCAAGATTTGAAGCTCACTTCCTTATGCGTCATCATCTTACCTCCCAGAGCCTTCTCTCTCCTCTGTAAAAGAAGTCTAAAAACAATCACCCTATTTTCCCAGAGTTGTGCAAGGCATTGAAGAACTAATACCTGAATATGCCCTGGAAAATATAATGCAACTAGGAAATATGTTATTATTGGGCCTCCCAGAGATCTGTCCAGCCCAGGACTGGCTCTCCAACAGATGCTCTGTGGGGTCCAGGTGGGTGGGTGGTTGGTCACTGTCTTTGATCTCAAACACTTCTGAATATAACACCCTGACCTCTACATCCCCCTTAAGATCCAAGATACACTGATGGTGGCAAGAATTCCAGGCCAATGAACACCACCATTGTTGACTATTCAGAGAAACCCAGGAAATGTATGTGATTCTCTTCCCAAAGCCCTATGTCCTGAGTCAGAACTGATATTCTTCTATCAGTTGAATCCTGTAATCTTAGGATGTGGGGAGGAGACTTTTCTCATAAACTCTGAGAAACCAGCTCTCCAAAGCCAGAGGCTTAAGATTCTCCCATGCAATTGTGTTTTCCCTCCCTTTCCAACATTATTAAAAACCCAGTAGTTCAGGGATGGATTTCAGAGCTACCACTGGGCTGGCCTTTGTCTGAAGGACTGCATGGCTCCCTTCTGCACAGGCAGTTTGAATTCCACCACAGTTGAGCGTAGTTCCATTTCACCTCCCAAGTTTATTAATGAGCTTTCAGGGCTTGGGGTCTGCTGTGTGGGATTTTTTCCCCCTTCTTGGTGTAAAGTCAGCAGTCCTGATGAAAGAAACTGAAGAATGCCAGTGGTATGGAATGTTTTTATGAAAAGCATTGGGTGGGCTTACTTGAGGATGGAAACAGGTTGTAAAAATGTTTAAAAGCCTTTCAGAAAGTAAAGCAGTTGTAACTGTAACGATTTGGGTTTTTCCTGCACTCAGCTAAAGTTCAGTTTCTTGAGATACTTTCTAGTTATTTGCTGCCTCATTCTCTTAAAATGTGATCAGCCTAGACTCAGGCTGTGCCCCTACAAGAAAAATGAAGTTAAACCTTCAGTTTTTCAGAAGGTTGAGACCCTTGAACATCCCCCTTTGGAGAAAAAATTTTAGAGGATTTTCTGAGCTGACTTTCTGTACTGACCTTAAAATTGTCCAGACTTATTACAAAGAACCTGCATTTTGCTTCTGCTTCATTATCTCTAATCAGAAATCGTGTCATATAATCGGTAGTTTCATCATTTTCAAGAAAGTGAAACTTTACTCATATATTTCTTTAACTGGAAATTCAGCTCCCAGATTTTATTTCCTAGTAGCTGCTACTACCTTGAATTTTCACTTTTAATTTTCATTTCTTTCCACTAAGCACTGCTCATAAAACATCTTATAGTAGGTAGCCAGTTCTTTCACTAACTTCCTGTCTTGGTCTTTCTCCTAGCCCACTGGAAGTGGGTATATAGACACTGCAGTTGTAGGTGTAAGGCTAGACATCAGGACAGAGATGAGCTTGCAGGCCTATCACTACCACTCACACGCTGAGCACCCGCTGGCATGCTTTCTGGACCTCAGTCACCTCATGTGTAAAATGAGACCAATACCGCCTGCCCCAGTTCCCTCCCAGGGCTGTCAGGAAGATCATATGAGATATGTGAAGGTGGATTTACACACATCCTGGGTAGCCATTATTACTGTGATTCCACTTTCCCCATTTCAGGGGGGACTCATAATGTTGCTGTCAATGAAGCTGAGCCCCATTAATCATGAATTAACTGGAACCCTCAAGAAATTCAGGTCAGTCACAGACAGCTTCTTTTGCACTCTGACCTCCGGGCTCTTGGTGCACCAGATCAATTCCACCCCACTATTTGCTGGCCCCAGCTTGTCCCCACTGGTCTTAAGTACTAGAGAAATGACCAGGTCTCACACGTGAAACCATTTCCGGTTCTTGTCGTGTCCTGGCTGTGTACTTCCTCCTCCCCAAGCCGAGTAACACTTGGAACTACTGACCCTGTCCCATGCCCAGCCCATTTGAAAAGGGAAGAAATCATGAGCTCTATCCAATGGGATAGAACACCCAATATTAGAGTTGTCTAGGTCAGATCTTCATTTTGTAATTGAGTAAAATGGGGTCCAGGAAGGTAAAGTGACTTGCCCAAGACCATAAAGCTGGCGAGTGGCCCAGCCCAGGCCAAGCTGTTGACCATCCACCTGCTGCTCATTTTGCTTCATCACCAACAGAGATTCAACATCGTGAGGATCAACCAATGAGGCAAATGGAGAACAGAGCCATTGGCCAGGTAGATGAAGGGTCAATAGTCCTAGGAACCTGTACCCACCACAGAGGAGGCTTTGATAGGACTAAGACAAGGAGGGAGTGTAGAAGAAAGGGGACAATGGGGAGAAAAGACCAAGAGGGGGAGAGAGAATGGTGGGGTTAAGATAGGAAGGATCTGGAGGCTCCAATAGCTGCCACAGGTGCTGGGTACTGTGTATTAGTCACACTGTGTGCCTCGGGTGCTGCCTGCGGTGTTACCTCTGAAACCACCCAGACAATAACAACTGCAAAACCCACCCCCACCCCAGTCTTCATCCAGGATATCCTCAAAGCAGTAGCATTATTCTACAACAAATGCTACATGCAAAACAGGGGGACAGTCATACCAATTTCTCCTTCATTTAAAGTTAAGAGACAGAGGCCCCAAGCATGTGATCGTCACCCACACTGAAACAGGTGCATTAAGAGAGCACCCAGATTTTCTAGCACCCAATTTTTTTTCTGGCTCCATCAAGGGATTAGCAGCTCCTTTATTTGTAAGAAAGCATGTGCGATTTGGAAATGAAATTAGGAAAAAGAAAATGGTTAGAAGGAAAGGAAGTGATTCGATCAGATGAAAAGAGGGTGGGGGGAGCAGAGAAGGAGAACCATTCCAGTGGAAAGAACGTGGGGAAGGGAAGAGATGCCCCACAAAGAAGTCCCTTTTCCCCCACTACCTCGGAGGCCGGCCAGTGACGTCCAAGCCCCCTCATTCAAGTCACTCAAGTCCCCTCATCGGTCCCTTGTCTTTCAATTACACCCCCTTAGAATCTGAAAACATTCGTCCAGACAGGACCGTAATGGTTGTCCAGTCCAACCACCACCTCGTGCCCGCAAACAGGCAGAGGGGCCAGGAGTGTCTATATGCGCACATTTCCCAGCTGGGGATATTGAGTGAGGCCCAGGACATCAAGTGCAGTGTAAGCTCTCAGGGTCCTGGCCCCTAGACCACAGAGCCAGTCTCTCAATTATCTGAACTGGCTTCGCACTCTCGCTCCCCCCCACCCCCCACGGTGGGTCTCCCCGGATGGAAAGCAGAGAAATCCGCGAAACGCCAGAGGAAGAGCTAGAGCTTGAGTCACAGGTCCTAGAGAAAAGCGTGTGAGAAACTTGGGACAGGAAGTCTCCGGCCCAGAAACTCGGCATCTGTGCCGGGAGCCTCTCCGCCTTCTGCCCTAGGGCAGCCACATGAGCGCGCACCACCTCTGTAAACTTACCCAACTAACTTTCGCTCCGGGCTACCGGCGCTGTCCTGCCTCCCGGCGCTCCGGGGCGGGCAGGGCGACCCCCAGCGGCCGCGCGCGCGACCCCGGCTCGCCCGCTCCTTCCCCATTCATTCCGTTCCGCCCCTGGAGCAGCCCTTCCGCGAGCCCTGGCCTCCGCGCCTCTGAGGAAGGCTGGGCTCGCAAGTGGCAGTGCCCGCGCACCGAGCAAGGGATGGAGCCGGTCGGCGAGCCCGATAGGCTCGGACACCCTGAGCACCCACCACCCGTCGACCGCTCCCAGGGGGTAAGTAAACGCGAGGGAGGAGAGGAGCTGTGCTCCGACGCCAGTGGAGGAGCGGGAGCCCGACCTCTCGGTTGCCAGGAACATTTCGCGCCCCAGGTCAAAAGAGAAAGTTCTTTGCGATAAAGTTTCTAAAGCGCCGAGAAGCAGTGGTGGCTGGGAGAAGTTCAGCCAGAGTTCTTTCGAAGCCAGAGGCTGGGGCAAGTGTCAGGGGTGGGCGCAGGGGTCGGCGACTGGTTACCAGAGGGGCGCAAAGAGAATGAAAGCGAGCCACCCTTGCCGCGCTCACTCGGCTTCCAACGCTCACCTCCTGGCTCCACTCGGGGCGCCCAGGGTCCGGAGGGCGGGCGGGGTCGGGGTGGGGTCGGGCTGTTTGTGGGGCCGGCGGGCGAGCACAGAGGGCGCACAGCCGGCGCGCAGGCTGGCGGGTCCGCTGGAGCGGCGGCGCGGGGAGAGCGCTGTGCAGTGCGCGCCTCGCTGCGTGCGACTGTGGCTGGGAGCGCGTTGCATCACCCCTTTTATAGCCCTCGGGCTGGCGGCGCGCCCTTCTCCGGGTTACCAGTCCCAGGCTGACGTAATGCTATTAATAGCTTCCTCCGAGAACCAGCCGAACTAGGCTGGGCGAAAGCCGGGGTGGGGTGGGGGGCGGGGAGGAGGGGCCAAAGAGGAGGAGGGAAAAAGAGGGACCGGTGATGCAAGCTCGGGGAGGAGCCGGCCGGGGAGCGTTCTCCCGGCCTCGCACGCCGGGACACACGCACCCGCCCGCCCTCTCTCTCCATATCAGGACCGGAGCCGTCCGGGCTGGCCGCCAGATGTGCGTACTCGCCGCTGCGTGTTCCAGGCATGAGCCAATGGTGCCCAAGCCAGCGGCATGACTCCACCGCGCTGGCATCTCTCCCTCCGCTAAGTTGCGGAGGGGCGAGTTTGGAGAGGCGGGTCCTGGCCGCTGCCCAGACTAGGTGAGGCTGGAAGCGAGCAGCGACCTTTCTCTAAAATGCGTGGTCATTTTCTGGCGCTTCGTGAAAATACTCCCTTCGCAGTCAAAAGCCTCCTTCTCAAGTAGGGGACGGGATAGGAACAGAAGGATTATTCCCCAGTGTGGGAGAAGTGCTCAAAGGCACCCCTACGGTGAACCCACACCGTTACCCGCCGGGGGTGACCTCTGTGGCGGGGACCGTGAGAAATCTGTGAGTTAACCCAAGCGCGGAGAGCTCCGCGGGCACTGTGCGCCCACGCCCGCAGCCCCGGCACACCCCACAGGGGCGCACATGCGGAACCGTCTCCCGGCAGGTTGGGAACCCGACTCTGAGGCCAGGCCTAGTGGTAGGACCCTATGGGGTTAGGATTTTTTTAACAACCCCAAAGCGTTTGAAATTGACAGCGAAACGAACAAGCCCGTGAAAAGATGAGAGACCTGGAAAAATCAGAGGCAACTCAGAGAGGGGCTAAGACTAAGGCTGAAGCCTAGAGGCCAGGGAGAGGAGTAAAGAGAAGGTGCTTTAGTCTCCGCGGGCAGGGCGGGGCGGGGCGGGGGTCGCCTCGCTCTCTGGCAGTGTTGAGGGAAAACCCATCTACGGCTTTCCTGTGTTTTTCTGCGCCCAGAGAGGATTGGGCTGGGACCGGACGGACTGGACTGGGGACGCACTAACTGCAGCGGAAATAAGGCCCCGCAGCAGAGCCGGTGGCGGGAAGGGCGGGGTCTCGTGGCCCAGATTCGAGCCGAGCCTTCAGTGGAACTGGATTTGAACCTTAAAATCGATTTCCTAGTTCCGATTCCCCGACCTCAGCTGTCTAGGCTTCGAGAACCAGAGACCTTGTCAACTGCTCACGGACTAATAGGTGAACGCGAGTGTGGCCAGCCACGTTTCGTTACCGCCCGGGAGGGAGACCCGTGCGCGCCCGTGGGGTGTAGGGGCACCTGCTTCCACCTGCCTTTAGGGAGGGAGACGGCCCAAGGCCATAGTTTGGTAATTTGGGGTAGGAACTAGAAGGCTCTCAGAGCCCAGATCTCTCCCGCAGCCCCACCCCACCTGCAGCCCTCGGGTGTTAACAGTCGTGAAGGAGGGGAGCTGTCTGTCTCTGTCTCTGTCTCTCTCTGCCTTACACACACACACAGTCCCGCACCCTCGGGGAATCTGTCCCTCTCCCCAGCCTCTCCGATTGCCCAGCAGCCTGGCATAGATACCCTCAGAGTTACAGGTAAAACTGAGTCCCCCGCACCCAGGTTCCTCTCCCCCGAATCCGAGCCTCACCGGGACCCCCCCCCCAAGCTTCGGGGCCCAGGACAACGCGGAGAGCCGCCTTGGAAGTCCCCCCGCCCCCGGCCCGTCCGGGAGCCCAGAGGTTCCACGCAGGATCCCGGGATGTTGCCCGGGACCTCACCGGGTTTCCAACGAAGTCACACGGCCAGAGTGGGGCCGTTGTTTTTGCTTTACTTTTCACCCTGGTAACGGGCCTCCTGGCCTCACCCCACGCTCCTACACTCCGCCCTCCTAACCACGCATCTGCAGGTAAACCCCGGGCTGGCAGGTAGACCCCGGGGCGTGTCGGCACAACGCCTAGAACGCCGCGAGAGCAAAAGGAAAGGGGTTTGTAAATTTACATGAAAGTTATTTGAGGTTATCCACATATCTTTCCTATCTACTTGTCCGCTGCCCTCGAATAAATTGCACCATTATAAAGCGAAACAAGGAAATGGGGGAGAACACTTGAAAGCTACCCCCGCCCGCCCCCCCCCGCTTTTTTTTCCTTTGTGAAATGCCTACCGGAATCTTTAACCAGTTTACATTTTAAACTAGGATTCCAGGGCTTCCCTGGTGGCGCAGTGGTTGAAAGTCCGCCTGCCGGTTCAGGGGACGCGGGTTCGTGCCCCGGTCCAGGAAGATCCCACATGCCGCGGAGCGGCTGGGCCCGTGGGCCATGGCCGCTGAGCCTGCGCGTCCGGAGCCTGTGCTCCGCAGCAAGAGGGGCCGCGGCATTGAGAGGCCCGCATACCGCAAAACAAACAAACAAACAAAAAACTAGGATTCCATTAATACACCCAAGCCAGATTTGTGGAGGTTTTGGTCCTGTTGTTAAGGGGAAATTCGGCTTCGGGCGTAGGTAAACAAACAGCTAGACCAGCCTCCACAAAACAATGCACGAGAAGGGTAATTGAGACAGAGAAGTTCACAACCGCTGGTATTGACAGAGAAGTCAGTCTACCCCCTTGTGAATGAGACTCCTATCCAAGGAAAACAAAAACGGCCGCTGCCTGCCTCCCTGCCTCCAGCCCCCAGGAGAGCCGTGAAATCTGCCTAATCGAAGAGAGACTGGGAAAGTGCAGGGGAAGGGAACAGCCCCAAGATGTGTGCCCCCGAGGTGTGATCAGTATGAGTTCTGTGCGGCCTCATTTTACCCTGACTTTGGACCCACCGTTGTCCAGCCTGCACACTCGGTATCATCTAGAGGAGGGGCAAGAAAAGCTTCCCAGACCAAACTGCTTCTCTACACAAAGGCAAAGAATGCCTCTCCCCTCCCTGAGAAGCAAGCCCTGGGTAGGGTTATTTCAGGGGTTAATCCTCAGTGAAAGAGGGTTAAGCAGAGACTTGAATATTGCTGAGGTTTTACGCTGGAGAACTGCCTGGGGAATCTACATTCAGACCAGCCCCAGTATGTTTTGCTGAGTGAGATAAGAATTGGAAACTTCATGTTGGGGCATGTGCAAAAGGAAGGGAAAAAAGTTAAAAGGGGAGGGGATGGAACTAGGCAGCTAAAAACAGCCCACTGTGGCAACCGAATCTCAACATCAAAACATTGCAGGGAGCCAAAAGAGAAAAAAAAAATTTCAAGAGATATTTAAAGGTTTTAGCAGTTTCTTAGTCCAGGGAACAGTCCCTTCACTCCTTCCCCCACCCCCATTATTCTTCATCAAACCTCAAGATTGTATTTGCTCACAGATCTCTAGAGAGGCAAGTGAAACACAAGTTAAAATCAGTCAGGGTACTGGCAGCTCTATCCTCCTGGCTCAACCCACTTCACCCCAGAAAAGGTGTGGTGTAGATTTTTGTTTCTTCTTTCTTCTGCTTTCCAAAGCCCACACTTTCTATAAAGTGAATTTGAATGTGGGGATTACTAATTTAAGAGTCTTCTTCCTCAGGAAACATGGGGAAGCATCGTATAGTGGACTCTGAAATGTGGAAGGTGGCGCTTTGATTCTGGATTCAGCACATAGTGGCTGTGTCATCTTGGATAAGTCATTTCATTCTCTGTGCCTAAGTTTCCTCAGCTGAAAAGTGGCCCTTGTAAGAGCATCTAACACATAAGGATTCACTGAGGATAAGGCACACAGCCAGTCCTCAGTAGTGGTATCATGAATTATGAATCAAAGGAGGCATGCTGGGGATACCCCTGAAATCTCTCCCAGAGCCCATTCTGTCCCCTTAGTCAGTGGCAAAGAGTTGTGGATGAAGCTGAGCTACATTCAGGAATGACCATCTTCAGGGAAGTGGGGATAGGACTCCACAAAGAAAACAATGAGAGCAATCCCCATTTTCCTTCCACACAACTCTGGCACACATTTGGGGCTCTCCTCAGTGCAGGGCAGACCTGTGCTAAGTGCCCCAGGCTAGGATCTGGGAGTGCAGGGTGGGCTGGGAAGGGTGGGGGGAGCTGGGTTCTGGTCTGGTTCTGCCTTTGGTATTCCTGAGCAAAGGATCTTCCCCTCTCTAAGGCCCCATCTTTTCTGAAGTGAGGAGCCCTGGGCTGAGCTCTAAGGGTCTTGAATGGAGACCTTCTGCAGAAGCCATCCTACAAGTCCCTGGCAACCCCTCCTAAAAGAGCTGGAGGGAGAGAAGGCGTCAGGGGGAAGGCATTGGAGAGCACGAGGAACAGACTCATTTCAATCATCTCTCTTCCCCTCCAAAAACTAGAGTCAAGAAAAGTTGTCCAACTTTACTCTCAAACACAGCCTGTGGTCCTGACAACCTTCCTTTCCCCTCCCCCTCCTCCTCCTTCTTCTTCTTCCCCTTCTTCTCTCTTAACATTTCTAGGGAATTTTACCCACGGACTTGGTGCCTTGCTAGGTAGGAGGGGCTGTGAGAGGAGCACCCCAGGCAGAGAATGCATCTTTAGGGACCTTCTGGTGTGTAATCCATCTTCTATGCCATAGACACCCACTTTGGACCATAGGACAAAAGCTCAGGTAGCAGCTTTTCCCATTTAAGAGTGGAAATCCTAGAGCCCTGGGGCATCCAATTCCCCACAACCAGGGGATGAGCAGGACTCAGGAGACCTGGGAGCCACTCGAAGTTTCCCCTCCAGGCAACGGAGTGACTGGGTGCAAGTCATAAACCCTTCATCTGTGTTCCAGTCCATAAACTTTATTTCATATTTAATATCGACTATTTAATATTGACTCCCCCCAAAGCATTGTTGTAAGAAGCAATGAGATAACAGGTGTGAGAGTCATTTGAAAATAATTAAAAGACTTATACTTTTAAAGATTCCTTTGGGGGATTTAGTATAATTTTTTTTATCATTATGAAAATTTGGGAAATGGGCAACAGAAAAAGATTACCTGTAATCTCAACAATGTTAGCAATCTGGTGTGTTTCCCTCTGATCTTTTTTCTTATGCATATGATTTTTAAAAACAGAGTTGTGATCGACATTGCAAGCAGCTTTGAAATTTGCTCTTTTGCTTATTACTCTGAATTATGTGTGGTCCTTATTATCATAATTTTTTCTTCTAAAAATGTTTATTTTATTGTGAAATGTAGCATACATACAGATGATTATAGAACATATATATATATTCATTTTAATAACAAAACAAACTTCAAGAACCTACCATTCAAGTGAAGAAGTAGACCACCACCTCAAGTACTTAGAAGCCCACATGCGACCGTTCCTGATCACACCTGCCTCTCTCTACCAATCAGAGGTCACCACTATCTTGACTTCTATTACCGTAATTTTTAATGGGCTGTGGTTGTGATATGATTTACTTAGTCATTCCCCTACTTTTAGCAGAGTGTTTCTAGAGTGCTGTACAAATTTAAATCTTTATTTTGGGGAGAGGCATCAAATTCCATCATTGCCCAGGTTGTTTACATGGAGTTAGAGAAAGGGTCTTGATATCTATCTTCAAGTGCTGCACGGGTCATAGTGGAAGATGGAAGGATCTCGAATGATCACGACTACCAGTGCATTTTCCTTTTTTCCTAACATCCAAACAAAAAACCCCTGCAGGTAATTTTCCCATGAAGCATCTCCTTTAATCCTTCTTCTCTCTATTTTCCCATCCCCCTTTATTTTCTGTTTGTCCACCTTAGAACAGACAATCTAGTCTGTGGCAGGGGTGAGTAGTACAGAGGCAGAACAGCTGGAGCAACGCTTCTGCCTGTGCCCTCCAGGCAATTGCTCACTGTGGTTCAGGTAGCAGCTCGGCTCTGGCATCTCTATGCCAACTCAGTGGCATGGATGATGCCAGGTAGGTGGCCACTGGAGCAGGTTTCTGGAGTCTGGTGGTACTGATTCTCTGAACTACAAAACGCCAGAGCCAAAAGGACCCTGGAAATCATCTACTTCCATCAAAATGGGCATTAACATGTACATGGGTACACCGTTGTGCACCAGAGCCAGGAGGTAAATACAGGACGTCTTGCTGGAGTGTTTGTCTTAATTAATACGTACTTTGAATATTGTTTTATATTAAACAAATATGGATATGTTGAATTTAAATATGTCACACAAGAATTTTTAAGGAAAGGAAGAAGACATCAAATACATTTTGGGCTTGGGATGGGCTACCAAAACTTATACTCCTAGGACCCTGGGGGGATTAGTTCCCTCTCTTCTGCCTTTAAGTGTAAAATAATATGAGCAAATGCTGTTGTGTAGCACTCACAGCGTTCCGACTGTAGGCTAAGCCCTTTACATAGAGTTAATACCTGTAATCATCATAACAATACTATTAGGTAATTACTATGGACATCTCCATTTTGTAGATGAGGAAACTGAGGCACAGAGAGGGTAAATAATTGCCAGAAGTTACACAGCTAGTGAGTGGCAGAGCAGGATTTGAGCTCAAGCAGTCTGGCTCCCAAGTCAGGGTGCTTGGCCACGACACCTACTGACTCTCAACAAATGCTCACAGGAAAACTTGGGGAGTTCTGACACAGTTCAGTGTGCTCACTGGATAGGTGGGGATGTTGAGCTCACAGAGGAAAAGTGGCTCCCTTACAGTTCTCCAGAATCATAAATTATTTTTATTTTATTGACGTTTAGTTGATTTACAATGTTGTGTTAACTTCTGCTGTACAGCAAAGTGATTTAGTTATACATGTATGTATATTCTTTTTCATATTCTTTTCCATTATGGTTTATCATGGGATTTTGAATATAGTTCCCTGCGCTATACAGTAGGACCTTGTTGTTTATCCATCCTATACGTAATAGTTTGCATCTGCTAATCCCAAACTCCCAGTCCTTCCCTCCTCCATTCCCCCCTCCTCCTTTGCAACCACAAGTCTGTTCCCTCTGTGAGTCTGTTTCTGTTTCATAGATATGTTCATTTGTGTCGTATTTTAGATTCCACATATAAGTGATATCATGTGGTATTTGTCTTTCTCTTTCTGAATTACTTCACTTAGTATGCAGAATCATAAATTCTTATACCAAGGGACTCCCTGGTGGTCCAGTGGGTAAGACTCCATGCTCCCAGTGCAGGGGGCCCGGGTTCAATCCCTGGTGGGGAAACTAGATCCCGCATGCATGCCGCAAATAAGAAGCCCAAATGCTGCAACTAAAAGGCCCCTCATGCTGCAACGAAGATCCCGCATACCACAGCTAAGACCCGGCGCAGCCAAAATAAATAAATCTTAAAAATCAATCAATAAATAAACAAAATAGATTCTTACACCGAAAGGAAGCTTAGCAGCAGACTCCTGAGCCCCCTGTTTGCCCTTTGCTCCAGAAGATGCTCCATTTGCTAAGATGGGGCCAAGGTAAAGAACAGGTGCTTGTGAGAGGGATGGACCACCTTTCAGGGGTGTCCTGTGCTCGTGGCTGACCACGTACAACATCCCTGGAGCTGAAAGGGTGAGTGGCAGAGGGGTGGGAGCCAGGGATTGTGGAAAGAACCTTAGATCTGCACTTTTATCCTTCCTCATGCCTTACCCTTGAAGCTAACACATCATAAAGAACCCTGATACATCAGAAATGTCTAGAGACCAATGGAAAGCGCCATCTGTCAGGCCGACGTAATGACTGATTTTAAAACAAACAAAAAAATGAATGCAAGGCTAGGTCATATTTAGTAATTACTATTTACTGAGCACATGCTACATGCCAGGCACAATGGTAAGCACTTTTAAAAATACCCAGTATCTTATTTCATCCTTGCAATAACCCGGTGAGGTAGGTATTATCATTTCAGTTTTACTGATGAGGAAACCAAAGCTCAAAAAGTTAAGAAAATTGCTCTTAGGCACATTCAACACAGGTTTGATTTCCTTCAAAACCTCCGTTAAGCTCTACTATCCCCCAAATCTTAGAGAGCTTTACACATGCTTACTTTCCTTTAGCCTTGCCTTCTTCTTGAAAAGGGGCACCCCCCTTCCCTTTACCAAAGTCTTGTTGAATGCATGGAACCTTCTAGTGTGCACCTTACCATACTCCTAAAGTCTCGGAAGACTCCCATGTGACAAATTCCAGATCCCTGTGATACTATCCTGATAGCCTTTGTGATACTATCCTGTCTGCCAAATTTGCAATTATTCCATACTTTGCTTTAACCACAAACATAAGCCCTGCTATTGACTGAGTAAACCGAGTAGGGCTTTTTGGACTTTTATTCTGTTTCCCAAAATATGATGAACTGAAATCATCTGATGATGAACTTGTACTTGAAACTGGAGTGGCTTAGGGTGGAGTGAGTCACTCCGGTGAGTTTATACCTACCAGTCAATCCTTCAAATTCTGTCCTGTTGCCAGATCCTGTGCTCAGCAGTATGTTTAGACATCTTGGGGTTACAAGGGCAACATAAGAGCATCCTTTGCCCTTGAGGAGTTTAAAATCTTGTTTGGGTGGCAAACTAAGATGCGTGAAACAGTATCCAGCACGTTGCAGTCACTATATATATATATATATATATATATATATATATATATATATATATTTCAGCAAGCATTTAATGGGCACCTACTCTGTGCTGGTATGTGCTGGGTGGTATGTTGGGAGTTGCAGATACACAGTGATGCTTCCCTGCCTAGAAGATGCTCACAGGGAAATAGACTAGATCATAGGGAGATAGACTTTTGACAATAGGTAGGCTGATGTAATAAGGGCTAAGTGGTGCAGGGGAAGCTCTGCCCAGGAGAGCTGGCAAAGGCTGATAGACAAAGTGACTTTTGAGCTGGATGTTGAAGCTGAGCATTTTATGGGCAGGGGAGGAGGGCAGGCATTCCAGGCATAGAGAGAAGCATATGCAGAGGCAATGGGTGCCAGAAAGTCAAGGACTGTGCCCTGCTCATCTCTACATTCACTCCCAGCTCCTTGCCCTGTTCCAGACACATGCTTGGCCCACAGTAAATGTGCAAGCAATGAATGAACATACAGAATTGTGAAAACCTGTAGCAGGTCTGGAGAATGGTGAAGCAGCTGTTGACCAGGTGTATGTGTGGAGGGGAAGGGGACTGGGGAGCAAGTGGGCGAGGATCAGACTGTGATAGGCCTTGAAGGTTGTGATAATCAGTTTGAATTGTGTCCCAGGACAAAGGGGAGAGGTGGGCCACAGGGTCTTTTGGCAACGGATGGACACAGCAGATGTTGTTTAGGAAAATTGCTGGTGCAGGGTTGAGGGGGAACTGGATGGGAGAGGAGGATGTGGGAGGAGGCGTCAGGAGGCTGCAGCACTGGTCAGGGGAGGCGATCAAAGCCACATGAACTGAGGAGATGTTGGTACCCCACTCTCATATGTTGTTTATTCAAAATAAAAATTATCCATGAAACATAATGCTCTTATGTGTGTTGAAAGTAAAGGAGCTGTTTGTCCCCTTGATCTTTTCATTGCAAAGTTCAAGATTCCTTTACTAAAGTCAAGCTTCTCCCATTTGAGGGGCTGTGCCTCACTTTACCTCATATATATATGTGTGTGTTTGTGTGTGTGTGTGTGTGTGTGTGTGGTGGTATTATAAATTGTGAAAGTTTTTCACAGTTCTTCAATTCTCTGATCTTAAGCTCTGTGTCTACAATCGATGATGATGAAGATGATGATCATGATGGGGATGTTACACTTTAAAAGCCCCTTTTCTCCTGTTGTCATTCCCTGTTGACCAAGGGTTCTACAGAAGAGACGTGTACCTGGTCGCATAAAAGTTAATCATGGAGGAAGCCCCATGTTATCTCCGTCAGCCTGGGACACACCTGCCTGGACAGATCATCTCTTTCCCTCAATTTCCAGCACATAGTCTTGGCCTCTGTTTCCTGATCTGGAAAGTTGCCATAGCCACATTCGATTACTGTGGGGAATAAATTCATTCACTTATTCATCAAATATTTATTGAGTGCCTGCTACATGCCAGACATTGCTCAAGGTGCTAGGAAGACAGAAATGAGCAAGGCAGACAAAGGCTCCACACTGGGCACTTAGCAGATACCCGCACATTAATTTATCCTCTTACATTTAATTTAAATTAAATTAAAGTAAGGCTGGTGTGGAAACCCAAAAAGATTCTCAATTCAGAAGGACCAGTGTTGCCGCTTTCACACTCTTTTAAAGAATTAGGGAAAAAATATTGACCTTTACCAGTTCATCATCCATGTGTTAGAGGGAAGCCAACATCTTCTTTTCCCTTTCATTCTGGCCTTGAAAGGGGAGAGCCTGGGAGAATGGGGACCATGTACTTTCATTCTTACATATAAATCTTTAGTTTTAATTTTCACATTCCCCACAGCACACTTCTGCATTGGCTCCACTTCATGTACTGACATGTAGAACTAAAAGGAAACACAAAATGAAAATGAAACAATGTTCCACCTGAGTCACTATGTTTCTCCTTTATCACCAAAGCAATGTACTCCCACACAATTGAGGCTTGTTCTATTTAGGTTTTAAAACGTCATCTTTGTAATTAAAGCACACTATTATTGCTATAAAGTAAACAACTGGAAAACACGTTCTTAGAAACATGTTTCTGATTCATAAATATTTGGATGGTGAAGTCACAGAGGTGGAATGCTAACCTTGCTAACATGCTGATGATAAGGATCAGTAGACGCTAATATTACACAGTGAAAAGTTAGCCTTAGTCTGGAGCAGAAAAATAAGGTGGAAAATTGGGCAGTTATTTTGTAATGCTCAGTTGGAATAATACAGGTTTTAAAAAATAAATACTCTTTTCTAATGTTGTAATTCACTTGTATTTATTAATTCATTTAAGGAGTATTTACTGTGCCAGCCTCCTGGCTTGACACACCGGGTCCTTCTCTGCCCCTCTTTCCAGCTCAGCGGGAGCCGCTCCCCACCAGCACTACCATCCTCAGCCACTTGAGGCGCTAATACTTTCAGTTTCTCACTGAGCTTTTCACATTGCTACATTGTTGCCTGTGCTGATCCTTCTGCCTGGAATTTCCTCCTCCTCCCCACAACCCAGCCCTCTCCGCCTGGAAAATTGCAATTTTATTTTATCTTTCAAAATTCAGTTCCAAAGTCACTTTCTCATCTATGTAATTTTAGTCACAACCAGGATTAGCTATGTAATTTGTAATGTAAATGAAAACATGGATCCCCTTGTTCAAAAATGATTAAGAATTTCAAGCTGTTGACAGCAGCACATTAAACCAAGTGTGGGACCTTTAAAGAGTGGGACTGCAGATCACATGCTCATGGAGCCAGCCCTGGTCACACCTTTTCTGTGTTCCCATAATTCTTAGTCGATATTGTATCGTGGCCATTCAACATCTATCCACCCCAATTTAGGTACTGGTTTCCCAGTTTTCCACTGGGAAAGCCATTCCCCTCACACTCCTGGTCCATGTGCTTTGAGGGATCAGTTCGCAAACCATGCCAGGGGCCAGGGTGATTGATCCAGGTAAGGGCTTGGTATCCAGTCAAAGCCAAGGAGCTGCTGGGAGCATTTGGCTGGGGCTGCTGGAGACTCACTCCCTTTCCTGCTGGACTGGAATGTGTGAATGGGGGTGTGGGCTGTGGGCTGTGAGCCAGAGGTTGCTGGGGGAGTCACATGGAGCAGGAAATAAAGGGCAGAGCCAAGGCATGAAAGGCTCTGCCGCAGGGGGGCCTGCAACCACTTTTCAGTTATCTGAGCTAGTAAATCACCCCTTTTTGCTTAAGCCATTTGGAAATGGGTTTTCTGACACTTGCAAACAAGAATCCTAGGGAATACACACCTATCTGGTCCTTATACATTTTTGTATGTGTTCCCTCACTGTTCTATGAGTTCCTTGGGGGCAAGAAGCTTGTTTTTTTCATCTTACCATCCCTGGGTCTTTGGGATAGTATTAAAATATCCTTTCAGTTTTAAAATAAATAGAATGATTGTGGTAGTGGATGGGAAAACAACAGTTGGTAACTTTATCTCCATTACCCCAATTTTTGCTGTGCAATAACTGGTCTTTAACATCAAGATATCTGTGGGCCCCTGCCACATTTTCATTCAGTTCAGTACATGCCAAGTCCAGGTGAGCAGGTGATAGGTTGGTAGGTAAATTCTGCTCACAGGAGCTGGCCACACTCTCTTCTTTCTCCTAAGGTGGGAGCCTGTGAGAGGCCTACAAAGCACATTCACACTCATTAGCTCCAGTGTATCCCATACAACCCTGAGAAGGGATCAGGGCAGGGAGAGGTATCTCTGCTTTAGAGAATGGAAGTTGAGAGAAGAGTCTGAGCAGTTTTGTCAAGAGCATCGCTGTTGAATACGATAGCTACCTGCTACATATGGCCATCGAGCACTTGAACGTGGCTAATCCAAATAGAGATGTGCTGGAAGTGTAAAATACAACTGGGTTTCGAAGACTTAGGGCCAAAAAAAAAGAAAGAATGTAAAATAGCATTTTAAAATTTTTTACAGGGCTTCCCTGGTGGCACAGTGGTAGAGAGTCCGCCTGCCGATTCAGGGGACACAGGATTGTGCCCCGGTCCGGGAAGAGCCCACATGCCGCGGAGCGGCTGGGCCCGTGAGCCATGGCTGCTGGGCGAGCCTGTGCTCCGCAATGGGAGAGGCCACAACAGTGAGAGGCCCGCGTACTGCAAAAAAAAAAATGTGTGCACAAGATAAAGAATTTTCCAATAGTTTGGGAGTCTAAGAAAACCAACATTGTTCACCCCACACTCATGCCATTTTTCAGAGACCACTACTTTCACCTGCCTGTTTTAAAATTATTTAGATAAAAAAAACCAATTTCTTGGTCAGTTTAAGACATTGTCTATTGACTCATCTCCATAAAATATGAGGATGTTAGCTTCCTACTTCCCTGCCCCCAGCTTTCTGATTTATAATTTAGTTCTACTGGTTCCCTCTGTACACTTATATGATATATCCTGTTTCTCTTCCCCACTATGTGAACTGAGGATATTAGCACAGTTCCCTTCTTTTCATCTCTCCCTTCTACTTCCCATTATCTGCCATTTGTGCCTGTACCTTTACATCAGGAAGGAAAGCATCTACAATCAGCTCTGTCACCATCATTGTCATCCTTGCTTTGTGGGTAGTTTGATTTCGAGAGTGAAAAGCTAATAGATAGGGTTTGCATTATTATGACTATGTAAATTGGGGTTACAGATCTTCCTCAACTTACGATGGGGTTACATCTCAATAAACCCATCATAAGTTGAGAATATCGTTAAGTCAAAAATGCATTTAATACATCTAACCTACCAAACATCATAGCTTAACCTCACCTCCCTGAAATGTGCTCAGAATACTTACATTAGCCTACAGTTGGGCAAAATCATCTAACACAAAGCTCATTTTATAATAAAGTATTGAATATCTCATGTAATTTATTGAACACTGTACTGAAAGTGAAAAACAGAATGGCTGTAAATGTATCAGTTGTTTACCCTTGTGATTATGTGGCTGAGTAGGAGCTGTGGCTCACTGCCAGGGCCCAGCATCTGGAGAGAGTATCATACTGTGTATCACTAGCCTGAGAAAAGATCACAATTCAAAATTTGAAGTACGGGGCTTCCCTGGTGGCGCAGTGGTTGAGAGTCCACCTGCCGATGCAGGGGAGACAGGTTCGTGCCCCGGTCCGGGAAGATCCCACATGCCGCGGAGCGGCTAGGCCAGTGAGCCATAGCCGCTGAGCTTGCGTGTCCGGAGCCTGTGCTCCACAACGGGAGAGGGCACAACAGTGAGAGGCCCACATACCGCAAAAAAAACAAACAAAAAAACAAAATTTGAAGTCGGTTTCTATGGAATGCATATCACTTTCAAATCATCATAAAGTTGAAAAGTTGTTAAGTGGAACCAACGAAAGTCGGGACTGTCTGTACTGCGATGCCCAGGGTGAGGCTAGGATTATATTTCCTTCTCTGCCAGGTCAAAATCACCACCTCTCTGCCATTAAAAGTAGAACATGCTTAGCAAAACCAGTCACCTGGATTTTCTCTTTTGCTCAAAATGATGCTATGTTTTAGTTGGCTTCAAATTGGGACAATAATTTTCTTTTTAAAAATATAACTATGTCTACATATTTTTGAAAAGGAAGCTTTTACCACCTATGAAGACTACTAAAATGTGGCATTGTAATGAGCATTTGAAGAAGAGATTATGCAGATGGTGGAAGAAGAGAACTAAATCCAAAATGTCCAGAGTTGGAATCAATAGATAACGTCCAAAAATGGAAAAATCAGGAAGTTAGCAGAATAAGCATATTATTTATAAATACAGAGAAGAAATGGCTAAAAGAATGGAAAACAATTGCCTTCAAGGAGTGGAAATCAGGGGTGGAGCTACCTGGTCTGGGAGACTGCTGCGTTTTTCATTTTGGAGCCTTGTAGTGTTGTTGGACTTTTAAAACTTTGTACATGTATTACTTTGATAAGAATTACAATTAAATTTAAAAAGAGAGTAACTATCCCTTTCATCCCACTCCCAAGATAATCACTGCTGACCCAATCTAACATCTGAGACTGAGACGTTAAAAAGAGGATGGGGGCTCTTTGTGTGTGGGTGAGCCTCATGGTCTGGTGGTAATGCCTCAGGGTGATGTGATGGGATTCTTCATTAGAAGACCTCAATGTTATAAACCCTATCTTTTCTCTAACTTCCCTCTGATGGGGACTGATGGAAACCTGCCTGGTTGGGGGCTGTCTGTGAGCAGGATAGGAAGTGTGCCGAGCGTCCCAAAGTTCAGAATGTGCGGAGTCTCATTTAAGCCCCTCATTTTCATCCAAGTCCACACCCTGCCTGGAATCTTCATGTCCTGAGCCTCTCCAGTTTCAGTTTTCCTTCAAGAGAAGCTTCTCAGGGTGGGAGTGTAGTCATCTGGCTGCAGAGGGTAGGGTAAGTTACTTAGGGGGTCACTCTCTTGATTCAGATTTTTTTTTATCCCTATTGGAGTATAATTGCTTTACAATGGTGTGTTAGTTTCTGCTTTATAACAAAATGAATCGGCTATACATATACATATATCCCCATATCTCCTCCCTCTTGCGTCTCCCTCCCACCCTCCCTGTCCCACCCCTTGATTCAGATTTATAAGTAGTCTCCCTGGTTTCAGCCTCACCCTTCACCTCCTGCAGTTACTGGTGCCCCCAGATCCTGAGCCCCGCAGGGGTCTGTAGAGAGAGCTCCATTCCCGGGCAACAGGCATCTCAGTTGGGCTCCTTCTGCTTTGCTAAATTAATTACATGTGCCCCAACCCATGCCTGCTTTCCATCTTCTACAATTCTGCTGATATCTCTCGTCTGTTGTTATCTATCCTCCTGTCCTTTCTGTCCTTATAAGCTAATATAATTTTTCTTTTTTTATCCCTTTGGTGTTATTTTCAAGGGGCTTGTGGAGAGAGAGATACATGGAGATACACATGCGGTTTTTTTTGTTTCTAACAACAATCAGTTATTATCTCTTGCAAGTTTTCAGGGTTGGTGGAACTAGATAAGACAAGGAAGGGAAGTTCTAGTCCAACCCACATATATGCAGACAGTTGCTGACTGGCTGTCTGGGTGGGGTTGGAGTCCCTGAGTGGGGCTCACTTTCATGTGTCTTTTTTTTTAATGAGTGTGTGAATGAACGAATGGTTAATGCTCCATTTTAACTGAAGTTGCAATTGATTTTAAAACAGCGAGGCTGGATTTTATTTACCATTTTTTGCTCTCTGTTGTGAGTTCACATTCTGGGGTATTACCCTGTTAGCAATACTTTGTCCCTCGGCCAATGGCTACTTCCCTGAGCCGAGCCTGTAGACTTCTAAACATGTGGGTTGGTCACAAGAGGCCAGGCTAGAGACTGTGGTTTGTGTCATGTAACCCACCCTTATGGCAGAAACCCTAACTCTGTAAAAGTCCAGTTGAAGTCAGTTGTTTGGAATGCAAAACATATTTTTCTATAGAAACAATATAATAAAGGAATTATTTAGTTCCCAGGCCAGCTTTCAAGAGTCTTTTTTAAGCTCATAGTTATGAATATTCTTTATTTATTAATGTACTCATGTCGTAAATTTATTGAACACCAGTTATGTGTGATTTGAGCTTTATATTATTATAAGAGCCTATCAAACACAATCGTTTAAATACATCACTTTGCTCAATTATTAGCCTCCACTGATTTTAACTTCCAAATGGTCATATCTTTTCTAAACGTAACGCTCTTCGTCTCTCCTTCCCCTGACTCACCCACCCCACCTTCAGAGAAAAAAACGAAGCCTGTGTCAGTCAGTGCAAGTGTTCATTTGTCAGAGATGGAAAATCCCCAGTGATGCTCGCTGCACCCAGAGGGCTCCTCTACCCAGGGAAGGGCCCTCCTAGAAAGTAATCATAATGCTTTCTCCAGGGCACTGCAGTGACTTGGGAGAAACTGGGAATTAGCTCTTCATCAACTGCCTTTGGGATTTCTAAGTCTGTAGCACTGACATGAACAAAAAGTCACTTTTTTTTTTTTTTTTTTTTTTGCGTTACGTGGGCCTCTCACTTTTGTGGCCTCTCCCGTTGCGGAGCACAGGCTCCAGACACGCCGGCTCAGCGGCCATGGCTCACGGGCCCAGCCGCTCCGCGGCATGTGGGATCTTCCCAGACCGGGGCACGAACCCGTGTCCCTTGCATCGGCAGGCGGACTCCCAACCACTGCGCCACCAGGGAAGCCCCAAAAAGTCACTTTTTAAGGCTTATCACCGATAACTGTTGGTTATTTTTTGTTTTCCCATAAAATTCAAAGGTGATTGGAGCATGTTGCCAGGGCAGCACTTCATATGTTTATTTTCTTGTACTCCGATTCACCCCTGGCTTGCAGAGAGCAACGCTCTCACTCAAGAGGAGAGGGGACAAACTATTCCACAGGGGACATTTGAAACTCTCACCAAACTAAGTTCTTTGGCACTTTCTCCAAGGTTATTCTGGGCAGGAGTATCATCCAAGATAGAAAACATACTGATACAGTCATTTATTCATGTGTTCAAATACTCACTGAAGGCTTACTATGTGCCAGGCACCGTGCTCAAGGCTGCGGATGCCCTCCTGGATCTACCTCTGCACCATCAACTCTGCACCATCGACTCTGTACCATGTCCCAAGAATAGTGTTCCTTCCCACTGACCTCCCTCCCACCCCAGATAAAGCTCTACCAGCTTGGGAGAGAAGGGAGAATCAGGAGAAGGAGAAATGGGGGGAGCTGCCTGTGTGGGTCTCCCTCCATCTCCAGTCTGGCTCCGGGCTCAGAAGATCATAGAAGCCCCATGAAGGTTTGAGTAACCTCAGAACAGAGGAGACTTATATCCCCTACCACAAGTAACTTCCCAGAGGAGCCTGTGTGTGAGGGTAAAGAGGCATGGCTGAGTGACGCATCCAGGTGGATGGACCCAGAGCAGCCTCATGGCATGGTGCACAAAGAGTAGCCAAGACCCCCGCTGCCCACAGGCAGGACCCAGGAGAGTCAAGAGAGGCTGGAGAACCCAACAAGTTTGGGGAAAAGGAAGATGCAGAGGGCATGGGAAGCCACAACAAGACCTGGGTCATTTAGGAGGAAGACAGGGGGATGAATGCCAATGATCAAAGGCTAAGGGGACCCTACACCTTAGCAAAACCATTATTTTGAGAAAGAGACCCAAGGGCAGAATGCTGAATTTGACTGAATGGATAACCTGAAATTATTCCATAATCATTAATCTGGCCGAGTTCATCCCAAGAAGACTAGATTATGATTCCTGTGACAGATTAATAATTACAAAATATAATTGATTACATTTTATGCATAAGAGCATGTAGCCTATGAAATTTGCTCCTGCTTCACAAACAAGTAAATTGAAAAATCACACATCTTCATAAATTCTCTGGGGGAAACAAGCAGGTGGTAAAATAGAAGCTGAGAGGGAGGATCTATGTTGGATGGGTGGTGTGAGGAGGACCCTTTTTTTTTTTTTTTTTTTTTTTTGCGGTACGCGGGCCTCTCGCTGTGTGGCCTCTCCCATTGCAGAGCACAGGCTCCGGATGCGCAGGCTCAGCGGCCATGGCTCACGGACCCAGCCGCTCCGCGGCGTGTGGGATCTTCCCGGACGGGGGCACGAACCCGTGTCCCCTGCATCGGCAGGCGGACTCTCAACCACTGCGCCACCAGGGAAGCCCTGGATTTCTTTTAAGTATAATCTCCATGAGGGCAGAGATCCTGTCTGTTTCAGTCAACACTGTACCTATGGGAGAGAGCCTGGTACACAGTAGGTGCTTGGTAAATACTTACTGAGTGTGTCAGTAGATTTATTTCTCATCTTCACAGCAATGCCACGTGCTCGGTACTGTGATTTCCATTTTTAAAAAAGCAAACTGATGCTCAGCTTGAGCGCTGTTGCTCTCTGATTACAATGCCCCAGCCCCACCCCTTCCATCCATGTCCACCCTGCTCTGGGCCCTGGGAGGCTGACCTCTACAGACAGATAACCTGGGCTCCTGGACAGGGAAGGAGAGGCCAAAGTTAGGACCTCTGTTCCAGGGTATGTTTCCGACAGTGGCTGCGTCCTCCAGGGCCACAGCTCCTTTTAGGCAGGCCCTGTTTTATGGTTCCAGCTTTCAACAGGATCCAATAAAATATTCCCTCCTCTTCCCCTTCAGGCCTGGGGTGGTAATGGCTTCCTGCTATAACTGTCTCTCTGTATTTCATCCTCCCCTGTTGGTTGCCTTAATGCTGCCAAATCCTCAGTTAAAATTCCCTCTATTAAACTCTCCTCAGTTAAATCCCTTGTCTCTGCCATCATTTTCCTGCTGGGATCCTGACTGATGAAGAGAAACTAGAAAACAAAATCACACAGCTAAAAGGTGGTAGAGGCAGGATTTGAACCCAAGTGTATCTAGGTTTGAAGCCTGTTTTCATTTTGTTATACTTCACGACCTTTCCTCTTTCTCAGAATTGGTTAGAAATAAACCTGCTCCATGACGTCCTATGATCTCTTCTAGAACATTCTACAAGCCTGGCATTCTTTAGCCATCCCTCCTCCCAGAGAGGAAGACTGGTGGCATGGAAATAGGGCTTGGCCTTCTGCGGCCCCAGAGACCCGAATTTGAATCCAAGCTCTGCTAGGAGCTATGTGACTTTGAGCAAGGGGCTTGACTTCTCTGAGCCTCTGTTTCCTGGTTCGCAAAGTGGGGCCATACCATAGCATGCAGGAATGAGGAGTAAATAAATCAGTGTATTTATATCACGAGCTTGGTAAAGTTGGTGTCTCCTGTCCCTCCTCAGTTCGGGTCTTGTGGCAGCGCCTGAATACCTCCCTGATATTACTCAGTCTCTTTTTTGGGGTTTAAAAAAATGCTGCTCAATCTCTGTGCAGGGAGAGCTGTCAGGGGTTCTGACTGCTAAAAAAACGTGGGCATGTTTCAGAAGGATGCTTCCAGAGTCCTTGGCTCAGGAGACAGATCTTTTCTCCCAAGCTTTCTTTCAGCATTTAGTTTTGTTTTGTTTTGTTTATAAAGATTTTTTTCTTTAATTTTTAATTTATTTTATTTTTGGCTGTGTTGGGTCTTCGTTGCTGCGTGCAGGCTTTCTCTAGTTGCCGCGAGCGGGGGCTACTCTTCGCTGCGGTACACGGGCTTCTCATTGCGGTGGCTTCTCTTGTTGCGGAGCACGGGCTCTAGGAGCGTGGGCTTCCGTAGGTGTGGCACACGGGCTCAGTAGTTGTGGCTCGTGGGCTCTAGAGCGCAGGCTCAGTAGTTGTGGCGCACGGGCTTAGTTGCTCCGCGGCATGTGGGATCTTCCCAGACCGGGGCTCAAACCCGTGTCCCCTGCGTTGGCAGGCAGATTCTCAACCACTGCGCCACTAGGGAAGCCCCAGGCATTTATTGTTGACTCTCTTGTGACATGGCCCGAGGTGAATCTCATGACCAAGTGTGTTTTTTCTCCAGCGCTGACTGTAACTAAAGTAGGGCGTTATGGGGTCAGCCCACAGAGCCCTCCCCTTGGAGAATTTCTAGAGGTTGCACTGCTTTACAAGAGTGCAGTGGGTTTGAGATCCATTGGTTGGTGATCCTAGTCTCTTAATAAGCCTCACAACGTGTAATTGAAAACACATTATTGCAAGCTCACTAGTACAGAATCCCAGAGATGGTGCAAAATGAGGGTTTAAAAAGTGACTGAGGTGGGTAAGGGCTGCCAGATAAAGTACAGGATGCCCAGGTTAATTTTATTTCAGACAAACAACAAATAAATTTTAGTATAAGTATGCCCCATGCAATATGTGGGATATACTTATACTAAAAATTCTTCATTTTTATCTCAAATTCTCATTTACTTGGGCATCATGTATTTTTATTTGCTAAATTGGGAAGCCCTATAGGTGGGGGGAAGAGAGATGTTTCACCAGCCTAGGAAAACATTGTTTTCTGGCTCCTCACACACGTTTTAGAAGCTCTCTTTTACTCGGAAACCACTGTGCTTTTTTTAAATTGCTCCATTAAAAGATGACTCTATATAACATTCTATTAGCTGAGTTCTAATGTCTGTGTTCTTGAAAATAATAAAACTGTATTGCCTTAGGAATATGTAACCACAATATATTCCTTATCTAGAGGCCATGCATCTAGCAACTTCAAATATTAAAACACTGCCAAGCTTTCATTGTATATATGTGTAAGATAGTTCACATCCATGTATTAAGTATTCCTCGGGATACTAATTGTTTTACGCTTTAATTCTTATGGTTTGTATTTTCATAGCATAGGTCATATTTTGTTTACGCTGTTTATTTCCCTAAAGTCATTAATAATTATACCATAAAGTTTAATATTTATAGCAGGACAAACATCTATGGAATCACAGTATTTTTTCCTTTTAAAAGTAATGAATCAAAAAACAACAACAACAAAACAAACCTCCATGATACCCAGAAGAGATGCCATGGCCTTTATGCACTTTTTTTCAGGGCACTGCTGAACTTTTTGTAGATATCTACTCAAAACTGAATTTTGTGGTCATTATCTTTCTGCGTTCTTGGTTTTCACATTTTCCACCTCGAGGGAAGAGTGGGAAGCAAACTAGGAAGGTGATTGGGCTTTTCACTGCAGGCCGCACGCCACCAGCAGCATGAGTAAGAGCAGAAGCCCCACGGAAACCCGAGACCAAGAACTCAAAGAGTATCACAGTCAGAGGGCATTTCCTGTTGGGGCCAGTAGACCCAACACATTGTGTCGACCCCTGCTGCCATCACTGAGTCACTGAGGCTTATGATAATGTTGCATGTCATCATGCAAAAATTAAATTATGTTCAGGTCAAAAGTTTTGTCTTCCCATCTCCAGAAAGAGCACCATGACACTTCTAAAAATAGTATTATAGTTCTGAGGATTCTAGACAAATGTCACAGTTTTCTCAGAAAATTGGAAGACTGCAAATGTGGGATAATTACTGGCTTTTAATGTGTTTGTCCTTAATAGTGAAAATAAAATACAATTATCATATTTACATACTAAACTGGAAATTGGGAAATAGTAGTGCAAAAAAGAGGATCCTCCCCTCAACAGAGCTCAAAATCTGTGGAGAGGAGGGATACAGGTAAGTAATTGTATCATCAGGATAACCAAGGTTACTTAGGTAACAAACAACTCTAAAAATCTCAATGCCTTAAAAACAATGACTTTGTTTCTCATTCACACTACATATCCGTAGGCTGGGGATTTGCTCTGTTATTCTCACTCTGGAATCTAGGCTGGTATAGCAAGACACCATCTGGATAGAGCGTTGCCATCCAACCATGGATGTTTATTTTATAGAAGCGGAACTCTGGGTTTAAGATGATTGGGTAATTTAGCTAGGCAAGGAGCAGAGCCAAACTGAAACCAAGATCTTTTAACCCTTACACCAGTGGTCCTTCTCGTCTATAGATAGAAGTTATCCTCTGAATTAGATGACCGTGCTCCAGCGGGAGTGGGAGTAAACAAAGCTCCAGATTCAACTCCAAAGGTTTAATCATGTTTGCGACATATTAGTCACCATTCATTCATTCAGCTTACTGTATGTTGGCATTATCTTATACACTGGGTATACAGTGGTGATCAAAATACATACAGTCCCTCTCCTAATGGAGCTTATGATTTTATGATGGAGAGGTACATGGAATTGAGTTTCCCAGGCTTGGGAAGAGAGGGTGAGGTTGCAGAGAGTTGCCTGGACTTTAATTGCTAGAAGTTGCAGGCCTAGGGGTATAGGAGGATGCAGACACAGCCTGTTGATTGGGAGTGAGTCAGTGATTGTATCTGCTGTGTCCCTATCATCTCCATGTGGCAGCAACCCTGAAATGCCACCAGAAACTCTGGTTTGGGGTTGGGGAGCTGGAGGGCTAGGTGGGACAACTATAATACACTAGTGGAAGGAAAGGGACGTATGAGTGAGGAAGAGAGAGAAAGAAAACAGCAACAAAACATTTCCATCTGAAATGAGCCTGCAAACCAAATTCCAAAATGCACGGAGAAATCTAATGCTTAGAAAGACGGCCAGCAAAGTTGATAATCAGGATAAGGTTTTACTCCACGTTGAAACTAATTTTATAGATCAGCCTAACAAAGACTTTAGAATAAGTACATCTAAGGTGTCAAGAGAGAGGGACAAAAAATATTAGAAATTATAAAACAAACTAGGTGAAAACAATACCAGATTTATTGTTTTTTTAAATATTTATTTATTTGGCTGCGTCGGGTCTTAGTTGCGGCACACAGGATCTTCATTGCAACATGCAGGCTCTTTAATTGTGGCATGCAGGAACTTTTAGTTGTGCCATGTGAGATCTAGTTCCCTGACCAGGGATCGAACCTGGGCCCCCTGCATTGGGAACATGGAGTCTTAGCCACTGGACCACCAGGGAAGTCCCTATTATTTTTTTCAAAGAGTCAACTAGAAATCTCAGAAATGAATAATACAATCACTGAAATTTAAGATGCCCTGGATGAGAAAATTTCTGGTGTGAATGAAGTTGAAGAGCACAGTAGTGAGGTGGAAAGGGGTGCTAGGAACATGCCCAGAGTCCAGGCAGAGAAGAGAAAGTACTCAGAGATGTGGAGGATTGATTTAGAGACACCGACTGACCGTTACCTAAGGGGAATTCTGAAGGAAGAGAAAGGAGGGAAGGACAGTCAAGCAATATTTAAAAAGATCATTGCTGAGATGTTTTCAGAATTGAAGACTTCAAATCAAAAGTACATTTCAGTACCAAGCATGGAAATAAGAATAAATCCATACCTAAACAGATGGTAGCAAAATTGCAGAACATTAAGGAGAAAGATATTCCAAAGTTAACAGAGATAAAAGATGGATTCCCTACAAAGGAATGAAAATTAGTTTGATGGCAGCCTTCTCATGACAACAGTAGATTCTAGAAGACAGTGAGGATAATATGTTCAAAGTGCAGAGGGAAAGTAACTGTCAGTCCAGAATTCAATACCCTGACAAATAAAGACATTTCAGACATTCCAAGACCAAGAATTTACCAGTCATAGACTATCACTAAAATAACCACTAAATTACATTTTAGCAAATATAGCTAACTATTGATTGTAAAAAAAAAAAAAAAAAAAAAAAAAAAACTTAAGAAAATATTTAAAAATAGTGAAAGTACAACTCTGAAACAAAAATAACCTGATAGGAAGCAGCGTTCAACAGGTAACTAAAAAGTGCTGAAGGCTTTGTTGTGGTCAAGAGAACAATGGGTACTAAGTACCTTAAAAATATATTCAATAAGTAAATAAAGCGATTGACTTAAGAAACTAGCAACAGTAGAAAAATATAAACTAGAAATAAGAAAATAATAAATATAAGAGAAAAAAATTAAATATATAGTATTTAGGGAAGATGAATAAAACCCAAAGTTGATTTTTTGAAACAACTTACAGAAATAGACAAACCCTGAGCAAAATTTATCAAGAAAATAGGAACAACAACAACAACAAAACCCCACAAACAGAAAATTGGAATAAAAAGTGGTTAGAAATAGATTCAATGTAGCTGTAAATATACATAAAAGAATGCTATTAAAAACTTCTTGGCAATATATATGGAAATGTGGAAGAAATGGATAATTTTTAAGAAAAAATAAAATTTTGGTAATTTATTCAGATGAAATCAGAATAAAGCCTTAACCATTAAAGAAATTAAACTGTTAATCAAAAGGTTTCCTTCTTCCAAAGACACAAGGCCCAAATGGTTTTACCAGATCTTCAAAAAATAGATAAACACTGTTTAGAAACAAAGAAATAAACTGTTCCACAGAATGAGGGAAAAAAGAAGAGGATTATCTAACTTATGTTTTGAGATACTAAAGTCAGAGAAGTAAAGTACAAGTAAAGAAAATTATAATTTAATCTCACTTTTCATGTAAATACAAAATCATAAGGAAAACATCATGACCAAATAGGACTTAATGTGAAATTGAAAGTATAATTCGAAATTAGAAAACCTACTTAAGACTAAAAGAGAAAAAAGTTTCTCCTTTTAAAAAAATTTTTTTAGTGTCGTTTTGATAAATGCAGAAAAGACATTCCATGGAACGCAGGATTTATTCATGGTTTAAGAAAAATCTTTGCAAACTAGGTATAGAAGGCAACTTTCTTTACCTGACAAAGGCCACATACCAAAATTCTACAAATATTATACCAACTGGTTATATTTTAGAGGCATTTCCATTAAAATCAGCAATAACATAAGGATACCAGTTATAAGTCTGTATTCAGCATAGTGCTGTGGGTCTTGACTGATCTTCTTTGCAATAGCAAAGAAAGGAGAGAGACAGGGACTGGAAAGAGAAAGAAAACTATTCTTGTTTGCAGAAAATGTAACTGTCTACATAAAGAATTCAAGAAAATTCACAGAGAAACTCTTAGCATTAAAAAGTGTTCAGCTAGGATGCTAGATTAAAAAAATCACACAAAAATCAATAGCACTCCTAGTAGTAGTCACTAATTCGAAAATATAATAGGAAAAAAAAAGAATTCTATTCACCGTAGTAGAAATTATGTGGCACCTAGCATTAAATTTATTAAAATGAGTATAAGACCTCTATGAAGAAAACTATAAAAGTATTATTGAACAATATAAAGAAAGACCAAAATAAGTTTAGAGGAATATCATGTCCATTGTTTAGAGTATTCAATAACATGAAAATGTCAATTTTCTCCACATAGATCTATGGGCTTACTGCAATTTCAATTTTAAAAATCCTCAAAATGTGTGTTTATTTGTGTGTGATTCTTAATAATTCTGAAATTCATGTGAAAGGGACAAGAAGAGTCAAGATAATTTTGAAGAAGAAGAGGGTAGGGAGACTTGTCTTATTAGATATTTTTGTATTTTTAAAGACGGTGCTGGTATTGACCTAGGGGACAGATATATAGATGAATGGAACAGAACAAAATCCCAGAAATAGCCTATACACATGAAGAAACTCTCTGTACAACAACGAAGGTAGCATCACAATGCAATGGGGGGAAATGGTAGGACTGAGACAACTGGTTATCCATGTGGGAAGAAAGAGAAATCAGACTCCTACTCGCCCAACCATAAAGACTAAAGACCTATATGTGAAAGCAAGCTTGCAACTTTGAGAAGAAAATATAGGAAAGTACATTTATCATCACCAAGTAGGGAAAGATTTCTTATATAATATACAAACAACCAAATAAGGGGTATGTATTTAATTACATTAAGACAAAAGCTTATGCACAAGAAAAAAGACATGTAAACAAAATGGAAAGAAATTATAGAACAGGAGAAGGTATTTGCAATGCATACAACCATAAATAGGAGATAATTTAAGACACAGTAATTATACAAGCTTAATTCTTTTATCACAGGGCAATAACACTATTAATAAATAGAAATTAAAACAAAATAAAAAATAAAGTATAAGAACATGGCAGTTAGAAGATAACTAACATAAGAGCACCCCATATTAAAAGTTATGAAATGTTATTAAAGTATACTGAAAGGGGAAATTACAGTCTTCATGTTTTCATTATTTTCAAGGAAAGGAAAAATGAAAGTCTTCAACCCAAGGATTTATAACAACAATAAAATCCCTTAAAAATCAAGAGAAAGAAAAAAAATAAAGGCCAAAACAAAACTAAATGAATTAGAATATAGGAAAGTTTATAAAATTAATTCAAGAGCTTATTTAAAAAAACAATAAAATAGACAAACTTTAGAGAAAGTAAAGAAGGAAAAAAACCCTGTGAATAATGAAATTAGAAATATAAAAAATGGATTCAACATCAGCTGAGGAAGATATAGTTTAAAATAAGAAAACACTTAGCAAAATCGTAAGTTCTAAGTTTGAAAACATAGATGAAATGATCTTCTGGAAATACACACATTACAAAAATTAGAAGTATTAAACCTAAATACAGTAATCACAGCTGAAGAAACTAAGGGAAGAAAAGAGTGAAAGAAATCCCTCCAGAGAAAAAATGCCTAGGCCTAGAAAACTCTATAGGGAAAATCTTTCAACTCTTAATGAATAAATAATTACTATGCTTCAATAATTACTTCAAAACATTGAAAAACTTTGAAAGTCTATCTAATTTACTTCACAGAGATAACCCTGATGTCAAAACCTGAAAAAGACAGCTCAAAAGGAGAAAATAATAAACCTATCTAAATTATGAACATAGAGAAGAAATCCAAACAGATAACAGAATATCAGAAGAATAACCCCAAAAGGATTTAACCTAGAATGAAAAGGTTTTACATCTTAATATTTGAAAAAATCCAATAGTATAATATATCACATCCACCAGTTTAAAAAGAAAATCCAAATGAGATTCTCTCTCAATCCAAATGAGATCCAATGAGCTAGCCCTTATTTAAAAATGATCATAAATTTAAGAACTCCTTCTTAACAGTAACAAAGTACTTATTTCAAACAGTCAAAACCACCTGTGAGAATGAAATACTAAGGCAATATTATTAAAATCAGGAACAAAGCAGGAATACAGTTTATTGCCAATTTTATTTGATTTTTAACTGGAAGTTCTGACCAATTAAATAGGATACATACTGGCAGGAAACTGCTAAATATACAAAGGAGACACAAAAGTCAGTAGCTTTTCTGTATAGAAATACTATCTAGTTAGAAAGTATAATAAAAAAAATCAAACTACAATAGTAAAAATTAACAGTAATGACACTGAAAACCTCTATTAAATGCCTTGGAATAGCTTTAATGAGAATGTGAAGGATCCATATAACAAAAACTACAAAATGTTATTGACAAATACAGAAGAAAATTTGAATATTGTTCTGTGGCAACAATGTCGGTATTTTTCAAATTAGTTTGTATCTCAATATACTTTCAACAAAAATCTCAATAAGATTCTTTTAGAATCTGACATTATCATTCTAATGTTTACTGAAAGAATAATTAGGTATAAACAGCAAAGCAAATGTTGAACATGAAAAGGAATGATGGGACAGTGGCCCTGCCAGGTATTAAACAATTTTAAGAAGCAAGTATCAATAAAACTGTGTGGAACTGACAAAAGTTCCTGACAAAAAAACTGACATTTATACAAATGTATAAATGTTCAAATCAATTGCACAGAATAGATATTCTGAAACAATATTATATACAAGAACTTAGTCTATGATAAAGAAAGCATCACAAATCAGTAGGGAAAAAAATTATTACTTAATAAACTATCCTGGGTTAATTGGTTATTTAGAAAAAATAAATTTAGAGATTTACCTCAGATTATAATAAAAATAACTTTAGATGGATTAATAGGTGTAATTAGATATAAATACAAGACTATTAAAAAGACTAGAAGCACATGAAAAAATGTTCAGTAATTTTAGTCATCAAGGAAATGTAAATTAAAACTATAATAAGCTACCACTGCACACCCAACAGACAGACTAAAATAAAAAAGGTTGACAACATCAAAAGTTGACGAGAACACAGGGACTTCCCTGGTGGTGCAGTGGTTAAGGATCACCTGCCAATACAGGGAACACAGGTTCGAGCCCTGCTCCGGGAAGATCCCACATGCCGCGGAGCGACTCACCACAACTAGAGAAGGCCCGCATGGAGCAATGACGACCCAATGCAGCCAAAAATAAATAAATAAATAAATTAATTTTTTTAAAAAAAAGTTGGTGAGAATACAGAGCAACTTAAACTCTCTTGCATTGTTGGTGGGAGTAAAAAATGATACAACCACTTTGGAAAAAATTCTGTCCGTTTCTTATAAAACTAAGTATATGTGTATTCTATGACTCAGCAATTCCACTCCTAGGTATTTCCCCCAAAGAAATGAAAGCATATGTCCACACTATGACTCAGCAATTCCACCTCTAGGTATTTGCCTGAAGGAACGGAAAGCACAGGTCCATAAAAGTACATGTACAAGAATGCTCATACTGGCCCCAAACTGGAAATAGTCCAGATGTCCATAAATAGAGGATTGATAAACAAACTGTAATATAGGCACATAATGAAATATTACTCTTGACAAACAAAAGAAACTTGAAACACACCAACACAGATGAATTTTTTAAATATTATGTTGAGTGAAAGAAACTTTACACCAAAGAGTTCATGCCGTATGATTTCATTTATATAAACTTCTAAAACAGGCAAAACTAACTGACAATGAAAAAACTAAACACTATGGTTACCTCTGGTGTAGAGTGGGAGTGAGGATTTATTGGGAAAGGACCCTGGGGAACTTTCTGGCATGATGCTAATTTCTCTCTATATATATACTTTAATAGCTTTATTTAGATATAATTTGCATGCCCTACTATTCACCCACTTAAAGTGTACAATCCATTAGTATTATGTTAATATATTAATATTAATGATTAATATATATTCATCAATATATGCAACCATCAGCTCAAAAAAACCCTGTACCCTTTGAATTTCTAAATCTTGGTAGGTTTATGCCTCTGTCATTTGTCAAGACTCACTGAACGATCCACTTAAGATTTGTGCATTTCACTCTAAGTATGTAATATATGTAAACTTTACCTTTAAAACTTTTTTAGAAAAAGGAAATATGAAACAATTTTCAAAGTTCTATGTGGAAAGGGTCATTCTTCAGAAAAGAAAATATTGATAGATTTGATTACTTTAAAACTAAAAACCTTTGTGTGTCAAAAAATATATAAATATAGCCAACATTAAAATACAAATATCAAGCCAGAGGATGATGATGATGATTATTTTTTATTTTTTATTTTTTTTGCCGTACGCGGGCCTCTTACTGTTGTGGCCTCTCCCATTGCGGAGCACAGGCTCTGGACACGCAGGCTCAGCGGCCATGGCTCACAGGCCCAGTCGCTCCGCTCCGCGGCATGTGGGATCTTCCCGGACCGGGGCACGAACCCGTATCCCCTGCATCGGCAGGCAGACTCTCAAGCACTGTGCCACCAGGGAAGCCCAGTTATTTTTTTTAAATATTAGAAAAGGAGGGTTTTGTCTATATATTTGATACATGCATAAAACATTCTAAATCATTGCAAATATTAAGATACCAACAAATATGTGGGCGAAGGCTCTTAACAGAAAGTTTATAAATAGGAAATAAAACTTAACAAACAGGTGGAAATTTCATGTTTACAGAAATTAAGATTAAAATTATATCAAGAGCAGTATATATATATCAAAGGCCCTAGAATTTGTATACTCTTTGATTTATTTTCCTTTGAGAAATATATTTCTTCTCCTTTGAAAAGAGATATTTAAAGTGAATAAGAATGATTATGCACAAAGATTTAGCTACAAGAATATTTATTTTTTTAATATATTTAATTTATTACAGCACCATTTGTAATATTGACAAACCTGATATTACCCAAATGTTTAATATAGAGTACTAATTAAATAAATTACAGTACAAAGATAATAAATTAACTCAGCAGTCCTGTACAACTATTTAAAATGATGTTGTAAAACACTTAATGATGTGGAAATATGTTTAAACATATTTTAAACATCTTGAGTTTAAAAAAAGAGAAAAAAGGCCCAAACTTCCTTGATCCTGTTAAGCTAACCCATTCCCTTAATATCTGTGCTGTGGACACACAGGCGTTTAGCTCCTGTCAACCCCCACCCTTCTCTTCTTCTCCATTTCCCTTTGGAGGCTGTTCTGGGAAGAAGAAATAGGCTGGTATCAGGATTGAGGGGAAAAAAAATTTTTTTAATGAAAAGAGAAAGAGTATAAAACACTGTTTTGGTTGACCTTTTTTTTTTTTAATTGGGAAAAAGTATATGTGTACATGATTAGAAACTGAAACAGTCAAAAAATGCATATGATGAAAAGTCTCTATCCAGTCCTAGGTGCCTTAGTTAGTTTTTCTTATCTTCTTCTAGATATATTTTTTAAGAAAGATATCTATGAAAAGGAACAAACAAAACACAAGAAAGAGAAAAGAAGGAAGGGAGGGAAGGAAAAATAGAGGGAGAGAGAGAAAAATAGAGGGAAGGAAGGGGAAAAGATATAAAGAGGGAATATGGGGAAAAATTAGAATGAGTTTATTCTATGAGGGGTCTAAACAGCTGAAGTTTATTTTAGAATATACGTTAAACATTTGGATCTCAAATGTTCAGCAACCTGCTACTAACTTAATAACACTATTACATGAATATTAAATTATTTACAAATATTTATAAAATAAATCAAGATCAAAAGTGAAGAGCCTTTTTACTTGAGATGCCTTAACGAACAGTGACTGTGTCATCCAAACCCAAATTAGGGTTCCTAGCCCGGCAAGCATTAGTGTACAGGAACAGTGGAGTAGAGCATGTGAAATCAAGACTGTCCTGGACTTGCAGCTCTGATAGAAAAAGCAATGGAAGTTCAGAACATTAGAAGCGCTCCCAGCCTGGATTTACCCTAACTGGAGAGTGTGTCTAGGGCAGAAGCACCAAATGACAGCCACTGGGAGCCCACATGTTTTCTTTCCTGGCATCATCTTCATATGTTAGGTATAGGACCACATATCCTGACTCTCTTTTACAACCATTTTGGATTGATTAGACATGAATGTATTGGTTTATATTTACTGCTTGAAGTAAGCCTAACAATATTATTTCAATGGGTGGGGAGAGGAGAAATCAGTCAATCCAGATAGTCCACCAAAAACACATCTGGGCTTCTCAGTTGAGGGCAGGTTAGGATTCTTAGTGTGTGTTTCTCCCTGGGGGCCACCCCCTTTTTTTCCATGATGCAAATGTAGAACATTCAAAGATAGTGTAGTCAAGGGATGAGATTTGATAAAATTAATTTTTACTGCTTCATCAAAGACATTCATTCCTAAGTGAACAGAAATATTTCTGTGTGTGATCAAGCTTGGTAGCTTAAAAATAATTAACAATTTATTTGCAAACAATTTATTTATAAGTGAGCTTATAATTGGTTTAAGACATGTTCTTTTTACATTAAAAAAAAAAAAAACCCTTACAGTATTGACCATTCACCATGAGAATGACAGTTGTTTAGAAACCGTAAGACAGTTTATGAGATGAGAAGGAATGCCTGGAGGGGGGAAGCAACATGGGAACCAGAACAGAAGGAAGGAGTTAACTTAGGGATGGAGGGAAGAGGGAAAAGAAGGAGACAAAAGCCCTAGAAGCTGAAGCATGAACAGAAAGAACAAGAGAACAGAGCTATCCTTGAAGTTCTTATCAGAATTTGGAAATCTGTTCTCGCATGTAAAATCAAGCGAGTGTTTTTCCCATTAAAAAAAAAAATAGCAGGATTAACCTCTCTTGATTTCTCCTTTTCTTTTGTACCTTTAAGCATGTATCTGAGTGGAACTTTCCGTTTTCAAGGGTTTATCCAGTCCAACTACTTATCTTTCACCTGCCATCACAATGTCCCAAACTAGGTTGACTTTATTGTTATTACACCTGCAGTGATGACTTCATTTCAAGGTTCAGCAGGTGAAATTAAGCCTGACAGTTCTCCTGATGTACCTCCAACATATAAACAAATTAAATTTCCTGCCATGTTTTTGAGTGAGCCTTTTCTAAAGGAGTTGCTGACTTACGTGTTCTACTTCCATCTGATTTAGCAGTTAGTCCCAAGGACGTGAGCAGTTATTTTTCCTTATTAGTGCTGGTGCCTCAGTAGATGAGTCTCTAAGCATGGCCCCACTTGCTGAGCCCCCCAGCCCTGGACAGAAGGAACTAAAGGCAAGAAGATAAAGCCAAGAAGACCAAATAAACAGAAGAACAGAGTTCTGATGTCCAAAGCTTTTGTCTCATTTATTAATTCTGCAGATACTCACTGAGCACTTACTATGCACAAGCTCCAGGTTAGACACTGGGGGTACAGGGGTGGGCAGATACTGTTCTCCTACCCTCCCAGAGCTCAAGGCTCATCCTCTCAGGTAGGCAAAACAAGTGTTATTAATATTCCCATTATGAGACCAGGAAACAGAGGCAAAGGACAGACACAGCTTTGGAACGGGAATGGAGCTCAGCTTTCCTCTCCTGAGGTCTAAATAGTTGGCTAAAGGTACTCAATGGCTCTCAAACTTTTCTCTTACTAATTAGACAACGGAGCTTTAAGAAGGTATTCACCACCCACCATGGGCTTTTGCTCCCCATCTTTAAAATTCAGGAAATGATTTGTATCCCCATTCCTGTCTTAGAAGAAGTAGCCCATTTCTTCACACAACTTTAGACGATTATTATTGTGATGATTAATACTGGCAATAAATCGGCTTTAAGAGATAATTTGCTGAAATCTTTAAATCCATTTTTCCCTAGAGTTGGGTATATAAAAACTAAGACTATGAAAAAGTTTACTTTCATATAAAATGATCAGACATCCAGGTATTCAGATTAAAAAATGCTAGATCTGGATCCTTTCTCAGGGAACTCTGAGTTCACCTGCCTTTCAAGAAATCTGAATCCTTTCCAAGGAACAGGAACCCAGAAAGAAAGGTTCTTTTCCAGAGAGCATTTTCTTATTCCTTCACTCCTTTCAGCTGTTAGCAGCAGCTGGTTCCCTCAGTGTGCTGAAATGCCCGCCGCCTTGTAAACATTCTCTCTAATACCGCGCATTACTCATAGTTTGAAAATCACTTTGACTCCTGAAACATAATTATGTTAATGTCAGATGAGTCAGCAGGGGGACAGCACGCTGCTCCTATGGCAGCCGCGCCTCCTCCCAGCCTCTCAGCGCCTGAGACTTCAAACACAAAAATTTCAAAAAGAGAGAAACGCCCTTTTGGTGGGAGAGAAGAGAAATTATGAATATGGCTCAAAGAACGACTTCAAAGGAGTCGTCGATTTCATTTTCGCTGCAACATGAAAGGGAGAGTCGAAGTAAAATCGCCAACCCTAGGTTAATCCGTTTACGTGAAGAATAAACAGGAATTTGGAGAGTTTCTCTAGAAGAGCTGTGATTTTCCCGCAGGGATGAGTTGAGACAGGTCACTCTGGTGAATATACAGCCGTGATGTTATTTCCGGGGCTCCCCTTGGAGCTGTTTTCACACCCATAGGAGGTGATGCTGGGCAACCCAGGAGGTGCGCAGCGCAGAACTATTACCCTGGGGCATCCATAGGAAATGGGAGGGGGCTCATTCGTACGCGGATTCCAGACCCTGGTCCGGGTCCCCTCGGCCTCTTTGCTTTGACGCTGTGCCCACCCCAGCAGCACGACCCCTCAGAGAAGAGTTTGCAGCCACTCTCTTGGGCTGTCCTCAGCATCACTTACAACCTCTCAATTGTTTCCCATCCCCGAGCTGCTGGGAAATGAAGAGGAACCGAGTAGGACAGGGTTGGAGGTTTCAGGGCCTGGATAACCACACCGCCACCTGCCCCTGTTCCCAGTCCCGGTCACAGTCCAACCTGCCAGTAACCCCAACAGACCCCTTCTCGGCCTGCCTTCCCCCTGGAAACTCAGGAAATCATTTAAATACATTTATATGGTGCCTCCCGAAGAGGCTTCCAGGTTCATTGTCTCACCCATGTCTCATAAAAACCCCTATTTTATAAGTGGGGAAACTGAGCTTCAGAGAAGGGGTGTCCTTGTGCAAGGTCGCACAGCAAGTGGCAGAGCTACCCACTCAGACAGTGGGGCCCTTTCTACTCCACCAACAACAGAACAGGGAATCCACACCTAGAGGACTGGAGAATGCCAGCTAGGGTTAAAGGACCCCCCAGAGTGCATATGTTTACAGACAAGAAGAGTAACCAAAATCTACAGAGAGGCAGTGACTTGCCCAAGGTCACAGGCTCAGAAAGTGACAGAAGCAGCTGCCAAACAGGGTCTCCTGACCACTGGTCCAGGGCTTTTTCTCTCCAGCCTCATTATTTCCTCACTCTGGACTTATTCCAGTTTAGACACAGGAAGAGTCCGCTCTCTGCAGTTAACCTAGGCATCTACGCTGCTGACACAAAACATTCTATTCCCAAAGCACAAGGCTGCACAAGAGGCAGAGACGTCAAGGAGGAGAATTCACTGGAAGGAAGGGGTTAACCACATCCAGTGACTTTCCATTATGGTATGACTGATCAGTACCCCAGATTAACTACAGCACTGATCAGTGGTACCGTCAAACCATGGCTTCATCCAGGCTCATTTCAAAGGCGGAGACAACATCACTGCCTCAGTGGGCTGCTGATTTGGCCCCAGTGTAGTTATGTAACCTGGGAGGGTAAAATGCCTAATCCAACCTAGAGATTCTGCAGCACCCTAATTCCAGGCCTTTTAATCCCCTACCCTCGGACCACTTCTTTGGGTGGCATATAGATGTCATCTGATGGTGCGCGGAACTCACTTTCCCATTCCTCTCCAGGGTGGGGCTGACACTGGCCATATAAGGTATCCCTCCAGCTAGAGGCTTCCTGACCAAATACCTTTTTCCCATGGCATTTCCCCTGCTTAGCCCCCCAAAACAAAGAAAAGTCAAGACTCACATTTTGAGGTGGGTGCTGAAAATCCTTAGGAAGCTGTGCAACACCCTATTTAGGGGAGAATTTCTCCTCTTGTCATGTCTCCCTGTCTGGTCCCATCTAATTTATCCTTGAGGCATGGTTGGTCAAGAAAAGCTGACCCTGCCCCCTGCTCCCCAGAGCAACCAACAGCTGTTACTATATTGAGTGGCAATATGATGTCATATCATAGGTGACTAACCCATCGAGGCTTCCCTACGAGCCATCATCTAAATATGACAGCCTTCCATCATCCTGACCTTTTCACGGGAGAAAGCTGAGTGAGGGGCTTAATGCTGCATCCCTGGGCTCAAGGCCACGTCTGGCATTCTGTGGCCAGCATCTGTGACTGAACATGTGTGACTGAGCATGTGAGAACACACATGCCCACTCCCACACACAGATCCCCTTCCTAGTAGAAGGTCACTTTCACTCAAGACAGCTTTCCTCCACTGGCCTGACTTTGAAATTAGTAACCATCAGAATGTTTAATAATCATAATCATTAAGGGAGGAACTGGGGAGGGGTTGTATATATTTACTTGTATATCCCAAGTACTGGCTTAGACACTTTACATATAGTTTTTCATTTAATTTTCAAAATGCTCTGAGGAAGGCAGTACAATCCTGTGGAGTTAGAGAAACTGAGGTCAGAGGTGTTAAGAAACTTTCCCACAGTTACAGAGCTGGTCACGGTGGGGCTCAGATTCCAGCCCAAGTCTCTGTGACTCCAGTGTGGACTGAACTCTACATACAGAAGGGTGTTATCACCTAACCTGGATTTAAAAAAAAGACTTTATTTTGTAGAGCAGTTATAGATTTATAGCAAAATTGGGCAGAAGTACAGAGAGTTCCCATGTGCCCCTTATCCGCCCTTACCCACACTCTCCCCAGCTAGATGTACCAGAGTGGTACATTTGTTACAACTTACAAACCTACACTGACACATCATGATCCCCCAAATCCATAGTTTACATTACAGTTCACTCCTGGGAATGTACATGCTGTGGGTTTGGACAAATGTACAAAGACACATTTCCCTCATTGGATATCATACGGAGTAGTTTCACTGCCCTAAAAATCCCTCGTGCTCCCCCTATTCATGCCTCCCTCCTCTCTAACCCTTTGCAAGCACTCACATTTTTACTGTCTTCAAAGCTTTGCCTTTTCCAGAATGTCATGTAGTTGGAATCATACAGTACATAGCCTTTTCAGGTTGGCTCCTTTGACTTAGTGATATACATTTAATGTTCCTCCATGTCTTTTCATGGCTCTATTTATTTATTTTCGGTACTGAATAATATTCCATTGTCTGGATGTACCACAGTTTATTTGTCCATTCACCTGCTGGATCACCTGCGGTTAAAACTTCATTCTACGGTGGTTCATATTAAAAATAGAGATAGCTGCAGGGCCTGGTCTTTCTCTTCTGGACCTCATACCTGCTTCCTCACCACTGCCACCCACACAGCGCCTGTCAGGGGGTGCCACTTTGGCATCCCTTGTCTATGCGTCATTTCGGCAGCCTGGGAACCAACTATTCCTCCAGGACAAGCTCTAGGGCAATCTGAGGAGAGCTCACACATGCACATCTGCCAAAAAATTACACATTCCCTTTTCCCTCCATGCCAGTCATACTCTCGTGTTTGCCCTAGAGCCCCCAATACAGTCATTCCTAATATGTCTCACCAGTTACCACATGGGTTTTCTTTTCTTTTTTTAATTCCAGCCATCCAACCACCCACAAGTATTTACTGAGCACCTACTATATGTTGGTCCTAGATGGTAAGTCTTTAGAGGACATTGAATGTCATTATGTGAGTTTGTATGCAGAGTCACACCCATCACAGCACCCCACTCCATTGATAAAGATTTTTTTTTTTTTTTTTTTTTTTTTTTTTCCGTACGCGGGCCTCTCACTGTTGTGGCCTCTCCCGTTGCGGAGCACAGGCTCCGGATGCGCAGGCTCAGCGGCCATGGCTCACGGGCCCAGCCGCTCCGCGGCATATGGGATCCTCCCAGACCGGGGCACGAACCCGTATCCCCTGCATCGGCAGGCGGACTCTCAACCACTGCGCCACCAGGGAGGCCCTGATAAAGATTTTTGATGGGGTGTGTTTGTGTGTGTGAGTGTGGAGGTAAAAACAAAGACAAACATAGTGAGCGACTAAAAATAAGCCTGTGAGACCATCTGAATTAGCATCATCAAATTATAATATATTTATTACATATAACATTATAATTATAAAATTATTATTATTATAAAAACACTTATATAGCACTTTCTGTGTTTTGGTGCTTTTACATAAATGGTAAACCTACTTGTTGCCTGAAAAGGCTGTACAGGCTGAAATAAAAATAGATTAAAGAACGTTTCAAATAAATTCTTGGAGGGCAGATCTATAACAAGTTATTAAAGTGGAGTTAGGAATAACCAGGGTGCATTCCTAACCAATGAGGATGATATCACGAAGGGTAAGTGCCATAATCTGGCCCAGCCATCTTAGTGGCTCCACTGGAGGCTGGTGCTCAAGTGGGACAGAGCTCAGGGCTAACCCTGCAGCCATTGCTAAGCAGTCGCTATGGACTTGGGTCTACCCAGGGACCCCTGAACTTCCACTACCCTGAGAGCCTGCCCAATGGCTCCCTACCATGCCCCCTCCACCTCCGTCAGGCAAGAAGATGTGTGTGTTGTTCCCTGTTTCTCCCCCCACAAAAGAAGCGCTTTGCTTTGTGTCATCCAGTGAGTCACTTGCACGGTTGGGAACAGACCCAGGATTCCTGCTCCTTTCTTTGCTAGGGCTGTTTGCTGGAGATCACAATCCTTCCACATTAGTGGCCAATTACATTTACGGCTCTTAACAACATTTAATGGGGCTTTGGGGATAGGAAAATGATGGGAAGTAAAGGCTGGGAGATAAAAAATCAAAACCTGAAATGACACACAAGATCTTGATTACAGAAGGTTTAAAAATGGCAGTCCAACTCATCATGTCGTTCCATTGGGAAATGTTCCTAGGTTTGAGGAGGAATAAACCCCTCACCTATCTTGAGGCTGGATGGGAAGGAGAGGAAAGGAGAAGAGGAAGTAGTCAGAAGTCCTCAGAAATTGTATTCTCCAATTCTGCCCTACAATTTTATCTCTATTTATTTCAAGTCACTCTTTGTCTTCCCTCCCATCATGTATATGACATATTACAGTTTCTCACACACATTTATGCTCACTGTTCCACCTGAGGCTCATAACAGAGGTGTGATCCATGAGAAGAGCAGTGAGCTGGAAGTCAAGTGATTAGGACTCTACATAACAGGCCATGTGACCGTGGGCACATCGCCTCACCTGGACCTTAGTCCCTGAGTTGTAAAACAAGGGCTGGCCTGGTTGGCCTGAAGGTCCCACACTGCTCTAAGCTTCCTATCTGTGCGTCCAGACCCAATACAGAGGGAGAAGCCACTGCCCACAGCTGAGGATGCCTGTGGTTTTTTCCATCTCCTGCCAAGGCTGCGATGGGAGCACACACAAGGTGTTTGGTCACAGGCTCCAGAAAACCTGGAGAACAGGAAGAGCAGTGGGCAGTGACTTCAACAGCATGATCAAGGGGAGAGGCTCAGGAGACGCAAGGAGAAGAGAGCTTGGTGGTGGCTGGAGCCCTGGGATGCGGGGAGAGGTGTCAGTTCTAAATGTCACTGAGGGGTGAGCTGGGGGGAGGAAGGTACTCCTGGTAGATCTGGCAGGTGTGGCCTGAGGATGGGCTTGTGACGCTCAGCCAAGGACCAATAATGATTGTCAGAAGGTAACAGTGGCTTCATTTCCAGTACACAGGCAGCATTATTTTGCTCAAAACTTTAAGAAGCTGTTGTCATCTCATTTGTTCTTGGCATGACTATACTGTTCCCATAGGAAATTTTCTGTTGCTTTATAGAGAGAGGATTATGATGGAGGAGAAACAAGGTGTTTCTTCTGCACTTGGGTAGAACTGGCCACTAGTGTGCCAGGCCAGGGCGCAGTAAGCAGGATGTCCTCTCTAGTTTCAAGAGAGAAAAAAGAGTCAAGGGTAGGTGTGGCAGGGCTGGGACTAGGGTGTGGTGAGTGAGGTGCCCAGGGCGAAAACCTCAAGGAGGCACTTGCTCTCAGGGTCCTGCAAGTACAGGATAGGCACCTGAGAGGGAGTGCCTTCTCACCTGTCTGCCAGGCCTTGAGGCCCAGCCCTCCTGCTCTTGGCATCTTCAGGCAGGTGAGTCACTTGTTCAGAAGCACTAGGATTGCATTAAAGGGTGAAAGCTGTTCTATGGGACTCAATACACCCAGAACAAAACATACATTTCACAGCTCACCTTTAACACCAGAAACATTGACTTGGAGTACAGCTGACTTGGAAGTGACTTTCAGTTTGCTAGTCTTTAGCTGTGTAACCTAGGGAAGCATACTTAACCCTGCTGTGCCTTGATTTCCTTCCTCATCCGTAAAATGGGAACAATAACATCCACCTCAGAGAGGAGATAAGGGAGGGAGGATAATGAACATATCTGCCACATAGTAAACCTCAGTGAATAGTTAGCTCCCTGTGAGGATGCGATAGTGCTGAATGATGAAGCACTGGACAGGGTTCCTACCTCTGGGAGCTTCCACAGGCAACACAGACATTAAAGGAGGATTGGATACCAGTTCACAAATTTCACATCTAGAGTTTCTTGTTTCAGGTCACACAACTAATGAGAGATTTTGGATACAGTCAAAAGCAGTGACAAAAGGGCCAAGCTGGCCCAAGTTGATAAATTACATCAATAAACATTCAAACCACAGCCTTGCTCATCAGTAGAGGTATAAGCATATGGGCAGAGGCTATAAGTGAAGGGGTAGGAAGTCAAGGGCCACAGAAAACTTCCTGACTTTTGGGTCAAGATCAGATTCTGGTTAATCAAGGAGGGCTTCCAGGAGGAGGTTCTGGGACTTCTGGGAGCCTCCGATGAGGCTCAGTTGCTCTCGTTTTTTCATCCCTATCTCAACAATCAACTTTTCTCAGTACAAAGGGATATAAGACGGGCTCCGACTCTACGGATGGGTGATTGGGGTCATCTCCCCGCGTTTTTCTCGATCTGAGGACTGGTCCCTTTAAGGCATCGAAACTCAGTGAACGTTCTACGGCCGGCCTAGCGGCCTTCCCGAGGCGCGCTTACGTCACCTTTCGGGAAAGCGGCTGACGTCAGCGCGTCCTCGGCGGGTGGGGGCGGGGCCGTGACTCACCCGGCCCGCGGCTCCTGCCCAGCTGCGCAGTGTGCACGTGAGCGCGCGTAGCCCTCGTTTCTAATTTTAGCTCCGGCGGCCCTGGTGGGGTCCGGCGAGGTAAAGGCGGGCAGAGGGGACATGGGGGCTGGGGGCGCGGTTCTCCCGGTTCCTTGCTGCCCCGCTGTTGGGCCTCCTGGAGGACGGGTCCCGGCCCGAGCCGCTGGAACGCCGGCGCTTCCTTAGGCCAGGGCGAAGGGTCTCCTCCGCGTGCCAGCCCAGCCCTGAGCTCAGCGTAGGCGTTCAATAAACGAATTGGGGTTCCCTCCTAAATGCGACTCGGGACTTCCCAGAGAGGGCCAGGGTTCTGGAAAGTTCCCTGGTGGATGGGGTGCGGTGTGGACTGAAGTCAGAACAGGAGCGGGGCTCGGCGAGGGCTCGGGCAGGCGGTGTGGACCGAGCCCATCGGGGCGTCGGTCCTAGGTGACCTCGGTGGGGCGGTCGCTCAGCCTTTCTGAGCGGGGCCCCGGGCTTGGCCGGCGTCGCCAACAGTGGTTTGGGGGGGCGGCCGGGCCCCCACTGAGCCGCCGTGTCTGAATCAGTGGCAGTGGTAGGGATGGTGCCTTCGGTGGTGTGAAGGCCGTCCAGGGGTCGGGGTAAGCACAGAGGCCTGAAGGTCACCGGTTGAGGAGACAGCGCCCATGGTCAGAAACAGGCGCTGCATCCTGAGCCCTGGGAGTACCGAGGTGACTTTCCAGGAATCAGATAAAAGCTTCGTTTTAAAGAAAGCAGGGCCAGACGTCTTATAAAATCGACACTTTCCCGTTCTTTGGGGCGGGGGGAGGCCGGGGGCGGGGAGGGAGTTATGGAAAGAAGCTGTCAGCGTAAAGTGAACTACAATTTTGACTTTGCAGAGCGGTCTGACGTATCACAGTGATCTGCATTCTGTTGGTGTGGCATCCTCAGGTTTCACAGGGATTGTCTGTGTAGGCAGCTTATAAAACAGTGTTCAAGGAACCTTTGACCTTGTTAGGTGAAGGGTGTTAGATGTTACAAAAGAATATTAAATAGAATGATAAGCTGGGAATGTCAGATGGTAGTAGGGGAACATTTTCTAATTGTTGGATCATTCAAATTTGTAATGCAAGTTTTTGAAGGCTATAACCTTAAAAAAAAAAACCTTTCATATGCCCTTTTCTTAGAAAGAAATGGGGGAAAGTTGTGGAATAAAGGTAGCTTTTAGCATTATGACATGAATGAATGACAGAAATCCATAAATGTGTAGTTTTCTTTTTTTTTTCCAGAAATACCACATTGGCCTTGGTAAATTGGAGATTTTTCAGATATAAATATGGAAACCGCAAGAGTTTAGGGCATTATTCCTTATTCGGTATACATCTTAACAGTTTAAAAAGGACTAACAGTTTACAATCCAACAACTGAATACATCCAGGGTTATGCGTAGTGTTTTATATTGTTCTATAGCAACAAAAGTCTCTCTGTCCTAATTTTGGGGAGTTGCTACCACATATTCCTCAGTGTAATGCGTATTTGGGGAGGGACTTAAATTGAGCAGGTGTGAATGATGATGAATCATGTTCTCAAACGGAGCTAATTTGTGTGGGTTATTGTTGTGTGTGTATATAATAGATTATAAGAACCTGAATGTAAAGTTTTCACGTTCAGAAATTTAAGGTTTTTAGTCTGGAAATTGAGTTCTTGCTTTAAAAATACTTAACCTTGGAATGGACCACCTGCATCCTGAAGACAGCCTGTTAGCATTTCTGTGAACTCTTCCCTTTCCCCAAGTTGTCCCTGCTTTCTTTGAGTCACATCTGTTATTCAGTTGTTCACTGTGCTGTGATTGTTCACTTACATGTTTCTCCCACTAGACTAAACTCTTGGGGCTATGAACTAGTATCTATCTTTGTATCTCTAGCATCTAGAATAGGGCTAGCATGTAGTAAGAGCTACAGTTTTTGTAGTTTTGTTTCATTGAGTAAATGTGAGTTTTCCAAACCAGATTGCCCATTTGGGGAAAGGAGAGTTTTTTTTATAGTTGAGAGGACTGGGCAGTGGACCTATATTGCTGCTGTAGGGGACACAGTTCCCTTCTTTTCCAGGCCCACCTTAACCTCTCCCCCAGTCCCACCACCACCACCCATGAGGAAGGAGCCAAGGCAAATAAAACCAACGACCAGACTCTTAAGTTATTTTGGTATCTCAGTAGTGTGCTGTAGTTTTAGATTCAAGATCATAGAACTTTGTCTGCTCTCCAGGCCAGAACTAATCCACACACTGGCATTAGTCAGGTTCTTTTCACCGAGGAATTGGCCAGTCTTTACTGTTTTAAAAAATGGGAATTTCAGAACCTCCACTGCATCTGTGGATAGTTAAGACTGGTTACTAAATGAAATGTTTACATCTGAGATGGAATCAGTTTCTGCACAATGATATTTCATGCTTATCCTGAGAAAAGATTTAAGAATATAAAATGAAGATATTATTCTCTTCCTTAAAATTGTCAGAAGGAGGGGATTTTTACAGTAAAGTGTTACTAGCCAAAACTCTTAGTAAACTGGAATTGATGCCACACTTAATTTTATGAAAGGCTGACAGCAAAATAAATTGCTATGAGAGATTTAGTTTTGAAAATACATCATGCATTACAGTGATTACTAATATTTTCTGTAAAAACTCAGTACCACTGCAACATCCTAAATCAGTAGGGCCACATTTTTACATCCGCTGTGTTTAAGTCAAGAAAAAATGATGTATATTTGGAAGATTATTTAACAAGGTTTTTTTTTTTTTTTTTTTTTTTTTTTTTTGCGGTACGCGGGCCTCTCACTGTTGCGGCCTCTCCCGCTGCGGAGCACAGGCTCCGGACGTGCAGGCTCAGCGGCCATGGCTCACAGGCCCAGCTACTCCGCGGCATATGGGATCTTCCCGGACCTGGGCACGAACCTGTGTCCCCTGCATCGGCAGGCGGACTCTCAACCACTGCGCCACCAGGGAAGACTTTTTAACAAGATTTTAATTAGGGTTTTAGAAAGTGGTTCAGCTGAATTTTCCCATACAAAGAGTTACATGAGAGATGAAACAGAGAAGTAGCTTTCGTGAAAATACGGGAGAACACTAGAAGGAAAGAACAAGGGACTCTTTGCTGTTGACTAGGTAAAGCTTTGACAATTCCTACACACGTTCCTACCACCCTCACCAAAAATACATCTTTAGGTCCTATTTTACCTGCATTTTTTCCTCAAAAGAGAGCCTTCTATAATAATAATAAAAATAATGTCGACAACAAGTTCCATTTATTGATCACTGTGTGTCAGATAACTGTGCTCAATGCTTTGTGAAATTATTTCAGTTAATCCTTGTTACAATCCTGTGCTAAATGGATTTTTAATTATTTCCATTTTATAGACTCAGGGAGGTTAAAGGGCTTGCTTAAGGTCACACAGTTATTAAACAGCCATGATTTGAACCCAGGTTGTATTAGGGTTCTCCAAAGAAACAGAACCAATAGGATGTGGATATATGTGTGTGTATATATAATATATACATATATAGAGAGATTTATTATAAGGATATAAGGAATTGGCTCATTTGCTTATGGAGGTTGGCAAGTCCCAAAATCTGCAGGGTGAGTTGCAATCCGGAGACCCAGGAGAGCCAAAGGTATCATTCCATTCTGGGTCCAAAAGGCGGGAAAAGGCTGATGTTCCAGTTTGAAGGCCATGAGGCAGGAAGAATTCCCTCTTACTCGAGGAGAGTCAGCCTTTTTGTCTCTTCAGGCCTTCAACTGACTGAGGGCCACCTACGTTATACAGGACAATCTGCTTTAGTCGTCTACCAATTTAAGTGTTAATCTCATTGAAAACCCACCTCACAGAAATGCCCAGAATAATATTTGACCAAATATCTGGTTAGTAAATTATCATTCAGATCCATTTGATTTCCAAAGCTCATGCTTTTAATGTTATTTCACAATGTCTCCGTCCCACTCTAGGTTTCGCAAAGTAGCTTTAACCCTGGATCTTTTCCCCCTCACCTGCAATGTCTATCAAAGTTCACCCCACTCATACCAGATGAACACCTAATTAGTGCGGGTGTTTGAATATCAGTAACCAACTCAGAATCCCTTTCCCCATAGCACACACAACACAGCCGTTTTCTTCCTTACAATAACTTCCCAGCCTCCTGATTATACTCCAAGCATTCTGATTTTCTAGGCATGTAACTCTTTGAACTAGTTTCCACCACACTAGCAAGTCTTACCTGACTCCTTCTTTATCCTCTTCCTTGACATCTTTGAAGACACCAAGCCCTGATGGTACAGCCCAGAGAGCCCATGAGCTTCCCTTCTCTCAGCTCCCTCCTTAGGACCAACCTGTCTTTTTTTTTTTTTTTTTTTTTTGCAGTACGCGGGCCTCTCACTGTTGTGGCCTCTCCTGTTGCGGAGCACAGGCTCCGGACACGCAGGCTCAGCGGCCATGGCTCACGGGCCCAGCCGCTTCGCGGCATGTGGGATCTTCCCGGGCCGGGGCACGAACCCGTGTCTCCTGCATCGGGAGGCGGACTCTCAACCACTGCGCCAGCAGGGAAGCCCTAGGACCAACCTTTCTTATCATTTACTCTTGACTCCTGCCATCATTGTCACTGTCATTTTAGAGCTCTAACCTCTCTACCCATCCCCCCAAAAGAAGGAACTCACTGCAGGGATTTCACTTGGTTGAATCTTGTGAACCCACATCCCAGAGATTGCTTATTTAAAAGTACTTCCATGATCTATGTACTTTTAATAAATACTGTTTGTTAAATTTATTTACTTGGTTACCATTTTAGAAAGAATAAAAATTCTGAGAGTAATTTTTGCCTAATTGGCACTGTTCTCCTGCATCCTAGGACACCTTATACAGTTATCGTGGATATCATTATGCCAGTCCTTCAGCATTTTTTCATGAACAGTTTCAGAGCATTTGTTTTTAGCAAGTTAATTGTCCTTTAATATCCAGATAGTCATTCCTAACAAAGTAATGCTTTGCATACTTTCTGTCTCATAGATATTTATGCTGTTTTTCATTGTTACGTATTATTAAAGATAAAAACATTAGAAAACATTCAAAAAAACACATGGACAAAATCAGATTGTTATTGACATTCAAGAGATATAGTCAAGCCTGACAAGCTTTTAAAACTGAAAATTTTAAGATAGATTTTGGAAGATGAACTTCTTTGAGAGAGGGCAATTGTTACAGAGAGTTGTCACATATTATCACTTAAGGGATAGTTCATTCTTCCAAAAGTTGATTTACCAAGCACAACACACTTAAAAGGGTATTTTTATCAAAGCCACAAATAAAAACACACTCCTCTCCCATATTAGAAAAAAATCAGGTATGTATTTTTTGATTGACAAATGACATCTGCCACAGATATATTACTTTAATCAAGGCAAGAGAACTCTTCTTGTTAAACAGTATATTTCTTCTAGGTTTTCCAGGGCTTGGAATTACATTACCTCTCCTAATTTAAATCGACTTGGTGGCCTTTGGTATGTCCGGGAGAATAAAAACAGAGGGTATTAAAGTAGGAATCATAAAAATCTGAGAAGTTTGATGTGTAATTTGGTACTATTTTTACAAGCCAAATTCCAGTGGCAGGGAAGTGACTTTGGTCTCTAAAACAATTCTGAGGCTGGGTCTTTTGTAAATAGTTTCTTGGGTGTATTTGCTTCTATTGAAGCCTTAATAAAGAAGAGACATCACTTAATTATCCTTTCCTGTGTTCTTAATAGTGTTTTTTTTAAACCCAGTTTTGTTGAAAACAATCATTTCTTTTTCTTTGCCTTTTTTGGAAGCTGAGCTACAATTATGTTTTAGAACGCAGTTGAATCTATCAAGTAATGAAGCTAGCTGGTAATTTTTTGTCCTTAAGTATTAAATGAGGAGTTTTCAGCATACTATGTAAGCAGGATTTATGGTAGTATTCTGGAAGTTTAAATCTTTGAAATTTTTAACAGACTTAGATTGTTATTTTCTGAGATTTAAAAAAAATAGAATTGCTTTAACAACATTATGGTTATAATAAATGTTTTGCAATCCAAATCCTTATTTTTAAAAAATATAACATTTTAATATCCTATTTTAAAACATTGATATATTTATTGAATTATATAACATTGGATTATTAGCATTATAAATAAATACAAAAAATTACTAGACCTCCTTCACTTATAAAAATAAAATTGGTCTTGTACCTAAATTGTAAATTGTGTTTTAAATTTTGTTTTTATTTTTAGCTGGGTAGTTAAGAGTTCAGACTTTTTTTTTTTTTTTTAAGTCGGGTGTGTACTGAGGTAATTTACATGTAGTAAAATTCATCATTTTAGGTATAAAATCTATGAATTTTGACAAACACAGTCATGTAATCATTTCCACAATAAAGGCAGCACATTTCCACCACCCCAGAAAGCTGACTTGTTGTAGTCAATCCTTTTCCTGAAAATAGAATTTTAAATTAAATTAATGAAGTAAGACTTTATAAAACATAGCTGGTACACTGGTTTGGGGGCTGTTATTGTAAGCTGGTTGATAACTTTAGTGGGAAAGAAAATGTAATGGAAACCTAAGATTTTGAATATATTACTCTAAAATATTGGGTAGAAGTGTTACAAACAAAACATAAAGGATTGATTTTATTGTGTTTTTGTCCATCTCCCTGATGTATGTTTACTTTTCTTCACCCTATGTCCATCTCCCCAAATATCCTGATGTGCCTAAATCCTTAAGACGTTTTCTCTTGCTAGCTTGTATTTTAGTCTTTTCAGTGAATATTAAAAGTGGAATATTGTTTCTGCCCACCTGAAATAAGCAATGGCAAGGACCATGTCATCTTCATTTGTTTATTACCATCTCTTCCATAGAAAAGAAACTGAAATATTTGTTAAATGGATGAAATTTTACTTTCACTTGAATGGTTTCAAGCTGAGCAGAGAGTGATCTGAGAATGACTTGGATTTTCTCAAGTAAATTTTGAGAGTATTGTTAATACTAGATTAAAACTTAAAACTCATTTAAAAACCTAGGTTTTAGAGTTGGATCTAAATTTGAATACTGCTTTTGTCATTTAGCTATGAAACTTCAGGCAAATTCATTTCTCTTAACATTGGTTTTCCTATCTATAGAAATCAGAATAAAAAATGAAACAAGGGCTTCCCTGGTGGCGCAGTGGTTGAGAGTCTGCCTGCTGATGCAGGGGACACGGGTTCGTGCCCTGGTCCGGGAAGATCCCACATGCCACGGAGCGGCTGGGCCCGTGAGCCATGGCAGCTGGGCCTGCACGTCCGGAGCCTGTGCTCCGCAACGGGAGAGGCCACGACAAGTGAGAGGCCCGCGTACCGCAAAAAAAAAAAAAAAAAAAAAAAGAAAAAAAATGCATGTCTCATTAAAACTCTATGAGGGAGAATTTGAGATTAAAGCACTTGGCACAGTGTCTTGCTCATAGCCTAATTCTTTAAAAAAAATTTTTAATTGAGGTATAGTTGACTATAGTTGTGTTAGTTTCAGGTGTACAGTGAAGTGATTTAGCCATATGTATATTCTTTTTCGGATTCTTTTCCACTATAGGTTATTACAAGATATTGAATATAGTTCCCTGTGCTATATAGTAGGTCCTTGTTGTTTATCTATTTTAAATATCTTTTAAAATATTTATTTATTTATTTGGCTGCACTGGTCTTTGTTGCGGCATGTGGGATCTAGTTCTCTGACCAGGGATCAAACCAGGGCCCCCTGTGCTGGGAGCGTGGAGTCTTAGCCACTGGACCACCAGGAAAGTCCCTATCTATTTTATATATAGTAGTGTCTATCTGTTAATCCCAAAGTCCTAATTTATCCCTCGACTACCTTCCCCTTTGGTAACCATAAGTTTGTTTTCTATGTCTGTGAGTCTGTTTTTGTTTTGTAAATAAGTTCATTTGTATCATATTTTAGTTTTTGTGTGTGTGTGTGTGTATAATATTTTAGATTCCACATATAAGTGATATCATGTAATATTTGTCTTTCTCTGTTTGACTTGCTTCATTTAGTATGATTATCTCTGGGTTCATCCATGTTGCTGCAAATGGCACTACTTCTTTTTATGGCTGAGTAATATTCCATTGTGTGTGTATATGTGAATATATATATATATTTTATATATATATGTATATATATATATATATACACATACACACACCACATCTTCTTTATCCATTCATCTGTTAATGGACATTTGGCTTGTTTCCATGTCTTGGCTATTGTAAATAGTGCTGCTGTGAACATTGGGGTGCATGCATATTTTCGAATTAGAGTTTTTGTCTTTTCCAGATATATGCCCTGGAGTGGAATTGCTGGATCATATGCTAACTCTATTTTTAGTTTTTTAAGGAAGCTCCATACTGTTCTCCATAGTGGCTGCACCAATTTTCATTCCCACCAACACAGTGTAGGAGGGTTCCCTTTTCTCCACATCCTCTCCAGCACTTATTGTTGGTAGACTTTTTGATGATGGCCATTCTGACTGGCGTGAGGTGATACCTCACTGTAGTTTTGATTTGCATTTCTCTAATAATTAGAGGTGTTGAGCCCAATTCTTTATAGTTGAACTCTTCAGAAGTTATTTTTAAGTCAGATATTACAGCTGTCCATGTAGAGGAGAGAATTGTCTTTAAGAATGCAGATGTGGGGACTTCCCTGGTGGTCCAGTGGTAAAGAATCTGCCTTCCAGTGCAGGGGATGGGGGTTCTGTCCCTGGTCGGGGAACTAAGATCCCACATGCCACAGGGCAGCTAAGCCTGCATGCCACAACTGCTGAGCTTGTGTGCCTCAACAAGAGAGCCCGCGTGCCGCAGACTACAGAGCCCACACGCTCTGGAGCCCACACACCACAACTACAGAGCCCACACGCCCTGGAGCCCACATGCACAACTACAGAGCCCACATGCCCTGGAGCCTGCGTGGCACAACTAGAGAGAGAGAACCTGCACGCCACAACTAGAGAGAAGCCTGTGCACCTCAACAAAAGATCCTGCGTGCCTCAACGAGGATCCTGCATGCTGCAACTAAGACCCGACACAGCCAAAAAAATAAAATACATAAAAGCTTTAAAAAAATGCAGATTCAGGGACTTCCCTGGAGGTCTAATGGTAAAGAATCCGCCTTCCAATGCAGGGGATGGGGGTTCAATCCCTGTTTGGGGAACTAAGATCCCACATGCCATGGGGCAGCTAAGCCCATGTGCCACAACTACTGAGCTCGCACACCTCAACTAGAGAGCCCGCGTGCTGCAAACTACAGAGCCCATGCACCCTGGAGCCCACGTACCACGACTACAGAGCCCACGCACCGCAAGGAAAGATCCCGCATGCCTCAATGAAGACCCTGCGTGCCACAACTAACAGTACAACCAAAAAAAATAAAATTAATTAATTAAAAAAAAAAGAATGCAGATGCAGGTGGCTGGATCTGACCTATGGGCTCAAGGAATAATTACTCTCCTAATTTGTCTTTTGGTTAATTACGGGTCTTCATTTTTTGGATTTTTCTCAGAGAGAGGAAAGAAAGAGTGGCAATGGAGAAGAGAAAGGAAACAAGATGGGGAAATTGAGAAAGGGAGAGATGTTTATTGAATGATGAATGAATGAGTCAACAGGGAGCAAAATACCAAAAAAGTGAGTAATATTGTCCTATATACACCATCTTGTCACATGACATCTATAATAAAAAAGAGAAAAGAGTAAGGAAGTTAAACAACATAGAAAAATAGGTATCCAAATGTTTTGGAAAAATAAAGCCAGAACTCTAAAGTTTCTTTTCATACAGTGTTAATTTTTATATATTACATAGTATTAAGGTTCAGATAAGTGGTTCAGAGTTATTTCTCTGTTCTGATAATTTAATCAGTATGATAGAGTAGCTAAATTTTGAACATAATGAAACAAACAAAAAAGCCACTTTTCCTTGCCCAGTTAGCACACAAAAAAGAATTTTCTGTGACCAGCTAAACTATCAAGTGTGAAGGTAGAATAAGATAATTTCAAATAAGCAAGACCTCAAAAAATTACTTCTCATTTCGCTTTGTCTCAGGAAGCTACTGGAGGGGGTGCTCTATCAAAATGAGGGAATAAACCAAGAGGAAGTGAAGAGGTGCTGGAACCAGAAACTCGGGGGGCAACTAGTGTTATAAAGGAATAGAGGTAATTTTCAAATATTTTCATAATATGGAAGATTGAAATAAAAAATTGGAGGAGTACAAGTAAAAGAAAAAAATAGCCAAGAAAATAGAAGCTAGAAATAAGAAAAAGAGAAGTATATACTCAGCTTGTACAATTTCAAGACTGGGATGGCAAATCTGGCCCTTAAATTTCCTAGCATCCAACGCAAAAGGGAAAACATGCTCAGTTGCAAGTTGCATAATGAATGTCCTTAAGATAAAAACAAAGCAGTTGTTTCCCAAATGACTTATTGTGGATCTTATGGAAAGCATCCTTTGCTCTTAATTTTGCAATAGAATATTGTGTTTCATGTGACTGTTTCTTATAGTATACCTATGACTCCAAACATTATTAAGTAAAGGCAGTTCTGTAAGGAATAAATAATGCTTTCTGAGGTGAACCAAGGGCATGTGAATGGCTAGTCAGGTTACTATTAATTGGTTCCCCATTAAACTTCCTGGGACTCTAGAAGGAAGTTGGCAGGTTAGTCTCTCTTTTATCCTGAACATCTGAGCTCTTGCCCCACACTGCCTCCTCGAAACAAAGCATGCTCTTTTTTTTTTTTTTTTTTTTTTTTAGTTTCTGCTTTATAACAAAGTGAATCAGTCATACATGCTCTTTTAACAGCACTTGCCCTGGTTTGGAGGCAGTTTAGCAACTGTATGGTTACTGGAGCACGTTCATTTGGGGTCTCATGCCCCACCCCAAATGGCTCTTCAGAGTATGCCTTCCTACCTTAATTTCTGAGAGAAGTTTTGGTGAATACAATTTTCTCTAATGCCTTACATTTCCAATAATGCCTTAGTACCTTTAGACTGGATCTTCTGGCCCATCCATTAATGTAACTCTAAATACAATCTACATAGAAAACTTTCTGATGGCCCTGTTCCTGCAACAGGTAATATTCAGGTTATCATGTCTCTCAAGCAGTCTTCATAAGCATTTATTTCCTGCAGCTAGGCTTATATTAATAATTAAGATTGCATTTAGTTAGAAGCTATAAAGTTTGGACAACTAAGTAGAATCTTCAGTTATCTGTCACATATCATTCCCTAACAACTGATGAGAATTTACTGTACCACTTGTATAGTTCTCAATTTTGAAAAATTCAACGCTTTATCTTTTCATTTGATATACTTTCCATTAATTATAATTCTTAATGAAAAATCAAGTATAATTTTTATAATTCGTTGAGTATTTGCCATTATTTAACATGTAGTTCACTGGTTGTTGACCAAGCATTGGGAAGAAATATATTTTTTATTTATTTTATTTTTTATTGAAGTATAGTTAATTTACAGTGTGTGTTAGTTTCAGGTGTACAGCAAAGTGATTTAGTTATATATATATGTATATATATTCTTTTTCATATTCTTTTCTCTTATAATTTATTACAAGATATTGAATATAGTTCCCTGTGCTATACAGTAGGACCTTGTTGTTTATCTATTTCATACATAGTAGCTTACATCTGCCAATTCCAAACTCCTAATTTATCCCACCCCTTTCCCCTTTGGTAACCATAAGTTTGTTTTCTATGTCTGTGAGTCTATTTTTGCTCTGTAAATAAGTTCATTTGTATCATATTTTAGATTCCACATATAAGTAATATCATATGATATTTGCCTTTGTCTGACTTACTTCACTTAATATGATAAAACATAGGCCATCCATGTTGCTGCAAATCACATTATTTCATTCTTTTTTCTGGCTGAGTATTATATATATCTATATATCTACATATATATATCTCACATCTTCTTTATGCATTCATCTGTCAATGGACATTTAGGTTGCTTCCATGTCTTGGCTATTGTAAATAGTGCTGCTATGAACATTGGGGTGCATGTATCTTTTTGAATTAGAGTTTTTTTTCCAGATATATGCCCAGGAGTGGTAATGCTGGATCATATGGTAACTCTATTTTTGGTTTCTAAGTAAGCTCCTTACTGGTTTCCAGTGTGGCTGCACCAATTTACATTCCTGCCAATAGTGTAGGAGGGTTCCCTTTTCTCCACACTCTCCAGCATTAATTATTTGTAGACTTTTTATGGCCATTCTGACTGGTGTGAGGTGATACCGCATTGTAGTTTTGATTTGCATTTCTCTAATAGCGATATTGAGCATCTTTTCATGTGTCTGTTGGCCATCTGTATGTCTTCTTTGGAGAAATGTCTATTTAGGTATTCTGCCCAGTTTTTGATTGGGTTGTTTGTTTTATTGATATTAAGCAGTATGAATTGTTTGCATATTTTGGAAATTAATCCCTTGTTCACATCATTTGCAAATATTTTCTCCCAGTCTATAGGTTATCTTTTCATTTTGTCTATGGTTTCCTTTGCTGAGCAAAAGCTTTTAAGTTTAATTAGGTTCCACTTGTTTATTTTTGTTTTTATTTCCATTACTTTAGGAGATGGATCCAAAAAAATATTTTTGTGATTTATGTCAAAGAGTGTTCTGCCTATGTTTTCCTCTAGGAGTCTTATAGTATCTGGTCTTACATTTATGTCTTTTTAAAAAAAAATTATTTGTTTTATTTATTTATTTTTGGCTGCGTTGGGCCTCGTTGCTGCACTGGATCTTTGTTGCTATGTGTGAGCTTTCTCTAGTTGCGGTGAGCAGGGGCTACTCTTCATTGTGGTGTGCGGGCTACTCTTCGTTGTGGTGTGCAGGCTTCTCATTGCAGTGGCTTCTCTTTTTGTGGATCCTGGGCTCTAGGTACGCGGGCTTCAGTAGTTGTGGCATGTGGGTTCAGTAGTTGTGGCTCCTGGGCTCTAGAGCACAGGCTCAGTAGTTGTGGTGCACGGGCTTGGTTGCTCCACGGCATGTGGGATCTTCCCGGACCAGGGATCAAACCCGTGTCCCCTGCACTGGCACGCGGATTCTTAACTACTGCACAACCAGGGAAGTCCACGTTTAGGTCTTTAATCCATTTTGAGCTTATTTTTGTATATGATATTAGAGAATGTTCTAAGTTCATTCTTTTACAAATAGGTGTTTGGTTTTCTAAACATCTATTTGTAGACTTTTTAATGATGGCCATTCTGACCTGTGTGAGGTGATACCTCATTGTAGTTTTGAGTTGCATAAGAAAGATATTTTTAAAATAGATTTTGAACTAACCTTTAGAAAGATAAATTTTTGTGCTATTATCTCTTTTGTGTCCAGTAGAATATGTTTATTTACACATAAATAGCTAAATCACTGACATCCTAAAATTCAAAACCTTTAAAGTAGACTTCTGTTTGTATAGTATTATTAACTGTTCTTTTCCAGGAAGCTTATTAATAAGATTATTTTTCAAAGTAATAAACTGCCTGCCTGCCACTTACAGGCCCATTATTACTATGCTAGCATTTCTATTGTCTTTAGGAGAGTCTAGAAATGTTTGAAATTGAAGCCTGGAAAATGCCACGGTAGTCCGATAGAGTCCTTGGTAACATTTTTATTCTCACCTGAAGTAAATTACTATATATTAAATGAAGATTCAATGAAATAATATTTCTTCACAGTTATGTCTACATTTAGCATTGCTATAAAAACATATCTAACCAGTTTTTTTTATTTTTCATGACTACTATTAATTTTTGGCTCTCTTTAAAAATAGAAAAATGTTTTTTGCAAATTTTATATGACTTATAAACAATGGTCTCTGAAGTACTGATTGACATATTCCTGTAAATATAACTCATAAATTTAGAAATAATCTTTGTAAGTGAGTAAATGTCACAGATTTTAAAGAGTTTTTTCCTTTGTAAAGTTTTCCCCAAAACTTTATGACTTCAGAAAAATCTATACATTAAAAATTTTCAGGAGTGACATCAGCAAGATGGCAAAGTAGGAAGCCCTGGACCCTTCTTCTCCTGCAAACAAACACACCAATTCAGCAACAGTTCATGAGCAAATTCACTTTGTGAGAAATCCAGAAATTAAATGAAAGGTTCTCGTACCCTGGGTGAGTGCAAAACCAGGCTCACCTAAGCCAATAGGGAGATTCAGGACACCTTCTCACCATCACCCCTGCCCCCAGCATAGTGCCATATAATCAGGAAGAGACCCCATAGCTCCCAGCTTCTCCCAGGAAGGGGAAGGCATCGGTTTGTGTATCCAGCACCCCAGCTTTTCAAAGGGGGCTCCCCAGAGGACTGGCTTCTGTTTTGCAGTTCTTGGAACTCTGGGGGGTCTGGTACAGTCTAGCCACCCAAGAGAGAATAGAGACAGAGGCTTGGGCTGGTAGATGTCATAGATCCTTTTTCCTGCTCAGGATAGAGTGAACAGATGAAAAATTCTAGCTCTCATCTACCCCTTGGGAGGGAAAGAGTAGATCCATGTGTATAGAGCACCAACTTCTCTGGGGTTGACCAAAGAACTAGAATCTGTCTTGCCAGTCTTGGAACTCTGATAGATCTGATGCAATCTAGCTGCTTAGGGGAGAATGGAGATAGGCTGTGGTTTGGGCTAATAGATACATTTGCTACCCCTGGCACAACACAGAGCAAGTGGACAAAGCTGTAACTTCCTGCTTCTTCTTGGAGAGGGAAAACGGTGGTACAGGTCCCCAGAATCTCTGGAAGGGCTGACTGATGGGAGTCTTCTCTTGTACAGGGCCAGTCCATGAGGACTGGGAGAGGTGCCTGCTTTGTCTATGCACATACACCAATATAGAGAGACAAGGAAAATGAAGAATTAGGCAAAGGTTTTCCAAACAAAGGAGCAAGATAAATTTCCAGAAACCAACCCTAATTAAATGGAGTTATATATTTACCTGACAGAGAATCCAAAATAACTTTCATAAAGATGCTTACTGAGGGCTTCCCTGGTGGCACAGTGGTTGAGAATCTGCCTGCTAATGCAGGGGACACGGGTTCAAGCCCTGGTCTGGGAAGATCCCACATGCCATGGAACAGCTAGGCCCATGAGCCACAACTACTGAGCCTGCGCGTCTGGAGCCTGTGCTCCGCAACAAGAGAGGCCGCGATGGTGAGAGGCCCGCGCACCGCGATGAAGAGTGGCCCCCGCTTGCCACAGCTAGGGAAAGCCCTCGCACAGAAACAAAGACCCAATACAGCAAAAATAAATAAATTAATTAATAAAAACTCCTACCCCCAACATTAAAAAAAAAAAAAAAGATGCTTACTGAGGTCAGGAAAAAAATGCATGAACAATGTGAGAGTTTCAGCAAAGACACAGAAAATATTTGAAAGTACCAAACAGAAATCACGGAACAGAAGAACACAATGATTGAACTGAAAAATTCACTAGAGGGGTTCAAGAGCAGAAGAAATGATCAACAAACTCAAAGACAAGTCATTATTGGAAATAATTCAGTCAGAGGAGGAAAAAAAGAAAGGATGGAAGAGAGTGAAGAAAGCTTAAGGGGCTTAGGGGACTTATAGGATAATCAAATAGATTAATATACACATTATGAGAGTCCCAGAAAGAGAAGAGATGGGGAGAGAAAGGACCAGAAAGCTTATTAAAAGAAATAATATCTGAAAACTTCCCAAATCTGGGGAAGGAAATGGATGTCCAGATCCAAGAAGCACCCCGCCCCCCCCAAAAAGATTAAGATAAACCCAAAGAAATCCACACTGAGACACATTGTAATCAAATTGTCAAAAGTCAGAGACAAAGAATTTTGAAAGCAATAAAAAAAAAGTAACTTGTCACATATAAGACTATCAGTGGATTTTTCAGCAGAAACCTTGCAGGCCAGAAGAGAGTAGAATGATATATTCAAAATGCTGAAAGAAAAAAAAAAGCCAACCAAGAATACTCTGTTCAGCAAAACTGTCCTTTAGAAATGAAGGAGAGAGAAAGATTTTCCCAAATAAAAGCTGAGGGAACTCATGACTTCTAGACCTACTTTATAAGAAATGCTAAAGGGAATTCTTCAAGTTGAAATGAAAGTGTGCTAAATAGCAGCATAATAGCATAAGAAAGTATGAAACTTTGGTAAACATAAATGTAAATGTAATAAATGTAAAAAATAATAAAGATACATAGATATAAATTGTGACAACAATAACAAAGTGTTGGGGGGGAGATGTTAAATTATGCAGTTTTTGTATGTGATTGAACTTAAGTTGTTATAACCTATATTTTTTTATTTTTTAACTTTTTTGTTCTGACAAATATTTTTCTCATAAAGTGTGAACAGTAGTATGCTACTGTGATTAAAAAAAATTTTTTTATTAGATCTTTATTGGAGTATAATTGCTTCACAATACTCTGTTAGTTTCTGTTGCACAACAGAGCGAGTCAGCCATATGCATACACATGTCCCCATATCCCCTCCCTCTTAAGCCTCCCTCCCATCCCCCCATCCCATCCCTCTAGGTCATGGCAAAGCACTGAGCCGATCTCACTATGCTATGCTGCTGCTTCCCACCAGCCAACTATTTTACATTCGGTAGTGTATATATGTCAGTGCTACTCTCACTTTGCCCCAGCTTCCCCCTCCCACGCCATGTCCTCAAGTCCATTCTCTATGTCTACCTCTTTATTTCTGCCCTGCAACTAGGTTCATCAGTACCACTTTTAATTTTTTTTAGATTCCATATGTATGCATTAGCATATGGTATTTGTTTTTCTCTTTCTGACTTACTTCACTCTGTATGACAGACTCTAGGTCCATCTACCTCACTACAAATAACTCAATTTCATTACTTTTTATGGCTGAGTAGTATTCCATTGTATATATGTGCCACATCTTCTTTATCCATTCATCTGTCAATGGACATTTAGGTTGCTTCCAAGTACTGGCTATTGTAAATAGTGCTTCAGTGAACATTGTGGGACATGTCTCTTTTTGAATTATGTTTTTTTCTGGGCATATGCCCAGTAGTGGGATTGCTGGGTCCTATGGTAGTTCTATTTTTAGTTTTTTAAGGAACCTCCATACTGTTTTCCATAGTGGTTGTATCAATTTACATTCCCACCAACAGTGAAAGAGGGTTCCCTTTTCACCACACCCTTTCCAGCATTTATTGTTTCTAGATTTCTTGATAATGGCCATTCTAACTGGTGTGAGGTGATAACTCATTGTAGTTTTGATTTGCATTTCTCTAATAATTAGTGATGTTGAGCATCTTTTCATGTCCCTCTTGCCCATCTGTATGTCTTCCTTGGTGAAATGGCTATTTAGGTCTTCTGCCCATTTTTTAACTGGATTGTTTGTTTTATAGATATTGAGCTCAATGAGCTGTTTGTATATTTTGGAGATTAATCCTTTGTCTGTTGTTTCATTTGCAAATATTTTCTCCCATTCTGAGGGTTGTCTTTTTCTCTTGTTTATGGTTTCCTTTGCTGTGCAAAAGCTTTTAAGTTTAATTAAGTCCCATTTGTTTATTTTTGTTTTTATTTCCATTACTCAAGGAGATGGGTCCAAAAAGACCTTGCTGTGGTTTATGTCAAAGAGTGTTTTTCCTATGTTTTCCTCTAAGAGTTTTATAGTGTCTGGACTTACATTTAAGTCTTTAATCCATTTTGAGTTTTTTTGTGTGTATGGTGTTAAGTAGTGTCCTAATTTCATTCTTTTACATGTAGCTGTCCAGTTTTCCCAGCACCACTTATTGAAGAGGCTGTCTTTTCTCCATTGTATGTTCTTGCCTCCTTTGTTGTAAATTAGGTGCCCATTTGTGCGTGGGTTTATCTCTGGGCATTCCATCCCTTACCATTGATCCATATTTCTGTTTTTGTGCCAGTACCATACTGTCTTGATTACTGTAGCTTTGTGGTATAGTTTGAAGTCAGGGAGCCTGATTCCTCTAACTCCGTTTTTCTTTCTCAAGATTGCTTTGGCTATTCGGTGTCTTTTGTGTTTCCATATGAATTGTAATTTTTTTTGTTCTAATTCTGTGAAGAATGCCATTGGTAATTTGATAGGGATTGCACTGAATCTGTAGAGTGCTTTGGGTAGTATAGTCATTTTCACAATATTGATTCTTCCAATCCAAGAACATGGTATATTTCTCCATCTCTTTATGTCATCTTTGATTTCTTTCATCGGTGTTTTGTAGTTTTCTGAGTACAAGTCTTTCACCCCATTAGGCAGATTTATTCCTAGATATTTTATTCTTTTTGTTGCAATGGCAAATGGGAATGTTTCCTTAATTTCTCTTTCTGATTTTTCCTTGTTGGTGTATAGGAATGCCAGAGATGTATGTTCATTAATTTTGTATTCTGCAACCTTACCAAATTCATTGTTTAGTTCTAGTAGTTTTCTGGTGGCATCTTTAGGATTTTCTATGTATGCTATCATGTCACCAGTAAACAGTGACAGTTTTACTTCTTCTTTTCCAACTTCTATTCCTTTTATCTCTTTTTCTTCTCTGATTGCTCTGGCTAGGACTTCCAAAACTATGGTGAATAAGAGTGGCGGGAGTGGACATCCTTGTCTTGTTCCTGATCTTAGTAGAAATGCTTACAGTTTTTCATCATTGAGTATGATGCTTGCTATGGGTTTGTCATATATGGCCTTTATTATGTTGAGGCAGGTTCCCTCTATGCCCATTTTCTGGAGAGTTTTTATCATAAATGAGTGTTGAATTTTGTCAAAAGCTTTTCTGCATCTATTGAGATGATTATATGGTTTTTATTCCTTTATTTGTTAATGTGGTGTATCACATTGATTGATTTGCATATATTGAAGAATCCTTGTATCCCTGGGATAAATCCCACTTGATCATGGTGTATGATCCTTTTAATGTGCTGTTGGATTCTGTTTGCTAGTATTTTGTTCAGGATTTTTGCATTTGTGTTCATCAGTGATATTGGTCTATAATTTTCTTTTTTTGTGGTATCTTTGATTTTGGTATCAGGGTGATGGTGGCTTTGTAGAGTGAATTTTGGAGTATTCCTCCTCTGAAATTTTTTGGAAGAGTTTGAGAAGGATTGGTGTTAGTTCTTCTCTAAATGTTTGATAGAATTCAGCTGTGAAGCCATCTGGTCCTGGACTTTTGTTTGTTGGAAGATTTTAAATTACGGTTTCAATTTCATTACTCGTGATAAGTCTGTTTATATTTTCTAATTCTTCCTGGTTCAGTCTTGGAAAATTGTACCTTTCCAAGAATTTGTCCATTTTTTCATGGTTGTCCATTTTATTGGCATATAGTTGTTTGTAGTAGTCTCTTATAATCCTTTGTATTTCTGCAGTGTCAGTTGTGATTTCTCCTTTTTCATTTCTAATTTTATTGATTTGTGTCCTCTCCATTTTTTTCTTGATGAGTCTGGCTAAGGGTTTATCAATTTTGTTTATCTTCTCAAAGAGCCAGCTTTTAGTTTATTGATTTTTGCTATTGTTTTCTTTGTGTCTATTTCATTTATTTCTTCTCTGATCTTTCCTTCTACTGACTTTGGGTTTTCCTTGTTCTTCTTCCTCTAGTTGTTTTAAGTGTAAGGTTAGATTGTTTATTTGAGACTTTTCTTGTTTCTTGAGGTGAGATTGAATTGCTATAAACTTCCCTCTTAGAACTGCTTTTGCTGCGTCCCACAGGTTTTGGGTCATTATGTTCTCGTTTTCATTTATTTCTATGCATTTTTTATTTCTTCTTTGATTTCTTCAGTGATCTCTCGGTTATTTAGTAGTGCACTGTTTAGCCTCCATGTATTTGTGTTTTTTACAGTTTTTTTCCTGTAATTGATTTCCAGTCTCATAGCATTGTGGTCAGAAAAGATGCTTGATACGATTTCATTTTTCTTCAATTTTCTGAGGCTTGATTTGTGACCCAAGATGTGATCTATCCTGGATAATGTTCCATGTGCACTTCAGAAGAAAGTATATTCTGCCACTTTTGGGTGGAATGTTCTATAAATATCAATTAAATCTATTAGGTCTATTGTGTCATTTAAATCTTGTGTTTCCTTATTTATTTTCTGTTTGGATGATCTGTCCATTGGTGTAAGTGGGGTGTTAAAGTCCCCTAATATTATTGTGTTACTGTCGATTTCTCCTTTCATGGTTGTTAGCATTTGCCTTATGTATTGAGGTGCTCCTATGTTGGGTGCATAAACATTTATAACTGTTATATCTTCTTCTTGGATTGATCCCTTGATCATTATGTAGTGTCCTTCTTTGTCTCTTGTAATAGTCTTTGTTTTAAAGTCATTTTGTCTGATATGAGAATTGCTACTCCTGCTTTCTTTTGATTTCCATTTGCATGGAATATCTTTTTCCATCCCTTCACTTTCAGTCTGTATGTGTCCCTAGGTCTGAAGTGGGTCTCTTGTAGACAACACTTATATGGGCCTTGTTTTTGTATCCATTTAGCCAGTCTCTGTCTTTTGGTTGGGGCATTTAATCCATTTACATTCAAGGTTATTATTGGTATGTATGTTCCTATTACCATTTTCTTAATTGTTTTGGGTTTGTCTTTGTGGATCTTTTTCTTCTCTTGTGTTTCCCACCTAGAGAAGTTTCATTAGCATTTATTGTAAAGCTGGTTTGGTGGTGCTGAATTCTCTTAGCTTTTGCTTGTCTGAAAAGCTTTTGACTTCTCCATCGAATCTGAATGAGATCCTTGCTGGGTAGACGAATCTTGGTTGTAGGTTTTTCTCTTTCATCACTTTTAGTATATCCTGCCACTCCCTTCTGGCCTGCAGAGTTTCCACTGAAAAATCAGCTGATAACCTTATGGGGATTCCTTTTTATGTTATTTGTTGTTTTTCCCTTGCTATTTTTAATATTTTTTCTTTGTGTTTAATTTTTGTTAGTTTAATTAATATGTGTCTTGGTGTGTTTTTCCTAGGGTTTCTCCTGTATGGGACTTCCTGTGCTTCCTGGACTTGGGTGACTATTTCCTTTCCCACATTAGGGAGGTTTTCCACTATAATCTCTTCAAATATTTTCTCAGGCCCTTTCTTTTTCTCTTCTTCTTCTGGGACCCCTATAATTTGAATGTTGGTGCATTAAGTGTTGTCCCAGACATCTCTGAGATTGTCTTCAATTCTTTTCATTCTTTTTTCTTTATTCTGCTCCTTGGCAGTTATTTCCACCATTTTGTCTTCCAGCTCACTTATTCATTCTTCTGCCTCAGTTATTCTGTTACTGATTTCTTCTAGTGTATTTTTCATTTCAGTTATTGTGTTGTTCATCTCTGTTTTTCTTTAGTTCTTCTAGATCTTTGTTAAACATTTCTTGTATTTTCTCAATCCATGCCTCCATTCTATTTCTGAGATTCTGGATCATCTTTGCTATCATTACTCTGAATTCTTTTTTCACATAGATTACCTGTTTCCTCTTCATTTATTTGGTCTTATAGGTTTTTACCTTGCTCTTTCATCTGTGACACTTTTTTTTTTTTTTTTTAATGAGTGGGATTATGTTTTACTGGTTGTTTGGCCTGAGGCTTCCAGCCTGGCGTTTGTAGGCTATTGGGTAGGGTAGAGCTGGGTCTTGGTGCTGAGATGAGGAACTCTGTGAGACCTCACTCTGATGAATATTCCCTGGGGTCTGAGGTTCTCAGTTATTCCAGTGGTTCGGACTTGGAGCTTCCACTGCAGGAGCTTCGGCCTGACCCCTGGCTCGTGAGCCAAGGTCCTGCAAACTGCGTGGGGTGGCCAAAAAATAAATAAATAAAAAATAAAAGAGAACAATAACAAAGTAAAAAGTAAAATTAGGCTAGGAAACTAACAGGTATGTTAGAAACAATATAAAAATAAAAATATAGATGAATCAACAACTGGAAGGTACATAAGTACCACAATAGTAAGAAGGAGGAGGGAAAAGGAAAAATAATTGGGGGGGGAGGGCTTGGCTGTGGAGGGCGGGGCCTAAGCAAGGGCAAGTTTTGGGCAGTGGGAAGGGCCTATGCTTAGGACCCACGGGGCTGGAAAAGGCCCTGGGGGCTGTGGGGGTGGGGCTTAGGCTCAAGGAACAGAAGGGGCCCAGGCATGCCCCCCACCCCTGGTCTCAGAGGGCAGGGGACCTCACCTGGGAGCCCAGCAGGGTTCCTGGGCTCGAGTGGGCAGGGCAAACACCCTCCTCTCCTCTTCTGCTCCTCCGGTCTGGGAGGGCCCCTCCTGCTTGCCTATCCTGATCTCCCCGGCCTCCTTCTATGCCCTCAGGACCAGTGTGGCCAGAGGGGAGGGCCTTGGAGGTCAGGGGACTGGCCTGGTAGCTCAGCAGGCTCCCCGGGCCCCAGTGGGTGGAGCAGATGCCCTCTGCTCCTCTCTCACTTCTCCCAGATGGCTCCTCACACCTGCCTCTCCTGATCTCCCTGGCCTTCCTATTATGCCTCCAAGAATCCACTGTAAGATATTTTATGTAAGCGCCAAGGTAACTACACACAGACAAAAAATTCCTATGGAAGTTACAGAAAAAAAGAGAAAAGAATCATGGCATACCAATACAAAAAATCCAAATACAAAGGAAGACAAAAAGAGAGGAAAAAAACAGACAAAAGAATTACAGGACTAACAGCTAACAAATGGCAATAGTATATTTTCACCTATTAATAATTATTTTAAATGTAAATGGCACAGAGTAGCTAAATGCATTTAAAAAAGAAAGACTCAGCTATGTCTGTGTACAAGAAAGTCACTTTAAGGCTGAAAATGAAGGGAAGGAAAGAGTATTCCATGCAAATGGTAACAAAAAGAGGGTCGTGGTGGTGGTGGGGGGTGCTATACATATATCAGAAAAAATAGACTTTAAGTCAACTGTCACAAGAGACAAAGGACATTATATAATGGTTAAAGGGTCAATCCACTAGGAAGATATAACAATTATAAATATATATGCATCCAACATCAGAGCACCTTACTATATAAAGAAAACATTGGCAGAAATGAAGGGAGAAATAAACAGCAATACAGTAATCATAGGAGACTTCAATATCACATTTTCAATAATGGATAGAACATCCAGATAGAAAATCAGTAAGGAAACAGAAGAATTGAACAACACTATGACAAATGAAACTAATAGACATATACAGAACTTTCTACCCAAAGCAGCAGAATACACATTCTTAAGTGCACACAGATCTTTCTCCAGGATAGATCACGTTAGGTCACAAAACAAGTCTTAGCAAATTTAAGAAAATTGAAATTGTATCAAGTTTCTTTTCTGACCACAATGGAATGAAACCAGCAATCAATAGTGGAAGGAAAACTGGAAAATTCACAAATACAAGTTTCCCTCACTATCTGAAACTATAGTGTTCCTATGAAACCTTTTGTAAGCCAAAATGGTGTAAAGTGAAGAAGCAGTTACCTTAGGACACATCTTGATAATGGATGCATAAAATAAATTAAGATAAAGCACAGATGCTCACAGTCACAGTTCAAAGCTGTGGTGGCTTGAAGTCAAGATGCTGAGTAAAGTTTACAGGGAAGAAGCTTTGTGGTGCCTCTCTCACTGCTTGGGGTGCGCACTGCCTCTGTAATGGCTCACTGAAAAACAAAGGCTGAATGCTTTTTTCACTTTTAACATTTTTTTGTTTTTGTAAAAGTGAAAACCCCCTTCAGATTTCTTTAGGTTAGTGAAAACAAGTACTATTGTAAGTCTTTCATAAAAGTGAAGTGGTGTAAAGCAAACTTTCAAAAAGTTGGGGATACCTGTATGTGGAAATTAAACAGCACATTCTTGGACAGCCATTTGGCCAAAGAAGAAACCAAAAAAGGAAATCAGAAATACCTCAAGATAAACAAAAATGAAAATAATATACCAAAACTTATGGATGCAGCAAAAGAAATACTAAGAAGAAAGTTCATAGTGATAAATACTTACATTAAAAAAGAAGAAAGATCTCAAATAACCTAACTACACTTCAAGGAGCTAGAAAAAGAATAACAGACTAAGCCCAAAGTCAGCATAAAGAAGGAAATGAAAATTTTCTCAGAAATAAACAAAAGAGAAAATAGAAAAAAAAGAAAAGTCAGTGAAACTACGAGTCGGTTTTGTTTAAAAGATAAAATTGATGAACCCTCAGACTAAGAAGAAAAAAGAGAAGAGTCAAATAGATAAAATCAGAAATGAAAGAAGAGACATTACAATTAATGCTACAGAAATAAAAAGGACTATAAGAACCTACTATGAACAATTATCTGCCAACAAACTGGATTACCTCGAAGACATGGATAAATTCCTGGAAGTGTACAATGTACCAAGGCTACGTAATGAAAAAATAGAAAGTCTGAACAAACTCATGACTGGTATGGAGATTGAATCAGTAATCAAAAACTTCCCAACAAGTTTGGTTTCACTGGTGAATTCTACCAAACATTTTTTTTTTACAGCATAAATTCCTTTTATTTATTTATTTTTATATCTTTATTGGAGTATAATTGCTTCACAATGTTGTGTTAGTTTCTGTTGTACAACAAAGTGAATCAGCTATAAGTATACATATATCCCCATATCCCCTCCCTCTTGAGCCTCCCTATCCCACCCCTTTAGGTCATCACAAAGCATCAAGCTGATCTCCCTGTGCTACGCAGCTGCTTCCCACTAGCTATCCATTTTACATTTGATAGTGTATATATGTCAGTGCTACTCTCTCACTTTGTCCCAGCTTCCCCTTCCCACACTGTGTCCTCAAGTCCATTCTCTACGTCTGTGTCTTTATTCCTGCCCTGCCTCAAGGTTCATCAGTACTGTTTTTTTTTTTAGATTCCATATATGTGTGTTAGCATAGCATACTGTATTTGTTTTTCTCTCTCTGACTTACTTCACTCTATATGACAGACTCTAGGTTCATCCACCTCACTACAGATAACTCAGTTTCTTTTTATGGCTGAGTAATATTGCATTGTATATATGTGCCACATCTTCTTTATCCATTCATCTGTCGATGGACACTTAGGTTGCTTCCATGTCCTGGCTATTGTAAATAGAGCTGCAATGAACATTGTGGTACATGACTCTTTTTGAATTATGGTTTTCTCAGGGTATATGCCCAGTAGTGGGATTGCTGGGTCGTATGGTAGTTCTACTTTTAGTTTTTTAAGGAACCTCCAGACTGTTCTCCATAGTGGTTGTATCAATTTACATTCCCACCAACAGTGCAGCAAGGTTCTCTTTTCTCCACACCCTCTCCAGCATTTATTGTTTGTAGATTTTTTGATGACGGCTATTCTGACCTGCGTGAGATGATACCTTATTGTAGTTTTGATTTTCATTTCTCTAATGATTAGTGATGTTGAGTATGTTTTCATGCGTTTTTTGGCAGTCTGTATGTCTTCTTTGGAGAAATGTCTATTTAGGTCTTCTGCCCATTTTTGGATTGGGTTGTTTGTTTTATTGATATTGAGCTGCATGAGCTGCTTGTATATTTTGGATATTAATCCTTTGTCAGTTGCTTCATTTGCAAATATTTTCTCCCATCCTGAGGGTTGTCTCTTTGTCTTATTTATGGTTTCCTTTGTGTGGAAAAGCTTTTAAGTTTCATTAGGCCCCATTTGTTTTTGTTTTGTTTTGTTTTTGTTTTTTGCGGTACACGGGCCTCTCACTGTTGTGGCCTCTCCCGTTGCGGAGCACAGGCTCCAGACGTGCAGGCTCAGCGGCCATGACTCACGGGCCCAGCCGCTCCGCGGCATGTGGGATCTTCCTGGACCGGGGCACGAACCCGTGTCCCCTGCATCGGCAGGCGGACTCTCAACCACTGCACCACCAGGGAAGCCCCCATTTGTTTATTTTTTATCTTATTTCCATTACTGTAGGAGGGGCCAAAAAATATCTTGCTGTTATTTATGTCAAAGAGTGTTCTGCCTAAGTTTTCCTCTAACAGTTTTATAGTGTCTGGCCTTACCTTTAGGTCTCTAATGCATTTTTTTTTTTTTTTTTTTTTTGTGGTACGCGGGCCTCTCACTGTTGTGGCCTCTCCCGTTGCAGAGCACAGGCTCCGGACACGCAGGCTCAGCAGCCATGGCTCACGGGCCCAGCCACTCCGCGGTATGTGGCATCTTCCCGGACTGGGGTACGAACCCATGTCCCCTGCATCGGCAGGTGGACTCTCAACCACTGCACCACCAGGGAAGCCCTCTAATCCATTTTGAGTTTATTTTTGTATATGGTGTTAGGAAGTGTTCTAATTTCATTCTTTTACACATAGCTGTCCAGTTTTCCCAGCTCCACTTACTGAAGAGGCTGTCTTTTCTCCCTTTTATATTCTTGCCTCTTTTGTCAAAGATAAGGTGACCATATGTGCGTGGGTTTATCTCTGGGCTTTCTATCCTGTTCCACTGATCTATATTTCTGTTTTTGTGCCAGTACCATACTGTCTTAATTACTGTAGCTTTGTAGTATAGTCTGAAGTCACGGAGCCTGATTCCTCCAGCTCCATTTTTCTTTCTCAAGATTGCTATGGCTATTCAAGTTCTTTTGTGTTTCCATAGAAAATGTAAAATTTTTTGTTTTAGTTCTGTGAAAAATGCCATTGGTAGTTTGATAGGGATTGCATTGAATCTGTAGATTGCTTTGGGTAGTGTAGTCATTTTCACAGTGTTGACTCTTCCAACCCAATAACATGGTATATCTTTCCAAATGTTTGTACCATCTTTGATTTCTTTCATCAGGGTCTTACAGTTTTCTGCATACAGGTCTTTTGCCTCCTTAGGTAGGTTTATTCCTGGGTATTTTATTCTTTTTGTTGCAGTGGTAAATGGGAGTGTTTCCTTGATTTCTCTTTCTGATTTTTCATTGTTAGTGTATAGGAATGCAAGAGATATCTGTGCATTAATTTTGTATCCTACTACTTTACCAGATTCATTGATTAGCTCTAGTAGTTTTCTGGGTACCAAAAATTTAAAGAAGAATTAATACCAATCCTTCTCAAACTCTCCCCAAAATTGAAGATTAGGGAACACTTCCAAATTCATTTTGTGAGGCTAGCATTACCGTGATGCCAAAGGCAGATGAAGATACCACAAGAAAAAAAAAAAACGAAATGAAATATCCCTAATGAATATAGATGCAAAAAATCCTCAGTAAAATACTAGCAAATCAATCCAGCAGCACAGAAATAAATCTATGCATATACAGTGAACTGAATTTGACAAGGATGCCAAGAATATACCATGGAGAAAGGATGGTCTTTTCAACAAATGGTGCTGGTAAAACTGGATATCCACATGCAAAAGAATGAAATTGGACCCATCTCTTACACCATACACAAAAATCAACTCAAAATGAATTAAATACTTAAATGTAGGACCCCAAACTGTAAAACATCTAGAAGAAAACAGAGGGGGAAATCTTCATGGCATTGGTCTTGGCAATGATTTCATGGATATGACACTAAAAGCACAGGCAGCAAAAACATACATACATACATACAAGTACATCAAACTAAAAACTTATGCACAGCAAAGGAAACAATCAACAGAGTAAAAAGGCAACCTACAGAATGGGAGAAAATATTTGCAAACCATATATCTGATAAGAGGTTAATCTGCAAAATATATGTGATAGTTAATGTGTTAACTTGACTGGGACAAGAGATGCCCAGATAGCTGGTAAAGCATCATTTCTGGATGTGTCTGTGTGGGTGTTTCCGGAGGAAATTAGTATTAGAATCAGTAGAGTGAGTAAAGAAAATCTGCCCTCACCAATGTGGGCAGGCATCACCCAATCCATGAAGGGCCTGAATAGAGCAAAATGTGGAGGAAGGGTGAATTCTCTTTCTTCTTGAGCTGGGACATCCATTTTCTCCTGCCCTTGGACATCAGAGCTCCTGGTTCTTAGACCTTTGGACTCATACTGAATTATACACCAGCTTTACTGGTTCTCCAACTTGCAGGGGGCAGATGGTGGGACTTCTTGGCTTCCATAACCATGTGAGCCAATTCCTACAATAAATCTCCTCATATGTATCTGTCTGTATTTGTATCTATATCTGTATCTGTATCTCTGTACTATTGGTGCTGTTTCCCTGGAGAATCCTGACTAATACAATATATAAGGAACTCCTACAACTCAACAGTAAAAAACTAATAACCTGATTAAAAAATAGGCTAAGGATTTGAATAAACAGTTTTGCAAAGAAGACATAAAAATAGCCAACAGACATGAAAACATGCTCAGTGTCACTAATCACTAGGGAAGTACAAATCGAAACTACAATGAGCTATCACCTCATGCCTTTCAGAATGGTTATCATTTAAAAAAACAAAAGACAAATGTTGGTGAGGATGTGAAGAAATTGGCACCTTTGCATACGGTTTTTGGGAATGCCAAATGGTGCAGCTGCTGTGGAAAACAGTATGGAGGTTCCTCAAAAAATTCCCAGTAGAACTACCATATGATCCAGCAATCCCACTTCTGGGTATCCAAAAGAATTGAAATCAAGATATCAAAGAGCTATAAGCACTCCAGTGTTCACTGTAGCACTATTCACAGTAGGCAAGATGTGGAAACAACCTAAACTTGTTCATCGACAGATAGATGTGCTACATATATACATATGTAATGGAATGCTATTCAGCCTTGAAAGAAATTCTGCAATCTGCAGCAACATGGATGAACCTTGAGAACATTATGCTAAGTGAAATGTCAGTCACAGAAACACAAATATTACATGATTTCACTAATATGAGTTATCTAAAATAGTCAGACTTACAGAATCAAAGAGTGGAGTGGTGGTTGTCAGGGGTTGGGAAAAACGGGAAATGAGGAGTTATTTATCAACAGGCGTAAAGTTTGTTAAGCAAGATGAATAGGTTCTAGAGATCCTCTGTACAATATTGTACCTATAGTCATCAATAATGTACACTTAAAATTTTATTAAGAGCACAGGTCTCGTGTTCTTACAATAAAAAATTTAAACGACTTTTTAAATGTAATTTTCAGTTGTTGGAATCTTGTATTTTCTCCATCAAAAAGTTCTGAAGCTCTCTGCTATATAAAAATTAGCACTTAAATCAGTAGAGAAACTAGTTAACTTGGATGTAAGGAGAAAATCTATAGCCATAGGTGTTTATAGCTAATAACTGACTCATTGCTCTCCACAATCCCATCAAATTCATAAGTATATAATAACACTTTGGTTAAACTAGCTAAAGGCTCTCTTGTATGTCATCTACTTATGGGCAGAACCAATAATATTCTTTGTTCAACTGACTTAAGTTTCTCAGTGTTTAATTCATTTTGTGAATGGAATAGAAATAAAATATTCTTAAACATTTTAAAAGCTGGTAAATTGAAAAACTGTTCAAGTACAGTGCTTTTTCAGGTCTTTGCTTTCTAAAAATCAACTGACCAGCTACCTGAAATGTTAGCATGTGGTACCAAATCTGCCTGCTGCCTCTACTTCTCTTCTCTCCTAGATGGTGAGCTCCTTAAGTGAGAAGTTATGTTTTTTCACATTTGAAACCTTAGAGCTTAGGAAACAGAGACAGCACCCAGTAAATTCTTGAGTGAATTTGAATGACCAACAAATAGCTACAAAAGTTGAATTGCTATCACCAGTATTTTGGAATGAATCAAATAAGGCTCTCTACTCTTATCCTTGCTCCTACAATCTCTATTTCATATCCTTGAATAAGCATGGTTCGATTTTGCCTGGATGCTTGGTGTGTGTGTGTGTGTGTGTGTGTATGTGTGTGTGTGTGTGTGTGTAACATAAATGTTTCAATGAGGTACCCACTTTTACACACCCACCCTCTCTTCCATCTCTAGTTTAGGATCTTTCTGATACATAGTTTATATATGTCCACTGAATATTTTCCCCAAGTAAAGATAAATGATTCCTTTATATTGAATTTACAATTTCATACAATTAATTAGTAGAGGGAAAAGATAATTATAAACTACTTATTTATTTGTTTATTTGGCTGCACTGGGTCTTAGTTGTGGCACGTGGGATCTTGCTTGCAGCATGCGGGTTCTTAAGTTGCAGCATGCGAACTCTTAGTTGCGACGTGTGGGATCTAGTTCCCTGACCAGGGATTGAACCCAGGCCCCCTGCATTGGGAGTGTGGAGCTTTAGCCACTGGACCACCAGGGAAGTCCCTAAAACTACTTTTAAAAGAGGGCATTGGCATAGGATGGAGCAAATATCAGACCTCCAGCAATAAACATTCTAAGGGAGTAGGGGCAGGAGTACAACCTGAGCATGGACTTGGGAGACCTGGATTCTGGTACTGGTGCCGCTCTGACTAGATCTGAGATCTATACTGGTCCCTGGGTCCCTGTTTGTGTACTCATCTGGAAAATGAGGGGGCTCAGTGACCTTTAAGAGTCCCTCCAATTCTGTGGTTCTATGCTTCAAATGACTTTTAAATAACAGAGTACTTGATTTGCCAAAACTTAAGCCTTAAGCCCTTTTTGCTTGGCTCTATTGTGCCTTTACCACATCATTGTGATGTAAACATGAGTTTTCAGAATTTCCATTTTTCAGTTGGGAGTCTGAGCCGGGTGACTTTGGGTCATATGATAGATTGCCTAACCTCATTTTAGGCGGTTTCCTTAGATCATCATATGTTTAGGAGGAAAACAAGCTAGTCTCATCAAGACAAGAGAGCTTATTCTAACCACTGTTATGTTGGTCTAATCAGTTATTCCCTAACTTTTTCAGCCAGATTAAATTGAGTAATCCCACTTTTCACATTTCCCCCCAGCCTCTCTTGTTTGCAGTGTTCTTTAGAACAACTGCAAAGTAAAAATCCCTGTCCATGCTTCATGGTATAAGGTCCTATCATAACTCCCTTTTTCCTCCACAAGGAACTCCCAAGTTTTGTTCCCTTTCCAATATTAGAGCACTCTTCTGGATTCTTGATGTTTACCCACCTCTTCTCCACCCTGAACACTGGATGACTACTCCTTCCATCAGCATTTTAAAAGCTTTGAGGGACAGACCACTAGGTAAAACACAAGGACACCAAACATTGCCCAACTGTCTACATATGTTAATCCTGGTTTTTCAAATAGAAGAATGAATGCATGTGCAAACAAATTCAGACAATGGAAGAAGTCTTCTTTTCACTCCAGACCCTGAGTACTTCTTTCCAGAAGTAAGGCTTTTGAGTTTTTTGCCATAATTTCTATTTTTCAAATAAAACACACATTTTTTTTTTGTTTTGAGCTACTTTCTCAAAGTGAAAATTACTAGCCTGTTTCTTTTGAGCAATAAACACACACCTGATATATTACCATTGTTTAACACTTTTACATGCTCTACTTTAATTTTTAAGATGAATAATAGATAAAAATCAAAATTATATTAGAAATGAAAAAGGATGAGAGGACACCAAACTGAAAGCAAAGCTTGGTTTTGGTACAGGCTTTACCCCTTGAACCAAATAATTTATAGGAGCTGTCCACTCAGAAATCATATAATTCTGTGACTTTCTACTCCGACACCAGCATTTAAATAATAGAATCCTTCAGAATCACAGTGATCCATGTGAGTCTTCTCTTAATGAAAGGGAGGTATGAAGCTTTTTTTGGAGAGTCTAACATACCCCAGATCTAGTGCTAATAATGAGACATAATTACCTCATTTAGCTTATTTTTTCATTTAATAATGCAATTCAGTCACTCTAAGTTTCAGGTTTTAAAAGGGCTCAGACTTTCTATACCTCATTTAGTTTTTAAAGAACTTTAGGAGATAAGCTTGTTCTATGTGTGATGAAATATCTTCAAGATAAATTATGTTTAAAAAAAAGATAAAATACAGATGAGTGTGAATGACATGTTCCCATTAATCTTTTGTGTTTTTTGTTGTTGTTGTTTTTCGGTATGTGGGCCTCTCACTGTTGTGGCCTCTCCCGTTGCGGAGGAGCACAGGCTCCAGACGCGCAGGCTCAGCGGCCATGGCTCACAGGCCCAGCCGCTCTGCGGCATGTGGTATCTTCCCGGACCGGGGCACGAACCTGCGTCCCCTGCATCGGCAGGCGGACTCTCAACCACTGCGCCACCAGGGAAGCCCGTTTTTGTTGTTTTTTAAAGTAGGCCCTTGTATATGCCTAGAAAAATTCTGGAAAGCTACACAAGAAAATGTTAACAATAGTTAATTCTGATAAATTTACTGGGGGTTAGAAATAAAGAAAAAGATTTTTACTTGTCATTTTATATTCTTTTGTATTTGTTTTTGAAAACCAAGGGCAGGTATTAATCGAGTTCTTATATCCCCTTTAGGAGAAAAGAAATAAGAGGAAAATTTGAAGAGCTAAGGGAATCAGTATTTGTAGTACAACTCATTTTATTGTTTTCTTCATGTGAAGAAAATATTAAAGTAGAAGAAAAGATGGTTGCCTAAGTACAGATAAACCCATGAAGTTTTCTTATAGAGGGGTGAAAGGGGAGAGCCTAGGTTGTCTGCTCTGCCTTTGGAATCTAACTTCCAATTTTTGGCAGAGGCAGCTCAGAGGTAATTGGAAGTGGGTGAAACAAAGGCTTGCATGTGCAAGTATGATGCAGTCACAGTGATTCAGTTCTTGTTGCACAATGTAAGATTCATTCATTTCTTTATTATTCTTTGCTTTGGTGTGTAAAATGTGTTTTGCATTTGAATAAAACGCCCTCAAGTATAAGAAAAAATTCTGAACCCCTACATGGTATTCATAATCTAAGCCAACTCTAAAACACAAAGATAATAATCCAGATATAGAGTTGTCTGAGAGACGTAGTATGTGACATTTACTTTAAATAAAATGGCAGTCCCCTCCTTAGTCCCAGGCAAGAGAGTTCTCTGCCCTGGATCCTGGGCTTTACAGGGCCTTGCAGACACACACGCACACACACACACACACACACGCGCGCGCGCGCGCACACACTGTACTGTAGGATACATGGGTACCTCTATCTCAGGATCTGGTGCTCAGCACAACATGGAATAGACTATAACCCTAAATATCTACTCTAGTAACTAACACAACTCAGGTCCCAGGGAAACACCTCATCACATCTCCTGCTATAAGTTTTGTAAATTACACTGCCACCAACATCACAGTCAGACATTCTGCTGGGTATGAGGAGGATTGGAGTGGAAGTAGTAAGTTCATTAGGTAATAGAAAAGAAAAAATTCACTTGTCAAATCCTTCTCAGATACCACGAATACAATAGATTCTTCCATGAAGAAGTACCCTTTCTTCCCCTTCCAGATCCTGAGTCCTTCTTTCCAGAGGTAATGCTTTTGAGTTTTTTGCCACAATTTCTATTTTTCAGATAAGCCATGTACAACTATTTACATAGCATTTATATTATATTTGGTATTATAAGTAATCTAGAGATGATTTAAAGTACATGGGAGGATTTACATAGATTATATGCAAATACTACACCAATTTATATTAAGGGACTTGAGCATCTGTGAATTTTGGTATCTGTGGGCAGTCCTGGAACCAATCCCCATGGATACTGAAGGACAACTATATGTATGTTATTACTCATCCAACATTGTCAGCTCATCAACAGAATACCTAGGCATATCCAATAATAAGGAAATTCTGTTGTCTTTCATATTTTGCCCATATGAAAACCACAGATTTCACCTACTTTTTCAACTTGTGTGTTGGATTAGTCAGCTTGGGTTGTCATAAGATACTACAGACTAGATGGCTTAGACCAGGTGTCCCCAACCGCCAGGCCAGGACCAGTACCTATTAGGAACTGGGCCTCACGGCAGGAGGTGAGCAACAGGCAAGTGAGTGACGCTTCATCTGTATTTACAGCCGCTCCCCATCACCCGCATCACCGCCTGAGCTCCGCCTCCTGTCAGATCAGCGACGGCATTAGATTCTCATAGGAGCGTGAACCCTACTGTGAACTGCGCATGCGAGGGATCTAGGTTGCGCACTCCTTATGAGAATCTGATGCCTGATGATCTGAGGGGGAGCTGAGGTGGTGATGATAGTGCTGGGCAAGGGCTGCAAATACAGATTATCATCAGCAGAGAGGTTTGACTGCACAGAGACCATAATAAATCAATTGCTTGCAGACTCATATCAAAACCCTATCAGTGAGTGGCAAGTGACAACAAGCTCAGGGCTCCCACTGATTCTGCATTATGGTGAGTTATATAATTATTTCATTATATATTACAATATAATAATAATAGAAATAAAGTGCACAATAAATGTAATGCGCTTGAATCATCCTGAAACCATCCACCCCCTGCCCCCAGTCTGTGGAAAAATTGTCTTCCACGAAACCGGTCCCTGTTGCCAAAAAGGTTGGGGACCGCTGGCTTATACAACAGACATTTATTTTTTCATGGTTTTGGAGGCTGGAAGTCCAAGATCAAGGTGCCACAGGGTTGGTTTCTGGTGAGGCTTCTCTTCTTGGCTTGCATATAGCTGCCTTATTGCTGTGTCCTCACATGGTCTTTCCTCTGTGTACTTGCAGAAAGAGATTTCTGGTGTTCTTCCTCTTATAAGGACTCCAGTCTTTTTGGATTAGGACCTGTTTGACCCATTTAACTTTAATTATCTCCTTAAAGGTCCTGTCTCCAAATGCAGTCTTATTGAGGATTAGGGCTTCAACATATGAATTTAGTGGGGGACACAATTCAGTCCATAATAGGTGTTATGAAGGTGTATTTGTCAAGGTAAAAATATAGAACATGTTTTAGTTAACAGTTTTTTAATTTATATAACTTTTACATATTTAGACATATGGCACGTGGTTCTCCATTTGTACTTCTGGACCCTGCAAATGTAAGGGGCAGGCCTACAACAAAGAATATGCTACAATTTGTGCCTAAAAATGGCTTCCATCAAACCTAGCCCAACGGGTATTTCCAGAAGAATTTGTCAGTGAATAAAGCTGTCTTTCAAACGGATGAGCTATATTATGATGTAGTAAGAGGGCTCCAAGGGAAATCCCTTTAAGATAAATACATGCATATCAAAAAATATAGGAAAACTATAAAACTTTCAGTGAGAAAAAGAGTTGGAAACCATAAAAGGTAACTTCATTTGCTAAACACAGACTGTGTAAGGAACTGAAACACGAAGGAAAAGGCACCAAAAGTGGAACTTAGGTCAAATCCACCAAGAAGAGGAATGAGGCAGAGCAGTACTGAAGGCTCAGAGTGATAAAAGCAGAAACCCCCAAGCAGGAAACGAAAGTCAAATGACAAAAGATAAAGGGAAATTAAGAACTCTTTGTATAAGGAACTAGAGGAATAAAAAGGAAAATATTGCCTTATTTGGTGCTGAAGGGGGAAATGCACACTTACTAGCCTAGTCAAAACAGAGACTCCGAGGGAGTCAGTACTGCTCCATGGAAACAGGCAGGCCGCCTGGCTCCCAAGAGGCCTCCCAGCCTGGCATTTGTTACGGGGAATTATCTCCAAAAGCCCCAGTTTCCGGAATTGTAAGTTGAAGGTAGTAACAGTGGTTCCTGAAAGATCAAATCAATGTTCATAAGGTACTAAGCATAATACTGGTTCCTAATAAATGCTGGCTATGTGGTAGCTGTTATTAATGTCATTACAAATTTATTACTCCAGTTTTTTATTCTTTCCTTATGCTATTATTTATTACAGATAATAGTATGGTAGTTGTATTACCTTGAAATACACAGGTAACTACCGTCCCACTAGATAAGGCCATCATCTGTAATAATCTGTTTTCATCAACACTCTTGACAATGAGCCATTAGTGACAAATTTTACTAACTCAAATTTATAAAAATGGAACAGAAGCAGCTTAAGCAATATTACCAGTGTGATACAGTAAATCAGTGACTTAGCTGAACACAAGACTTGCATCTCAGAGTCCTGTACTCTAGCTAGGATGTCCTGCTAGGATAAAAATAGCTACTTAGTTATTTTACATTCTTATTTATAAGCAATATCATGAAGCATAATCTCAACAATGGATTTAGACTGATTTAATTATAGAAAAATCTATATTTGCCTGGTGGTATTAAATATTTCTTAAAAGGAATGCCTAAAGCACCATTTATATTTGCAAACTAAGGATAGCCAACATTGAAGGTACAGAAGCATTTAATAATTAATTATTAAATATTATAACAAAAAGTATTATTACAAATTTTTCACAAGTTGATACACTTATTAAAAAAACCTTCTGATCTTCCATACCTATCACACTAGAAATGTATATGTTTTATATATTTGGCCTCATTTTCTGCCCCTCCGTAATACTAATATAAATGCTAGTGATATTAATAGCTAATTTTATTCCTTTTTCCTTACACCTTCCCTGCCTTGAAGGTCTCCGGCTTTCACTTGTAAGACATTACATAGAAGAAGGATATAAATTGGTGAAGAGTGAACATTTATCCATCCCAAATACCATAGTAGGGACCAGAAAGGCCAGACAACTAGAGGCAGTAAACATCCAGACTAGGAGTTCCCGGATTTAGGGTTCAGGGCTCAGTAAATTTTCAAAAAATTGGGGGGATGGGCATCGAGATGCCACCATCTAATTTGCCAAGTAAGGACATTTAAAACAGCAACTACTACCATATACTACCATTCTTTACTAATAGAAAAAATGTGAACTTTAAGAAAAACCAGGTAGGTAGGACAAAAACATCAGAGTAAAGGCAATTAACAAGAAATGATAAGTGATAGCCCTAAATCTTTTTCTCATTTTGTTGGAGACCAGTGAAAATGAACTGGCCTAATTCTGTGGACTGGTCTCTGAGAGCTGCTCCAGAGACTTCCAAAGAATCATTTGGGGGCCAAATAAGTATAAAATACAAACATAACCAGAGGACATTTATTGAGGGGTCACGCTGTTCCAAACCCTGTGCTAAGGAGAGATGACCTACTGTGGTGTTTGTGTAGAGGGGCCCCTGCTGCTTTCTGATTCTAATCACCCTGAAACCATTACGACCCAAAAGATCTCACTGCTGAGCTGGTGTTTCCAAAAACATGATCTCTATATGAAATTTTTTTTCTTTTTTTTTTTAAACATCTTTATTGGAGTATAATTGCTTTACATTGTGTTAGTTTCTGCTGTATTCTGTATGAACTTTTAAAACTCAAGTATAACAAAGACTTGAGCGGCTCTTTGGAGGCCATTGCAGCAGGATCTAGCCACAACTAGGATTCAAAGTTCTTTCACAAAGGGACAGAAAGTTACCAGACTTTTTGCCACAAGCTTCTGTGCTGTGACAAAGCACTGCTTTGACCAGTGTACTGGCCCTGGTCTGAGACCACAAAAGCCAGCCAGTTATGACAAATCAAAAATAGCCCCATAATCTAAATCAAGACACATGGAGAATGATCCCCCTGAGTCACTCAGACCCATTTGTTACATACTTTATTTTTGGATAACTTTAGTGGGTACAGAAAGTGTTTCATTTGCTGGTTTTTCCTCTTCAAATAAGAGTACAAAGAAAGGAACTAAGTCGTGTGGTTTTGCTTAACTTACTATGAAGGTTGCATCTAGAATGGATAATGTGATTCCTCAGCTTTGGAGAGCCCATGGCTAATTGGTTGGGATAATGTGTCTCTCTGGACTCCCTAAACTGCCAAAAAGATCTTGGCTCATAATCTGTTGCATAAGAAAATTTTGTTCCGAGGAATATGTGTTTATCGTTCCAAGATCTTTGTTGCCATTCAGAGTGAGAAAACACAAGTAAATCAGAGTGTTGATGTGGAACAGAATGTAGTAGAGAGCTTGTTTGCCTTATTTAGGCTTATTTCCTATTTGAGATTTGCGTTAGTTGTATAAGTGTTTGTAATTTGCATTGTAAATCTTTTTTTAATAAATTTATTTTTATTTATTTATTTTTGGCTGCATTGGGCCTTCATTGCTGTGCGCGGGCTTCTCTAGTTGGTGGAGAGTGGGGGCTACTCTTTGTTGCAGTTTGTGGGCTTCTCATTGCGCTGGCTTTTCTTGTTGCAGAGCACGGGCTCTAGGCATGCAGGCTTCAGTAGTTGTGGCACGTGGGCTCAGTAGTTGTGGCTCACATACTCTAGAGCGCAGGCTCAATAGTTGTGGTGCATGGGCTTAGTTGCTCCGTGGCATGTGGGATCTTCCCAGAGCAGGGCTCGAACCCGTGTCCCCTGCATTGGCAGGTGGATTCTTAACCACTGTGCCACCAGGGAGTTCCCTGTAAATCTTCTAAATGTTTCATTTTAACAAATGTATTATTATCCTTGTTCTTAAAAATGATTTCCGTGTTTCTTCACCATCATCTGGTTTTCCTACCACTCCAAACACATATCCTATAGTTCTTCCATTCACTGCTGCTCAGCCTTCTCTTTGTTCTTGTAAAATGCCAAGATCCTTCTCACCTTAGAGCCTTTGCATTCACTGTTTGCTCTGCGCGCAGTGCTCTCCCTATCGTCTTTACATAGCTGGTTCCTTAGATCTCTGTTCAAAATAATTCCTTGGAGAAGCCTTCCCTGACCACCTTGGCTGAAATAACCCATCCCTATCAGTCACTCTCTAGTGCATTGCCTTATGTTATCTTTACAGCTCTTATGAATGTCTGAAAAGATCTTGCTCACTTATTTGTTAGCTTACAGTTTACCTCCTCTAGAATGAAAGCCCTGTGAGAATAGGGAGTTTGTCTTGTTCGTTCTTATAGCTCAACCCTAGAATAGTGTCTGGCACATAGCAGCACTCAATAAATATTTGTTGAATGAATGAACGAAAGGATAGAAGAATTCACCAGCTTTTTCATATTTTGTGACCTTTATCCCGGAGAGTTCATGACTAAATGGCACAAAGGCTAAAATACAGTTCCTCAGTTCTCCTGATAATTTTATCAGTAAATATAGGCCAAATGACTGATGATGTCAGTTGTCTGGCATGGCTGTCTGTGATTGGTCATATCACTAAACAGTTGTCACATCTCCACTTCACTGAAATTATATCGCTCAGTCTGAGAGAGCAATCAGATAAGAACACAAATAAGACTTTAATATAAAAAGGACAGGTTAGATACTGTAATTTAGGATAGATAAAGACTTCTTCTTTTTTTTTTTTTTTTGGTCGCAGCTTGCGGGATCTTAGTTCCCTGACTAGGGATGGAACCCATGCCTCCTGCAGTGGAAGCATAGAGTCCCAACCACTGGACTACCAGGAAAGTCCCAAGACTTCTTAAAATAAAAATATCTAATTTAAATCAACAGCTAACCTGAATATTATTTGTAGAAAAAAACCCACTGAAAGCAAAAGGCCCATTCTTTTTCATTTGTAAAATATTGATACGGAAATTCCAATCAGTTAGAAAGGTAAGAAAAAGAAATAAATGATATAACTATTTTAAAGTAGAGACAAAATTATCTTTATAGATAACAATTATCTACCAGGAAAACTTAAGGTAATTTTTTAAAAGGACTAATAATGGAGTTCAGTGAGGTACAGTTAAGAAATTATAAGCAGAAATAGTTATTTAGGAAACATGAAGAGAAAATAGCTAAAGAATGTTATAGATATTACTAGACTAGCTACAGTTTTTTTCTTTTTGTAGTGTCCAAACATGGCATTAATCTTAGACTGCAGAATATGACTGTGGATTTTAATATAATATTGTGTTTCCTATGAAAAAGCATAACTTATCACTTGTTCATTCTGCTAACATTTATACCTCTATTTATAGTTCTGTACCAAGAACTATGTAGAAAATAAAGGTAAAGGAAGAAAACATGGTCCATGTTCTTGAAGACTTTATAATCATGTTGGAAAGAAATAATGTACACATGTGAAACTACTAGAAAATTTCTTCTGGTAACATTTATTTAGTAAGTGCTTATTCAGCATCTGTAATGAGAAGGTCTCTTTGCAAGTTGTATGTGGAACAGTGGGTGGACTTACCATAATTATGATTAGAACTCAATCATAATTATGATTGAGTTATGCCATCTGTGCAAGCCATTGGGGGAATAAGGCACAAACCTTTATAACAATAAAGCAATTAAGCTGAACCTTGAAAGAGGAAGGAAGGCTTTCTGTGAACAGAGATAGACCAGATGGCATTCCAAGTGGAGGGCATGACTTTGGGTAAGAAGAGAAAGTATAGGACATGTTTGTGAACGCTGAGTACTCCTGTTTGGCTGGAGCACAGGCAGACAGGAAAGGGAAATGGCAGGTAAGACCAGAAGGAGAGATTGGAGTTCAGGTCTCAGGATGGGGGTCTTGCATTCCTAATTGCAGAATTTAGATTATAATTTTTGAGCCTTCAAACATTTCCAAATAAGGAAGCAACCTTACAGCTCAGTTGTAGGAATATTTGTCTGATGGCAGCATATGGGTTGAATTGAAGAATGAAGAGACAGAGGATGGACGGTCTGTTAGGAAGCTTTGGAAAGATAAAAGAACAAATAAAATTTTAACGTATAAAGGAAAAGTTAGACATGATTTAGGATAGACAAATACTTCTTTAAAGTATCTACTTTAAACTAACAGCTAACATGATAACTACCAGTAGAAAATAATACAATACTAAAGGCAAGAAGCCCATTTTTCCCATTTAAAAAATATTGATCTGGAAGTTCTAACCAGACCTGAATTAGTCTGGAGTAGACCTGAGAGACACTGCAGAGGTGATACTGAAGGACTTTGGCACCCAGAACAGTGCCTGGCTTTTAATAGGTATTCAGTAAAAATTCATCAAGTGAATGCTTTTCTGTCCTCCCTTTGTAAGTTCTCAGGGGTAAGACCAATTGCCTCTCTCTCTCTCTCTCTCTCATTCTCTCTCTTCTTTATTTTTTCCACACTACACCCCCCAGAGTCTGGCATTCAATGAATGCCACCTCCTTAGAGATGTTGCCTCATTAGAGGTGTGTCCTTAATGAATGTCCCTTCATTAGGTATGGGATTGAGAGAGATGGAGGAGTGCAGAAGTATTGTTTTGAACTTATTTCAATGTTAGTGGCATGTTTTCTTTCACAAATATTAATAGGGAATTTAGGAGAAGGGGCTGGTTTGGGGGAGATGATTTGTAAACTTTTAAACTGATGCATTTGAAAGACTAGGAGAATTATCTAGATGATGCGATCCAGTAGGTGGTTGAAACTATGAAGATAGAACTCTGTAAATAAGTTGGACTAGGGGTAAAGATCTGGGACTATCTGCATAGAGATGTTAATTGAAACAGTAGGAGTATTTGAGACCACAAGAAAGGAGGTATACAAAAGGAAGAGAAACTGAGTTGAGGACAAATCTTGGGACATACCCGTGTTTTAAACGAGGCAAAAGAGGAGCCAGCTGAGGAGATAGAAGTAAGTTAGAGTTGGGAGGCAAACTGTATTCCAATTGCTCCACAAAGGAAGAAAATTTTCAAGAGAGTAGTTCACAGCTGCATCAAATTCATTAGGAAGATTAGTGAGGATAGAATTCAAGAAAAGCTGTTACATCTGGCAGTTAGCATGAGCATTTCAGCGTCTGCATATGTGTGGAGGGAGTGTAGGAAACAAAATCAGATTTGAATGGACAAGGTATGAGATAAAGGGAGTAAAGATTACTCTCTCAAGAAATTTGGTGGGAAAGGGAGGGAGGAGAGAGAAAAGATAGAGGTGTTTGACTTGTTTCTTTGTAGATGTCCCACCATTAAGTGAATAACTTGCCCAAATTTTCAGACTACACACCAGTGCTGTTTAGCATCTATCTGTCTATAACGTCCCGTGATATAGTCTGTTGCCAACAAATAGTTGCTGCTGACCTCCTGGAGCAGCAGCATGGACTGGGTTCCGTGGAAGAAGACACAGAAGTGTAAATATAAGGACAGCAAGTTGAGAGAAACTACAGTATGAAGCAGCAAAGAACCATACAAAGAGCAGAGCCAGAAGTAATCAGCTTGGTTCCTTAACATCACTGACCCCATGTTCTGTGCCAGGCACCAGGATCTGGTTAAAGGATGAGTCTGGAGGGCGAGTATGGTCTCTGCTTCATGGCGGGATGAGTCTACTAATAGCTTCTAACCTGGAATAGTGAGGGGCTGGAATAGGGAGAGATATCCCTAAACTGAATTTGAAGGTTGGCTTTAATGAGTCAGAGGGGGGAAGAGAAGGCAACTTTCAACCTGTGGGACCCACTTGAAGACAACACAAGCACAAGGACTGCCTTCCTGTGGGCCAGCGAAATCCCCTTCTGACCACAGTGGATGTGGAGGGTTTAAAGGCGCATGAGGTTACAAAGGTGATCCTGAAAGCTATTCATTGACCGTGAATAGCTACCCCTCCTTAAAGCCTGAAGAAAATGTTTTTCTGCTTGTTTTTGTCTCTCCCCCACTATTTCTCTGAGTTGAAAGCAGAACTATTCTTCTTTGTCATGGTCACACCACTGGTTAGGAAAAACATTTTCTGCCAAAATAAAAAATAAATACAGGGCTTCCCTGGTGGCACAGTGGTTGAGAGTCTGCCTGCCGATGCAGGGGACATGGGTTCGTGTCCTGGTCCGGGAAGATCCCACATGCCACAGAGCAGCTGGGCCTGTGAGCCATGGCCACTGAGTCTGCGTGTCCGGAGCCTGTGCTCTGCAATGGGAGAGGCCACAACAGTGAGAGGCCCACGTACCGCCAATAAATAAATAAATAAATAAATGCATGTTCACCATCTATGATTTTCACGTGAAAGTCCCTCCCAAGATCAGGCAGTGCTTGGCCATTCACCTTTTTGGAATAGGAAGAAGGAGGAGCTCACCATAGTCATCAGAATCCACCCACTCTTTTACCCACAAACTGCAAGGAGGGTACAACAGCCTCCCCAGATGCCCTGTTATCTTTTGTCATCTTTGTCATGAGACCAAGACTGTGCTCCTTGAAGACCCATGTGATTCAAAGAAGTTGGTTGAACTTTATCCTTCTTAATACCACTTGATATCAGACCCTTTTCTTAAGAGCCATTTCATTTTTAATATTAGGGTTAAGCAAAGTGACTGCTAAGATCCCTTCCAAGTTTAAAAGACATTAAGGGCTGGGTGTTAACTAGTGAACTCTCTCAAGGGGCACTATTAGCTTGTTTACTCCACTAAGATAAGTCTAAAATACAGGGAAATGAGGCTTCCAAAATTCAGGAGAGCATGGTTGTAAGGAAGTGGCTGTATAATATTCTACCATAGGCCCTATTTCCTCAGGATAAATGAGAAGCAGAGATGTCCACTGAGACTGAGGACTGTGGGTCTAGGCAGTAATTTAGAGGGCTCACGCGAGCTCTTTCACCTATGATATTCCAGAATGACACCCTTGAGCTTAATGCAGTACTTTGCACATCTTGTTTGATTAAAAGTTTACCAATAAACACAAATTTTCAGGGAAGTTCTGAAGGCTTGGAAACTGTGTAATTAGTATGAGATATTCAGTGAAGAGTGCCAAAGAATCCTGTCATCCAATCAGTCTTTAATATCTGTGAGATGGATGTGCTAACAGCTGCTGTCTAGAAAATCACAACCATTACAATGAAGGTGCCAGGTTAATGAGTTTTGAAGAATCCACAGCATGACATTTCTATTCAGTATGGATCAGATAACTAACTTTTGGGATTTCTCTGGGGTCATATGGGAGTTTTAGTGTATAAACTCAAGGGGTGGATCTAGGAAAAGGCCTAATGTCCAGGAGCAAAAACAACGTAGTCTTCTTAGGCATCTCAGCATAATCATCTCAACTCTGGAGAAGGGACTAGCTAGGCGGATGTATGTTTTTGGTCTTCAGTTTTACCCCAAAATTTGTATCACATAAGACTGTAGAGCTCATCTGGCTGGGGCCTCTCCCTTGCTGGCTGGAATGGCACGTTGCAGGAATGGTGGGTGAACCCTCAGGAGGAGCTGAGGGTCCTCCTGAGCCAACAGCTCGCAAAGAAACTAAAGCTCTCAGTTCTATAACTGCAAGGAATGGCTTGACCACATGAGTGGTCGGAGAAGCAGATCCCTCTCCAGTCAAACCTTCAGATGAGAGCCCAGCCCTGGCTGACACCTTGGCTGTAGTCTGTGATACCATAAGCAGAGAACCAAGTCAAGCCATGCCCTAACTCCTGACTTACAGAAACTGTGAGATAATACATGCATGGTTGGATGCTGCTAAGTCTGCAATTATGTTGTTACACAGCTATAGAAAACTAATACAGATTCCCCCGATGTCTGCTGAACCCCCTCCCTCAGGCCTGCATTGACACTAGAGCCCCCCAGGGTATGCCCAAGGGGATTATGGAGAGAGAAATAATGGGGGGCGGTGGAGGGGGCAGGTGAGAGAAGGGAAACAATAAAGGTTAGTCACCCACTCAGCTTTTCTAAAATGGAATGGGTTAGAGCATACTTTTCTGAGGCTGTGAGAACAGCCTTGTCTCACCTCAGGATTACACTGAGCTCCAGGCCATGACTAACTGCTCCTCTGACCCCAGTCTACAGAGGCTTATCTCCATCTACTCCCCAACAGAGAATTAGGAACCAAAGATCACCCAGTTCAGGAAAGGCTAATATGTAATGCTTATATCACCACTTTCTAATGCAGCACCCGTGGCAGACATAACTAATCAATCACAGTCCTTCCAACTGAGCCCCTTCACAGAGGACCACAGAGAAGATGGGATTTACTCAAGGTCACGCAGCAAGTCACTGAATGATCTAAGACAAGAACCCAAAATAATAAAACAAACAAAAAAAGAAAAAGATAAACAAAATAAAATAAAATGATTTTTTAAAATTAAAAGATAAGACAAGAAAAAAATTTTTGTATCCAAGACTCAGAAGCAAATGGTGCAGTTGTGCTATGGTGATGAACACCCTGGAGATAGAGAAAGATTTCTTTGGGCATCATTGTTTCTGGCAGTTATGGGCTCATGGCTCAGGTAGGCAGGTTGCTGTCAATGAGATGAACCAAAACCATACATTTTGTGAAAAGTGGTCTCTGTTCCTGAGTAGCATCTAGATTCCCTTAGCAGAGGCTAAAGCCAGGAAGAATTCTCACTTTCATTTACAATGGGGCATTTTCTGATTCCTCTACTGTTTTTTCTTCCTCCTTTTAAGTTAAATGTACCACAAAATATTTGGCAAGAGTCAGCCATAGTGTAGGGACTCAGAGCTCTCACTCTCTGTGTGTTACAGGTTTCTCACAGGCTCCCTCCGTGCTTTACAGAGAAAGCAGGACCAGGGAGAGGGCCTTCCACGCTCCACCCTACCCAGTCGCCACTGGAGACCTTACCCCTCCCCATTCCAGACTACCTGCTGACTTTGTGTTGTTTATTTTCTCCTCCCAATTGGTGCTTGAAGTTCACTTTAATTCAGTTTCACCTGGATACAAATGTTAATGGGACTACAGCCCTATTTCTAGACGTGAGAACTTGAATCTTTCACTCTGTCCAGATCTAGATCATAAGAACCAATGGAGATGTGGCAGGGGAACAGTTCGCTCTGAGTGAAGCTTTCCTTGTTCTCTTAGAAGAAGGTGACTCTTGGGTTTGCTCTGGCCACCTGATCAAGTCTGGAGTTCCAGGGTTTCACCTTGCCACCTACTTCAGTGTGAGCTTGATAAATCCACGTGAATTCTGAGAGATTACCATATTTCTAAGATACTCAGTTACTACCAGTGTAAAAGGGGGAATATTGTTCCTCCTCTTTTGGGGTTGTCATGAGAATCATGAGCTAAGGTATTGGAAAGTGCCTGACACAGTGCTTCTCAAGAGTTTGGCTTTTGTCAGCTTTTCTTTGAGCTTCTGAAAGCACTCTTTCTCCTGAAAAATGCTCGAGGATGCAAGTTCAGAGTGACACATTCTCTTAGTATCATGAGGAATACAGTTAATGGGAAATGACTTCAGTTTACTGCATCTGCTAGTAATCCTGTGATGCCATCGCAAAACAAAAAGCACATGACTACTCGTAAGCCTGTGGTACCTGAAAAAGAAATTGGATTTGACTCAGAAAATCAGGCTGTACAGCTAATCACTCTGATCCAATAATGCGGCCTGGCAGAATGGCATCATCAGCCCTGGGACACAGAGAGGAGGAGGGAGGGCAAGCAGGGAGAGTAAGCACTCAGGGAAGGGAAGCAGCTGCCCAGTTCTCCAGACACACAAGCCAATTAAAAATTCATAAGGAGATGTTTTATATCCAATGTCTAATACCACTGCTGGGTCACAAGCAGATCTGAGCCAATCAATAGTATTCATCATCCTGAAAGGAACTAGTGATTGCATGTTTATTGAGAACTGGGATGTTTTCCAAGCCAAGGCCAGTTTCTGGTTACTTGGAATGTGTCACCCTTAGAAATATAGAACTTATTTTGAAAATGGAACCCAAGACCTTTTAAAAAATTATTCAGAGAAGAGGAGGAGAGGTACTTTTCAAATCTAGGGGGAAAATGTTTAAATTCATTTTTAAGTCAACTGAAGGACTAGTTTTTAAATTGAAGCTACGTTTTTGTTTCAATCTTTGGTGGACAATCTTTATATGTTCCTTTTTACTTAGATCTAGAATTTTTTCTTTTTCTTTTTTTTATTTTTGGCTGCGCCGTGCATGGCATGCAAGATCTTAGTTCCCCGACCAGGGATTGAACCTGTGCTCCCTGCAGTAGAAGCACGGAGTCTTAACCACTAGACTGCCAGGGAAGTCCCTAGAACTAGAATTTTAAAAATAACACTTTAGCGTACGTGTTCAACTCCTCCAAATACAAGTGGAAATGTATGAGAGTGAAATCATAAAAAGAAAAATAGATGGAGTCAACTTTATCATTATACATCACTAAGTTCCAGGTTGGTTTGATTTTTAAAAGCTTTTAAAGGTCATAGAACTTCAACTTGAGTTTCAGGGTTTGCTTTTTACACAGGCAATGATTTAAAGGCAGAAGGAGGTAGAGACAGCAAGATGAATCTTAAAGGTTATGTGCTCAGAAGTCTGCTGAGGATTTCAGGGGAAACCACACCACAGTCTGGTTAGATGGGAAAAGCACTGAGAAAACCAGGGCTTCCAGGTATGGCTAAATTAGAGCCCTCCCTGAGGTCTTCAAAGTAGATCCTATTAAACGCCATCCCCCCACGCTCACTCACAGGTGCATTAAACATCAAGAGCTCACAAATGGAAAGCCTTGGAAAATCAACTTGTGAAGTAGGAAGGTAGGAAAGGAAGAAGGTCAGAATGGGATAAGGCTTTCATCCTCTCCCTGGTGATGGTGTCAGGAAAGAAGCTGTGCCCTTGCATCTGTGTAAATAAATAAGATTTCTTTTAATGGCTGTGAAAATAACAGAAGACTATTGTAAAACAAAGAAAAAAAAGTAAAAAATAAGAAAAGAAAAATCATCCATAATCATACTGTCCTGAAAAGTCTATTTAACAAGATGGAGTATTTTCTTCCAGGCTGTTATATCTGTCTTGATATAGATATAGAAAAAAAGATATAGTACATTAGAATTTTACTGTAAATAGTTTTATATCGTGCATTTTCAATGAATATTTATCTTGTAATCATTTTCCCATGTCAGAATTTTCAGATGTGGTGTCTTATTTTTCAGTTAAGTATCTGTTAAAAGGATATGCCATGCATTTGCAAGCCCCAAGAGTCAGTTCATGCAGGCATTTATAGCCTGCCCATCTCTGTGCATTGAACCCTTACTTGACTGTTTCGTTCTGATGCCACCTACACTGAAGCCTGCCCCTTCCCCCACTTACCAATTATGTGACCTTGGGAAGCTTCTTAACTAAGCTTCAGTCTCCTCACCTATAAATGGGGATAATTTTATAGAGTATTAACATAATGATCGAGTAAAAGAATATATGTGTTAGTTTCCTCCCCTCTGCCCTTTCTTGGTTTTCAGGCTTCTCCCAGAAGCAGCTATAGAGTAGTGTTTAGGAGCTTGAGCAAGTAACCTAGACTCTCTGTGCCTCCATTTCTTCACATGTATTTTGGGAATAATGGTACCCATCTCTGCATTCATAGGTTTTTAGGGAGGATTAAATTAGATAATCAACATAAGGCGCTTTGTGCCTGCACAAGTAGGAGCGCAATAAATGTTGCTTCTTCCTTTATAATCTTACAGGATCTTTCACGAACGTCACTTCATTGTTTTCACCAGAGCGTGAGCTCCTCTGTGGCGTCACAGTGGACGGTAAGTTCCCCCTGTGGGCTGCCTCTTGGAGTCACTGTCTAATGAGCCTCCAAGCAACCCAGAACCCAGGGCTGGGCCCCTCCTCACTGTAGCCACACCTTGCGGTAGGCTCCAGCCCTAGACTTCCCTAGCAACCCCTGCTTGTCCCGTACCGGAACAGAAGAGCCCTTTGGAGGGAGTGGCTTGAGAGGGAGAGACCACCTTAACCGCAGATCAGCATCCAGGTATTAGTCAGAGGGAAGAAAGTCTGGCTATGAGAGAACTTCCTGAGAATTGACTGAGTCAATTTTCAGAAAAGGCCCTGAGGGAGAGATAACCTCAGGGAAAGGCCATAGCGACTTTCTCTTCTTCTTGGGCCTTTCTTGGGGGAGGTCTCTTTCTGACAAGAGGTGGTAACAACCTTGCTTTGGTGCCACCAGGCAAGATCACAATGAGAGGATAGAATTCACCCAGAAACCAGGGTGTGGTAGCAGTCTTGGAGGGTGTCTGCCCTGCCCCCGGCCTGCATGTTGTACTCTAGCAGAGGTTCTCAAAGCATGGTCCCTGGACCAGCAGCATCAGCATCACCTGGGAACGCATGAGAAATGCAAGTTCTCCGTCCCGCCCCAGACCTGCTCAGTCAGAAACTGGGGGATGGGCTTCCTAGTAATGAGTGGTTTCATGAGCCCCACAGGTGATTCTGATACACTCTCAGGTTCAAGACCCACTGCCCCACGGGGACTGATGGGGAGAGGAGAGGAAGTCTGGATGGATTCCTCTTTCCCAGGCCCTCTCTGAGGACTGGCTAAGTTCCTGCCCGACATTCTTATCTCCACTTCTTTTGTTTGCTTGAGCTGATTTCAGCAGATTTCTGAACTAAAGAGTTTTGAGTAATAAAGCAGGGGTCATTCAAAGAAAAACAGTAAAAGAAGCAAAGCTTTGAAGTGCCTATGCCCCCTGCTTCAGCATCCCCCCTTTTGGGTGCCCCAAAGCTGCTGATCAGGAAGCCTGGTCGTGACTAGTGCCCGCTGTCCCTTCTTTCTGGGCAGAGAGACAGACCATGACAAAGTGGTTTGTCCCTCAGAATTCTGCCCAACGAAAAAATCAGGTATGGACACAAATACTTATGTACAAAGATGTTCATCTCAGTATTATTTATACAGGACAAAATGGAAGGGTGGAACAACCCAAATAGCCAAGAGTGGAGGTCGAACCAATTATGGCATGTCCATATAACAGAATATTATGCAGCCACAGAAAATGACGTTTTTATAAAACTTGGTGTCAAGGGGGAAATGGTATCAAATAATGTTAAGTGATAAAAGATGAATACAAAACAGTATGTACAGACTAAACCCATATATATGCATAGAAAAAAAATCTAGAGGTAAACACAGAAAGGTAACAGTGGTTATCATTTCTGGGTAATAGTATCGTAGAGTCTTTTTATTTTTTTCTTTATACTATTTGGTATTTTCCAATTTTCCACAATGAACATGTATTACTTTTACAAATAGGAAAAAATGCAATGACAGTGTGTGAACTTGGTTGGTCATTTTACCCCTGCAAGTCTCCATTTCTTAAACCTCCATGGCTCCTGCCTTGGAACCCTCACCCTGCCTCCCGCACCCAGGGGAGAGAGTGTGATTATTGGCAGCTCCTCCCCGACAAAATATATTCTTCTTTAATCTCCACTTTCACCATATTGTTTATCAAGAATCAGATGGATCTAAGAGCTGTTTCATTTCTTTCCCATCCTCTTGCTTTGGTGACAGCAGTGACTAGCTACGTTGTCATAACTGAAACAGGCTCAGATGTGATGATGCCAGACCCAGACTGCAAATAGATCTGGCAGAAAAGGAAAACAAGCAAGGCACGAGTGGGCCATTAATGCACAGGGGAAATGGAAAGAGGTTCAGCTGTGCCACTGGGGCTGGTCTGAGTCGGCCACAGGCAGCTCTGCCATGGTGCCCTGAGGACCGAGCAAACTCTGGCAGCCAGTGATCCTTGGAGGTCAGCTGGCCCAGCCGTAGGCAGATTCAGGCAACCAGAAAATAACACAACAGCCCAGTACAACACCTTGGGTATAGGGGATACTCAAATATCTTTTGAGTGGAGGAATAAGTGAAACTTCATCACAGACTCTGGTGATCAAGACCCTCCATCAGAGGATGCCCTCAGGGCCAGGGGTCTGGGCACAGACAAGCTTGCAGGGAAAGGGGGCTGGGGAGAGAGCTCGGCTATGTATAGAGAAATGGTGCCGGTGTGGAAAGCAGGAGCCTTAGAATCCAACCGAGATTTGAATCCCACCTCTATCACTAAGCGACTGGGTAATCCAGTGCAGTTTAGCTAACCTTCCTGGCCTCACTTCTTCGCTGGCTACCTGGGGATAACTCTCCCCACCCTGAAGGACTGCTTTTGGATGTTTCCATGAGATAATGGAAGGCATGTGAAGGACTGTTACAGGTGTGCTCCCGTGGCTCAGCCTGAGAGCAGATTAAGGCAGGAACTCTCCTGTGCTCCAGGAGACATGGGCAGGTCGCTGGCACCAGGCACCAGCTCTAATTGGCCACAGAGGCCACAGCCTCTGCACTGCCTGGTTCAGAGGCTGGCCAGGTCCAGGCCTGGAGAAGGATCCAGCAATGCGCTGGGGAAGACGGAAGCTGGGAAGCTGGGAAATGAAGAGGGGGCTGGCTTCTGAGGCCAAAAGAGTAGGAAACAAGAGTAAGGTGAGGGTGTGGGCACCCAGCAGGATCCTCAGGTAGAGGATATAAATTTGGTTTACTCTTTCTCAAGGGCAGATTTCGAATCTCGTTTACTTGAGGTGACTTGTCTCCATGAGGAATTTGTACAGCTCTTTGTTGGGTGTGCTTAAAGGCCACTCAGACCTCCTCCTAGGCACACGCTGTTTTCGGAATGGCTTCCTAATATCATAGCAAAGACCTGAGGCAGGTTGTCTTCAGAGATGAGAGGTACTTACCCCCACACACGCAGTCCTTCTTCTCACACCCACTGGCTCTTCTCCCCGGAGCTTTCTTTCTTCCTTTTTTTTTTTTTTTTTTTTGCGGTACGCGGGCCTCTCACTGTTGTGGCCTCTCCCGTTGCGGAGCACAGGCTCCGGACGCGCAGGCCCAGTGGCCATGGCTCACGGGCCTAGCTGCTCCACGGCACGTGGGATCCTCCCGGACCGGGGCACGAACCCGTGTCCCCTGCATCGGCAGGCAGACTCTCAACCACTGTGCCACCAGGGAAGCCCCCTGAGCTTCCTTGTTGCCAAGTCCTGCCCTCACATCTCTGGTTTTATTCTTTTTTTTTTCCTTTTTGCGGTATGCGGGCCTCTCACTGTTGTGGCCTCTCCCGTTGCGGAGCACAGGCTCCGGATGCGCAGGCCCAGCGGCCATGGCTCACGGGCCCAGCCGCTCCGCGGCATATGGGATCCTCCCAGACCGGGGCACGAACCCGTATCCCCTGCATCGGCAGGCGGACTCTCAACCACTGCGCCACCAGGGAGGCCCTCTGGTTTTATTCTTACTTGGAAAGCACACTGTATTCATTGTTACCTGGCTAATCCACCAACCCTGTCATTCTCACCTGGATCTTGGGCAAGATATGATGGCGCAGCACTTCCCACTCTCTCGTGACTGCCTTCTGACATAGCCTGTACCAGACCGTGAGCTTCCTCAGCATGGGGGTCGTGTCTTATTGTCTGTCTGCCCTTTGCAGATCTTAGTGCAGTGCCTGTTGCACAGCAGGCGCTTGACATCGGCTGGGTGAAATAAAGAGCAAAGGGGCGTAGCAGACACTGCGGATCGGCTGCCCAAAAGCCTTTCTCGACCTTCTCCCCTTGGTTTCTTCTACTGAGGGGTTGGAAACAAAATGCATACTCTATTTTCCCAGCTACCCTTACAGCAAGGGGTGGCCATGTGAAACAGTTCTGGCCAATGAGATGTAAGTGCATGTCTTCAAGGAAAGCTTTCTCTCCAGAATAAGAGGCAAACCTCTCTAAGAGAAAGCCTTTGATCCTTTTGCCCTTCTCTTTTCTTCCTACCTGGAATGCAGACATGATGCCTGGAGGCGCAGTAGCTATCTTGCAACCATGAGGCAACAAGCAACAGTCAGAAGGGCCGAGTGAAAAAGAATGAAGTATTATGATTCTTGATGGCATCACTGATGACACTGATGATTATTGCTAGGCTGACCAACCTCATGGTTTGTTTGGGACTGAGGGGTATCTAGAGATGCAGGACTTTTGATGCTAAAACAGGAATGGTCCTGGACAAATCTGGACTTTGGTCACTTATCCTATTCTACCCTAGCCCTGGACTGCTTATTTACAGAGACTTTTTATTATATAGTGAGAAAAATAAGCCCTATTTACCTCAGACATTGTAGTCAAGTTTTTCTGTTATTTGTAGTCAAAAGCATTCCAGTGGATGCACGTGAAAGTTGGTATTTCTAAGATTCAACAAACAAACATGTACAGAGTTGCAGGTCATTAAGTGCTAGCTGCCTTCACAGAGGTTATCTCAGTTGAGTTTCATTATGATTCTTCATGGTAGGTTTTGTTATACCCGCTTTATAGATGAAAAAACTGAGGCTCCCAGAAGTTTAGCCCACCTGGAATCCAAGTCCTGTACATTAATGCCATGCCCTTTTCCCCCATAGCCACTCTGGCTCATTTTCTTTTAACTCAATATGTGATCACTTAATGTAATTCTACGAGAGGGCATCATTCTTTTTGAATGAATGAAGTCACTGTGAGATGCAATATTGCCTTCTCTTTATGGTTTATTTCTGGATAAGTCAAAAAATCCTGGTGATTCAACTTGTTTCTCCATCATTACTGTTAATGAATAAGAGAATTGGTTTGCATAGATTTAAAGAAGTTTTTTAAACTATTCTTGAATGATTCAAAAGGTACAAAGGGGAATGTAGTAAAAAGTCTCCTTTCCACCCATGTTGCTTTATAGGTGAATATTAGCAAAACTTCCATCAGTTTTAAATTGATGGTTTTGAATGTGGACCATAATGAATAGTCCCTTAAATTTGTATTCAGCTTTTGAGATTACAAAATACTTTCAAAGGCACAGTCTCATTTTCTCTTTCCAGCTGAGTGGGAAAGTTTTCTTTCGACTCCATTCACAGTCACAGCTCTTGGCAGATCTTCGTCCCCACCCAAACCCCTGCCCTTCCCTATTCCCAGAGGCCAGGACTTCCCTCTGGGTCCCTTTCCCCTTTTGTAGGCTATCTGCCTATGACCAAGACCACACCCTGGCTGGTGCTGAGTCTGCTGGGGCCTCCTGGGTACAACCGTAGGCTCTTTATGTGTTCTTTGTATCACTCACTGCACCTGGAAGAGGCCTCTCCCAGAAGATGCTCTGAAAATGCTGTTGATGGGCCCGCCAACTGGCCAACCTGCTCTAGCACATGTGTAGCCTATGAAATACCCTCTTCAATCAGCACACCTGATTTATTTTCTCTGACAGTTTGCATATTTATTTATAGCTTGCCCCTTATTAAGAGTAATGCTGGGCTTCCCTGGCGGCGCAGTGGTTGAGAGTGCGCCTGCCGATGCAGGGGACGCGGGTTCGTGCCCCGGTCTGGGGAGATACCACATGCCGCAGAGCGGCTGGGCCCATGAGCCATGGCCACTGGGCCTGCGCGTCCGGAGCCTGTGCTCCGCAACGGGAGAGGCCACAACAGTGAGAGGCCCACATACCGCAAAAAAAAAAAAAAAAAAAAAGAGTAATGCTTATGAAGAGTCTGTAATATCATGGGAGGATGTTATTACATTAATTGAAAAAACATAATATATCTATATCTATGTATACCTACATCTATATATATCATATAATTAAGACTCTCATTACAAAGTCTAGGTATAGAACAATTTCTGGAAATAACTCAATTATTCCTCCCTCTCAGCTCAACTGTACCTCTTCCCCCAAATTTCCTCATCTCAGTTGGGATCCGCCAGTTCCCAAGCCAGGCTCCTTAGCGTTCTCATCCTCAACTCCTTTGCCTCCACCCCCATGACCAGCACAACTGGCCACCTGTCAATCACTTTCCAGATGCTGCCCACCACCCACTAGCTGTTTCTGAACCCCTCGCCTCCAGGTCCCGCACGGCTGCTCTGTACGCTGTGCACCCTCCCCTGGGCTGACTTCTGCTGATGCCTCAGTTCTCAACCTCACGAACTTTCAAGACATAAGGTTAAGACAGAAAAAGTCAACCAAGTTAGCTGAATAATGATCCTCGGTTTTCCTCATGATGTATATAATGACCCAGTCAATCCATCAACCATTCATTCATCGAAGAATCATTAATTCCGCTCAGATTTATTAGACATAATACACCTAATGACCCAGGGCACCACTGGTTCTAGGTGTCAGCCCATATGTCTCTTTCTGCAGGTTCGTTCATTCAGTCAATCTGCATTTCCATCTTTCATTTGTATTTACTCAACAGATGGCCATGCAAAAATGAACAGAAGTGTCCTCAAGGGTCATGGTGGGGAGGAGAACACAGGCTTACAAACACATCATCATGCAGCATGGTTAGTGCCATGAAGAGGAAGGCAAAGCACTGCAGGAGATCAGAGACAGTCTCACAGCAGAAGTAAGGCTAAGTTGACAGGTGTTAACAGGAAGATAGGGCATGAGAGATCAGGGGACAAGGAATCAAGAGAGGGAGGTTCTTTCCAGAAGAGGAAATAGCAGGTACAAGGCTTAGAGATTCATTAAAACCTGGCTATACCAGGACCCAGGTAATGTGTGCAGCATGACTAGGATGCTGGGAAACATCCATCCCCTACATCCTGCCTGCTGCTGGCACCTCATCCTCCATCAGAATGGAAACACTTTCTCCTTCCTCCTTCTCCAAGTCCTGTCCATTCTCAACCCACTCAAGACCTACTTCCTTCATGAAGAAGCCTTGTTGGACTGTGAACCAGAAAGATAGGCATTTAATTCCATTCTGTTTTGTATATTGCCATTTAAAAGATTTCATAACAAATCTCAGCTTCCTACCAAACTGTAAAGTCCTTGAAGAGAGGGACTATGATTTATACTTATTCTTAAATGCCTCTGGGCATGCAGGCAAGAAACCTAGAGCTTCTCTGTGAAAGCTCATTGAAGCAACCTTCCAGGCCTGGAAAGGCAGCCCTAACCTCAAGCAGGTACTGGTGAGTCTCTTAATACATACCTTCCATCTTCATTCATCATCTGCTGTGATACCGATTATAGGCTTGTGCTGAGGGCTGATTAGATGCCATTAGCGTGCTTTTATGATTCTTGGAGAAGAGGTAAGTAATGATGCTACCAGGAATTTAGGAGGATTCCCATTAGAAGTCCCTAGTTCTAATCATCCTTTGAATTTACTGTTAATTAACTTCTCACCCATGGGAAATAAAAAGTGTCATCTGAGAAACCCTGAACTTGTAGATAGAAGAACCAAGTCTTTTTGTTCCATCTCTACCATGTATCAGCCTTGTGACCTTTGACAAGTCACCTATGCAATTTTTAACCTCAGTTTCCCCATCTTTAAAATGGGAATAATAATACCTCACAGGGTTATAACTGCTCTCACAGGGCTATTGTAAAGATTAATTGTGGTAATAGATGTGAACTTGATTGGTAATATGTCATTTAAAAACCAGAGAGCACTTTTATCTTTATTATAAATGAAAGTTCTCTTCCCTCTGTTTCATTCTCAGCATTCACAATCCAGACACAATCTCTCCACAGGGAAGTAAGTGAACTGTACTGATTTTTTAAAATATTTATTCGTTTATTTATTTGTTTGGCTGAGCTGAGTCTTAGTTGTGGCGCGCGGGCCCTAGAGTGCACGAGCTCAGTAGTTGCAGCACACAGGCTCTCATAGTAGTCATAACGCGCAGGCTCCAGAGTGTGTGGGCTCGGTAGTTGCAGCATGCAGGCTCTCTAGTTGTGGTGCATGGGCTCTAGACCGTGTGAACCCAGTAGTTGCAGTGTGTAGTCTTAGTTGCCCCATGGTATGTGGGATCTTAGTTCCCTGACCAGGGATCAAACTTGCATCCCTTGCATTGGAAGGCAGATTCTTAACCACTGGACCACGAGGGAATTCCCTGAACTGTACTGATTTTAAGGAGAGAGTGTGTCTTTCATCTCATATCTAGGAGATCTACTGTAACCACCTTCTCAGACCACCATAGATGTTGAGATAGTTGTGTCTGCCTTACTTGGGATTGTAGGTCCTCAGGGCAGGCATGCTGCACACCATGTGAGCCGCCCTATCATGCTCAGACCACAGTGGAATGGCACCCACTAAGGAAGCTGCCCAGGCTCAGCTCTTGGAACATTAGTTTTTCCCAGGGAGAATTCTCTATTCCAGGCTGTCCTCTTCCGAAAGAGAGTTCTGCTTAGATTTGTCAGGGAATGTGGTTAAGAAATACAAACAACAAAAGTGGGCCCCAAACTTAAGACCCTAAATGAGAAGGGGAGGAGGGGGACTCTGGAGGGAGAGACAGTCACGTGTACACAGCCGGCACTAATCTAACCAGTAATCGGAGGCCTGGACTCAAAGCCTGTCTCTGATACAAACTGGCTGTGTGACTTTGGGAAACTCACCCAACCTCTCTGAGTCTCTACAATTATACCCTGTAAAATGAGCATAGTAATGCCTATCTTTTGTTGTTATTTAAGGATTAATTTTGTATGAGTTTTACCAATTGGAAAGTGCCATGTGACTATGAGCTGACTATAAATTTATCTGCCTAAAGGAATCATTCACAATAACCCAAATGAATTGTGTGTCTCTAGGCCTCCTTGAGGTTGTCCATTAAGGGGCTTTAAATGCGACTCTAAGAACCACCTCAAGGTCTGAAAAGGCATCTCTTGCAGATAAGGGGCGTGCCATGAAAGCCAGTTGGTTTCCACAAGAAGCCGAAGGCCACCCCCGGCTGCCTTTGTTCCCTGTACACAGCCCCTCCCTGGAAGAGCACCGTTGTATCCCCTCATGCCTACCTGCACTCCATGCTTTATGGTTCCTAAGGCCCTTCCACTCTTTCATTCTTCCAATAAACCTGTTAGGTTAGCAGAGCAGATACACCCTCTCTTCGCCCACATGCACTTTTTATGTGGCCTGAGGCCATAAAGCTCAAAAGGATAGCTCCTCTGCAGCCTGGAACCCCCAGGTTGGAGGGTCAGCTGGGATTTGAACCCAGGTTTCTAACAGCCTTGCCGCCCATAGCCCAAGCCATGAGCCCAAGTTTAACAAAAGCCCTATGGGCCGCAGTCTTGAGGGTAAACAGACCCCCTCCATTAACATAGAGTTCCTTGGCAACCCTGGCTAGACCTGGGCACCTGCTTCCACCCATGGGTTTTTATTTTCTTGCATTTGTTTCCCAGGGAACCAGCAGGCGCTTGCTCTCCCTGCTTTGGTCCTTTCTCCCCGAGTGTAATTGGGAGCGCCCTGCTGGCCTTGCGCTATGATGAATGGGCTTCCTCAGGCAAGCGGGCAGTGACTGAAGCCCTGCCAGCATATGGGCCCTCCTCTGCAGCAACACACTCAGATGCGATTAGCCCCGAGCGTCACAATGCTTGGCAACAGTTCCGGGAGGCAGCGAGGCCTTTGTTCAGGCCACTGTCCTGTCAACTGGCTGCAGTTCATTTGGCTGCCAGCCTGCTTGGCCTTTTGCATCATCCTGGCCTGCTCCCTCCTCCCTCAGCTAGTGGTTAGTCCATCATCCCAGATTCTTCAGGGAAGATTTGGGGTGTGCCTGTGAAGTTCCTGTGCCTTTCCCTAAAGCAGCTTTGGACTTATCTAGACCATGAGCAAATGCTGCATGGTTTAGGAGGGAGGCTCCTGGGACTTCTCCTGTCTGCCAGTGCAGAGGAGGAAGGACCAAGTGTGGCAGAATTTGACCGAGCACCAGGCACTTGGATCTGTACAGCCAGTGTTGGTGGGCATGGGGGTTGCTCGGCGTTTGTTGCTTCAACATGTTTTAATGGAGCACGTACTATGCGCCTGGCATGTTCTAGACCCTGGGGATAAAGCAGTGAGCAATGCAGATGAAAATCCCTGCCTTACGGGGCCAACATTCTGAGGTGGGAAGGGGAGTAAGAAGAGACAGAAAAATAAACTTAAAAATAGCTATGTGAGGGGCTTCCCTGGCGGTCCAGTGGTTAAGAGTCATCACTCCCAATGCAGGGGACACAGGTTCGATCCCTGGTGGGGGAGCAAAAATCCCACATGCCAGGCCACGCAGCCAAGTTAAATGAACGAATGAATGAATGAATGGCTCTGTTAAAGGTTGCTATGGAGAAAATTAAAACAGGCAAGAACCTGGCCATAGGGGACCCTCTTCCCAGCACCCACACAGTGCACAGCATAGAGTGGGTCCCTGACTCTGATCTGTCCAGCTCGTCAGGGCTGGGTCTGAGTCCCACACCTTCCAGCTGCAGCCGATGGGGGCTGCTAGGATGGGAAGCGCTCCTAGAATAACCCACCAATCCTGCCGGCAGGAGTTATGCCCCAGGAGGCAGACTCCACCCAGTGCAACTCCCTCCACCCAACCCTGCCAGGATGTCCTCTTCTGCTATATTTTCTCCTCCTCCCTCCCCCAAATACTGACTGTCTGAACCCAGCCATTCAGACCTGCATAAATCCAGTGCAGGGACTAGTGGGGAGACCAACTAGCAAACAGACCACGATAGTACAGAATGCTGAGAGATCTGGCGGGGCCTGTGTAGGGTCTCTGGGAGCCCTGGGGCGGGGCTGGGGCAGAGTTTTCTGTAGGGGGCTGTCCTGTGTATTGTAGCACGGTCGACAGCATCCCAGTCCTCGACCTGCCACATGCCAGTAGCACCCTACCCCCAAATCAGGACAACAAAAATATCTCCAGACATTGCCAAATGTTCCCTTTTGCAGATTGCCCTTCACTTGAGAACCACTAGTTTAACTCAACGTCACTCAACTTATTTGACCAAGAAGCACCTTTTATTTTGGGGGAACATCTGTTAACACTGCACGTGACTGTGTTATTCCGAACACTCTGGGAAGTGCTGCATCCAGATAAAGCCCACGTTCCCAAGTCAGGGACTTGGGATCTGGGCCCTGGGTGGCCCTTTGGCCATACCCTGTACCACATCGGTCTCTACTTTTTACTTCAGTAAAGCCCAACAGTTGGCAGCTGCCTGTATGCACTCTGCATTTTATGTCCTGGGCCTTTGCTCGGGCTGCTCCCACTGCCTAGAGTGCCCTCCCCACCTGTCCTTGCCTGGCTCACTGAGTCATTCTTCAGGATTCCACTTGGGCGTCACCTCCTGCAGGAAGCCTCCCCTGATGCCCAGACAGGACTGAGGACCCCCTTTGCTCATGAACTCCCATCACACCTGACCCATGGTCTTGCCCTCCTCTGAGACGTGAGACAGGACCTGTGGTCCTCTAGTCCTCCAGCCCTATAGTGTTTGTTGTTTGGGGTTATGGGCCCACTTCTCCCACTTGACCTTCAAGGCAGAGACTGTTTTCATCTCCAGAACCTGGCAAAGAGTCTGGCACAGAGTAGATGCTCCATAAATGGCAAAATGAATTGACAAGTAAACAGAGCACAGAGATGGATGAGATACAGAGAGTGAGGACAAGAGAACACAGGCTTGGAGGAGGGTCAGAGCCAAGGGGCAATCATCTTTCTACAGCAGAAGGGACAAATGATGAAGTGGCTTGCCCCTCATTCCTCTTTCCTTCAGGCTAAACACATCAATTGCCTTAACCTTTCATCCCGCATCCATCTCACTTCCCAGCCCTCTAATCATCTTTGTTGTTCACATCCCTCCGTGCCTTCTCTGAACTTTCCAAAGGCCCCTTTTGTGTTTAATGTGATGTGTTCAGAGCAGCAGGAACGCGAGCCTGTTTCCCCGAGGGCATCACTTCCACTTAATTAGCTTGGGATTCCACAGTTCCTGAAGCCTCACCGCCACCGGCCTGGTGGCTGTGGGAGCAGCCCTGCCTCTGGGCACCAGCAAATTGTTCACACAGAGAAGTGAGTGGAGAGAACTGAACTGGTGATTATGTTAATGATTTCCTTTTCTGTGTCAGGACTGCTCCACAGGGAGGCCGGGCTTCTGGGTCTAGAGGGCAGAGGTACAGGATGTGGAGGGGGTACCAGGCCTGGAAAGACTTGGTGCTCTGAGCTGGGGGGTGGAAAGTCCACACCAGAGGAGACATCTGAGGGATGTGGCATCTTGGCGGAGTTAGTGCCTTCAGCTGTGACGGGGGCAGAATAGGGGTCCAGGGCCTTCACAGATTCAAGGCTCTCGAATCCACAGCGGTCCTGCAAAGCCGTGATGGACAGATGGAGGGACAGTCTCTAGGTACCGGCTAGGAGCTAGAACACAGCAGCAGCGAGGAGGTCATTCCAAGCCAGATCTTGTAACTCCCAGTCCGGAGGACTTCCATTACCCCACAGCCCTTTCTCCTGGTGGACTCAAGTGTCAGAGACAGAGGAGGTAGTGCTGGGGGCAAAAGCCCTTTAGCAGCCCTGATATCACATGACAGAGGCCCAGCGTGTGGCCAGCCAGCCTTAGACTCCCAGGCTGTGGCACCCTGGCCAGCCTGTCGGCCTCTCTCGTTGGCAGTGGCCTCAACCAGTTGGAACCTGTGCTTTCTGAAGTCCTCCTCATGTGCCTTCTGTCCAGCCTTCCTGTGCCACCCGCCTCGGCTCACCACACGGTAGCTGCCTCGGGAGCCATGTGGACCCCTCACCCTTTAAATAGCCCAGCAAATTCCTGCCACATTGGCTGCTGTTTATCACTGGGGCTGGCTGGTGTTCGTCAATCAGACCATCATCGGTCAGTCAGTCCGTCAGTCAACAAATGTCTGTTGAGGGCCAGGCACTGTTCTGGGTGATGGAGATACAGAGGAGAATGAGGCAGAGCCCCTGCTCTCAGGGAGGTTGTTCCCGTCCTCACAGGGTGGGGTGGGGACAGTTTAGTACAGGAAGAGGCAGAGGACCCTGTGGGCTCCAGGACCTGCCTCGCTCTTTAATGAAGTCCAGCTCCACTGCAGACACTTAGAGGTAGCTTTCAGGTGGGCGATCCTGAGTAGGCTGCTGCCTGGCCTAATGCCCCCTGGTTCCCCCAGGATGCATGGAAGCAGCAGGAGATGCCCCTCACTCACACACACACACCCATACACACACACACACACACACACACACTGTCACACACAAGCTTAAGGATGCTTAGTAAGAGGCCTGGGGGTTCCTGAAGGGACACAGGGTCTACCAATCTTGCCCCTGGTGGTGGGTTGAGGTCATTTAGCCTGGAAGTGGTTTCCAAAATTGACTGCTCTGGCCAAACTTCATGCCACATTGATGGGAGGCACCAGGTGGAGAGATGAACAGCACAACCGGACACCCAGGTACAGGATGGGGCGAGTGACCTGAGCCCTCTGGGCCTCATTTTCCTCTGTGAAGTAGGGCTGCACTAAGCCTGCCTCACAGGAGGGTGTGTGTGGATTAAAGATGCACAAAGTTAGCACGGAGGGCACATGGCAAGGGCTCAGTAAATGGCAGCTCAGTTGCCTCCCTGCCCCCTCCAAAGGAAGCCCTCTCTCTGCCTTCTCGTTCACACCTCCTTGGCAACTGTCCAGGGTCCCAAGAGTGAGCTGCCTGGGAAGAATTCAGTGACCGAAATACTAGGCCACATCCGGAACTTCCCTGCTGGCAGCTGGTCCTGGATCCTGGGCCTCCCCTGGGAGCGCTGTGCTGCGTGTTGCTGGCTCTGTCACGCCCCCAGTGGTGGCCTCGGGGAAGTCACCCAAACTCACCCAGCCTCAGTTTCCACCCCGTCAGCTAGGGATAAGAGTATCTCCCTCAAATGCTAGTTAAGGGTATGAAGTAATACAGTGTAGGAGTGGCCACCTTTCTTTATTCTGAAGAAAGCATGAGAGGACAGAGCACCAAAGGAGAGGACAGCAGGAAGCCAAGTGGAGGAGCCAGGAGCTGAGAGGGGCGCGTGGGGCCCGACCAGAATCAGCACAGAATCCTAGCAGCCGCACGCGGGAGCTCTCACTGCCTGCTGGCGCTGTGCTCAAAGCTCTGTACCCACCGTGCCTCACCGAATCTTTACAAAAGCCTCACGTGTTAAGTATTATCCCATTTCACAGATGGAGACACGAGAGGCTAGAGAGGCTAAGGAACCTGCCTAAGGTTGCCCAGCTTGGAACAGGCAAAGCCAGGATTCAACCCCAGCTGTCTACCACCACGGTCCCTGCACAGTGCTGCCGGCTCGGGTGAGGGGCAGGGTCTGTCCCAGCTGGGTCTGGAGGCCCTGAGTCACTGCATCTCTCATCTGTGAAGTGGGTGTGAGCATTCCAGCTCTAAATGGAATGTGTGACATTGACTTGAGGGTCCTTGCCCTTCTCCAGCCCTGAGAGGGAAGCACTTTATAAACAGGGGATTACCTGTTGGCCCTGCTGCCTTGAGCCAGATCTCTTGTCCTGCCAAATTGTTGGAATGGTTCAGTGACAAGTGTGTTCTTAGGAAGAAATTTATGATGCCTTTTTCAGAGTGAGTCACCGAATCCCTGTGGTGAGAGGCACGGGGGAAGGGCCTTCTGCAGAGATAGGGTAACTCGCCCTGGGCCTGGCTGCCTCCTCAGGCCCACCTGAGGGTGAGTGCTGTCCAGTGAGGATGAGGGCAGGGGGGAAAGGGAGACAGCCTCCAGCTGGGGAAAGTGGGTGCCTCGCAGTGGATTTGTATAGATCTCAAAGGGCTCCAGAATTCACTTTCTGCCTGCCACCGAATTTCCTAGGGTGCTTCTGAGTCAGGCTCCAGGTCACTCCCCGAGTCCTTTCCAAGGCTTTTGCATAACCCTCCCAGAACCAGGTCAGCCAAAGAATATTTCACAGTTTGGGTGAATCCTCTTCTCTCTACCTTTGAATCACAAAAGAGGAAGGTGATAAAAATTTAAACTTAAGAGAGAGGAAGATTTAGGTTAGGTGTTGCAGTTCTGTTGGGATTGATTTTTTTCCCTTAAAAACTATACACTGCCATGTTCATGAGGAAAGCTCCAGCCTTAAAAGTTGACTCTTTTGGTCATACATGTGACTATGTTAGAAGGACTAGTATGAGAAAATGTCTGTCGAAGAATAGCAGGTGATCTCCTTAGACAGATGTCACTGAAGGTCACCTGACAAGGCCGACCCTCCCCTGTCTGCTCCTGGGTGCAGCGTGAGGATTTCTTTGATGTACCCAAACCCACAGGTTAGGATGGAGCAAACACACAGGACTCAGGATACTTGGTCTGCAGACATTGAAATGCCCATAGCATGGACACTGTGAAAACCAGCTCACTTCACTGGTGGTCACTTGTCTAGTCATCCACATTTTTCAAACAGCTAAAGGTCAGGATGCAAAAGCAGACCGCTGGGCAGCAAAAATTGGAGTCCATAGTGTCATTCACTGTGAAGCTCACCCCCTCTCCAACAGGAGAGCCCATCTGGCTTTTTCAGGTACTGTTGACTCCTACTTTAATTGTAATTCAACATGATAAACACTTCTATTACTCAACCCAAACCACATTAGAAGGATATAAGTTGGAAGGACAGAAGAGCCTCTAGAGCTGAGATGTTCAGTATTTTGAGGGTTAGTGACCTCTCTGAGAATCTAAACTATGAACTCTAGCCCCAGAAAGATGCTTTCACACCCAGTGTGTTCTGTGCAGTACCAGGTGGTTCTTAGCCCCTGAGGCTCAACCATAAAACCCAGATTAAGAACCCCAGCTGTAGAGACTGGCACACCTGTGAGCTGACCGCTCAGACCTTGGAGAGCAGACACAATGACTCTAACCCTGCTGCCTGTCCCCCGCCTAATAGAGCAGATGCCACCATCCCTGACAGGTGGTGGTGTTCCTCACAGTGGCCCTGTCAGAGCCCAGGTGTGCTTGACACACCCACCTAAGCAAGCAGGGGTGCACGTAAAACACTTGCTGAGCGTGTCTGATGTGTCAGGTGCTCTTCTAGGTGCTTTATCTGTTTTAATTCATTGAACCCTTGCAACAGCCCTGGAAGTTATTTCTGTAAAACCCTGGACTTAAACTCTTTTTCTCAAATTCCATCTCTAGTGGTTAAATCATTAGAAATGTAATATTTTTCCAGAAAAATCACTACTGATACTATTGGACACTTGCTTTGTGTCAAACACTGTGCTAAGTATGGATTTTACATGTGTTAATTCATTTATTTTACATTTTTATGGATAAGGAAATTGAGGCTCAGAGAGACTAAGTAATGTGCCTAAGGTAATAGGGCTGTAAGTAGTGGAACTGGGATTTCATCCAAGTTTCTCCATTTCTAAACCCTTTGATAGGCTCTACTCCTCTCTCCAGTGTGGGGTTATGGTCTATATACTCACAACTACCTAGAACGATGGAGGTTTGGTTAGCAAAGTTCTGAAAAGAATGTCCAGGACAGTTCCTTCAATGGATCTGTCGGGGCCCAGCAATAATTTTCCCACTGCTCACCCATGCTGTATAATCTGCCAGTCCAGGACACAGACCCTGGTGGTGTGGGGTAATACAAAGGGCAAGGAAGACTTCCAGTTAAACATGGAAGCTTGATCTCCTGCATTTGTTTTCTCTCCCTCTATCATAGATTTTTTTTTGTAAAGATGGCTGCAACAATTTTTCTTCTTCTTGCATACATACCCCTTTACAGTGCAACTTTGCCACTCTTCCCATCAAGAGAAAAGGTCTTGAATCTGGGTTGACTTGCTCTGACTGATAGAGTTCAGTGGAAGTGATACTGCGTGACTTCTGAGGCTCAACCTTAGGAGACCTTGCAGCTTCTGCCTTGAATCTTTTGGAACATTGCCCTGAGATCATGTCTTAAGGAAGCTAGTCTAGTTTATTGGAAGATGAGGGGCCAGTGGGGGAGAACCGAGGCATCCCTGTCAACAGGCAGCAGCAGCCACCAGGCTTATGAACAGGCCAGCTTGTATGTTCCAGCCCAACCAACTGCTAACTGAATGCAGTTGCATGAGCGAGCCCAGGTGAAACCATCAGAGGAACCACCCAATTAACCCACAGCATAATGAAAAGTAGTAAATTATTGTTGTTATAAGCCACTAAGTTTTGGGGTGATTTGTTATAACGATCATGGATAACTGATACAGCCCTCCTAAATTCTACTTCATTCACCTCTTTCCCCAAATAGCCACTAATAGTGGAATTCCAAAGGCTTTAAGCCAAAAGGGTGAAGAGAAGAGAGAAGACCATTGCAGGGGAAAGACCTCAAAACCCTTTTCAGATGGGCACGTGGGTAGAGGAGCAGTCTCTGAGTGGAGCTGGGAAAGTCACAGTCCACATGTGTACAAGAGAGGAAAATGATGAGAAGTGGACCAAGGAGCCCCACAGAGTCCGCGAGGGTTGGGTGCTAAGAGGTACCAGGTACCACAGAAGCCAGGAGTGAGGCCCAGGGCTCAGAAATGCAAGCACCACCCCCTCCTGGTCTCTTTTTCCATGTGAGAGACCAGAAGCCATTATCTGGAGAAGATGACTTGGAGATACTCTGGACTCCAGGACTAGTCACAGCAGAGGGTGACAGTGAGGTAGGAGCTTGAAAACTGGGAGAGTAATCAAAAACTAAGTAAATTATGGCCCCTCAGACTCTCTGCCTGCTCCCAGGACACCAGCAGCTAAGTGTCACTTCCCTTCCAGGCAGACAATGGAAGATTCTTCTCTGGATAGATTGACTTCTTCATCACCCCCATCCTCTGTTCCTAGGAAAGGATCCCCACAAAATGTTATTTGAGGTTTCCCAGTAAAACAGCCTTCTAGCCATCTGGTCACCGTACTGTGAAGTCTACTAGACTATAGGCTTGCCTTGCTCTTTAATATAGAGGATCATCAGACATTTGAAATGAAAGAGAGGTCAAAACAAACAGAAAAGAAGGAAACAACATATAGCAAGCAGAAAAACCTTAAAATAACTTTTTAGAAGAACCTATAAAGTAGTAACCTCAGGAAAATATGACATAAAAATAGAACTCCATGAGAAAGGAACAGAAAAGAAAGAGTTCTTGAAAAATTTAAATATGATAACTAAAGTAAAAAAAAAATCTCAACAGAAGGTGCCCAGCACAGTAAGCAAAAAACCAGTTCACCCCAGAAGCACATCAGTATCAAATTTTAGAACACAAAGGATAAAGAGAACATCATGAAAGCCCCAGAAAGAAAAAAAACCCTAACAGACAAAGGAATGGGAATTAGAAGGGCATCAAACTTCTCTCCAGATACACTGGATAGAGCGTAATGAGAAAATGCCCTCAAAATTCTGAAGGAAGATTATTTCAACCAGGATTTTATATTCAGCCAAATGATCAATCAAATGTGACGGGAAAGTAAAGATACTTTTAGACATGCAGGACTCAAAACTTGGGCTCATCATGAAAGAGGAAGCCATGGCATCCAGGAACAGGGTCTCCAGCAAAGGAAAGAGCAGAGGGAAGTCTCAGGACCAAGAGCAAGAAGCCAGCCCAGCCTGAGCAGTGGAACCAGCACGGGGAAGGGAAGTTTCGGGCCAAGGGACACAGGGCAAGGACTGGCAGATTATACAGCATGGGTAAGCAGTGGGCAAATTATTGCTAGGCCCCGATAGATCCATTGAAGGAATTGGGGAAAATTGATATACGTAGAAGAAACTAAGAAGTGGGAAAAGGGTGGGGGATTATTTTTGAAAAAATGCATGAGAAAAGGTATTTAGGTGGATATTTTGAAATCTAGAGTAAAAAACAGAAAAAAAGAAGCTACTGAGTTGGAAGTGGTTGCTTCTGGGGAGCAGGGCAGAGGAGTAGAAAGGGTTGAACTATGGGCCACTGGCTTTCACCATGCCTTTTAGCCCTATTTGATGTTTAACTATGGGAATAGGTCACTTTAATCAAATAAACATACATTTTTATGCAGAAATAAAGAGCATGGGCTCTAGAGTCCAATTACCTAGGTTCAGACCTCTCTTACTCTCTTACTGATAGCAGGGCCTGGGTTGAGTCAGTGGCTCCTTATCTACCTTGTTTACAAGGTAGATAAGTTTCCTTATCTACCTTGTAAAACTGAGGTGAGGGTTAAACATAATTTCTGTAAAGGGCCTGGCACAGAATATATGATCAATAAATCATAGCCATTATGATTTTTAAGACTTCTGAGAAATTCCATGGTAGAATGAAAGCAAACTCCACTGCCCCATGTTTGGGAGGAGCTGAGAAAACCTGGATAAATGTTACCTTTGCATTTGCCAGTAAGTTCTCCAGCTGTTGTAAAGCTGCAGACATTCCGCGGGCTCCCACCCCATCCCCTCGCTCTCTTGGTCACTAGTGACGTCACAGTCACCTTCCAGAGTGGCTTAGGAGAAGCTGGGGATGCGGCCGAGAGTGGCTTTTCACATAAAGGCCCAATTCATTCCCAGGGGCTGCTTGCAGGTTTTCCTTCTGAAGCAGTCGTCCCACACAGCAAGTTGCCTCCATGGGAGGGATCCAAAAGCAGGTCCAGGTAGGGACATTCGTGCAGGGCAGGCAGAAGGCAGCTCCAGGCTCAGCTGGGGGTGGGGAGCACGTGGGCATCAGGCAGAAAAGTCCAGTCCCTACCTGCCAGGCTCAGAACCCACAGTGATCTGGTGCCCCACCCAACTAAGGGGGCCTCCAAGGAGGGCCTGGGGCTGCGTTTGCTGACCCCCTGGCCTAAATATATACACATACTTATTTAAACAAACATATTGAATGGGGAGAAGTCTGGAGAGAGAGAGGTACCCTAAGATGTTAACCAGAATTCTCTCTAAATGGTGGCATTTGAAGTGATTTTCGTTTCTTCTTACTCATCTGTATGTTTCAATTCTGGTAAAATGATCATACATTCCCTTTGTAGTTTTAATTAATAATAATGACAATAAAGAACAAGGTGATGAATCCCTGAAAAGGGAGTGGGTACGTGAGGAGGGAAAGTTCTGTGGCCCCTAAAACGCACAAATGACCTTCAGCCTGAGAGACTTGGTAACAGCAGGGAAAATGCCAGTCCCCTGCCAGCCAGTGTTCCAAGAATTCAGAGACCCCCGCTTTGGGAGGGGTGCAAACGGGTGGTGGCGTGGCAGAATGACAGAGAACAGCTAAAGCCTCAATAACCCTTACTGTACACAAGGTGCTGCTCTACGTTCGAACTCACTTAATCCTCACAGTGTCCTCTTGAGTTAGGGTCACTTGTCATCCAACCTGAGTTTTTCCTTTTCTCCTTCACAGGTCCAGCCAAATAAGAGTGACTTGCTGTCTCCCATATGTGATCCTTAGTTTCCACTTCCTTGGAATTTTGTCTCCATGCCTTTGTTCAAGATCTTTCCTCTTCCTAAACACTTCCTCTCCTGTTTTCACGTGCATAATCTCTCTCTGAGAGGGAGAGCAAGGCAGGATACTAACTCTTTCCTCAAGTAACCTCCATCCCCTCTGAATTCTTAGACTTCTCACTTGGTAACACCATTCTGCCGGCTTCATAATTAGTGCTGCAAGTTATGTTATAGCACATCAATCCGGGTGCTCGGAAGAGGCATACAGAGTGGGGCAAGACGTGGTCCCGGCCCTGAGGGGCTTTCTGCCAGCCTAGGGAGAAGACACAAATACAGCCAAGTACCCGCAATAGAGAAAGGCCTTTAGACTAAGTGCTAGGGAGAGGAAGAGGGTCTGGGTTCTGCAGGGAGGCCTCCCAGAGGAGGTCAAGTGAACCAAAGGGGCCTTGAAAGGTGCCTGGGATTCCAGCAGGTGGAGAGGGAGAAGGAGGGCCCCCAGCGGGGGAGGCAGGAGGGGTGATGCTGCGCTGTAGTTTAGGGAGTGTGAAGTGGTAAGGGCAGGATTCCTGCTGGCTCATCTTTGCCTCCCCAGAACAGTTCCTGGCCACAGGACACGTCTCTCCTGGCCCATGGTGAGTGTCACAGGGCCAGCCACAGTGAGCATCAGAGACACCAGGCTGATGCTCTGCCCTGGGAAGAGCCTCCCCACCATCTCACCAGGTAGTGCCCATAGTGTGTAGGCAGAGAATATCTATAAATGAGTGGTGGGCAGCCCATGAAAGGACTCCTGGGCCTGTTCTCAACCGTCAGGGCCCTCTGTGAGCTGCAGCAAGGCATTTCTCCTCTCTGGTCCTTGGTTTCCCCAGCTGTCAGGTGAGATGACCTTGAAGGTACAGGGAATCCTACAGCAAGGGGATGAAGCCCATCGGCCATGGAGCCAGGACGCCTGGGCACAAATCTCCAGCTTCCTGAGTGACATCAGTAAGTAAATCTCTCTAAGCCTCCTGCATTGTAAAAGGGAACAATAATACTGCAAAACCTAATCAGAACATCATACGTAGGATTCCAAGAATTCAAATGCACAAAACTTGGAGTCTCATTACAGTGAGGATTAAGAAAAAAAGATGGGGCACTTGGAGCTAATCGCATTGTGTCTATTCAATTATTATGAGGTGTTGTAGGATTCTTGTGGATTAAATGTATATATATATGTATATACAATATATTAAAATGTGTTAACATATATAAAATGCTTCACACAGTACATGTGCAATGGAAGTGACTAGCAGTAGTAAAACAAGAGCTCCCCAGCTGGCTAAGTGCGGGCTCCCTGAGAGAGGGATAGTGGGCTAGCTGGGAGCACATCAGGGTCAGACTCTGGCAGGGCTGCTGAGCCCGCACTCCCTGAGGCCAGGAATCCTGACAGCCTGGCTGCTTCCAGGGCTAGTTCTGCTCTTCCCAAGGTTAGATCCTAGAAATCCTGGGGAAAACTCTGACTGGGACATTACCTCTGGGCAGGCAAGAAATGTTTTTCAAGTTCCCATGAGATAACTGGAGGACAGAGATGTCAATTAGAAACCACTCTCCCCTTTTTTGTTAAAAATACTCAGAATCGTGTGCATTGTTAGTATCCCAAGCACTTATTCCCCTGTTAGCATCTATCACAAGAGAGAAGTGAAGCTCTTTTTCCGCAGAAGGAAAGTAGTGTCAGAATAAAGCCAGCTCCTACTTCTCCAACCCTGGCCCTGGCCATCCCCCCTCCCTGGGCGGGGACTGCAGAAGGCTTGCTGGGGGGTGGGCAGGGCTGCCAGACTCCCCACTCCCTAACCCTCACCGTGACCAGCTACCTCAGGCTGGCAGATGCCCCCATGCCAGGGGCAGCTCAAGTAGGAGCCTGGATCGCACGTGCATCCTAGAAAAGAGCTAGGAAAGGGTTTCCTGCTGCGATCTGGGCACAGCTCCATTCTGCATCTTATAAGCACAGGTATCAGAGTGGGAGAGGACCCTGGAGAGCCTCCCCTTTTACTAAATGAGCTAAAGCCTAGAGAGAGGTTGTCCATGCCTCCCTGGCTCTCTGTCCCCTTTGCTGGTTCCTTCTCACCTCCCAATCTCTAAATGTTGGTGTGCCCTGGAGCTCAGAGCTTGGATCCTCCCACACCATATCACAGACCTCACCCAGGCCTGCAGCTTTATGTACCATATATATGTGCCTGCTGACAACTCTCAAATGTACATCTCCATTCCAGACTCTGTTCTGACCTCAAGACTCATACATTCAACTGCCCACTCAGCTTCTCCACTGGGATGTCTAATAGGCATCTTGCTCCTCATGGGTCCAAAACTGACTTCCTGATCTTTTCTCCTCCCATAGTCTTCTCCATTTGAGTTCATGACAGCTCCATCATTGCTCAAGCCAAAAACCTTGGAGTCACTCTTGGCTTCTGTTTCTCTCATACTCACGCCCAATCCATCAGCAAACCCTTCCACATACATATAGATTCTGATCACTTCTCCCCATCTCTCCCTCACCCTGCTCCAAGCCACCATCAGTCCTGCCTTGTTTGCAGTAGTCTCCTTAGTGGTCTCCCTGCCTCCACGCTTGTGTCCTGTAGTCTGTTGTGAACTATCTCAGGAGGCAGACTATCCTGTGAAGACAGAGGTCAGCTGAGGTCTCCCCTCAGCACAATGCCCTCCAGGGGTGCCCCATCCCATCCAGAGCAGTGGTCCATCTTATCTTTCCATCTGCACTCGTAGGGTTCGCTGCCCGCTCACTCCACTCCAGCCCCAGTGGCCTCAAACCCACCAGGCACTCTCCCACCTGAGGCCTTGGTGTGTGCAGCTCCTCTGCTTGGGACTCTTCCCCCAGGTTTCCACGTGCTCACTGCCTCCCGTCCTGGGCACAACCTTGTTCCTGTCTGTATGCAAATGCCACCTTTTCGGTGAGGTCTTCCCCAGCCTGATTAGTTACAATTGCACCCCCTCCAATTTCTGTCCCCACTTTTTACTTTCTTTTTCTCCATGACGCTTATCACCGTCAAACATAATATAAACTTTATTTATTTTGTTTATTATTTATCTCCTCTAATGGGAATGTAAGTCCCCTAAGGTTAGAGATTTTTATCAGACACACAGTAAGTGCTCAACAACTATTTGTTAACTGAGCGAATGAACAGGAATCAATGGTCCTGGTGTGTCTGCATCAGCTTTTCCCATGAGGACCATTGCACTTAGCCAATGAATGGAAGAGCAAGAAAACACCTAGATCATCAAGTTCAATACCTTCTTCACTTGAGGGACACCGAGATTTAGCAAGGAGGAGGATATCCCAAAATATCACAGCACATTGACTTTAGAGCTGGGACTGGGAATGGATCCTCCTGTCTCCCAAACAGAGCCTGTCCTCTGGTCCCCCTGCCACCCATGGAGGTCACTCCATTCTGACAGCAATTTCCAGTCTCCTGAGCTATAAAATTAGACAAGGAACCTACAGAAAACAAAGAAATGAAGTATGGGGCAGGGGTATTTTTAGGCTCGCTGGTTTCTAAGTACATACATATATAGAAAGGTCTATACACATGGCTATATATAGGTATTAAATCAGGAAGTAAGTTGAGTGGTGGGTTAGCTTTTCTGGGGGTGGCTGAGTGAGGCTGCTGCAACACGGACAGTTCTGAGACAGAGCAGCTGATTCCAAGGGAACTGGCCCTGCTGAGTCATCTGGAGGCCGCATACCTCACATTGAGTGTTCAGAAAGAGTCTGAGGAGTGAGAGCCTTCTTTTTTTTTTTTTTTTTTTTTTTGCAGAGATGTTTATTTTTTTTTTATTTTTATTTTTTTATAACAAATTTAATCAGTTATACATATACATATGTTTCCATAACCCCTCCCTTTTGCGTCTCCCTCCCACCCTCCCTATCCCACCCCTCCAGGCGGTCACAAAGTACCGAGCTGACCTCCCTGTGCTATGCGGCTGCTTCCCACTAGCTATCTACCTCACGTTTGGTAGTGTATATATGTCCATGCCGCTCTTTCACTTTGTCACAGCTTACCCTTCCCCCTCCCCATATCCTCAAGTCCATTCTCTAGTAGGTCTGTGTCTTTATTCCTGTCTTACCCCTATGTTCTTCATGACATTTTTTTTTTCTTAAATTCCATATATATGTGTTAGCATACAGTATTTGTCTTTCTCTTTCTGACTTACTTCACTCTGTATGACAGACTCTAGGTCTATCCACCTCATTACAAATAGCTCAATTTCATTTCTTTTTATGGCTGAGTAATATTCCATTGTATATATGTGCCACATCTTCTTTATCCATTCATCCGATGATGGACACTTAGGTTGTTTCCATCTCCGGGCTATTGTAAATAGGGCTGCTATGAACATTTTGGTACATGTCTCTTTTTGAATTATGGTTTTCTCAGGGTATATGCCCAGTAGTGGGATTGCTGGGTCATATGGTAGTTCTATTTGTAGTTTTTTAAGGAAACTCCATACCGTTCTCCATAGCGGCTGTACCAATTCACATTCCCACCAGCAGTGCAAGAGTGTTCCCTTTTTTCCACACCCTCTCCAGCATTTATTGTTTCTAGATTTTTTGATGATGGCCATTCTGACTGGTGTGAGGTGATATCTCATTGTAGTTTTGATTTGCATTTCTCTAATGAGTAAAGATGTTGAGCATCCTTTCATGTGTTTGTTGGCAGTCTGTATATCTTCTGTGGAGAAATGTCTATTTAGGTCTTCTGCCCATTTTTGGATTGGGTTGTTTGTTTTTTTGTTATTGAGCTGCATGAGCTGCTTATAAATTTTGGAGATTAATCCTTTGTCAGTTGCTTCATTTGCAAATATTTTCTCCCATTCTGAGGGTTGTCTTTTGGTCTTGTTTATGGTTTCCTTTGCTGTGCAAAAGCTTTTAAGTTTCATTAGGTCCCATGTGTTTATTTTTGTCTTTATTTCCATTTCTCTAGGAGGTGGGTCTAAAAGGATCTTGCTGTGATTTATGTCATAGAGTGTTCTGCCTATGTGTTCCTCTAAGAGTTTGATAGTGTCTGGCCTTACATTTAGGTCTTTAATCCATTTTGAGCTTATTTTTGTGTATGGTGTTAGGGAGTGATCTAATCTCATACTTTTACATGTCCCTATCCAGTTTTCCCAGCACCACTTATTGAAGAGACTGTCCTTACTCCACTGTACATTCCTGCCTCCTTTATCAAAGATAAGGTGACCATATGTCCGTGGGTTTAACTCTGGGCTTTCTATCCTGTTCCATTGATCTATCTTTCTGTTTTTGTGCCAGTACCATACTGTCTTGATTACTGTAGCTTTGTAGTATAGTCTGAAGTCAGGGAGCCTGATTCCTCCAGCTCCATTTTTCGTTCTCAAGATTGCTTTGGCTATTCGGGGTCTTTTGTGTTTCCATACAAATTGTGAAATTTTTTGTTCTAGTTCTGTGAAAAATGCCAGTGGTAGTTTGATAGGGATTGCATTGAACCTGTAGATTGCTTTGGGTAGTAGAGTCATTTTCACAATGTTGATTCTTCCAATCCAAGAACATGGTACATCTCTCCATCTATTTGTATCATCTTTAATTTCTTTCATCAGTGTCTTATAATTTTCTGCATACAGGTCTTTTGTCTCCTTAGGTAGGTTTATTCCTAGATATTTTATTCTTTTTGTTGCAATGGTAAATGGGAGTGTTTCCTTGATTTCACTTTCAGATTTTTCATCATCAGTATATAGGAATGCCAGAGATTTCTGTGCATTAATTTTGTATCCTGCAACTTTACCAAATTCATTGATTAACTCTAGTAGTTTTCTGGTAGCATCTTTAGGATTCTCTATGTATAGTATCATGTCATCTGCAAACAGTGACAGCTTTACTTCTTCTTTTCCGATTTGGATTCCTTTTATTTCCTTTCCTTCTCTGATTGCTGTGGCTAAAACTTCCAAAACTAGGTTGAATAAGAGTGGTGAAAGTGGGCAACCTTGTCTAGTTCCTGATCTTAGTGGAAATGGTTTCAGTTTTTCACCATTGAGGACGATGCTGGCTGTGGGTTTGTCATATATGGCCTTTATTATGTTGAGGAAAGATCCCTCTATGCCTACTTTCTGCAGGGTTTTTATCATAAATGGGTGTTGAATTTTGTCGAAAGCTTTCTCTGCATCTATTGAGATGATCATATGGTTTTTCTCCTTCAATTTGTTAATATGGTGTATCACGTTGATTGATTTGCGTATATTGAAGAATCCTTGCATTCCTGGAATAAACCCCACTTGATCATGGTGTATGATCCTTTTAATGTGCTGTTGGATTCTGTTTGCTAGTATTTTGTTGAGGATTTTTGCATCTATGTTCATCAGTGATATTGGCCTGTAGTTTTCTTTCTTTGTGACATCCTTGCCTGGTTTTGGTATCAAGGTGATGGTGGCCTCGTAGAATGAGTTTGGGAGTGTTCCTCCCTCTGCTATATTTTGGAAGAGTTTCAGAAGGATAGGTGTTAGCTCTTCTCTAAATGCTTGATAGAATTCGCCTGTGAAGCCATCTGGTCCTGGGCTTTTGTTTGTTGGAAGATTTTTTATCACAGTTTCAATTTCAGTGCTTGTGATTGGTCTGTTCATATTTTCTATTTCTTCCTGATTCAGTCTTGGCAGGTTGTGCATTTCTAAGAATTTGTCCATTTCTTCCAGGTTGTCCATTTTATTGGCATAGAGTTGCTTATAGTAATCTCTCATGATCTTTTGTATTTCTGTAGTGTCAGTTGTTACTTCTCCTTTTTCATTTCTAATTCTATTGATTTGAGTCTTCTCCCTTTTTTTCTTGATGAGTCTGGCTAATGGTTTATCAATTTTGTTTATCTTCTCAAAGAACCAGCTTTTAGTTTTATTGATCTTTGCTATCGTTTCCTTCATTTCTTTTTCATTTATTTCTGATCTGATTTTTATGATTTCTTTCCTTCTGCTAACTTTGGGATGTTTTTGTTCTTCTTTCTCTAATTGCTTTAGGTGCAAGGTTAGGTTGTTTATTCGAGATGTTTCCTGTTTCTTAAGGTGGGATTGTATTGCTATAAACTTCCCTCTTAGAACTGCTTTTGCTGCATCCCATAGGTTTTGGGTCGTCGTGTCTCCATTGTCATTTGTTTCTAGGTATTTTTTAATTTCCTCTTTGATTTCTTCAGTGATCACTTCGTTATTAAGTAGTGTATTGTTTAGCCTCCATGTGTTTGTATTTTTTACAGCTCTTTTCCTGTAATTGATATCTAGTCTCATAGCATTGTGGTCGGAAAAGATACTTGATACAATTTCAATTTTCTTAAATTTACCAAGGCTTGATTTGTGACCCAAGATATGATCTATCCTGGAGAATGTTCCATGAGCACTTGAGAAAAATGTGTATTCTGTTGTTTTTGGATGGAATGTCCTATAAATATCAATTAAGTCCATCTTGTTTAATGTATCATTTAAAGCTTGTGTTTCCTTATTGATTTTCATTTTGGATGATCTGTCCATTGGTGAAAGTGGGGTGTTAAAGTCCCCTACTATGATTGTGTTACTGTCGATTTCTCCTTTTATGGCTGTTAGTATTTGCCTTATGTATTGAGGTGCTCCTATGTTTGGTGCATAAATATTTACAATTGTTATATCTTCTTCTTGGATCGATCCCTTGATCATTATGTAGTGTCCTTCTTTGTCTCTTCTAGTAGTCCTTATTTTAAAGTCTATTTTGTCTGATATGAGAATTGCTACTCCAGCTTTCTTTTGGTTTCCATTTGCATGGAATATCTTTTTCCATCCCCTTACTTTCAGTCTGTATGTGTCTCTAGGTCTGAAGTGGGTCTCTTGTAGACAGCATATAGATGGGTCTTGTTTTTGTATCCATTCAGCCACTCTGTGTCTTTTGGTGGGAGCATTTAGTCCATTTACATTTAAGGTAATTATCGATATGTATGTTCCTATTCCCATTTTCTTAATTGTTTTGGGTTCATTATTGTAGGTATATTCCTTCTGTTGTGTTTCTTGCCTAGAGAAGTTCCTTTAGCATTTGTTGTAAAGCTGGTTTGGTGGTGCTGAACTCTCTCAGCTTTTGCTTGTCTGTAAACGTTTTAATTTCTCCATCAAATCTGAATGAGATCCTTGCTGGGTAGAGTAATCTTGGTTGCAGGTTTTTCTCCTTCATCACTTTAAGTATGTCCTGCCACTCCCTTCTGGCTTGTAGAGTTTCTGCTGAGAGATCAGCTGTTATCCTGATGGGGATTCCCTTGTGTGTTATTTGTTGTTTTTGCCTTGCTGCTTTTAATATGATTTCTTTGTGTTTAATTTTTGACAGTTTGATTAATATGTGTCTTGGCGTATTTCTCCTTGGATTTATTCTGTATGGGACTCTCTGTGCCTCCTGGACTTGATTAACTATTTCCTTTCCCATATTAGGGAAGTTTTCAACTATAATCTCTTCAAATATTTTCTCAGTCCCTTTCTTTTTCTCTTCTTCTTCTGGAACCCCTATAATTCGAATGTTGGTGCGTTTAATGTTGTCCCAGAGGTCTCTGAGACTGTCCTCTGTTCTTTTCATTCTTTTTTCTTTATTTTGCTCTGCAGCAGTTATTTCCACTATTTTATCTTCCACCTCACTTATGCGTTCCTCTGCCTCAGTTATTCTGCTATTGATCCCATCTAGAGTATTTTTTATTTCATTTATTTGTGTTTTTAATCGATGCTTGATTCATCTTTAGTTCTTCTAGGTCCTTGTTAACTGTTTCTTGCATTTTGTCTATTCTATTTCCAAGATTTTGGATCTGGGAAATAGAATCTTGGATCATCTTTACCATCATTATTCTGAATTCTTTTTCAGGTAGAGTGCCTATTACCTCTTCATTTGTTAGGTCTGGTGGGTTTTTATCTTGCTCCTTCTCCTGCTGTGTGTTTTTCTGTCTTCTCATTTTGCTTATGTTACTGTGTTTGGGGTCTCCTTTTTGCAGGCTGCAGGTTCGTAGTTCCTGTTGTTTTTGGTGTCTGTCCCCAGTGGCTAAGGTTGGTTTAGTGGGTTGTGTAGGCTTCCTGGTGGAGGGGACTAGTGCCTGTGTTCTGGTGGATGAGGCTGGATCTTGTCTTTCTGGTGGGCAGGTCCACGTCTGGTGGTGTGTTTTGGGGTGTCTGTGGACTTTTTATGATTTTAGGCCACCTCTCTGCTAATGGGTGGCGTTGTGTTCCTGTCTTGCTAGTTGTTTGGCTCAGGGTGTCCAGCACTGTAGCCTGCTGGTCGTTGAGTGAAGCTGGGTGCTGGTGTTGAGATGGAGATCTCTGGAAGATTTTCGCCGTTTGATATTATGTGGAGCTGGGAGGTCTCTTGTGGACCAGTGTCCTGAAGTTGGCTCTCCCACCTCAGAGGCACAGCACTGACTCCGGGCTCCTCAATTTGGGATGATGTGTTGTCTATTCATGTATTCCACAGATGCAGGATACATCAAGTTGATTGTGGAGCTTTAATCCGCTGCTTCTGAGGCTGCTGGGAGAGGTTTCCCTTTCTCTTCTTTGTTCTCACAGCTCCTGGGTCTCAGCTTTGGATTTGGCCCCGCCTCTGCGTGTAGGTAGCCGGAGGGCGTCTGTTCTTCGCTCAGATAGGACAGGGTTAAAGGAGCAGCCTCTTCGGGGACTCTGGCTCACTCAGGCCGGGAGGGAGGGAGGGGCACGGAGTGCGGGGCGAGCCTGCAGCGGCAGAGGTCGGCGTGACGTTGCACCAGCCCGAGGCGCGCCGTGCGTTCTCCCAGGGAAGCCGCCCCTGGATCCCGGGACCCCGGCAGTGGCGGGCTGCACAGGCTCCCGGAAGGGCGGTGTGGGCAGTGACCTGCGCTCGCACACAGGCTTCTTGGCGGCGGCAGCAGCAGCCCCAGCGTCCCACGCCCGTCACTGGGCTCCGCGCTTTCAGTCGCGACTCGCGCCCGTCTATGGAGCCCCTTTAAGCAGCGCTCTTAATCCCCTCTCCTCGCGCACCAGGAAACCAAGAGGGAAGAAAAAGTCTCTTGCCTCTTCGGCAGCTCCAGAGTTTTCACGGACACCCTCCCGGCTAGCTGTGGCACATTAGCCCCCTTCAGGCTGAGTTCTCGCCGCCAGCCCCAGTCCTCTCCCTGCGCTCTGACCGAAGCCCGAGCCTCAGCTTCCAGCGTTGCGCGCCCCGGCGGGCGAGCAGACAAGCCTCTCGGGCTGGTGAGTGCCGCTCGGCACCGATCCTCTGTGTGCGGATCTCTCCGCTTTGCCCTACCCAGGTATGTGGGGAGTTTCTTGCCTTTTGGGAGGTCTGGGGTCTTCTGCCAGCGTTCAGTAGGTGTTCTGTAGGAGTTGTTCCACGTGTAGCTGTATTTCTGGTGTATCCGTGGGGAGGAAGGTGATCTCCGCGTCTTACTCTTCCGCCATCTTACCCGGAAGTCGAGAGCCTTCTTTTTCTTCCCCTCAATCATCCAGAAATACCAGTGAAACTCCAAGGCCCACCCAGCATCTTATGGTCAAAATCTCCCCAGTGCTGGCTTGCCGTCTTTGGGGGCAAACGGGGATTCTGAAGGGGGAGTCAGAGCAGTAACCTGGAGCCTCTGTGTCCCCAGTTGACCAGAGACACCTCCTGGGCTCTGGTCCCTTTGTCCACCAGGAACTTTCCAAGACTTCAGACCAGGCCTAAAAGATGAGACCTGGATTAGCATAACGCACTTCCTAATGGTCAGACGTTCTGTTTATCATGTGTGGATCTCATTTTATATAACAACTTACTAGGGAGGTACTTTTAAAATTGTCTCCATTTTATAGCTGGAGAAACTGAGGCACAGTGTGGGTAAGTGATGTACCCAGGTCTCTCAGCTTAAGTGGCAGACCCAAGTGGTCTAGCTCTACAGGCCATGCCCTTAGCCATCAGGCTATGCTGCACTGGCAAGAGGGCAGGAAACCTGGGTATATGTAGAGCGTTTCTGGGGCTCTGAGATTCATGGCTGCATCCAGGTTTTTTGTTTTTTATTTTTTGTTTTTTTGTGGTACACGGGCCTCTCACTGTTGTGGCCTCTCCCATTGTGGAGCACAGGCTCTGGACGCGCAGCCAGCAGCCATGGCTCATGGGCCCAGCCACTCCGCGGCATGTGGGATATTCCCAGACCGGGGCACGAACCCGTGTCCCCTGCATCGGCAGGCAGACTCTCAACCACTGCGCCACCAGGGAAGCCCTACATCCAGGTTTTGATGCTGCCGATCTTTGACTGGACTTTGAGCTAAGCGATGAACGTGTAGCAAGCACATTGGTTGCTTGTGGAAAGTGAATGGGGGCAGGCCTGTTCCTCTCACCTGGGGCAATCCAAGGGAAGTATTCTGATTCATGCTGTAGAAATAGGAGCTAGTGTCCTTTTGCAAGACAGGAAAAGGACCAAGCACTAAAGCTGGGGCAGATCCCTGCCCTCATATAGCTTATGTTGTAGTTGCGGGACACGGACGATGACCACAAACAAATAAATGAGATAGTTAAGATGGTTATAAAAGACCTAGGGTCTTCCTTGGTGGCGCAGTGGTTAAGAATCCGCCTGCCAAGGCAGGGGACACAGGTTTGAGCCCTGGTCCAGGAAGATCCCACACGCTGCAGAGCACCTAAGCCCATGCGCCTCAACAACTGAACCTGTGCTCTAGAGCCTGCAAGCCACAACTACTGAGCCCACGTGCTGCAACTACTGAAGCCCGCACTCCTACAGCCTGTGCTCCACAACAAGAGAAGCTACCACAATGAGAAGCCCTCACGCCGCAATTAAGAGTGGCCCGAGCTCGATGCAACTAGAGAAAGCCCGTGCACAGCAACGAAGATCCAGCGCAGCCAAACATAAATAAATAAATAAATTTGTAATAATAATTTTTTTTAAAAAGCCCTAAACAAAAAACAAGGTAATGGAATGGTTATGGGTTCAGCTGTGTTACCCCAGAAGTTATGTGTTGAAGTTCTAAGCCCCAGAATATGACTTTATTTGGAGATAGGGTCTTTACTGAGGTAATTGATTTAAACTGAGATCATTAGGGTGGGCTCTAATCCAGCATGACTGGTATCCTTATAAAAAGGGAAAATGTAGAGACAGGTACCCAGGGAGAACACCATGTGAAGTTGAAGAGAGATCAGAGTGATGCATTTACAAGCCAAGAACACCAAAGATTGCCACATGCCACTAGAAACTAGGAAAGAGGCATGGAACAAGTTCTCCCCACAGCCCTCAGAAGGAACCAACCCTGCCGACCCCGTGATCTTGGAAACTTCTAGCCTCCAAACTGTGAGACAATAAACCTCTGTTGTTTAAGCTACCAGTCTGTGGTACTTTGTTATGGAAGCCCTAACAAACTAACACACAGACAAAGAGTGTCTGGGGGAGAAGAGGATTAATTTAGCTAACAGATTGGCTTAGGTCCATCTGAGGAAGTGACAACTGGGCTGAAGCCTGAATATTGACAAGGAGATGCTTATGTGAAGATACACACCTCAGACATGGAAACTAACTTGGCATATCTGTGGGAGAGACGGAAGGCCCATGTGGCTGGAGCAGGGTGAGTGAGGGCAGAGAGGTTCAAGGAGAGGGAAGATAGGATAGAACCTTCATGGAACGTGCTGGGAATTGGGATTTTACACTAATTGCAATGGGAAACCACTGGAGGGAGTGACGTGAGACCCAACTTTCCCCTTTGAAAGATCCCTCTGGCTGCTCGGTGGAAAAGAAATTTGAGGATGGGGAAAGGGGAGACCAGTTAGGGGTGTGAGGTTCACGTTCAGATGAGAAATGAGTACCCTTGACTTAGGGCACTGGCAGAGGATGGGGGAGAAGTGGTCTGGTTGGTGATAAACTCTGGAGAAGCCCAATAGGACTTGCTAGTCCTGGGATGAGAGAAAAAGAAAGGTACCTACGATGACCCCTAGGACTTTGGGCTAAGCAGCTGAAAGGACAGTGGTGCTTCTTACGGTGGGAGTGGATAGAGTAGGGAGTTTCTTGAAGAGAAACAGCCAGTCAGCTCCCACCCAAGTAAGATTTATAAGATGAGGCCAAAACAGAGATTAACGCGACATAGTCCCTGTCCTAGAACTCGGAGCCTGAAGGAGGCAGACACATAAACAAATAATACCAACATACCATGTGAAGTAGCTGGCTACACACAGCTAGCTACAGGAAGGAGTGACTCTGGGGAAGTCGGACAAAACAGGAAAAGGTTTCTGTTTCGCTTTTTCAAAATAATTTTGGACTTATATAAATGTTGCAAAAACAGCACAAAGAATTCCCAAATACCCTTCACCTGGTTTCCCCAAACGTTAGCAACCTACAAATTTACAGTACAGTCATCAAAACCAGGAAATTAGCATTAGCTACAGACCTCATTCATATTTTATCAAGTTCCCCATTCGTATGCTTCATCTTATCCAGGAGCCAAATCAGGATCACCCATAGCACTTAGTTATCATGTTTCTGTAGTCTCTCTGGCCTGGGATAGCACCTTCATCTACTCGTTCATGGCCTTCATACTCTTGAAGAGTACTAGCCAGTTATTTTGTAGAATGTGCCTCAATTTGGGTCTGTCTGGTGTTTCCTCGGGTTGTGCATTTTGACAAGAACACCACAGGAGTGATGCTGTGCCCTTCTCAGTGCATCATATCAGGCGGCACAGGAGGCCAATGTGTTGGGGTACTTGTTATGTTGACTGTGATCACCCGAGTAAGGTGGGGTCTGCCAGGTTTTCCACTGTAAAGGTAGTCTTTTCCCCTTTGCTACTAATAGACATCTCGTAGGGAACTACTTTGAGATGATGTAAGCATCCTGTTTCTCATCTTATTTTTACCCACAAATGTTTGTTTCCGTTGATGAGTCTTGCTTAAAACAATCACAACCGTGGGTGTCTGCCAAATGGTGGTTTTCTATTTCCTTCACACCTTCTAATGTTCATCAATTGAAATTTTGCTGTAAGAAAGGCTGTCCCTTTTCCCTTACTTGTTTATTCAAACATTTATATCAGTATAGACACATTATTTCCTATTTTTCTCTTGTTCTATAAGTTATAATCTGTTGTGATAATTTTTTTTTAATTTGCTCAAATTATCTCAGATTTGGCCATCGGGAGCTCCTTCAAGTTGGCTACTGTGTTCAACAGGAAAGCTTTGAGCAAAACTTATGACAAAGTTATGATAATGAGGCATAGGGACTTGTAGGGCAAAGGGAGAGGAGAGGCTTCCAGGCCTGGAGGGCAACCATGAGCTCTATACCCAGTGCTCTCTGAGGATACTTGCCAGCCTCTGGGCTGGCTACTCCTGACCATGAGGGCCAGGAAGATGCAGCCACGTGCCTTGCTCAGGTAGAGAGACCTCCACTGAAGGTGCCCCACCTCTAGCACGACTTTCCCAGGGACCAACCAGCAGGCTGCAGCTGCTACAGCACTTGGGCTGTTAATGCATCTGCCTGGCTTTGCCCAAGAGGGGCCCTCCACCATGTGCACTGAAGCTCCACCTCCAGCCACCTGCTGCCTGCTGTTGCCCCGCCAGATCTGCCATCACCCAGGGGCGTGGGGTCCCCACTGCTCAGCCCCTAGCTGACTGAAGTGTGTTCCTTTGACCTCCTTCCCTGAAGGGGTTGTATCCGGGGAGGTGGCGAGGCTCTCAGAGCTATGGAGTGACAAAACCACTTGGCCTGGAGACCATCTAGGTGAGACTGGCTATCGTTTTGACTGGCTAGCTGTCGTTTTTTCAATCCAGGGCCTCTGTGAAGTCTTGAGGGGATGCCCAAAAGGTAAAGTAGGTCAGAGCGGGCGACGGGGCTGGGGAGTGGCAGTTGGATGACCATCAGTCTGGTCCAGGCCCCTGTTGACAGGGATGGAGCTGAACCCCAAAGGGAAAATGGCTTATCTAAAGTCACAGAGACAGTTGGTGACTAGGTAGGACCAGAACTCAGTGTCCAGAATCCTTGAGTCCTCCTCACCATTACACATTCCCAATCTGCTCTGCTTCTTGTTTATCAATGACTGATGAGGCCGTAGTCTGTGTTTCCTTGTCCATTTCCCTTGTTCCCACGGCAGGCGGAGAGACAGAGGCCAGTCTTCCAGCCCCTTCTGAGGCAGGGCCTCTAGGCACATGAGCAGCACTGACCCTTCACCCCCAGGGAAGGGGAGCTGTCCTGGGTCATTTAGCAAAGCAAGGCTGAACTCACCTTGTAATCTCTCCTGGCTGGAGGCCCATGACCTCACCCAGACCCATCACTGAAGGGCTAGAATCTGGCCACCTTTTCTTCCTTCTCTCCCTTCTCTTCCTTCAGTTCAGAATGGGAAGCCTCCTTTTTTTCCTCTTTTAAATTTCATATTAACCTTTAAGATAGGGTAAGCATTCACGTGACTCAAAATTCAAAATTTACAGAAGTTACACTGTAAGAAGTCTCCTTCCCAATTCTGTCCTTTGGACTTCCCCTCCCAGGGGCAGTCACTGTGGTTCATAGGGTTGTTGTGAATCCACAGAAAGCACTTAGAACCGTGGTGGACACGTTACACACACAGTGCGTGCCACATCGTTGTTTTTATTTTTAAACTCAATCATAGCTTTATCTCCCACACTCAGCACCCAAGTTTCCCCTCCTCAGGCTCCCAACACTGTAGCCCTACTAGATTGTGACCATTTTGAACTCAGCCCATGCCTGGTGACCTTTCTGCATCCTGTCCCTGCTACTCCTTCAGGCTGGGCAAGCCCTCCCCACCCTGCCCCCTGCTGAAATGCCACCTATTTTCCAAAGCCCAGCTCAGATGTACCTTCCTTTCAAGGCCTCAGTCTCCTCCTCCTTTGTATTTCCCCATCCTTCTCAACTTCTATGGTTGACTTTCCACAACCTCCTGCATTCATGTGAGAATCATATATGCTTTTGCCATCCCCCAACTCGACTGTCAACTCCCTGAGGGCAAGGCCGGGATCTTTTTCATCTCTGAGTTCCCTGCAGCACTTAGCACAGAAACTTCCACGTGGGAAGTGAATAAATGCCTTTAAATTTAACTGCAAATTTGAACTCATTGGGGATGCAGAATGTGGACCTGTGAAGAAATACTTATGCTGCCCAAGGTAGGACTCATTACTTCTCCATGGTCTAGAAGCCATACTTTCATTTTTTAATAAATTTATTTATTTATTTATTTTTATTTTTGGCTGCGTTGGGTCTTTGTTGCTGCGCGCGGGCTTTCTCTAGTTGCGGTGAGCAGGGGCTACTTTTCGTTGTGATATGCGAGCTTCTCATTGTGGTGGCTTCTCTTGTTGCGGAGCACAGGCTCTAGGCATGTAGGCTTCAGTAGTTGTGGCTCGCGGGCTCAGTAGTTGTGGCTCACGCACTCTAGAGTGCAGGCTCAGTAGTCGTGGCGCATGGGCTTAGTTGCTACGCAGCATGTGGGATCTTCCCGGACCAGGGCTCGGACCCGTGTCCCCTGCATTGGCAGGCAGATTCTTAAGCACTCCGCCACCAGGGAAGTCCCTAGAAGCCATACTCTTACAATCAGAATGCACCAAGTTTTCCCCAAACCTCACAGGTGGGTTGGAGACCTGCTTTCTTCTGCTCACTCATTCCCTGTCATTCTGCATTTGATTTAACAAATCCTACAGTCCTGCAAACAATGTTTGCTTTGCAATAGCATCCAAGTGTCTTTCATTCCTCCCATAAGATAAGGAGCAGGTGACAGAGAACCAACTTTAGTGCAGGACCTCGTTAGCTTTGGGGCGCAGACACCCTACATGAATCAGAAACTTTCTACTCCTCACATAATGTGGCTCCAAAAAGTCTAGATTGTTAGGCTACTTTGCTTATAACCAAAATCTTCCTGAATACACTTGTGACCATGTGTGTGACTGGAGCTCAGAGAAGAGGGCAAGGTCACCAATCTACATATCCATAGGGACTATGTTGGGTTACATATAATAGAAATCCTAAATAACTAGTTTCTTCTTCCCTCATGTAATGTAAATCCTGACGTGTGGTGGACCACACCCTCCATGGCAAAGACTTCCTCTACTCTTCTGCTCTGCCATACTTAGGATGTGACTTCCATCTTCCAGGTTGCCATATGGTCATAACATGCCACTGTGGCTCCAGACATCATATTCGCATTCCAGACAAGAAAAAGGAGAAAGATGGTAAGGGGCAAAAGGGCACAGTTGAGTCAGCCTCCTTTAAAGAGCTTTCTCAGAGCCTCTCCCAGCAACTTCTATTTACATCTCACTGGCCATACCTGTGACCCATGCACACCTTAACTGCAAAGGAGTCTGGGAAATGTAGTTTCTTAGCTGGGCACATTACTCCCCCAAATGAACTTGGGGTTTTGTTAGTAATGAGAAAAGGGTGAGTAGGGATGGGGTTGGTAGTTAACTGTCTCTGCCACAATTGGGACAATTAAGGAAGACTTCATGGAAGAAATGGGCCACAGTAGGATGAGATAAGAACTTACCACATGCCAGGCACACAGGTTGGGGAGGGGAGCTTCTGTTATCTTCACATGCCAGGGAGCAGTTCCAGTTTCCGTTTTAGAGATAAGGAAAATGAAAGCTAAAGATATTCAATAATTCACTCAGGGTCATGTAAATGGCAGTGTAGATTCAAATTCCAGAATCTGCCAGGCTCCCTTGCCCCTGCCAGGCTCACCTGTCACCTGCCAGACTCAGTACATATGTAAGAGGAAGGAAAGAAGAGGCTTCAGAGATGGGGAGGCTCTCGGTGTGTTTCCAGGACAGAACTCTGACAGGGTCAGAAGGAAAAGGGAATGGAGAGGCCCAGATTGTTCCAAGTGGGTGTTTTCAAATGTAGGGATATCTTACTTACTTATGGGCTAATTGCCAGAAGAACTTAATCTGTTTTACACTTAGCATTAGCGTGAAATAAAAGTCAAAAATCAAATGGAAAACTGAGGAGACGTGTGGGGGATGATAGCACCTTTTGTTGGGGACCCCAGAGACAGGGAAAGGGAGAGGGTGGGAGGCCCACGCCAGGCTGGAGGGCGAGTGGGGCAGGGGATCTCTGCTCGCGCCAAGTCCCTCCTGCTCTGGGCAGCAGGCAGCAGTCTGCCACCTGACAAGAGCTGGGGAGGCCTGACCGTGAGGAGCGTGCCGGGCTGCTCTAGGTCCCGGGAACATTCCCGCCTCGGGCTGGCGGACTGCGCGCGGAGTGAAGGAGTCAGATGCATCTCTGCCCCTTAGGAGCTGGGTGACCTGAAGCAGGTTACTTCTCTGACTCTCACCCTCTGCATCTGAGAACTGAAATAATCCTACCTTGCAGGACTTTAGGGAGAAAAAACAAGGTGTGCATAGCCTGGCAAGTGCTTAGAAAACAGAACCTGCTAATTTCGTTAACATAATTATTATTATTGCTTTTGTCATTGTTGGTGTCTAGTAGATGATGGCACCATTGACTAAAACCTGGAATATAGAAAGAGGAACGGGCTGGTGGGGGTAGCAGGGGAGGCTGAAGATAATCAGTTACAGTATTGCCCTTTCAAAGAGAAGCTGGCTCCTGTACCTGGCCTCAATTAGTTAATGCATTGAAGGGTTAAAAACAGGAAACAGAAAAAAACCGCATTCCAACCCTGTATAAATTTATCAGTAAACAGTCTGGTAAGCCCCCGTGATGTGCTCAGCATGGTTCTAAGGTCTCTGACAAATATATAAAAAGTAGAGTAAAAACTCAGCTAATCCAACCATTGGGAAATTGTGGCAGGTGAATTTTCTGGACGCCTGAAAATTTACCAGCCCCACACGCTCTGGCACTTTTTTCTTAATGTTAAAAATTGTGGATGGAAATATTTTTTAAGCACACTATTCTCATCCCTGGCTTCCTAGTGACTATCGAATACATCGTCATTGAGAACAACATGTGCTCTGCTGTCCTGTGATAGGGCGATGGCCCTGGAGGCTGTGGGGTGAGGGTGGCTGTTTGCTTCTACCCTTATGGTCCCTGTGCACTATTTTGTCTTTACATTTGCTTTTGTAGTTTTTCTAGGTATTCTCTCACTGTCAGGCTTTTGTGTGTTAATTTTCCCTTCTCTTTTTGAGCCTCCCTTCTAGTGCTTTCACTTTATTGCTTCTGATGTGCTCTAGGTTTGGAGACCAGACATAAATGCTTCATCTTTTATAGCCCATCTCAGCCCAAAAAGGAATTAAGGGAACTATTACAGTTTATCAAGTACCTACTATGTGCTGAGCGTTTTGCAGCCATTATTTCATTTTTTACCACAGCCCCGTGAGTTGGAAATTTTTATCTCCATTTTTTAGAAGTGTAGACCGGGGCTCAGAGAGTTTAAGCACTTTGCCCAAGGTCACACAGCTGCTGGTGAGTGGCCTAGCTAGAATTCAGATGCAGTGTGTCTGTTACAGGGACCATCCATGCTTTTCCCACTGTGCTTCACTGCTTTGGGTCTGTGGTAAATCACATGCTGTTCGCTGTTGCTTGTTACTGTGTTGGGTTGTGATAGCATTATCTTCCTAAATATTATAGAACATAAGCCCCTTGAGGGCAGTGACCTGGCTGCCCACTTACATACAGCCCACACCATTGCCTAGTGCCAGGATCCAGGTGGTCAACAGCTGCTTTACAAAGAGTGGGAGCCTGGAAGAATGGGGGCAAGAGAATGGAGTGGGCCATTGCCCCTTGGCACCCAGCACCTCATACCTCCCTGCTACCTAAAACCTTCAACTTGCCCCAGGTATTCGCTCAGCATTTGCTGAGCCCAAATCTTCCCTTAGCTTGAACCAGCAGCTGTGGAAGCAGCCCATGTGGGCCACTCTGGGTTGGGAAGGAGGAGTGGCTACCCAGGCTGCTGGCCTCCCCTTGGGGACTGACCAACATGGAAGCCAAGCCCAGGTGAGACACTGCAGGGCGGTAGCAGCCCAGTGGGGGAGGCTGGTGTTGGGTCCAGGATTTTCACTAAGAAATTCTAGAGCCGTGCCTCTGAGGAAACTCCTACAGAACTTCTTTCCTGAAAGGAGAGTTACTGGAATTCCAGTGGATCCAAATTTCCAGCCCAAGCAAACAGCAGACCAGCATCCCAGCAGGGCCTGATTTTGCTAGGTAATGCTGGCTCTGAGTCTTCGCTTCTGTGACTCAAACTTGGTGGCGAGAAACTGCCCCATCACATGACTTACGGATTTCGCCCTGACAGGACAGTTTCTGTTTGTGTTTTGGTTCTCTGTCAGACGCTCTGAGCTCAGAGGGGAACCCCACCCTCTGTGTGACCCGGGCACACGGGCCGTGTCACGTGACCACAGTTGCCTGCGAGCCAAGCATTTCTCTGGGTGACATCATGCCCTTGCTGATTGCCCAGGTGTTTCAGGGCCTCCCGGGGCTGACACGGAATTTGCATCACTTCTGATACTTGGCTCTTGATTTGTTTGTCTTTGGTTAATAGCAAATCTGGATTGGGGTCGAGGGAAGTTGTTGAGACAACCAGACAGCAAACACGTCCCACAGAAGCTTGGCGGGACTTGGGCCTGCGGCTCCTGCCCCTCCTCAACCCCAGGAGCCATCACAGGTCTTCTGGGCTCAGGCCTGAGGCAGACAGATTGCTGGTTCAGACTCTCTAGCACCCTCCCGGGACTTACTTCAGATTTGGGACCTCTCTGGACCAACCTCGAAGGCCCAGAACCAGGCGTTGCTGAGACTTATGCTTTTACATGGCTCTCTCCTCACTTCCCCCCTCTTCAGGGGGGCCAGCGCCAGAGAACCCTGGATTTCTCTCCTTCCCTCTGCTCTGGCCGTTTGCCCGGAGTCAGAGCTCAGCCTTCCCACCCTTCCACTAACCTTGGGTCCATGGGCAATCACTTCACAGACCCATGGAGGGCCAGGACTGAGGGACTCTGCAGAGACCCCCCCACCCCCATTACTTTATGGGGAAGGAAACCCAGGCTGGAGGGTTTCTTAATCCATTTTTCTCACCCACCAATTTCCAGCAACCTTTGTCTCTCTGGCCTCAGTTTGCCCATCTGCCGAGGAGTGGGAAACAAACCCCATTCTCCCAACCGCAGGATGAAGACTGGGACCAGCTGAGTTTGTGAAAGGGCCTATTACCGCATTGCTCCAGAGGTTCTCAAGCTTGAACATGCATCTGAATCCCCTGGAAGGCTTGAAAACAGAGGGAGGCTCCTCCCTCCCACCCCAGGGTTTCAGTAGGTCTGTGGTGAAGTCAGAGAATTTGAACATTTTCAGACGATGCTGATGTGGCTCGTTCAGGGACCACACTTTGAGAAGCACTGCTCTAAATCTCCAGAACTCACCCAAAAGAGAGGCAGTGTGTGCTGGAGCCTCTCACGCTGGCTCCAGGAGGTTGGTAGCTTGAAATCAGCCACAGTGGGAGTATTCACACCTCGGAAATCAGTAAATGCTGCAAACCAGTGTTTTTGTTTTTGTTTTTTTTGCCAGGGAGCTAGCTGGTAAACATTTACCGGCACAGTGCTGGGTAAGAGGGCAGGCTTTCTCTTCCTCTGTGCTTCAAGACTGGGGTGCCGTGCCTCAGAAACAGGACAGGAAAGCTCAATCAGAGCTCTCTGTGCCTCCATTTCATTGTCTGTAAGTTGGAAACACTAATAGCATCTACCTCACTGGACCACAAGAATTAAGTAAGAAAATACCCGTGAATCACTTAGCAAAGGGCTCAAAAATATTAGCTCTTGTCATTAAAATCCTTTGGATTATAGGGAATCTGTATTTTGTTCCTACAAGATTATAAAGTTCTATATAACTGTACTCCTGGGAGGGGTGGAGACCATACCGTTCTGAGTTTCACAGCTTTGGGGTGCCTGCTGGTACCTAGTCCTCCTTCTCTGGGAACCGCCCCCATTGCACAGTGTGAGCCCCACCCAGCCCCCGGTTTGTAATGTGTGACACCCCTGGCCGTAGCTGCTTACAATAGATACTCTGGGGTTCTCAGAGTCTCTTTCCTGGGAACTTGGACCTGGAACCCAGAGCCAGCCTATAACTCACCACCTCAAGGTCAGTGGGGCAAGCAGCCTCTGCCAGCAGCCAGAGGGACCAAGGAAGGACTGCAAAGAGAAGGGGTGGAGCAGGTCGGCAGAGGCAGGCACGGGAGTGAGGTGGAGAAAGAGTCCTGAGGACACCCCTGCCTCTGAATCTGGGCTCCTCTAGAAGTTCTCCTGCCCTGCCCTGGGCCTGCATCCTCTCAGCCAATGTCCACTGTGGCTTAAGTCGTATCACGTTGGCTTCCGTTAATTGCAGCCTGAGAGTCCCAACTTCTCCACTGTCTGCTCTTTGCTCACCCCCACCTGCCCCAGCACAGGCTTAGGGCCTGTGCCTGCTCGGCCCTGCCTGTTGTGGGCCTTGGGCAGGACTCAAGGCCTCGCTTCTTCCATCTGCTCATTGAATATGGACTTGGGCGGAAGCGAGCCTCCTTCTGAATTTTCCCCGTTATATGAAGAGAAATGAATATTCCCGACATTACCTACTCAGTGTCACCCCCTGCTTAAGACCCTGCAGCAGTCCCACCCCACCCCCATTGCTCTTGGATTGACTCCAGGCTCCCTTCCTGCACTCTAGATGCTGCCTGAGCCTCTCCTGGCCCCTCTCCGACCTGCACTCTCACCTCTTGACTCTGAGGGATATGGACCTGCTGGCAGTTCCCCAAGACCGCATGTTCTCTTTGGCTTCTCTCTGTGCAGAACAGAATTTCCCCAAGCCTACAGCCAACTACCAAGCATTCTTCAGGCTCCCCCTTCAGTGTCACTTCCCCTGGGCCGTCTTCCCTAGCACGGCCCTGGCTGTGCCCCTGTGCCTCGCACCCTGTGCAGTCTCCCATTGGCGCGGCCTGTGCCACACCACAAGGTCCCAAGTGCAGGGGCCAGATGCAGGCCCCTCTTGTTTCCCCAGGTTCCACGTTGTAAGGGCTCAGTGGATGGTTAAATAAATGTTGTGACCTGAGGAAGGGGGGGCTCCAGAAACTCAGGGGACATCACCATTGTCCGTGGTGACCTCCAGAAAATCAAGTTTCCAGAGGGAAGAAAAGGAGAGGAAGGGGTGAAGGCAGCCCTAAAATGGGTCAGGTAGAGTGCCTGCTGGGTGATCAGATAGAGAGCTCTCCTGGAAGAGAAGGAGCAGATTGAAGAGAGAGTGACATTGGCAAGAAGGAGGCAATGTGAGGTGTAGGGGATAAAAGCACAGAATCTGGAGGGAAGGTGAGAAGGAGAAAGAGGAACACGAGCCCTGGACATTGGACTGCCCTTCCTAGACCTCATGCTGTGCTTGTTCCCTAGGGGCTCGGGCCGCGGTTGCTCGTGGACTTGCTGGTGGCTCAGCCGCACGATCGACACGTGTGTCTAACCTGAAGGAAGTCCCCTGTAACCTGACCTAAAGGAAGCTGCTGGGAAAGTTACTGCAAATACAGTTCTCCAGGGATTCCCTTGCCCTACTCAGCTCGCTAAAGCCCCTCTCCAAAGCCAGCCCTGCTCAGAGGCCCTGGACAGGGAGTGGTCACGGTGCCCAGTGACGGGCGGGGCATCAGAAGGCCCTTGGCTTCCCCCTCACCGGCTCCAGGCTGGCTCCTTTGCGAGGCCAGCCAGAGGGGGCTGGGTGGCTCACCTCCCTTGGGCACAGGTCTCATCACAGCATTGCTCCAGCCATGGACGTCATTCCCCAGTTACCGCAAAATAGGGTTACAATTTCTCCCATGGTGTGGAAATCCCAGGAGCCCTCTCAACCACCTGGGCCGAATGCAGAAGTTGGGCTTCTGGTCCATTAATTTCCCAGTCCAGGAAGCCTCCGGTGTGAGGCTTCCTTGTAATCTGTGATCTATTTTCAGGGCTGCCCAAGAAAGACTTCATCAGTTTAGACATTAGGACTTTAATAGATGATTGTACTAAAGTTGGGTACACAAAGAAGAAGCTGAGAGAGTTTAGAGAAAGCCTACATTCACCTGCCTTCCCCAGCAACTTAAGAACTAGTTTTACCCCTAAGAGCTTATAATCTAGGTAGAAAAAGAAAATAAAGGTGCATTACATAAAATTGTGGAGAATAATTAAATATTAACTGGTGTGGTGCTCGCCGATTGCAACAGGACTATAATGTGGCTCAGAGAGCCAGTTCTGCGTCAGAGAATTCACGAAGGGAGACTGGAGCTGGGCCTACAGCGGGGGGATTTGGGTCAGTGGAGAAGAGAAGGCAGGTGTTCTGGGGAAGGGGACCTGCGTGAGCAATTGCCTGTAGAGTATGTGGGACAGGAGGCCTGGATTAAGCAGAGGTTGTACATTAAATGCAGGAAGATAAGATTAGCGAGAGGGTGAGAGAGGGGATGCGTGTTGCAGGAGGTGGAGGCGGGGGCAGTTATGAAGTGTTTGCAGCCGGGCTCCAGGAGTTGGGGCTGATGGAAATGATGGGAGGAGGGTGGGGTGAGGGAGGGGAAGCACTGGAGGGCTGAGGGGCGGGGAGGGAGCTGAGGAAATTTCCAGCAATTGCTGGCCACCAGCAGGCATGGGCGGCTGACTTGAGGGCTGAGCGAGTGCTCTTCCCTCCGGGCCCCGCACCCTGCCCGGGGCGGCAGGGGCTCTACAGGCCCCTCTGATCAGGGTTGCCAGCAGATAGGTCACCCGCTGCCCCAGGTACCCAAGGTGGCCAGCCTGTCACAGGCCCTGGGGAGCCACTGCAGGATCCGGCACTTCAACAGGCATTTTGAGGGTAGCTGCTAGGCACAGAGCACCACAGGGAAACAGAGAGAAGTGAGGAGGGCTTCCTGCCCTCCAGGAAGGCCAGTGTGCGGGAAGAGAACAGATGTGGCGGACAGCGCTGACGGAAGGGCAGGTGCGGGCCGAGTTCCCAGGCTGCGGGGGAAGCAGGGAGTTTAGTCCTGACTGGAGAAGGAAACTCTGAGGAGGGCGTGGGGTTTTTACACCTCAGAGAGTGAATTAGAGGCATTCTCTGCCTGGCAGGAAAGACGGATAGACAGGGAGGGAGAGCTTCCAGTGAGAGAACAAAGAGAGCTCAGGTAGAGGCTGCAGACCTTGCAACCTGCCCGAGGAGGGTCCGGCGACCTTGTGAGGGAGGCTGGGGACAGAGGTGGGAGTGTGGCTGGAGGCAGATGCCGTGCCAGGTCGGGACAAAGAAGGGCTGTGGGTCCAGGGATCCGCGCGGCATTCACGGGGCGCCTGGTTTGAGGTGTAGGTGTCAGGACACAGGGAGGAATAGACAGGCCCGGCACCAGCGGTCCCCAGGCCAGTGGAGGAGGCTAGAAACAGGGACTTCTGCTCGGTGTGGAGAATGCTTGAATTCTGTGGGTGCACAGAGGGCGGCGTGGTGAATTCTGCCCCGGACCTGGGGTGCGGTTGGGCTGGGAAGATACGTGGGCTGGGCTCAGGGCCCTGGGGAGAGGTGAGGGTTCCCTGGGTTGAGGGAGAGGGGGGTTTCGGGCAGAGGAGTCAGTACGACGAAGGGGTCGAAGCTAGAAAAGAGCAAGGCACAGAGACCAGCAGGGTAGTGTAGCTAGAGCTGCTGCAGGCTGTGTGTGTGTGTGTGTGTGTGTGAGAGAGAGAGAGAGAGAGAGAGAGAGACAGACAGACAGACAGACAGACAGAGAGACAACAGACAGAAGGAAAGAGGAGGGAGGGAAATAGCGAGAGAGTTGGGAGGTGAAGCTGAAGAGGAAGATTGGGGGCCAGCCTGGGAGGCCCTCAGCTGCCCTTCCAGGGGAGCTGGGCGTCACTCTTATGCAATGAGGAGATGAAGCGTCTCTGAGCGGGAGCAGTGCTAGGAAGTGAATTCTGACCTCTGCATGGAGGAGGATGGAGGGGGCAGAGCCAGGAGGCAGGGACACGTTGGGGGCCGGGCCACTCCCACCTAAGAGGAGAAACACAGAAGATAAGAAGGTCTATGGGAGCAGGATGCGAGTTCTGTCTCGGACATTTTGAGTCTGAATTGCGTGGGGCGATGCCCAAGAAGAAGTGGAAAATGCTGGAAATTAGAGCAGAGGTCAAGCCCCTGAGGAGCGCTGCCTCAAAGCCTGAACGGGACGAAGAGAACGTCCAGGAGGTGGCCACAGCGGTCACGTGCCAGATGGCCCCGGTGGCAGACGCGGGGCAGGAAGGGAGGGCCCCTCGGGAGAGACACGGGTAGAAGGAGGGTCACCTGTGCGGATATAGAGCACGTCGTTAAACCTGGAATGATGTCGGTGATTTCGGAAAAGGAGACACATGGGGGGCGGGTGAGTTTGGATATGAGCCTGTTTAGTCTTGGGGGGGGGCGGGACATCGTTGTCAGGATGCCCGAGCCACTTGCCCTACGCAGAGGTGCCCGATGTGCATGGAAGGAGTGGGAGGGAGGCCGGGGACCACAAAGTGGCCGGCGGGGAAGGTAGGGATGGTCGAGCCTCTAAGAGCATCCAGTCCCCTGGCCCCAGCTGTCACCGTGACCCTGTGTGTGAGTGAGTGAGCCTGGTGCCACACTCAGCGAGTCCTGCTAGGAGTGGAGGGCTCTGGGTCTCATCACTGAACCCCATCCCCGCCCAAAGCCCCTTTCCCATGCGCCTCCCCCACTGTTTCCTGGTGATTCCTGATGTGGGCTGGGACCCGGCAGGACCGTCCAGGTGTGCGTCCTGCCACCAGTAGACCAGGAGCTCTCTGAGCATGGGGACCCATGTCTCCTCTCTTCCTCTTCCCTACAGAGTCCAGGACGGGGCCCACGCATGCTGGGGGCGGACACCCCACGTGGCACTCAGTCTCCCAGGCAGACGGGGGTGCCTCAGATCCCGTTTCTTCTCGGCAGGAATTTGGGCCAGATCCCACAGGCACGCAGACTTGTGACTGCCCCAGACTCCTGGTCGGACGAGGTCACTCAGTCCAGGCAGCAGCGTAGCTTTCTCCTGACTAATTTACCTAATCTGTTCCAAATGGATGAGATGCCCAGGATTTGGGGTGAAGGGGCAGAAGAGAGTTCTTTTTATCCAGACCTGCTCAGTCCACCTGTCCCAGAGTCTCCATGTTATTAAATGTTTTCTGGTTCCTATGGTAACCGAATCACACAGCCAGGATTTTGTTATTGTTCCAGGGAAAAAAGGGAAGGGCCACAGCGTGAGGACTGACGTCCATGCACCATCCATCAGCCAGGCAGCTGAGTCACCACCACGGTCTGGTGCATCCTTGGAGTCACCTCCCTGTGGTCTGAGGCTCCCACTGGCCTTCCCTCTTTGGCAAGAGGCTGGTCCCGGTCTTCATCTGTCAGCAAGCGTGGGTAACTGGGCACCCTGGTGTGCTGAGTCCTGCCGTGTGCACTTTGGGTGGCTAGCGGGGTGGAGAAGAAATTTCCTGAAGGAGGCACAGTCCTGCCTCCAGGGAGTGAGAGCTCATGAGGCTGGGGATGCATTCCCTGTTCTTTCAGAGCACACATGTGTATTCACAGACAGTTTCTAGGGCCACCTAGCAATTGACTTACAATACGACCTCAGCCAAGTCACCTGGCCACTCTGAGCCTCAATCTCCTTATGTTGGGGAGATGGGGAAACAGGTACTTTCTCACCAGGCTGAGAGGGGAGAGAAATGAGACTGTGCCAATAAGAGCTCCGCACCAGCCTAGTTTCCACAAAGAACTCGATAAGCATGCACTTTCGTGGTTGCTGACTGGCTAGCTGCTGGCCGCACATCTCAGGACCACCCGGAAGGTGAGGCAGAGGGAGCTCTACTACTCCTTGAAAACACATGCCAGCCCCCCGTTGGGCAGCCATGGGCGGCCACGATGGAGGCAGCCACCTCCCTCCACCACCACCAAGGATTGGAATAAGAAGTTTCACTTGCCCAGACACAGAAGGGAACAGAACAAGAAAGTCAGTGGGTCAGCCAGAGGGGTTGGGTCGGCAAGGGTGTGGGAACAAAGGAGGGGCCGTGAGGCAGGCACTCCGGAGAGATGGTGCTTGGGCCACCCAGACCCGCTCCGGTCTTTGAGGAAGGCCCTTGCCCTAAGGCTGTGTTGGCCAGGCACCTTCTGATGACAGCCTGGCTTTCTGGATAGAATTTCCCACCAGAGAAAGGGTGTCGGTGGGAGAACATGCCTCTCAGGCCCACTGGATGGCTGATTCCTCACTGGGGGTGGCTGAATCAGAATAGAGGTATGTATGCTCGTGTTGGGTGCAGGTCACCCCTGAGCCCAGCCATCTCGGAGCGTCTAACCAACACAGGTTTCTAGCTTACAAAGTGGAAACTGGGCCCTGGGAATGGTATGACCACAGAAAGGAACTACCCCCAAAAAGGAGTCTAGCCTTCCCCTAAGGGAGCCCCATAAGACACCCACTGTACAGACTCATCTGACAGCTCCCATCCTCAGCATGTTCCATGCTGACCTCTTCCAAATGCCATAGCCAGGCCAGCTGACAGCTGCCTCCCCCGGGCTGGCCCTATGCAATGCTTTTCAAACTGGGAATCGAGACCCATAAGTGAGTCATGGAATTAATTGAGTGGGTGGGATGAGCATTCTTCATAATTAGCCAGAACAGGGTCACGTATATCAGAGTGCCTCATGGGGAGTAAGAGTGAGTGTTATTTCATGAGTCTCGTGTGTGTGTGTATGTGTGTTGTATGTATGAACACACATGTACTATATGGATACAGCAATAGAAAGATGGCACATTCTGATTGGGTCGTTTGTGGGCATTTAATAAAGGAACTATTTACAAAGACGTGGGCAGGGTGTAGGGAAGTCACAAGAGAATTGTGAGGCTTAGTTATCACCCTCAGGCTTAAGGCTTGAAGGTGGAAGGTGTTTCCAGAACTTGGAAACAGAGAGAGTGATGTGGCGAAGGCTCAGACAGGAGCTGTGATCATCAGCCCGATGGGGAATGAATACTTACCCTCACTCCTCTCCCTCCCTCCCAGCTCCTGCTGGGCTGCCCACTAATTGAGCCCAGGAAAGCCTGAAGGCCGGCAGCCACGGACCCAGTCCATGTGTGGAAAAGGCCAGTACATAATGTGTGCATGGGATGCAATGTAAAATGGCACCGCACTTCTTACTGTGAGTCTCAGTTAATGAAGTTTTAAGCACCCTGGAACCATGTGCCTGACGCTGAAATTACTGCCAGGAAGAGGCAAAACGTTTCTGAATGGCCCCAGATCAGGGCTTTGGGTGGCAGCTAAGACCAGTGAGGAAAGGGCTGTCGTGTTCTCGGCAGCTGGGAGTGCACCCATCCTCCAGATGTGCCAGGATGGAGATGCCCGACAGTAGGGCTGAGCATAGCCAGTGTCACAGGCTGGGGCTGAGGTCACAGAGGAAGAAGGGCAGGAGAGGGGAATGGGTGGGAGAGAGGAACAAAGGGGCCTGTGGTCAGGACACCCACGCTAGGCAGTTGCTTCAGCTCCCCAAGGACAAAGGGCAGGGTTCTATTTCTAGCTCCCGTGGGAGCAGGAGACAACAACCTTCTTGCTTTTCACACACTTGAGGTCGGCTCACTAATCCTCAGCTACATGTGGTTGTTCTGGACTCCCACAAAACCGTCTCTGAGCCTCGTTTCCACGGCCCACACCGGTGCCGAGTCCATCACGGCAGGGTCACATGCTGGCGACTTCACGCCTTCCTCACCAAGTGTGACCGGGCTCCAAGGCCGAGTCTCCTGATCCCCAGAACATTCCCCCACGAGCCCACTCGACACCCACCTTCAAGTGCCCAGTTCCCAGAAGAGAGACTCTTCCAGAAAGGAAATAGTTTCCTCTAAGGACTAAAAAAAAATATGACAACAATGTTCACAACAGCACGGAACTCTCATTTTACCTTTGCTGTTTCCTTGGACAATAGAAAGCAACTGTGCCTTCACAGACCTGGTTTCCTCCTGGCTTACTCATCAACACATAAGGCTGAGGTGTGTACGTGAGAGTTAATAAAGTGCAGAGCATTTTGCCCTTTGAACGTTCCTCCTCCTTCAGAATTTCTTCATTTCTTTCTGCCATGTTCCTGGTACTGGCAGGGGTGGGCCAGAGTCTCGAGAACACGGTGAAGGTGTTTCCTGTCCAAGCCAGCAGGACCTTGGGCCAGACCCTGGTGTTAGGTCCTGAAGACACCCCAAGGAAATGGCTCACCAATGTCATCATTTTTAAGTCAACCAAACAGAAAGTGGTTGCTTGACTACTTCATCAGTCTTAACCAAGTCATTATTAAACTATAAGTTACAGGAAAAGGAAAGAGAAAGTCCAAGGGGATCAGGGTCTTGCCAGTGTGATGCTTACAATTTGGACCATGACTTGTGGAAACCAGCGTGCCAGTGGCAATGCCGGGTTAGCATCTCTTTACTGCTTCTCTTTATTCTTCACAGCTCTGCCATGATCCACGAGGCGCTAACTCCCTCTCTACCTCTTGCACTTCCAACCACACGTGGTCAGTGGTTGACTCGACTCTCTCTCTCCATAACTTGAGAGCTGTCTCAGAGGGCAGGAGCTCTGTCTTATTCACCTAATGCTATCCCCATGGTCTGCACCAGTGCCTGGGCTGTCAAAACTCTCCATGAAGTATGTCTGGGGTGAAATAATGCATTACATATTCATTACACCTAAGTTTTTCAATGTGGAAAAAAAAATAAAGAGCTAGCCGTGGCTTTCCAAACTTTTATTTTTTGGCAGTGAAAACTTTGATTCCAAAAAAATCTAACCTAAGCTCCAAAATAAGTAAAAGCGAAGCAGGACACCCAAGTAAATTTACCAGGCCCCCCCAAAACATATCCACATCCTAATCCCTGGAACCTGTGAATATTACATTATTTCAAAAACGCGTCTTTGTAGACGTGATTAAGAATCTTGAAAGAGGAGATCATCCTGGATTATTCAATAAGTACAATGACAAGTGTCCTTATAGGGGGAGGCAGAGGGAGATTTAAGACAGACACAGAGGAGAAGGCCCTATGAGACAGGCAGAGATTGGAGTGATGTAGCCACAGCCAAGGAATACCGACCACCACCAGTAGCTGGACAGGCAAGGAATGAATTCTCCCCTAGAACCTGAGAAAGAGTGTAGCCCTGATGTCGCCTTGATTTTGGACTTCTGGATTCCAGAACTGTGAGAGAATACATTTTTGTTGTTTCAAGCCACCAAGTCTGTGGTACTTTGCTTCAGCTGCCAGTGGATGGACAGCGTCCACTAATCCTCAGGGACCTCCCAGTCTCACGAGGGAAATTGGGGCTGCACCAGAGAGAGCTGGGCAGCAGGGGCAAGGCAGCCAGAGCTGGGCTGACTGCTTGGGAAATGAACTCTGGTGGAGGAGAAGTTTGAGCAGAGGTCTGGGGGGATGTGCACTGGAGCTTAGTAGAGAAGGAGGGGGAAGGTGTTTCAGAAAGGGACTGGTAGGTGTGGACACCAGCATGGGGGCCAGGCAGGTATTTCAGCCACAGAAGAGCAGCAGAATCTGTGCTGGGGATGACTGAATGGAGCAGGAGGGCTGGCAAACTTGGTCTTGAAACCCAAACTGGCATTCCTTCATATCAATATTTAAGGGACTTCCCTGGTGGTGCAGTGGTTAAGAATCTGCCTGCCAATGCAGGGGACACGGGTTCGAGCCCTGGACCGGGAAGATCCCACATGCCGCGGAGCGGCTGGGCCCGTGAGCCATGGCCGCTGAGCCTGCGCGTCCGGAGCCTGTGCTCCGCAACGGGAGAGGCCATAACAGTGAGAGGCCCGCGTACAGAAAAAAATAAAAAAAAATAAAATAAAAAATACACATATCAATATTTATAAAGCCAGAATGGTAATTTGAAAAATTGTCTGTGCTTTCAAAATAAGTCAAAATAGTTAAATTCAAAATTGTATCTATGCCCTGACCACTACCACATATATATGTGCCTATATACATACAGACAGACCAAAACATAAGAAAATCATGGGATAGACTTAGGAATTTTTTTCCTTCATTTTTTATTTTTATTTATTTATTTATTTTTATTTTTTTCTTCATTTTTTAAATTGTTACCAAAGTTGCAACACTTTAATAAACAAAAGAAACCCAAAATAAGAAGTTCTGGGTTAATATGAAATTAATAATGAACTACTGAGCATTCTCGAGGAAGGGTGGGGTGGGTGATCAAAATAATGGTTAAGGAAGATAGTCGGGTCAGTCCTGTACATAAAGGAGAGGAGGCAGAGCGGCAGAGGCCAGGAGACCTACAAAGGGGCCGTGCAACATTCCAGGAGTGAGGTGTAGCGAGGCCCAACTAGGGATGTGTGTGAGGACGGAGCAGAGTCGGGGCAGAGTCTGCAGCCAGAGACCTCCCCAGGGCTCACAGCCTCCGGTAGCTGCCAGGCCAGACGCTCGCTACACTCGACTGCCTTCTAGTGGCCAAAGCCGGGAAGCCAGTCACGCCTTGCAAGGCTACCTCCTAGGGATAGAGCATTGCGGGAACGTGAAGAAGGAGCTCCAGGCTCTCTGGTGTCAGAGAAGGCTTCCCAGAGGACACGATGCTTCCTTCCACTGAGCATGGTAATTCTTTATAATGGGGCCAGTCCAGCTGTCAGAGACCTGACAGGCAAGGCATAAGGAATGGCATGGGTAATAGCCTAAAGGCTTGAGCCTATATTGCATCATCAGGGAACGCAAGGTATTTGGTAGGATTGGAGAGCAGGGCTTGTACAGGGTGGTGAAAGGTGAGGCTGAAGAGGGGAGCTGAGGCTCTGCCTCCAGTGGGGGTTGAAATGCATCGTAGACAGTGGGAAGTCTTCCAAGGGTTTAAGCAGGGATGTGATACAGGGACAAGAAAAGGTAACATTATCAAATTTGCACTTCAGAAAATCAGTCTAGCACAAGTGTGGAATATGAGCTGGTGGGAGGGGGACCAGTTAGTCCAGGACTGAATGCACACTGAGGGTTGAGAACCCTACATCTGAAGGTCTTTGCTGTTCACCCCCTGTGCTCGCTCCTGAGGGCTTGCAGGACTGGAGAAGTGGTAAAGTGGCAGAGAACTGAAAGGCAGTTAACTTGTGAAGATAAACACAGGAAACAGGTGACCCGACAGAAATGTGCTTTAGAGAATGATGGGTCTTAATTTATTGAGTGCTCTTGAACCTGAGGACCAACCCGCTGACTTTGGGTGGGAGTGTTTTGAATTCTACCTTTGGTGCAGGGCTCTTCGTTGCCATATGGCGTCTCTGGGAGTTTAACACTAGCCACCCCTTATACCCCACATAATAGGAGCTGCTCTGTGCTTTATACTGCCCGTCACCGGCTGGAGTTGGAGCCTAATTTGTGTGGCCAGGTGAGCTGCCTTCCTGTTTAGCACCAACAGCTGGCGTATTGATTAGGTCACAACCCTAACAACTAAATACTGTTATGTTCCCATTTTACAGATGAGGAAATCAAGGCACAGAGCGGCAAAGGGACTCACCCACAGCCACACAGCTGAGGTGACAGAGCCAGAACTGGGACGCTGGCTCCTGAGTCTATGCTCTTAACCACTTGCCATTTGACCCTCTTTGTGCTGGTTGCACAATGATGCCCAGAACCACGTTGAGGAGTGTTTTGCCTTTAACCATCTTCTATCCTGTTCACCACCCTTGTTCAACCTGTTTCTCACTCCCTGAAGGGTATTTAATGGCTAAATGAATCCCAATTAAATATTAACTAGAAGAGAGGCACCTGAGCCTTCTCCCCCGGAACCCTCCCTTTCTGCTCAGAGTCCCAGTGTTTGTCACAGCATCTGTGTTTGCAGAAGGTTCTTGGGTGCAGACACCCCCGCAGTATGGATGGGAGGGCACAGTCTCTGGTCTTGGGAAATATATGTCTAAAGGGAGCCGAGGTGGATGAACTATTCCGTTGGCTCCTTTCTCTCTCTATCAAGCACAGTCAGCTAGTGTTTTTTAAACTGTGAGTCGCCACACATCAGTGAATCATGACAACCATTCAGTGCGTCTCAAATCACATTTTATTTACAAGAAACTAATTAAAATGTAGAATATCGTGTGCATTTTATGTAGCATGGTTAAGAATTTTTTTAGGGGGCTTCCCTGGTGGCGCAGCGGTTGAGAGTCCACCTGCCGATGCAGGGGACACGGGTTCGTGCCCCGGTCCGGGAAGATCCCACATGCCGTGGAGCGGCTGGGTTCGTGAGCCATGGCCGCTGAGCCTGCGCGTCCGGAGCCTGTGCTCCGCAACGGGAGAGGCCACAGCAGTGAGAGGCCCGCGTACCACAAAATTAAAAAAAAAAAGAATTGTTTTAGGAAATTTTGTTTTAGTTGTGTGCACCTGCATGTGTGTGTGTGCACACGCACACTTGGCTACGATATAAAATATATTTCTTACTGTGAGTCCAGTCAAAAAAGTTAAAGAGCCACATAGCTAAATGTTTTTCTCCTCTGCTTTCACAATACTTGTTTACAGGAGCTTTACAACCCATGGGTTTTTTTTGCTCGTGTTAATCTGAAAGTGAGTTTCTATCAGCCAGTCTACACTGGCCATGATGGAACAGAGGAGGGGTGAGTGGTGCTAAGACAGCACACGGAGGGAAGCTGTTGGCCACAGAGCCAGGGTTGCACTCCTTGGCCACCAAATGCACCACCCAGATGATGACCCAGCGCGTCACCTGCTTAAGTGAAGTCACCTGTGCTTCATTAAAACCTTGAGGCCTGTGAGCAAGTTAAATTGTTTGAATTAACACAGCTTGTTGGAGCCAAACGTAAGCTATATTTTCATAGGGCATATTTGTCGTTAAAATCCTACTATAATATTTATATTTAAAAAATCCAGTTTATGAATTTGTCATTTATTCTTCCCTGCTTCAAATCAACCAGTCCTGGCATATTTATAGGACTTCCTCCTCGCATCCCAGGCACAGACCCTCAGCTGTGTGGTGTGCACCGGAGGCTGGTCTGGCCAGCCCTGGGCATCGCAGGCCTGCTTTGGCGGCCTCGCGGAGGCCCCTCCCCCCGCCCCGCCCCTGCCCGGCTCCACTCTGAGGCCCTGAAGTTGGGTCTTTATTCAGGGAAGGCAGCATTCCCCTGTAGGGCAGCCCAGACCCTGGGGTCCCTGGGATCCCCCGTACTGAAGTCAGAGAAATGCCCCCACGTCTGTAACACATTCATCTTTCCTCAGCAAGCCTGACACTCCTGACCCAACTTCTGGGCAGGGTGGATCATTATAGAAGTTAGAACATGAAATCAGACAGCCTGGATTCTCATCTCAGATCTTCTGCTGATAAGATAATGCCTTTGGGCACGTCGTGTAACCAAACCAAGGTTCAGCCGCCTCACCTGTGAGATGAAGGCTGCTAATAGCACCTATTTCATCATGGTGCCGTGAGGGTGAAATGACGTAACACAGGTAAGGCATTTGAGCTCCATACTTAGCAAACAGTAAGTGCTCACTAAGTGTTACCGGCCATTACGGTAATGATTATGATTGTTACAACAGTCTTCCAGGCAGCCTCAGGGTGGCTGTAGTCTGAGAGCCACACAGGGCCCCTCCAGGTTAACTCCCAGCGTCCATCTCTCCATCACCCACTGACTTTCCCACCTTAAGCCCCGTCGCTTCCCACAGGGCCCCTCATCCCTGCCGCTTTCTCGCCTCTTCATGGCCCACTACCCACCTCTCAGCTTCACTTCCTCCGTTCTAAAGCCGGCTTTGAAGCACACGTCTCCTCAGTCCTTGCCATGGCCTGAACAAGATAACGTGGAGTGTGGCGTGAGAGGCCCTGGGTTCGAGTCCTTGCTTTGCTTTTTCCTGTCAGGAAAGCACGGCTGTTTGCTTCAAGTAAATCAAGACAGGCTGGAGAGGGATCCTGAGCCTGAGACTGTACTAAAAGGAAGGGTCCTGCCGGTCAGGCAAAGCCCAGGGCCGAAGGTGTGTGACGAGGGCTCCCGGCTGCGGGGCGTCCAGCAGCTGAGCATCCAGCAGGCAGAAGGAACACTGACTCAGGGAGGGAGTGGACTGGAGGCAGGCAGTCAGACCCTGCCATCTCCTGGATGGGGCTCAAGGAGCCTGGATGGGTCAGGGGACTCACAGTGGGAACAGGGCCTTGGGTTGGGGAACTGAGGTCAATGCCCAGACACGTGAACTGGGCAGGTCTTGTTTTTGTGGAAAAAGGTTGGATGCACACCGGATGGCTGAAGGGTCACCATCTCCAGAATTCACATGGTGCCAAAGGACATAATGCACGGATTGATCGGCTGTAGTGGTCCGCACTGGGCCCTGCCCCAGATCAACCTGAATTCACTCCCCGCAAAGGGAGCCACGTGGAGACAGGCCTCGCTGGCCCCTGAGGCTTCCTGTCTGCAGACTAGATGGGTATGGGCTAGCCAGAACAGGGTCAGAGCTGGCTCAGCTCTAGGGGAGCCGGGGAGGCAATGGCTTGGGAAATAGAGTCACAAGGAAATACTGTGCTGCTCAGAGACACGTCCTCTGAGCCTCCTTTAACTCATTTCTGTGAGACAGAAATAGTGATGATCCCCAATACTTAAGCTCCTGGGTGTATTATGGAGATGAATGTAAGAAGTAGTTTGGAAATAGCTGAACTAATGTTCTTATATTGTCATTACTGTCCCTTGTGTAAGTACACAAGGATTTTACTAAATTTCACTACAAGGTAAATCGATACAACACATCGGGGAATTCACGAAGGTTCCTGAAATCAGACAAGGCTTCTGAGCAGGAATGGCGCTGATAAAGGGCCCAGCCATGGTGAGAGTAAGTATCTGTGTGGGAGATGAGGGAAGGGAATTACCTGGGCTCAAAACCAGTGACACAACTGGGCTTTGAATTTTCCTGAACCAGGTGCCTGCCCGCCTTGGTACTCAGGGGCGGTGCTGCCGTGACTGGGGACCCCAGCCTGAGGCCTGCCTCCTCTGAGCCAATCCTGGGCATGTCTGGGGAAGGCCTTTGGTCAACGTGGGCAGACCAAGTTCAGTCGTGGAGCAGCAGAGCTGATTCAAGGCTACCGGCTACCCCTGGGGTTAAAGGAGCCGAGGCAGGGGAATGGGCATCACACCAGCACGTCTCTTACATTTGAAGAGATTCTGCGGGCTTGTAGTTTTCATAGCCCCTCATACCTTTCATCCTCTCAACAACTCAGCCCAATTATTATCCCATTATTAACTGCATAGAGAAATAGGACTCAGAGTGATTTGCCTAAGGACAAACGGCCAAGTTGGGACTAGAACACAGACGTTGGAGCCCAGATCCAGCCCATGTCCCTAGAACATTTGGAGCTCAGTGTCCCAGGATGGGGGCAGGAGCCAGGATCAGACCCAGGCTGTGGCCAGTAGCTCAGAGGACCAGAACCTGGCAGTTCCAAGCACAAAGTCATGTGCCGAATGTCTTGATGGGTCGAAACCGTGTCTGGTGGCAGCATATGAGATATATGTCCTTTCTTTTTTATAGTTTTCTGTACTGATCAGAAGTTTTGCATAAACAAGCTTTATGTTTATAATCAGACAAAAAAATAACATTATTTTTCTGGGGCTTGGGTGGTAGAAATCTGCATATATCCGAGTTAGGGCCCTTCATCGACCAGTAGCTGCTCTTGTGGGCAGGTCTCTGGCCTCATTATACCTGAGTCCCCTGATGCTCTTTTCCTGATGATGGTTTCACCACTTCCAATTTCCAGTTCTCTCAGCTCAGTCCCTTTTCTGGCAACCACAGCTGCCCTCCCCCATCCTTTGAGGGTTTTCCAGCAAACCTTTGCACTCAGTTCCTTGGCAGAAGATCAGGGGATCACATGGCTGAGTGACTGGTGTTTTCTGAATCATGGAATGGAAAGAAACACTACACACAAAGCCAGCACACAGACCCGCTGTTGCAAGCCTGGTAATACCGCGACGTGGAAGTGATTCATCTGAGACCGCCTGGCGTGTGCACACGCATTGGAGCGAGGTCAGCGCAGTGTTCGCCTTCTCCAGTGACTAATGGGGCTTCTCAGACAGACGGAAGCCCCAGGCCCCTCCTAGGTACACCGTGGAGCCTAGCAGCCCTGTGCCTCAGGCTCTGGGGCTGCCAGAGAGGTGTCTGGGGAAGTCATAGACAGAGGCTGGGGCAGGAGGTGAAAAGAGTGGAAGATTTGGGGGATGGGGGTGGGGATTAGGGGAGGAACTAGGCAGACAGGTGTAGGTAGAACGTGGTCAGCCTCTCCTGAAAACCAGGAAACAGTCTCTGACTTCTCCACTTCACATCCCAGAAACACACCCCAGGGCCCACCAGGTACGGGAGACACACACTCACCAGTGTCAGAATGCACCTAGTAAATAATTCATGTACTCAAGGAGTCCTTACGAAGTCCAGGCATGGTCTCAGTCCTTGACTTCATCCTCCCAATAGCCCTATGAGAACACCAGCGAACCCATATGGCAGATGAGAACATTCTGCACAGAAACATGAAGTAACTTGCCCAAGGTCACGCAACCAGCTAAAGGGAATTCTAACCCAAGTCACCCCATTCCAGAGTCTGTGCAGAGCCCCTCCTGTAGGCCAGGCACTGCTCTACACATACATTATCTGTCAATGTCATCACAGCAACAATGCAAAAAGGTATTATTATCCCCATTTTAAAGATGTGACAGCTAACACTCAGAGAAGTTAAGTATGTTGCCCAAAGCCACACAGCTGGTATGTGGTGAAGTGGGGACTCACCCAGGTCTGTCTGACTCCAAAATCCATGATCTTTACAGGACATCTATGTTCTCATCATTTTCTGGGACCGTGCCCCTCTCTTCTGTGTCTCCCACTCCCCTACCTGTGGTTTGGATTGGTTAGAGATTGACACAACAGTAGTAGCCTCTTGGTTATTCCACACAGGCCTCTCTTGTTGGAGAGAGAGGGGAGAGGTTGTGGCCCAGGGCTAATGGACCGACTTGGAGAGTGGGGAAGGATGAGGGAGGTGAGGCAATGCCCGCTAGCCAGCAGGTCCAGTGGATCTCACCAGGCAACAATGTATCAAAATCCCCTTTTAGGAAACACAGAGGCTAGGCATGGTGGAGGTCTGGGTGTGGGGGGAGGAGGGCGACTCCAAGGGGCAGCTAGGGCTGAGAAGCCCTCATCACATCCAGGGTGATTCTCTTCCCCATGGAGCACTTCCCCTTGTAATCAGCCCTAAACTAGAAGGTAAATTTGGGACCCCAAACTCGTAGTCCATAAGCCTCATAGATAGATTAGATGCAGGTTTTGTTTGGCTGGATTTATTTCTCGTTGGCACTTAAAGTTGATGTCTTTAAGCAAGATGTGCATTCTCCAGTTTGCCACAGACCCCACCACTCCCTATTGCCTCACACCATCCCACTCAGTCAAGTTACCATGTTACTGTGGCCCATGATAACACTGGAGTCTGAAACCCTTGAGACATAATTTGGTATCAGCATTTCACCTGGGAGAAAAGAAAATAGATGTGCCTTCTAGACCAAAATGAAGACACTGAGGTGCTGGGAGGGCACGGTCAGGTCCCCCCTGAGCAGCTGCTCCTGGAACAGTCAGTTGTAGCTGGAGCAGAGCCCAAAATTTATTACAGTCTCTGCTTCTTTGGGATCTGGACCCATGTATTAGTATCCTGTGGCTGCAGTAACAAAGAACTACAAACTTAATGGTTTAAGACAACATAAGTTTATTATCTTACAGCCTGGAGGCCAGATCTCCAAAATCAGTGTCACTGGGCTCAACTCAAGGTGTCGGCAGAGCTGCATTCCTTCGGGTAGCACTAGGGGGAAAACCCGTTTCCTCGTCTCTTCCAGCTTCTAGAGGCAGATGTCATCATCGTCCCCAGAGCTAGGGTGGGGAAACTGCCAGCATTGTTGCAGGCAGTTCAGGGACAGAAGGTACATGCAAAACAGAGGCAGAAGGTCTTGATGAAAAGACTATGTACAGAAGTGTGGGCAGAGTCAGGGGACCAACATGGGCTGGTGGGCACCCAGAGCCCGCAAAGCAGGAGGCTGTTGCCGCCCTAGGCCTCTAGGATCTGGTGTGTGCTGTAGCTGTAGGAGAGGGCTGCCCATGAGGAGCGGGGGCCTTTGGGAGAGACGTCAGCCACTGCCAAGCCCCAGCCCAGCAGGAAGGGCGTCTGCACCTCACTCTCCTCTCATCCAGCTGAAGCCAGAGATGGAGGGAGCCCACCAGTGCAGCTTTAGGCCAGCCTCAGGGACATAGAGCTGGAGGGCCCAGTGGGGAAGAGTACAGCATCTTCCTTGAGGTCATACAGGCAGTGAAGAGCTGGCTCTACACTGGTTCTTATTAACCCAGAGGAGGAGATTTCTGGCAGGGAGAGAGACACCTGGTGATAGTTTGGCCTTTTGCCTTTAAAATCATTTCATGCTGCTGAGTCCCCACTCCAGCTTTCCCACCGATCCCCCCCCACAAAAAAAAACACCTTTGGGTTCAGGTTGCCCACCCAACTCCACTAATTGATTTGGGCTCAGTTAATCCAAACTGGACTGAAGGACTCCATTTCAACCAGAACCAGGCATATCTAGAAAGCAAACTCTGCAGCAAACAAAAATTTATAAAACCAAACATGCAAACCACGTTGAAGAAAACTGGCTTGAGATGACCCGTTGCTTTGGGTCACCTCAGTCATTGATGCCCACATGTGTGGAAAACCAAGCCCTGAGTTCATTATTGTACATGCTTGGAGTCTGTCACATGGAAATGCATGTCAATGGACACATCCACAGGAGGAAGGACATGTAAATGCATATCCTTGGCTTTCCTAAGTTAGAAATTATTTTATTGGGCCTGGCTTCAAAAGGGTCCAGAGGTCATTGGTGGGGAAGGAGGAGAATCTTCCTTATCTTCATTTATTTATTGCTTGCATGATTTTTTCCTGCAGGCACCAATGACCTCTCTAATACAAAAATGTTTCCAAGAAGGCTGATGATCAAGGCAGCCTGGGGACACGTGCAGCCTGGAACTCACTGCTCTCCAGACCCTCTGGTTCTTTGTAAGGTTGACAGGCCTTCTCTAAGTGGACAGGTGAGGATGTGGGGTGGCATGGGCAGAGGAACAGGCTACAAAGGGATCTGCACGTCCACAGCTTCCCTTCTGGAGCTGTAAACCTGTTATTTTGCATTCTTCTGACGGTACTGCCCTGTGCAGCTCCTGATCTGACACAGGCTTCTTTCCCACCCCACCACTAATGTGAGCTTCCCCACTTCCGGCCTCCCACTCACCTGACAGTCCCCCCAGGCCAGGCAGCCCACATCCTGCCCTGCTTCCCCTGGGATGAAGGCTGGGTCTTGTACCCTCCCTGGATTGGGGCAGCCAGGTTAGCTCACCAGGTTGAAGGGTGGAGATAGAGAGATCCGTATCCTGGGACTAACTCTGAAAAGCCCAATGTTATGCCCCACAGAAAAGCTCTGCTGTCCCCAAAGCCCCTGGAGCCATCTCAGGGTGGCCAGGGACACCTGACAAAAGCCCTAAACCCCACACAGTACCAGGGATGGTGGGTTTGGCTGTGACCTCCCAAATAAACCCCTGCCCACGACTGAGCTGGTGACTCTCCAGTTCCTCTCAAGCTCGGCTCAGAAGCACCGACCCGGGTGCTAGCCTAACACCCCAGGACAGCCCTGGCCCTCATCCTCACCTAGGGACAGCGACTAGAGCCACAGCAGTACCTTGTATGTGAACAGCACTAGACAGTGTTCAAAGCACCCTGAGCTCCACATAAAACCCCACAAGGAAGGACTGGCAGAGGTGCCACCTGCATTTGCACAGGTAGGGAATTTGAGCCAGTTATCTGGGTCCCATGCTGGTGAATGGGAACCAGAACCAGAGCCTGTGCCTTTGGACTCCCAGGCAAGGGCTCTTTCCCTCAGAAAGCAGTACTTCCTGGTATATGTCATGCTTCTGGGACCCCCAATACCCCTGTGTCTGAGAGCCAGGGAAGCCCAGTCCATGTCTCCCCAACCTCCGGACTTGGCGCTCCTGACGCTGTGCACACAGCCCTGAGCTAGCCCTGGCCACTGCCCTCTCCAGCTGACGACACGCAGCGGGCTCGAGGCTGTGGTCCTGCTGTGACGTGGCCACTGTGGGCACCTGCCTCCAGCCCACGGCCCTGGCTGAGTACCTAGAAAGTCATGTGAACAGAGGAGAGCTGTGGGCTTAGGATAGGCGGAAGGTTTGCCAAGTTTTGAGGCCACAGAAGCACCTTCTTCAAATGCAAGCCCATTAAAACCAGAGGAGCAACACTGACTGACATGAAAGCCCAGCTGGGCCCTGCCTCCCCGACCCGGCCAAGGCATCCCCTTTTTCCCCAGGCCCTGGAGCCACCTGCAAGGAACACCTAGGCCACTTCATCGAACAGTTTTAAACGCCATCCCAGAGCCCTCCTGGCTGGGCACTCCCTGCCTTGGGGAGCCCTTGCCTGTTCTGGTTCAACACCCACTCTCTGCCCACCAGAGTCCCAGAAACACCCTGTGGGGTTGTGTCCCTGAGTGTGCCAGGCTTCAGGGGGAGGAGGACAGCGAGGGAGGGGCAGGGGACAGCTTTCTGATTCTTCTCCCCTAGAAATCCTGTCTGAGGCTCCAGTATCCAGAGGGAGGCAGAGGAGAAATGGTTCCTGCGTGTGGGGGCCTCCCCGGCTGCTGGGGAGCATGTAGGGGGTGCACACACACACACACACACAGGCGCAGAAGCAGGTCCAAAAGAGAAACCACATAAAAGCAAGCCCAGGCTCCCCCAGCCACGCAGAATAACACATCCCAGTGAGGGGCCGCTGGAGTGAAGGTGGGCCAGAGCCCGGGTGAGGCAATGGGACGTCCTCCCAGGAAAGGCCTGGGGGGAGAAGTGAAGACCCCTGAGGCCGATCAGGTCACACACCTCAGCCAGCAGGAGAATGCCGGGCAGCCTGCGCTTGGCACGCATGTGGGGCGGGGATGCTTCTCCCAGGTGTGCCCTGAGCTGGTAGTTTGGGTTGGGGGTGAGTGAGGGGCACGGGGGCAGGGCGGGCAGCCTGCCAGCGGGGACCCACAGCAAAGGCATCAAATGGGAGAGGAACCGCCCCCCACCCCACCCCCACCCCCGTACCCAGCCCCTGCATGTAGCCAATGTTAAACAAATGATGTTTGAATGACAGAAGGAAAGGAGGAAGGAGGGGAGGGAGGGAATGGCTCTGTTTAGCTGGATCATTCTCCTTACTGAGGGAGGAAAAGAAGAAATAAGACAGTCATCAATGAGGACTATTTTTTACTGAACAATTTTACTGAATAAATGGTTTCGAGCTTGTAAACATTAAAGCCTCTGAAAAGAAACAGTGACACGAATTCTGGAGACGTGAGTTCAAGGAGCTTCCCGACCGGTTCTGAGTAAGAACCCCACCCCCGTAACCCCCTCACCCTCCGCGGAGCTGCAACAACCCAGGCGACAAGGGCTTCCCAGAAGGGCCACCTCCCTGCCCCACACACAGCCGGGAGCCCAGCCAGCCTGAGAGGTGGGCGGGATCCTGAGCTTCCTGCCAAGGGCCAGCAGGGCCCAGGGGTCTGTCGGACGGGCCTCTCAGGCAAAGCTCATCTCCGAATCCCCCTCCCCAGCTCGGCTCCAGGGAGAGGGCCTTCCAACCCTCACACAGCTTTCCTCCCCTCATTGTCCCCCTGGAGACACGTGAGGCCACGCCCCAGGACTCCCTGTCCCGGACCCACGTCCTCCTTCTCGGAGCCTGGACTCAGAGCTCCCCGGAGCGAGAAGTTTCCTGAACAGGCTGGTCAGGTCTCCACCCTTTTCTGGCAGATGGTGAGAGGGGGCAGGGCAAACGGGTGATCCTGGGTGCAAGAAAGCTGTGTGCGCCTTGTGAGAAGAATATGTGAGTGAGATAAGCTTCGTCCTCACACAGAACCAGGCTCCGCGTTTAGGGGTATCTTCTGAGCCCTACCCTGTGGGCGGCGCCTGTGCTTCTCCTGCTCACCTGCACCCCTGCTTCAGTGGGGCTTGAGGGGCGGGCGAACAAGACTGTCTGAGGCAGGGGTGAGCGTTCAGCCATGTGTCGGCTCGAGGTGGGAGGTGGGTGTCCCAAGTGACCCAGAGCTGAGAGCTCAGCTTCAGGCCTAACACGGGCCCAGCTGTATACGCCTCTTTGAAAACTGTGCTGCTTCTGCAGAGCCGCCGGGCCCACCACCTTGGAGGATGTCTATGACAGAGCAGGCAGTGGTGGAGGGAGGTCTGTGGCTGCAGAACATCCGTTCCCTGGCCTGTCCTCACAGCCCTCCATCCACTCGCCCCTTCAGTTTGCACCCCCAGATGCCTGTCCCCCTTCCCCACTGAAAACACCGTCCCTGGCTGTCACCCCACCTCACAAAAGACAGACGTCTCCACCACCTGCCCAGCACACCATCCTGGCCCTTCACCTGAGATGACCCTTGAGGACCCCCTTCATTTCAGGGCCCAGGAGGAGCAGAGGGCACCCCTGTTCTCACAGCCTGAAACCCTGAGACCTGCAGGGAGGCTTGCTGGGGTGCCTGGGGGGCTGGGGTGAGGGCTTGGGCCTGGCTCCACAAAGCCACCACTTTGTCTAACTAGGTGTGAAGTGGGCCTCTGTGACCCAGGCTGAGGACCAACCCACCAAACGTGATTTCTGCAGGGAAACCAGTTCTGAATCCTGAGCCACCCGCTTGCAGAGGTGCGCAAGTCCAGGATTTGTGGTGATTTGGGTGCTGGGCGGAGGGCAGAATTCATGGCCCAGACCCACGGTGGCCGCCTGCCATGGGCACAAGCCCAAGCTGCTCTCCCGGGCCCCCAGGCCTGCACCCTCGCCCTCAGTCTGTCGTCTGCAGCTCCCATCATCCCTTCCAACTTCTGCTGCCAGTTACCAAAAGACCCAGCACATCACTGGGCCAACGGAGCTTTGAAAACACAGTCGGTCCTCACTATTCACAGATTCACCTAGTCACTAAAATGTTTTACCCCAAAGTCAATACTCAGGGGTCTTTCATGGTCCTTCGTGGACACACGCAAAGTGGTGACAATTTGAACTGCCTGACAGGACGTTCCCAGCTGAGGTCACAAGGTGATACTCTGCCTTCTCGTTTCAGCTCCCCTGCTGGAAACAAGTCTAGTTAGTGTCACATTTTAAAATTTTTGTGCTTTTGGTGATTTCACAAGGATGTTCCTAAGCACAAGAAGGCTGTGATGTGCTTTATGGAGAAAAGGTGAGTGTGAGACAAGCTTGGTTCAGGTGTGAGTTATTGTGCTGCTGGCCATGAGCTTGACATTACTGAATCAACAATATATATTAAAGTGTCTTTAAACAGAAATACACATAAAACAAGGTTGTGTATTAATCAGCTGATAAAGCTTGTGTCCAGAGGCTCACAGGAGCCTAACCCTGTATTTCGTCTAGGGGCAAAGGTTTAGTGTTTGTTAGGTCAGTGTTCCTCCAACTTTACAGAGCGTAACTACTGCGAACAATGAGAATCCACCATCCAGGTGCTATGACTGGGCCCACCTGGATTTAGTTTATCAGGATCTCCTGGGCTTGGGGGCCAGCATCTGTGTTTTTCAAAGCTCCACAGGTGATTCTGATGCAGGGCCTGGGTGGGAGCCGCTCCAGTGATTCCTTGAAGCGCCCATGTTAGACCTGCTGGGCCTGGATGGTGGCAGCCCTGAAACAACCTTCCGGCACCACTGGGAGATGATGTGTAGTGTGATTTGGTGAAGAGGACACAGGACTGCCACGGTCATTGGGACCTGAAGACTCTGTGTGACCTCAGGCAGGTCGTCTAACGCTCAGGGCCTCAGCTTCCCCACCCACCTCATGAAGGTAATAACACCTGTGCGTGGTGGGGTTTTGCTCTGACATTCCAGCATGTTTGTGGGCTGGGACGCCAGGAGTCCACTGGTGTCTTTTGAGAGAGAACTTGTTCCCAGAGGAAAGGAGATGGCCTCGGCCATCTGGGGAGGGACAGCTTGGGGGACCACCCCTTAGGTTTCACCTCCTGGGCTTTTCTGGCAGCAAGATTCAGACTCAGTCAAGTAACTTCAGGAAAAGAGGTTTTATGGGAAAGAAAGATGTTCCTGGGAAAGGAAACAGAAACCCCCAGGATCCCAGCAGCCAGTCTCTGTCCCTCCCCCAGAGGCACCGAGTCTCCTGTCCCCTCTCCTCCCCCTGCCCAGCTTCCACCTCAGTGCTGCTCACTCTTGGCTGTGTATCTCAGGAGTGCTCCTCTCAGCTAGCTCAGTTTTTACGACCCTCCACTGGCGTTTTCCAAGGCAGGAACGAATGGGTCCACCTTTCTGGGGCACGGTTGCTGGCTGGCCAGCCCTGTGGGTCAGCTGCAGGGGTGGGTGACCGTGTGGGACTGGCCACCACCCTGTGCCTCTGTCCTGCGGCAGATCTTCCCGAGCCCTCTGCGGCCCGAACACATGCACAGAGTGACGAGGGAAGCTTCTGGAGCAGCCCAGGGCCCGGCCTCCCAAAAAGCTCTGTGGGCAGAACAGGCCAGAGGTGGGATGCCACCCGTTGGGGGGTGCTGAGATACCGGAGCTGAGGTGGCACGTGTCCCCTTTCCCCTCATCGTCCCTTCTCCTGACACGCAGAGGCCCACACAGGGAGGAGCTGAGAACAGACCACTGACCTCTCCAGAACAAGCCAGCCCCTCTTTCTCAGGGGGCGGCAATTACTAACCACCTGCAGGGGTAGAAAATCTGCTTTTGATCTTTCCTCAGCCCCCTGTGGCCCAAAAGGCCCCCAGAGGCCAGGACATGGCTTGGGCCACCTGGCACTGGTATCGGAAAACCTAAACATGTATCATGGAGGTGGCACCGCAGGAAGCATCACCACCCCGAGGGCGAGGCCAGGGAGGGGAGCGTGGAGGACTATCAAAACTTAGAAATGGGGGCACGCCCCACAGGGCGGGGACCCAGGCGTCTGGGCTGGCGGCCCCCCTCAGCCGGTGTGACTTCTCTGGGGTGGAAGGGGGGCAACGATGTTGGTTCTGCAAGTGCTGGAAAATGGCAAACTGGATTTAGCTGCTGCTGTGGGGAGGAGCCCTGCTGCTGGGCAGAGGAAGCCAGGGCTGTGGCGCTGCTCCCGGGGCGGGAGGTGAGCAGGACAGAGCCCATCTCCCTCCAGCCTGCCACGCCTCTGCTCGCGCCTCCTACTGGCAGAGTTGAACCGTGAGCAGCTGCCAAAGCCAAAAGCTGTCTGCCGGGTCCCCGCGCCTCGGACACGGACCGGAGAAAGACCAGCGCTCCTGGAACGCGAGCTGGGGCCTGTTCTGCACATGTGTGCACGTGCACACACACACACAGACACACACACAGATGTACACACCGATAATACACAGATATACACACACAGAGAAACACACAGAGATATACACACAGACACACACAGATGCACACAGATATACACACCGATAATACAGACACACACAGAGATATACACACCGATACATACACACAGACACACACAGAGACACACACACAGACACACCGATAATACACAGACACACACAGAGACACACACACAGATAGACACACAGACACATAGACACACACAGATATACACACAGATACACAGGCACACACACAGATATACACACAGATACACACACAGATATACACACACACACAGATACACAGATATACACACCAATAAAACCACACACAAAGATATACACACTGATAATACACAGACACACACAGAGACACACACAGAGATACAGAGACACACACACACACAAACACACACAGATATACACACCGGTAATACACAGACACACACAGATATACACACCGATACATACACACAGACACACACACAGATATACAAACTGATACATACACACAGACACACACACAGATGTACACACCAGTACATACACACAGACACACACACAGACACTGACACACACACAGATATACACACAGAGACACACACACAGATATACACACTGATACATACACATAGACACACACACAGATAGACACAGAGATACATACAGATAGACACACACACAGACACACACAGAGATACACAGATAGACACACACACCACACACACAGATATACACACACAGATACACACATACAGACCTACACACAGATACAGGTACACACAGACAGACACACAGATACACACCACACACACAGGTATACACAGACACACAGATACACACCACACACACAGGTATACACAGACACACAGATACACAAATACACACACATAGATACACACACAAAGATATACACGCACACCGAAACCACAAGCTCCCTCCCTGCAGGCTGGATTGTGGGTCCTGCCCCTTGAGTGTCAGAGCTAAGTCAGCAAACCTCATGGCCTTGACTTGGGGGAACTTCTCTGATTCTGAACTGCCAGCCCCTGGGCCCATTACTGCCACACCCCCAAACAGCCCCATGGTTTGAGATCCTGTATCAAAAGGAAGCTCAAAATTCTCCATCTCTGGAGGATCATCTGGGCCTGGGGGGTAGGCATCATCGGCGGTGCCCACCCCTGTCCTGGAGGAGAGTCCCAGGAGCTGAGATAAAGCCAACTCTGCACTAAATTGCTCGTCACGCAGGAAACATGATGAAACTCCTTTACCGATAGAAGGTATGGGCTAAAAACGTTCTTCTGGGCTCCTTTTAAATGTCACTTTCTCGGAGAGATCGTCCCAGCCCGCTCTGATTAGGTCCCTCTGCCACCCCCCTGTTCTCCATCCCTGTGTGTTGCCATTTCCTTCAGAGCACCTGTCATGGTGGGCAATTCTATTCTTTTGCAGCTGGTTTATTACCGGTCTCCTCTAGACAGCAGACCCACAGGGCAGGGCCATGCCGGCCTCCTTCACCACTGCAGACTCAGGATCTGGCCCAGTGCCCGCCTCATCGTAGATCTCTGTAAGGGTTTGTCAGATGAATCAACTTAACAATATAAAATGGTTCTAGGTGAGTTGTGATAAATTGATGGATGATGGAGCTATGAATTAGCGGTGTGTGTGGCATAACCAACTCTGAGAAGAATGCTGTGGAGGGCAATTACTCTCCTCTCCCACAAACCATTTCCAGATTGAGAGGACGGCAGGCAGGAGGATTGTTCTGCCCTCTGCAGCGTTTCTGCTGGGATTATGGTCCTGTACACCCATGGGGATTAGGGCCTAACCCAGGCTTCTTCCTCTGCACAACTTTCACTCCTGACCCTCCGAAGGCACTGGGCTCATTAAGTGTTAGAGCTGGTGGGATCCCATAGATCTCAAAGATGCCTCCACGTCACAGTCACTGGGATACATTTAAAAACACCAATTTGTGGACCCTGCTAGGAGCTTAAGTCCTGACTGTGCCACATACTGTGTGAGCTTGGGAAAGTTACTTAACCTCTCTGTGCCTTGATGTCTCCACCTGTAAAATGGAAATAAGAACAATCCCAACCTCAGAGAATTATTGTAAGGATCAAAGTCAACAATGTACCTAAAGCTCTTGGTGCAATGCCTGACTCAGTAAATACTGAATAAATGTAGCTATTATTGTAATGATTATCTCACCACTAGTTAGCGGCTGACGTGGGGCGAGCATCCAAGCCTCTTGATCCTGGATCTAGTGTTCTTTCCAACACGTCACTCTGAATGTGCACACAGCCTTCCCTCTGAGGCCGGGCACATACTCGGCAAAGAGGACATATGGGTGCTGCCCTGGGACCCTTTAGTCAAACTGAATGGAAGAGGGAACTGTACATGAGAATGAAGGGCAGCTCTAACCCCTGGGGAACAGGCAGCTGGAGAACATGGGAGTTCAGCAGGCAGGTTTTGGGTCCTTTGGGAAGCCCTTTGGCTGCTCCTGTTAGCATTTCATTATGGAAATATTGGGAACCAAAAATAGATGTTCTTAAGGGGACCTTAATCCTCTGGGCTTTACAAAACAGCTGCTGGAGAGTTCCATGAACCAACCAGCGGGGGGCACTACTGTCCCATTCAAGTGGTTGCTGGTGAGCCGGAACTGGTCAGAAGTTTCCCTGAAAATCCCAACACCCTTCCACAACTTCATGCCCGAGCCTGTCCCGCTCAGGATCCTGTGGCTCGGGTCCCCACAGATCACCAGTTCCTGGTCCTAGAGATACCTCTTCGCAGCTCAGCCCACTGCTCTCCTCCTCGGGGACCCTTAAGGGCCAGGACAGTTCTTGCATCTATTTTCCTGGCTTCTTCCCTCCACCCCACCCCCAGGACTAGCACAGCACTGGATACATAGCAGGCATGTGCTGGTTGGTAGATGGCTATGTGAAGTCCGATGTAATTAAGACATTGTGGAAAGGAGGCTGCCTGCGCTTTGGGGGAATGGTGAGAGTGTGGGGTAATATGGATCAGAAAGAGGGTTAAGGCTGATGGTCAAGGGGAGGGTCATGGCTAAATGGGAAAGCAGGGTGAGGGGACTCCAACAGGGAGGCAACAGATGTATTTCAGAGATCTGGGTAATGAGAAACTGCTCCACGTCCAGGTCGAATCCTTACCTCAGGGTCCTGGGTGGCAGTACCAGGACACTATGGGGGTGATGAGCCCGAGCAGCCCAGCACTGCTCAGCTGACCTCCAGGTGGGCATTGCTGGCCCCCAAGGCCATTGTAGTCTCTCCTGTCTTTGGGGTGGTTTGCAGCTGCCACCATCAGGTGGGCTCCCACGGGTGGGCTTGGATCCCACTGCCTCCTTCTGGGTGAGGCCCCAGGGCTCAGCACCCTGAACCTGTATCACACGTCCTTAGTCCAAAAGTCTCCCTCAAGAGACCCTCAAGGATTTTAGAGTCTCTGCCACGAGCCTAGCATATTGCATCCTAATTCCACCTGCCCAGAGGTTAGCCTCGCCTAGAAGACTTGATTTTCAGGTGCAGCATAATGAGGCAGAGTGGAAAGAACATAGGAAGGGAATAAAACTTGTGTTGGAATCCCAGCTCTAGACATGTTAGGTGTCAGAGGTGTGTTTTCCCTGAGACCAGTTTGAAGGAGCAAATACCTAGGGCACAGGGCTCATGCCTGTAATCGTCCCTGACACAGCAGTGAACTTAGACAAGAGGTCCAAGAGCCCACAGCAACGCTGACTAACGGCATGAGTGTATAGACAGACAGGAAGCCAGGTCCAGCTGGGAGGGGTGTGCAACAGGGTGGGCTTGCCTGGGTGGCAGTGACTGCAGCCCCGAAGATGCAGTAAACTCAGTACCCCAGGAGGAAGGGGAGTGAGAGGAGAGCAGGAGTCTCGCTCAGGAATGGGGAGAAGCCGGCAGCAGCATGATTGACAGGCCACACCCACCAGCCACCCACTGCAGGCCTGGGGTGTCCACTTCCCAGACACCTCAAGGCCACACCCCAGACTCTGCCTCTAACCCTCCCCTCTCAGCTGCCGCTTCTCCCCTCTCTCGGTTCTACCGGAGCCTGGCTTCCCTCAGGTGGTCTGCAGCTCACACGGCTTCACCCTTTGCCGGTGCTTTTTAATTTAATTTAATTTAATTAATTTATTTATTTTTAAAAATATTTTTATTTGATTTTTGGTTGCGATGGGTTTTCATTGTTGCACGTGGACTTTCTCTAGTTGCAGTGAGGGGGGGCTACTCTTCGTTGTGGTGCGCGGGCTTTCCATTGCCGTGGCTTCTCTTTGTTGCGGAGCACGGGCTCTGGGTGCGTGGGCTTCAGTACTTGTGGCACACAGGCTCAGTTGTTGTGGTGCACGGGCCTAGTTGCTCCATGGCATGTGGGATCTTCCCAGACCAGGGCTCGAACCCATGTCTCCTACGTTGGCAGGCGGATTCTTAACCATTGCTCCACCAGGGAAGTCCCTACCAGTGCTTTTATAGATCTCTTCCAGCACCCTCTGTAGCTCATGTCTCTGACTCCCATAACCCACGGGCCTCTAGAACCTCAGCCTGCAGGAGCCCCAAGTCCTCTAGTCACCCTGGAGGGGAGCTGGGGTAGTGCTGAGAGCGGAGTTACCACAGGGCCTAGGCTGAGCTGGGCGGAGGCTTGGCAAGATCAAGGCCGTGGGCCTGGCTGCAGGGTGGGCACTGAAGACCTGGGCAGAGACCCTGCAGGTGAGGCCTGGGACAAGCTCAGCACGATGGGCACCTGTAACATTAGGCCTCTGGCAGCAGGACTGAGTCTCCAGCTGGCAGCCTCCGAAGTGAGGCACTGGGCAGGGCGGGGCAGCCAGTGGAGGACTCCAGTGACCCCACAGGGTGGGGACAGGCCAGCAGTGCAGGGACTGGCAGGGGTGGATAGTCTGAGCAGATGGGCAGCTCCTTTGGCCATTTTTTCCCTTTAGGCTTCAGAGCAGGTGGTCCCCAGAAAGCCCTGAGAGAAGAGGCAGCTCAGATGGGCCCTGCCCGGCCCAGACAGGACAGCAATAGTTGGGGCAGGGCTTCTTTCCTCCAGCCTGAAGGCTTCCCAGGACGTCTGTGCTGGTTACCATCTGCTGAAATGGTTGCCAGGGGAACCACTTATTATTTGTATACGTTCCCACATGACAAGGCTGTGCAAAGGCTCAGGCGTGTTTGGTCCAGGAGAGATCCCGGAAGCAGCGATGCCCAGTGGGCTCTGGGGACCTTGGCTGGAGGGCAGGAGTGGTCGTGAGGCCCCAGGATTCAGACCTACATCCCTGAGTGTAGGGTGAGGCAGGGGGCTGCCAAGAAGAGGGGTGCCCTGGGTGTGGGAGCACCAATCCATTCACTCATTTATTCATTTCATCAAACACAGAAGGTGCTGGGCGGTGTGCTAGGTGGTGGAGAGAGCTGAGAACAGGGCAAGTGCCTCACAACCTGGTGCAAGAAATTAAAACACAATTGCCTCCACAGGAGTATGCTGGGTACCATCTTGGCAGAGAGGGATCCAGGAAAACTTCCTTGATGAGGTGATATGTAAGCCACGATAAGATTTTGAAGGTGATGTGGGCAAGGGGTGAGAGCATTCTAGGCAGAGGGAACAGGATGGGAGAGGGGCCAGGGGAGATTGTGAGGGAGGCACCTCCTAGGACTGAAGTCACTTAACTTCTGGAGTGTGGGGTAGGGTGGAAGCTGGGCAGGGAGCCAAACCATCAGGTACGGGCAGGGGTGGGACAGGCTGCACCACAGTGGGTACCCCCAGGCACACCTGATTGTAGGCCTCTGGCAGCAGGACTGCAGTCCGGGCAATGCCCTGGGGGTAGAGGGGCACGATTCCCCATTGCCCTTGGGACTCTGGGAGAATCTCCAGGGCTTCTGGGGAACCAGAGAGTCTGAGCTATTAGAGGCAGGTTCCATCAGGGCAGTTGGGTTACTGCTCATAGTTCTGGGCTGAGCAGCTAGAGTCCAGGGAGAGGGAAGAGAGAGAGAGAGAGAGAGAACGAACTGTAGCTGGTCACCCTGACTTCTTCAACCCCAGCCTTTTGCCAAGGCCCCAGACAAACAACTAAATGTTTCTTCTCACCTGGGTCCGTGACCCTGATGGGAAGTCCAAGAAGCCACCAGTCCTTGAGGTGAGGGTGGAATGGAGTGCAAGGTGGGGAAACAAGAAGGTGACACTGCCCGGTATCAGGAGTCTGCTCTCACATACATGCACACTCCATGTGTGTTACATGCACATTACATACACAACTGAGCCTAATCCTAGTGCCAGCCTTGTGAAATGGGTATTTTGAACCCCTCCTTTTAAAGGTTAGGAAACTGAGGCTCAGAGAAGCTAAATAACTTCTCCAGGATCATACAGGTAGAAAGTCATGCAACCAGGATTCAAACCAGGTCCGCCTGATGCTAAACCCTGTCTCTCTCTACAAGACAAATGTGATTTACTGCTGTGTGCCAGGCACCGAGCTAAGTACTGCAAACCAAAAGATGAGATAGCATCTCTTCTCTGAGAATCTAATGAGATCATGTGGGAGGAATGACCGCAGATTGTATTTCCCCAGAATGGTCCATTGCCCCTCGACTCTGGGCGGAACTCCGTGGCTGCCTTGGCGAGTAGAAGTGATGCTGCCTGGTGCCGAGGCCGGGTCATAAAAGGAGGCACAGCCCGGGCCTCACGCTGTGAGAAGTGACACGTGGAGAGAGCTGGAGCTCGGGCCGGCAGCCAGAGTCACCATGGGACCTGTGGGTCCCACTGCTCCCTCTCAGAGTTCCCGACACACACAGTCTCTGAGCACGAAGAATAGCTGTTTCACGCCACTAGGTTCTGGGGGTGATTTGTAAGCCATGGTCACTGGAACGAGAGCTTTGTGAACCGTAAAGTGCTATACAAGTGTCAGGTGTTATTAGTAAAACTGAGTTTGGCATAAGGGGATTGTGTTAGTGTCTTAGGAAGTAAACTTTGTCTTAACCGGGGTTCTCCCCCAAAGCAGAGACTGAGCAGGGGCTCACATTTTGGAAGTGAGCCATGGGATCTGCCAGTTCAAGGGTGTGTATGGAGCTGATTCCTGCTGTGCCCAGCTGGGGCTCAGCATCTCCTGGGACCCCTGTAGAATGGGCCTCAGGGTGTGGGATTGGTGCACTGGCTCCAGCCCTGTTGGTGTAGCGTTGGTCCGGGGGGTTAAGGCCTTGCACTTGCCATTGGGAATGCCTCAGAATGGCTCAGAGCAGCTTGCATGGCAGAGGAGTCGAGGGAAGAGAGCTGAGTCTGTCACTGAGGGATGACACCACACGTGCTGGGCTGACCGTGAAATGGAGCATAAAAAATGAGCGACACATCGTGGTATCAAGGCAATGATTACATCTGATGTCCTGGAAGGAGGCCTGCAGGGCCAGCCTCTGCCTGGATAATTTCCCCACCGGTCGTGGGGCAGCCTGCCCGGCCTGCCTCTCCAGAGAAGCCTGGGCACCTCCAGGCCTGCTTGAGCAAGGCCTTCGTGGCCTGGAAGCCTCCAGGAGCTGACAGAGCCCCAGCAGGCCATGCTTGTTGGAGTCTGGGGCTTTGAGAAGCGGCCTTTTGAAGGAAGCCAGTGTAGAGGGTAAGGCTGCTTTATTCAGACCCTTAGTTTTTCTCCTGGAAGCTAAGGCGGTGGTGAGCAGACCCCCCTGGAGCAGATGCCTGAAGGACATGAGGTGTCTGAGTCTGGAGGTCATCCGACCAGGCTGGGACCGGGCAGGATGCCCTCTGCACGACCGTACCTCTAGGAGCTGGCTTGCTGGTCAGGTCCCTCTGCCTCCTCTCCTGCTAACCAGTCAGCTCCATCGCTCTCCCCTCTGGGACGCTCAATACTTAGTGGTGTGATCTTCCAAATGGAGAACGAGGCTCCCTGCTCCCAGGCCTTTTCTCCTGCCTTTAAACCTTTAAGCCTCTTCACCCCTCTTATGGGCAGGGAGCCAGCTCCATTCCACCTGTTGGGGAGGCCTGGGCAGCTGCCCTCCAGGAGCACACAGAGGGAGGGGTGAGTACCCCAGCTGCAGGAAACACGAGGCAGAAGGAGCTGGCTGGGCAGCGCCTGGGAGACCGTGGAGGAGATGCACCTTGCAAGAGGAACTTAGATTTGGGGAAGGACTTCATGAATTACACCAATATCAACAACACTCCAATGTGCTGGGCACCTACCTTAGGCCAGAAATTGAGTGTCCCTTCTGAGAGGTTGAACTTGAACCTGTGTGGTTAAGAACCCAGCCCCCAGGGCTTCCCTGGTGGCGCAGTGGTTGAGAGTCCACCTGCCGATGCAGGGGACACGGGTTCGTGCCCAGGTCTGGGAAGATCCCACATGCCTCTGAGCAGCTGGGCCCGTGAGCCATGGCCGCTGAGCCTGCGCGTCCGGAGCCTGTGCTCAGCAACGGGAGAGGCCACAACAGTGAGAGGCCCGCGTACCGCAAAAAAAAAAAAAAACAAAAACAAAAAACCCAGCCCCCATCCACTCTCCCATCGCCTTCCCCTCACCTTCGCTTCTCCTGGGTAAAGGTCATAGCTCCTTTCTTCCTTCTTCATTCCAAGGTGATGCATGACCTCCCCACTATGCCTGGGGTCCCCCGCTGGGAGGAGGCCTTGCCTCAGCAGCTGGTGAGGCTGGTGCAGCTCTGTCCCTCAGGTCTGCTGAAGGGTTTCCTGGGATGCAGGACTTTCAGTGTAAAACCCAGCAAGTCGGGAAAGGTTGGCCACCCTAGGTGAGTGTCTGTGCTTTCGTGTTTGGGGGAGACAATCTCATCAATAGGCAATTACAGCAAAGCGGGTGAGTGCTAAGCTATAGGGGACCTCAGAGGAAGGCTTCCTGGCAGAGGTACATCCAAGCTGAGTCTTGCAAGGATATAAACCTTTAAAGCAAAGAAGACATGACGAACAAATGTGGGAGAAGGGGTAAATGGGGCAGCAGGCTTTGGGCTCCAGGGATCTGTGTGTTTTTCTTTAGGTCCCATAGACACCAATGATGGAAATCCCCCCGCCAGCCTGCATCCCCCTCCCCTGAGCTGTACCTACCCTGAGTGGAGCCTGTTTGGGGTGCCCAGATTTGTGTGTGCTCTGTCCTGGCAAAGGCTGCTTGGAATCTCGAAATGAGAGACATTCTTATTCAGAGAAGACCCTTGCTGGGGTGTAGGAGGTGGTCTTTGAAGTGCAGGGCAGGGAACTGGGCAGAATTGCCCCAGGAGTGGGGATCCTAAGACCCTGAGGGAAAAATGTGCTGTGATGGGGGCAAGGGGAGGAGAGGGGAGCGGGGGAAACAGTGGTCCTGGAAAGTTCCCAGGGACATGAGTTTGGAGGCCTTGCCCACCTTGCAGAGACGGGGCTCCAAGGAATGGAATCCTAGCCCATCCATGGCTTGGTGATGCGGGAAGTGGGTGGCACATAAGTAAGAGTCATCTCTTGGGGGTTCCCAAGGACTTATAACCATTTGTATTCATTCATACATCATCTGTTTGGGGGCAAAATGTCCCAGTACAGACTACCTTGGCCACATGAGCAACTTCCTGAATTCTAGGCCAAAGAGTCCTTCTGATAAATTCTAGACCCATTCCTCTTGGATGGCCAGCAAGCTCCATGCTTCTGGAGTGGGACCCAGGAGTTCACCATTAGTCTGGACACACCAAAGAGTAAAGCAAAGGTCAAACGTGGTCCTCCAAAAGGATCTGGAGGAGTCCTCCCTGCGGTGACTGGTAAGGTGTAAGTGGTGTTTCTCAAAGTACATCTGGGCCCAAGTGTATCACAATCTCCTGGCTCATTACAAATGCAGTTCCCAGGCCATGTTCTAGAAATACTAAATCATAAGCCCTAGGGGTAGGACATAGGAATCAGCATTTTGAACAGTCATCCTAGGAAATTCTTCTGCTTAAAATTCTTCTATGTAAAAGAAGAAGAAGGGGTAGTTGCTATTTGTTTAAATAAAAGACAAAGTTGTATGTCAAATTTATCTCTACCGTAAAATTTCCAGGATTTCTCAACCTTGGCACAATTGACATTTTGGACCAGGTAATTCTCTGCTATGGGGACTGTCCTGCGCATTGCAGGATGTTTAACAACATCCCCGGGGGACTTCCCTGGTGGTCCAGTGGCTAAGACTCCACGCTCCCAATGCAGCGGGCCCGGGTTCGATCCCTGGTTGGGGAACTAGATCCCACATGCCACAACTAAAAGAAAGATCCTGCATGCCACAACTAAGATCTGGTGCAGCCAAAATAAATAAATATATTTTTTAAAAAGTCTTTAAAACAAAACAAAAACAACATCACCGGACACTAGAAACAGTAGCATCCTACAGTTTTAACAATCAAAATTTTAAAAATAATAGCTCCAGACATTGCCAAATGTCCCTTAGGGAAGAATCCTACCCTCAAAAGGGATTTCCTTATGAAATCTGACCTGAGTCCAGCGTGTTGCATGTGCTTCACCATCTTTGGAATGACCTCCAGGGCAGGCTCTGCCCACACTGGACCCCGGCCCTCCTCACCACCTTCCAGCTGCAGAAGGGGCTGAAGCCAGTTCATACCATCACTCTCCTGGTTGTGGTGTAACGCCAGGCCCTTTAATAGCTTTCTTTCTCATTCTCCACCCCTCCACCTAATGCACCCCATTTCTGCCACATCTCTTGGATGCCCCTGCTGCCCGGCCCCCTCACAGGCCGGGGAGACAGAAAGCAGGCCAGAAGAGACAAGGGGTGCTGATGAGGCTCCAAGGAGAGGGCACGTGTGGAAGAATTCTCCTTTTGTGAAAATAGGAAGTTTATTTTGGTGCTTTTTCTAAAGTACACATGGTCATGGTAGAAAACTTGGCAAGTACAGAGCAATATAAAGAAGCAATAAAGGTCACTCCTAACTCCTCTGCCCCCACAGCCCACGTTGACACCTAGGAGGTGTCCCCCGTCAGCGACTATTACCTCCCTGGCTGGTGTGCAGGCAGGATACCTAGGTGGGTAGAACACTTGACCAAGGGCAATAAAGGGCATTCAGTGTTCCAGGTTAAACGTCTGCTTTACTCAGATCCGGTGACCAGAGGCCCCAGCAGCCTCTTTTGCAGGAGAGTTTGCATCTGAGTGTCTCCCTGCCTCACCCTCCCAAGAACGGTCTCCTGCAGATCAGAACTCGTCCTTTATATCGAAATGGGGCTGGTCTTCAGGCTTGAAGTCCAGGTTGGGGCTGCCGTCCTCGTTGAGGATTCTTCGGGCTGTGTAGCCAACGATGGGATATTTGGCTTTGTACACTTTGGTGAAGACATCATCCAGGGATTCCAGCTCCTCGGCTGTGAGGCCCGTCTTGGGGAGAAAAGCCCAAGAAATACAGGGGTAGGAGTGAGTGACTTGTGCTTGCCCCCGGCTTCTCGCCAGCCCCTACCCCGACTTTACTCGCCCCACGTCCCCTAACGCGAGGGAAAAAGTGTATCAGAAATCAAATCGTGGACAATTTTTTCGAGATAGCCCTGTGTGTGCATGTGTGTTGCGGAAGTTACACGCGGGGGGAGCAATGGCTGCACTGTGTTTGTGGTCTGACTGATGTAGGAATTAAGACTCCAGAGAACCCCCAGCCTGGTCGGCGCTGGGGGGCGCTCTGCGGTCTGCAACCACCTCCTCCTGCGCGATAAAGCCCCCTGCCCTCTACACTCCTCCCCTTACAGATTTACACACCCTTCCCCCCCTCTGTAGTTTCTTGATTTGTTTCTGTAATGTTGCAGCTTAAGAGTGTGACTCACCTGAGCACAACGGGGGGTGAATGCCAGCCTTTCTGTTGGGATTACTTAAGACCCCGAAATGGTTTTTGTTAATGCTATTTTCTCCTTCACAGACATATGAGCACGGCGGAGACTCTGCTCTCCTACCCTGTTCCTCCCCTGAGCTACCGGGAGTGGCCTGGAAAGCGGGTCTCAGAGACTAACAGCAAAGCTATCAGAGGCTGGGGGGTGGCAGGTGCAGACTGTCAGGGGGATGGGGCAGCCAGGGCAGGCTGGAGCCAAACTCTGAAGATCAACAGAGTTTGATCTCAAGTTCACAAGAGTTCACACTTGACTCTGTAGGCAGTGGGGAGCCGCGGAAGGTTTTTGAGCAGGAGGGGCACAGGCAGATATCTACTTTAAGAAAACAACTGGCTACCTCTGGAACAGTAAACAGACTAGTTAGGAAGCTTTGCTACTGCCCAGAGGTGGGGCGTGGGGAAGAAAAAAGGCCGTGGCCAAGGAGGTGGGACAGAGGCTTTGACAGAGGCTCATTATCTGGCTCACAGTGTCGTGGGTGAGGTCTGCAGGATCCAGGGACATCTTGGCCACCCCTCTGGTGGAGTCCTTCCCGGTCAAGGCGTTGTAGGGGGCTCCTCGTCCGTAAAACTCTGTAGTGGGGAGGAAGGAAGAAGATGTGAGTGCATGTGCACAGAGCAGCCAGGAGCCTATACACGGCAGGGGGTGGGGCTTCTGAGACCCCACCCCACCCAATCCTGCAAAGGCTCGGCTGAGGAGAGGGACATCAGTGAGGATGGGAAGTCCAATAAGCCACCCCCAGCCTTCCCACTGGATTCCGCTAATTCAGAATATGGAATAAGTGACACATGCTGGGCTGAGAGGTGATTTTTTTTTTTAATACAGAATGAAAATAATCCCTTAAAAATATTTAAAATGTAAACAAGAGGGACTTCCTACTGGTGGTGCAGTAGGTAAGACTCCACGCTCCCAATGCAGGGGGCCCAGGTTCCATCCCTGGTCAGAGAACTAGATCCCACATGCATGTTGCAACTAAGAGTTCACATGCTGCAGGCGAGCCACAACTAAGGAGCCCGTGAGCTACAGCTAAGGAGCCCGCCTGCCACAACGAAGACCCATTGCAACCAAATAAATAAATAAATATATTTTAAAAATGTAAACAAGAAAAATGTTCTGTCTTCCTAAATGTTCATGGAAGCCAAGTCTACTTCCATACATCTTTTGTTTGGTATCAAATAAACAATGAACCATTACAAGACTACTTCCACGATATCAGTTGTAGTTTCCACTAGGGAAAACGTGAGATGGCACTAAAATGTTCTATAATGTTCTATGATCACGACTCTTTGCTAAGTAATACTTTTCCTCTCACTGCTTTATCTAGGTTAAATCATCCAGTTTGACTTTAATTCTATAGGCAACAGGCAGCCATGGAAGGCTTTTGAGCAGAAGCATGACATCATTAGAAAAACACTGTTGAAGTACCTCACTGACAAAGATTGTGAACTCATTCTGGGGGGAAAAGGACCTGCCTAGCATTCCCTCCCTTCCCTCACACCTCCAGCACCCACTCAGGCTGCCACGCTCCCCAGAGGTAAGGATTCATAAAGCCAAGCCACTTACCCTTTCCAGAAGTGACATCGAACACCACCCCTTTGACTGCCATGTAGATGGGCTGATCTTCCTGGGAAGCAGGAGAGAAGCTGTGAGGAGGAGACAAAGAGCCCAGCTCCGCCAGTTCAAGTGAGTAAAATCTCTTCCCATCACAGCCGGTTCAGAGGGTGGCAGGTGAGGTTACAAGCCGGTCCTCAGGGAGCTCGCTGCCCCACCTGTGCAATGTCATGCCCACTCACAAAAATCTGGAAAAGTCATGAAGCATCATGACAAGCCTATGGCAATACCTTTCCCAGGAACTGAAGCAACTCCGTACAGATAAAAACTCAAAAGAATATTAAATGAATTACTTAAATCAGTCCATGGGACTTCCCCGGTGGTCCAGTGATTAAGACTCCATGCTCCCAATGCAGCGGGCATGGGTTCAATCCCTGTCTGGGAACTAAGATCCCACATGCCTCATGGCATGGCCAGGAAAAAAAAAAAATTAAATCAATCCAAATTTCATCTTCATCAATGTACATACATGGAGGTAATCAGTGTAAATGATCTATTTTATATCAATATTTTGCTTCCTACAGGTAATATTAGTTCATACAAACATTTTCATGTATTGAAATAACCAAAACAGCTGTCACTTAAACAGTTCTATCTTATTTTAGTGATACTGTGTACCTGTTTGTATAGCTATTCTATTTTGGATCATTTCCAATTCCTGAGAACTATAAATGGCAGCATTACGAATATCTTTCTACAAGTTACTTTCTAATTTGTTGAGTTATCTCCTTGAGGCCTATTTCAATATATTGAATATAAGTAGATGAACAACATAATCACTTTTTATATTTTATCAGTTTGTCCTTTCAAAAAGCCATTTATGGTGCTAGAAATATACAAGCAATACTGTTTCCTTGCAGTTCCTTGGCTTTTACACTTTATTTTTTGCTACATTCCTGGGTATACAAAAGGAAAGATAGAAAAAAATGTAATTGCCAAGCGACAGATAAGGACTCTGGAGGAATTTTAAGTTACAATCAGAAGGGGCCTTGAAGATAATCTATCTAACACCTTCGTTTTACAAATGCACCTTCATCATCCAGGCCTGGGGAGATTATGAGACCTACCCAGAGTCACAGAGCAAATCAGAGGGAAAGCAGTTTCTGGAATCTGGAGCCCAGGAATCCAAGGCTCAGTCCCCTCTCTGGCCTGCCCCACCAGAAGGCACACAGCACGAGGACAGTGCACTTGCCTGGGACCAGGAGAGGGTGGGTGTCCTGGGAAATTCATTCAAAAGACCCAGGGCCACGAAGACAGACACAGGGAGTGAGTAGGTTGGAGGTGCCCAAATGTTAGGGAACCAGGGGAGTCACCTGCATCAGTGAGGCAGGGCCTTTATCTTTCCTCTGGGTCTTGGGCTTGCTTGGCCATCTGGCCTTCCTCCCTACCTGTGGCCAAGCAGGGCCAGGAGAGAGTGCCTCGGGAGCTACCATGACAAAGGGATACCAGAGCAGTGCAGCAGAGGAAGGAGGGCCTCTTCCACGCCTGGGAGAGCCCTGGAGCCTGGGTGCAGGCAGGAAGGCGGGAACTCCTGGGCCTCCAGCACCCTCAGACCCTGCAACAGAGGCTGGGGACAGAGCAGAAGTTCCTCACCGGTGACTCTTCTTGAAAAAGAGAGAAACTACTACAGATGTTTTCTTCTGCAGAAATACCTGGGCCCTCCAATGGTCTAAGGCCATGTTTTTCTAACTGCATTTGGCATTGGTAACATATTAGTGGGTCATGGAATCAATTTAGTGATTTATCAACAGGCTTAAAAAAATGAAACAGGAAAAACAAAGTTCAAAATAGAGCAGAAACTAGAAAACATCAGAGTGCTTCACACATAGTAAGAATAAGCATAGTTTCATGGCACTTTTGTTTCAGTTGTGTGTGTGTGTACACCAGGGTAGGATGCAAAATACATTCCTTAACACAGCCAAAACGTCTGCAAGCCGTCATTTTATTATATAATTAGAAAGGGTGGTTTCACCTCTTTACTCACCTGCCTCTATCCAACAGCCTTCACTGTCTGTCTATTCTTTATTGTCTGTCCAGAATGATTCTTTCAGAAGAAGTACAAGTCCTACTCTTCACTATTAAGTTTTAGAAAAGCAGAAAACAAATGTCACCCCATCCCCCCTTAGTACAGATTCCAGGGAGAGCTGGTGAGTGAGCACAGACAAATTCCATTTACAAAGAATAACCCTAAAGCCTAGAGGGGCCTTTGGCAAGCTCAGGGTCCAGGGTTGCCCTAAGTAAACTCAGAAGGTAAACAACATTTCTGGTCATGCTTGCCCTCTGATACCTTCTTCTTAGCTGAACCAATATACCCCCGAACAGGTCACTGCCTGGAGTGATGGAAAGGGAGGCTCTTGGTGGTTCATTTCGTTTGTACAAACTGGAGAAAGCACAGCCTGGTCCACCTCTTTTACACACTAGCTGTGTAACCTTGGGCAAGTTACTCAACTGCCCTATGGCTCCTTCCTCACCTGAAAAATGAGATGATGATAATAGCTCCTTCCTCACGGGTCATCATTAAATGATTTAATGCTTTAAAGTGGTTAGGACGGTGCTTGGCAGAGTTGGCTCTATATTAAGTGTTTGTTAAATACAGACATCTGGTCCCAGGCCCAGAAGTCATGCTGGGAGTATGGGGGCAGGCGGCCCTCCCCTCCCTGTATTTGGTATCCTACGGTGCAAGTAAGGCAGAAAACATATTTTCTGAGGATAGCAAAAGTCAGTTTTGCCCTTGGAGGGTGGAGGATGACATTCGCTCCGGACCAAAGAGAACCCTCGAAGTCACCCCAGCCGCCCTGCCCCAAAGCTAACTGCTTCATGACATCTGCTTTCCTTAATAAACTAATCCTCCCCCGCCTTTTTCCTCCATCGCTAAGGCAGGGGAAAATAACATTCACGTGCCATTGACTCGTCTCCGTTGGGGAAAATTCTGCAGATTCCAGCATCTGACATACAGGTTAGAACGCCAGCAGCAAAGAAGGGATATATACACCTCTCTCCCACCAGTCCTGCCACACATTTATTGCCCGAGGAAGAACGATGACCAAACTCATGAATGGCTTGTGATTTATGCTGTTTTTCTATTCTAAAAGCTCGATGTGAGGGTAAGTCATACAAGAATATTATTTTGATCATGTTGCCTGGGCTGGGCCCTCAGCCACTCATGCTGGTTACTAGAGGCCTATAATTCAGGACAATTAATATATTTCAGGTGTGATCAAAGGTAGGCCAGAGAAATTCATATTTACTGAGATTCTACTGTGATAGGTTCTCTCCATATGTTATACATGTTTACTTATACTAACGTATGTCACTTAGGTCAATGTTTACAATGACCTTCTGAAAAAGGTATTACTATACCTGTTTTGTAGATGGAGAAACTGAGGCTTAGAGTTTAAATAACTTGCCAACAGTTCCTCTGCTGGTAAATAAATAGCCAGAATTCAGACTCACACCTGTTTGATTCTAAAGCCCTTCCCGCGACATTCGTCCTTGTCGAAAACTTGAACGCCAATCTTTGACCTATAATTTGTAAACAGTGAAGCCCTGCTAAAAGAACAGCTGATGTGACATGGCGAAAGCTGCCAATGAAAGCGTGTGATCAATATCTCTAGTTATAAGGGCAGCTGAAGAAATCAGGGTCCACAGGAAGGCCCTCTGGACACATGTGACCTTTCTCAACCTACGTTCATTTTTGTTCAACATGCTTACTCTGTGATCTATGTGTTATCTACAGGAAAGGTCCCTAAGATGACCTCCTCTTTGCAAGCCTTACTAGGATTACTGGGAGAATGGGCTTTGAAGAGGCACCGGGGAGGCCGGATTTCAGCAGGTATTCCAAGAGGACTAATTCATGCCAGAAGCACACGTGTAGCTATCTTCACACTCCCACGTGGGAATGATTCAGGGAGCCACACTGTGGATCACTCTGACAACCTAAACTGCCCCAAAGGGATAAAGTAGCACAGGGCCTCGTGCAGTAGATCCAGAACACAGTAGGTTCGGTGAAAGACACCAGCAGCCGGGACCCCTGTCTTTCGTGATTTCCAATCTGAAGCATCCACTGAAGATACTAGGCAGCTTCCTGTCGGGGTGCCCGAGCTCTCACCACAAACCAGGCAGCAGAATGTGGAACAGGTGGGTCTGCCTTGGCTCTCGTCCAAAAGGAATATAACAGAAATGAGAATTCATAGCTAGTTGTTTCAGAATGACTTGTTATACAAGGTCCACAATCCCATAGCAGAAACCCTTGGGGGTCAGATGTGTTTTGGAATTTAGAATTTGTCAGATTTTAGAAAGGTGCTAAGGGGCACATGTCAGAACACCTACCGGGGTCTGAGGCGGCACCCCATCGTCATCTATATCAATATTTCCACAGTAAAGCATAAACATGAATATTCACACTAAGTAGGATAAATAAAGACTATAAATAGACTCACGTAGCTCCAACAAGGTTCCGTCACCAAAGGAGTTCAGATCAGGCAGGGTTTTGCTGTCAAATGACGTAAAAAAAAAAACCTTCTGGGACTTCCCTGGTGGTCCAGTGGTTAAGACTCTGCGCTCCCAATGCAGGGGGCACGGGTTCGATCCCTTGTTGGGGAACTAAGAACCAGCCTGATGCACAGCGGTGCAGCCAAAAACAAAAAACCTTCTGCTTTTCAGAGCTTATTTGATTTCTGAATTGCATAAGAGGATTATGGGCCTGTTATAGTGCCTCTTGTTTGTATCTTTAATAATAAGCTAATAAAAATAATAGCAGCTAACATTGATTAAGGCTTACTATGCTAAGACTACACTAGGCCTACTACGCTATGCATTTTGCATATCGCCATCTAATTTAATCCTCACAAAACCCCCATGTAGAGTAGGAACTCTTATCCTGTAGCCATTATCACGGTCAGTTTTATGTGTCAATTTGGATAGGCGACAGTATCTAGTTATTCAGCACTTATCTAGGTATTGCTGTGGAGGTATTTTGTAGATGTGATTAACATCCACAATCAGTTGACTTTGTGTAAAGGAGATTATCCTGGATAATCTAGGTGAGCCATCAGTTGAAAGGCCTTAAGAACAGAATTCAGGTTTCCCCGAGGAAGAAGAAATTCCACCTGTGGGCTGCAGCATTGCTCCTGCCAAGGGTTTCTTGGCCTGCCCTTCCTGACAGCCTGCCCTATGCATTTCAGACTTACCTAGCCAGCCTGCATGATCACATGAACCAATTCTTCCAATTAAAAACATACCTATATATATATATATTTTTTCCACTGGTTCTGTTTCTGGTGGACCCTGATTGATAACAAGTACCACAGATGATAAAAGAAAATTGAGACTCCAAGAGGTTTAGCTATTTGCCCAAAGGGACTCAAACCCAGATATGAGTCAAAGGCATAATGCTCTAATTATACTATTTGTATAATGTATTATACAAACGGTAACACTTCTGAGAGTGAAAGGTGGTGCTATTAATAATTATCCCAGGGCTTCCCTGGTGGTGCAGTGGTTGAGAGTCCGCTTGCCGATGCAGGGGACACGGGTTCGTGCCCCGGTCCGGGAAGATCCCACGTGCCACGAAGCGGCTGGGCCCGTGAGCCATGGCCGCTGAGCCTGCGCGTCCGGAGCCTGTGCTCCGCAACGGGAGAGGCCACAACAGTGAGAGGCCCGCGTAGCGCCAAAAAAAAAAAAAAAAAATTATCCCAGGACAATGGCATAAACCAGAACCATCTAGGACAAACCTCGGCACAGGGCAGCTCTAACCAGCTGCACTCAACTGCCTCTCTCCTCTCTTACTCTCTCTGTCTGCAGACATCCTCTGGGCACCACACCCCAAACAATTCTTTCCTTAACCCGCTTCCATCTCAAGCCTCCCTCTCCCCTTCTGGCAGTTGAGTATCAATCAATATCAGCATAAAAAAGCCAAGGGTCTTTTCTCAGTCCTCATCCTGAACCCTGGGCATGGTTGCTGCATGCAGTCTCCACTAGGAATTCTCTCTTCCCTTGGACTCTGTGCTGGGGGTCGCCAAGATTACCCCCCATTTGGAGATTCACGAGGACTCATAGAACTTAGCATATAATTGTACTCAGAGCTATGATTTATTACAGTGATGTAGTAAGAGTCATAGGGGAAAGGACACAGGTAGAGTCTAGAGGAATCTATCTACTGTGGACTTCCTTACACTGTCTCCTCCCATGAGGGGCCCCACAGAGCACATTCTTTCCCCGGCAACAAAATGCAGCAACACGTGTGCAATGTTTTTGCCCAGGGAAGCCCATGAGAGACTCAGAGCCCAACGTTTTTACTGGGGACCGGCCATGCAGGCCCTCTCTGCCTAGCAGTGTCCAACGTGAATGCACAGTTTGTACGAAGAGCCCAGAGTTAGCCACCTTTATCTGTTAGGGAAATGCAGAACACCCTGGAAATCCAGACATCAGCCAAGGCCTTTCTAAGGACTGTGGGCCTGTTATGTTAACTCTTTTCTGCACAGGTTCCCTAACCCAGTACCATCTGGTTCCCAGCTGCTCCAAAAGATGGTGTCCCTTAACATCCAGTCACATACCTGTCTCCCTCCTTCTGTGTTCTCAATGACTCAGGCTTCTAACCAACCTCTCTTTACAGTGATTCCCAAACTAGCACCACTGCCTAAGGGCCAGGTTTCTAGATCCCCCTGGAGAAACTAGTCCAGCTAAGGCTACTTAACTTGGGGGTTAGGGAGCCCACACCAGAGGGTTTTAACAAGAGAATATTAGGTTCCTTCCTTGTTCTACCACTAACTGGTGGCATGCCTCAGTTTCCTCACCTGTAAAAGCAGGAGGTTGATCCCTATCAACTCTGAAATGCTACTCTGAACTCTGAAATGTAATTCCCTGATTTCCCCACCAAACTGTTCCCCCCACCTCCTGATCCAGTATCAGCTCCATGGCCCTTCCCATGTGCAGCATCCTGTTCCCACACTCCAGGGCCATCACAGTGGGCCCCAACAACCCGAATGGTCAGATGGCTGTGAGGAATATCCTAGACACGTCCAGACTGCTGACCGATGTGGACCGAAGTGGGTGCGTCTGGGGGTGGGGGTCGTCTTTGTCTCTAACCTCCGATCTCCCCCCCGCCCTCTCCCCCAGCTCTGGCTCAGCCTCAAGAGCACAGCCATTAAGAGCCAATGTGAGGAGTCGGCTGCAGAGGGGCCCGGTAAATGAGGAAGGCAAAGTGCAGGGAAAGTTTGGATCAACCCTGGACCTGCCCCCATTCCCGCCTAACCCAGGGAGCAGGCCTTGCTTCCCTCTCTCCCTCTCCCCCGACTCCCCCCGGAGCAGGCATAAGTGTGTGCCCGCAGCTGATGCTTACATTGACAACAAAAAAGTTTTGAGGTTCGTGTACAGACCGCCAGCCAAAATGCGTCTCTAGGAAACAGCTCGCGGGAAGAGAGGGAGAAGCGCTGGGTGGAGTGCTCTGGCTGGGGAAGGGGGAAGCAGGGAGCCCCGAGTGCTGGGGACCCCCCCCTTGTCCCCAGGCGGCGATCCAGGCCTGGAGAGAGGAGCCCTGCCGGCTTCGCGCCCAGCTCGGAGCCGGGGCTCCGGGAGGGGGCGCCCGCCGAGGCCCGCGCCTCTCCCCGAGGCCTCCCCTCGGCGCCGCGGCTTCCCGGGGTCCCCGCCTCCCTCTCCGCGAGGCCCGACTCGGCCCGGTCCCTGGGCCCGCGCTTCCCCGCTCACCTCCTCCCCGCCGTAGCGGGCCAGCTCCTCCTCCGTGAAGAGCCGCACCGGGGGACCCCGCTCAGCAGGGCGCGGCGCCTGCCCGGCCCCGGCTGCGAGAAGCCCCGCGGCCAGCGCCAGGACCAGAGCCAGTGCGGCCAGCCACTGCAGCCGCCGCCCGGGCGCGGGGCCCGCCATGGTGAGCGCACCGAATCGGGCCCGGGGCGGCCTGGGCGGCGGGGCCCGCGCGCGCGCGCGCGCGCCCCGCGGCCCCGGAACCCCACCCCCGCGCGCCCGCCCGGCGCCCGGAGGCTCCAGGGCCGGGAGTCAGGAGCCGGACTCCGCGCCTTCCACGCGCTGCGGGGTGCCCTGGGCCACTGGGACGCCGAAGCCGGAAACTTGGAGCTAGGATTCTGGGGGCTCCCGCCTCCAAACTGCGCACTGAAAGTTGCGCCAAACAGTGGCGTCTGTTACAGCAGTTCCTTGATTAGGTACAGAGTTGACACAGCCAACATTCCAGCACCTAGGAAGAGAGATTTATAACCTAGGACCCCAACTTTATTAATTCACTTTTACTTTTGGCTGATTTTTTTTCTTCCCAGTTGTGTTTAAATTTCGAGTCCCCAAAGGATTTTTGCAGAGGGTAGGGCACAAGACATGCACTGAAATAATTATAGCTAACATTTGTGCAAGGATTTCTTCACTGATTTATTCAGCAAATACTTTTTGAGGGCCTCCATATACCAGGTCACTGGAGGCACATCGCTGAACAAGACAGACCCACGCCCCATGGAGCGTGGATTCTATGGGCGAAATAGACAAACACGATACATAAGTAGTATGTTAGATGGTGATGAATGCTAGGGAGAAAAATAAAGTGGGCAAAGGGATAGGGAGCATTGGGAGTTGCAATTTTAAATAGGCTGACCAGGGAAGGCCCCAATGAGAAGGCAGTATTTGTATGAACATCTACAGGAGGTGAGGGAGGTAACCTGGGGGAGGACAATCCCTGCAAAGGGAAAACTGCTTAAATGCTGAGGAAGGATAGTACCCGGCTTGTTGGAGGAACAGCGGGGAGGGAAGAGGGGTAGGAGGGGAGGTCAAGGACTGAAGCAGAGAGCTACTGTTATGATCCAGGCGAGAGATGATTTGGTTGATGATGGTTTGGCCCCAGGTGGTAGCCAGGGAGGTGGTGAGAAGTGGGTGGATCACGGATTTGTTCTGAAGGTGTAGCTGGCAGGATTTGCTGACAGATAAGACATGGGGTCTGAGAGACAGAGAGGACCCAAGGATGACCCTGAGGGTTTTGGCCTGTGCAGCTGGAAGGATGGGGTTGCCACTTACTGAGATAAGGAGAGGCGGTAGGAGCAGGTCTTGGGGAAGATCAAGATCAGGCCTGTTCAGTTTGAGAACACTTAGATAGCCAAGTGGAAGTATCAAGTAGACAGTTGGCTATATGAGTCTGGAATTGGAGGAAGAGTTCCAGGCTAGAGATATAAATTTTGGAATCCTTGGCATATAGGTTGCATTTAAAGCCACAGAATGGATGAGATTGTCAAGGAACAGCACATGGGTCAGAAGGAGGGAGGACCAAAGACTGAGTTCTTGGGGTTTGCCAACATTTTGTGGTTGGGAGAACCGGCCACCAAAGATAGGCTTGCTGTGTGCCAAGGACTTTTACGTGTATTAACTCATTTAATCCTCACTGTAACTCTATGAAGTAAGAAATATTGTCACCCATTTTACAGATGATGAAGCTGAAGTGCACAGACCTTAAGTGCCTTGCTCAAGGTCACACAGTAGGTGGCAGAGCCAAGACTCGAGCACAGGCCCTGTGTCCCAGAGTCTGCCCCTGACCGCCAGGCTACACCTCCCCTCAGTGACTGCACCAAGTTCTCATCCATGTACTTGTTCAACAGAATGGGCTTCTAGTGCAGAGCAGCCTAAACAGGGTCTGTCCACAAATCGTCTGAATCTTAATTTCCACATAGGTAATGTACCAGCCTGCCTCCTGGATAGGACTGAATCAAAAGTAAAAATGGGGCCTCCCTGGTGGCGCAGTGGTTGAGAGTCCGCCTGCCGATGCAGGGGATGCGGGTTCGTGCCCCGGTCTGGGAGGATCCCATATGCCGCGGAGCGGCTGGGCCCGTGAGCCATGGCCGCTGAGCCTGCGCGTCCGGAGCCTGTGCTCCGCAACGGGAGAGGCCACAACAGTGAGAGGCCCGCATACCGCAAAAAAAAAAAAAAAAAAAAAAGTAAAAATGGTATGGATGTGAAAAGCTGTGTAAGCTGTGCAGTATCCACATTACACCATGTCACAGGGTCTCCAGATTAGAAGAGGCTCTTCTAAACCCTTAGAATATCACCCTCTTCCTGATGCATCCTGTTCCTTGGCATACAGGGTGCTGCTTCTCTGCTTGAGCCCTTTCTCTCCCTGCAGCTGGATTTGTTAGGAACTGCTCTGAGCCAAAAGAAACTCCCTGTAATTTCTACTGATCAGATCTAGCTTCCTCGTCCCTGAGACACTGAGTGTGAGTCTATAATTTAATAGCGTGCTCATATGCCCTTGGATTTCTCCAGGCATCCCCCGATTGCCCTTCCCTACTTGAACCCAGATTCATTTTTCCAAATGAATCAGTAAGTTACCTGCAAGGAAAACAGAAACTAATCTAAGTAAAACAGAATGGCTGTAATGCAGGGAGTTGGTTACATAGGTGATGCAAGAGGCTGAGAAGCAACCCCGAGGGAGCCCAGAGATTAGTAAAGCAGGAAGATTGGCAACTTCCTGGTGTTTAATTTAGAGTTTAGGAGCCTGGATCACCTGACTGAAGCTACAACCACCAAAAAACCTTTGCATCAGGGGCTAGAGCTATGGAAGGGAAGCTGCCGGGGCAGAGAGCAAGGGAAGAAAAAACCCTGGCTTCCGCCTTGCCCAGATCCCCTCCAGTCTCCGAGCAGTGCTTCGACTGAACCCAGTGGAAACCCAGCCTTCAGGGCCAGTCCCGGTAACCGAGAGCTGAGCAGGAGAGGCGAGGATGGGATCTGAGAGCAAACAAGCCCAGGATCAGCACAACCCAGTCTCCAGGATCTGGTCTCTGCCTGCCCCTCTGACTCTTTCTCCTACGTGCCCCTCCATCGGTCCCCTCCAGCCACATTGCCTTCTGCTTGGGTCCCAGCCTGCGCCCCTGTACTGTACCGGTACCCTCTTTCTGGGGTGCAGGTCATCATGGGCCTGGGGTGCAGGTCGTCATGACCCTCTTGTCACTCAGGTCTCAACTCACAAGTAACTACTATCTTGAGGCCTCTCTTGACTCCCCACAATCAGCACCTCCCTCCACAGCTGCCCTATCATGTGCTATCACGTGGTCTCTTTTCCTTTCTTTAGATCTCTTGTCACTATGTGAAATTATTTTGTTCGTTTATTTACTAAACTACTCGTTGAGTACCAGTAACTGCCAGGCACCGTTGGAGGCACTGGGATATAGCAATGAACAAAACACATAAGCATCCTGCCTTCACGGACCTTATATTCTAGTGCAGGGAGACTGAAAATGAAAGTCAGAAGGTGGTACACGCTAGGGAGAAATATAAAGCAGTGTAGGGGCATGAGCTGGCAATGGAGTTTGCAGTTTTAACAGGGTGCTTCAGAGGAGGCATTGCTGATAAGGTGATGTTGCGAGAAAGACCTGAAGATGGTGAGGAAGTGAGTGGCCTACAGCTGCATCACTGCAATCTCTGCTTCCGTCATCACAGGGCATTCACTCTGTGTGTCTTCGTTCCTATCGTCTTCCATCTTCCTGTAAATTCACAGGTTATAATAGACGAAGGGATCACCTTGCTTAGTGTGACCTCATCTTAACTAATGGCATCTGCCACAATTCTATGTCCAAGGAGGGTCACATTCTGAGGTACCAGGGGTTGGGACTTCAACATATCTTTTTGGGGAACACAATTCAACCCATAACGGGAATCCTTAGGATATAGATGGTAATTCAAGCCATGAGACTAGAGGAGACCACTTTATTAGTCCCTAGGGAGTGAGTAGAAAGATCAAAGACCCAGCTTGAGGAAAACGACCCTGTAGAGTTGAGGAGATGAGGAGAAACCGGCAAAGGAGACTGGAGAAGGAGCAGCAAGTGACATGGGAAGCAAAGTGGGAGCGTGTGGTGTCCTGAAGCCAGGGGAGGAAAGTGTACAAGGAAGAGGGAGGATGACCTGAGTCCAGTGCTCCTGATAGATCGAGAGGAGGATGGGGAAATGGCCATCTGATTTGACAACGCACCGTTTCAGTGGAGTGGAGAACATAAAAGCCTGATTGTTGTGTGCTCATGTGGAAATGGGAGGAGAGGACTTGGGGACAGCAAGTACAGAAAATTCTATTAACATGTTCAAGGTCTGTTTCTCGACTCTAGCATGGAAGAGTCACAAGAGCAAGGACCTTGGAGTACCCTATTCTTGTCTGTATCCCAGTGCCTGGCACATTGTATTTGTTAAACCATGTCAGATATTGTATTTCTCAGTATCTCCTTCAAATGTGGGAGCCCATAATTTTCCAGTTTGGTCATACCAACAAAGAGTAGAGAGAAATGATAGGGCTGGACTAGATTTCTCTGGTTCCTTCTAGTTCTAAATTTCTACGATTGTGTGACTTGTTCTATCAACCTCCCTTGTAGTAAAGCAGTAAGTAATTTAATGAGTTTGTTGTTGTTTATTTGTTTTGGTAAGCAACTGTTAACTGAAATGGATGGAATAAGTGTTCCATTCATAAATTTAACAAGCATTTGCTGAATGCCTACTATGTGTTAGGTGCTATATATATTGTCCCATTTAATAGATGTGAGAGCAGAGGGTCTGGGCTGGGGTAGGGTGGTCAGAAGAGGTGGTGGAGGCCTCCCAGTACTAACACTCTGAAGGTCCAGGCTGCTCTGATGTGGTTGGTGCTACTATGGTTGCCACTGAGGAGGGAAGAGGCCCTGAGTGCAGGGGTTTACAGAGTTGCAGCTGCCCGGAACACAGAGCAGCATTCACCAAGGCATAGGCAACCTCTATCTGCTTCACTACTAAGCAGCCCAGGGCAGCCACACAGAACAGCTGTTCAGGCAGCGGGAAGAGGGGATGATGTGGGTCCACCCTGCCACAGGGCAAACACCCAATTTTCCACCACATTCAGGGCAGGAGGCTTTTGCTACTGTGAACAGCACCTTTGGGTTTTGCTGCATGACCTGTTCTGGCTCAAATAAGGACCTGTGAAGAAGGGCAGGGTTTAGCAGCTGCATTCTAAGGTGAACAGAGGATGGCTCAGAGTATTACAAGACCTGTGGGAGAAGGGCAGAGCCAGAACAAGAATCTAGAGGTCCTGACTCCAAGTGTCTGCCCCAGGAATAATGGAAAGAACTTGGATTTTGTCGTCTGTTCCTAGATTAAATAATCTTCACTTGTTCATGGCTTTCTCCCCATCCCTTCTGAAACAAGGTACCTCAGTTTCCTCACCTGTAAAACAGAGAAAAATGCCCTCTTTACAGGGTTCCTCGCAGGATGAAAGGCATAATGGGCATGAACGTGCTTTGTAACATATAAAATGCTCTCCAGATATTTACTATGGTTATAAACTACAAGGCCAAGCTTCCTCTTTCAGTTATAGATTAGGATCTCCTACCTGTCTGACTTGGCCCCCTTGTTCCAATTTCCACTCATTTTCTCGGTCCTTCCCCCTCCAATAAAGAGAGGAAGTAAGAGAAGAGGAAAGCACGTGCGTCTAACGTGTGGGTTAAGCCTGGCTCTGGGTAACTCAAAGGCTTCGCTACCCCGGGAATGCGGAGTGGGGCCCTCACGCCCAGAACTACATTTCCCAGCAACCCATTCGCGGCTCCAGCGGCGGCGGGGGCGAGGCGCATGCGCCGAGTGCGCCCCGCCTTGTCTCGAAGCCGCTCCTGCGGACCGGTTTCGCCTCGGAGAGCCGGCAGATCTCGGCGCTGCAGCCGCGGTGCTCGCCTAGCTGCTTCCCGGGGATCGCAGCGGGCTCAGGTTTGCCTTAGGTCCGGTCAGTGCCATGATCCGCCAGGAGCTCTCCACATCCTACCAAGAGGTACAAGGCAGGGGCGGGGGCGAAAGCAAATTTTCCTGTGAGGCAGAGCGGGTCCCGGGGGTCTGGGCGGCTGGGCTGTGGGGGGCGTCCGGGCGGGCAGAGCCCGCCTCCAAGTAGCGGTGAGTGCTTCGGAGGAGGGGTCCCCGCGTGCTGAGCTGCGGCGGAGCAGGAAGGAAGCGGGACGCCTAGCCTCCTCCGGATGCTGCCTTCGCTTGGCAGAAGGATGGAGCCGGGGCCCCGGAGTCTCGACCCTTAACCATCAGGTGAATGATTAAAGCCTCGTCCGACCCAGGCAGCAGCGCGGTCCGCCGGGCGGACTCCCCCCCCACCCCGCCGCCCTCCACGCCGAGGTTCTTTGCAACAAGTGGAAGCACCCGCGCCTTCCTCCCAGCTGGGCAGAGGCGCGGTGGGCATCAGCCCCCTCCACGCCCAAGGCCTCGTGGCCCCTGCAGCTGCTAACGATAGCGATAATTACAGCTCGTTTTGATGGCCAACCAACTTTGAAAATGTGCTTTCACCGACAGAGCTGCTTCTCGCCCCGTTCCGTTTCTCTCTCCACTTTCACCTCCTCCCACGACTGTAACTCTTACTTTCCAGTTCTTTGTCTCATTCTTGTCTGTCCTGCGCTGCAGGGTGCCGTTCCAGCTCTTCCCTCAGACCAGCTCCTCCTGCTGACTTACTGACACTGGTGAACTGCTCTCCTTCTCCTCCTCTAAGGTCCCAAACCTTGGTCATTTCTAGTTCTCTTCCCTCCCTTGTGTCCCTCACCGTTCTCCCCTCCCTTGGCAAGTTCAGGCAGTTCCATATCCTCAATCCTCAGGTTTGTGTCCCCAAGTCTGATCTAACCAACTCTCCCTTTGGTGTCTCCCATGCTGGGCAGATTCTTTCGGGGGCCCTGCCTTGATCCACGAGCATTCCTTTTTACATATACCTGATGCTGCCGTTGGTCTACCCAGAACAGTCCAAACTTCTTACAAGCTTTCACAGCCCTGCAGCCGTATCTTCTGTTAACCTTCGTCATCTCCTCACCCACCTAGGTTCTGGCCACACTGGAAATTCACCGATTAAAAACGTGCTCCTGCTATGCCTATGCTCACACCATTTCTTCTTCTTTAACCCCTTCTCAAACTCCTTTGGTTAAAATTCCCCCCATTGTGCAAGAGGGATCTCAAATCTCACATGCTCCATAGGGGTCTCACTTCCCAGATGAGTCTATCATTCTGCCAGTCCTTCTCATGTGAACTGCTGCTGTCTTGATCAATACTGATCAATATTGATGTACATTTCTCCCTTTGTAAATGATACTGTGTGGAGTATATAAAGCAGATGCCTTAGCCCCGTAGTAGAAGGGGAAGCCAAGTTGAAGGCAGATGAGATTTGCCTGAGGCTTGCCATTTTGTAGTGTGGGATCTGGGCTAGAATCTGACTTGGGACAAATTTCTGTATTTCTTCTACCATTTCCTTTGTCCAAAAGGAGCCTGATGGATTTTAACCAGTGCTGTGGATTCTGTGGCCCCTAGATTCTGTACCCGAGGCAGTGGGGGAATCCTGGGAAATGAGTTGTGTCTTTCCTTGACTCTGAAAGTTTTCAGGTTTGTAGGGAATAGAGTATAGTGGGTAGATACTAGGACTTTTAAGTCAAAAAGCCCGCATTCCTATCCTGCCTCGCCTCTTGCCATTTGTGTGACTTTTGTCAAGTTACTTAACTTCTCTGGGCCTCAAGTTTCTTCATCTGCAAAATGAAGGTAATGATAGTCCCTATCTCACAGGGCTCTGAGGATTAGATGAGTTGGTCTGTGAAAGTGCTCAGCTCAGTGCCTGGCAGTTGTGACCCCTCAGTGAATGCTAGTTCTTATTAACAGGATGTGGGCATCTCCTGCTTCTGGGGAGCTTTGGGGTCCTGGTTTACAAGACCATGTCCCTCACCATTCACACGCAACCTGCATTATCTCCTTACCTAGCAGGGCTCCTAAAATGTTTATTAAAATATAGGCAGTTATCCTGCTTGCAGGGGTAAGGCCAAGGGTGGATTCAGTTTCCGTTGGTGGAAGACACTGGAAGGACCCCTCCCCTTACTTTCTTTAGTGGACCGTTCTGAAGTCCCTGTCTCTCACCTTCTTCAGAAGAAGGAGGCCTCCTGAATCTTTCTTGTATGGGTCATTCTGAGAGTGGACCTAGCTCCGAGTTAGGTTTCTTTGCTGGGGGGAGATTTTGGTTTTGCAGGATGGGGCATTTGAGAATTTGGCCAGGGTCAGGCAAGGAGGTGGGTTTATTATGGCTGCAGGTAGTCAGCAGGGGAACTGGGTTAGGAGTGTGTTAGGGTTAGGCTGAACCTGTGCGAGGCTTGGATCAGAGAACGCTGTGCCTTCCCAGGACGAACATCCTCCTTGCTCTTTGGCCAGCAAAAGGGAAAGAGCCCTGGGGACCTCTTGATCTGTGTTCCTTCCCACTGTGGGCCTGTGTTTCATGGTGTCATCTTTCACGTGTTGGTTTTCTTTTCTTTTGGGCTTCAGGGCTTTAAACTAGAGGCTTTACCTGATTCTAAAGAGGAGGAGCAATAAAGACAGACGTAGAGAATGGATTTGAGGACACGGGGAGGGGGAAGGGTAAATTGGGGTGAAGTGAGAGAGTGGCATGGACTTACACACTACCAAATGTAAAATAGATAGCTAGTGGGAAGCAGCTGCATAGCACAGGGAGATCATCTCGGTGCTTTGTGACCACCTAGAGGGGTGGGATAGGGAGGGTGGGAGGGAGACGCAAGAGGGAGGGGATATGGGGGTATATGTATATGTATAGATGATTCACTTTGTTATAAAGCAGAAACTAACACAACAATGTAAAGCAATTATACGCCAATAAAGATGTTAAAAATAAATAAATAAAGGGCAGGAGCAGAGGCATGGAGAAGGAGATGGAAGAATATTAGATATGTAAGAGTTTTGTTTTAACTCGTTTCTTAGAGATGAATTTTTAATGATGTCCTGCGACCTTAAGTGTTGACCCTGTGAGCCTAAGAAAATACTTGAGAAGTCTATCCCCTCCCTCACCTCCCAATCCAGTGATAGGTCCTCCTCTAAACTCTGGTCTTGGTGTTTCCTGCTTTTCTCCTTAATGCTGTGGAACCTTGTTGGTTATCATTGTATCATTGTCCCCATTTGACAGGTGAGAACTCTGATGAAGTGAGGTGGAGGTTGCCTGCTATTAGGCTGCTAATTAGCACCTGTCTCTGGCTGGTCTGCCCTCCCCACTTTGTTCTGCCATTTGCAGCCTGAGTTGGTGGACTTTAGCTCCGAAATCAACTTCTGTTCCCTCTGCTCCCTCAGCAGATTCTAAGCTTGCATTTCCTCCTTCTTTGGGAAGTGATTAAGACCATGGGTTTTGGAACTAGACTAACTTGGATTTTGCTCTTCACTCTATGGCCATGGAGAGTATTGTGGGTTGAATTGTCTTCCCCAAAAAGGTATGTTAAAGTCCTAACCCCCAGCGCCTCAGAAAGTGACCTTATTTGGAAATAGGGTCATTGCAGATGTATTTAGTTAAGACGCAGTCATGCTGAAGTAGAATGGGCCCTAACCCAGTATGAATGATGCCCTTATAAGAAGATTGACCATGTGGAGACACAGAGACTCCGTGTGAAGATGGAGGCAGAGATCGGAGATGGGATGCATCTACAAGCAAGGAACACCCAGGGTTGCTGGCCATTATCTGGAACTGGAAGAGAGGCATGGAAAACGTTCTCCCTCACAGCCCTTGGAAGGAACCAACCTTGCCATCACCTTGATTTCAGTTTTCTAGTCTCCCTAACTGTGAGGGAATAAATTCCTGTTATTTTAAGCCACCCAGTTTGTGGTGCTTTGTTACCGCAGCCTGGGAAACTAACACATAGAAGTTATTTGAATTTTCTGAGCTTCAGTGTGCTAATCTGTAGAATTGGTATAACATACCCTATATCATGTGATTTCTTTCTTTTTTTTTTTTTTGATGACAGTTAAGTGAGAAACACCTTCTGCTTTCTTATTCTAGTCCAGAAAAGCAAAGCTGATGTAGCTGACTTCCTTGCCCTCTTTGTTTCTCCCTTTAGCTGAGTGAGGAGTTGGATCAGGTGGTTGAGAACTCAGAGCAGGCGGACGAGCGGGAAAAGGAGGCGATCAAAGTCCAGGGTCCAGGGATCTTACCAGGTAAGTGGGTTCAGCGCTGGGGGTGGAAGTGCCGGCAAACGGTGCTGAGCCACTGCTGCAGCTGGAGGCCCTAGTCCAGGCTCCTCGCCAGCTGGGGACCTGTGTCAGAGGCGCAGCCCCTGCCTGGTGTCGGATCTCAAGTATTGCCCTCGTTTTAGAGCTATACATATTTAACCAGCCTTGGGACAGAGGATGTGTCCAAGCCGGCATCTGCTCTTTTCTGTCCTCTAGTTTGAGCCAGATCCTGAGGCCAGGCCATTGGACACAATGACAAGAACTTTGGGTCTCTGTTTTTTTTTTTTTTTTTTTTGCGGTACGCGGGCCCCTCACTGTTGTGGCCTCTCCCGTTGCGGAGCACAGGCTCCGGACGCACAGGCTCAGCGGCCATGGCTCACGGGCCCAGCCGCTGCGCGGCATGTGGGATCTTCCCGGACCGGGGCATGAACCCGTGTCCCCTGTATCAGCAGGCGGACTCTCAACCACTGCACCACCAAGGAAGCCCTGGGTCTCTGTTTTTGTGTTCCTTTTTCCCAGGGACGCTGTCAGCAGTTGAGCCTCTAATACCTGGGTTGCTTCCCAGGGCACTCTGGGCGATTATCCGATAGGGCTCATCCCCGGATATCAGGCCTCTCCAGTTTTGTCGCCCAACTGGGTGGTCCCATCAGTAAGGTGGCGTCTCGTAGAGCCTTGCAGGAATGTTTGATACTGTCAACCACTTCTTCATCCCGGATACGCTCTGCTTCCTTAGCTTCCATGATGTGACACTTTACTTCTCAGGTCACTCCTTCCAGCCTCCTTTGCAGTCACCCTCCAGCTCTTGGGTGTTAAATGTTTCTCAGAGGCCCCTTTCTCTCTCTCTGGCAGGTGACCTCACTCAGGCCCCCTCCCCTGCTTTAGTCACTGTTTGCTCACACGTGACTGCCGTGGTTATATCTCTGGCCCAGAGGTTACCTGTTCGCATATCCTGTGTATCCAGATTCCCAGATGGTGGCTCTGCCAGGATGTCCCAAAGGTCCCCTGAACTCCACATGTCCAGAATTGACCTCATGGTCTCCCCACTGCCAGCTTCGCCCTCTACCAGTGTCTCCTGTTTCCAGGAATGGTACCATCACCACCCAGTTGAACCCGAAAGTCATTTGTTTTTCCTTCCTTCCCTACTTCCCCTTTTTCACTGCCCCTCAGCCATACTGGCCTTCTTTTACTTTGGGCCTCCCTCCCACCACTGGGCCTTTTGGCGGTTTTATTCCTCTGCCTGGAATTCTCTTCCGTCTGTCACCTTGTTAATGCGTAATCATCCTTCAGCTCTCAGCTCACTCAGTTTTTCCCTGCGAAGCCTTCTCTGACCTCCTGGCTAGATCACCTCCCCCGTCACTTGTAGCCTACACATCTCTCCCTTGCAGCTGTCGCTGATGGGATGGTATATGTGTTTGCCTGACTATTTGATTAATGTCTGTCTGTTCTACTAGACCGTAAACTCCACCAGGGTGGAGACAGTCCCTTTTGCTCCCCATTCAGCCCTGGCCATGCAATAAGGATTCATTGAGTGAATGAATGAGTGAATGAATGGAGTCCCAGCCTGACTCCAGCTTCTTGGGTGGATTGAGGGAGGTGGGCTTCTGCTCCTCTGGATTCCCATATTTGTAGGGGAGGGGAATGGGATAGGAAATTCTGTGATTGTGCCTAAACCTTAGAGAGGACTTTGTAGAAGGAAGGAGGCAGGAAGGGCAGCTAATGTTTACTGACTGCCAGGCTCTGTCATCCCCATTGGCCATTTAATTCTCATAAGAACCCTGGGAGGCGATCATCCTCATGATCCCAGATGAGGCCCCGAGGCTCAGAGAGGCTAAGTGAAGTGTGGGAAGATCACGTAGCTGGTCAGCAGACAGACTGGATCAAGCTCTGCCTGACCCCAGACTCTTTCTACTGCACCCGTGATTTTTAAAAAATATCTTAAGCATCCTTCTATTAAAGCCCAATGTGTAAAAGGTTGTAGCCTGACTACCCTCACTCTGACTCTAGGCATTACCTCTGAAGCCCTAAGGTCCCAGGGAGAACTGTTTGAAAGCCCTGTATGTTAGTTTCTATTGTGTGTGTAACAAGTTACCACAAACCTAGTGACTTAAACAGCTCAGATTTATTATCTGAGAGTCCTGGAGATCAGAAGTCCAAAATGGGTCTCACTGGGCTAAAATTAAGGTGTCGGCAGGCGAATTCCTATCTGGAGTCTCCATGAAAAAATCCATTTTAGTGCCTTTTCCAGCTTCTCAAGGCTGCCTGCCTTCCTTGGCTCATGTCTCTTCTTCTATCTTCAGGTCTTTCTCACATCTCCTCGTTCTGCCTCCCTCTTCCATGTTTAAAGAGCTCTTGTGATTACATTGGACCCATCCAGATAATCCAGAATAATTTCCCTGTTTTAAGGTCAGGTGATTAGCAACTTTGATCCCATCTTTGCCGTGTAACTTGACATATTTGTAGGCTCCAAGATGTAGGACGTGGACATCTCTTGTGGGCCATTATTCTGCCTACTGCACCCTGCACCGCCCTCTTGCCCCCAGTCAGAAGAGAATAGATGGTGACAGCAGGAAGAGGAGGGAGGCCAGACTTGGAAAGATGAAGTTTCCTGTTGTGTTTCCTTTTATAGATAAATGCCAGGCAAATTAGGAAGTGGCCATGATGACCTTCGACCTTGGCAGCCTCTCTTTTGCCTCAGATTCCTGGGGCCTCAAAGCCTGAAATCAGTCAGAGCAGGCAGCCAGACCTCAGGCAGAGCAAATTTTGGGTCGTTCCTTTGGCTGGCAAAGAGCCTTCCCTGCTTTTGGGGAAACTCTCCTGGGCGCATCTCCTGTTTAGACCGTAGACAATCCAGCGCTCAGAAGCCCATTTGGCTGGTCTCAGTAGTGACTTGGCCCGAATTTGATGACCTGGTATACAACTTTCAGAGCTCATTTCCTGCCTCTGAGTCCCCTAAGAATAATACAAATAATGGTAATGACAGCAGCCACCAATGATTAGGTGCTTTCCTCTACTAGGCCTGGGTAGGGCTTTTTCTATGTACTTTATCCCATAATCTTCCCAGCCACCCTCTTGAGGGAGGCGGTTAGTCCTAGTTTATAGACAGAAACCGGGGGCACAGAGAGGTTAAGTACTGTGCTCAGAGTTAAAGAGTAGCAGGGCTCAAATTGAACCCAGGGCTGTCTCTGAACGTATTCTGACTCTGGCTCAGTTGTTCCTGGATGAGATGCTTTCTTGTTCCAAAATCCTCCCCTTCCTCCACCAGAGTCACTCATGGATTCCTTCACCTTTATGCCCAATGCTAAAACCACGAAGAAGGTGAGTGAGGCATGGCCTACTTCTGGGAACTCAGGCCATGTGGAGAGAGAAGGCAGGTTACCCAAAGAAGAACTTGCCCTCCTTCTACACAGCCTGCCCTGAGCTACCTAATGGGGTCTTTTTCTCCCTGTTACCTGCTTTCTAGTATTCAGTACTTTTCCTTTGTAGCATTTAGCACAGCTGAGAGTGTCCATTTATTGACTATAATTCTTTCGTTAATTGTGTCAGCCCCTAGGCCCTGACCCTGAGTTTTGTGAGGCACAAAGGTTTGTCCCCTCCCTACCCCCATTGTAACTCCAGTGCCTGGTAGAGTGCCTGGCCCTCTGTAGGTGCTCAGTGTGTATTGGTACCCTGGGAGAGGAAGGTGGGGATTTGGAGCAGGAAGGCATCTCATGTAAGCCAACTTGAATGAATGAATGAGGGCCAAAGGAATGCTAGAGACAGGTGCCTCAGGAGTGAATGAAGGAGGGCTGGTTGGTGAAGGAAGTGGGATTAATCTGAAGGAGGGTGATATATGGGTGAAAAAGAAGGGCTGGCCGGGGGGGAGGGGTGTGTGCACAAACACAGAGAGATGGGAATGACAGTAGGGTGTTTCAGAATCGGTGGGTGGTACAGTGGTTGGAGCAGAGGGTTGGTGGGGGTAGCAGAGGGAGGTGAGGTAGGAAAGCTCAGCTGGGCCGGCCTGGGGGTGGCTTTGAGTGTTGGGGTTTGGACTTTCTCTAGGGGGCAGGCAGTATTTAAAGGGATTGGAGCAGAGCAGTAAGAGGAGTGAAGTGGGCATGTTAGGAAGATCAGTGTGGCAGGTTGTGGGCCTGGGTTAAGGTGAAGCGAGACAACTGTGCCACGTCAAAGGCTGAAGGCCGATGTGATAGGCTGCTTTGATGTAGGGGAGGGGGAGAAGAAAGAACCAAAGAAGACTCTGAGGTTTGAAGCCAGGTGAGTGGGAGAATAATACCATACAGAGACAGAGTCCAGAGGGGCAGGTGGCTGGAAGAGAAGATGCTCGTCTGCGGTGCACACACCACGCTTCAGTTGATGTGGTGGGTCTGGTTAGAGATGACCTAGAGGCAGTGAGAGGTATAGGATTGACTGGAGAGAGGACCCGTAGTGGGTGGTTTAGGGGCCTGGAAGAAAGCCAGAGACACAGAATGTGGAATGAGCAGGAGAGGACCATGGAGACTGAGCCTCGGAGGATGTCCACACTTGGAGGCCAGAAGAGGAGGTGGAGCTGGAGTTGAATGCAGGGCCTGGAACTAAGAGTAGCAGGACAGGAAGACAGTATGAGGCTGCTGAGCATTTAGCAGCTGAAGTTCGAGTTAAGCACCTAGCGCCCAGGATTATGTTCCCAATGTTACTCTCTGAGATAAAGAATTCCATACCATAATGTGGTAAAAGCCTCAGTCTGTTCGTTGCCTCTCTATCAGGGGAAGCACAACCACTTATTATTCTTTTTGAAGGGAGAGATGAGACCAGACATGCTAATTGAATAAGCAGTTTATTACATCAGAGATGTAATCACATTGAGGAAAACAGTTAATTAGTCATTACAATCAGTTCTCCATGGAAACAGTTGTATATTAATAGAATAGACAAAGATAAGCAACCAAAGGAAAAATAGGTAAATTGGACCTCATTGAAATGAAAAACTTTTATGCATCAAAGGGTACTATCAAAGTGAAAAGATAGCCTGCAGGATGGGAGAAATTTTCAAATCATATATCTGATAAGGGACTTGTATTTAGAATATATAAAGAACTCTTACACTCAATAATAAAAAGACAACCCAGTTAAAAAATGGGCAAAGAATCTGAGTAATGTTTCTTCAAAGAAGATATCCAAATGACCGATAAACACATGAAGAGATGCTCAACATCATTAGTCATCAGGGAAAGGCAAATCTAAACCACAGTGAGATACCACTTCATACCTACAAGGATGGCTACAATCAATAAGAAGATGATTAACAAGTTTTGGTGAGGATATAGAGAAATTAGAACCCCCATATGTTGCTTGTGGGAATGTAAAATGGTACAGCTACTGTGAAAAATAGTCTGGCAGTTCTTCAAAAGGAGTTACCATATGACCCAGCAGTTCTACTCCTAGGTATATACACAAGAGAAATGAAAACTTATGTCCACACAAAAACTTGTAATGAAAGTTCATAGCAGCATTACTCATAATAGACAAAACGTAGAAACAACACAAATGTCCATCAACTGATGAATGGATAAATAAAATAGTATGTTCACAGAATGGAATATTATTGTGCAATAAAAAGGAATGAAGAGCTGATACATGCTTCAACATGGACGAATCTTGAAAACAAGTAAAGTGAAAGAGGTCAGACACAAAAGGTCACATATTATATGATTCCATTTATGTGACTTGCCTAGAATAGGTAAATCTATAGACAGAGAAAGTATTGGGTTGGCCAGAAAATGCCTTCAGTTTTTAAGTAAAAATAAAAGACACATTTTTCATTTTCACCAAGAACTTTATTGAACAATGTATTCACCCTTTTGTGCCACTACCTTCTGCCATTTTTCAGGCAACTTCATAATTCCACATTCCCAAAACTTTTTATCTTTTTGAGCAAGGAACTGTTCTAGGTGCCTTTTACAGTCTTCCAGGGAATTGAAAATTTTTCCATTAAGAGAATTTTGTAAAGACCGAAATAAATGGAAATTCGAAGATGCAATGTCTGGTGAATACGGCACATGAATCAGAACTTCCCAGCCAAACTGTAACAATTTTTTCTTGGTCATCAAAGAAACATGCCATCTTGCGTTATCCTGTTGGAAGATTATGTGTTTTCTGTTCACTAATTCCAGATGCTTTTCCACGAGTTCTGCTTTCAATTGGTCTAATTGGGAGCAGTAGTTTTTGGAATTAATCGTTTGGTTTTCCAGAAGAAGCTCATAGTAGAGGACTCCCTTCCAATTGCACTGTATACACAACATCACCTTATTTGGATGAAGACCGGCCTTTGGTATGGTTGGTGGTGGTTCATTTCGCTTGCCCCATGATCTCCTCCATTCCACATTATTGTACAGTATCCACTTTTCATCGCCCGTCACAGTTTGTTTTAAAAACGGAACATTTGGGACTTCCCTCATGGTCCAGTGGCAAAGAATCCACCTTACAATGCAGGGGATGCAGTTTCGATCCCTGGTCAGGGAACTAAGATCCCACATGCTGCGGGGCAACTACACCCGTGTGCCGCAACTACTGAGCTGGTGTGCCTCAACTAGAGCCTGCGTGCTGCAAACTACAGAGCCCGTGCACTCTGGAACCCGTGCGCCACAACTACAGAGGCCTTGTGCCCTGGAGCTTATATGCTACAACTAGAGAAGAGAAAACCCGCACGCCACAACTAGAGAGAAGCCCGTGCACTGCAACGAAGAGCCCGCATGCTGCAACTAAGACCTGATGCAGCCAAAAATAAATAAGTAATAAATCTTAAAAAAAAAAGCAGAACATTTTCATTATGTTAGAGAATTGCGTGTGGAAATATGGTCAAGAAGGTTTTTTTGGCTCAACTTATGTGGAACCCAAACATCAAAGCGATTAACATAACCAAGCTGGTGTAAATGATTTTCAACACTTGATTTGGATGTTTTGAGTGTGTCAGCAGCTATCTTCAGCATGGTATAACATTGATTGTTCTCAACTAATGCCTCAGTTTGATTGCTATCAACTTCAACTGGTCTACCCAACTGTGGAGCATCCTCCAGCAAGAAATCTCCAACACAAAACTTTGCAAACCACTTTTGACATGTTCAATCAGTCACAGCACCTTCTCCATACACTGCACAAATCATTTTTTGCATTTCAGTTGTATTTTTACCTTTCTTGAAATAATAAAGCATAATATGCTGAAAATGTTGCTCTTTTTCTTCTATCTTCAATATTAAAATGGCTACACAGAAATTTACAAATTTTGATAAATTTTTTTTTAAATGCACGCTGTTATGACAGCTCTCACATACAATCTAACAGAATTGTTTTGAACGAAGTTAAGGACAGCTAAGTGCTACCAGAGCCATCTTATGGAAAAAACGGAATGAAACTTTTGGCCAACCCAATAGATGATTGGTTACCAGGGACTAGGAGGAAGGTGGAGTGACTGCTAATGGGTGTGGAGTTTCTTTTTGGGTAATGACAACGTTCTGTAATTAGATAGTGGTTATGGTTATACACCTTGTGAATATTTTAAAAACTACAAAATATATTCACTTTAAGAAGGTAAATTTTATGGTATGTAAATTATATCTCACAGGAAAACCAAAACAAAATTAAAACAAACCCACCACATCACTAAAAAGAAAAAAAGATAAAGAAGTCGTTTCTTTTTCACAATCTGAATGCATCTTAGCCCAGTGCTCTCTGCAAGGTAGAGTTTTGCACAGTTGCGGTAGTCAGCCAGTTTCCTTTCCTGTAAATAAAGGTCCCACAATGTTTTACATATCCTCTTAATGGCCTGACTTACATTCTGGGGCAAGTTTGGGTTTTTGAAGCAATTCTGTCATGGGTTTTACAAAACTCATAAATTACCTTTCCCAAGAAAATCTTGTGCATTATTTTTCTCTTCTACTACTGTGACTTTGCATATATATAAAGGATGTATACTTTTAAATTTTAATTAATCCTGCTTGCCACAAACTTTAAATATATATAAAGGATGTATACTTTTAAATTTTAATTAATCCTGCTTGCCACAAAAAAAGCCAGAGTTTGGTTTTTCTGACTGCAGAGTGCGTGGGACATTTTCTCAAATATCCAGCACCTTTCTAAAAGAATGGTAAAATGAAACGGTGTCTACTTTTAGAATTGGAGTGTCACGTATAGCACATGTGGATGATAAACAATTCTGCAGTGTTTTATTTACGTTACATGCCAATTTGTGGATCAGTGAAGGGCCTGTGAAGAGGCTAAACCTGGCTTCTGTGAATGAAACAGAAGAGACTCTGGGCCCGTGTTCCCACGAGAGTAATTTGTCCAGGTACCCCTGCCAAACAAATGCAGGTTGTGCAGTTGTCATGTGACCTTTTTGTTAAATTAGTTTTTTGCCTTAAAGTTTTTGCCTTTTTGCCTTAAATTAGTTTTTTTTTTTTTGAAGTTTCGAGAATAAGTAGGGAGAAAGTCACCTCTTTCCCCGACCAAAGGCATCATGAAGGCAGAACATTTCAAATCATGTTGTTCTGGCTGTGATAGAGGAGACACCTGCCCACAGATGCCTGTCATTGTTCATCTTCATCATGTTGTACAGCCTAGACGTAATATGCAGTTTACCTTAAAAATGTTCTGCTTGTTTTGAAGTTATGTTTTTTCAATCAGATCTTCTTTTATCATCAGTAGTAACTGAATCTTAAGGACTGATGTTTACTGTCATGTGGCAGAAGAGCATGCGCTAGGAGTCAGGACTCTAGGACCCTCATTCTGTGCCAGTTGTTGACTGTGAGACCAGGATCACTGCACAAGGAATGGGGTTGGACCAGATAGCCTTTCAGGTCCCTACCAACTCTTAAAAATTCTATTCAGATGTTACACAGCAATTCAGTCATTTGAAGTTCCTTCACTTTTATCTTGTGATCTTTTCAAGCCCCCTTAGAATGTAGCAACCTGAAACCCGTTGCCACTGCAGTTATGAGCAGCTCATGACAGTGAATATGCTTTTACCTGCCATGTTTTGAAGTGAACCTGTGGTCTCACATGGACCATGGGGGCTGGGAGTGCCTTCCAAGCAAAACAGCTATGGGTAGGTCCCTGTGCACAAACCACCGTACTTTGGGTCCTGTGGCCCTGTAGCCAAGCTACATGTGACTGATCAGGAATCAGCACCAGAGCTAAGGGAAGCCATCTACAGGCTGGGTGTGGAGAAGGGCAGTGTCTTGTGATGTGCCTAATGGGGTACCCTATACAGGATACTCTCCAGGAGGGGGTCTGCATGCAAAACTCAGAGAGAGGGACTTGAAGAGAAAAGTGGAGCAGGGTCATGAGAGGAACACAGCGGGAAGGCAGGTGGCAGAGCTGTGAGGGTGCAGAAATTGACACAGTCCCACTAGGGACCTACTAAACAATAAGCAGCCAAAGGAGAATCAGAGACAAAGGAAGTTGAAAAAGTGAATTGCTTTAATTCCTTTTGGAGAACTAGAGCTGCTTTGTACCTTGGCTTAACTCTCAGCTACCCAAGGGATTTCCTTGGGGCTTCCTGGTTCCTCTTAGAGTAAACAGCCATCGTCAGCATTAACCTGTTCTTCACAGCCTGAAGGAACCACACAGACATTTCTGCGAATTGGCATTCCTGTAAAGTAAGAATTTTCTAAACTATTTTACCAGAAATAATAAGGCACACCAGTTGGTTTATAGTTTTATGTGCCTGAAATACACTGGTATTCTCTGACCAATTCAGGGTAGCTAGTAAGCACTGTAAGACTTAGTTCATCTGTTATTTGGGTTATTCATTCATTTAACAGACATGGAAACATTACATGACTACTATATGAAAGACACTGTATTCTGCCCCACCTCCATTTTATCTTCAGCATATATTTTTTCTAGTTAATTATTATGAGGTTGTCATTCTATGCTCTTCATCTTTGTTATCTTCATCACTGAGGGCTTCATTTTTTGAGGGGCAGTGGGTACGTTCTGTCTCCAATAACAGTAATTCATTGAGCAGGCACTCTATAGTGCATTTTACAACAATCTCTCATTTGAAATGATTATTTCCTTTTCACATGAAGAAAGTTAGCCTTAGGAGCATTAAGTAACTGTCCTGGGTCACAGAGTAGTTATATTTAGTAGCAGAGCTGGGGCTGGAGACCAAGCTCTTACTCTACCACTGGCCTAGATATCTGGTCTTTCAGTTCACAAAACAAATGAATAATGAACACCAAATTATTTCTTCCTCAAAATCCTCCTGGTGCTTTAGGGACAGGGCTAATGCAACCTCCTCCACAAAGCCTTTGCTGATCTCTGCCCTTAGCCCTGCACTCCCCATTCATCCCTCCAAGAAAAGGACATCCCACATTTTACATCTTCACATGCTTCTGAATCCTGTAGCACTGGTAGCACAAACCATCAATCCTTCTTCCTTGGTTTCTCCCTGAAGCACCCAGCACAAAGTGTCGCGTGTAGAGTTGATGCTTGATGTATGTTTGTACAAGTAAAGAATGAATGATTTCCTTCTCTCTGTCAACCTAGGACATTTAAAACTTCTGTGCTCCTCTTGCTTTTGTGCTTTTAAATAAAAGAAAATGAAATAATTATGAGCAAATACTCTTGTGTCTTTGTATTTAAAGTCCATCTCTTATAGACATCATTTGGCTGGATCTAGTTTTTAATCCAGGCTGACAGTCTCTGCCTTTTAATTGGAGTGTTTAGTCCATTTACATTTACAGTAATTATTGATATGGTTGCATTTGGTTCTACCATTTTGCTGTTTTCTATGTCTTATATGTTGTTTCTCTGTTCCTTCTTTCCCCAAAGTTACAAAACCTTACAATATTGTTGTATAATTTTTGCTTTAGATAGCCTAAAATTTTAAAAATATGTGAACAGCTTTTTATATTTACCTGCCTATTTAACATTTCCAGGGATCTTTATTCCTTCTTATACATCTGAGTGTTACCATCTAGTGTCATTTCAGAACTTTCTTTAGCGTGCATTGTAGTGCAAGTCTATTGGTGATGAATTCTCTCAGCTTTTGTGTTTGAAAATAACCTTATCCCCTTCATTTTTGAAGGTCAGTTTTGCTGGAATTTTAAAATTCTCAGTTGACAGAATTTTTTTCTTTCAGTACTTTAAAGATGTTCCATTGTCTTTTGACCTTCATTATTTCTGATCAAAAGTTAACCTATCATTAGTTATAATTTCCTGTATGTAATATACCTTTTTTTTTCCTGGCTGCTTTCAAGATTTTTCTCTTACCTTTGCATTGGCTGTTTGACTATGATTTGCATAGGGTTGTTTTTCTTATTTATCCTGCTTGGCATGTATTGAGCTTCTTGGATCTATAAATTGATGTTTTTTCTCCAGTTTTGGGAAGTTTGGGCCATTATTTTTTCAAATATTTTTTGTGATCCATTTTCTCTCTTCAGTTACGTGTTGTTAGACTGCTAGATATTGCCCCACAGTTGTCTAGGCTCTGTTAGTTTTTTTTCTTCAATCTTTTTTTTTTTTTAGATTGGATAATTTCTGTTCATTTAACTTCAACTACACTGGCTTTTTTTTCTTGTCATCTTTTGCTGTTAAAGACTATGCTGTGAGTTTTTCATTTTATTTATTTTTCTTTTCAGCTCTAGAATTCTCATTGGTTCTTTTCTACAGTTTCAGATTCTCTATTTCCCCTCTGTTCATTCCTTATCCTTACATTTTCTTTTAAATCCTTAAAGTGCTGTAAAATTCCTGTCTGCTAATTGCAACATTTGGGGTCATCTTGGCATTGGTTTCTACTATACTGCTTTTTTCCTTGAGTATGGGTCACATTTTCTTGTTTCTGTGCATGTCTGGTGATTTTTTAATTGAACACTAGACGTTATTAATGACATGTTATAGAGGTTCTGGATTCTCTTATGATTCTCTGAAGAATTTTTGTCTTAGCAGGTAGCTAAAATGACAAGACTCAAGTTCTAATCTATGTTCCTTGCATTAGCAGCAGCTGAAATCTCCACTCAGATCTTTTGGTTTCCAGCTGCTGCTTTTTTGCTGGCCCTCCTGGTGTCTCCAGTCAAGAAGTTGAGCATATTTCATTTGCAGACTTGGGAGTTGACTACCCTATGTGGCTCCCTCCCTTTCAGGTTTCCCCCTAACTTTCTCTGACTGCTCTGCCAGCCTTGAACTCTGTCCACTGTCACCCCCTCATGTGACTTTTTCTCTGTGTGTATGCATTGTTGGTGTCTCTCCCTCTTCTTTTTTTTGGGGGGTGGAATATAGTTAATTTACAATGTTGTGTTAGTTTTGAGTGTACAGCAGAGTGATTCAGTTTTATATATATATGTTTTTTTATTTACTCTTTTTCAGATTCTTTTCCATTATTACAAGATATTGAGTATAGTTCCCTGTGCTACACAGTAGATCCTTGTTGTTTACCTATTTTATATATAGTAGTGTGTATATGTTAATCACAAACTTCTAGTTGATCTCACCCCACACCCCCTCCAGTATCCCCTTTGGTAACCTAAGTTTGTTTTCTGTGTTTGTGTCTGTATTTCTGTTTTGTAAATAAGTTCATTTGTATCATTTTTTTAGATTCCACATATAAGTGATATCCCATGATATTTGTCTTTCTCTGATTTACTTCATTTAATATGATAATCTCTAGATTCATTCATGTTGCTGCAGATGGCATTATTTCATTCTTCTTTATGGCTGAGTAGTATTCCATTGTATATATATATGTATGTATGTGTGTGTGTGTGTATATATATATATATATATATATATATTCCACATCTTCTTTATCCATTCATCTGTTGATTGGACACTTAGGTTACTTCCATGTCTTGGCTATTGTAAATAGTGCTGCTGTGAACATTGGGATGCATATATCTTTTCAAATTAGAGTTTTCTCCAGATATATGCCCAGGAGTGGAATTGCAGGATGATATGGTAATTCTATTTTTAGTTTTTTAAGGAACCTCCATACTGTTCTCCATAGTGGCTGCACCAATTTACCTTCCTACCAATAGTGTAGGAGGGATCCCTTTTCTCTACACCCTCTCCAGCATTTGTTATTTGTAGACTTTTTAATGATGGCCATTCTGACTGGTGTGAAGTGGTAACCTCACTGGAGTTTTGATTTGCATTTCTCTAATAATTAGCGATATTGAGCATCTTTTCATGTGCCTTTTGGCCATCTGTATGTCTTCTTTGGAGAAATGTCTCTTTAGATCTTCTGCCCATTTTTTATTGGGTTGTTTGTTTTTTGGATATTAAGCTGTATGGGCTGTTTGTATATTTTGGAAATTAATCCCTTGTCAGTCACATAGTTTGCAAATATTTTCTCCCAGAACATAGGTTGTCTTTTCATTTTGTTTATAGTTTCCTTTGTTGTGCAAAAGCTTTTCAGTTTAATTGGGTCCCCCCCCCTTTTTTTTTAAATTTCCATTACTCTAGGAGTTGGATCAGAAAAAATATTGCTGTAATTTATGTCCAGGAGTGTTCTGCCTATGTTTTCCTCTAGGAGTTTTATAGTATCCAGTCTTACATTTGGGTCTTTAATCCATTTTGAGTTTATTTTTGTGTATGGTGTTAGAGAGTGTTCTAATTTCATTCTTTTACATGTAGCTGTCCAGTTTTCACAGCACCACTTATTGAAGAGACTGTCTTTTCTCCATTGTGTATTCTTACCACCTTTGTCATAGATTAGGTGACCATGAGTGTGTGGGTTTATTACTGGGCTTTCTATCCTGTTCCATTGATCTGTATTTCTGTTTTTGTGCCCCCCCTACCATACTGTTTTGATTACTGTAGCTTTGTAGTATAGTCTGAAGTCAGGGAGCATGATTCCTCCAGCTCCATTCTTCTTTCTTAAGGTTGTTGTGGCTTTCAGGGTGTTTCGTGTTTCTGCACAAATTAAAAAATTTTTTGTTCTAGTTCTGTGAAAAATGCCATTGGGCTCTCCCTCTTCTTATAAGGATACTAGTCCTATTGGATTAGGGCCCATCCTTATGACCTTGTTTAACCCAATTATCTCCTTAACTGCCCTGTCTCCAAATATTGTCACATTGGGGGTTAGAGCTTCAACATAGGACTTTTGGGGAGGGGCTGGCATCGGGACACATTCAGTCATTTACCATCTAATTGCAGAATGCCTGCTCTATTCCAGGCACAGCGTGAAGGTCTAGGGGCTCAGTATGGACAAGACTGGCCCTGTCTCTGCCCTCATGGAGCTCACAGCCTAGGGGGATAAAAAGACATGTAGACAGTAACATTGCAGAGTGATGACAGTGGACATAGGGTGCCCTGGGAGCACTGAGGAAGGGGTGCCCAAATCAAGTTATGGGGTCAGGGAAGGCTTCCTTGAGGAAATGCCTTTCTAAACTGAACCCTGAAGGATGAGTTAGGAGTCAGCAGTAGCAGTGCCTCAGGCCAGGCTTGGGGTGTGAGGGGCTCCAGGGCTGAGGAAGGCACACTGGGAACAGTTGTTTATTACAGCTGGTCCTGTGGGAGTGGAGTGGTCAGGGGATGGGGCCAGAGAGGTAGGCTGGGGCCGGCTCCCTTGCTGGGTTGTAACTGTCTGTCCCTCTAGAGGGGCACCTCCTTCAGCTCAGGGTCCCCCTCCTGGCAGAGCAGGTGTGTGGTGAGTGTCGACAGGGGCCGTGTGTTGTGATTCGGATGTGAGGGCTGAGGTGGGGAGGTTGGATGTGTGGGCGACCTTGCCTCCTTGGTAAAGCAGGTCGTGGGCCTGGAGGTTGCCCACCTCCTCTGGATCACGTGTGTGTCATTGTCCTTCAGCCCTGGACAGCGAGTCCGCCTGCAGCAGCATCCGCTTTAGCAAGGCCTGCCTGAAGAACGTCTTCTCGGTGCTGCTCATCTTCATCTACCTGCTGCTCATGGCCGTGGCCGTCTTCCTGGTCTACCAGACCATCACGGACTTTCGTGAGAAACTCAAGCACCCTGTCATGTCAGTGTCTTACAAGGAGGTGGATCGCTACGACGCCCCAGGTAGAGCCTGCCCCAGGCAGACATCAGGCCCAGGTCTGGGGCATCGACTTGCAAATACTCCCTGAGCTGCCATCGCACTCCTGGCGTCTTGCTGGGCACCACGGGCAGGGCAGAGGAGTCCGAGCACAGTCTAGGTGTGGGTTATGCACCCCAAGAGCTGCTGTTGGTACCCAGCAGAGTGTCACATGCCGAGGAGGGAGGTGGACCGAGCCTGGAGTGGTCGCTGCAGGACTGGGGTGGGCAAGGAATGCTTATGCTCAGTGGCAGGATATGAGCTGGGCTTTGGTAAATGGAAGAGAGTTTCTCTGGGAGGGGGGTCCACAGGAGCAAAGGTGAGCATGGGGAGGCAGAGGGCTTCTATGGAGAGGATGAGTCTAGCCTGGCTGGAGCCAGAGGCCAGTGATGCGGAGAAGTGGGAGTTACAGGTGGCAGGGAGGCGAGGCCATCCAGAGGTGGGCGGGGCCCTGCCTGGAGAGGGGCTCCCAGGCCACATCATCCGTACCTCTCCTGTCCCTGCGAGGGGCTGTCTCTGCCGTAGAGCGGGCTGTCTGCTCCGGGGCAGTGGGGCTGGCACTGGGCTCTGGCAGCGTGGAGTGGACCGGGAGGTGTGAGCTCTGTGAGCTCAGGCTCTGTCCCCAGGATGCCCCCGAGTGACCCTCGGATGGTCTGTTCACAGGGCAGAGCCCGAGTCTCAGGTCCCCTCTGCCTGGGGCTTCTTGACAGGTATGCTGGTCCCAGTGCTCTTGCCTGTCTTTGCCTGTTTTGTGATTGTTCCTCTTCTCTGTCTGCTTTTGTCTCTGTATCTGTGGGTTTTACTCTCTCTATCTGGTCTCTTGGTCTTACTCTGCCTATGTCTGGGGCCACATGCTGCTCTCAGTGTTTCTGCCATTGAGGTTAGAACAGCTGCTGTCCTTAGAGCTTTGAACAAGGTGCCTTGGCTGGGGGAGGGGGAGGGGTTTGGGGCTGCGACTTGCACACTTGGAGCTCCCAGTCTGGGCAGGAGATGCGAGACGGAATGAGACCTGGGGAGTCCCGTAGCCGAGGGCTGCCCAGTGAGTCTGCGGGTGGGCGGCGGTGCGGGGGGCCTGGCAGTGCCTGACTTTGTCTCAGAGGCCTCCTTGGAGGGTGTGGAGCAGGGTTCTGAAGCGGGGCGGGTTTTGGTGCAGGCACTGGGGAGGCTGCATCCCTGGCCGGGAGGGGCTTACTGAGGGGGCAGTTGTCTCCTCCATTAGGGCAGGGCTTTCTGAGGGCAGGGTGTGTAGTTCCCCATCCTCTGTGACACTTTTCTTCTCCCTCATCTGCAGTCACCCAGGGAGTCCTGAACTTAGGTGGTTGGCGGGTGTGAAAAAATATATGTGACATGATTTTAGGGGTGTGGTGAGGGACTGTGACCGTTCAGTTTTCCCTGTTTGTCCCCCAGGCATTGCCCTGTACCCCGGTCAGGCCCAGCTGCTCAGCTGTAAGCACCATTACGAGGTCATTCCACCTCTGAAGAGCCCCGGCCAGCCAGGAGACATGAACTGCACCACCCAGAGGATCAACTACACAGATCCCTTCTCCAATCAGACCCTGGTAACTCTCGTCTCCCCGAGCTGGGTCTGGGCAGCATGCTCCATTGGCCTCGCACCCTGAGAACCCCAGTCTTCTTTCTGCCAGGTGGCCTCCCCACTCCCCACCGTGGTGTGGGCCCTCGGCCCCTGGCAAACACTCGTAAGTGGAGTCTGGCCGCGGCTGGCTCACCTGCTTTCAGGGAGGGCAGTGGGGCCTTCGGCCTCCTCTGAGTGACCCTCCGGGATTCCCGACAAAGTGATAAGATCCTGTCCTGGATGGAAGGGTGGCGGGCTGCAGGGTGGGGCCGGTGTGACACAGCCAAGTGGGTCCCATAGCTGACTGCCCGACAGAATTGCCAGGATCCCTTCTGAAAGCAAAGATTCTGGGTTCCATGTGGGCCCACCTGAATCACTGTTCCTGGGGGCGGGGCCTAGGCATCCATACTTTGGAGTAACTATGCCAGTGTAAGAAGGAGCGCTGGTCCGGGAACAAGGACCCCCGCCCTGCCGTCACCCACGGCTCCGCTCAGCCGGGGAGTGGACGGCGGCGGGGAACAGCGTCTGCACAGGGTTCTGGAGGGAGGGAAGGAATTTCGTATATATTTACATCTTCTCCTTTTCATCCCATATCCTTGTTTCCAAAAGGATTGAACAGGGCTAAGTAAGTTTTCCAGCTCAAAGAGAGGAAGGAAAGGTTTTCTAAGCAGAGGAACTCTGCACCAAGGCATAAAGGGAGGAAACAGCATGTTTGTTTGTGCCTCTGAGCAAAATTCCACAGGTAGGTGTTTCTGGAGGGCCAGGTGCCCCCAGAAGGGCAGTGGGCGGTGAAGTTGTGGACAGAAGTACCGGCCAGATGAGGAAAGCATGTGTGTCTGCTGTGGAGAAGGACCTGCTCCTTTGGGTGATAAGGAGCTACAGGTGGGCCTTGAGATGAAAGAATCCCACTAAGACTTTTTCATTAATATTTGTTCTAGACCTCCTCCTAAAATCCTGCTGAAATGATTCCCACTCCTGCAAAAAATAGAATAAGATAAAATATCGATAATACCCAAGGACGGGTATCATCTGAGGACCAGAAATTTTGAGGAACTGGTGTAAAATATAAATAGCACACTGGGTCAGATTGATGGAGCAAAATCAGAGAAAACCCATGCCCTAAAACAGATGCCGGAGAGGACTGCTGTAGAGGTGAAAACTTTCCTTCCAACTGCTGGCTCTGTGTCAGCACATTAAAGAGCAGGGCTGCTGTAGGGCAGGTCAGGATAATAATTACAGGACCGCCTGCCAGGCTTTTAGCCCTCCCGGGGCACGCAGAGCTGCTGGGGACAGTGTTTGCTCTGGGGAAAAGGCTCTGGGCCCATTCTCTACCTAAGCTAAGGGGAGGTTCCCTGCTTGGGCACTGGGCCAGCAGAGAGAAACAGAGCAGAACTTGAGATTGGACATCCACAATGGAAGGAGAGAGCCACCAGAAAGGAATCTCTTCCCAGAAGAGAAGTACGCATAGCGCCTGGCCTGCTGGCCTTCTCTGCTCGCTGCCTCTGAGCGTCCTTACCGTCAGCCCCAGGCAAGGGCGAGCCTGGGAGAGGGCCTGTTAGGAAGAAACCCACAGCCCAGACCTGTACTAGTAAGCCTAACCCTTCACTCAGAAAGAAGAATGGAGAATTAAGGGCCACTAGACTTTTACACGAAACCAACCACGTAAAAGGATGGAGAGGAAAAAACAGGACTCCAGGGAAATGGAAGCTGATTTAAATTAAAAGGAAAAGAACTTTAAAAAATTTTAATGAAGAGCTAGGTAATACAAACGCTGTCTGTCTGGATTCTCCGCTCTCTCCGTTCCCTGTGTACCGACTGGATGCCCATGCGCGCTTAGATGGCACTGCAGGTATAGGCTCTCCAGCCGTCTTTCCTCTCGGCTCCCCATTGAGTAGTACGCTAACTAGGAGTCCCTGTGTCCCAAACCTGTTCATGCCAGTTGTATCTCTTATAATAGTTACATAGTTTAACTAAGTATAATAGAAACCCATGAAGTAAGGGCAAAAAGGGGAGTCATTTCCATGAAAACTTAATTTGACTGCAGTTACCTGTCTCCAGCCCTGGGTGATGGGCAGTCTTCACCACTGGGGCTCCTTGCCATCCACAGCTGTAAACTAGAGAGAGCTTACCCACTCCCTGGGTACCGGGTCCCCTCTACACAGTGCAGAGCCATGGAGGAGGAGCAGAGGGGCTCAGTGGAGCTCCGGAGGGAAAGGGGAGAGCGGGAAGCATGGCCGCCCCCGAAGCCTGATGGAGCCCCTTGGGTGGGACCTGTGAGGTGTCCTGCCTCGGCCCCCGGGGAGGAAGGCAGAGGCGGGCGGCAGCGCCTGCACCTTGGCAGAGACTCCTGTGTCCTGGATTGCCCTGGCCTTGTCCACTGAGAGAGCCTGCCTTGGCTGTGATCCGCTGGGCCCATCCTCTGGAGTGGACACTAGAAAACAGGCCCTCCCTGGGCCCCACGGCTTTGGCTCTATAGGTTGGGGGGCTGAACAGTCCTTATCCTTCTGCTGCCCGCAGCCCCTTTATTTGCAGTGAGATGTCTGCAGAAACGTGAGCTTCTGGCTGTTTACATCCTGTTGCATCCACGTGAAAGCATCCCAGCCAAGGGGCTCATCTGGTCCTGCTTCATCAATCTTCAGATTCTCATTTATTTTCTAGTCTCTACCTCTTGTACCCTCAATTAAATCTCGTTAGTTTTTACCAAATGCCTTGCTGTGGCGCAATTAGGGTCACCGCCATTCCAGCCTGTAGGACCCATGTCTGTTTCCTCACCGCCTGCCATATTCCCGGTGTCCAAATGTGAAGTTGATGCCTTATCTTCACGTGGTTGTTCCCTCAGCACTCCAGTTCTGGAAAACAACTTATGTTGGTCAGAGTACAGGCTAAGCTCCTGTACAAAAGCAAACACTCCAGACACACACAGTGGCTGAGATAAGAGAGGGCTGTTTCTTTCTTGGGGGACGTCTGTGAGTGCGGGCAGTGCTGCCTCGCAGGATGGCCAGTGAAGGCTTCTGTCTGTCACTCTGCCATCCCTGGGCGCCGTCTCGGTCCTCGGGGTCAGTGCTGGCCCACCAGCACGTGTGCGCTGCCCGATCTCGGGAAGGTGAGCAGCAGAGGGCGGGCAGTTCCCCGCTAGGGGCCTGGCGTGGGATTGTGTGAGTCACTTTTGTGCTCATTCCAGGAACTTCGTCCCATGGCCACATCTGAGGCCAGAAATGCACCTCCAGTGGGCGACTATATCCTGCTAAAATCTGCAACTGGGGAAGCAGCACTGGTTCTGCAGTAGGAAGTGGATAATGGAAACTGGGGACAGTTAGCATTCTCTGCTGCCCCTTAACCTGTCATGGAAAGGTTGAAAATAAACAGATGGACAGAGATCTCTTGGGAAAATGCAGCCATAACCAGAGAAGTGGATTGGCAGTTTTACTGTCAGTTAAAATGGAATTCCAGATGCAAAGAGTTAAAAGAGGGCTGTTTATGTAGACAAGAGGTTCAAACTCCACTTCTCCCCACTAAGACTTAACAGCCATAAATTTTTATTTGCAAAACAGCATACCCTTTGTATTCCTCAGGCAAAACCTGTTAGAAATAAAAAATACTATCACCTTAGAGTGTTACTAACACCTCTCTCAAATTCACAGTTCAAACAGACAGAAAGTAGTAAGGATAAGAAGTGAGAATTGAATTGGCACAATTAATAAACTTAGAGTAAGTGCATGTTGTAACACTGTACCTGTCAGAATACTCTTTTCAAATCTCAGTATAGTATTTATAAAAGTAGATGTAAAGATGTTTCTCCCCAATCTGTAAATCCAGTATCATCACAGTTAAAAGTCCCAGTTGAATTTTTTCATGGAACTTAACAAGCTGGTTTTAAAGTACATTTAGAAGAGCATGTGGGGACTTCCCTGGTGGCACAGTGGTCAAGAATCCGCCTGCCAATGCAGGAGCACGGGTTCGAGCCCTGGTCCAGGAAGATCCCACATGATGCGGAGCAACTAAGCCTGTGCACCACAACTACTGAGTCTGCGCTCTAGAGCCTGTGAGCCACAACTACTGAAGCCTGCACACCTGGAGCCCATGCTCTGCAACAAGAGAAGCCACTGCAGTGAGAAGTCTGCGCACCACAATGAAGGGTAGCCCCTGCTCGCTGCAACTAGAGAAAGCCCGTGCGCAGCAACAAAGACCCAACGCAGCCAAAAATAAAAATAAATTTATTTAAAAATAAAAGCATGTATACAGAATAACCCTGCCAGGTTTGGGGATGGGGTGGGGAGTGATGTGGAGGGGACCTGCCCAGTCAGATACCAGAATGAGTAAACATTCAGGGGTCAAACCTGCGTCTGCCCACTGTTTGGGTAGTGAGAGTGAGATCCCTATTTCATACCATAGACAAAACTGAAAGGCAGGCATATTGTGTATCTAAATGTAAAGTTTTTTAAAAAGTGCTAAGAAGAAATACAGGAGAATATTGATAGAATTTTGGTTTCCCTTAGCAAGCAAAATCTAGAAGCTGTGAAGAAGACTGACAAATTTCACTGCATCACCTTTAGAGCTTCATATAACAAATGGCATTAGAACAGAGTTAATGGGAAAGTGACAGACTGGAAAAAAACACTTGTACCTATACCAGATGGAAGTTAGTACCGTTTCTAAATAAAGAGCTTCCCCAGCACTGCCAGCCAGTGAGGCTCGTGGCGGGAGGACAGGTTGCTGTCAGGCCTGGTCCAGACGCTGTTCCTGGGCGTGGGGTGGGGTGAGGAGCCCTGTGTGCCCGAGGTGAGTTCAGGAGCACCCACGCGGCTCTCCCAGCTGAGACTCTGGCCTTTGTCTCCGCAGAAATCCGCCCTGATTGTGCAGGGGCCCCGGGAGGTGAAGAAGCGGGAGCTGGTCTTCCTCCAGTTCCGCCTGAACCAGAGCAGCGAGGACTTCAGCGCCATCGATTACCTCCTCTTCTCTTCTTTCCAGGAGTTCCTGCAGAGGTGGCCTTTAGAGCTCAGGGCGGGCTTGCTCGACACTCATTCTCATTCCGGCCGTGCCCATCCCTGGGCTGGGGCAGAGGGTGCAGGGAAGCAGGGCTGTGGATGAGCCACTGGCCTGGAGGAGGGCCTCTCCACACGGTCAGGCGAGCCTGGTGTAGGGGGTTCCGAAACGCAGCGCTGGTTGAGTCCTGGAGGGAGGTTGGTGGGGCCCACCGCTCCTGGCTGGGGCTGCCGAGGACGGGGTTTTGTGAGCCCCTGGAGGGCAGCCCCTCCCCTGGGCCTGGCTCCCCACGGTGTCCGGGAACTGGGTCTAGCCCTGCTAGAGGGCTCAGGGCCTGTTTGCCACGTGTTTCTAGCAGGAGGATGAAATTTCCTGTTCGTGTGTGGTGCCACCTCTGGGGCCCAGAGTGCTCATGTCATGGGCCATGGGAGCGCTTTCGGCACGGGCCTGAGCGAGGGTGACTCAGTCCCTCCAGGTCCTGCGTGGCCCTGGGGTTCCATTTCAAGGAAGCCGGGCGGCAGCTAGGGCAGAGGAGGCCGCTCCCCCAGCTGACGAGGCCATGAGCTGCCACTGCCGGTCACACCCCAGCGCCCCAATCCTGCCCATCTTGGAGCCCGGGGCCTCCTCCTCGGCACCTTCTGCCACCTAGAGTTCCCTCTCCCTTCCCTGCTTGAAGCTGGCCGTGTCCCCTGCCTGCCCAGCCCCTTTCTGCTCCTCTTGTGTGGGTCCTCAGTACCGCCATGCGGTTGCCACTTGCCTGCCACGTCTGCACCGTCCTGAGTGGGTGCTGTGGTGTCCTCCCTGGCTGAGAGCTCCCTGGGGAAGCCTCTTCCCTTCTCTGGCCCTTCAGGGAGGCTGAGGGCCAGTGAGGGCACCCCAGGGCTGCTGAAACCCAGAGTTTTCCGAGGCACTGGGAGCGCGTCTGCAGAATGCAGTGCTGGGTTCCCCGGGAGCAGGTGCTGGGGGGGCGGGCTTCTCCTGCCGGGAGCCTCAGCGACCGTGCTCGTGCCTTGAGGCAGCTGACAGCTCCCCCTCCGTCTGGAAGCCAAAAAGCAGGCCTTTGAGGAAGCGGGGAGTGGGCAGTGGGAGCATCCTGGTGCTACCAGCAGAGAAACCGGCTTGACATAGGGGCTGGAGTTTGAGTCTGGCCACGTTCGAATCCCGCCTGATTAACATGGACCTTTCTTCTCTGCCCTCCAAGCCCAGACAGGGTAGGCTTCATGCAGGCCTGCGAGAGCGCCTATTCCGGCTGGAAGTTCTCAGGGGGCTTCCGCACCTGGGTCAAGATGTCCCTGGTGAAGACCGAGGAGGAGGATGGGCGGGAGGCGGTGGAGTTCCGGCAGGAGGTAGGTGGTGCTGGGCTCGCTTCGCATGGCTGCTGACTCCACCCTTGAGTGCAGGGTGGAGGGAAGCTTCGCAGAGGGGGTGACCGGTGCACAGGGTCTTTGGGGTGAGGAGGCCTTCGCCAGGATGAGAGAGGAGCCGGTGCCCGGGAGTCTGCGTGTTCTTCTGCAGGCAGGGCACACCCCAGGCCCTTTCCCTTTGTCGCTGCAGCCCTCACAGTGCACACGGCGGAGCGTTCTACAGAGTGGCACCTCACGCGGCTCCTTCTGATGCCTGTTTTTAGCTCTGCTGTACTCCCCTGCCCGGCCGCGCTCTGAGAGGCTGGCCGCTGCATAAAAAAGTAGACTATTTGCAGGGCAGAGACTGGATATGGTAGCCTCTGGAGTGTGGGGTGCATGGTGATCCATTGGGACGCAGGAGGAAAATACTAGCTTTATTTTTGTATTAATTTTTTTTAATTAGTTATTTTTGGCTGCATTGGGTCTTCGTTGCTGGGTGCAGGCTTTCTCTAGTTGCTGTGAGCGGGGGCTACTCTTCGTTGCGGTGCACAGACTTCTCACTGCGGTGGCTTCTCTTGTTGCGGAGCATGGGCTCTAGGCGCGCGGGCTTCAGTAGTTGTGGCTCGCGGGCTATAGAGCACAGGCTCAGTAGTTGTGGCGCGCGGGCTTAGTTGCTCCACATCATGTGGGATCTTCCTGGACCAGGGCTCGAACCCGTGCTCCTGCATTGGCAGGCGGATTCTTAACCACTGTGTCACCAGGGAAGCCCCTCTTTTTGTATTAATTTTTAAAACCTCATCCTTTCTCTATTTTTGAATGTTTTAAAATGCATGTAACATTAGAACGATAATAGTAATGTTATGTCACTTCTAAGAAAGTTATAAATATGTTGGCATGTGTTCAGAATTCTTTACTAATGGGAAGCGTGATCCAAAAGCTTTCAGCCCCCTGACCTGGGGCCAGGAGATAGGCTGTGATCCTGGGGGCAGCTGGAGAGGACGTTGGGAAAAGGCGTGGCACCGGGGGTGGAGGGATGGAGGGACGGGACAATTTGGTTGCCTCAGCAGGGCTGGTAGGCAGTCACCACCCAAAGCAAGGCCGCACCCCTTCCTGGGGGGCTTCCACCTCTGCAGGGGTGCTGCCATCCTGCCAGCAGCCCTGCCCAGGGCCTGGCCATCCCACGTGTCAGTGGCTGGGTGCCTGCAGAGGCAGCGAGGAGACAGCTCTGGTCTCGCATCCCCTCCTCCTCCTTAGAGGTTTTCCATTTGGGCTGGACTCCGAGGGGCAGCTTTAGGAAGGGGCTGGCTTGGAGAAGGACCCACTCCAACCGACAGGGTGGATGGAAGCCGGGCTCTCGTCCGGGTCTGCCCCTCCCCACGCTGCGCTCCTAGGACGATTCCAGATTGGAGGCCTTTGGGAACGGCTTGAAGCCAGTTTTCTTCAGAGGGACAGGGCTTTTTTCCTGCCTTAGGCAACGACCACCTGGCAATAGGTCCTTATTCGTACTTTGTAAGATAACTGTCATCTCCTGGACATTTATGCCACACTTTTCTCCAAGAACTCCAAGTTCTTTCTCATCCGGCCCCCAAATCAGCGGAGAAATGAGACTCAGTGTGTTCACCTTTCACTTAGGTCTCCCCAGGCTACCGCGGCTCTCCTGGTAGCTCCAGCTGTGATCTGAAACCAGTGGACCAGACCCCCGTGAGCCTGTGCACTGTAGAATGTTTGTGTGCCTCTCAGCATCATCTGCATTGGAAGTCTTTGGTGGGGGATGTGAACTCTTTTGAACAAAAATTTTAAAAATTTTTAATGTTTTTATATCATGTTTTAAAGTTTAAAATGCTTTTCCTGTGTGTTGTTTCATGAGAGCCTCTTTACAACTCAGTAGACAAAAAATGTCCCCCAAAATGGCATTTTGTCCCCCCATTTTATGAGAGCAAAGCAGAGGCTCAGACCTGATGATGGCCCAGCCAGACTTCTGGAACCCGTCTGCTCTCCATTTCACCTCGCAGCCCCTGTAGAAGCTGTAAGCAGGCCTCACCAAGCCCGCCTGCTCACCGTGTGTTTACAGGGAGTGCTCAGATGGGCAGAACTGCGAGGCTGTACTTGGTCCCTGCAGACTGGAAGGGTTGAAATACTCAGCTCTTCAGGTCAAGTATATTGACATTTGGGATTTTTATGGCTTTTAGTTGTGAGTCTTGCACAGTACTTTGAAAATGGTTTAATCAGGAGTACAGATACCTAGCGACAGATTTCAGTGACAATCCAAAACACCTATTGTGTACCCCAGATCCTGTCCGTTTCCTCAAAGAATGATGGAAAGCAACGTAAAGCCTTGGCTCTGGGACCAGTCTCGGGATATCGTGTAGAGGAGGTTTTTGGCTCTCTCCCTCCAAAAGATGGTGTGAGGAGAGCCAAGGTCTCAGCTCCACTAACTGCCCTCTCCTCCCCCGTGGGCCTGGCCAGGAAGGGACGCAGAAGCGGTGTAACACTGTTTTCTCTCCTCTCTACCTAGACCAGCGTGGTTAACTACATTGACCAGAGGCCAGCGGCCGAAAAAAGTGCTCAGTTGTTTTTTGTGGTCTTTGAATGGAAAGATCCTTTCATCCAGAAAGTCCAAGACGTGAGTGTTATCTCCGATCTTTAGAGGGAAGTTCCCACCCCGAGGCATTTTGGTGCATCCTTGCAGGCTGTCCTCATCTTCTGTCATAGCGCAGATTTCTGTGTCTTTCATATTTGTGACATTCATTTTCTATATCATTTGTGTTTAATTGACCTCATCTTTAACCCTGGACTGTCGTAGCTGTGAATGTGAGGGCTTCGTCTTTGTTCACCGTTTATCTGGTGTCCAGCGCGGTGCTTAGTCCAGCGTAGCCACTGAGTAGTGATAGTGAATGAACTAAGTAGAAAGCATTAAGCTAATAATCTAGATTACTGCTGTTGGAAGCCATTCTTCTTTATTGGTTCTCTGTAGGATGAGAGTCATTTTTTATTTGTCGTAAATCAGAGCAGAAAGGTACTAATCAGAAATTAAGAGAGCATCAATTAATGCCAGATCCCAGACTCACCATCTCAGAAGGGGAGGGGTGATGGGACGGCTTTGCCAAAAGAACATTCGTGAGATGCCATTTACCAGAGCCAGTCCCAGATCTGATACTGATTGTTGTTTAGATCATCACAAAATGTCCTGATATGCTCGTGGGTTGGGGGAAGACATTTCAAACCTGAGGCTCAAACAGGGAGGGTCTCTGTGATGTGGATGTGCCCCATGATCCCACCACCGCTAGTCGTGGCCTGGCTGGGCCGTGTACACGTAGGCATGTGCAGACTCCCTGAATCAAGACTCCACGTGGAAGAACGAGCGCCTTCAGCTCCACATGTAAAACGTGTGATCCAACATTTTTTAACCTACTGTGTTCAGTATGAAGTCCTATTATGGGCCAAGTAAAGCCCTGAGCTCGAGGCCGACTGACTTGCGTCGTCCCTCAGCTTCACAACTGTCCTAAATGGTGGTGGTGGCGGTGTAACTTTCATATGTGAGCCTGAGGTCACCCTGCTGAACTGGGTCTTAGAAGTGCTGTGTGTTTACCAAGCGGGGAACTCAGACAGACAAGCCATGACCTCGGCCTGAAGGAGTTGCACAGTCAGTGAGAAAACAATCTGGGCTGTAAAGGAAGTAATTCCAGACAGTAAGGACCTGCCAGAGGGGTTTGTGGGATAAATCTCTCTGCTCAAGTCGAGAGGGTTTTGGCTCAGTGGTCAGAGGAAGCTGTGAGGGGCCTGGAAGGATTAGTAACTCGAGGTGGGAGGAAAGTGTCCCAGGCAGGGCAAATTGGAGGGGCCCATCTGCAGGCAGGAGTCCATGAGGTGAGTGGAGGACAGGCAGTCGCTGGACTGGATGGGAGGGGAGGTGAGAGTCACTGTGAGATGGGAAGCAAACAGGAACTGACCGTACAGATGGGGTATATAGTTGGGGGGAGATTTGTCTCAAAGCAAGGTCAGTCACATTGTGGGTTAGGCCAGAAATTTAAAGCTCAGGACTGAGTACCTTATTTGTGCAGAGCTTTTTGAAAAATTTTTTTTTGCTTTCAGGATCACTTTATTGTAGGGAGGGATTAGTATTTTTCTCCTCAAACTGAGCTATGGACAAAGTATGGAGTTATGGCAGTTTTAGAAACCAGTTGTTTTTCTTGTTGCTCAGCAACTGGAGGGGCTCTTTTACAATAACACTGAAAATCAAAAATGGAAGCCAACAGAGAAACCTGTTTGTTTCTGTTTTGCAGATAATCACCGCCAATCCTTGGAACACGATCGCTCTTCTCTGTGGGGCCTTCTTGGCATTATTTAAAGCTGCAGAATTTGCCAAACTGAGTGTGAAGTGGATGATCAAAATTAGGAAGAGATACCTTAAAAAAAGAGGTCAGGCAACGAACCACATAAGCTGAAGTCGCCTGCGTTGTTCGTAGGACTGCCCGAGTTCATGGAAGTTCTCATCACTTCTGCTTTGGTAAACCTAGCTGCCTCACTTGAAGAAACGGGCCTTGCTGGGGGCCTGCCTGTCACACTGCAGCTTCTAACTGGTCCTCAGAGAGACTGTCTAGAGCCCAATGGAACAGATCCAATGGATGACCTTAACCGTTATTTAAGTATTTAAATTATTAATGAACATTTTTTGACATACGACATGAATAGGGTTTGTGGAAGATGGAATTAGATATAATCCAATTTCCTGAAGGTTTTTGGAAGCTGCCTTCCTTCTTGGTTTGGTGTATAGTTAAGGTCTAACAGGATGATTAAGGCTCTGACCTTAGGTTTTTTTCTTGAGATTTTTAAAAATGGACAGGAGAGTGTGATTTTCTTCTCCCCAACCAGTGACTCCTCGGGTGTGGAGGTCATGCTGTGGAACCGGTGTACCGTGTGTGAGAAATGCAAAACCCCTCATGTCTCTGGCGCCATCTGCCAGCCCCTGACACGCTCTCTTGTTTGTTAAATATTAAATGAGACTTTTTTTTAAAGCTACTAGAAAAACTAGTAATTAGATCTCTTGTGGACTGACTAGCCACCTACCTGTCTGGCTAGAATATTGGTTGATGCAGGTATGATGAACATACAAAAACACTAGGACATGTGTACATAGTAGGTGCCTACTCAGTGTATTTTGATGATTTCATTAATAGATGAATAAAAGTTAGGTTAATACAAAAGGAATCAGTGTGCCAGTATGCATATCTGCTAAATCAATAGGCACCAGTATGCTTTCATTCTGTGACCTCCAAATAAAAGGGAGTGTGAGCCTGAAATTCCACGATGGACAGGTCTGGACTCCCGAGGTACATCATGACCATGTCCAGGGAAGGGCAAGGTGGGCAGGCGATAGATGGCACGTGGTCAGGAAGTGACAGTAAAGCCCCATGAATAAGCTGTGTTAGCTCTTCCTGTCCTACAAACCCCCCACCCATCTGAGAAAGGGGCCTTCAGTATGACCCTCAGAGCTTTCAGCCCAGCCTGTGACAGAGATGAGTAACCTCTGGGTATTTTTCACATGGTAGCCATTGGCTGATTTAAGGTTATGAAGATTATTTCCAGAGTTTTAAATTATTTACATGCCCTTTGCTCCAAAGAGGACTCGGTAGCATTTCTTCAATTTTGTAACCCGGTTTTAGATAATTCAAAGAGAACAACTCAAATGTATGAGTGGGGCAATTTTAATCTCATATCTAGTTAGCAGCAAGAAACTGGTTTTTGGTTGAATTATTAAAAGTGAACTTGTGTAAGGAAATATTCCCTATTTTTCTATGGCACAGAAGCAGGTACATTCAAACTTTAGCCTAGGTCCTGTCTCTATAAAATCTTATTGTAAGGCAAATGCAAAGCCAGGCATTAAAGCTTACATTAACAGCATTGAAAAACAGGTATGTGTATTTTTTAATTCTCTCTAAAAATGACACACCACTTTAATATTAAATAGCTAACAAAATTTGCTCCAGTGAACATATTAAAACTGTACTTCCTGTACTGTAGAAAGTTGGGAGACCTCTTGAATGTGCTTTCGAGTAAGCTAATTAATTAGGAAGTGGGCATTTCTAGCTCTTTCTTCAACAACAACTATTAGCTGCAGTCTGCCAAAATCTACTCTGGCTGCTCTTCAGTGGAAGAAATGTATGCCTAGACCGTCCACAAAATAGACATTTAGACCCAACCGTCTCTTCTGGGGAGGCTGGGGCTTGCCTTTTGCTGTGTTCTGTAGCAGGGTCACCCTCTCCTTCTCCGTGTGCTGCCCCCAGTTGTCAGTAAATCCCCCCGGCCGGCCTTAGGTGAGTGTACAGCATCTGGCAAGAGCACTGGGCCTGGACGGCTGAGGTGGCGGCCATTTGAGAGCATCGTAAACTAGGAGCCACGTCCCGAAATGAAGAAGAGTTTCTCCTGGTTTCACAGCAAGCAGAACGAGGTGCTTTCACAGTGACCTAGGAATAGTGTACTAGAGTTGTTTTTCATGGATGTGAAAGAGTAGAAGCAGACACCAGTAGTTGAAACCTTTGTAACAATCATCTCCCTGCCCCATAAAAAAACAGTGCTATTATTACTTATAGATTTTGAGATAGTTATCCTCCTAGGTCTATTTCATTTTATTATTTTATTTTGGCCGCACAGCACGGCATGTGGATCTTAGTTCCCTGACCAGGGATCGAACCCGGGCCCTTGGCAGTGAAAGCATGGAGTCCTAACCACTGGACTACCAGGGAAATCCCATGGGTCTATTTCAATTAAAACTATGTACATATGTACACACATTTAAGGTAAGTTAAACCCATCCTCCAAACATAAAGGGACATGAAGGAAGATGGAAGGATATCCTAGAACTTAGAATTTTATGTGAAAATTCTATACAACAGATATACTTTGGTAAATGGCTAGAACACTCGACTCGGGCACACAATCTTCCTATTCTTTAACTGGTGTACAACCTGCAATTTGCCTTAAAATTTTCTCTGTATACACGTATGTATGTACGTAGGGGCAGGGGCAGGCTTCTTCCGAGCGCCTAACCTTAGTGCTGAAAAAAGCAAAGTCGACGTAAGGCAAAATACAAACATAGATTTATTAAATGCTGCTCAATCCCCCAATAAAGATCTTTCATTACAAAACAGTTTTCCACACAACTGCAAGTTAAGAGATTGGAATGGTACTCTGATAACAAAATGTGAGAAAATACTTGACCAAGTAGAAACATATACGACTTCTCTATAGTCAGCTTTTTCAGAACCCTACAGAGGAAGCCTACTGCATTTCCTTTACATAAAGCCAGGCAGTGACAATGAGCGCTCTGCATCACCACACCGTGGGACTCAAAGCCTCCATCCCTGCATCAGGAGGTACTGGAGAAGGGCAGGTTGTGAGGACTGGAAAGGCCCTGCCTTCAGCCTTTGGGAGGAAGAGGAGGAATGAACTGAGAGGCAGGCTGTGTTCACGGCACTGCCCCCACTAATCTGTGCTCAGCGCTCTGGGGAGCTGCAGGTGAAGGGGGATGTTCATAAGGATCGATCTGAAGAATTTGGTTTACTTTCCCAGCTTTTATTTATAATTTGTGCTTTAAAAAGCCTGGAAATTAAGTTTTTGCTCAAATTCCAGAGTACAGTAATATCTCTATGAAGGAAGGCTTAGGGCAAGTAATTCCCTCCGTCATATTTCTGGGAGAGATGAAGGGAAGGATGAGAATTACACCTTAGTTTTATTTTAGGAAAGTCTTTTTCCTAGGATGTAACTAAGGTCTGCAGCAATGTGAAAAGCACATTATCAAAGGGAAAAATATACAGAGCAGACTACTATATCTATGTGCAACACAACCAAAAACAGAATTCAAGTCATGATTCTTACCACTCCCATAATTATTTCACTCATATCATAGATGATAAAGTTCATTCATTTCTGTGAAACTTCAGAAGAGTGACACAAATCAATGATTAGACAAAGGTTACAATATACTATGGCCATGATATAGCACAGAGCTATGTTTAGTCCATATATTTTTTTTCATTTACAGTTGCCAGAAAAAAAAATTGGCCTTTTAATTATATTATACTGATGAGGTTTGTTTCATAATTTTTACATATTTCAAAAAAGTGTACAAAACCACCTATCCAACGGAGGTGGAAGGCTTTTTTTATTCATCAGTTGTATTGCTGAGAATACTGTGCATGTTGTAAGCACTGTTCTGCTTTTCTAGAGCTTTCTTTAGCTTTAGCTCCTCCAATTTTTTCCATAATTCTTCACGTTCCAATTCCTTCTTTTTCTCCCTGTAAATAAAGCAAGACTTTTGTAGTTAGAAACTTTTATTTCAGAGCTTGAAGAAACATGCTGTTTGGCAGTTGGCTGGACTGTTCACTCACATTTCACTTAAATCCCTCTACTAAAGCATTTGAGACTTTATATTACCTAGAGCACCACGTTACTCATCTTCATCTCCTAAGTGTAATACCACGTCCGTGTGGCTCCTGTACCGACTGAAAGTTATCGTTCGCCTTCCCTCCCTGCATTTTATCACCACCACCGACTGTGGCATCTGTGCTTTATGGTTGGCAAAGTACTTAGTCACCCCTTGCAGTAAACCCCTTGCAGTGGGTTTTTGCCGACAGACTGAAGTGCTGGTCACGAGTCAGCCTGGAGCCATTTCCAGGTGGAAGCCATACCATATCCTTTGGCTCCACATCGCTAGCTGCCAACCAGTCTGTGTCTTACTATGTGTTGTCTCCTGCATGTCAGAAGGAGACTTTAAAGTTTGAATAACCTCTCTAGAAAAGCAAAACTCAAAATATGTTGCTTCAACTACTTAATTTCAGTTCTAAAGAGAACATTTCTGAATAACTTGGACCAAACTATTCTGAAGGGCTATCTGAACATGTGAAAAAACCATGGGCTTACCGTTCTGCAGTTACATATGCTTTAAGGGGACAAAAGTGCTGATTTACGCAGCCAGTAAGATATAATGATCGCTCTTAGTTATGTGAAATATGCATTTTTCAAATATAAGTTTCATATGATCCTAGTCATTTTTCCTTCTTCACATTGCTTCCTGGGACTCAAACTATGTACCTAACTTCTATTCCTGCCTGAAAGGTGCTATTTAAAAGAAATAATGCATTGAGTTAGTTATTGATGGATTAGGATGGCCTTGAAGAAGAGAGATCCTTTCTCTACTTGCCACCAGAAAACCAGGACTAGGAACTTATAGTCAAAATAGATCAGCTTTTCCAAACAGAATAGTTAATACACTTATTAGAAATAAATGGGCTCAGGTACAGCAGTTATTGAAACTGAATAAATATATGAGAAGGAAGTGATTTTTACATTATTTTGTAGTAATTTATGAAATTTTCAAAAAGAGGTAATCACTAAGCCAAGTTCCTAAATGCTAATGTGTGTGACCATTTAGTCACTAAAATATATATTGCAAGGAACAAAATATCAGTAATAGTACTCAGGCACAGACTTATCCTTATGTGAGTTTCCTCTTCCCAAAAGGGAACTATACTGACTTTAAAATACCACTTTGTTAAAATGTGAAGCTTAAAAACTATCAAATTATTGTGCAAGGAACAGTTGAAGAATAAGCTCACTATGGAAGCCCATGTGGACAAAAGCAATTCTCATAAATGTAAAAATAATTACGTAAAGTAGTATTTAAAATTCAGCAAAAATTGTATTTCACAATGCAGATGTTATCATACTGATAAAGTCTAAGGCTCAGAATGAGATAAACAGAATTTATGATCCACATTAAAATCATAATCTAACCATTAGGAGTTTACCTGGAAATGACTTTAAAGTACTTATTAGAGACATTCAAATTGTAATGCTAAATGTAATTGGCTTTTTTGAATTTTATTTATTTATTTATTTTATACAGCAGGTTCTTATTATCTATTTTATACATGTTAGTGTATATATGTCAATCCCAATCTCTCAATTTATCCTACTGCAGCAATTCGCTTCTTAAACATAATTTTAACTTAGAATACCTTATTGGACTGCATCACATTCAACTAATCTAAAATGTACAGATAAGTCTATAAATAAAAATGTCAAATACCTTTGTCTTTCAGCTTTGTATGAACTAGTAAGATCATCGAAAAGCTTGCCGTTCATCTCCATGAGGGTTTTCAGCACATTGTACACCAGTGCTACAATGGTCCTAAAATGAAAACAAGCCAGTGCTGGGTTACTGATGCTACTAACAGATGGGAAATGTAACACTATCATCTCTGAAATGGGTTAGATGCTAGCTGACTCAGTCAATCTATTTTAGAGCTGACAAACTGAAGTTCAATAAGTTTAGTAATTTGCTCAAGGTCACACAACCAGTGGTAGTAGAGATGGTCGGTCTGATTCAAAAACTCCTTCCATGATACAGTCCTTCCCACTGTATCATGCTTAGATTAAACCCTAAAAATGTTATGGTCAGCTTCTTGTCTGCTCTAGAGTCTACTATCACAAACCCTGAGTAACAGCATTAAAAGAAGTTGAAAAAGATCCAATTACCGTAAGTTGTAAGAAGAAAAGTAAAAAACAGGACAAGGATGTTACAGAATTTAGAATGTATACAATCTAAACATCACTGATGTGACCTTGAGCACTGAAGCTTCTCCCTGGGCTAGGCCAGCTATGGAGGTGAGACTGGATACTGGCAGCACACAGTCGCCTGTGCATCCTCTACAGATGTTGGGTTGGTCTCCCCAACAGGGATTAACCACACACTGGTACAGAATGTCACACCAGACAGTCCCTAGATTTGCAATTCTAAATAGAAATTAAGAACATACAGGAGTTCAGGATTTCTGAGCATGAGCCACCCCTTCTCCTTGGCCCTGCAATAAACCTTTCTCTGCTCAAAAAAAAAAAAAAAAACCAAACAACAAAAAACCCCAGAACATACAGATACACATACAACTTCATAAAACTCAGTGCAGAATAAAATATAACTATGTGATGTTAACCTTGGCATCAATTCCAAATATGTACAGGTTTCATAAGTATGAGTTATGAGATCAAATGACAAAGAGGTCAAAAAAACAAAAACACAAAAATAACACAATCAACATAAAAGACACTTACGGATTCCAGTGTTCTTTGGAGATTTTGTACAAACTGCCAAACATAATTGGAAGAATTTTATCAATATTCTCCTCAATCAAACTAAGAATATATTCATTGTTCCAGAAGTACAGCGCCCTTTCTGCAACCTAAAAAAAGACATTTAGAAATGTCAAAACTAAAAGACAAAAGAAGTAATAGTATAAAATAAAAATGGCTTCACTGAAAACATCATACCTGAAAATGAGAACTGGATACACACTTGGATATCTGCTTAAAAAGGGGCTCTTCAATTTTTTTGAATTGTGTTGGTTCAATGACATCTAAGATTTCTTCAATTTCTCCTAAAAACATCACCTAGGTTAAAAAAATTTTCTTTTAAGAAACATAATATGACAAATTACATGATGTTAATATAGAAAACACAAATGAGAAGGTTAACCTACAAATTAAACAGTGGATGAAAAAAATCTTGATAGTATATGCAATTTACTATGATGTACAGATAATCTACCAAGTCTCTCTAATCCCCACAGAACATCTCCCGCTTGGTAGCAGTGATGATACACCCAGCCCAAAGAAGCATGGTTTATAGCCCTGAGATTGAGAAGTTCTAATAAAATGCACTGTTTTTGTTGAATGAAATGCACCTCTTTCTGACTGCATGTTTTTGGCCAAAATTTCAGCAATCCTCTGATCACCTGCAAAAAAGGGAAAAGTTTATTTAGCATGAATTAAGCAAAGAATCTGGTTAATCTCAGGAAATTTTAAATAATTGTGATAATATCAATATTCATTCTGATGGAGAACAATAGTATTCAATAACTATGTATATCCCCTTACTCTGCTCAGCTTTAGACTTCTACCAATTCAACAGATACTTATTGAGTGCCTTTGTACCAGATACTGTTCTAGGTGCCAGGGACACACTGATGAATAAGACAGAAGGAGGTCCCTGATTTTCATGAAGCAGGAAGACCAACATAAGTTAGCAATTAAACTTATAAATAAAATAATTTTAATAGTAGTAAGTGCTACTTCCTACTAAGAAAATAAAGTATGAGATAATGACTTGGTGGGGTGAGGAAGGGAGGTTATTTTAGGGAGAAATTAAGGAACAGATAATTCCTGTTATTTAAACCATCATGAAGCACCCAAAAAAGCCAGAAAGCTTCTCAATTTATTTCATAGCTGGCACAGTCTTGATAACCCAAATACAACAAAACAAGGGATCGTGAATTTAAGTAAACATAGTTGCAAAAATCTGTATTAAACCGAATATAACAGTATATTAACAGAATACTGCTACCTACCCAATAACTTATTCCAGAAATTCCAGGATGGTTCAACTCATTATAGTTATAGGTTAAAAGGGGGAAAAAAAAACTGTATGATCATCTCAAAAGATTTTGAAGTTACTTGATTTTTTGATTGATTACATATTCTGATAACAATTTAGTAAGCTAGAACTAAGAATTTATCAGAAACCATCAGCAATCAACTTATATAATGGTCTCTTGGAAATTGGCAGTAAAACCATTTGGGCCTGGTGCTTTTGTGGAAATAAATCTCTGACAGCCTTTTAAGTAAATTTAGTTATTGGTCTTGTCTAGTAATGAAGAACACTCATCCAAATTAAAACTGGGGAAGAACACTGTTCTGGAGCCAATCCAGTAAGATAAGAATCTGATGAATAATGTTGAAAAGGGATATCAGAATTATACTTATTTGTCTAAGTGTATGATAATTATATACTGCTTAAATATTAAAAGATGAAAAATTACTAGAATGAGTAGGAAAATTCAATTGTGGTCAGATAAAAGATAAATATGTAAAAATCAATACCTTTTAAAACAAAGTATCAGTTACAATAATCAGAGAAAAATAATTAAAACAATAAGGTAGTAGCATGGAAACTGACAGAGAAGATACATGACACAGAGGAATACCTAGACAGACTCAAGTATATATGAGGTTTTAATATATGACAAAGGTGGCATTTCAGTTCCTGGGAAACAGCTGAATTAGTCAATTAATTGGTGGTACTTGAACTGGTGGTTCACCAGTTAGAAAAAAAATTTTCCTCAGATTTTAAGGAACTCCTTTGGTAGGCAGACTCCTGAAATGATCTCCTATGATCCTTACTTCCTGAATTCACACTCTTGTGTAGTTGAGTCCTTCCCTCAAGTGTGGATTGGCCTACTGACTTGCCTCTAACCAACAGAATGTGGCAAAAGGGACAGAATGTCACTTCCATGAGAAATTTACAGAAGATTGTGACTTCCATCTTATGAGCAGACTCTCTAGGGCCTTCTCGTCTTGCAAGCTTTGATAAAGCAAGCTGCTATGTTGGAAAGGCCCAAGTACCAAGGAATTGAGGGTGGCTGCTGGCCAACAGCATCTGAAGAACCAAATGCTAACAACAGTCACGTGAACTCAGAAGCAGATCCTTCCTCATCTGAGACTTTATATGCAACGCTATACCTGGCCAACACCTTGACTGCAGCCTTGTGAGAGACCCTGAGGCAGAGGACACAGCTAAGTCATGCCTGGATTCCTGATTCACAGAAACTATGCAATAATAAATGTTTGTTGTTTTAAGCCACGAAATTTTGTGATAATTTGTTATGTAGCAATAGAAAACTAAAACAATTCCTTACCCGTGTCACACAAAAATTTCAATTTCAAATGGTGTAGTGGGTTGAATGGTGGCCCCCAAACAGATATGTTCATGTCCTAATCTCTGAAATCTATGAATGTAACTTATTTGGAAAATGGGTCTGTACAGATATAATTAAGTTAAGGATCTCAAGATGAAAGCATCCTGGGTTATCTGGGTGGGCCCTAAATCCAATGACAAGTATCCTTCTAAGAGATAACACAGAGGAGAGACCGAAGAAGAGGCAGCAATGTGATATTGGAGCGATGCAGCCACAAGCCAAGAACACCTGGAGACACCAGAAACTGGAAGAGGCAAGGAACGGAATCTCCCCTAGAGCATCTGGAGGGAGTGCAGCCCTGCCGACACCTTGATTTTGGACTTCTGGCCTTCAGAACTGTGAGAGAATAAATTTCTGTTATTTTAAGCCACCAAGGTTGTGGTAATTCGTCATGGCAGCCCTAGGAAACTATTATAGATGGAATAAAGTTTTTACACGTAAAAACTAAATCCATAAAATAACTAGAATATGATACTAGAGAGTATTTTTATAATCTCAAAGGGCAGAAGGATTTTACTTAGCATGACATCAAGGCCAGAAGCCATAATGATGAATAGATTCCACTACATAAAAAATTTTTAGTTCTTTAAAAAGGCAAATATTAAAAACAGTATATTCAAAGTTAAAAGGAAAACTCCAAATGGGTAAAAAAAATTTACAAAATATAATAGGCAAAGGCTTAAAAGTAGGCAAAGGACACAGAAATACAAATGACTAATAACCATATAAAAGGATGGCTGTAATAATTTTAAAAAGCCAATTAAAATATTTCATACCTATTAGACTAGCAAAAATTTAAAACAATATTCAGCACTGGCTGATAAGGGAAAATAGGCACCTTCACACACTGTACTCTTTGACCCAGCAATATGGTTTTAACTTCAGTAATTTGGTTTTATATTTTTTTGAATTTTTGAATTTTATTTTATTTTATTTTTATACAGCAGGTTCTTATTAGTTATCCATTTTATACATATTAGTGTATACATGTCAATCCCAATCTCCCAAGTCATCCCACCACCATCCCCCCCGCCACTTTCCCCCCTTAGTAATTTGGCTTTTTAAAAATTTTACATACAGTAAAATTTTTTCTTTTTTTGGTGTACAGTTCTCAGGGTTTTTTATACACACATAGATTTTTTTTTTGTAACCAACATTACAGACAGGACACAGAATAATTCCAATACCCTAAAACAACCCCACACCCAGCAACATGCTTCTAACAATGAAAACTCCAATAACTCAAGTGTCCATGAATTGGGGATTGATTAAATATGTTATGATAATCCATATAATGGAATTTGATGTGACTAGTGAAAAAATGAAGCAGATTAATATGGAAAGATATCCACATTATACTGACAAGTGAAAAAACCTAGTCAGCACTGTCCCACTGTTTAACCTATACATAAATATATGTACAGAAAAAAATTTATAGAAATATATTCACCAATTTATATGGTTATCTTTAGGGGATCAGATTTTAAGGAACTTCCTCCACATTATGCTTTATGATTTTGTCTTGTGTGAACCAAATTAACACATTACTTTCATAAATGGAAGTAACAATAAAGTCATTTCCATTTTGGAAAATAAAATAATTCAATAGAAGATCTAGGGACATAAAGAATGTAATAAACTACCTAAAGCTCTGACTCATTTACAATTTGTAGGAAGCTTTGATATGAATTCCAGCCTCCTAGAAAATGAGTATTAGGGCTCAAACCCAAGTACTATGGCCTTAATTTTGGTGCTAGAATGGCCTATTAGTAGAAATTACAAGATCTCTGTATCTACAGATCTTTATGAATTGAAAAATATTTTCCTTTGTCAACTTGGACATTTTATCTCCTCATGCTGCTCCTATTTCTATTAACCCAACTCATCTAAGCCAAATGTCCGGCCCTCATCCATCTCCCTAACCTTTTACTCTATAAAAAGAAATCAGCTGTCTCCCCGATCCACTCCATATTAACTTAATTATATTTATATCTGTTTATTATTCACCAAGCATGAACCATGTTATGGGTTTTCTTTGTCTCAATTCTAATGAGAGCTATCATGGATTTGCATTAAGTTTTACTTCACTTTAGAGGTTTATGTGTTTTCATGTAAATACTGGGCTTCTAATTCTCCTATTTGTCTTTAAAAACTGTTTTTAGCTGTTTCCAGAAAGAACTGCAAGCCTAAAAAGTCTAAAACTCTAAACATCAGGGAGTGGAAAAATATCTTTCATTCCTTTACACAGACAAAGCTCAAGTCAAAGGGAGAACACTAAGTACATAATTTTTTTCAAGTGCCTCTGGCCTAAGAAAACTCTAATATAAAGAAAATCATATAATTTAAATCCTTCAAACCCCTTGCTATTCTTCAAGAACTCTTAGTTTAAATATTTAGATTTAGGATACCTAGAAAACACCCTCTCAAAATACTTACTTCACCAAGGTTAAAATGTTGTTTTCTATGTTTTTATCCTTTTCTGTTTTTCCCTAAACTTATCTTTTGTTTTTCTTGAATCTTCAATTTTCATGATAACATTTTTATTCTCTCCTGAATCTTTGTATTATAGACAATTAGTAAGCAGCAGAATTCAAAGACTGAATTGCTATGTTGATTCATAAAGTAAACAATCTTTATTCCAAGATTATGTCTTAATCACCAAAGGCAAGGAAATGTTTTCAATCCCTATCATGTGGTTTACCGTTAATAAGAGGGGAAATCCTATTTCTAAAGAAAAAACAAAACTCAAGGGAATAGTTTTGGGACCCTTACAGTATGTTTTATGTTTTACTTTCAGAAGGTGAATGAAGATTAAAAAGACTATCACTGAAGGTACCATGTATATAAAATTTCACTGTAGTCATTTGATCCTGTCCTCATACATCTTAACTACTATATATTAATTTTAATCTACATTTAAGTTACTCAAGACATACATTATAACTCATGAGAGCTCCCCATCCCAATCTTGTTCTCTGAGTACACATTAACCTCACTTTCCTTCTTCTAAATGATTTTAGTTTAAAATATATTACTACTACTGTTTGGTAACTCTATAAGGGAATAAAGAAAGCTAAAATAAAATGCTACAATGTAGACCAAAAACATAAAAATAAGTAAAACACTTACAGGTTCTGTTAGTGTTGTATCTTTCTCCAGGAACTGTACAACACAGTAGGCTAGCTAAAATACAAGGGACAGTTTATAAATATCACTGAATGAAATAACATTTAGTAATGCAGCATTTTTATATTTAGCTAACAAAAACTACCTCATTTTGACAAACTTTATCACAATATATAAAAATGAATATACTCATAGTTGTGCAAGTCACTTCTACTTCAAAAAAGATGTCCTTTTTTCAGTAGTAACTTCTGAATATTAAGTTAACTGAAATATTAAAGAAAATGTAGTTGGACATATCAATCTTTCGATATCATTTAGGTGGCAGACCAGTTCTTTGGGGAATTAAAAGCACTGTCTTTGTCTTACAAATCAGAAGTGTAACTATAGCACACTAAATTAATAGATACATACACAGATAAATAAATAAAGTTGGCTGAAATAAGACTAGAGCTAACATTTTAGTTTTTCAGCATGTTTCTAACATATATGCTGATATGATATTATTCTTTGAGTATTAACAGAGGAAACTAAAACCATTCTCTAACTAGGTCACTGAGGCTAGATGGAACATTCTACAGATATGTGGGATTTATCAAAGTCACACAGTGAGTTAGGTCAGGGCCTGGACCAGAAAAGAACTTGATCTTTCCTGTATCTATACTTACAGTTCATTCAGCTTATTTAAGAACACTAAATATCATAATGCTTTAAAAATTATGATACAGTAAAAATTTGCTTTGGGCAACTTACAAAAGCAAATTGCTTAAATATACTTAAAATTGCCACCTCAATATTTCTCAGTTTCTCTGCCTTTATATCAGTCTTTGAAACAACATTCATTTCACCTGAAATCTCCTGCAACTTACCTGAGCATGAAACAAAGCTAATCCTTTGGCAGTATGCATAGGAATAAGAACCTTCATTAGAAATTGTTTATGTTCTGCTTTCAGTGGCAATGCAAAGCCATTGATAATACTGGAGGGAAAAAAAAGCAGGGGAAGGGTTACGTAGTTACTACTTTATTTCTAAAAGTTATTACATCCCCAAGTACCTAGGAACTGCTCTGCTTCAGTCCTGGTGTTGAATGACTTACTCATCTGCAAACTACGTTAGACTATCACTATGAAGTCTGCTTCTTTAAGTCATTCAGTGATCCCAAAAGAAAACGAGGACTGCCAATTTAATGTCCCAGTAAGCAACTTCATGTTTTCTATAAAGCCTATCACTTATTCATGCCTTTATTTTTCTTCTCTAAAGCACAGGAGAGTCAATATCACAATATTGTTAGAATTTTCAATATATTCTGAAGTAAATGGGTAGTTTCTCTTACTTTATTGAAAGATCTGAAATTAAGTTCTCTCCATAATCATTCTCTAAGTATTAACAGAGGAGACAAAAACCATTCTCTAAACATAAATAGAGGGTCTAAACTTCTCTCATGTTAATACTGCTATGTGGTGAATAAGGAAGGCAAAAATGTTCATATAAACTAAAATCAAAGTCTGTAGATTCTTCTAAAAAGAACAGATGTATAGGAATGATCTATCAACATCTGAACAAGAATTCCTGTAACTTCATCAAAGATTCACTATAACTTATTTCATCTCTTCCCAATCAGATCCTATAGGTTTCTGAGGCAGTCTGGCAAGATCAGGCATAAAATATGCCACAGCTTCAAAAGCACAAGTCTATTCTGAAACAGATGTCTTGCATGGCACTATTTTAATATGCTGACCCCCTAAAAAGCTAAAATAAGAATTCAGTTGAGAAACTATGCCTTATACTATATATTCAAACTCTAAAATATGAAATAATTTCTCCAATCCCAGCTATTTTAATACATAAAGCATTCAAAGTTACTTAATTCTTAAAAAGAACAAAAAACTGACCTACCTTCCTAATATTTCAAGGAGTTCAGCAACACCATTGAAATGTTCTGTTTCATATATAAACCTAAATTTAAAATAAAGATAGATATAAAGAAAAATCAAACATCAGAAAATTAAACTGAGAAAAAGATGTAGGAAGGTACAAAGAAATCTAAGGGGCAAATATAAGAAATGTTCAAGCACACTTTAGGAATGAATTCTTTGTAAGCTATTTTGCCTTAATCAGTTACTTCTTAGCAATCTTATAAAAGAAGGTCTATTTCCTATTAAACCACATATACTTTTGCTAAAATTTGCTATATATTAAGATAACAATATAATTTCATCTGGAATATTTTATTTTACTTTACTTTACTATAAGGAAGATGGGTCTTCTCAAAGAAATACTTTTTAAAATAGGAAACCTCTACTCATAGGTAACTCTAAGAGAAAAGGACTCATGTAATAAAGCCACTTTTATTCAGAATTTTTCTAAGCCTAAACTACACAGGCTGACTAGCTTTCTAAGATTAGGGTCGCCTTTAAAGTAGGGAGTCATAGACTCAAATGATGACAGGATAGGCAGGGAAGATACCATAAATCATGGGCAGGGCCCCAGAGAGAACGACAGAGAGCTGGACAAAGATGTTCTCTCTAGAGGAGGCAATATTTCTCATCTCTGACTGTTACAGTGTGAAAATGCTAGCCTAATTTTGCCACATTATCAACTCAAACAAACAAACCAAACCTGAAATTTGGGTATTAAAGCAAAATCTCCTAATCTGAAGCAACTACTCAATAGATTTCATTGATAAAGTGGTCAAAAGATAAATTTAATTAGCTTTGTCAGAAAATCGAATGAAAATACTGCCAAGAGCTACTGATTTAAATGGTATTTATACAAAATTTTTTAAACAAGTGCTCAAATAGATAACCAGACAAACTCTCCTCTCAATAAATTTTAAACATCAGTAACACCGGTATTATCTACTAAAAACTGTCTTCATTACTACTATCCACTTAGATGAGAAGTTACAAGAAAAAGTTAGATGCAATCAAATGATATCCACAAAACAGGCTAAAAATGACTCAAATACTATCAGTTAAGTTTCTAAGTTTCAGACTTTAAAAATTAACCTAAAGGGGCTTCCCTGGTGGTGCAGTGGTTAAGAATCCGCCTGCCAGTGCAGGGGACACAGGTTCGAGCCCTGGCCCGGGAAGATCCCACATGCCACAGAGCAACTAAGCCTGTGTGCCACAACTACTGAGCCTGTGCTCTAGTGCCTGTGAGCCACAGCTACTGAGCCCACGCACCACAACTACTGAAGCCCCGCACCTAGAGCCCATGCTCCACAACCAGGAGAGCTGCCGCAATGAGAAGCCCATGCACCGCAACGAAAGAGTAGGCCCCGCTCGCCACAACTAGAGAAAGCCTGCATGCAGCAACGAAGACCCAATGCAGCCAAAAAATAAATAAATAAAATAAATAAATTTATTTTAAAAAATTAACCTAAAAGAACTGGAATAAAAAGAAAATATGGAAGGGAATAAAAAGTGCTGTATATGAATACACAACCAATTTACCTGAGGAAAATGTTGTTAATTTGTTTTCTGATGAATGCTCTTAATCCAAGAAATTTCCCATAAATTCGATGCAGAACGGTCTTCAGGAAGTCACGTTCTCTGGGATCTTCACTATCAAAAAGCTCCAGGAGCTTTAAAAAAAATCTGAGAAATTACTTTTTAAAAATAATCGAGCTAAAACTTCACTCTATTCTAATTTTGATTTTAAGATAATCCACAAAAGCTTTAAAAGTTTTAAAAAGATTCTGCCTCATCAGATTGACTTTATTCTTGCTAAATAATGAAACTAAAGAAAAGCTTATGGAGTCTTTTTTAAATTTCATTTTGAAAAATGACACACAATAAATAATATAAACACTTCAAGAAGTGGAATATTGTTTTTTGGCCTTGCCACTCATTTTAAAATGCTGACCTACTCCTGACTACTAAACATGGCTCATAATTTTAAAGTGTTGAAATGTGAGAGATTTTTAATGTTTTTTTATAGTATGTCAAAACTACATACAGAATCTTAAGCTTGTAGACCGCAACTTGTTAAATAAATGAAGTTTAAAAAATACACATGCACAAATGCGTATTTCTAGTTTACTAGGAAAATTTATACAAACTAAGGCTTCTTTTTTTGTGTGATCTTACACTAAAAACATTCAAGTCACCATGCCAACAGCTCAAAAATTAATATTTAGTTAATAGGTAAAATATTGGTAGATATATGCTAACAGAGAGAAAATCATTCATGAAATAACACTGAAATAAAAGATGAGACTACAGATTTTTATTTAAAGTCAGCTTAGCAAATGGCTGAAAAATTTTAAACCAGTTCAAATTGGCCAAATCAGCATTTTCCTACACCTCTACACAACTCTTCAGCAGAGGCAGGACAAAGAGATCTTTGAAAAATTTAAAGTCAAAAGCTCAAATTTCCATTTTAAAATGGTAAAGAAACCGAAATTCTTCAAAAAAAAGTATTACTGTATTTTAAATGAAACACTGGATTTTCTTAGGAAAAAATATACAATAACCCCTCTTTATAGAATACAATTACCTATGAAGTTGTCAAGGAATTTTATGTTCTGTACTTTGGGATTGATAATTACAGTCATGATGGCATGCTCTGAAGCTTAAGTTCTTTTTCCATTCTGTCTTGAATTATATGTAATTGTTTACATGTGTATCTCTTCTACAAGAGTGGGTATTCTTTGAGAGTAGTGATGACTTTAGTCACATTTATATAACCCTAAAGTGTCTGGCTTATAGTTTGCATTTGTTGTTTGCTAGATTATTAAGTACTGCATGCGGCTCCAGCAAAAAATATCCACAGAGTATGAGAATTTATGTTAATATACCTAATTAAGTCACTTTAAATTATTCTAATTAAAATAGCTAAACTATTCACTTAAGACACTCAAATCCAAGCTCTGATGTTGGGTTTACTTGGAAGATAAGCTTTGAAATTAATAAAAGGAACCCTTAATTGTTAAGGTCGCTATGTCTAATTCAAGAACAAACATTATGTAATACAAGTTGATCCTCAGGGTCAACGTAAAATAGTAGAGAACAGTTGATAGCTAAGTGTCAAATCTATTTAAATAAGTTATTTTGAAATATTACAATCTAAATAAAACAATCTATTTTATATAATCAAATTTACAATCTATTTATATATAATCAAATATAACCAAATCCTGATTGTGCCATTTTCTAGCTCTGTGAATTTGGATATAGTCTAGCTCTTTATATAAAAGCATATAAGGACAGTGCCTGGCACATAAAAAGCACTCAATAATTCTTAGCTTCCTCCTTCTGAAATCCTATGATTTGAACATAACCTGGAACTACACACTTGTTTTCTTCTCTTGAAATAACAAACGTCCAAATTTATACTTTACATCTTTCTCTTGTACTTCTAAGTCTTAAACTTACCACATAATCAAATAATTTCAAAATACAAAAGCTGAGAGTTCTCATAGTAATATTTATTGAATGAAGCAACACACTAAGAATACCTCAGAGCAGTGATCTGTGAAATCACAGTGATATAAACTGCTAGAAACAAATTATTGGGCCTTGGCTTCTCAGATAATTCAGGCACTTAGAGTAGAACGTAGAAAATGGGTCCTACCCTACCAGTTTTCTTCTTGTTCCCCCTCAAATCCACTGAATAATATAGCAGCCAAAACACCTCAAGCTCCAGAGTGAGGAAGCCCTAAGGCAATTGTTCCACTCAACCTGCTATTATCTTAAATACAATTTAACGTGGCATTACTAAAGTGCCTTAATACACTGTATTCCTTCTGTAGCACACAAGAGCTACAGAAGGAAATAAATATGCATTCAATTGCAATGACCAAAATAACATAGCTCCATTTAATCTGACTGCTTTTAACTTGTAATTATTGAAATGAAATTAACATTTTACTGTTAACACACACCTAATATTTCTTCATAGTTTATGAAGAACTACTTGAATGGCTGAAGGACATATTCTTGACAATGTTCTTCACTTATCAATACTTCACAGCTACTAGTCAAAATACTTTATCTGGTAGTTACAGGAAATGACCAAAAATGAACTCCAAATATGTGGAACTCATGCTTGTATAATCTTTATCCTAGGGGACACACAATGGTGGGAAGAGGGTAGCAAACGTCCTTGTAATGATCTTTAATCCTGGGCTCAGCACTTCATTACAACCCTTCCACCCATCTCCTTTCTTTAAAATGCTAATTAGTTTAGAAGAGGAGAATTCCTAATGAGACCCAACTTACAGATAAGTATTTCAAAAGAGAAAATGTACCCAGAGAGGTTTGGTCTACTTCACAATTTTGTCTAGGGCCAGCAAAGACCACATAGTTAAAAAGAGACCATTAAGTTGTTGAAAAGATTTTGAAAATAAAAATAAACACATTCTGAGAAACTAATTTTGAGTATTTAGGATCCCCCAAAACCAACTAATAATCAACTTATAAAAAGAAAGAAGGTATCACATATGTTTAACTCTATCTCCTTTTCTTCTTAAAGATCCCATTTTATCTGTGGTTTAGGAACTGGGTGGCTAGAATGCCTAAGATGGGAAGGGGGAAAAAAAAAAGGAAAGGTAAGTGACACTTGATGATAAGAAAGGAGCATAAAGCCCAAACTTCTAACAATAATTCCATTTCTATTTTTTCCACCCTCTGTCATTTCAAAGTCATAGTGCTTAGAACCATATGTCAAGTTCAAGCTCAAAGACTTAAAGATTTTAAAAAAGGTTTCCTCCCTAGTTATACCAAATTTTCTAAGTTAGATATTCCAGAAAGGCTTGCTTTTCTGGTCTTTATAAAACAACTATGAGGATTTAGGATTGGATAGGATAATTTGATTGACTTCACTAGAAGGCCACCCTTGATTAAAAAATACTCTTGTATTCTCAAAGCTACTTACTTTTATTCTCATTGCCTGGCAAGAATATTAAGTGCTGTTAAACAGAAATCCTTAAAGTTTTGAAAGACTATTTTAATCACAAGTTAATAAATCATTGCTAAGATGAATATAAAAATTTAAGACATCAGAATTCCTTACCTGTTGTACAAACTTCTGATCAATGTATCGCTTTGCAATGCTAGGCTGGAAATCAGGGCTCTCCAAAAACCTTAAGAAGAATTCATACACCAACTACAAGACAAAGTGAAATAAAAGCTAAGATGATGCCTATAAAATTTTACCTTAAGTCATTACTTCATACCAAAAACATACCTCCCTTACCAACTTAGTAAGGATATTTCAGATCTCATTAAAAAATGTCATGAGTTGGTAACAGTTTTTAAAAAACTAAATATATATGCACAGTTTGGTCTCCTAAGCTAGTAGATTTTGGGATTTATTTATTGTGTTGCATCATTCATTGAAAATATTAACTTACAGGAGCCAGATGCCTATAAAATATTTAATTTAGAAGACTATTTTGCGCTCCATAGTCACCGGGAACCCTTCTCCAGGGGACCACTAACCTACCTCAGCTTAATCTCCAGAGTTCCTTAAATGCAGGATCAGAAACCTCCAGGTAAGAGTAAACTGAATTATAAGGGGCAGTGTATCAATATCAATTTAAAAAAAGAGAAAAACTTCAAGTCTTTCTATAAAACTACAGTGGGAAAAAATTAAATCAAAACCAGGATATCTTATCCACACTTGGGAAGTAATGAACCAAATCATGTAAGTACAGGGCTCAGCAAGACATGTCTGTGCACCACAGTGAATAAACTAGAAGTCCTAACAAGCCTTCTGCTAAAAAGTGCCAAACATCTTAAAAATACAGTATTCCCTGCTTAACCATGGGAGCTAAGTTCCAAGACCCCCCACTGGATGACTGAACCCTCAAATGGCACCAAACCCTGTTTTCTGTTCATATCTTCTTTTTTTTTTTTTTTTTTTTTTCTTTTTGCAGTATGCGGGCCTCTCACTGTTGTGGCCTCTCCCGTTGCGGAGCACAGGCTCCGAATGCGCAGGCCCAGCGGCCATGGCTCACGGGCCCAGCCGCTCCGCGGCATATGGGATCCTCCCAGACCGGGGCACGAACCCGTATCCCCTGCATCGGCAGGCGGACTCTCAACCACTGCGCCACCAGGGAGGCCCTGTTCATATCTTCTAACCACAAACTTAATGACTTTTCCATCTTCACTAAGCACTGTGGCCATAACTTTTGCAGTCTGAGGTGTGACAGCAAAACTAGCACGATTTTTTTTCCTTCCTCAGAATTTCACAGATCTTAGCAACCTCAGCACATGCTTTTTTTCTTTCCTTATTAAGTTGAGAACTTCCACCTTTTGCTTAAAGGAAGCACTTTACAGCTTCTCTTTGGCATGTCTAAACTGCCAGCATCACTATTCTTGCACTTTGGGGCTGTTACTCAGTGAAACATAAGGGTTACTTGAACGCAAGAACTGCAATACCGTAACAGTCGATTTGATAACAGAGGTAGCTCCTAAGTGACTAATGGGCTGGATATGCTGGACAAAGATATGATTCACATCTTGATGGGAGATTTCAACATGCTACTCAGAATGGCGCACAATTTAAAGCTTATGAATTGTCTATTTCTGTAATTTTCCACTTAATATTTTTGAACTGCGTTTGATTCCAGGTAACAAACTGCAGAAAGCAAAACCGTGGATAAAGGGGGACTATTGTAATAGCAAAATATTCACTTGCTACCACAAATCAGAATTAAAAGTAATGTTTAGTTCAACTTACCTACATCACACCTACATCTACCTTTCAAGGAGAAAGGCAAAAACACTGAAGTTTTTTTCTATGGTAACCTAATAGGTATAAAAGGCAGGAGTCTAGCCCAAAATGTGCCTTAATTTACTAGCTATTAAACAACATATCAAGCTGGCACCCTAAAAACAAAAAAGGAGGATTAGATCCCAAAGTAGAAATAGTCATTCAATAAACATTTAGGTAGCCAGTTAGGCCACAATATAGACAGGAGGTGGGGAAAATTGCTACACTAAATTTACAGACCTCACAACATACAAAAAGCATTACCAGATCTGAGCTCCATCATTCACCACAGAATAGCAAATTTTTACTGCAGTGAGTTCAATAATATGCTAAGGCTAACAACAGTTTTGAGATCTGAGTAAATATTGTTTGGTTTGATTCATCTTTGCCCAACTATGCAAAAAGAGTGATGCTTATCTGGTCTAATTATTATCTAACTTAATATTTAATGTTAAGTATGAATTAAGAATATAATGAGGGCTTCCCTGGTGGCACAGTGGTTAAGAATCCGCCTGCCAATACAGGGGACACGGGTTCGAGCCCTAGTCCAGGAAGGTCCCACATGCCACGGAGCAACTAAGCCTGTGTGCCAAAACTACCGAGTCTCTCTCTGCTTTAGAGCCTGCGAGCCACAACTACTGAGCTGGAGCACCACAAATACTGAAGCCCATGTACCTAGAGCCCATGCTCCGCAGCAAGAAGAGCCACCGCAATGAGAAATGTGCACACTGCAATGAAGAGTAGTCCCTGCTCACTGCAACAAGAGAAAGCCCAAGCGCAGCAACGAAGACCCAACACAGCCAAAAATAAATGGACAAAATAAATAAAATTTTAAAAATTTACCATTCTACCCACCACCAGTACCTCCCATCAGGGGACTTGCACAAGCCTCTTAGACAGCCTCCTCCACCAGAGGGAAGAGAGCAGAAGCAAGAAGAACTATAATCCTGCAGTCTGTGGAACAAAAACCACGTTCACAGAAAGATAGGCAAGATGAAAAGGCAGAGGGCTATGTACCAGATGAAGGAACAAGATAAAACCCCAGAAAAACAACTAAATGAAGTGGAGATAGGCAACCTTCCAGAAAAAGAATTCAGAATAATGATAGTGAAGATGATCCAGGACCTCGGAAAAAGAATGGCGGCAAAGATTGAGAAGATGCAAGAAATGTTTAAAAAAGACCTAGAAGCGGGCTTCCCTGGTGGCGCAGTGGTTGAGAGTCCGCCTGCCGATGCAGGGGACAGGGGTTCGCGCCCCAATCCTGGAAGATCCCACATGCCGCGGAGTGGGTAGGCCCGTGAGCCATGTCCGCTGAGCCTGCGCGTCCAGAGCCTGTGCTCCGCAACGGGAGAGGCCACAACAGTGAGAGGCCCGCGTACCGCAAAAAATAATAAAAAATAAAAAAAAATAAAAAAATTTAAAAGACCTAGAAGAATTAAAGAACGAACAAACAGAGATGAACAATACAATAACTGAAATGAAAACTACACTAGAAGGAATCAATAGCAGAATAACTGAGGCAGAAGAACGGATAAGTGACCTGGAAGACAGAATGGTGGAATTCACTGCTGCAGAACAGAATAAAGAAAAAAGAATGAGAAGAAATGAAGACAGCCTAAGAGACCTCTGGGACAACATTAAATGCAACAACATTTGCATTATAGGGGTCCCAGAAGGAGAAGAGAGAGAGAAAGGACCCGAGAAAATATTTGAAGAGATTATAGTTGAAAACTTCCCTAACATGGGAAAGGAAATAGCCACCCAAGTCCAGGAAGGGCAGAGAGTCCCATACAGGATAATCCCAAGGAGAAACATGCTGAGACACATGGTAATCAAACTGGCAAAAATTAAAGACAAAGAAAAATTACTGAAAGCAGCAAGGGAAAAATGACAACATACAATGGAACTCCCATAAGGTTAACAGTTGATCTCTCAGCAGAACCTCTATAAGCCAGAAGGGAGTGGCATGATATATTTAAAGTGATGAAAGGGAAGACCTACAACCAAGATTACTCTACCCGGCAAGGATCTCATTCAGATTCTATGGAGAAATCAAAAGCTTCACAGACAAGCAAAAGCTAAGAGAATTCAGCACCACCAAACCAGCTCTACAACAAATGCTAAAGGAACTTCTGTAAGTGAGAAACACAAGAGAAGAAAAGGACCTACAAAAACAAACGCAAAACAATTAAGAAAATGGTCATAGGAACATACATATCGATAATTACCTTAAACATGAATGGATTAAATGCTCCAACCAAAAGACACAGGCTTGCTGAATGGATACAAAAACAAGACCCATATATATGGTGTCTACAAGAGACCCACTTCAGACCTAGGGACACATGCAGACTGAAAGTGAGGGGATGGAAAAAGATATTCCTTGCAAATGGAAATCAAAAGAAAGCTGGAGTAGCAATACTCATATCAGATAAAATAGACTTTAAAATAAAGAAGAGACAGGAAGGACACTACATAATGATCAAGGGATCAATCCAAGAAGAAGATATAACAATTATAAATATATATGCACCCAACATAGGAGCACCTCAATACATAAGGCAACTGCTAACAGCTCTAAAAGAGAAAATCGACAGTAACACAAAAATAGTGGGGGACTTTAACACCTCACTTACACCAATGGACAGATCATCCAAAATGAAAATTAACAAGGAAACACAAGCTTTAAATGACACAATAGACCAGATAGATTTAATTCATATTTATAGGACATTCCATTCACAAGCAGCAGATTACATTTTCTTCTCAAGTGCTCACGGAACATTCTCCAGGAGAGATCACATCTTGGGCCACAAAACAAGCCTCAGTAAATTTAAGAAAACTGAAATCATAACAAGCATCTTTTCTGACTACAACACTATGAGATTAGAAATCAATTACAGAGAAAAAAACACAAACACATGGAAACTAAACAATACGTTACTAAATAACCAAGAGATCACTGAAGAAATCAAAGAGGAAATCAAAAAATACCTAGAGACAAATGACAATGAAAACACGACGATCCAAAACCTATGGGATGCAGCAAAAGCAGTTCTAAGAGGGAAGTTTATAGCTGTACAAGCCTACCTCAAGAAATAAGAAAAATCTCAAATAAACAATCTAACCTTACACCTAAAGGAACTAGAGAAAGAAGAACAAACAAAACCCAAAGTTAGTAGAAGGAAAGAAATCATAAAGATCAGAGCAGAAATAAATGAAACAGAAACAAAGAAAAAAATAGCAAGGATCAATAAAACTAAAAGCTGGTTCTTTGAGAAGATAAACAAAGTTGACAAACCATTAGCCAGACTCATCAAGAAAAAGAGGGAGAGGACTCAAATCAATAAAATTAGAAATGAAAAAGGAGAAGTTACAACAGACACTGCAGAAATACAAAGCATCCTGAGACGACTACAAGCAACTCTATGCCAATAAAATGGACAACCTGGAAGAAATGGACATATTCTTAGAAAGGTATAACCTTCTAAGACTGAACCAGGAAGAAACAGAAAATATGAACAGACCAGTCACAAGTAATGAAATTGAAACTGTGATTAGAAATCTTCCAACAAACAGAAGTCCAGGACCAGATGGCTTCACAGGTGAATTCTATCAAACATTTAGAGAAGAGATAACACCCATCATTCTCAAACTCTTCCAAAAAATTGCAGAGGAAGGAACACTCCCAAACTCATTCTATGAGGCCACCATCACCCTGATACCAAAACCAGACAAAGATACTACAAAAAAAGAAAATTACAGACCAATATTACTGATGAATATAGATGCAAAAATCCTCAACAAAATACTAGCAAACAGAATCCAACAACACGTTAAAAGGATCATACACCATGATCAAGTGGGATTTATCCCAGAGATGCAAGGATTCTTAAATATATATAAATCAATCAATGTGATACACCACATTAACAAATTGAAGAATAAAAGCCATATGATCATCTCAATAGATGCAGAAAAAGCTTTTGACAGAATTCAACACCCATTTATGATAAAAACTCTCCAGAAAGTGGGCACAGAGGGAACCTACCTCAACATAACACAGGCCATATACGACAAACCCACAGCAAACATCATGCTTAATGGTGAAAAACGGAAAGCATTTCCTCTAAGATCAGGAACAAGACAAGGATGTCCACCCTCACCACTATTATTCAACAGAGTTTTGGAAGTCCTAGATATGGCAATCAGAGAAGAGAAAGAAATAAAAGGAATACAAATTGGAAAAGAAGAAGTAAAACTGTCACTGTTTGCAGATGACATGATAATATACATAGAGAATCCTAAAGATGCCACCAGAAAACTACTAGAGCTAATCAATGAATTTGGTAAAGTTGCAGGATACAAAATTAATGCACAGAAATCTCTTGCAGTCCTATACACTAATGATGGAAAATCTGAAAGAGAAATTAAGGAAACACTCCCATTTACCACTGCAACAAAAAGAATAAAATACCTAGGGAGACAAAAGACCTGTATGCAGAAAACTATAAGACACTGATGAAAGAAATTAAAGATGATACAAACAGATGGAGAGATATACCATGTTCTTGGATTGGAAGAATCAATGTTGTGAAAATGATTATACTACCCAAAGCAATCTACCGATTCTATGCAATCCCTATCAAATTACCAATGGCATTTTTTACAGAACTAGAACAAATCATCTTAAAATTTGTATGGAGACACAAAAGACCCTGAATAGCCAAAGCAGTCTTGAGGGAACAAAACAGAGCTGGAGGAATCAGACTCCCTGACTTCAGACTATACTACAAAGCTACAGTAATCAAGACAATATGGTACTGGTACAAAAACAGAAACATAGATCAATGGAACAAGATAGAAAGCCCAGAGAGAAACCCACGCACTATGGTCAACTAATCTATGACAAAGGAGGCAAGGATATACAGGGGAGAAAAGACAGTCTCTTCATTAAGTGGTGCTGGGAAAACTGGACAGGTACATGTAAAAGAATGAAATTAGAACACTCCCTAACACCATACACAAAAATAAACTCAAAATGGATTAGAGACCTAAATGTAAGACCGCACACTATAAAACTCTTAGAGGAAAACATAGGAAGAACACTCTCTGACGTAAATCACAGCAAGATCTTTTTTGATCCACCTCTTAGAGTAATGGAAATAAAAACCAAAATAAACAAATGGGGCCTAATGAAACTTCAAAGCTTTTGCACAGCAAAGGAAACCATAAACAAGACCAAAAGACAACCCTCAGAATGGGAGAAAATATTTGCAAACGAATCAACAGACAAAGGATTAATCTCCAACATATATAAACAGCTCATGCAGCTCAATATTAAAAAAACTAACAACCCAATCCAAAAATGGGCAGAAGACCTAAACAGACATTTCTCCAAAGAAGACATACAGATGGGCAAGAAGCACATGAAAACCTGCTCAACATCACTAATTATTAGAGAAATGTAAATCAAAACTACAATGAGGTGTCACCTCACACCAATTACAATGGGTGTCATCAGAAAATCTACAAACAACAAATGCTGGAGAGGGTGTGGTGAAAAGGGAACCCTCTTGCACTGTTGGTGGGAATGTAAATTGATACAGCCACTATGGAGAACAGTATGGAGGTTCCTTAAAAAACTAAAAATAGAATTACCATATGATCCAGCAATCCCACTACTGGGCATATACCCAGAGGAAACCATAATTCAAAGAGACACATGCACCCCAATGTTCATTGCAGCACGATTTACAATAACCAGGTCATGGAAGCAACCTAAATGCCCATTGACAGACGAATGGATAAAGAAGATGTGGTACACATATACAATGGAATATTACTCAGCCATGAAAAGGAACGAAACTGGGTCATTTGTAAAGACATGGATGGATCTAGAGACAGTCACACAGAGTGAAGTAAGTGAGAAAGAGAAAAACAAATATAATTTATTAACGCGTATATGTGGAACCTAGAAAAATGGTACAGATGAACTGGTTTGCAGGGCAGAAATTGACACACAGATGTAGAGAACAAATGTATGGACACCAAGGGGGGAAAGTGGTGGTAACAGTAAGTAAAGTGTTTCCCTGAGTTCTGTGAGCTGTTATAACAAATTATTGAACCAGAAGAGTGGGTCATGGTAACCCCAGATTTATAGCCAGTTAGTCAGAAGTATGGGAGGCCCAGACTCTCGAATGCCAACTGCAGTGATGGCAAGACCCCAGTCTTGATGGACTGAGCCCTTAACCCCTGGGGTCCTTGCTAACTCTGGGTAGTTAGTGTCAGAATGAATAAATTGTAGGACACCCAGTTGATGTTCACAGAGAACTGAAGAATTTCTTGGTGTGGAAAATCTATATATTTGGTGTCAGAAATGTTGAGGGTAGAAGAAACAAGTTTTCCTTTAACTGTGTTTAGTGTGAATAGATAGCAGGTAAGCTCCAAAAAGCTCATTCACGTACTGGGGAAGTAACAAAAATAAAAACATATAAAATGGTATATACACAAAAACTATATGGCACAAACTATGAGTTCAGGAGACATTTAGAAAAGGGCTATATCACTGTGGAATAAGGTCAACAGTAAAGTTTTAAGGAGGACATAAAACTTGAGCCCTGCATTAGGTGTGATTTTGGACAAATCGAGAAGAAAGAGGAGGGCTTTTATAAGAAAGGTAGATGTCTCAAGAAGAAGATGGTGTAGCGTAGGGGCTGGTGGGTATGAAATCAGAAGACTCTTTATGCAGATTCCAAGTTAAAAGCTGTGGTAAGGAGGGGCCAAGTTAGCCCTGAGTCAAGCATGGCATGCATTCGCCTGTATATTCTACCTCTTAAGATGTACACCAGAAATTCAGGGCTTAAGGCTTATTAGTTTTAACAGTAACAGCATGTCTTTTGGGAGACTTATATGACATCAAGCTCCAGATCAAAATGAATCCTCTAAATCACATATACAGTTGAAACCTGCGCCTATCACAGATATGACATATCATTTCCTACACAGGTTTCATCTGCATCACTTACCTGACACAGTGAACATTAATTAAGTGACCAGTCAAGATGAGTAGCAAAAAGCTTTTATGCAATCAACTTAGCACCACTGAAGAGATGATGACAAAAGGTTAAATACATGTTGAGTAATCCCAAACAGAGGTCGAAAAACACGAGTGACCTACAGAGCTAAAATTCTTCAATATGGCACAACTAAGACCATGCTTCTATAAAACTGTACCCCGCCCCCACTGTCACTCTCTCTATACCCTTTATCCTGCATTACTTTTTTTCTTGTATTTATCACACCCTGACATAGTATTATTTATTCTTTTCCCCTAGAGTGTAAGACAGTTTGCTTATTACTTCAATGCTTTACCCCCAATATTTAGAATAATGCCTGAAACACAACAGATGCCCAATAAATATTTGCCGAATGAATGAAAATCATAGTTGAGAAACTGTATTTGTATTTCTGTATTAAAGTTTCTCTGTGTTCTTCCACATGAAAAAATAATTTGCTCCAAGAACCTAACAAACAGTGCTGCAAAGGGACAATAGATACTTTCAGCAATGGGCTTATTTCTCTAATAAAATGGCAATCTTCACATATGTTCAAGGTCCTCCTATTCCTTTAATCCAAAAAATACCCTAAAAGATGAAAGATAACTAAAAAGTGTAAGGAAAGAAGGATAATCTTAGCATTCTATTCAGTACTGTGTCCTTTCTAAGGCAGTTAAAATAAAATACATAAAATTCTGGTCTTTACCAATAAAAGATTTTAGAAGGTACACCACAAAACAGCATAGATCATTAATGTATTTGAAAATAAGACCTGTAGAAAAAGCTAAAGGACCTAGAAATGTTTGGCTTAGAAAGGCAGACTTAAAAGCAACTTTAATGATTTACAAATACACAAAGGGTCTTTTTTAAGGAGTATGCTGACTGAATGTTTTCCCACCTCCATTGAGAGGAAAATAATTTAAACGGGGCTTTAAAAACTGATTTAATATTTGAAAGAATTTATATAAGAATTAACGTATACTAAATTCAATGACGGATATTAAGTGCCTAGAACACTGCCTGGGACATAGCAAACACTAACAAAATCTTAGTTCTATAAGAATCTGGGTTGTTTTTTTTTTCTCCTTTTAAAAATAGGACATATTCTGCACAAACCTTGAATAGCTTAAATATGATCAGCCTATTTTTCCGCTGCTCTTTTAACCATAATAATTAAAAATATAATTAATAACAAATCACTATTTACAATTAAAAAGGTCAAAGTAATGAAAATGTTTCTCAACCTTAAAATAAGGATAAAAGATGTTCCTTTTCTATTTCTGTGTATAAGCGTTGGTGCATTAAGTCATAATCCTTATAATTTTTGATTCTTAGAACATGCAAATATTTAAAATATAGCATCTGATCAAGAGCTATTTGGATGTGAAGGTGTACATTATAAAATATATATGTCCCCACTTTAAATTTCTACTTATACAGATCATAAAGAAGAGCCTCTAGTTCCTCAAATCAAGTTATCCTAAAAAGGTCTGTGTTCTATTCAGTATCCTACATAATTACATCTTAATTATCTGTGCCAAAAAAAGAAGATAGTTGATAAAAGAAAATAAAAATACTACATAACCTGTCTGTATTCCAGGTTAGTATAGCAGTCATGCCTCTCTAATTATCTAGAAGTAGGTATATAGAAAATTACTATCTTGTTGGTCTTCAATAAATACAAAGCAATAATACTTAGGAAAGAAAATTTAAAAATAACTTATAGCTGTTTTACATCAATAATTATCATATAATACTCAGTAAATTAAAAGATATGGCCAATTCACTATCCCCAGTGCTAAAATGGCCTTTCTTTTGTTCTTTCTTCCATTTATTCCATTGTTCATTAGTATTTCCATTACAGTATGGAAAAAAAAGTAAAAAGAAATTGTAAATTAGCACCTTTTTAGAAAATCCACAAAAAGTTTGAAGAAACAAAAATGTGAAAGGTCTGAAATTACTTGAGATTATTCCCCTCATTAACTAAATTTAATGTTTATTTTTCATCCTGGCAAATTAATTTCTAGCATCAAAGACCTGATAAGCTATATGTAAAATGTAAACTTTTAGTACAAAAAAAAAATTCCAGGTGACATGATTCAAGGTATATTAACAACAAGGAAAGAAATTTTCATTGAGCAAACTTCCTCAGTGCTACACTCTCTAAAATTTCATTCATCAGAACAGCTTTAACATTCCACTCTAAAAAAAGTATGACTAAATAATGATGTAGCTACTGACAAATCCTATCAATCAGTTCACTTCGCATTTAACAGACCATCTGACTGCCAAATTTAAAAACTGTATACCAAATTTTAGTTACTAGAAAGATTTTTAACTATAAACATATATATCCAGAGCAGAGCCTTTTAATCAGAAGACCATGGCTATGTAATATTTCTTGGGTATCTATGAATTTGTCTTGAGAGAAAACTCATTTTTAAAAAATCATATTTTGAAAGTAACTCACCATCTCCTAAAATGTTAAGAACCACTAGTTCCAGTGAATTTAAGTGAAACTTCAAATCATACCAGTGAAAAACAGAAAGCACACTGTATATATGGCTGCATATTTACTGTTAATTCCCAAGGGCATATAAAAATATCTTAATGGAAAAATTGTTTTTAAAAATTCAAAGACTGAGGGTTTTTTTCAGGTTATCCAACTACATGTGATTAAAAATATATATAACTTACTGGCTAATGAGAATTTCATGCTTTTAAAACCTTTGCATCATTAAACCTAGTATCACTAATTTTATACCAACTATGACATGAAATTTCAGATGAACCCTGTGCAGTGCTACTAAAACATAGTTTACCACTTCAGATTTTCTATTCTATAAGCTCTAATGTGCTGATAAATCTCAAAAGTTTTTATCAGTTTACATTAATCCTAGGATTCCTCTTTCAGTTTATTTGGATGTATAGGTGCTAGACAGAGTGAATAAATAATGAGGCAGACTATTGCTTTAAAGTGTCCCAAATAGTTTAGAATGTAAATTTCTTTCTCATCTTTTATAATAAAAATAGAATGAAATGGCACTAATAAATATAAGTCCTTGTAAAATAAAAACTAAACAATACAATCTGGAGGAATTCCCTGGTGGTCCAGTGGTTAGGTCTCCACACTTTCACTGCTGAGGGCCTGGGTTCAATCCCTGGTTGGGGAACTAAGATCCCGTGAGCCATGTAGTGCAGCCAAAAACAAACAAACATAATCTGAAGCAACACCGAACACCCATATATAAAAGCAAGGTTCCTCTCTATCTCCCAGGAACTATGTAGAAAATAGCTGATGTTATCCATCCTACTGTCATTAACAAATCTATCACTTTTCATTTTATTCAGGATAGACTCTTGCCTCCAATGGTTCAAGCCTGTTGCAGGCATTGTTGCTTAGCTAATCTAACACCCATTCCCTTTCCCCTGCATGTCTCTACTACTGAAGCTGGAAAAACTAAATTGATTCTGTCAGTCTGCCTTTCAACCAGAGTAATGGAAAAATGAAAATGAGTATGGAAAAAAGAAAAATTAAAGACAATCCAACAAAATGAAGAAAGAGATAAGAAAAACAAAAAGATTTCAAGAGAAAGTGATATATATAGACAGAAGCAAAGAGCCAACATATGAATAGCAGGTATTCCCAAAGAAGAAAACAATGTGGTGGAACAAAAGAAATACTAAAAAGTATTATTGAAGAAAACTTTTCAGAAATAAAAGTGGGTTTTTTTTTTTTTTTACAGCAAAAGAACACTATTCAACTGGGAAAACTGATGTAGAAAAATCAACACTTATGTATAGACCAAGAAAAGCAATTGGCGGGACTTCCCTGGTAGCACAGTGGTTAAGAATCCACTGCCAATGCAGGGGACACGGGTTCGAGCCCTGGTCCAGGAAGATCCCATATGCCGAGGAGCAACTAAGCCCGTGCGCCACGACTACTGAGCCTACGCTCTAGAGCCCCTGAGTCACAACTACTGAAGCTGGCACGCCTAGAGCCCGTGCTCCGCAACAAGAGAAGCCACTGCAATGAGAAGCCCATGCACCGCAGTGAAGAGTAGCCCCTGCTCGACGCAACTAGAAAAGGCCTGTGCGCAGCAACAAAGACCCAATGCAACCAAAAAACAACAACAAAAACAAAAACCAATTGGCCATTAAAGGAAAAATATCCTTTGGGCATCCAGGCAGAAAGAGCAAGAATATAAGAGGAAAAAAATCAGACTGAAATAAGAAGACAATGGAATAACATATTTAAGGTACTTAAGGAAATTAAGGAAAGATGCTGAACCAAGGACTTTATATCAATTCAAATTGACCTTTAAACATAAAAAAAAATAAATAAATGCTAGAGACAAACTGAGATGAAACATGCAACAACTCAGGAAGTAGTGTTCCCATGAGCCCTTCTACTAAAGAATGAGCTTCAAATTACCAAGAAATGGTCAGAGAAACTTTTCATAAGGATTGATAGTAAATATTAAATATATTACCTGTAGAACTAATGACAAGTGTTGGGCATAAAGGTGACAGAATAGTACAAAATCAGTTATATATTCTAACTATGTACAACTATCAGAAATAGGGAGTTGGAGGAGGGGAAGGAGAAGAGTATGGGAAGTAGAAGAAGCTCTGAATTGACATGTAAGTATTTACTGTGAAAGTAAAAGGCTATTATTACTTTACATGAGATGCTAGAGAGGAAGGAAGTGGGGGAAGAAAAGACTACTTACTACCTTCAATATTGTTCATTCTGAGAATCAATAAACTAACTACAAAAGAGGGAACCAAGGGTATCATTTAAAGGTATCAGCATAAAGGTAACCATAACAAAAAATATATACCTCTTCCTAAATATCAAAAGTATATATTTTAAAAAATGGGAAGGCAAAGAAAACAGTACAGTTTTAAAAAATTGTGCTAGATTCCACTCAGATGTTATCCCATTCAGTTCTTACAAGGCCCTGTTTTAGGCCAGTTTCATAAAGGAGGATGCAGAGAAATTTAACAGCTTAACTAAGGCCATTTCTGTAGAAAAGTTATCAAAACTGGGATTTGAGTAGAGGTCTGTCACCAGAATCATTTCCATTTCACCATACTTTGTAATGATACTAATTCTCTTTATTTCTTGTTAGAATGTGTATATATAAACTTTTGTTCCCTTTAACTAAGGCACATCTGTACCTGTATAATTATACCTTTAAAAGGTAATTTATGAGGGCTAAAAAAGAAAAAGTGATAGCTAGTGGGAGATTGGTGCTTAATTATTGGTGCTTAATGAAGCTTAAAAGGTATTAATTAAACTTCATAAGAATTTGTATATACTTGTTTTAGAGCCACACATGATATCTAGGGGAGGCAGTAAAGCTTTTAATAATGGAGAGCAAGGACTCTGGAGTAACACTTTTGTGGTAAATCTTATTCTACCACTTTTTGTATAATCTTGGGCAGGATTCTTAATCTATTTTAGTTTCATCTAAGCTTATCTATAAAAATATGAACAATACCTACTTTATAGTTTTACTATAGAGATTAAATAAGATGATGTATATGTAATATAATTTGGTAAAAATGATCAGCAGTCTCATAAATAATGCTGTTGGTCATATGTAGGTAAATACATTCAATTCCCTAGAACAACACTTCACTGTGCTTGCCTGCAGATTTTAGGTCACTAATACTATCGTAAAAATACAAAAGTCATCCTGTCAGAATAGCTATTATAAAAAGATCACAAATAACAAATGTTGGTTAGGATATGGAAAAAAGAGAAGACTTGTGCACTATTAGTGGGAATGTAAATTGGTGCAGGCACTGTGGAAAATATTAGGGAGGTTCCTCAAAAAACTAAAAATAGAACTTCCATAGGACCCAGCAATTCCACTCCTGGGTATATATCCAAAGAAAACAAAAACACTAACTTGAAAAGATACATGCACACCAATGTTCATAGAAGCATTATTTACAATAGGTAAGGACTTCCCTGATGGTCCAGTGGTTAAGACTCTGCACTTCCACGGCAGGGGGCATGGGTTTGATCTCTGGTCAGGGAAGTTCTGCATGCCACATGGTGCGGCCAAAAAGAAAAACAAAAACAATAGGCAAGATATGGAAGCAACCTAAGTGTCCATCAACAGATGAATAGATAAAAAAGATATATATACACAATGGAATACTACTCAGCCATAAAAAAGAATGAAAATTTTGCCATTTGCAACAACATGGATGGACTTGGAGGGTATTATGCTAAGTGCAATAAGTCAGACAGAGAAAGACAAATATCATATGATATCACGTGTGGAATCTAAAAAATAAAACCGACTAGTGAATATAACAAAAAAGAAGCAAACTCACAGATATAGAGAACAAACTGGTGGTTACCATCAGGGAGAAGAAAGCAGGGAGAGGCAAGATTGGCATAGGGGATTAAGAGGTACAAACTACTATGTGTAAAATAAATAAGCTCTAAGGATACAGCACAGGAAATACAGCCAACATTTTACAGTAACTAAAGTGGAGTATAATTTATAAAGATTTTGAATTACTATATTGTACACCTGAAACTAATATTGTAATCAACTACAGCTCAATAAAAAATATTAAAGTCATTATAGTTAAAGCATTAGGCAAGAGTTACTTTCACTTTCTCCCTCAGAGCTTTGCTTATTTTGAAAATAAGAAAATATCTGTAAACTGAAGGTGTCATATGAGTCTTCTCAGAGTATTTTAATTAGACATTCTGGGGAACAAAAATAAAACCTAATGTATATAGTAAAAAAACCAATCATCATAAAGACTAGCTATATAAGAGCATGTGCAAAAGAAACTCTAAACACATGTAAGTATATTTTATAGCTATAATGGAATTTTTGTAACAGTTTTCATAATACAGCATAAGAGGTGTAAGATGTTCTACTCTGAATCTTATCTAAAGAGTTCTAGTTACTGAAGTATCAAATGTGGTAGTGCCAATGTGATTCAACTGAGTGAACCTTAGATGATATTACATTAAGGTCACATATTTGAGGGGAATGTTTGAAGCAGTTAGAGCTAGATAGAATTAGTTTGGGAAGGTTTAATGGAAGAATTGGTCCTACTTATATAATATATTCCCCCACCCCCCGCCACTTTCCCCCCTTGATGTCCATACATCTGTTCTCTACACCTATCTCAATTTCAGCCCTGCAAACCTCTTCATCTTTACCATTTTTCTAGGTTCTGCATATATGTGTTAATATATGATATTTGTTTTCCTTTCTGACATAACTTCACTCTGTATGACAGTCTCTAGATTCATCCATGTCTCTATAAATGACCCAATTTCATTCCTTTTTATGGCTGAGTAATATTCCATTGTATATGTGTATCACATCTTCTTTATCCATTCGTCTGTCGATGGGCATTTAGGTTGCTTCCATGACCTGGCAATTGTAAATAGTGCTGCAATGAACACTGGGGTGCATGTGTCTTTTTTTTTTTTTTTTTTTTTTTATGGTACGCGGGCCTCTCACTGTTGTGGCTTCTCCCGTTGCAGAGCACAGGCTCCGGACGTGCAGGCTCAGCAGTCATGGCTCACGGGCCCAGCCGCTCTGCGGCATGTGGGATCCTCCCGGACCGGGGCACGAACCCGCGTCCCCTGAATTGGCAGGCGGACTCTCAACCACTGCGCCACCAGGGAAGCCCCATGTGTCTTTAAATTCTGGTTTTCTCTGGGTATATGCCCAGTAGTGGGATTGCTGGGTCATATGGTAATTCTATTTTTAGTTTTTTAAGGAACCTCCATACTGTTCTCCATAGGGGCTGTATCAATTTACATTCCCACCAATAGTGCAAAAGGGGAATTCCCTTTTCTCCACACCCTCTCCAGCATTTGTTGTTTGTAGATTTTCTGATGAAGCCCAATCTAATTGGTGTGAGGTGATACTTCACTGTAGTTTTGATTTGCATTTCTCTAATAATTAGTGATGTTGAGCAGCTTTCATGTGCTCCTTGCCCATCTGTATGTCTTCTTTGGAGAAATGTCTATTTAGGTCTTCTGCCCTTTTTTGGATTGGGTTGGTTGTGTTTTTTTTTGTTTCTGTTTTTTGGTTTTTTTGCGGTACGCGGGCCTCTTATTGTTGTGGCCTCTCCCGTTGTGGAGCACAGGCTCCGGACGCGCAGGCCCAGTGACCATGGCTCACAGGCCCAGCCGCTCCGCGGCATGTGGGATCTTCCCGGACCGGGGCACGAACCCGTATCCCCTGCATCGGAAGGCACTCTCAACCACTGCGCTACCAGGGAAGCCCAGTTGTTGTTTTAATATTGAGCTGAATGAGCTGTTTTTGTATTTTGGAGATTAATCCTTTGTCTGTTGATTTCTTTGCAAATATTTTCTCCCATTCTGAGGGTTGTTTTTTCGTTGTTTTTTTTTTAAATTAATTAATTTATTTATGGCTGTGTTGGGTCTTCGTTTCGGTGCAAGGGCTATCTCTAGCTGCGGCAAGCGGGGCCCACTCTTCATCACGGTGTGCAGGCCTCTCACTATTGCGGCCTCTCTTGTTGCAGGGCACAGGCTCCAGACACATAGGCTCAGTAATTGTGGCTCACGGGCCCAGTTGCTCCATGGCATGTGGGATCTTCCCAGACCAGGGCTCGAACCTGTGTCCCCTGCATTGGCAGGCAGATTCTCAACCACTGCGCCACCAGGGAAGCCCCATCTTTTCGTTTTGTTTGTAGTTTCCTTTGCTTTGCAAAAGCTTTTAAGTTACATTAGGTCCCATTTGTTTATTTTTGTTTTTATTTCCATTGCTCTAGGAGGTGGATCAAAACAGATCTTGCTGTGATTTATGTCAAAGAGTGTTCTTCTTATGTTTTCCTCTAAGAGTTTTAAAGTGTCCGGTCTTACATTTAGGTCTGTAATCCATTTTCAGTTTTTTTGTGTGTATGGTGTTAGGGAGTGTTCTGATTTCATTCGTTTACATGTAGTTGTCCAGTTTTCCCAGCAACACTTAATGAAGAGACTGTCGTTTCTCCCCTGTATATCCTTGCCAACTTTGTCATAGATTAGTTGACCATAGGCGTGTGGGTTTATCTTTGGGCTTTCTATCCTGTTCCATTGATCTACATTTCCGTTTTTGTACCAGTATCATATTGTCTTGATAACTGTAGCTTTGTAGTATAGTCTGAAGTCAGGGAGTCTGATTCCTCCAGCTCCGCTTTTTTTCCCTCAAGACTGCTTTAGCTATTCGGAGTCTTTTGTGCCTCCATATAAATTTTAAGATTTTTTGTTCTAGTTCTGTAAAAAATGCCATTGGTAATTTGATAAAGATCACACTGAATCTGTAGATTGCTTTGGGTAGTATAGTCATTTTCACAATATTGATTCTTCCAATCCAAGAACATGGTATATCTCTCCATCTGTTTGTATCATCTTTAATTTCTTTCATCAGTGTCTTATAGTTTTCTGCATACAGGTCTTTTGTCTCCCTAGGTATTTTATTCTTTTTGTTGCAGTGGTAAATGGGAGTGTTTCCTTAATTTCTCTTTCAGATTTTCCATCATTAGTGTATAGGACTGCAAGAGATTTCTGTGCATTAATTTTGTATCCTGCAACTTTACCAAATTCATTGATTAGCTCTAGTAGTTTTCTGGTGGCATCTTTAGGATTCTCTATGTATACTATCATGTCATCTGCAAACAGTGACAGTTTTACTTCTTCTTTTCCAATTTGCATTCATTTTATTTCCTTCTCTTCTCTGATTGCCGAGGCTAGGACTTCCAAAACTACGTTGAATAATAGTGATGAGAGTGGCCATCCTTGTCTTGTTCCTGATGTTAGAGGAAATGCTTTAAGTTTTTCACCATTAAGAATGATGTTTACTGTGGGTTTGTCATATATGGCCTTTACTACGTTGAGGTAGGTTCCCTCTATGCCCACTTTCTGGAGAGTTTTTATCATAAATGGGTGTTGAATTCTGTCAAAAACTTTTTCTCCATCTATTCAGATGATCATATGGTTTTATTCTTCAGTTTGTTATATGGTTTATCACAATGATTGATTTATGTGTATTTAAGAATCCTTGCATCCCTGGCATAAATCCCACTTGATCATGGTGTATGATCCTTTTAACGTGTTGTTGGATTCTGTTTGCTAGTATTTTGTTGAGAATTTTTGCATCTATATTCATCAGTAATATTGGTCTGTAATTTTCTTTTTTTGTAGTATCTTTGTCTGGTTTTGGTATCAGGGTGATGGTGGCCTCATAGAATGAGCTTGGGAGTGTTTCTTCCTCTGCAATTTTTTGGAAGAGTTTGAGAATGATGGGTGTTATCTCTTCTCTAAATGTTTGATAGAATTCACCTGTGAAGCTATCTGGTCCTGGACTTTTGTTTGTTGGAAGATTTTTAATCACAGTTTCAATTTCATTACTTGTGACTGGTCTGTTCATATTTTCTGTTTCTTCCTGGTTCTTCTTGGAAGGTTATACCTTTCTAAGAAGTTGTCCATTTCTTCCAGGTTGTCCATTTTATTGGCATAGAGTTGCTTGTAGTAGTCTCTTGGGATGCTTTGTATTTCTGTGGTGTCTGTTGTAACTTCTCCTTTTCACTTCTAATTTTATTGATTTGAGTCCTCTCCCTCTTTTTCTTGATGAGTCTGGCTAATGGGTTATCAATTTTGTTTATCTTCTCAAAGAACCAGCTTTTAGTTTTATTGATCTTTGCTACTGTTTTCTTTGTTTCTATTTCATTTATTTCTGCTCTGATCTTTATGATTTCCTTCCTTCTACTAACTTTGGGTTTTGTCTGTTCTTTCTCTAGTGCCTTTAGGTGTAAGGTTAAATTGTTTATTTGACATTTTTCTTATTTCTTGAGGTAGGCTAGTATTGCTATAAACTTCCCTCTTAGAACTGCTTTTGCTGCCTCCCATAGGTTTTGGGTCATCGTGTTTTCATTGTCATTTGTCTCTAGGTACTTTTTGATTTCCTCTGTGATTTCTTCAGTGATCTCTTGGTTATTTAGTAACGTATTGTTTGGTCTCCATGTGTTTGTGTTTTTACATTTTTTTCCTCTGTAATTTATTTCTAATCTCATAGCGTTGTGGTCAGAAAAGATGCTTGATATGATTTCAATTTTCTTAAATTTACTGAAGCCTGATTTCTGACCCAAGATGTGATCTATCCTGGAGAATGTTCCATGTGCACTTGAGAAGAAAGTGTAACCTGCTGTTTTGGGATGGAATGTCCTATAAATATCAATTTAATCTATCTGGTCTATTGTGTCATTTAAAGCTTGCGTTTCCTTATTAATTTTCATTTTGGATGATCTGTCCATTGGTGTAAGTGAGGTGTTAACGTCCCCCACTATTATTGTGTTACTGTCAACTTCCTCTTTTATAGCTGTTAGCAGTTGCCTTATGTAATAAGGTGTTCCTATGTTGGGTGCATATATACTTATAATTGTTATATCGTCTTCTTGGATTGATCCCTTGATCATTATGTAGTGTCCTTCCTCGTCTCTTATAACATTCTTTATTTTACAGTCTATTTTATCTGATATGAGTATTGCTACTCCAGCTTTCTTTTGATTTCCATTTGCATGGAATATGTTTTTCCATCCCCTCACTTTCAGTCAGTATGTGTCCCTAGGTCTGAAGTGGGTCTCTTGTAGACAGCATATAGATGGGTCTTATTTTTGTATGCATTCAGCGAGCCTGTGTCTTTTGGTTGGAGCATTTAATCCATTCACGTTTAAGGTAATGATCGATATATATGTTACTACTACCACTTTATTAATTGTTATGGTTTGCTTTTGTAGGTTCTTTTCTTCTCTTGTGTTTCCCACTTAAAGTTAAGTTCTTTCGCATTAGTTGTAGAGCTGGTTTGATGGTGCTGAATTCTCCCAGCTTTTGCTTGTCTGTAAAGCTTTTGATTTCTCCGTTGAATCTGAATGAGATCCTTACTGGGTAGAGTAATCTTGGCTGTAGGTTCCCTTTCATCCCTTTAAATCCCTTCCTTTTCATCACTTTAAATATATCATGCCACTGCCTTCTGGCTTGTAGAGTTTCTGCTGAGAAACCAGCTGCTAACCTTATCGGAGTTCCCATGTATGTTATTTGTCGTTTTTTCCCTTGCTGCTTTCAATGATATTTCTTTGCCTTTAATTTTTGTCAATTTGATTACTATGTGTCTCAGAACGTTTCTCCTTGGGTTTGTCCTGCCTGGGACTCTCTGTGCTTCCTGGACTTGGGTGGCTATTTCCTTTCCCATGTTAGGGAAGTTTTCGACTATAATCTCTTCAAATATTTTCTCGGGTCCTTTCTCTCTCTCTTCTCCTTCTGGGACCCCTATAATGCAAATGTTGTTGCATTTAATGTTGTCCCAGAGGTCTCTTAGGCTGTCTTCATTTCTTCTCATTCTTTTTTCTTTATTCTGTTCTGCAGCAGTGAATTCCACCATTCTGTCTTCCAGGTCACTTATCCGTTCTTCTGCCTCAGTTATTCTGCTATTGATTCCTCCTAGTGTATTTTTTGTTTCACTTACTGTATTGTTCATCTCCATTTGTTTGTTTTTTAATTCTTCTGTTTGTTCTTCAATTCTTCTAGGTCTTTGTTAAACATTTCTTGCATCTTCTCAATCTCTGCCTCCATTCTTTCACTATCATTATTCTGAATTCTTTTTCTGGAAGGTTGCCTATCTCCACTTTAGTTATTTTTCTGGGGTTTTATCTTGTTCCTTCATCTGGTACATAACCCTCTGTCTTTTCATCTTGTGTATCTTTCTGTGAATGTGGTTTTTGTTCCACAGGCTGCAGGATTGTAGTTCTTCTTGCTTCTGCTGTCTGCCCTCTCAAGATGAATTCTTAACAAACTTTCTGCCTGAGGTTGAAATTTGAACCTGCCAGAGGTTGAAAAATGAAAATTGAAACTTTTATTTCAATTATTGTATTGTTCATCTCTTTTTGTTTGTTCTTTAATTCTTCTAGGTCTTTGTTAAACATTTCTTGCATCTTCTAGATCTTTGCCTCCATTCTTTTTCTGAGGTCCTGGATCATCTTCACTATCATTATTCTGAATTCCTTTTCTGGAAGGTTGCCTATCTCCACTTCATTTAGTTGTTTTTCTGGTATTTTATCTTCTTCCTTCATCTGGTACATAGCTCTCTGCCTTTTCATCTTGTCTATCTTTCTGTGAATGTGGTTTTTGTTCCACAGGCTGCAGGATTGTAGTTCTTCTTGCTTCTGCTTTCTGCCCTCTGGTGGATGAGGCTATCTAAGAGGCTTGTGCAAGTTTCCTGAAGGGAGGGACTGGTGGTGGGTAGAGCTGGCTGTTGCTCTGGTGGGCAGAGCTCAGTAAAACTTTAATCCGCTTGTCTGCTGATGGGTGGGGCTGGGTTCCCTCCTTGTTGATTGTTTGGCCTGAGGAGACCCAACACTGGAGCCTACCTGGGCTCTTTGGTGGGGTTAATGGCGGACTCTGGGAGGGCTCACGTCAAGTAGTCTTCTGAGACCTTCTGCTGCCAGTGTCCTTGTCCTCACGGTGAGACACAGCCACCCCCTGCCTCTGCAGGAGACCCTCCAACACTAGCAGGTAGGTCTGGTTCAGTCTCCTATGGGGTCACTCCTCCTTCCCATGGGTCCCAATGCACACACTACTTTGTGTGTGCCCTCCAAGAGTGGAGTCTCTGTTTCCCCTAGTCTTGTCGAAGTCCTGCAATGAAATCCTGCTAGCCTTCAAAGTCTGGTTCTCTAGGAATTCCGCCTCCTGTTGCCAGACCCCCAGGTTGGGAAGCCTGACGTGGGGCTCAGAACTTTCACTCCAGTGGTTGGATTCCTGTGGTATAAGCGTTCTCCAGTTTGTGAGTCACCCACCCAGCAGTTATGGGATTTGATTTTATTGTGATTGTACCCCTCCTACCGTCTCACTGTGGCTTCTCCTTTGTCTTTGGATGTGGGGTATCTTTTTTGGTGAGTTCCAGTGTCTTCCTGTTGATGACTGTTCAGAAGTTAGTTTTGATTCCAGTGCTCTTGCAAGAGGGAGTGAGACCACGTCCTTCTACTCCGCCATCTTGAACCAATCTATATAATAAATTTTTATTACCAATTTTCCAATAATTATGAGGAGTGAGTTGTCACACAATGGCATTAGGGCAGGAAGACTATCCCTCCCTCAGTCTCAACTAAAAAGATGTGCTACAGAGATGGACTTTTGCAATGGCAGAGTGAGGACTTCAGTAAATTTGCTGTCTCACAAAAAACAATGAAAAACAGTTTGAGCTGGCAGAAGAAAGGTCAATAGAGATTTTCTAGTTTGAGGTGTAGAAAGAAAGATTGAACACAAAATGAACAGAGCTTCAGAGACCTGTGGGATACCATCAATCATACCAAGATATACATAATGGGAGTCTCAGAAGGAGAGGAGAAAGATGAAGAAAAATAGCTGAAGAAATAGCTAAAAACAACCCAAATTTGATGAAAAGTATTAATTTATACAATGAACTATTAAGTGGAGCTCACTGAAGTCCCACTAGAATAGTCATAGAGATGCATATCTAGAGACATCATAATCAAACAGACAGAAAGTTAAAGACAAAGAAAATTTTCAAAGCAGCAAGTAATAAATAACTTATCACGTACATAAGATCCTAAATATGATTAATAGCTGACTTGTCACAAGAAAACCATGGACACCAGAGCACCAATAGGATGACACCTTCAAAGTGTTGAAGGAAAAAGGCGGTTAGCCAAGAATTCTATATCCAGCAAAACTCTCCTTCAAAAATGAAGGGAAAATTAAGAGATTCCCAGATCAACAGACAAATAGGAAATACTATTGTGCCTTACAGGAAATACTAAAAGGAATCCTTCAGGCTTAAATGAAAGGACACCATATATATCTTGAATCCACAGAAAGAAATAAAGAGGTAAAGGTAACTACATAGGTAAATATAAAAGACAGTATAAATGTACTTTTATTTATAACTCTTTTGTTCTCCTGCTTTACAAGACAACCACATAAAGCAATAATTACAAAACTGTGTTAATGAGTGTACAAGGTATTATTAGCATACCTTGGAGATATTGCAGGTTTGGTTCCAGACCACCATAATAAAGCGAATATTGCACTAAAGCAAGTCACATGATTTTTTTTGGTTTCCCAATGCATATAAAAGTTATGTGTACACTACAGTCTCTTACGTATGCAATAGCATTATGTTTAAAAAAACAGTGTACATACCTTAATTAAAAAATACTTTATTGCTAAAAAATGCTAACCATCATCTGAGTCTTCAGGAAGTTGTAATCTTTTTGTAATAATAACATCAAAGATCACTGATCACCATAAAAAAATATAACAATGTAAAAGTCTGAAGTATTCTAAGAATTATCAAAATGTGACACTGAGACATGAAGTAAGCAAATGCTGTTGCAAAATGGTTCTGATAGACTTGTTCAACACAGGATTGCCACAAACCTTCAATTTGTAAAAAATGCAATATCTGCAAAGTGCAATAAAGTGAAGTGCAGTAAGATGCTATTTTGTGTCTGCATAAAGATCTAATTTGTATGACAGTAATACCACAAAGGAAGAGGGAGGGAATGGAGGTATACTGGACCAAAATTTTTTATACTATTAAAATTAAGTTAGTATTCAACCAAACTAGATCATTTTAAGATGCTAATTGTAATCCCTAGGGTAACTACTAAGAAAGTAACTCAAAAAAATATAGTTAAAGAAACAAGGGAATTAAAATGGTACAATAGAAAATACCTATTTAATACAAAAGGTAATAATGGAGGAATAGAGGAACAAAAAAGATATAAGACATAAAACAGCAAAATGGAAGACATAAATCCTACCTTATCAGTAATTACATTAAATGTAAATGAATTAAACACTGCTCAAAAGGCAGAGATTGTCAAAATTGATTTAAAAAAAAAACAGGTTCCGGGCTTCCCTGGTGGCGCAGTGGTTGAGAGTCCGCCTGCCGATGCAGGGGACACGGGTTCGTGCCCCGATCCCGGAAGATCCCACATGCCGCGGAGCGGCTGGGCCCGCGAGCCATGGCCGCGGAGCCTGTGTGTCCGGAGCCTGTGCTCCGCAACGGGAGAGGCCACAGCAGTGAGAGGCCCGCGTACAGCAAAAAAAAAAAAAAAAAAAAAAAAAAACAGGTTCCAACTACATGGTGCTTACAAGAAACACTATTTATTTATTTATTTATTTGCCACACTGTGCAGCTTGCAGGATCTTAGTTCCCTGACCAAGGACTGAACCCTGGCCCTCAGCAGTGAAAGTGGAGAGTCCTAACCACTGGACCACAAGGGAATTCCCAAGAAACACAATTTAGATTCAAAGAAACAAACAGATAAGAAGTAAATGTATGGAAAAGACATATCACGCAAACAGTAACCAAAAGAGAGTGAGACAGCGGCAGTTAGACAGTAAATATCAGAAAAAATGAACTTTAACACAAAAACTGTTATTAAAGTTATAATGATAAGGGACATATCCAAGAGGAAGATAAAACAATTATAAACATATGCAGCTAACAATAGGGCCCCTAAAATTCCTGAGGCAAAAACTGACAGAACTGAAGAGAGAAACAGACAATTCAACAACAATAGTTGGAGACTTCAATATCTCACTTTCAATAATGGATAGAACTAGACAGAACATCAACAAAGAAACAGAAGACTTAAACAACCAACTATATCTAAGAGATTTCAACACAACACTCCACCCAACAACAACAGTATACGTGGTCTTCTCAAGTACACATGAAACATTCTCCATGATAAGCCATATGCTAGAACATAAAAAGAAGCCTCAATAAATTTAAAAGGATTGAAAACTTCAAAGTATATTCTACAACCACAATGGAATAAAATTATAAATCAATAACAGAAAGAAATCTGGGAGTCACAAATATGTAGAAATTAAACACATTCCTAAATAACTAATGGGCCAAATAAATCACAGAGGAAATCAAAAAATATTTTGAAATGAATGAAAACAAAAACACAACATATCAAAACCTATAGGAAACAGAGGTTAAACAAAAACTTGTACATGAATGTGTAACATTCTTAACAGCTCTAATCACAACACCCAAAAGGTAGAAACCATCCAAACGTCCATCTACTGATTAATGGATAAACAAAATGTGCTATGTCCATACAATGGAATATTATTCAGCCATTAAAAGGAATGACATATTGATACATCACAATACTGATAAACCCTGAAAATATTATAAGTGAAAGAACCCAAACACAAAAGGCCACATATTATATGACTCCATTTATATTAAATATCCAGGACAAGCAAATCCAACAGAATGTGGATGAAAAACTGCCAGGGGCTGTGGGGGTGGGAGAATGGGAAGTGACTGTTAATGACAAAGGGGTTTTCCATTTGGGGTGATGAAAAGGTTATGGAACTAGATAGTAGTGATGGTTGCATAGCATTAAAAATGCACTTAATGCTATGGAATACACTTTAAAATGGTTTAAATGGTAAATGTTAAGTGTATTTTACCACAATAAAAAAAGTGAAAAGCAATATTTTAAAAAAAGAAAATGTTAAGAAAACATATTAAAAGTCCAGTACTTTAAATAGACACTCAGGTCTAAAACAGAGTTCTGTGATTTCAGAATATAATAAATGTAAAAATTGTCAATACAAAGTTATGTTCCATACTTGTATGTGAGGCCAAGAGGCCTCAAGTGTGGGCTCATCCTCTTCTGGATCAAAATCTGGATTATCACTTGGAGGAAGAGTTCGGAAGATGTTAGCACTGATCTGTAAAGAAAAATAAATTTAGAATCATGTTCTAAATAAACATAAACATATGTTTTTGTTGCTTAATTGAATTTAAAAATGCAAAATGAAATATTTTTAAGATAACTTTATTTAAGAAAAAGGTTAAGTTGTGGCTGTAAGCTTAGTTCAAAACCTATAAATCTCTTCAAGATATGAAGGCAGCCATTTGTTTCTCTCTTTTCTCTGTCCCATAATTCTGACTTCTATAGACATCAAACTTTGTACAGATTACCTCTAGACTCCTCTTCCTTAAATCACAAGTTTTTCTTTCCAAGTTTTGCTTTAAAAAAAAAAAAAGAGGATGTGAGGGAACTGGGTGGGGGGGCGGAGCATAAAGTTCCTAACTCTCCCTATCCCCAACTTGATTCTTTTTATCTTTCCACAACTCCCCCCATATTCTAACCCAGCCATTTACTTACCTTATAACCCAAGAGTTTGGTAAAATATCTCTTACACATACACACCACGCTAAAGAAGAGGAGGATGGGGGTAGAATACTTTCACTGTCATTACAGACGTAGTTATTCACTGCCATTACAGACATAGTTATAATACCCCATGATGACTTAATTTACTGTATTTCATTAACTCTGAGCATTTTTTTAAAAAAATATTAATCTCTCTGGAATAAGGGTATGCTTTGAGACTCTTCATTTCAGAGTCTTCATTTTAGGTTATAACTTCATCTTTCACATTGTCTGTCTTAGTACCAAAGTAAACTGCATATCCTTTTTCTCTAGCAAAGGATGGATTGTGAGCCCAACTCAAAATTCGCTGAAGAATGATGAACAGACTGACAGACCAAATGGTTTAGTAAACATGTAAGGCCCTAATTTTGAGGGGTTGGACATTTAAGATAAATTATTTGGGGAACAGAGGATGAGACAAGCGTTGTTTGGTGGTGCAAGCAAATTCCCAACCATTCTTATGAAGTAGCATCTATGGTAATCCAAATAACTGCTAACAGTCAATTACTATAACCATAAGACTTAGAAAGTTATAATCCAGAATTTGATTTGCTAGAACTCAAAGCCAGTATATGAAGGCAGAGCCAATAAATAGTTTGATAAGTATCAATTTCACAGAGTGGCAGAAAGCCATAGAGAGAACAATATATCCCATAGGAGGGCATAATTTGCCTTTGAAATCATACTTATTATTGTTGGTAGTAAAAGAAAAAGTTAAACCTTGTAGCCACCAATAAAATTAACTGTATACAGCAAATACACAGAAGAGCTTTAAAGAACTAAGTGGGTGAGTTGGCTTCTTATCTAGAAATTAAGTACCTAGAAGTTAAAAAAAAAAAAAAAAGGACAAAACACACACATCTTTTTACTTGGTAAAAGAAATTAAATCTCAGAATTTATTAGTAAATAGAAAATTACAAAATAACTTGACTTAAATATTTGAGTACTTTCAATATCTGAGGCAACAACTTTAGAAAGATAAAAATATCTTCCCTAGGATTTTCAAAATTCCTGAATACAAACCATTTGAAATCAATAAAGTGGAAATACTGCATTTTGTCCCTGAACATTTTTTAATGACAAACACAAAACAAAGAACAAAATACAAAGTCTATCAATAATCAATACTTATATTCTCAAACTGTCTCTTTTAATTATCTGTGGAATTGAGGAAGCTAATTTCATTTTGATTAATGTTCTCTCTAGAGATAATCTTTAAAAAAATCCTAAGGCTTTTATTTTCTTTTTTAAAAAGAAAAAAACTAACCAAAATGTCCTAAGTCCTTTTAATTGGTCTTCTAGTACAATATGATGAAAGAAAACTCAACTAGTATATTAGGGTCAAATTTAACTTTCTTACACATTTTGCTCTTCCCCCAGAACATATATGAGGCACAGGGAAAGAAATTAAGGCAACTAACTTGTATAGTTTATAGCTTAGATTATACTTGCTATAACCTTCTATAAGCAACATTTAAGCTTAAATTGTGTACTCAGTGACTCTAATTATTCCAAATGAATTTTTTGTATTTTGTTATGCACCAAAATACAAAAACCACAAGTCCGAAACAAATTTCTACAGTTTGATGGAGAATATGGTTAAATAATTAATAAACAGTATCCTAAACAACCTTACTTCAATACTTTTCACATCAGATATTTCAAACTTTTGTTTATATCATTTAACTTCTTAAAGGTCCCAGGTTTTGATTAAAATTCAGTGTTATAGAATCTACATATATGATATCAAAATGTCCTAAATAAGATTTATTTTAGACCTGACTCTCTTATCCACTGCTGAGATGCTGAGAGCCCCATAGTCTTTCATTGGTCTTTTCTTCCCCCTTTAGATGTTCTTTCTCCGCAACTATTCAGCTGCACATTAATTATCTATCAATCTGCATGATCTTGAGCTTATATCTTTCTCCTAAGCTCTAGATCTGCACTATCCAATGTGGTAGCCACCAGCCATTGTGGCTACTGAATCCCCAAACTATTATAAAGCAATGACACCATCATTGAAATGGATGGATAATCTTTCAAATGGACTATTTTAAAAAAACATTCTTTTGAGCACATTAATTATTGTATATTTATTAAAAATCAGTCTCATTAAATCATAATTACACCTCAGATCTTACTTGAATTTATATAAATCTGAGGAACTTAAGTCTAGAAGCTTACCATTTTTACTATATCAGAATACGCTGATTCAACAATTACACCACGATTAGTTGAAACATACTCAACCAGTTCATTCAGTGTTGCTCTTTTAACTTCTTTGCTCTTCAAGTCTGAAACAGAGTCCATGAAATCAAACAGTATGCAACACTGCTGCAGCTTCTGACAGAAAAGCTCTTGTTGTTCATTTGAAGTGGCATCTGTAAATAAAAATAAAGAGAAACTTAGAAATGACCTACTCAGAAGTTACCTTCATATGTTTACCAATTTTGTAGAAGCTATTCACATATATAAAGTAAAATTTCTCTCAAAAATCTAGTGAGAAATTTACCCATCTAATCCCATTATTCACACCAGACATGAATTTCTATCTTCCTCCTCTCTCACTACCCACAATGAATCATTAAATGTTATTGATTCCGTTTCTTTAACTTATCTGGAATCTATCCTTTTCTTGTCATTCCCTCTGCCACTGTAACGGCCCTCACATTCATCATTTAGACTACAGCAATGACATCCTAACTGCTTCTCTTGCCTGGGGCCATAACCTGCGATTCCTGATTTATCCTCTCAACTACTTCAAAAGCTAAAATCTTGCTAAAATGAGAATCATTCTGATCATACTCAATACTTTTCAATGATCCTCCAAAAATTACAGAATGACGTTCAAACTCCTTAGGATTGTATACAAAATGAAGCTGCCTACGGCCAAGTCATCTCTCAACACTATCTAGCATGCACCTTCACTTTGGTTAAATCATGCTCTCTGCAATTTCCTGAAGATTTTACACTATTTCCTCTGCCTGGAATGCCCTTTTCCCACATTTCCACCCTGAGAATTCTCCCCATTTATTAAGTTTCAGCATAAGCATATTCCACTCTCAGAAGCTTTCTCTATGGCACTGAAGCTAAAATGGTTGGTTAATCCACATTTACCCAAATGTATCTTAGGTGCTATCTCTACTGTAGTATTTACTGTGCTATATGGCAGTTATATTTTACATGTATTATACTCTTAGGTTACGAGGCCCCCAAAGACAGGAAACAAGTGTTCTCCCTTTCTTTCTCTCTCTCTCCCCCTCCCTCCGCCCTCTCATTATCTAGCACAGTACCTGCCACACAACATGCATTCAGTAAATGTTTATTGTTTTATCTTCTACTGAGTATAAAAATATGGGCACATTATAATCATTTGATTCTAACAAATGTATTAAATCTTTTTGTTTGCAACATTCAAAAAGTAATGAAATTTCACTTCTGAATTTCAAATCTATAAACAAGGACCTTCAGTTATTCAGCTCAATTATTTGTTTATTGAACTACTGAGATTAAATTTTTAAAAATCATGTATTCCAATACTGATATTGAGCTCATAGTATACAACAGTATTCCTGCATTCAAAACCAATGCCTGCTTTATATAAAGATAGAGGTAGAAATCTTCACAAAGATGCTAACCTAACCAAGGATACCCACGCTTTTTAATTCCTCTGGGGTAGGAAACCAAGTGAAATTACTTTGCAGCTATATTCAAGTGCTGTCCTTAAAAAGCTGAGCTAGATAAGGTACTGCTAAAATATAGCAGGTCAGATACCCTAAGCCCACTCACACAAAAAAGACAAATACAGCATATCTTTTTGATTAGTCAATTTTGTTCAATAACTTAAAACATAATATTTACAAAAAAACAAACATATATGTATTATAAAGAACAACAAAATTCACATGACTTTTGAAGTAAAAATATAAAGATTCTAAAAAAATTTTGAATTTGCTGCAACCCATTTATGGCTATGCCAGCAGCAACTTCTTCTGTGGTAGTGCCACACTTACAAAGAATTTGCATAACATTCTATGTTCCAAAATCAATAATGGCTCTCTGTTACATGAAAGCCAAGGTCTACAATCCTAAGATAGGCATCAGAGTTCATGTAATATTGACAGAGTACATGACATTTTTGATGATCACTTCCATAAAGTTTTTGATTCAAGAACACCTTTATTCGAACTGTTCTTTTGTGGGAACATTTTTATGTATCCTTTTAAAAAAAGACCATTAAATTTGCAACTACTTTCAATACCAAGTAATTTGTTAAACAGTTATCTTTACCCAGAAGTTTATTAAACCTCATTCTATTGCAGGTGAGAGTGAAGCACCATCCGGCATACATACTGCATATAATCTTACCAGTCATAATTCACTATACTAGTTCATCCCAAAACGACCATTAGTTATTCTAAGGAGAATCTGCTCATTCCCTGAGAAGTTAGCTGTATCTTAAACGGCCTTTTTCTTAAATTCTCTTGGTGTTTTCTCCCTTAAAGTTAAAAAGGTATCCACTTGGGCTTCCCTGGTGGCGCAGTGGTTGAGAGTCCGCCTGCCAATGCAGTGGACACGGGTTCGTGCCCCTGTCCGGGAAGATCCCACATGCTCCAGAGCAGCTGGGCCCGTGAGCCATGGCCACTGAGCCTGCGCATCCGGAGCCTGTGCTCCGCAACGGGAGAGGCCACAACAGTGAGAGGCCCGTGTAGCGCCAAAAAAAAAAAAAAAAAGGTATCCACTTAAGATTGGCATTTAGTTTATTTCAATTACTAAATAGACGTCTGCTTAATACAAATACTTGGCTTGAAAAACTAGAAGATGGACACCTGTCCTTTTTGTAAGCTTCCTAATCAGGCTAAACTTATTAGATTGGGTATGTATTATACATTAGAGAAGTGGGTGATAATTTGGGCTGTAAGAATTTGGCCATGTGACCGGATTATGCATTTGCAGGAGCGAGGTGCTGGAGCCTGCGTGGTTCCTTCTCTTCCTGCCGTTGGAGAGGTGGAGCCCCTCCTGAAGTGACAGGCCTTCCCCAGCGCTCCTCCCTCACCCGTTTTTATGGATCTGCACCAGACTCTTAACCTTTGGGGGACGGAGATGTGACTGTTTAAACTGACAAGGGCAAGGAGTCGTTCTACACCTTTGAACACTGAAAGGATGAAAAACATTAGCAAACTGGTTTCTTCAGTGAACCCTCAAGAACTTTTGGGACCAGTTTCCTATGGGGGACTCAGTTTCAGAGAACTGAGACAGAAACTCTTCTGTCATTATATTCTTCTTTCCATTTTTTGGATTTATTAAATATTTTCTGTGGTGAAAGAAAAAAGAAAAAAAAAACTCAACTCACACTGTACAAGAAATCCCCATAGTTCTCTCCATTACTCAGTAATATCTCTATCTATTTATAAATATATCTACATCCTTATTGTATATTGTATTGTATTTATACTGTATTTATACTTATTGTATTGTATTTATACTGTCTATTATAACACATATCTATATAAGTGAAATTCCATTATAATGATGGTTTGGGGAAATAGGTGCCATACCTTTAGAAGGTAACTCAGTTTAAGAGAGTTTTAAAATATTTTTAAGCTTTTTTCCTTATGCTAAAAAAATACAAACTCATACAATATCCCAGTTCAATCAGAGATCACCTTAGATAGCCAGCGCTATTCTCTCCTTCCACCTCCAAACCACCTTCTCTATGTGAAATCACTCCTCTCTCTGTTCTCCAAAGGCCGTATCTTTGTTCAGACTCTTCCCTACCTGAAATACCTTACCAGATTCCTCCCCTATGCTTCCGAATCCTACTCATCCTTTAAGAATAAACTGAAATCTCACATTCTCCACCAAATTTCCCTTAGGTAGATCAGGATAAACTGATCCCTCCCTTCTCTGGACATCTATAATACAATCTCAATCATACACTTGAGCATGCATTAACTTTGGGCTTGTACTTAATGAATATTTCTTTTAGCACTCATCAAAAGAATTCAGGTTCCTCAAGGGCAAGGATCATTCACTGAGCAGGCTTTCCTTTTTATCTCTTTTACTTCTAGCATAGGGTATATAAGGAGCCAACAAATGTGTATTTGATGGTAGAAAAAACTCTGAATTTGAAGAATAAGATTATGCACTGAATTAAAATAGGCTATAGAACAAGGAAAAGAGGCTGCATATCAAAGCTGGCATAAATAGTGAATTATTACAACATATCTATGCTTAAGAATTTATAACAATGACCATTTTTATCAATACCCTACCTTGATGGTTGATTTAAATGGATTAAATGAGATAATGATCATGAAGGTGAGTGCATATATGTCAAAGTAGATACAAATGGAAGGCATTTTTCTCTTACATGACAGGCTAGTAGCCTACAGCTAACATGTTAAAAGACACAAAATGATTTTCAAGACTGACAAACAGTAGATTCAGGAACATGTTATATATAAAAAGGAAGTTTCTTTTTCTTTTTTTTTTCTTTCTTTTTTTTAGGAAGTTTCTCTTTCTGGGCACCTAACTCTTGAGTCTCCTTGGGAAGAAATTAATGTTTTTCATAGCTACTCCATTCAGTAATCCGCTACTTAGCCTAAAGATTTCTTTGAAGTTGCTTTCTCCTCCAGAATTATATCCCAGCATTACCTAATATTTGGATGGAACAGGTCACATCTGAATTTTCCCAAACATTAGATATATTTAGAAAGCAGTTAACATTTCAACTTCTTTGGCTCTGAGTTGAAATAGAAATGTCCAAACCTCAATTATTTTTAGGTATTAGGGAATAGAAAAATCTTTTCCTACCTAACCCCTCCTGTAGGTAATCCATGTTCTACTGAACAGTCTACTGTGCTACATAATAAAACATAATGCTGCTAACATTAGCGCTTCCTTCATGCCAAATACAACTCTGTTTCCTATGTCTATTTATTTAACTTTCAAAGCAGTCCTTTAAGGTTAGTTTTGAAAGTTAGAGATGATTTCCTGCCTTCAAGAGCTTAGAAGCAGGTTGGGAAGGCAAGATACAAAACATTAAAAAATAATGCTATCAGGCGATAAACAAATGTAAAAGGTATGGTTGTTTACCATATATATATGTATACACACACACACACACACACACACACATATACACACAATCTATTCTCTATATAACCTGGAGTCAAAAAGAATTTGAGAGCACTTACAAGATTAAATATAAGGAGAACAATTAAAAATAAAATCAGGATTAATTAAAAGCAGGAAAGCTACAGATATTACAAGATATTTGACTGCTATATTTAATCACTTTGTGTTGAGCTGCTTGGCAACTAAGGTAAAACAGCGGTGGAAGAGGTGATCAGATTGTAAAAGGTTAAGTGAAAGAAGAGAATGCTCCTGTCGTCTACTGTTAGCTGGCCTGCTTCTAGGTTCAAGACAAGCAACCTTTTCATATAGATCGAAAACATTCTTATAATGGTTACCCTAGTAAGAAAAGATGAGATCATTGTTTTTATCATTAAAAAATTATAAAATATTTTGCACTTGTCGATGTTTAATATAATCCCAACCCTTAGGCACCTTTCTGAAACATCAATTTTCAGAATTTTCTTATAAGAAAAAGAGACAAAAAGCAAAAACTATATTTCAGTAAGCTGAAAAAAGATCAGACTACATTCTGGCTATATTTCATAAATATGAATATTAAATACTTTGTGAGGAAAAGAATGGGTAATAATTCTGTTCACTAGGGCCTTCCCTGGTGGTGGAGTGGTTAAGAATCCGCCTGCCAAAGCAGGGGACACGGGTTTGATCCCTGGCCCGGGAAGATCCCACATGCCGTGGAGCAATTAAGCCCGTGTGCCACAACTACTGAGCCTCCACTCTAGAGCCCGCGAGCCACAACTACTGAGCCCACGCACCACAACTACTGAAGCCCATGCACCCTAAAACCTGCGTGCTGCAACTACTGAAGCCTGTGTGCCTAGAGCCCGTGCTCTGCAACAAGAGAAGCTCGCACACTGCAACGAAGAGTGGCACTCGCTTGCCACAACTAGAGAAAGCCCGTGTGCAGCAATGAAGACCCAACACAGCCAAAAAAAAAAAAAAAAAATTCTGTTCACTAAATGTAAAAAGCACTGACAGTATCTACACTGACCACTTTATACTTCAGCTTCCCCATTACAAGCATGCCTGCAAATGAAGTCTGTCACACTCAGTGGTGTTTCAGTATGGCAATGCCTTACTTTTAGGCAGTTAGGTCACATGCTGTTTTTACTTGGCTATTTTTACTAGGCTTATGTTGATTATTCACTTGCCATTCTCAATGTGGATAATAATGTCCATTCTGATTCCTATAGTGATAACTTCCTTACCTGGGATTCTCCCTGCAATATTAACTGATATTATCCATCAGAATTCCATTTAGAGGTTCAAAAATAAAAATACCCCTGGAAACATACTAATTCACAGGAAAAATTCAGAAAACCTTACAGTGCTACATCATATAGCAACTGGAATGGTGGATGCTGACAATGTAATTGTTTTGCAACATGCCCCAAGTACAACACAGTATTTGCTAGTCACTCTGAAATTAATTATAGGAGACCGCAAAATTTTGTTCGAGCAGTTTAAATCTGGTCTTCTTGGAAAGATGACACTGTTCCTATTTCAAATAAATATTAATTTCTTCCAAAACGTGTATATGAATCGTGAGCAAATAAGGGATGAGCATTTAAGATCCTAGTGACAGCCATTTAAATAAAGAGAGGGACTTCCCTGGTAGCGCAGTGGATAAGACTCCGCACTTTCAATGCAGGGGCCCTGGTTCAATCCCTGGTCAGGGAACTAGGTCCCACATTCATGCCACAACTAAGAGTTCGCATGCCACAACAACTAAGGAGCCTGCCTGCCACAACTAAGGAGTCCACATGTGGTAACTAAGGAGCCCACAAGCCACAACTAAGACCCCAAGCAACCAAATAAATAAATATTAAAATAAACATAAATAAATAAAGAGAAAAACCCAGTCCTATACATAAACCTATTAGCATATCTTGACCTCCCCCTAGGTATTGATCTGGGAGCAATTCAGACCACCATTTATGATCATAATATAGCATATTCAACAATCTTAAATGTCTTAAGTCTTTATGTTGCTTCAAAGAAACTTAATCACAACTTAAGAATACAATGTAACAGACCTGAAACACCAATATATTATATTCATATTTATATGCATCTCTTCATTAACAATATCAGAGCTAAGGATTTACTAAAAGTATTCTTCTGAAAAATATTATTAAATCCTCAATATAAAAAGCTCTTCATGTAAAGTATTAAAGATGCAAGAAAAGCTACACAATCAAGGAATTATCTGAAAAACAGATATGTCTTGCAAAACACATAACAGTTAAAATCTGACTGGAGGATGAATTTTTTTTTTTTACAGCAGGTTCTTATTAGTCATCCATTTTATACATATTAGTGTATACATGTCAATCCCAACCTCCCAGTTCATCCCACCACCACCACATCCCACACCACTTGCTCCCTTGGTGTCCATACATTTGTTCTCTACATCTGTGTCTCTATTCCTTCCCTGCAAACCAGTTCATCTGTACCATTTTTCTAGATTCCAAATATATGTGTTAATATACAATATTTGTTTTTCTCTTTCTGACTTATTTCACTCTGTATGACAGGGTCTAGATCCATCCACGTCTCTACAAATGACCCAATTTCATTCCTTTTTATGGCTGAGTAATATTCCATTGTATATATATACCACATCTTCTTTCTCCATTTGTCTGTTGATGGGCATTTAGGTTGCTTCCATGACCTGGCAAGTGTAAATAGTGCTGCAATGAACATTGGGGTGCACGCGTCTTTTTGAATTATGGTTTTCTGTGGGTATATGCTCAGTAGTGGGATTGCTGGGTCATATGGTAATTCTATTTTTAGTTTTTTAAGGAACCTCCATACTGTTCTCCACAGGGGCTGTATCAATTTACATTCCCACCAACAGTGCAAGAGGGTTCCATTTTCTCCACACCCTGTCCAGCATTTGTTGTTTGTAGATTTTCTGATTATGCCCATTCTAACTGGTGTGAGGTGATACCTCATTGTAATTTAGACTTGCATTTCTCTAATAATCAGTGATGTTGAGCAGCTTTTCATGTGCTCCTTGTCCATCTGTATGTATGTCTTCTTTAGAGAAATGTCTATTTACGTCTTTTGCCCATTTTTGGATTGGGTTTTTTGCAGTACACGGGCCTCTCACTGCCGTGGCCTCTCCCGTTGCAGAGCACAGGCTCCGGACACGCAGACTCAGCGGCCGTGGCTCACGGGCCCAGCCGCTCCGCGGCATGTGGGATCTTCCCAGACCGGGGCACGAACCCGTGTCCCCTGAATCGGCAGGCGGACTCTCAACCACTGCGCCACCAGGGAAGCCCCTGGATTGGGTTTTTTGTTTTTTTAATATTGAGCTGCATGAGCTGTTTATATATTTTAGAGATTAATCCTTTGTCCGTTGATTCGTTTGCAAATATTTTCTCCCATTCTGATGGTTCTCTGTTTGCAGTTTCCTTTGCTTTGCAAAAGCTTTTAAGTTTCATTAGGTCCCATTTGTTTATTTTTGTTTTTATTTCCATTACTCTAGTAGGTGGATCAAAAGAGATCTTGCTGTGATTTATGTCAAAGAGTGTTCTTCCTATGTTTTCCTCTAAGAGTTTTATAGTGTCCAATCTTACATTAGGTCTCTAATCGATTTTGAGTTTATTTTTGTGTATGGTGTTAGGGAGTGTTCTAATTTCATTCTTTTACATGTAGCTGTCCAGTTTTCCCAGCACCACTTATTGAAGAGACTGTATTTTCTCCATTGTATATCCCTGACTCCTTTGTCATAGATTAGTTGACCATAGGTGCGTGGGTTTATCTCTGGGCTTTCTATCCTGTTCCATTGATCTACGTTTCTGTTTTTGTGCCAGTACCATATTGTCTTGATTACTGTAGCTTTGTAGTATAGTCTGAAGTCAGGGAGATTGATTCCTCCAGCTCCATTTTTTCTCCTCAAGCCTGCTTTGGCTACTCGGGGTCTTTTGTGTCTCCATACAAATTTTAAGAGTTTTTGTTCTAGTTCTGTAAAAAATGCCATTGGTAATTTGATAAAGATCACACTGAATCTGTAGATTGCTTTGGGTAGTATAGTCATTTTCACAATATTGATTCTTTCAATCCAAGAACATGGTATATCTCTCCATCTGTTTGTATCATCTTTAATTTCTTTCATCAGTGTCTTATAGTTTTCTGCATACAGGTCTTTTGTTTCCTTAGGTAGGTTTATTCCTAGGTATTTTATTCTTTTTGTTGCAATGGTAAATGGGAGTGTTTCCTTAATTTCTCTTTCAGATTTTTCATCATTAGTGCATAGGAATGCAAGAGATTTCTGTGCATTAATTTTGTATCCTGCAACTTCACCAAATTCATTGATTAGCTCTAGTAGTTTTCTGGTGGCATCTTTAGGATTCTCTATGTATACTATCATGTCATCTGCAAACAGTGACAGTTTTACTTCTTCTTTTCCGATTTGCATTCATCTTATTTCCTTCTCTTCTCTGATTGCTGAGGCTAGGACTTCCAAAACTATGTTGAATAATAATGATGAGAGTGGCCATCCTTGTCTTCTTCCTGATCTTGGAGGAAATGCTTTCAGTTTTTCACCATTGAGAATGATGTTTGCTGTGGGTTTGTCATATATGGCCTTTATTATGTTGAGGTAGGTTCCCTCTATGCTCATTTTCTGGAGAGTTTTTATCATAAATGGGTGTTGAATTCTGTCAAAAGCTTTTTCTGCATCTATTGAGATGATCACATGGCTTTTATTCTTCAATTTGTTAATATGGTGTACCACATTGATTGATTTGCATATACTGAAGAATCCTTGCATTCCTGGAATAAACCCCACTTGATCATGGTGTATGATCCTTTTAATGTGCTGTTGGATTCTGTTTGCTAGTATTTTGTTGAGGATTTTTACATCCATATTCATCAGTGATACTGGTCTGTAATTTTCTTTTTTGGTAGTATCTTTGTCTGGTTTTGGTATCAGGGTGATGGTGACCTCATAGAAATGAGTTTGGGAGTGTTCCTTCCTCTGTAATTTTTTGGAAGAGTTTGAGAAGGATGGGTGTTAGCTCTTTTCTAAATGTTTGATAGATTTCACCTGTGAAGCCACCTGGTCCTGGACTTTTGTTTCTTGGAAGACTTTTAATCACAGTTTCAATTTCATTATTTGTGACTGGTCTGTTCATATTTTCTATTTCTTTCTGGTTCAGTCTTGGAAGGTTATACCTTTCTAAGAATTTGTCCATTTCTTCCAGGTTGTCCATTTTATTGGCATAGTTACTTGTAGTAGTCTCTTAGGATGCTTTGTATTTCTGTGGTGTCTATGGCAACTTCTCCTTTTTCATTTCTAATTTTATTGAGTCCTCTCCCTCTTTTTCTTGATGAGTCTGGCTAATGGTTTATCAATTTTGTTTATCTTCTCAAAGAACCAGCTTTTAGTTTTACTGATCTTTGCTACTGTTTTCTTTGTTTCTATTTCATTTATTTCTGCTCTGATCTTTATGATTTCTTTCCTTCTACTAACTTTGGGTTTTGTCTGTTCTTCTTTCTCTAGTGCCTTTAGGTGTAAGGTTAAATTGTTTATTTGACATTTTTCTTATTTCTTGAGATAGGCTTGTATTGCTATAAACTTCCATCTTAGAACTGCTTTTTGCTGCATCCCATAGGTTTTGGATCGTCGTGTTTTCATTGCCATTTGTCTCTAAGTATTTTTTGATTTCCTCTTTGATTTCTTCAGTGATCTCTTGGTTATTTAGTAACGTATTTTTTAGCCTCCACGTGTTTGTGTTCTTATGTTTTTTTCTCCGTAACTGATTTCTAATCTCATAGCGTTGTGGTCATAAAAGATGCTTGATATGATTTCAATTTTCTTAAATTTACTGAAGCCTGATTTCTGACCCAAGATGTGATCTATCCTGGAGAATGTTCCATGTGCACTTGAGAAGAAAGTGTAATCTGCTGTTTTTGGATGGAATGTCCTATAAATATCAATTTAATCTATCTGGTCTATTGTGTCATTTAAAGCTTATGTTTCCTTATTAATTTTCTGTTTGGATGCTCAGTCCATTGGTGTAAGTGAGGGGTTAAAGTCTCCCACTATTATTGTGTTACTGTCAATTTCCTCTTTTAGAGTTGTTAGCAGTTGCCTTATGTATTGAGGTACTCCTATGTTGGGTGCATATAGATTTATAATCATTATATCTTCTTCTTGGATTGATCCCTTAATCATTATGTAGTGTCCTCCTTTGTCTCTTGTAACATTCTTTTATTTTAAAGTCTATTTTATCTGATAGGAGTATTGCTACTCCAGCTTTCTTTTGATTTCCATTTGCATGGAATATGGTTTTTCCATCCCCTCACTTTCAGTCTGCATGTTTCCCTGGTCGGAAATGGGTCTCTTGTACACAGCATATAGATGGGTCTTGTTTTTGTATGCATTCAGCAAGCCTGTGTCTTTTGGTTGGAGCATTTAATCCATTCACGTTTAAGGTAATTATCGACATGTACGTTACTACTACCATTTTCTTAATTGTTGTGCGTTTGTTTTTGTAGGTCCTTTTCTTCTCTTGTGTTTCCCACTTAAAGAAGTTCCTTTAGCATTTGTTGTAGAGCTGGTTTGATGGTGCTGAATTCTCTCAGCTTTTGCTTGTCTGTAAAGCTTTTGATTTTCTGTTGATTCTGAATGAGATCCTTACTGGGTAGAGTAATCTTGGCTGTAGGTTCCCTTTCATCCCTTTAAATCCCTTCCCTTTCATCACTTTAAACATATCGGGCTTCCCTGGTGGCGCAGTGGTTGAGAGTCCGCCTGCCGATGCAGGGAACATGGGTTCGTGCCCCGGTCTGGGAAGATCTCACATGCCGCGGAGTGGCTGGGCCCGTGAGCCATGGCCGCTGAGCCTGCGCATCCGGAGCCTGTGCTCCGCAATGGGAGAGGCCACAGCAGTGAGAGGCCTGTGTACCACAAAAAAATAAAAATAAACAAACAAACAAACAAGCAAACAAACAAATAAATATATCATGCCACTCCCTTCTGGCTTATAGAGTTTCTGCTGAGAAATCAGCTGTTAAAACTTATGGGAGTTCCCTTGTATGTTATTTTTCATTTTTTCCCTTGTTGCTTTTAATGATTTTTCTTTGCCTTTAATTTTTGTCAATTTGATTACTATGTGTCTCAGTGTGTTTCTCCTTGGGTTTGTCCTGCCTGGGATTCTCTGCACTTCCTGGACTTGGGTGGCTGTTTCCTTTCCCATGTTAGGGAAGTTTTCGACTATAATCTCTTCAAATATTTTCTCGGGTCCCTTCTCTCTCTCTTCTCCTTCTGAGACCCGTATAATGTGAATGTTGTTGTGTTTAATGTTGCCCCAGATGTCTTATAGCCTGTCTTCATTTCTTTTCATTCTTTTTTCTTTATTCTGTTCTGCAGCAGTGAATTCCACCATTCTGTCTTCCACGTCACTTATCCGTTCTTCTGCCTCAGTTATTCTGCTATTGATTCCTTCTAGTGTAGTTTTCATTTCACTTACTGTATTGTTCATCTCCATTTGTTTGTTTTTTAATTCTTCTAGGTGTTTGTTCTTCAATTCTTCTAGGTCTTTGTTAAACATTTCTTGCAGCTTTCCTTATCTTTGCCTCCATTCTTTCACTATCATTATTCTGAATTCTTTTTCTGGAAGGTTACCTATCTCCACTTTAGTTGTTTTTCTGGGGTTTTATCTTATTCCTTCATCTGGTACATAGCCCTCTGCCTTTTCATCTTGTCTATCTTTCTGTGAATGTGGTTTTTGTTCCACAGGCTGCAGGATTGTAGTTCTTCTTGCTTCTGCTGTCTGCCCTCTCAAAGAATTCAAAGATGAATTCTTTAAAAACTTAACTGTCTTCTATTTTATTATTATGACTGAAACTTGATCGGACTCAAGAATTCTCACCACTGTTGAGATCCATGCCCTTAGGCAGAGAGAGAATCAAGATAATTCTAGGGAAGTGAGGCATTTCATCTTTGGAGAATTGTTAACACAACTTTTAAAACTCACAAAAGCCCAGCTAGATTTTTCCTTCTTATCTCTAAATTGTTAAGTTTTTTCAACACTCAACTTGATCATGTATCTGGGTCACACTTTAAAAAATACTGCTCGAGGGCCTCCCTGGTGGCGCAGTGGTTGAGAGTCCGCCTGCCGATGCAGGGGATACGGGTTCGTGCCCCGGTCTGGGAGGATCCCATATGCCGCGGAGCGGCTGGGCCCGTGAGCCATGGCCGCTGGGCCTGCGCATCCGGAGCCTGTGCTCCGCAACGGGAGAGGCCACAACAGTGAGAGGCCCGCATACCGCAAAAAGAAAAAAAAAAAAAAAAAAAAAAAATACTGCTCGATAGAACTGTTCTTCCAAGTGTGGGTTGCAATGCATTAGTGGGTAGAATAAGATAACTTTAGTGGGTCACAACCAGAACTTAAAATAAATATAAAATATCAGCATATTACATGTAAGAGTGTTATTTTATGAAACATTATATGAGAACTGAGTTGTAAAGTAAAATGTGTTTCTTGTTGTAGTTTTCAGTCAAAAAAAAAAAAACAACCTGAAAAACACTGCTGTACAATATGATCCCACACTACATAGCATGCCCAATATCACAAAGAATATCCCTAATAAAACTGGGATCCAAATCACCTAGAATGCAAGGAAAACAAGTATTATATAAGACTACTGTCTTTGAAATATCAACTGTTCTTTTAATAGCTATCTTCTAAATCTTTACCCACTTATAGATCACAATGCATATACTTAAAAATGGTAAATTTGTTTATCTCCTTCCCTTTACTCTAAAACAGAAGTCCCCAACCTTTTTGGCAACTGGTTTCACGGTAAACAATTTTTCCACGGACCAGGGGGTGTGGGGGGTTTGGGGGTAAGGTAAGGATGGTTCAGGCAGTAATGCGAGAGATGGGGAGTTTTGCTCGCCTGCCGCTCACCTCCTGCTGGGCGGCCCAGTTCCACAGACCATTACTCGCCCAGTTCCACAGACCATTACTCGTCTGAGGCCCAGGGTTGGGGACCCCTGCTCTAAAAGATTAGACCAGAAAAAGAGAGAGGGAGGGAGGGAGGGAGGGAGAGGGATAAATCCACAATATCAAAGAGAATAGAAGAATGGTCCCCCCAGGCAAAAGACAATCAAATTTCTGGAATATTCGAAGGACATTAAGTGGTAAGTGACAAACCCAAAAGAGAGGAACTCACATCCTAGAATAAACAGAAAAGGTATTACAGGTGAGGTTCCTACAGAACTACAGATTAGAAACACCAGATGAAATAGAAGACGGATTAAGAAGTGAACTGAAAATAGGAGGGATGACATAAATCTGTATGTGCTATGCAGTTTAGTACCCCACTCCAAAAGATAGTGAAGCTTTCATGCTCCAGGCAAAAACAAAAACAAAAAGAAAACCCAAGAAACAAAAAAAAAACAAAAACAAAACCTGGAAAGTTCTTCCCTAAAGAAACTGAATAGTCCCAGAGAAATATTCATACATTCTAGCTTTTAACTAGTTCCCTGCCCGATTACTCTAAACAAAACTAGACCGTCAACAAATCCCATCCAACTTCTGAAGTGACTTTTGTTTTGTTCACTCATACATATCAATAGATTATAAAGGATCACCAGGTATTCGAGGAAAGCCTATAACATGAAAAAAAACTAAATCAGCAGGGGAAAAAAACCTAAACAAAGGGATAATTTAGTTAACACCGAAATTTCAGATGCCCATGAAAAAAAGACTAAAAGCTTTCAAATTAAAAAGTCGCTCAAAAAAGAACCAGAGGCAGAGCTCCATCAGACTTCTTATCAGCAAGAGTGATGCCAGAATATAATGGGGCTCTGCCACTAGAATTCTTATGCCAATCTAGAACTCTGTAACTAGCCAAGTATCAATAAAGTATATGGGTTCAAAAAGGGCATTTTCAGACATACAAATACTTGGAAAACTTAGCACCCTCATATCCTTTCATAGGAAATTCTGAGGACATGATGTAGCAATAGGGAGAAAGAGAAAGGAATGGAATCCAGGAATTAGGGAAATTCAAGAAAGCACGCCTAGAGAACAAGTGGATCAGTTTAGAGCAGGAGGAAAGAAGGCCCCATGAGAGTGGTCTCTAAAGCAGAATCATTAGGATATCTTATCACATGAAGATTTGGAGGAAAAAACCAAGAGTATGTTAAAGATGCAAAAAAAAAGACAATTAGAAACTCCAGGAAATACTAAAAAAAGTATATAAGAAAGGAAATATAATTACATTATGCAGCTCTGAAGCCTACAGTCACACAATATAGACCTTGTTCACTGGCTTTCAACTTTTAGAATTAACTTACAATTTACAGAAAACTTAATTATGGCTACAGAAAATGTTATTAGCCTTAAAAATGTAAAGATGACAAAAGGTGAGGGTAAAAGGAGAGGAGGAGAAACTGAGGGGCACTGCTTTTTCAACTTCATTTCCCATCATTCCCCCCTTTACATCCCATGTTCCATTTATACTGATACTTAAAGTTCCCCAAATGGCCTATTTGCACATGCACTGGTTGGGATGCACTCTCCCATCATTCTTCTTCATTCTCTGCAGAAGCAAATAAAGACAATGCCCATCCAAACACTACCCAATGAGTAAAAAGCTTTAGCCAAAGGATTTTAAGTCTACCAGGACAATTAAACACGACTACATCCTCTGTTGTGAGACAGAGTATCAGGTTATGTTAAGCCTAATACCATTAAATATTTATAAAACTTCCCTTGTTCTAATTCCATGCTTATCAAGTGTAGTAGTTCTAAAATTAGTCCACAAATTATTTTGACACTCGTCTCTTCAAAAGGCAGAGTCTACTTCTCCTGTGAATGTGGGCTGGACTAAAGTGACTTGCTTCTAGGGAACAGACTGAGTATTGCAGAAGTGCTGCTACATGACTTCCAAGTCTGGGTCATAAAAGTGAGGCTATGTGACTTCCAAGGTGGTTTCTTCCTGGAAATACCTTGGCGTCATGAGAGACCTCAAGGTTCACAAATAAACTATTTGAGAAAAATAATACCTATGTAGTTGAGTACATAGCCTAGCTGATCACACTGACTCATTTGTTATTAGAAAACTTTGTAAGAATTTTCTTGAAGTAAATTAGAGTCTTTAGAAAAATATAAGGAAGTTTTACACTGTACTCTCTTGGTGTCAGTCTATGAAACATATTTAGAAAGACTGTACCACCAAATCAAGAGGTATTTAAGACAAGTTCAGGTTTTCTAACATTGTACAACTGTATCTGACTACAGAAATATCATGGAATGTGAAAACTCTCATTCTCAACCACATGGGTATGTTTCTCATGGTGTTCATGATGAATTTTCAATGTCTGAATTTATTCCTCTGCCTTACACATGCAAATACATGGTTTCTTCTTATACACAATACAAATATAAATTAGCCAAGCTCATGACACAGTAATAAATGCAAATTTATTAATTTAGGATGAGAAATTATTCCATGTACTATATTAAAATATTCTTATTATATTAGAATATAATTAGACCTTAGGAAGACCTACAGGAGAAACCAATCCATAATCAGAATGATGTCTGGTGTATTAATTTTCTATTGCTTAATAATAAATTATCCCAAACTTTAGTGGTTTAAAACAACAATTATTATACTATCTATCACGATTTCTTTGGGTCAGAGATTCAGATAGGACACAGCAGAGGCAGCTTCTCTCTGCTCCATTATGTCTAAGGCCTCAGTTAGAAAACTAGAAAGCTAGGGACTAGACTCATGTGAGGACTCAGTCATTCATATGTCTTGCAGTTGATTCTGGCCTTTGGCTGAAGGACTAGCTGGGGCTAGTGCCAGAACCCCCACATGTGACCTCTCCATGTGGCCTGAGCTTCCTCATAATACAGTGACTGGGTTCCAGGGGCAAGTAATTTGAGAGGTCTAACAAAGGACAAAAATGACTTTTATGAAGAAAATTATAAAACTTTTAAGAAATATATCGAAGACGTAAATAACATACATTGTATCCATGGATGAGAATATTCAACATCTTCCCCAATGATTCTATACAGGGAATAAAGTTTGGATTGCAACCGGGTGTTTTGTTGGAACTTGAAGACTTAATCTTAAAATTCGTCTGGAAAAATAAAGAGCCAAGAATAGCCAAGATGATTTTTAAGATGAAGAAGGGAACAGTCATCTTACCACATATAGTAATTAAAACTAAATGGTGGGGGCTTCCCTGGTGGCACAGTGGTTAAGAATCCGCCTGCCAATGCAGGAGACACAGGCTCAAGCCCTGGCCTGGGAAGATCCCACATGCCGTGGAGCAACTAAGCCCATGCACCACAACTACTGAGCCTGCGCTCTGGAGCCTGTGAGCCACAACTACTGAGCCCGTGTGCCACAACTAAGACCCAATGCAGCCAAGTAAATAAAATATATAAAATTATTTTTAAAAAACAAAATTAAATGGTATTGTGCAGGAATAGACAAAAAGACCACTGGGGGGGGGAGCGTGAATAAGGCACCTGGAAACATGCCAGTGTACATACATAGGAGGTTAATATATAATAGAATTGGTGTTTTAAAAAGTCAGTGGGGAATTTTAAAATAAATTATGCAAGGACCACTGTCTATTCATATAAAAAAATTAGATTCCCTCCTTCACATCATTTATAAAAATTAATTCTGGGCTTCCCTGGTGGCGCAGTGGTTGAGAGTCCGCCTGCCGATGCAGGGGACACGGGTTCGTGCCCTGGTCGGGGAGGATCCCACATGCTGCGGAGCGGCTGGGCCCGTGAGCCATGGACACTGAGCCTGCGCGTCCGGAGCCTGTGCTCCACAATGGGAGAGGCCACAACAGTGAGAGGCCCGCGTACCGCAAAAAAAAAAAAAAAAAAAAAAAAAAAAAAATTAATTCTAAGAGAATTAAATGTGAATAGAAAAATTATAAAACATTTAAGCGTTTTATAACCAACTCTGGATGGTATCCAGAGATGCACACAAAAAAACCTATAAATCAGTAAGAAAAAGGCAAATAAACCTATAGAAGGGCACATGAAACACAACTGACCAATAAACATATGAAAAGATATTTAACCACACTGGTAAGGAGAAAAATGTAAATATGTATTATATAAACTATACATATGAATTTATGTATGAAATGCCATACATCACTTCATACCCATTGCATAAGGATGACAAGAAGTGTGGGCAAGACTTCTGCTTCTGGCAGATTAATCTTCCTATAGTAAACTACTGAAAACTGGACAAAATATATGAAATAATTGTTTTCAGATGTTGAAAATCAGGCAGTATGGGACTTTGATCCCTGAGAGAAGGAAAACAGAGTGAGTCCCATAATTGCACCAGTTCTACCTGTTAACACTTTCCAGATTGCAGCATAGGGAGAAGCAATATAGCTTCAAAATAGCCAGCAGCCTTACTGAGCTAAATAGACAGTGTAGATCAGGGCTACTGAGGTGGCTGGAATTTGTATGGAAAAGTACTAGAGAGAAGGTAACTATACAGAAAAGGAATTTTCTACTTTTTTATTTATATTGAAGTAATGATATGATTTTTCTATTTTATTTTATTTATTCAGCAAATCGTTTTTTAATGTAAACCAGCTTTGGATTCCTGGCATAAATCCCACATGATCATGATGTATCATCCTATGTATATGTTGCTAAATTCAATTTGCTATACTTTTGTATAAGATTTTTCCATTTATGCTCATAAGGGATATTGGTCTATAATTATCTTTTTTTATAATGTCCTAAAAACAGGGTTTTTAATGAGGATTCAATTAAATAGATATGACTTATTCAGACTTTTGTTTCTTCTTGTGTCAGTTTGAGAAAGCTGTTTATTAAGGGATTTTCCCAATTCCTCTAAGTTTTCAAATTTACTGGCATTATTACATACCTGTAAGCTATGAAATCCTAGATAATTGTAAAGTACTAATTTTCACTATAAAAGAAGCAAATTTTTAGTCCACAGGGAGATCAACTTTTAGCAAGACAAGGTTAAGAGCTCCACAGACCTGCTCTCCAGTGAAGCTGATGAAAACCATTTTTAAAACAACCTTTTAAAGCCTCTGGAAATGGTCCTAAGGCAAAAAAGTAAATGAGGAAACAACTATCCAAGAATATCTATGAAACTTTGGTAAGAAAAGCCAGTCTTGGTATCTGAACCAAGACAGCCTCCTCCCAGCTCAGTAGGCAGAAATTCCACTCCAGAGAGGTGCAGTCAAGAGCACAAGGCTTGGGGCTTCCCTGTTGGTGCAGTGGTTAAGAATCCGCCTGCCAATGCGGGGGACACAGGTTTGAGTCCTGGCCTGGGAAGATCTCACATGCCGCGGAGCAACTAAGCCCATGTGCCATAACTATCAAGCCTGCGCTCTAGAGCCCGTGAGCCACAACTACTGAGCCTGCATACCACAACTACTGAAGCCCACGCACCTAGAGCCCCTGCTTTGCAACAAGAGAAGCTACCGCAATAAGAAGCCTGTGCACCACAAAGAAGAGTAGCCCCCACTCGCCACAACCAGTGAAAGCCCGCGCACAGCAACGAAGATCCAACACAGCCAAAAATAAAAGTAAAAAATAAATAAATTTAAAAAAAAGAGAGAGAACACAAGGCTCCCTCTACCTCCAGCTCCCAGTCAGACAGCTTTCTTCAGATGTGGAGCAGAATGCTGGCATTTCTCATTCTGCCCACAGCTACCTGTTGCTGAGGCCAATTTCCAGGCCAGTGTAGTCGAAAAGAGGGGCTCCCTTCTTCTGCCCAACCTGTATTTCTGGGACAGAGACTCTATTTTTGGTGCAGAACCACTCACTGAGAATACTAGAGCCCCGATTACCTTAGTCTTGGCCTGTAATGCTATGGTTCCATACTGGAAGAGGAAAAGCCAAGATATCAGGCTACTGCCCCCTCTCCACCTCACGTTCAGCTCCTAAAGTGTGTTGTCCCTCAGAGAGAAGTCTGTCATTTTCCCCACCACCGGCTCCAGAGCCCTGGCTCAGAGATTTTGCCTGGGGCAGTGGGATAGGGGGGAAGCAAGCCATGTCTCTTTCCAAAGACTTCATTTTCAACAGAGCATGGGAAAGTTCAAGCTTAAATTCAAGCTTAACCCCTCAAAACAACTGAGGTTGTGGTAAAAGGTAATGGAGAGATTTGCAGATTCAAAGAGGATATAAGGCTAAACTCTAGGCTGGCTACTCTGCAGGTCAACACCAGGTAGAGGAACAGCTTGGAGGAGCCCTCTTGGTGTCAGAACAAATATCAAACACTGATGTCAGGAAATATTCCTTCAAAGGAGCCCAAATTTGATTGGATTGCTCTGTAGAAGAAGTATGCTCCACGGCATTGTTGAAAACAAGTAAGCAATTAGCTGAAAGTCACTGGAATTTAAAGCTGGGGCTGTGGTCAGGAGGAGACAAAGAGAGCCCTGTCACAACTACTGTTATCTCAGGGGGACTATGGGCATACCCAAAGCTGCCTTGCTGAGGAACACCAGAGGCTTAATGCTGTGGTGGAGGAAAACGTCACCCAGTCACTAAACAAACAAACAAACAAACAAAAGTAATAGGCAACAAAGGGTAGGACCAGTACCCAGGGTTGCTAGACTATGTTGTCTAAAATGACTAGTTTACAAAAAAAAAATTACAAGCTGTGCAAAGAAACAGGAAAGTATGACCTATACACTAAGAAAAAAAAAAGGCAACAGAAACTGCCTGTGAAAGCAATTAGATGTTGGATTTAACAGAAAATGACTTCAAAGCAGCTACTGTAAATATGTTCAAAGAAATAAAGGAAACCATGGTTAAAGAAGTAGAGAAGATGTGACAATGTCAAATCAAACAGAGGATACCAATTAAGAGACAGAATTAACACACAGAGAGAAACAAATGGAAATTCTGCATCAAAAAGTATAATAACAAAATGGAAAATTCACCAGAGGGACTCAACAGTAGACATGACTGTCAGAAGAAAGAATTACAGAACTTTGAAGACAGAATGATAGAAATTAGGAAATGAGAAGAACAGAGAGGAAAAGATAAGAGATGAAGAAAAATGAATAGAGCTTCTTGGGACATCTTCAGGTTTGACATTTATTGATTAACAAATAAATTTATTGAATAACACTAACCTACACATTGAGGAAGCTTAACAAACTCCAAGAAGGAAAAATTCAAGGAGATCCACAAATACACATATCATAGTAAAAATGCTGAAAGTTAAAGACAGGAGAAAACCTTGAAAGCAGCAAAAGAAAAACAAATAGATTGTACAGGGATAAGATTAACAGCTGACTCCTCAGCAGAAACAGTAGAGGCCAGAAAACAGCAGAATAACATATTCAAACTGCTCAAAGAAAAAGCCATCAACCAAAAATCCTGCAAAGCTCTCTTTAAAAAATGAAGGCAAAATAAAGACATTCCCAGATAAACAAAAAAATGAGAGAATTTATCACTAGCCAACCTTCCTTAAGGGAATTTCTTCAGGCTGAAAGCAAATGACTACAGAAAGTAATTCAAATTCACACACACACACACACAAAGAGCAAGAGTAAAGGTAATTATATAATTATAAAAGACAGTATATGCATATTTTTTCTTTCCCTCAACTGATTTTTTTCTTTTTTTTTTTTTTTTTGCTGTATGCGGGCCTCTCACTGTTGTGGCCTCTCCCGTTGCGGAGCACAGGCTCCGGACGCGCAGGCTCAGTGGCCACGGCTCACGGGCCCAGCCGCTCCACGGCATGTGGGATCTTCCTGGACCAGGGCACGAACCTGTGTCCCCTGCATCGGCAGGCAGACTCTCAACCACTGCACCACCAGGGAAGCCCCTCTTAACTGATATTTTAAATTGTATAAAATAATATGTATACAATGTATTGTTGGGTCATTAACATATAGATACCTAATATATTTGCCAGTAACAGTACAAAGGAGGTGGGTGGGAGCAAAACTGTACTGGGCTAAAGAAATAACTACTTATGGTAAAACAATAATTATAACAATGTATGATTGGGTTTGTAACATCAATAAATGTAACTGTATAACAATAATGCCACAAAAAGGAGGAAAAGGAAATAGAGGAATATAGAGTAATGATTCTATTATCTCACTGGAACTAAATTAATATAAATCTGAAGTTGATTCCAATAAATTAATATGCATATGGTAAGCCCAAGAGCAATCACTAAAAATAAGCTAAAAAAGATACAGTGAAAAAAAATTAAACAAACATAAATGCTGACTTGGAAAATATAAACTTAATATTAAAGGAAGCAGTAAAGAGAAAATACAGAACAAAAAAGACATGACATATATATAAAACAAAAAATAAAATAGCAGACATAAATCCAACCATATCAATAACATTAAATATGAATGGACTAAGCAATCCAATCAAAAGGCAGAGATTGTCAGACTGGATATTTTAAAAAATGACCTAACTATATGCTGTCTCCAAAAGATATACTTTAGCTTCAAAGATATAAACAGATTGAAAGTAAAAGGATGTAAAGTGATATATCATGCAAACAATCACAAGAAAGCTGGAGTGGCTATCCTAATATCAGATAAACAGACTTTAATGCAAACAAAAAATTTACTAGAAACAAAGAGGGCCATTTTATAATGATAAAATGGTCAATTCATCAGCAAGATGAAACAATTAAAAAGATATTTGCACCTACTAACACAATGCCAAAATACATGAAGAAAAAACTGACAACTCAATAATAGTTGGAGATTTCAGTATCTCACTTTTTTTTCTTTTGACTACATTGGGTCTTCGTTGTTGCATGCAGGCTTTCTCTAGTCGTGGCGAGCAGAGGCTAGCCTTCCTTGCGGTGCATGGGCTTCTCATTGTGGTGGCTTCTCTTGTTGCAGAGCATGGGCTCTAGATGCACGGATGTCAGTAGTTGCAGCACGCAGGCTCAGTAGTTGTGGCTCGCGGGCTGTTGAGTGCAGGCTCAGTAGTTGCAGCGCATGGGCTTAGTTGCTCCGAGGCATGTGGGATCTTCCCAGACCAGGGATCGAACTCTTGTCCCCTGCATTGGCAGGCAGATTCTTAACCACTGTGCCACCAGGGAAGTCCAATATCTCACTTTCAATAATGGATAGAACATTGAAGCAGAAAATCGACAGGAAACAGAAGACTTGTTCAACACTATAAACCAACTAGACTTAACAGACTTCTAAAGAACACTACAGAATTTTTATTTACTATAGAACACTCCACCCTATCAGAGCAGCATATATATTCTCAAGTGCACGTGAAACATTCTCCAGGACCGACCATGTGCCAGGTCATAAAACAAACCTCAAAACATCTAAAAACACAGAAATAATACAAAGCATGTTCTCTGACCACAGTGGAATAAAATTATAACTCGATAAAACAGAAAGAATATTTGGGGAATTCAAAAATAAGAGGAAATTAAACAACACAGTATTAAATAACTAGTCAATCAAAGAAGAAATCAAAAGGAAAATCATAACATACTTTGAGACAAATGCAAATGAAGACACAAAACATACGGGATGTAGCTTAAGCAGTATTTAGAGGGACAAATATAGCTGTAAATGCCTATATAAGAAAGAATAAAGATCACAAATCAATAACCTAAGCCTTGCAATTGCAAGTGACCAAGAATATCCAAAACAATCTTGAAAACCAATCCTTTGGGGTTAATTCTGAAAGTCAGAGACGATTTACTGCCTTCAGGAGTTTAGAGGCAGGTTGGGAAGGCAAGATATAAAACATAAAAAGAATAAAGTAGAAAGACTCATACTTCCCCATTTCGAAACACACTGCAAAGCAACAGTAATCAATACAGTGTGGTGCTGATTAAGATAGATAGACAGATGAATGGAATAGCATTAAGAGTCCAGAAATAAAATCATGTGCCAACTGATTTTCAACAAAGGAACCAAGACCATTCAATGAGAAAAACATATAGTATTTTCAACAAATAGTGCTGGGACACACACAAAAGAGTAAATTTTAACCTTTACATCACATTCCATACAAAAATTAACTCAAAATGGGTCAAAGACCTAAATGTGAGAACTAAAACCATTAAATTCTTAAAAGAAAACATAAGGGTAGATCTTCATAACCTTGGATTTAGAAAGGATTCTTAGATATGACACCAAAAGCAGTAAGGGAAAAAAAAAGGTAACTTGGAGTTTTCATCAAAATTAAAAACATCTGTGCTTCTAAGGACACCAGCAAGAAAGTGAAAAGACAAAGGGACTTATATCAAGAATATATAAAGAATTCTTACAACTCAATGATAAAAAGACATACAATTCAATTAAAAATTGGGCAAAGGGGCTTCCCTGGTGGTGCAGTGGTTAAGAATCTGCCTGTCAATGTAGGGGACACGAGTTCAATCCTGGTCTGGGATGTGTGTGGAGCCCATATGCCATGGAGCAGCTAAGCCTGTGCACCACAACTGCTGAGCCTGCGCTCTAGAGCCCGCGAGCCACAACTACTGAGCCCATGTGTCACAACTACTGAAGCCCGTGTGCCTAGAGCCCGTGCTCCACAACAAGAGAAGCCACCACAATGAGAAGCCTGCCCACTGCAACAAAGACCCAATACAGCCAAAAATAAATAAATAAATTTATTTTTAAAAAATTGGGTAAAGGATCTGAAGAGCCATTTTTCCAAGGAAGGTATAACAAATGGCCAATAAGCACATTAAAAGATGTTTGACATCAATAGTCATTAGAGAAATGCAAATCATAACCACAAAGAGATATCACTTCATGTCCATTAGGATGGTTATAATCAAAAAGTCAGAATAACAGTGTGGTGATGATGTGAAAGATCAGAACCCTCATACACTGCTGGTGAGAATGTAAAATGGTGGGGCTGCAGCAGAAAACTGTGAGGCAGTTTATGAAGTGATTAAACACAGAATTACCACATGACCTAGCAATTCCACTCCTAGGTGTAGGTATACCCTAGAGAAATGAAAACATATGTCTACCCCAAAACTTGTACACAAATATTTATAACAGCATTATTCATAATAACTAAAAGGAGGAAAAAACACAAATGTTCATCCACTGATGAATGGACAAATAAAATGTGGTGTTAAAGCCATTCTATGGAGTATTAATTGGTCATAAAAGGAATGCGGTAATGATATGTACAACAACATGACAAACTTTGAAAACATTACGCTAAGTGGAAAGAAGCAGTCACAAAAGACCATACATTATAGGCTTCCATTATTGTAAAATGTCTAGAATAGGGAAATCTATAGAAACAGAATGTAGATTAGTGATTGCTTAGGGTAGGGGTGGGAGGGATGAGGGGATAGTGGGGGTAATAGTTAAACAGTATGGCATTTCTTTTTGAGATGATGAAAATGTTCTAAAATTGACTGTAGTGATAGTAGCTCATATCTGTGAATATACCAAAAGCCACTGAATTGTATACTTTAAATGGTGAATTGTATGGTACATAAATTATATCTAAATAAATGTGTTTTAAAAATTTAGTCCAGTCCTGGTCTCTAAAATACTTTCATATCAAATACCTAAGACATTATTGAAAGAGAGTAAAAGTTTAAAGATCAATTGTAGTTTAAAGATCAAATACACGTAAAAATAACATAAACTTCATTCCACCATAAATGTACAATATATACAATGGATGCTTAGAATACCCTTGTTTTTGTCTTTATGTTGCCTATACTAATTTATAATACTAAATTAGAAATTTTCACGGAACATGTAAATGAAAATTCAAAACCATCACATAAGAGATAATAACACAGGCAAAACAGTCTCTGACACAAATCATACCAATGTTTTCTTAGGTCAGTCTCCCAAGGCAATAGAAATAAAGCAAAAATAAACAAATGGGACCTAATCAAGCTTATAAGCTTTTACACAGCAAAGGAAACCATAAACAAAACAAAAAGACAACCTACGGACTGGGAAAAAATATTAGCAAATGATGCAACTGACAAGGGCTTAATTTCCAAAATAAACAAACAGATCCTACAATTCAATAACAAAAAAAATAAGCAACCCAATTGAAAAATGGGCAGAACACCTAGACATTTCTCCAAAGACAACATACAGATGGCCAAAAGGCACATCGCTAATTTTTAGAGAAATGTAAATCAAAACTACAATGAGGTACCACCTCACACTGGTCAGAATGGCCATCACTAAAAAGTCTACAAATAATAAATGTTGGAGAAGGTGTGGAGAAAAGGGAACCCTCTTACACTGTTGGGAATGTAAATTGGTGAAGCCACTATGGAAAACAGTATGGAGGCTCCTCAAAAAACTAGAAATGCCACATGATCCAGCAATCCCACTCCTGGCATAACTATAATTGGAAAAGATACATGCACCCCTATGTTCATAGAAGCACTATTTACAATAGCCAAGACATGGAAACAACCTGAATCTCCACTAACAGATGAATGGATAAAGAAGATGTGTTTTATATATATATATATATATAATACAATGGAATATTACTCAGCCATAAAAAAGAATGAAATAATGCCATTTGCAGCAACATGGATGGACCTAGAGATTATCATACTAAGCAAAGTATGTCAGAAAGACAAAGACAAATACCATATGATATCACTTGTATGTGGAATCTAAAATATGACACAAATGAACATATCTACAAAACAGAAATAGACTCACAGACATAGAGAACAGACTTGTATTTTCAAAGAGGGAGGGACGAGTTGGGGAGGGAAGGATTGGGAGTCTGGGATTAGCAGATGCAAACTATTATATACAGGATGGATAAACAACAAAGTCCTATTGTATAGCACAGGGAACTATAGTCAATATCCTGTGATAAACCATAATGGAGGAGGAGAGCTTCAAGATAGCGGAAGAGTAAGACGTGGAGATTACCCTCCTCCCCACAAATACATCAGAAATAAATCTACATGTGGAACAACTCCTACAGAACACCCACTGAACGCTGGCAGAAGACCTCAGACTTCCCAAAAGGCAAGAAACTCTCTACGTTCCTGGGTAGGGCAAAAGAAAAAAGAAGAAACAGAGACAAAAGAACAGGGACGGGACTTGCACCTCGGGGAGGGAGCTGTGAAGGAGGAAAGGTTTCCACACACTAGGAAGCCCCTTCGTGGGCAGAGACTGCGGGTGGTGGAGGGGAAGCTTCGGAGCCACGGAGGAGAGCGCAGCAACAGTGGTGCGGAGGGCACAGTGGAGAGATTCCCACACAGAGGATCGGTGCCGACCGGCACTCACCAGCCCGAGAGGCTTGTCTGCTCACCCGCTGGGGCAGGCGGGGGCTGGGAGCTGAGGCTCGAGCTTCGGAGGTCGGATCCCAGGGAGAGGACTGCGGCTGGCTGTGTGAACACAGCCTGAAGGGGGCTAGTGCACCACAGCTACCCGGGAAGGAGTCTGGGAAAAAGTCTGGAGCTGCCTAAGAGGCAAGAGACTTTTTCTTGCCTCTTTGTTTCCTGGTGCATGAGGAGAGGGGATTAAGAGTGCCGCCTAAAGGAGCTCCAGAGACGGGCACGAGCCGCGGCTAAAAGCGCGGACCCCAGAGACTGGCATGAGACGCTAAGGCTGCTGCTGCCGCAACCAAGAAGCCTGTGTGCAAGCACAGGTCACTCTCCACACCTCCCCTCCCAGGAGCCTGTGCAGCCCACCACTGCCAGGGTCCCGGGATCCAGGGACAACTTCCCCAGAAGAACGCACGGCGCACCTCGGGCTGGTGCAACGTCACGCCAGCCTCTGCCGCCGCAGACTCGCCCTGCATCCGTACCCCTCCCTCCCCCCAGCCTGAGTGAGCCAGAGCCCCAGAATCAGCTGCTCCTTTAACCTCGTCCTGTCTGAGAGGGAACAGACGCCCTCAGGAGACCTACACGCAGAGGCGGGTCCAAATCCAAAGCTGAACCCTGGGAGCTGTGCAAACAAATAAAGAGAAAGGGAAATCTCTCCCAGCAGCCTCAGGAGCAGCAGATTAAATCTACACAATCAACCTGATGTACCCTGCATCTCTGGAATACCTGAATAGACAACGAATCATCCCAAATTGAGGAGGTAGACGTTGGGAGCAATGATATATATATATTTTCCCCTTTTTCTCTTTTTGTGAGTGTGTATGTGTATGCGTATGCTTCTGTGTGTGATTCTGTCTGTATGGCTTTGCTTTTACCATTTGTCCTAGGATTCTGTCTGTCCGTTTTTGGTGTTTTTTTAATTAATTGGTGTTTAATTTAATTGGTGTTTTTTAATTTGGTGTTAATTTAATTTTTGGTGTTTTTTTAATTTTAATTTTGGTGTTTTTTAATTTAATTGTTTTTTAATTTTTAATTAAAAAAATTTTTTCTTAATAATTATTTTTTATTTTAATTATTTTATTTTATTTTACTTTACTTTATTTTATCTTCTTTCTTTCTTTCTTTCTTTTTTCCTCCCTTTGATTCTGAGCCGTGTGGAGGACAGGGTCTTGGTGTTCCAGCCAGGCATCAGGGCTGTGCCACTGAGGTGGGAGAGCCAAGTTTAGGGCACTGGTCCACAAGACACCTCCCAGCTCCATGTAATATCAAACGGCGAAAATCTCCCAGAGATCTCCATCTCAACACCAAGACCCAGCTCCACTCAAAACCAGCAAGCTGCTGGACACCCTATGCCAAACAACTAGCAAGACAGGAACAAAACCCCATCCATTAGTACAGAGGCTGCCTAAAATTATAATAAGGCCACAGACACCCTAAAACACAAAACCAGACGTGGACCTGCCCACCAGAAAGACAAGATCCAGCTTCATCCACCAGAAAACAGGTACTAGTCCCCTCCACCAGGAAGCCTACACAACCCACTGAACCAACCTTAGCCACTGGGAACAGACACCAAAAACAATGGGAACTACGAACCTGCAGCCTGCGAAAAGGAGACCCCAAACACAGTAAGTTAAGCAAAATGACAAGACAGAGAAACACACAGCGGATGAAGGAGCAAGGTAAAAACCCACCAGACCTAACAAGTGAAGAGGAAATAGGCAGTCTACCAGAAAAAGGGTTCAGAATAATGATAGTAAAGGTGATCCAAAATCTTGGAAATAGAATAGAGAAAATACAAGAAACGTTTAAAGAAGAACTAGAGAGCAAACAAACAGTGATGAACAACACAATAAATGAAATTAAAAATTCTCTAGAAGGGCTTCCCTGGTGGCACAGTGGTTGAGAGTCCGCCTACCGATGCAGGGGACACGGGTTCGTGCCCCACTCTGGGAAGATCCCAAATGCCGCAGAGCGGCTGGGACCGTGAGCCATGGCCACTGAGCCTGCGCGTCCGGAGCCTGTGCTCCGCAACGGGAGAGGCCACAACAGTGAGAGGCCCGTGTACCGCAAAAAAAAAATAATAAAATAAAATTAAAAATTCTCTAGAAGGGATCAATAGCAGAATAACTGAGGCAGAAGAACGGATAAGTGACCTGGAAGATAAAATAGTGGAAATAACTACTGCAGAGCAGAATAAAGAAAAAAGAATGAAAAGAATTGAGGACAGTCTCAGAGACCTCTGGGACAACATTAAACACACCAACATTTGAATTATAGGGGTTCCAGAAGAAGAAGAGAAAAAGAAAGGGACTGAGAAAATATTTGAAGAGATTATAGTTAAAAACTTCCCTAATATGGGAAAGGAAATAGTTAATCAAGTCCAGGAAGCACAGAGAGTCCCATACAGGATAAATCCAAGGAGAAACACGCCAAGACACATATTAATCAAACTATCAAAAATTAAGTACAAAGAACAAACATTAAAAGCAGCAAGGGGAAAACAACAAATAACTCATAAGGGAAACCCCATAAGGTTAACAGCTGATCTTTCAGCAGAAACTCTGCAAGCCAGAAGGGAATGGCAGGACATATTTAAAGTGATGAAGGAGAAAAACCTACAACCAAGATTACTCTACCCAGCAAGGATCTCATTCAGATTTGATGGAGAAATTAAAACCTTTACAGACAAGCAAAAGCTAAGAGAATTCAGCACCACCGAACCAGCTTTACAAAAAATGCTAAAGGAACTTCTCTAGGCAGGAAACACAAGAGAAGGAAAAGACCTACAATAATAAACCCAAAACAATTAAGAAAATGGTAATAGGAACATACATATCAATATTTATCTTAAATGTAAATGCATTAAATGATCCAACCAAAAGACACAGACTGGCTGAATGGATACAAAAACAAGACCCATATACATGCTGTCTACAAAAGACCCACTTCAGACCTAGGGACACATACAGACTGAAAGTGAGGGGATGGAAAAAGATATTCCTTGCAAATGGAAATCAAAAGAAAGCTGGAGTAGCAATTCTCATATCAGACAAAATAGACTTTAAAACAAAGACTATTACAAGAGACAAAGAAGGACAATACATAATGATCAAGGGATCAATCCAAGAAGAAGATATAACAATTGTAAATATTTATGCACCCAACATAGGAGCACCTCAATACATAAGGCAAATACTAACAGCCATAAAAGGGGAAATCGACAGTAACACAATCATAGTAGGGGACTTTAACACCCCACTTTCACCAATGGACAGATCATCCAAAATGAAAATAAATAAGGAAACACATGCTTTAAATGATACATTAAACAAGATGGACTTAATTGATATTTATAGGACATTCCATACAAAAACAACAAAATACACATTCTTCTCAAGTGCTCATGGAACACTCTCCAGGATAGATCATATCTTCGGTCACATATCAAGCCTTGGTAAATTTAAGAAAACTGAAATCGTATCAAGTATCTTTTCCGACCACAACACTATGAGACTAGATATCAAATACAGGAAAAAACCTGTAAGAAATACAAACACATGGAGAATAAACAACACACTACTTAATAACCAAGAGATCACTGAAGAAATCAGAGGAAATCAAAAAATACCTAGAAACAAATGACAATGCCAACACGACGACCCAAAACCTGTGGGATGCAGGAAAAGCAGTTCTAAGAGGGAAGTTCATAGCTATACAATCCTACCTTAAGAAACAAGAAACATTTCAAATAAACCACCTAAAGCAACTAGAGGAAGAAGAACAAAAAAACCCCAAAGTTAGCACAAGGAAAGAAATTTCCTTCCTAGTGCATTCCTATACACTAATGATGAGAAATCTGAAAGTGAAATTAAGAAAACACTCCCATTTACCACTGCAACAAAAAGAATAAAATATCTAGGAATAAACCTACCTAAGGAGACAAAAGACCTGTATGCAGAAAACTATAAGACACTGATGAAAGAAATTAAAGATGATACAAATAGATGGAGAGATATACCACGTTCTTGGATTGGAAGAATTCACATTGTGAAAATGACTCTACTACCCAAAGCAATCTACAGATTCAATGCAATCCCTATCAAACTATCACTGGCATTTTTCACAGAACTAGAACAAAAAATTTCACAATTTGTATGGAAACACAAAAGACCCCGAGTAGCCAAAGCAACCTTGAGAAAGAAAAACGGAGCTGGAGGAATCAGGTTCCCTGGCTTCAGACTATACTACAAAGCTACAGTAATCAACACAGTATGGTACTGGCACAAAAACAGAAATGTAGATCAATGGAACAGGATAGAAAGCCCAGAGATAATCCCACACACATATCATCACCTTATCTTTGATAAAGGAGGCAAGAATATACAGTGGAGAAAAGATAGCCTCTTCAATAAGTGGTGCTGGGAAAACTGGACAGGTACATGTAAAAGAATGAAATTAGAACACTCCCTAACACCATACACAAAAATAAACTCAAAATGGATTAAAGATCTAAATGTAAGGACAGACACCATCCAACTCTTAGAGGAAAACATAGGCAGAACACTCTATGACATAAATCACAGCAAGATCCTTTTTGACCCACCTCCTAGAGAAATGGAAATAAAAACAAAAATAAACAAATGGGACCTAATGAAACTTAAAAGCTTTTGCACAGCAAAGGAAACCATAAACAAGACTAAAAGACAACCTTCAGAATGGGAGAAAATATTTGCAAATGAAGCGACTGACAAAGGATTAATCTCCAAAATTTACAAGCAGCTCATGCAGCTCAATATCAAAAAAACAAACAACCCAATCCAAAAATGGGCAGAAGACCTAAACAGACATTTCTCCAAAGAAGATAGACAGATTGCCAACAGACACATGAAAGAAATCTCAATGTCATTAATCATTAGAGAAATGCAAATCAAAACTACAATGAGATATCATCTCACACCCATCAGAACGGCCATCATCAAAAAATCTACAAATAATAAATGCTGGAGAGGGTGTGGAGAAAAGGGAACCCTCTTGCACTGTTGGTGGGAATGTATATTGATACAGCCACTATGGAGAACAGTATGGACGTTCCTTAAAAAACTAAAAATAGAACTACCATATGACCCAGCAATCCCACTACTGGGCATATACCCTGAGAAAACCATAATTCAAAAAGAGTCATGTACCAAAATGTTCATTGCAGCTCTATTTACAATAGCCAGGACATGGAAGCAACCTAAGTGTCCCTCAACAGATGAATGGATAAGGAAGATGTGGCACATATATACAATGGAATATTACTCAGCCATAAAAAGGAACGAAACTGAGTTATTTGTAGTGAGGTGGATGGACCTAGAGGCTGTCATAGAGTGAAGTAAGTCAGAAAGAGAAAAACAAATACCGTATGCTAACACATATATGGGAATAAAGATGCAGACCTACTAGAGAATGGACTTGAGGATACGGGGAGGGGGAAAGGTAAGCTGTGACAAAGTGAGAGAGTGGCATGGACATATATACACTACCAAACGTAAAATAGCTAGCTAGCTAGTGGGAAGCAGCCGCATAGCACAGGGAGATCAGCTCTGGTGCTTTGTGACCACCTAGAGGGGTGGGATAGGGAGGGTGGGAGGGAGGGAGATGCAAGAGGGAAGAGATATGGGGACATATGTATATGTATAACTGATTCACTTTGTTATAAAGCAGAAACTAACACACCAGTATAAAGCAATTATACTCTGATAAAGATGTTAAAAAAAAAACATAATGGAAAAGAATATGAAAAAGAATATATATATGTATAACTGACTCACTTTGGTGTACAGTGGAAATTAATACAACATTGTAAATCAACTATCCTTCAATAAAATTTTTTATAAAGAGATAATAATAATAGTTTATTAACATGGCTATGTAGTATTGGTTTTAAGAACAGTTCATTGAATAAAAAATATTAAATTCAGTACAGTAAGATAATTTTGAGTTTTCCCTCGTAATATAGTTTTGCTAGTACGGTCTCAAATGAATCTTACCAGAAAATCTAGTCTATATTCGTTTCTCTCAAGACCTCAAGTATCAAGAACACTAAAATTTTAAAATATTCATTATCACAAAGCCTTCCATTTCTTGTCCATTTTCATAAAAGTCAATGTGATAAACTAAACTTCTTAGGGATAACCAAATTATTTCAAGTTGTTCATTGTTAATCCTCTATTTTACATCTAAGAATAGTTTGAAGTACTAGATATCATAATTTGTAACAGAAATAACAGTTTTATAGGTATAATTTTCCTTAAAGAAAAAAGGTAACATATTCCCAATTACTGTTGCTCACATATTTGAAATCTAAAGTAGGCTCTCATATAAGATTCATGCTACAAATTACAGAACAAGCACAGTATCATAGCAACCCAGCAATACCACTACAGTGACACGCTGAGGATGCAATCCAAGATTCTAATTTAAGAAACTGGCACAGAATATAGGACATGCAGCTTTTTTTGGCAATACCCCTAGAACATTAATAACTAAGAGTCTAAAATCAGCTTTTATTTGAAACTTTAGAGGATCAAGCTTTTATAAGGTAATAATGGAAATGTTTATTAACAAATGATTCACAGCATTGTAACTAAATATGACTTAGGTAAGGGTCTATGATTTCATTAAACTTGAAAATGGTGGGAAAAATTGTAGATATCACATCTTAGGAATTTGAATACATGAACCCTACCAGTTTGATAATGCATTCTAATATACAAATGTATACCATTTTAAGAAAACCCCTAGAGTACTATCTAAAACTTTAAAGAGCATAAATATTTACATGCTTTACTCAATTACCATTCAAATGCAGATACATTCACAACTACTATACTACAAAAGGGTTAAAATATACTGTTCAATTTTTATTTCAAAAAATTATGTTACCTTTTGTTATCAAAACCACTTTAAAGAAGGTAAGAACAAGAAATGAAGATGAGCTAGTGGAGCATGTTATATGGATTTCTTGGAATGTAGAACCTTGAGAAGCAGAATACTGAAAAAGTCTCCTAGAAGAATAAATGGAATATTGTGTCATCTGTTTAATTCAATTTGAATATAAAATCTATTCATTAAATAAAGGTTTTTAGAAGCATCTTCGTTTCATTTGGGACCCTTGGGGAACAAGAAGTGTTAAAACAGATCTTTATAGATGGTTTCCATAGCTGTGATGAGGTTCCATCTTGCAGCTAACTCTACCTGCAACTCCTAAGCAACACCTGCTACTGTGTGAGGAAAAGGACTACCTACTTTAACAAGGTGGTTCAAGTCTCTAGAGCAGGGCCTAAGGGCCACAAAACAACCCACCCACTTCCCTCCTCCATCTGACCAGAGACGGGCTTCAGCATGCCGGTGGTGCTACAAATCCAAGGACCCTGAAATTATATACAAAATATTGTATATGATATTTTCTGAGATGATGGATTCCTTTAATCAGATTTTCTAGGAGATCCATGTATAATCTCCCTAAAATTAAACACCAGTACTCTTAGAAGTTATTTCCTCTCCTTTTAACATAATGAATTTTCATAATCAAGGTTTAAAATTATTTCACTCAGTATTTCCAAAAATAAAAAGTTTAATCAGAAACAATTCTAAATAGATTTTTTTTCTTTCAGAAACATGCTATTTATAGCATTCCATTAAAGTGAAAGTAATGGGTTATAGAACAACATACATTATATGATCTCACTAATGGGAAAATATAGGAAGATGTTCAAAATTTTAGAAGTTTCCTCTGCTTGGGGATTTTTACTTTCTATTGACTTGTTTTTAAGAGTGAGTCTGTAAGTTTTTACAAAAGTAATAAATCCATTATACAAGAAATAGGGTAGTTAAGAATATGACATTTCTCACTGCATAGTCTTTAAATGACTTTATTTTGGAAAACCATGAAAACTGAGACTCACTCATGACTCACAGCAAGCACTGTATCCTAAAATAGTCATTCCTATTCCACAGGAGAAGCTACTTTTCTAGATCTTTTTTTTTAAAAAAAAGAAGTTCTCAAAATATCAAAATATGATTATGTGTAAGCTTATACATGTGGTTCAAATTAAAAACAGAATTATCAAAATATATGAAATACCAAAATCAGTGCCTGGGTATCTGGTAGCTAAGTAAAACCTGGGTTATATTTTACCTCTCCTACATGAATGATAGAAATTTCCTATGAAGGAAATATGACTGTGAAAATTAAGTGCACCTTAAAAGCATTCATTGTTACATTTGCTACTTTATTTCCACTTTGGATTCAAATTTAGTCACAAATGTATGTAGAAAACTACTTAGATGACATATTGTCTAATTTCAGTTTTTCTCAGTTTTCAGGAAAATAAAATCAGTAAAGTGATAGATGAATTGGCCCAATTGACTTTTATATCCAAGTCTCAGTTATCTTGCCCCAATTTATTTTCCTCCCTTGAATTGGGAAATAATGATCAGGAAGACAGTGCTTTGTTAATGTGGTCATAGTTTAAAAAAAAAAAAGTTTTCAAAAACTGTGTGTACATAGCTTGTGTATAGAACAGAGAAGCAAAAATAAGTAGAATCTAATCAGTCTTGATATTCCATAATAATTCCATAATTCCTCAAAGCTGCTAATTACATATCATTATAACTTTAAGTGAGTAGAGACTCCAAATTATAAATCTAGCTCTGACACAAATGTGCGGAGTGATTAAAAGTTCATTTCATCTTGTTTCTCAGTACTCATTCATAAAACAACCGTTCTCCAATTTCTTCTTCAGAAAAACTTTACATTACTTTAAAAAAAGGGAAGAATTGTGCTAAAAGGGAGACCTGCAAAGATCAATGAAGCATTTTTATGCCAGAAAACTTAAAAAAATAAAGATGCTCTGCTTTACAGGGTCTTAGAAAAACCTACTTTCAGTACTGGCCTACCTGCCCAGGACCTAAAAGAAATCATTATCTCTCTTGTAAGGCTCTCAACTACAAATATTTCTCCTTTGCACTGTCAGACAATAACATGCTAATTTTGCTTTAGTGCAGACAATACGAATCAATTGAGAAGATGAAGCTATAAATGACTTGCGCAAGAATATAACCTACCTGTTTTGGTTTCTTCATCAACAAAATGCTAAATTTGGGGTTGTATGTAAACTATTACTCAATTATAAATCATTATACATTTGTGAATTACTGCATGACACAAAACGGTATTTTTCTTTAAATCAATTTAATAGCATTTGCTTCATTATTTCATTCAATAAATATTAAACCAGGTACTGGGGCTTCTCTGGTGGCGCAATGGTTGAGAGTCCGCCTGCCGATGCAGAGGACACGGGTTCGTGCCCCGGTCAGGGAAGATCCCACATGCCAGCGGAGCAGCTGGGCCCGTGAGCCATGGCCGCTGAGCCTGCGCGTCTGGAGCCTGCGCTCCACAGCGGGAGAGGCCACAACGGTGAGAGGCCCGCGTACTATGGATCTCAGGTCCTGGAGCACTTAACTTATAGTCTAAAGGCAGAAAACAGCCGATTAAGTACCCTACTCATACCTGTCCCAACTAACTTATAGTCTAAAGGCAGAAAACAGCCGATTAAGTAACTAACCCTACTCATGAACCTGTCCCAACAAATTCTGTAATCTACCTCACACATATACCAAGGACATCTTACCACTGCACAATGTCTTATACACAGACATTCCACTGAATGGGGAATATATAATCCCATTTTGCCCAAAAGACCAAGTGGTCAGCATCCCAAACTATGAACATTTTCTAATAAACAACGTTGAAATTTTTTTTTTTTTTTGCTGTACGCGGGCCTCTCACTGCTGTGGCCTCTCCCGTTGCGGAGCACAGGCTCCGGATGCGCAGGCTCAGCAGCCATGGCTCACGGGACCAGCCGCTCCGCGGCATGTGGGATCTTCCCAGACCAGGGCACAAACCCGTGTCCCCTACATCGGCAGGCGGACTCTCAACCACTGCGCCACCAGGGAAGCCCCGTTGAAAATATTTTAATGAATGTTTAGAAATCATAGAAATTACCAATGGGCACTCTGTGATTCACACATCCAAAAGTCTTTATACCTAGGTTTCCAAAAGACATCTCAAACTTAAAATCTCTGAAATATAACTCTGGATTTTCCCTCTTTATCTGGTTCTTTTTCTAATGTATTCCTTCTCAGTGGTGGTAGACCTATGCAACGCAGCTGTCCAAGCTAAAACACCTGGGAAACATCTTTGGCTCCTACCATCTCCCCCCGACAATTCATCAACAAGTCGTAGCTTAGTTATATTGTGAATACATCTCTTTCTCTCCATCTTTACTGCTACCACCCTAGCCCCAGCCATATCATGCCTCATCTAGCCTATTAAAACAACCTCCTAACTGATCCTCCTTCTAATAATCTTGCTCTGCTACAATCCATTCTCCACCCAGCAGCTAGTGATACATTTTTTTTTTAATTGTCAAGCTTCCTGAAAGAGATGTCCATACTTACTGACTTGGCTTTCCCAATTTCCATTCACTCCTCCCTTCTCCTTAGAGAAGTCTGGTTTCAAGTCTATCAATCCTCTGAAACCCCTCTAGAGTCACAAATGTTGCCTGAAGACTACCAAACCCATGGAAACATTTCCATTCTTATTTGACTTGCTAGCAGCTCTTCTCACTGTTACTAGCCCCACCCCACTCCCAATTAAAAACATATTTTCTTCCCTTGACTGCCTTGTCTCTACTCTCTCCTGTCTTCCACTCAAGCTGTTGCTCCTTCTTCTTTGATCATCCTCTAAATGATGGTATTCCTTGCCCTCTTCTCATTCTATATACATTTTCAGTAAGCAGTTGCATCTCTTCAAATGCCACCTTTAATCTAAAGCTCCTAAATTCTTATTTTTAGCACAGATTTTTCTACTTAGCTCCAGACCCAAATATCTAATTTCCTACTAGACTCTTCACTTCTATTTTCACAGGCACTTCAACCTGTCCCACATGTAGAACCATTATCTTCTCCCACATCAGATCTTCCACTCTTCTTCCCTTTCAGTAAATTGCTACCATACATCTAGTTGCACAAGTTAGAAATGTATCATCACTGATTTTTCCCTCTCACCAAGTCCCCCTGTGATACCACCTATCCCCACTTAGATAAGGCCACCATCATCTCTTGCCTGGATTACTGTGTCAGCATTAACTAGTATTCTTCACTCTCATCTCCAAATACACTCTTCACACAACTGTCAGGAATAAGTGCAGGACATGGCATCAAGGCTGTTACCTAGACACTAATTGTTGCTCCAGTCTCTTGTCTGGCCAGTTCCCTATTATAATATTCTTTATCACGGCCACATATATTGCTGGCAGTTCCCAACATATGCTATGCTCACCTACCTCTGGGGTTGCCCGTACTGTCCTTTAGGTGGACCTCTTAGAACCCATGTGTCTTGGTCTAACACCTCTGGCCTTTCAGGTCTCAGCTTACCTGTCACCTTCTCCAGGAAGCTTTCCCTGATCTCTCTCCTCACATACCAAAACTGAGTTGGGTCCCTCACACACTCCCCTAGGCTTTCACTGCTTACTCTTATCACAGCACTTGTCTCTAATTGAAACCACTGGCTTACATGTCTGTATTTATCCCACCAGACTCTAAGCCCCTAAAGACATTTAATTTCAAAAGAAAAAGCATTCATCATTTTATTCACTTTACTGAGTAAAAGTTTTAATCTCTACAATGGTTCACCTAAAATTTAAGCACGATGAACATCAAAGAGGAAAATATTTCTGTACTAGATTTTGAAAGCAAAGTATGTATCTAGTTTCACAGCAGGCAAACAAAATCTTTTTCCTCTGGCTAATTATAAGAAGAACAGTAGTACAAGTTAAAAAAAAAAAGCAAATATGTATTCCTATAGAAATTATATTTTATTTTACTTATGACTTCAACAGATGTTTATCTTTAGAAAAGTCTGTTTGGAAAATTATGCTTTAAAAAAACACCCAGTTTTGCTAAATCAAAATTCAGAGCTTATGACAAAAACTGTCTCATCCTTTTGACTTTATCAATTTAGAGGCACAGGATTAACTATGAGTTCAAATAATCATCATCTTCTGGTAACAGCTATAATTCTAGAATATCCGTTATCAATGAGTGAGAATCAAATGCAAATCCAATTAAAAAGAGAAAATGTATCATTTTTGAAGCTATATTTAATATTTTATTATCCTGTACTACAAGTTAAGCCCAGTCATTAAAAAATTCTAGTTTCATACACCTAACATCTTTTTAACTATTGTTTATGCAGTTTCCTCACTAACTAAGCAAAATCAGAGAGAGTATCTAAGAGCTTGAAAACCCTGTACTTCTTCTCCCTACCTTAAAGAAAGCTTTTCTGATGAAATGACAAGATGGCTATTTATTTAGAACAAGAGTGAAACTCATTCCCAATGAAAGCTAAACCAGAATGACTTCTGAGGTCCCATTCAGCACTGGAAGGCTCAACTAGATATAACATCACAATAATGTTACAGTAAATGCAATTAGCATCACCATTCCAGTAGGAGGAGTGAGTTCCCAAGAAATCCCTTGCCTTCAGTATCCAAGTTAGAAATAGGTTCTCTGAATTTTATAATGTGAACCTATCATATTTGGCAAACTACAAAAAAAAATCCTAATAGATTTAAGAAATCTGATCAAAATTGCAGGATTTCTAAAATTCACCATTACACGAAAAACCCACATAAACAAATTCCTTCAAGGAAAAGTTCAAAAAGATATATATAAAAAGTGGTTTGAAACTGCTCATTAGTGAATATCCTGCCCAGACAAGCAGAGCTTATTTCACATAAACCTAGCCTGTCATGTAAAACTCTTTCAGTAAAGCATTTAGGTTCCCTATTACATAATAATGCACTGAAAGTAATTATATATTTAAAATCTGTTCCTTTCATCTCCTTCAAGGACATCCTTATAAATAAAAATTGAGCCTCAAATTTAGAAATTACTGGAAACTAGTTATTTCAGTTTACCCAATATTTATATACAGTTGTCCACATCTGGAAGTCAACCCAGTATTACTTTTCCACACAGACCTTACACAATACCTTTCCTAGAAATAAATCTATCAATAATGTTACACGTCACTTAAACCCGTCACTGGCAAAGCACAAATACAGCAGCAAACAATCCTTTGTTTCAAACCTACATTTACTATTTATTATCATGGTATTAAAAACCCAAAATACATAACTTTGAATCAGATTTAGGCACAAATATATTAAAACAAAACACAAAACAGAAGAGAACCAATCTGGTGGTAGATAGCACGGAACACCACTGAAGGAAGCATAATCAATAATGGGGAATGTGTGTAGAGGGAGGGCCAACAGGTAACTTCTTAATCAAAACAGTGACTCCGCCTACATGACCACACTTGTTATGCACAGGACACTGTATTTGGTACTATAATAGGATATGAAAACACAGATGACTTCTGCTTTCACAGAAATTTTACCATCTCATTCTGGAGGGAGAACATCACTTCATAACTGACACTGACTCAGCACAACAAATCAACAAATACAGGTATCATTCAAACTGGTGAGCAGAAAGGCCAAAGACAAAAGAGAGTTATGGAATATAAGTGGCCCCAGGTCCTTGCTGCCCTACCTTCAGTAAAAAACTGTGGTCAAGATTAAGATGATAGATGTAAAAACACTCTGACGAAAAACATTTCTTTTTTCTTTTTCTTTTTCTTTCTAAAATGCCCTGTTTATTCTGCAAAAATCTGGAATACTCCACAAATCTGTGTGTCATCCTTGTGCAGGAATCATGCTAATCTTCAATAGTTTCAGTTTTAGTATATGTGCTGTCAAAGCAACCACAAGAAAAACATTACTTGACGCTAAATAAATATAAGGCATGACCAAAAACAGTTATGATCAACAATATCTCATCTGTTCAACACCTAATAGTCAACATATACACTAGTAATATTAGTTCTAAATCTTCAAGAGGCAGAACAATGCTGTGAACATATAGCAAATATCAGCTTTACATTTCTGAATGATGGGATTAAAACTAGGCAAACTGCTGTCATATGTTCTCGCTTTTACTTGACAGCTCAGCCACAGCTCCGAAAATCACAGAGAGAAAAAAAAAAACTTGACCACCTTGTATCAAAGGATAATAGCTGAGTTTTAATTACGATAACTACAGCAAAATCCAATAGAATCAACTCATCACACCTAAAACTCCAGAATCCAAGAGCACTATCCCCCTTCAGGAAAGTAGCTGATTAGCCATAGGGGGCAGTAAAGTTAAGAGAGTGAAAAGTAAATAGCACGAGGTGAAGTGAGGGCAGGAAATGTTAATAGGCTGGGTAATGAGCCGCGAGTATCCAGAGAAAAGGACAAAGTCTCAATTAATGAATTAAATCAATAGACAGATAATGCCAAACCAGTGATTCTCAACCCTGGCTGCGTATCAGAATCATCCTGGGAGCTTTCAAAAATACAAATGCCTGCATCCTACCTTAGACCAATTTATTTAGAATCACCTGAGGGTAGGTAGGACCCAGGCACTGATGTTTTTTAAAACTCTCTAAGTGCACAGCCAGGTTGAGAACACTGTTAAACACATAAAATAAAAATAAGCTACTTTATATCCCCAGCTTTTTACAATTTAAAAAGTTAAAATTTTAAAAACACACGAAAATCTATTATTTCCCAAATCTATGATTTTTGTTGATAAACCTGTCTTTGTCATCCAAAGAGAGGCAATACCTCATTAAAGACTAATTCATTTTTGTGATTTTATTAGGGGAAAATATTATTCTTACAAGTAAAAATGAGTAAACTGAAGGCCAAAGGGGTTAAACAACTAGCCCAAAGCAACTGTGACTCATCAATGATACAGGAAGACAGTTTAAGTGTACTATTTACAGGATGGTACTCTATCCCAGTGATCACACTATTTTACTTAAATACATTTTACTGGATTCTCACTTTACAGGCACTTCATAAAAGGATCCAAAATTCAATTAAGAATCAGAGGAGGTAATAACATTGGGGGAAAAAGAAATTTGACCCTAAATAGGAATTCTGAAGATGTTAAGTTAGACTTAAATGGAAGTTTTTCCTTCATGTGAAGGCCAGCAACGGACACTATATTAATTTCTCTAGAAGTATATCCTTAAAAAGTTTTTAAAAATTTAAATGTAAGTCTACCAGAAGAAATATAATATTACTTCCAGAAGACAGTCCTAAAATAGGTAAAATGTTATATCCCTTTGTAAACAAACATTTTTAACATATTCAGACGAATTTCAACTCTCCTTTATTGCCACCCCAATTACTAAAACGGGTTTTGGGTTTAGATGGAATGAAATTAATTTTGAAAGAAATCTATAAACCTTAAAAGTTGAGTCAGTAGTGTCCCTCACCAGCACAAAAAAGTTAAGTTAGTTATGAAATTTCAAATCGTGTCATTGTTCTTGTTCCAGATACCCTAAAAGACCACATACATCAAGAAAAACAAAAAAATTTTTTTCCCTATAGGTAAGCAAAGCACTTCAAATGAGCACCACTGTTACTGGACTCAATACCTCCAGTGGGACCCAGCTTCTAAGAATATACCAACCAAGAAACTGAGGAAACTTGGTAAGTTCTTTACCTCATCTGAAGGGGACTTCAATCTCAAATCCAGTTTCATTCTATTCTTTGCCATTTACTGGCTGTCTCCCATAAGAAATGCACATCTATACAATTTTACTGGTTAATTCAATTTCTCTGCTTGATAAAAAACTTCTAACTACAACTTTCAATATTTTAAATAGTCACTCTACCCTATTTCCACATCCACACTTATGCTGATGTTACAGCTTCACCTCATTTCACATAAAGAATATGTGAAAACTGATTATAAACAAATTATACATTAAGTACACTAGCAAAGTTTACAATTTATGTGAATCCTTCATTTAGAAAATACCTTTGATCTGGATTTTCAAATATCAAAGAGAATGGGAACTAACATTCTTTGCCTATTTTTAGGCACTAATTACATTATTTCACTTAATCCCCCAAATCCTGGGGAGATAGAAGGTATTATCCCCATTTTACAGATAAGGAAAGCAACTCAGAAAGATTAAAATTTTACCTTTGACCCAGGGCTGACCCCAATGACCCAACTCTATCATACTGCCCAAATTTCATAAAGCAGGATAACAGCAAAAATACTGAAATCATTTAACCTGGGTTCCGGTGTCAGGTGCAACACCATCCAGATAAGTAATCACAGGCCTGAAACTAAGCTGTTTAAGCCTCAGCTTTCTCATCTGGGAACAATATTGGTCTTGCACAGAGTTGCTGGGATAACACAATGAAATATAATTTTTGTAAAAATACATTGAGCTATGGATTATCACAATATTACCTTAGGTGTGAAAAAGCAAGGGATATCGGGGATAAGATGTTACACAACTTTGGACTATTTCACTTATTATGAGCAATACTGTTTTTGTAATTTAAAAATATAAAGAAAAGTGTAAATTAATTTGTAAATGCTAAATGTTATATAACTGTATGGCATCTACTATTTTACCAAACCAATCCTTCTAGAGACTTACACAAAAAAGGTTAATCAGACTGAAAAGCTTCCAATTAACTGATTTTTTTTAAAAGTTAAAAGTCTCCTAACTGTTGGTTACCAGAGGAAAAGTTTAAGGTAGAAAAATTAAGTACTATACTAATGTAAATTTAAATACAGAAAAAAATGATTGACAGAATGTTCCTACCTTTATTTTCTAATACCTAGTTCTCAGAGGAACTTACAGAATTAACATAAGAAATTTCAAGTATTTTGGAAAAAAAAAATTTTTAAGCTATAAAATATAAGATAGTTAAGTTTGATGACCCACATAACAGTTTCTCATTTTTAAAACATCCTTTTAACAAGGCTTGTTTTTTAAATAGTTTCTGTAATAAAACAGAATTTTCTCTGAACACTTTCACCATTAAAATCCTGCAACCCACTTACTAAATTATTTCACACGAATAAACTTCTTATAGATTAAAAAGTGGGATTATTTTGTTACTCTTTACCCATAGCATGCTTTAAGGAAAACAGCTGGCACCTTTCCAGTTTAGATTCATGTGGACAAAGTGTAACATAAGCAGGTTGGCATAAACACTTAAAAGATTTTGGATGGCTACAGACATTGAATCACTCCACAGCAATATTATATTTCAGAGCAGGAAGAAAAATTCTCTTTCATACATGTATTACAGGGCTTTCCACTGGTTTTTGTTAAGGCCACAAATGGAAAAAACTACTACTGACAGAAAAAGCACTCAACGTTGTGGTATCAAAGACACTGCCAAAGTACCAAGTGAAGCAACTGAATTTTTAAAAAACCACTTTTCAAGCATTTTGGCATCTGGAGTAAAACTAGTTTTTCCTAGTGGGTAATCTAAGTAAGAATCTTATTCCTCAATTAAATTTACATAAATTTATCCTGAATACGTAACTTTCTTTATAAAGAATACTATATTTTCATGTAAAACATAGAATAAAATTAAAGTTCCAATTTTATTTTTTTCTCTACTAGTGAGCAAAATACTATAAATAAAACATTCAATGGCACCTTCAACTTGTTGAACTATACACCATGAAACCTGGATGAATACTGACTCTGCATATTTTTGCTAGGCTTTTAAAAACAAAATATATTCAAATTGCATCTCCTGACTTGAAGCAACCATATATCTAATATTCAATTATTTTTATTAAATATAAGTAAATATTATATTAAAAAGACAATATAAGGAACATCTTACTAAAAAGCAAATTAAAGAAACGTGAAAGAAAAACACTAGCACCAAACCTTCAAATTGCAAAAATAATTTGCCAATTTAATGAAAAAAAATTAAAAAGGTAAAAATATCTATGTTTTAGTTAAGTTTAAAATTTAAAATTCATGAATAGTAGTTCAATGTCCTAATAGGTAAGACGATATTCTTTTATAGCTATGACATCACTCAAGAATTAGTCTTGGCAATGCCTACCATTGTGGTCTACTGTTGACTATGCTATGTAAATTTTCACAATTTTTGTATGCTACATAGCAAATGATAAATGCAGTACCACAGGCTACACATCTTAAATAAAACCTTCTTTCAAAAGTCAGTTTGGGGCCTCCCTGGTGGCGCAGTGGTTGAGAGTCCGCCTGCCGATGCAGGAGATACGGGTTCGTGCCCCGGTCTGGGAGGATCCCATGTGCCGCGGAGCGGCTGGGCCCGTGAGCCATGGCCGCTGGGCCTGCGCGTCCGGAGCCTGTGCTCCGCAACGGGAGAGGCCAAAGCAGTGAGAGGCCCGCGTACCGCAAAGAAAAAAAAAAAAAAAAAAAAGAATGGGAGAAAATATTAAAAAAAAAAAAAAAAAAAGTCAGTTTGATTCTGGCTGTGGGATGTCTTTAATTTAGAAGCACCCCAAGAGGCAGGGCAGTGTAGGATCTGAATGGGGTTCCAGAGCTATTGCAGGTCAACTGTGATTTGAGCTGGGGTTTTCTTTAGACTCTTAGCCAAACTAAGACTGGATTCATAGGCCCAAAGACAAATCAGAACCGGACTGGCCTTAAAGGGGATGCTGGAGCTTTTTCAAACTGATAGAAAAACCTGCTGAACGATTATCTATTTCAGTATGAACTTTTCATTTCCTGGCCTTGCAAAACAGATGATCTAGATTTCTATCAGGTTTCTTTTGTCGAAAAAAAAATTCGAATGTTTAGGACCATTATCATCTTGTTCCATGATGATGCCTATCTCATAAAAAGCAAAGACATTAAAATTATAAAATTAAAAGGCAGTAATCCACAAAGAATAAACTAGAACACCAGGAACCAATTTCTTTCTTTCTTTCTTTTTTTAATCCTCTAAACCTAGTGGGAAAAAGGAGTGAGCCAAAAGGAGTGCCAAGTTCTCCTGCAAGGCATTGACACGGATACCAATCTGAATTACTGTACAAACCTACAAAGTCCCTGCAATCACTGCTTGGCGAACTAAGTTCCCATTCCATTGCAAAGCGACACTATCTACTCCTTAACACCTCTCCAAGTTTACCGTGTGTATCTTCTCAGACGATAAAGTATTTTAAGTCTTTCTATTCTTTGGGCTAAAGGGAACATTTAAATCTAATGACCCAGTAAGTAAGACACTACACTGGTCAGATTTTTTTAGGCTTTTTCTTTATAAATAAATCTGAAGGCCAGGTAACTCCTAACCGGTGTTTGCATTAGGATTCCTGGTCTGTACGACTCTTAGGAACTATCAATGGGAAGGAAAGTTAGGGAGAGAGTGCGTACAGGCGCTTTATAGTTGGAAAAGTAAAGGATTGGCTAAGGGTGGCCGAAAAGAGGAGGCAGGTCTCAGAAAGGGAAGGTCGGAACGTAAGACAGGTTGTTAAAGCAAGATGGGTAAGGGCAAGGCTCGGGGAAGAAGAGTGAAGAACTCTACCCCTCGGGACGCAAGAGGAGAGTTCCAGTCGCAAGGGCAGCTAAAAGAGCGCGCAGGTGGGGAGGGGTGCTGACCTCCTCCAAGACCGGAAGAGTTGAGGTGAACCCAGAAGTGAGAAAAGCAAGGCTCTTAACAGCAAACCTGTTTGAATCAGAGGGGGTGGGAGGACGCCAAGGAAGCATGGGGAACGCGACTCACACACTCCGAGCCCCAGCTGGGCAGAAGAAACCCCCAGAAAGAAATGAAGAAACGACTCTGGCGGCGCGGAGGCGAGCGCCCACGTTCCTCCCCGGGCTGCGCCCTCGGAGGTTACCTTTGAGCTGGGGCAAGGGGTGCAGCTCCGGCTGGCTGCCCTGGCTGCGGAACTGCGACGAGCCCTGCGAGCGCTTCTGCCTCTGCGCCTTGCGCACCGATTTCCGGGTGAAGCCGTCCACTTTCTCCGAGGCCGAGATGGCGGCGCTGGCAGCCCCCGCCGGCGGCGGCGACGACGACGACATCACCACGGCCCTGGCGCTTGGCAGCTCCGGCTGCTGCTTGCACGGAACGGGCAGCGGCAGGAGGAGAAGGCGGGGGAGAGGCGCCGAGAGCTCGCGCCCCTCCGCCCCGTTCCCCCGGCCGCACTGCCCTCCCGCTCCCGGGCGCCGCCGAGCTTCTCCTCGCCGCCCACCGACGGCTCACGGCCACATCTCAATGCCGGAGGTTCCTGGTCCCCGACGCGCGGCGAGCTCCCGGGGCTGACGGAGGCGAGGGCGGGGGTAGAGGGGGGGTGAAGAAGTTGTTGACTCCGAGTTCGGAGGGCTGGTGGACGGGAGCCCGAAGTTTAGACAACTGAGGGGAGGACACTGGGGTGCGGACGTCGAAAGCGCCTCTCGTCCCTGCAGCCCGGGTCGCCAGCCGGCCGGCCCGCCAGCACCTCAGTGGCCGCAGCTAGCGCAGCCCGCCCTGCCTGGAGCCTCCTCCCGAGGCGCTGCCATCGCGGGTCCCCTCCGAGCCGCTGTCGCCACCGCCGCGGTGTCCAATCTTCCCTGTCAGCGCCGACCCCTCATCTCCCGGGGCGGTGAACCGCCGCCCCGGCCCTGGGCGCGCACACACACTCGCTCCTCGAAGCGCCGAGCAGTCCGAACCCCCTCCCCCACGCGCCCTTCCGCAGCCAACAGAGAACCCCTGGCGGGCGACCGCTACAACTTGAGAAGGTGCTGGGTAGAGGCAAGGGGGGAGTGTGAGTGCGTGTGTGCGCGCGCGCTAGGGCGCGCGGCCAGGGGGAGGGACCGCTCGGGGGATGGGGAGGGAGGAGATTGACTGACAACTTCCGCGGGGTCCCGCCAGCCTCTTGGAGGCCCGGGAAGGAGTAAGGGGTGGGAAAGCATGCCAGCTCCCTCAGCCAATCGCAGGGCTAAGCGGCAGCAACGGGGTGAAGCTTGGCCTCCTGCAAGGGCTATCAAACTGGGAGGTTAGGCAGAGGAATGGGGCGTGGTTGTATGACGGACCTCGGCCACAGCCAATCGTTAGTGAGGATGACAAGCGGAGTGCCACTCTCACGTCACAACAGTGTAACAAACTCTCTAAGGATTGAGGGGAGGTGCCCCTCCACCAGCGAGCAGCTTTGCACGCCTGCGCGACAGCTCCAGGCTATAATTGCGCTCCTGACAGCCTATGAGAAGACCGGGAAACTAGAGGAGGGAGTCTAGAGAACAAAATAGACTGCGCCCATCCTTCCCTCCCCTCTCTACTGGCCAATGAGGAACTGAAGCGACTGCTGGAGCGCTTGAGGGCTGGGGCGCGAAAGAGCGCCAGGTGCTACGTCACTGAAAAGGGGTGGAGCAAAGGCCTGGTAGGGGTGGAACAAGCAGTGTGATTGATGGCTGAAGTAGTCCCGCGGAGGAAGGCGAGGAAATGAACTTGTCCAATCAGAGCGAGGTGCTGGCCTCTGTGGGCGGGCCTTGGAGCCTCGCTTGCCCTAAGCAGCGCACTTGGAAGTTAACGGGGTAAATTTATAGCTCTCTGGTGGCTGTAGCACTGCAGTTCCTGAGAGCTGTTCTAGCGCGAGTTTGGGCAGTCTGGCGTCCACTACTGAAAAGAGTTTCCCAGATCCACACCCTGCAGGAAGAGATTTCTCATTCCCAATTTACTATCTTACTAATTTTCACTCTTCTTCAGCTGGAGGCCTTCAGCTGCTCCAACAGAAAGAGTAAAAATTGGCTGATCTGTGGTTTGTGGACTTGAGGGCTTGCCATTTACTCTTACTGGGATCCCCTGTAGATTCCATCCAGATTTTAAACTTTTTAAGGACAGGGACTGCTGGTCATCTTAGTTTTTTTGTGTGGCGCTTTCTGTATAATGATGCTTAATAAAAATAAGTGAGCTGAACAGTCTGTCTTCTCTGCGGTTTGGCGGACCCCAATCTCCATTTCTCTCCCACGAGCCCCAGACCTCTTCCCTTCTACAAAATTAAAATGGTTGACATATATTTAAGCAAAACTATCTGATGCGTATGTACCGAAGATGCCAACTTTGGGTAGGAAGTTGGATTCCAGATCTAAAACCAAACACTACTTTAAAATATTTCCTTCCTTACATTCACTGAGTGGTGAAATCATACACAAGCCTCCTAGTCAAGGAGGTTCAAACCTCAGCAGCGTCTTTGACACCTTCCTCATCAAATCAAGTTCCAGATCGTGTTGAATCTATCTTCACAAACGTTCAAACCAAGCCTTCCTTACAATTTGCACAACCAACCCACCAAATGTAGTTCAGGGCTTTCAAACTCACTTCCAGATCCGTCTTTTTAAATGCCACATTTATCTTATTGGCACGTGTGAAGAGCCATCCAGTACCTACAGAATAAAGTCCCAATTCCAGGCTCTTCTCAATCTAACTCGTGGCTGTCTTTCCAGGCATAAATCGTGCCATGTCCCTACACAAACTCTTTTTTCGATTTAGACACATCATTCTACATACTGATACCCTAAAAGCATAGTGCTTCCTTGACCCTCAGCTCCAACATCTTGAAATAATCCACTTTTTTCCCCATCTTGTTGAGACCTAACTTTTTTCTAACCCTAGCTCAACCCCTATCTTTTATGAAGCCATTCATGATAATCTGGTCAAAAGGGATGCCTTTCTTCTTTACATTCCTATAGCATTTATTATCTATAACACCCACAGGGTCTGTCATCATATAATGTCAGAGATGGCAGGCACTCTGCTCTTTCTCCCCTGGAAGTCTGTAAACACTAAGAGAGGAAGAACTCAGTTATTTTATACCTCTGTATCTTTTACTGAACAAAGGATAGATATGCAGTATGTAACAGTCTAATTTTTAGTTCTCAAGAACAAGGTTTCTGAAAGCATGATCATTGGATCGCCTGCATCAAAATCCTCTGAGGTGCTTATTCCTGGTGCTTATTTAAAATGCAGATCCCAGACACACAGAATCAGAACCTATGGGAAAAACACGGAGACATCTACTTTTAATAAGCTCCCTAGGTCATTCTTATGCACACAAAAGTTTGAAACTACTATTTTCTAGTCACCTGGATTTTATTTAGAATAGATTATAAATGTCTAAAAGTCAAGGGTAGTGCTATTTATAATAAAGAGCATTTACATAGGATAAGAAGGGGAAATAAATAGCAGAAAGCACACCAATAAAGCTAAAATTCATACTGGAATATGATAGATAATAAATAATGGAAAATAGAGACCAAATAGAATAGATACTAGAAACAAATTATTGGGAGGCTTGGAACCAGCATAACTGTCAGGGCTTTCTGAAAGAGCCTCTTGGAGAAGAATTTTGAGAAAAATTTTAAATAAAGAGTGAGTCAAACCCTAAGAAGAGAGAAGGATGGCATTCCATGTTGAAGTCACCAAACATTTTGGGGGAGATGGAAAATACCATAGCCAAAGAATCAAAAGGCCTGACTTTATTAATTATCAACAGTTTGGGCCAGTCAAGTCACTCACCCCCTCTGAGTCTTAGTTTCCACATTTGTTTATCAGAAAAAAAATAAGTAACCAGCCTTCTTTACAACGTTGACATGAGTTTTAAATGTGATTCATAAAACAAAGCACTTGGGAAAGTGAATATTTTGCACATGATAATTTTATAGACATATGTATTTATTGAACATTTATTTTCCGTTTACTATCTTAAGTAAATAAGGTATCTGGGTCCTAAATAGAGATTTGTTCACTAATAATCATCTAACAGAAAACTGCAATCTCAGTGCTGATCTGTATGTAATTCTGACACAGGAAGAGTGTCAAGGATGATTCCATGCTGTTTAACTCCTGCCTTTTCCCACATGTGAAGACCCATACGTGATTCAGAGGTCAAGGCTTCATCACTGCAAATTCTTTGGTTTACTTTATCCCCGCATGACTTGAATTCCTTAGTCCATAAGCATAAATATGCTTAGTGATCTCATTCTTTTATTCACAATACCTAGCTTGCTGGAGAAAATAAGTAATTCGTGAGACAACAATATCCACAAAGCAAAAGCACAGTCTTTAAATGGTTTAAAGAGTGCATCCGAGGGGGGAAAAAAAAATTCCAGCACCTCTGATGGCTGAGTATATTATTTATGCTTTAAATTTCAAGAATAATAGAAGAAATATTTTTTTAAAGAGTGCATCAGGGAGAGTATTCTTTTCAAATCACTGTGAAATTCTCTAAAGCATGTCCAAGTAAAGTTTTGGCTGTCAACGTTCTCTTTCCTTAAGAGCCATAATACCCAAACTGTGCTCCAACAGAACACCAAACAAATGTGTTTTATCTGCAGAATCAAATAGTAGTGGTCTTTTCCAAATTTACAAAAATAGGATAAAATAAAATAAAATTTCTTCCTTACATCTTTCTTAAAAGTTTGATTCCTTTCTATTGCTTTACTATACTGGAATCTAAATCAAGGTAGTATCTGATTTATCATAAAAATTTTAATTTTTAATATGTCACTCCTTTTTATTTAAATACATTCAAATTATGTAAAATTCAGAAAGAATGAAAGGGTAACAGGAAAAGTCTCACTCCCATTTCTGTCTCCCAAAATCCAGGTCCCCTCCTGGGAGGGAATCAATGCTATCAGATTCTTGTATGTGCTTCCAGAGATAGAATAGGTTTACTCCCTTAAGATTTAATAAATTCACATTTTTAGATGTTCCACCAAAAGCTACATGATTTATAGTTATTTCATCACCTGAAGAAGTTTGAAAACCACTACTCTATCCATCAATGAACCTTCCAGAGTTCTTACAGGTTTATTCATACCTATTCATTCATTCATTATTTTATTCATTAATTCATCATGTAACAGACATTTATATATACATGCTATGCATCAACAAAATATGAAAGTTGAAGGGACCTTAGATACTAATCAAGTCAAGTTGGTACCTGACCCCAGGTAGACCAAGAAGGTCCTCCTTCAAACTGATCCAAATTGGAAAGTCCTTTTTTTTTTTTTTAATATATCTTACAGGAGACTTTTGTTTCTATGTACAATGAGATCTTCTGACCAATAACTTACTATGCAAGTTGTCAAAGCTTATAGGCACTTGGTTCATAAACTAAACTCAGCGCTTTTCTAGATTTTTTTCAGGGACTCTAATTCTGTGTTGTCTTTCCGGCCACTGTTCAAGCACAAGTACACACTGAGATGACTGGAATTCCTGCAATTTTCAGGAAGGGTCCTTTGTTAACAGCACAAGATCCGTAGTCATGGTTTTCAATTGCTGCCATTTTTGCTTTTAATTATAAATTGCTTTCAGTTAAGCTTGTTATTATTAAATCAGTTTGTTGCTGGCTATTATACAGGCTACTGTCTTGGGCAATCAAGAACTTAGACTAGGTCAGTGGCGGTAGAGATGGTTAGGTTGGAGACTTTTTTTAGAGGAGGATTACATAGGACTTGCAGAATGATTGAATGTGAGCTATTGGTACAGCAGAGGTATTATTAATCCCCCCAAAACATGCTGGTACACTTATACTTTATGATTATCTCTGAATCCTTTTTCCACAGCTGTGAGATCTTTTGCCCCATCTTAAGTGGGCTGCAATCATAAATGTTCAATAACCCCTGGTGTGCCCAATCCTACCTGTATACGAGATGAGGAACCAAGATATAGTTTGAAGGGGCTCAGCTCATGCCGTATCCTCTTGTCCTTTCAGAGTGGGATTTAAAAGACCTATACTGGCGAACTCTCCACTCTTTAATTCAACGCTGCAAGTATTTTTTAAGTGCCTTCTATGTGCCAGGCAATATGCCAGACACTAGGAGTGAAGAGATAAATAAAGCATGGACCTTACAATTTAGTGAGGACGGACAGCATAACAAATCAAAGACTATACCCTAAATGTTCCGTACAGTGTTGTGTAAACATAGTGGAAAGAAGAGCAAATTTGGTTTGTGAAGAGAGAGTCAGAGAAAATTTAACAGAAAAAGTAATGCTTGAAGTGAACCTTGAAACAAAATGAAGTTTTCATATGGATAAGAACAACAACAGAAAAGAATACTTGCCATTCAAGAAACTAATTTCCCACATTTCTTCATCACTAAAAAGATTTCCAGGGAATTCCCTGGTGGTCTGCCATGGCCCGGGTTCAATTCCTGTTGGGGAACTGAGATCCTGCAAGATGCATGGCCAAAAAAAAAAAAAGATTTCCGTATCTCAGTCAATGAATTTACTTATTTCACACAATATGTTACCAAAAAAAAAAAGAAAAAGAAAAAATTCCATTGCAACAGAAGAATATATTTTGCCACACCTTGTCAGAATTTGACCTGGAGGTGACTGGGCAAAGAAAAACAAAGATTAAATTCAACACAGGACTGCTCTTTGGGTATATACTGAGGGGCAGTGATTACAAAACTACTGTATGGCTCTTTAATGTTCCACTCATAGGCAGATTTTATATAAACCTATAAGTGGTCTTCCTCTTTCACCTGCCTGGAGGAAGCACGTAGTAAGCTTCGAAGCAGTCCCTGTCTTAAAATACCTAGCGGCTGCATGCCAGCAATACGTTCTCTCTTATTGGCTTGTTATTTTGGCTCAAACTTGCCGAAAATAATTAATTTGAAAATCTAAGAAATTGACCTTGTATCTTCAATATCAGGAGGTGTCTCTGCTTTGAAGAAGCAATTCTAGTAGTACTATGGGATTTTCAGGAATTATTGAACTGGAAACTCTCCCGTGTTTTCAGATCCTAAGCTTTGACTTCTATACCAGAGGATACAGTTTTTTTAAAAAAAAACTGTGTGTGTCTCTGGGTGTGTATATATAATCATCACCATAAATTTAACACCTACTGTGTACTAAGCATTATTCATATAAAGAATCTGGCAAAAAGAGATCAAACAAGATTCTCTATTAAAGTCCCTCTCATCTGTGTGACACTCCTGTCTATTCCCCTGGGAGTTTGGTCCCAGTGACTTCTGTCATGTCCAGGAGCAATTTTTTGTATTCTAGCATCTCTGGGGTCCTCTATTCTTCTCTTGTAAACATCAGTGAAAATTCAAGCTCTCTTTATTCACTCTGTACAAAGACATTCACCAAAAATGAAATTGAATGGATTGGACTGTCACTGCCATAAGATGCCCAGCACTTTAAAATTTTTGTATATGTAGAGCTCTGAAGTCCTGTTACCTAGAAGGAAAATTAGATTATCAAGAGATATAATGGTGCCCAATGTTTCTTATTCATTCATTCACTCAAAAAATATTCATTAATCTCCTATAACATGCCTGATTCATTCCAGGTGATTGACGAATAGCCATGAGTGACACAAGGCTGCCTGCATGGAGCTCACCGTCAGTGGGGAGAGCTCACATCAATTAAAATTCAACTATGGAAACAAAGCAGGGAATATGCACCAGAGGAAACATGGTATTATTGCATACATGTATGGGCAAACCAGGAGGGTTGGTCATGCTATGGACCAAACAAGCACCATCACCAATTTATGAGGCCTGTTATGAACACGGCCTATGGCTAAACGTTGTGGTCTTGACCCTAAGGGAGCACGAGCTCTAGGGGAAGAGATGAGGCATAAGCCCAGGGAAAGATAACTTCTCATTCGGGACAGTATTCGATGAGAGCCAAGACAACGAAGTCCAAGGGAGTTCACAGGTGATGCTCATGCTGAGGTGGAAGACATGGGATTTTAGCTGGATCCAGGGGATTGGGAATAATTAACTAAGTAAAGAAAAGTAGACGTGTTAGGGGAGAGCACCATCCAGCTACTTACTACACATCTCTCCAGCACAAAGTGTCCAGCTTATTATGCCCACCTCCTCCTCCCCCACTACTTGATATTGCCGCCCACCAGTCAGTGAAGGAAGGGTGTGAAGGCACACGAGTGGGGAAGTACAGGCATGTACAGGGGGTTTTAGATGTCTTTCCTAGAGAAGGTGATTTCTGGAGGGGTAATGGGAGAGAAAGCTGGAAAAGGTGCATTCATTCAGTCATTCAACAAACATTTAATGCTTATTATAGGCTATTTTCTGCTCTAGGTTCTGGGGATAGAAAAAACAACAACAACGGGTTTTTCCCTCAGAGAGTCTGGAAAGGAAAGTAAAATGAAAACATAAAAACAAAAAAAACTCACAAACCACCATAGACAGTATAATAAGTGCTGTGTCAAAGGTAAGCACAGAGGAAGAAAGCAGAATCTATGGGGCGGGGAGCAAGATAGCCTTTCTGGAGGAAGAGGTTCTAGATTTGAGAACTGAAGAACATAAGGAGTTAGTCAGGACTTCCCCGGTGGTGCAGTGGTTAAGAAGCCGCCTGCCAATGCAGGGGACATGGGTTCAAGCCCTGGTCCGGGAAGATCCCACATGCCACGGAGCAACTAAGCCTGTGCACCACAACTACTGAGCCTGCTCCCTAGAGCCCGTGAGCCACAACTACTGAGCCTGTGTGCTACAACTACTGAAGCTCATGTGCCTAGAGCCTGTGCTCCACAACAAGAGAAGCTACCACAATGAGAAGCCCGTGCACCGCAGTGAAGAGTAGCCCCCGCTCGCCGCAACTAGAGAAAACCCCTCAGCAGCAACAAAGACCCAATGCAGCCAAAAATAAATAAATAAAATTTAAAAAAGGAGTTAGTCAGGAAAACCCAGAAAGGGGAATTTATTTCAAGAAGCATGAAGGAGATGTTTAAGGTACAGAGCCCTGAGAGAAGGGGATACATCAGGAAGGTGAAGGGAGTTTGGTATGAAAACTTTGAGGTAACGGCAGACAAAGAAGATGGTATCAGATTATGGAGTGTCTGTAAGTTTGGAGTTTATGCTGAGGTCAGTGGGGAGACGTCAAAGCACGTTTGAATGGAAGATGTCACGTGGAAAGCAGTGTTTTAAGAGTACTGGGTGGGGGCCTCCCTGGTGGCGCAGTGGTTGGGAGTCCGCCTGCCGATGCAGGGGATACGGGTTCGTGCCCCGGTCTGGGAGGATCCCATATGCCGCGGAGCGGCTGGGCCCGTGAGCCATGGCCGCTGGGCCTGCGCATCCGGAGCCTGTGCTCCGCAACGGGAGAGGCCACAACAGTGAGAGGCCCGCATACCGCAAAAAAAAAAAAAAAAAAAAAAAAAAAGAGTACTGGGTGGGTAAAGTGGAAGCCAGCAAGATTAGCTGGAGGTGAGGATAGGTGTCCAGGAGAAGGACTTGACCGAGTGGTGCTGAGCAGTGTGTGTCAGCACCTGTGGAGCTTTTCTAAGCTATACGGTATTTTGAAAAAATTCCCAAGTGACAATCCAGACCCCCACCCACCCATCCCCATCCCCCATTCCTTGATGATCACTGGCTTAAGCTAAAAATGGCCCTGGGAATAGATATGAAAGACATTACAAAGGAAACACCCAAGAGATTTGATGAATGGGGGGTGGCAAGTCAAAGGGAAGAATTACAAAGGGTGCCAAGGTTTTGAACTGGCTGACAACATGAACTGTGGGCCTTTAACCAAAAGGTTCAAAAGCTAAGCCAGTTTTCTTCTGTGGGAGGGAGACGAAAGGAGTGCCAGAGGAAGGAAGGAAAGGGGAAGCAAAGATGACGCTGAGGTTAGACACGTCGAGTTAATAGTTCTTTAAGGTCATTGAGGTGGAGGGCTGGATCTTTATTTTTAAAAAGAGGTGATGACATGTTGTATATTAATTTGGGGAAAGATGAAGACTAGACTGGGCTGACAGCCTGGAGTAGGCCAGAGCAAAGAAGGAAATTACACAAACAACACAAGCCTCTTTTTTCCTCTTTAAGGAGAAAAAAATCATGACAGAAACAAATGGGCAAAAGATGTGTAGCCTGTCATGTGTCTCAGCGGTCTCTGGTGCCAAACGCACAGTAGGAGTGCACAGGAGAGAAGCAGGGCCCAGCCACTTGTACCTGCTGTGGCAGAGGGTCAGGGATCAGGAATGAGGCAGCCCTTGCTATTCACAAATAGGGCTCAGTGACTCCTCTGGACACACCATCTCTCTCTCTCTCTCTCTCTCTCTCTCTCTCTCTCTCTCTCTCTCACACACACACACACACACACACACACACACACTGTCCTTAATTCCTAACCACCATCCTAATCACAAAACTATGACAAAATCTCTTTATGATACCTTTACAGAGGAAGAAATCTATCTACCAACTGAGGATCTCTCCAGCTTGAAGCAAAGCCTGTGTAAGGTTTCCAGCTTCTCCAGCCTCTTGACTGGCTAAGACCTCTTCTTGCCCTAAGGAGCTCAGTCCCACTCCCTCACACTGAATTAGTGATTGTATTTCAGCTTACGGAGGGTCAAGGATGTGGGATAGGACTGGAGAATGACCACAACCTTGTGAGGATGCAATTCCAGTCCTTGCACATGTTAGACTCCATATTTCAACATGAATTCTTTGAGTACTGGTCTTCTTCAGAGAGAAAGAACTCTATCAATTCAATGATTTACAGCACTGTCTCCTTCTATGGGCTAGGAGGTGCTAGGGAAACAAAGATGAGGGAGACATAGCTTTTGCTTCTTTGGAGTTTACGCTTTCATGGGGAAGAAAGGTCCAATGCACAGAGAATCAGTCATGACGAGGGATGTACAGACAAAATGCAATTAGAATTAAAGGAGGAAAAATAACATCCTGCGGGGAGGTGAAGGACAGATGACAGGGAGGAGCAGGACATTTAAAACTGACCTTGAGGGCTTCCCTGGTGGTGCAGTGGTTGGGAGTCCGCCTGCTGATGCAGGGGACGCGGGTTCGTGCCCCGGTCCGGGAAGATCCCATGTGCCGCAGAGCGGCTGGGCCCGAGAGCCATGGCCGCTGAGCCTGCGCATCCGGAGCCTGTGCTCTGCAACGGGAGAGGCCACAACAGTGAGAGGCCCGTGTACCGCAAAGAAAAAAAACCAAAAAACTGACCTTGAAAAATGCACAGAATTTCAATGGGTAGATATGTAGAGGAAAGGGGGAGAACATTCTGGTAAAGAGAAGCATAAGCAAAGTTGCTGAAATGTGTGGCATATTTGAGAACAGCAGCTAGTTTAGTCTGGCTGGAGTATAGAGTAACAGGAGATAAAGCTGGAACATAGGTTGGGGGCCTAGTGTAGAGTACTTTGAATGGCAGGGTGAGAAACTATTGAAGACTTAGGAGCAGGCAGTGATTGATCAAACCTGGATGTAAGAGGATTACTGCTCCAGCTATTAACTCAGGGAATAATAACTCAGGGAATAAAGGAGGCTACAGGTAGAGAGAAATTTTGACCATGTTGAGTCTAACATGTCTGTGGACTCTCCAAATGAAGATGCTCATTAAAGCTTGGGATGAGGGTCTGTCTGTGTTCAGGATGGTTAAGGTCTTCATAGCCTGAGTTTCTTCATCTGTAAAACAAGGACAAAAACGCTTACTTTGAGGATGCCTGGGGAATTAGACATAATTCTTTGAAAAACACTTACCACAGTGCCTGACTAATACTAGGCATGTGGGACAGATCTGGTGATGGTACTTGGGGTGGTGGTAGCATCAGTAGCAGTTGTACTGTCGCTTCTTCCTTGTAACCCTTTTTTCTCCCCAGAATTCTGCCACGAGTTCAAGAAATAAAACCAAATGGCCAACCCTTGCTGTAGCCAGAATTGGCCCTCCCCCAAGATGACCAAGGCTGTGTATTGGGTCAAGCAATTGTACTGGCTCCTTTGTCCCTTAAGGTAACCACTCTACTGGGAGACCTCTTAGCCCCTGGTAAGTAGAGTTCTGTTGAGTGTCTGTTTTTTCTGCTGTGTCCAAACACTGCAGCTCAGAAAAGCTATAACTCTGAATGAATGAGTAGAGCTTAAAGACGTGTAAAATGTTATTGTTTAGGGGTATGGAGAGAGTATACATGTAGTTATATATACAAACACTCATGCCATATCTATCTATGTATCTATCTATATTCCTAAATAATAAATAGCATTATATTCATGAGAATTAAAAACATCAAAATCAGAAGCTTCTTACTTCCTGGAAGGAGGATAGGAATGGGAACACAACTGGGAGGGGTGGAGTGAGGGTTATACCTATATCTGTAAAGCTTTATCTATATATCCTTTTTGCTGGATATTGGGTTAGTGGGTGTTTATGTTATTCTCTATACAGTATGTACATAGTAAATAATATATTTATATATATGTATCTTTTAATTTCAGAGTGAACAAAGTAGGGTTTCTGTATTTTGAAAATGGTGAGATTGAGCTGATACTTCGGCACTTATGAAAGGGGAAATCCAGACATGGAGAGAATCCTTTGCAACATGCGTTAGATCCAGCCAGCAGACAGACTGCCACCCTTCATGCACCAGAGTAAGGATCCCCCAAAAGGAGCTAGAGGGAAGAAAAAGAGCCTCAACCACCACTCTAGACGATGTCCACCCACAGGAAAAGTGACACTGACGTAGCACCAGCAGGGTAAAAACTAGAAGAACAGATGGGTTGCTAAAACAAAAACAAGGGAAATGCAATTCCTTAGATCCCTGGGGAGAAAGGAAGTAATAGGCTGTCAGTGACATCAGGGAGGAAAGTTAGAAGACAGTTTGACTTGTACAGAAAAATATTTTTATTGACTTAAGCAAGAGCAATTTTAGCAGTGCAAAAAGAAATCATGATGAAGAAACCTGCAATTCCAGACATGAAAATTAACTGAAACTGGATTTCCCCGTCACAGTAAACAAAAAGTTTGGGCAAAAAAGCGTGAAATAATTGTTTTCATCATACAACACAGAGCGCAGGGTTGTGATTCCTGGGAGAAGAGAAACAAATGAAGTGATATGTACAATATTCCTAGCTTTCAGCTTAGAGGCACTTTCCAGATCACAAGAAGGGGGGATCCGAGCAGACAAAACAGTCTTGCTAAAATGAGGGCAAAAAGATCAGAGTTTGGGCAGGCTGAGGTGGCAGTCATTTTTGAGGCAGAGCACCAGAGAAGAGGGAGGTATACAGAGAAAGAAACGTTGAGTCCCCTTGAGTCTTAAGCTGAATACTAGGCTGCATAAGGTATAACTCTATGAGACGCAGGAAAGAGAACTCTTAGATTGCTAAAAGTTAAACAAATTCCTGAGCTGAGCTGGGAAACATTCAAGTTCTAAGCAGGCAGAATGGAGAGACCTTGGTGAACTCTTGTGGCTTTTAGAAGAGATCCTAGAGGGAGCATGCCTATGTAGTAGGGCTAAACTAGCCCTAAAGTAAAGCCCTAAAGTAAAGGTTAGATCTTCCCTAACAAAGCTTAAAAAAGATCAAACTGAGGTTATGCAATTAGGTGACAAAAACTGTAAAAGAGCTATAATGTGCTCAGTAATTTAAAGGAAAACATGAAAATAATGAGGAGTGAAATGTAAACGATAAAAAAGAACCCCATGGAACTTCTAGAGCTGAAAAGTACAATATCTGAAATGAAAAATTTACCAAATGGACTTAACAGCAGCTCAAACAATGCAGAAGAAAAGATCATAGACTTGAAAATATAGCAGCAGAAACTATGTACACTACAGAGAAGAAGAAACCTGGAACCCTTGGTGACCCATGAGAAAATATCAAATGGTGTAAGACAGTGTAATTGAAATCCCAAAGGAGTGTGGGGAGAGCAGAAGCAATATTTGAAGAAATAATGGCGGCACATTTTCCAAAATTGATAAAAATCACAAACCCATACATTCAAGAAATTCAACAAACCCCAAGAAGGGTAAAAATCAATTGAGATAGAAAATGCATTCTGAATTTTTTCAATAATGGAGTGATTTTCTGAATGGACCAGTACCTGAAGGCTTAGTCCAGGGAGGAAGAGGAAAGATCTGTAAATTGGAGGAAACTGTACAAATTGTGATGTGAGAAAGTAGAAACCAGCCTAGGAGACACAAACACAGAAACATATTAAAGGAGAAGAGGTGGGCCCTCTGGAGAACCCAAATACCAAAGATGCAGACATATCGCAGAGTAAGAAGAGGAACTCTTGAGAATAAAAAAGGGTGGAGTGGCATCTCCAACTTTCTTCACTTTAAAATTTTTTTTAGTCTCCTTGTTCCCATACCTTACTTCTTGACGACAATCATCTCAGACCTGGGCTTGAAGCTCCTTTTTAAAAAAAATTTTTCTTCTTTATTTTTAAAATTTTTTTCTTAGAGCTTCCCTGGTGGCGCAGTGATTGAGAGTCTGCCTGCCGATGCAAGGGACACGGGTTCGTGCCCCGGTCCGGGAAGATCCCACATGCCGCGGAGCGGCTAGGCCCGTGAGCCATGGCCGCTGAGCCTGCACGTCCGGAGCCTGTGCTCCGCAATGGGAGAGGCCACAGCAGTGAGAGGCCCGTGTACTGCAAAACAAACAAACAAACAAACAAAAAACTTTCTTAAAAAAATTTTTTTTTCCCTCTTTTCTTTTTTTGGCCACACGGCTTGCAAGATCCCAATTCCTTGACCAGGGATCAACCCGTACCCTCGGCAGTGAAAGAACAGAGTCCTAACCACTGGACCCCCAGGGAATTCCCTTGACACTCCATTCTTTTCCCTATCCAGTCTATCCTGAAGTTCACTGCTTCCAGAGTGGCTTCCTTAAATCCAAGAATCTCATCACTCCTCTGCCAGACATCTTTAGTGAAATTGGTATCCAAGTAGCCCTTATGTTAGATTGCCACAGGGATGGATCATGCCTCCTCACCATTAAACAGATGTGAGTTTGGCCCTCAGCTTCCCAAAGCTTCCTATGTGTAGGGCTTCATGTTATTCCCTACTTTATCTTGCTTTTATTGAGCCCAGTTCTCTGTTGGGTCTCTGAACGAGGACCATTAGAAGTGCTTTATGCTTCATTTGCTTCCTTTTGCTTCTAAATAGACCCACACCTGTTCCCTCAGCCTCTTACATGCCTGTAGTGCTGGTTGTTCAAAACTTATGCTGGCTCTCTTAACCCAAGTTTATAGACCTTGAACTTGAGAGGCCACAGGATGTCTCCTTGCAGCCAAGAGCTCCTGGCTTCAGAGGCAAGAAGGGGTTAATAAAGGCATACTGGATTTCAAATTAGGGTTTGAATCATAGGTCTGATTCTGCTGCTGAGAGACAGTCTAGAGCTGTGTTGTCCAATATGGTAGCCACTAGCTACCTGTGGCTATTGAGCTCTTGAAATGTAGCTAGCGTGACTGAGGAACTGAATTTTTAATTTTATTTAATTTTAATTTAAAACCTGAGGCACTGTAAATCATTTTCCTATTAAGCATATTGTGGAAAATATTGTCATAGTGTATGTGTTGGGTGTGTGCCTAGTTACACACATAAACATATCTCTGATCTAGTTGGTTTCGATGGATTGACTGTGTTGAATGATTTTTGTAAAGTAAGATTATGTTTATTTGACTATTTTATGCAGACAGTGGAAGTTACAGTAATATGTATGTAAATCATAAGTAGTATTGAAATTGAAATACTTATTTTAATTTTATTTATGATATAATAAATTGTTTCTAATTTAAAAATAAGTATGGGAAATTTTTAATATTTAAAATGATGGCATACTACTGACACACAACTGAGTAGAGATGCAGAAGCTAGTAAGTACTCCGACTAAAATAGTAAAGAAAAAAAGAGACTGGAAGAAGGTATGTTGCAGATTTTGAAATGAATGGCAACTGCAATTTGCTGCAGCCAAGCAAATGAAAAAGCTGCTCGTTTTGTAAAAAATAATTTTAAAGATAATAAAGTGGACAATATTAAGACATATTTTCATGAAATACATAGTGAATTTGATAAACTGTTTCCTCTTAACAGACCAAAGAGAATTAATATTAGTTGCTTGAAATTAAAATTAAATGTCCAACAAACATTTAAAAAACAAATTTTAGCAGAATCTGAGCTTATAATTTTGGCCAGCTATAAGATGACTTGGATTCTTGCACAGAAATTAAAACTATTTTTATATGGAGAGATAATAAAATAAATTATTATTTTAGTTTTAAAAAATTTTGTTTTCATATAAGAAAAAAACTTGAAAAGATATTCTTTACAAAAAGTGAAATCTATTCAATTAAGGTACTAAATAATTGATTGTTGAATACAAAATCTTTCTAACCATATAAAAATTTAATTGATTCAATTTTTGAAAAATTGCAAGGGCTTTCTTCAGCTTTAAAGTAATTGTGATATGAGATACTGCACAGTTAATACTTTGGATGTGTTTTATCTCAAAAGATTTTCAAACTCATGAAAAAAAAAGCCTTATTTTGCAGCCTAAAAACTGAACTCATTGGTATAGATACTGTTGAGTCTTTTACAACTGTTGAAGAAAGACTTCAGCCAGGTATGAAAAATGTAGTTTCCATTACAATGAAAAGTTCTCCAACTATGTTGGAAGTCTGGATTTATTGAAATTTTAAAGCAAAGAACGGATGTTTCTTCTATTGCTTCATTCCTCCTATATGATACATATGAAGATATTTGTGTTCAGTTTTCTGAACAGTGCCATGGATATAGTTGTTAAAATTTTTCTATGTATGTTATGCTATGAATCATCAGCTTATAGAATTGTAGAGAGATATAGAAGAAAGTGAATGTAATGATCATGTTCTTTTCCAATGCTCTTTGGTTGAGTAGTGGAGGACCTTTACAAAGATTGATTGTACTGTTAATTCGAGTTAAAGATTTTCTTGAAATGAAAGGAATACTTGCCAAATATTCAAAATCAAAGACAAAAAGATAGCAGTGTGATTTATGTTTTCTCACTGATATCATACTGCATATGAATGAGCTAAATTTGAAGTTCCAAGGAAAGGAAAAATGTATTTGTGATCTAGCTAGAATGTACAAGAGTTTATGTTGAAATTGAAATTTTTCATAGTAATAATCAATAATAACAATTTAACACATTTTTCAAACATGAATTAATATACAGAAGAGTTTCATTGTAATCAAGAGCTTTATGTAAATTAGCTGCAAAACTGAAAATAAAAATATGAAGAACACTATTAATTTCAATGAATTCATAGTTGCTCTTCAATTTATGCAATACTTCTTTGAATTTAATGTTAATAATACTGGGTTGACAGAAGAGTTAGTGAATTACTCAACTTAGATAAAAATTGAAACTGATAGGATTTGCTTCAAAGTCAGATCATTTCTTCTAAAATAAAGAAACCAAGTCTGACAATACAGATGCAAATATTAAAAGAGTGGTGTTTGGAACTCAGTTCAATCATTGGAAAACTTTTCAGTAAGTTAGGAATAATTTGAGTATACAACTCTAATTTTTTAACTATAAATTTTATGAAATATAATTACAGAATAAATATTTCTGGTGAAAATTTAACATTTGAATTGAAATGTGCTCTAAGTTAGAAAAAACCCACTGGATTTAGAAGATTTCACATAAAAATGTGAAATATATAATAATTTTTATATTGATTATATATTGAAATGATAATAGTTTGAAATATTTGGTTTAAAATGTGTTATTAAAATTAATTTTACCTGTTTCTTTTTATTTTTTTAATGTGGTTACTAGAACATTTAAAATTACATATGTAGGGAATTCCCTGGTGGTCCACTGGTTAGGACTTGGCACTTTCACTGCAGGGGCCCTGGTTCAGTCTCTGTTCAGGGAACTAAGATCCTGCAAGCCATGCAGCACGGCCAAAAAAAAATTACATATGTGGCTCACATTTGTGTCTTTCATTATATTTCTATTAGCAGCTCTGCTCTAGAGTAGAGGCTTCAGAGACTGGGCTCTACACCCAGATAGTCTAAATTCAAGTCTAGTCTCTGACACTTCTTAGTTATATATCTCGGGCAAGTTGCTTAACATCTCCATTCTTCAGTTTTTCCCTTCTGAAGAATGGGGATAACAATAGTTTCTACCCCATAGAGTTGTTATAAGAATTGTTAAATAGTATCTGACACATAGTAATTACCATGTGTAATAGCTATTGTTGTTTTATTAACTATGTGACCTTGAGAAGTTTCTTAACCATTAATTTACTCATTTGTAAAATAGTGATAACAACATCTACCTCACAAGTTTAGTTCCTGAATTAAATGAGATAAGGTATGCAGAATTATTTGACAGGAGGTGACTGCCCAACCACAAGCTTGCTGAATATTCCACATCTTAGCTGTTGTTCAGAAGTTTCATAATGTGGCTCAGCTCACCACTCTTTTTTTTTTTAGGTTTCTTTTTTTTTTTCTTTTTAATTGGAGTAGAGTTTATTTACAATGTTGTGTTAGTTTTGGGTGTACAGCAAAATGAATCAGTTATACATGTACATAAATCCACTCTTTTTAAGATTTTTTCTACACATATATACATTCTTTTTAATTTTATTTTTTTATAAGTTTACTTATTTATTGTTTATTTATTTTTCCTGCATGGGGTCTTGGTTGCTGCGTGCAGGCTTTCTCTAGTTACGGCGAGCAGAGGCTACTCTTTGTTGCAGTGCGCAGGCTTCTCGTTGCAGTGGCTTCTCTTGTTGTGTAACACAGGCTCTAGGCGCGCGGGCTTCAGTAGTTGTGGCATGTGGGCTCAGTAGTTGTGGCTTGTGGGCTCTACAGCGCAGGCTCAGTAGTTGTGGCGCACGGGCTTAGCTGCTCCGTGGCATGTGGGATCTTCCTGGACCGGAGCTCGAACCCATGTCCCCTGCATTGGCAGGCGGATTCTTAACCACTGCGCCACCAGGGAAGTCCCTACATTCTTTTCTAAATATTCTTTTCCATTATGGTTTATCCCAGGTGATTGGATATAGTTCCCTGTGCTATACAGTAGGACCTTGTTGTATCAGCTCACCACTCTTAAATTCAATAGTGTGTGCATGCAAGAAGTTGCAAATCATAAAGTACTCTTTAGTTGTTAAACGTTATTGTTATTATTTTTATTAATATTTTATTTATTTATTTATTTGGCTGAGCTGGATCTTAGCTGCGGCACGCAGGATTTTCATTGCAGCATGTGGGGTCTTCAATTGCGGCATGTTAAGTCTTTATTTTTTTATTATTTTTTTTAACATCTTTATTGGAGTATAATTGCTTTACAATGGTGGGTTAGTTTCTGCTTTATAACAGAGTGAATCAGCTATACATATACATATATCCCCATATTTCCTCCCTCTTGTGTCTCCCTCCCACCCTCCTTATCCCACCCCTCTAGGTGGTCACAAAGCTCCAAGCTGATATCCCTGTGTTATGCGGCTGCTTCCTACTAGCTTTCTATTTTACACTTGGTAGTGTATATATGTCCATGCCACTCTCTCACTTCGTCCCAGCTTACCATTCCCCCTCCCCGTGTCCACAAGTCCATTCTCTACGTCTGTGTCTTTATTCCTGTCCACAGCATGCTAACTCTTTAGTTGCAGCATGTGGGATCTAGTTCCCTGACCAGGGATAGAACCTGGGCCCCCGGCATTGGGAGTGTGGAGTCTTAGCCACTGGACCACCAGGGAAGTCCCATATTTTTATTATTCTTTACCATGAAATTCCTCCTGCGAGTATTTGTTCCCTAAGCTTGCTTTACTTTGAACCTCCCTAGTTCCACCCTCTTACCATCTAGACTGAAGGCCTGCTTTTCTATGGAGCCTTCAGTGTGGACTCCAGCTCTAGTATGATCTCTCTCTCTCCTCTAAATTCCTGAAATACCCCCCACCCATTGTGTGTATTTGGCATTGAATCATATATTACTTTGTATTGTTTAAACTAATCATGCAGGGTGAATGTTTAATAATTTGTGAATTCCCCAACAGCACATGATAGTTGCTCAAAAAATATTTGGTCAACAAGTGGGAACATTTGAAAAAATTAGGGGAAACTTTTTTTGAGTTTGGACTCAGGAGACTCAAGCATCCTCTACAAAGAACAAAGAGCAACACTGGAGAGAGGAAGTTTTAAGCAAAAGTTTGCGATAAGCATGAAAAGGCAGAACAGAAGTGGTGTGGGAGTGAGAAAGGCAGAGGTGGTAGCTAAGGACAGAGCAGAGGTCAGGAAGCAAAGTGGAAACCCACCCTGTGGGACATTCCTAGAACTCAAGGTAAAGCTCCTTCTTTCCCAAGTCCCTCCAACAGCTATTTTTAGCCACGTCCAATTTTAGAAAGTGACACAAGTTCTCATTCCAATCAGTTTTTTTTTTTTTTGGAACAGTTAAAACTTTAATTCATATATATTACAAGGCTAAGATTTTATACTTGTGGCTGCTATATAATTTTTGCTAAATAATAGAGCAGAAAGATACCTTAATGATCTTTTAGATTAACAACTCCTTTGGTCAAGGATCAAGAATGTTGATGTCCCTCAAACCTTTATTTTGTAGGTTAAGCAGTTAAAGTGATCTTGGTTTTGTGACAGAGCAGGGTCCAGGATACAACAGTTCTCCCTGTTCTCAGTTTTTTGATGGTTGTATTTCCTCTACCTTCTCCCCGCAACCCTGATGTTTTATAACTATTTTTTTGAAGAGTGTTTTTGTATCCTTGGTACATTGTGTCTATATATAATTGATTTATTCTGGTCATTTAAAATTTCTATAAGCATGTTCTTGCCAAAAAAATTTTTGGTCTCTGTACTTGAAAATATAATTTTCTCCTTTAGTGAAATTAAAAACAGTATATTAAAGTAGGGAGTATGAGATGAAATATTAAGATTACTGAATTCAAGGGCATTTGGCATTTTTGAAAGCGGTACAGCTTAACCACCACAGCAATGTCACTTGTTTTTCATTGACAAGAAAAACAAATGCTTTGTTTCCTTTGCCTCATGCCTTTCCTCTGAATTCACATGTCCTCTTGCTGGAATAAATCCTTTATTAGTTCTTTTAGAGACTGCTTGTAAATGTTAAACATTCCTAATGTATGTTTTATAATATAATTATTTTGCTCAAAGTTGCATGGTAGTTTATCTGGGAATAAAATTCTATATTAACCATTATCTTTCCTCATCATTTTAACGGTGTTTTTCCAGGGTCTTCTACTAACTTTTGTTGCTGATAAGAAATCTGCTCTGAGTCTGATAGTCACTTCTTTTTAGGCTACGCTACCATTTATCTCTACTGGCTTTTGAAAGTCATATTTTTCAGTTTTACTAAAATTTGTCCAGGTGTGGGATTTATTTGTATTTATGCTCCTGAATACTTACAGAGCACTTTCAACTTAGGATTTTCATTTTTCTGTGATAATGGAAAGAAAACTTTTGTATATTTATGTACAAATACTGCTCTTTAGTTGATCCAGCCTTCTTTTTGGAATCTCTAATAAGAGGTTCTACATCTCCATAAGCCTCTAAATTTGGAGACTCTCAAACCATCCACCCTGATTCTTAAATGGTCTTTCACAAGTTTTAATTTTTTTTCTCCTCCTTCTGGCTTCTGGGCAAATTACTTGCTACCAAAATATAATTTACTAATTCACTTTTCAGTTATTTCAGGTGTAAAGATTATCCCATCCTCTGAATTTTTAATTTTAAAAACTATATATTTTTCACCAATCAGTTATTTTGCTGATCTCAGACAGCTTATTCCCAGAAATTCCTTCCTCTTGCCCTGGGAGCCTTCACTACACCCAGGTAGTTAAGATGTTTGGAAATCCTTCCCTCCACCTTAGTCTTTGCTGACCATCTGAAAGTGAATGTCAGGTGCCTTCTGCATTCACAAATTCCCCTGGATACTCCATTAGGAGAAGACAACTTACTAGCTGGGTCATTGCAGAATCCAAACAGTGCCTGCTCCATAACAGGCACTCCATTACCATTGAATGAACCAATGTCGTTCTAATGACATTAATGGTTGGCATGGTTGATTCTTGTTTGGGCTACAGTGGAGGAAAAACACAGCTAATGTGGAGAGAAAAAAGCTGTTGTTCAACTATGACTCATGGGCTTAGCTCTCAACACAAGGTTCCAGCTTGTTTTGCATTTTTGTGGCTCCAAGGTGATGGTGAATTGGCAAGGAGAACGGGAGGCAACATGGTGGAAGACAGTATAGGCGTGATTCAGGCCTTATCATTAACTGCAGCATGAGTTTGGGTACCAACTCACATGGGTTCGCAAAATACAGGGGTGCCTTCCCTCCTCAAAATTCTATTATTCTAAAGTTAGACTGTTGTCACTGGGCATGATCCCCCAATGACAATCATTCCTGGAAGGAGGTTGACCCTCGCCAGGGAAGAGTCCCTAATCACTGGATTTGGGGAAATATGACATCTCAAGACTGGTTACCTTGGGCCCCCAGGCTCAAGGACATGGGACTAACAGAGGCCAGCATGTGTGGAGAGGGACGCAGCTGTCTCAGTCACTTGCTCATGCTCTCTTTTTCACCCACACAGGTACAGCCAGTCTCTTTCTCTCTCTTTCTTTCTAACTTTATTCCAGCCCCCAAGCCAAAATCTGATTACATAATTAAGCACTTAGTAAGTGTTCTCTGATGCTGATTTGTAATGAACGTGGCCAGTGCTACTTCCTGTTTTGAAAGAAATAGGCCCATTTAAAAAGTTAGTCCATGCCCCCAATACCCACTTTGTCTTAGAAATCAAATGGGCATTTTAACCATTTTAGAGGAAAAATAATTAGATGTAAGTAGGTTAAAGTTCTTACAGCAGAGAGGGTAGCTGTTGAAAAGGGAAAGTGGTAGCAGGATATGATTGTGATACCGAAAGTAGTACTTGCTTTCCTGCCTATCTATCTATCTATCTATCCATCCAACCATCTACCTATACTACCTATTCTCAGATTGTTCTGAACTAATATCAAAAATATCATGAACATGCTGTCTCCTAGAGCCTGCCTTTTCCCTGGGATTTTGGAGCAGCAAGTAAGAGATATCTGTAAGACTTTGGAAGGCATCTTCCTAGCAAATTGCTTCTCAGTCTCCTGGGTACTTTTGAAGGGCACCTTGGAATGAATTCTAGACCTTCACGTGGAGGCCTGTAAGCTCGACACCAGGCCTGCTCGTGTTCCTTAATGGAGTAGAATCAGGACACCCTCCCAACATTCTTGGTGTGTGCACTGAATAGTACAGGGGGAAAAGGAAAAGAGAAATGTTGAGGGGGAAGTAAGGGTGTTGGGAGAGCCAGTGGGCATTCAGGAGAAGCACTGTAGTTTTGTTTTATTTTGTTTGGCCATGCTGCTCAGCATGTGTGTTCTTAGTTCCCTGACAAGGGATTGAACCCTATGTCCCCTACAATGGAAGCGCAGAGTCCTAACCACTGGACCGCCAGGGGATTCCCAGAGGTGCTATAGTTATTCTCCGTAAAACTATTCTATCTTCTCACTCTAGCTCCATGACTATTGACTGCTGAAGTATTAAATCTAACACCATTATTTCCCTCCTTAAAATCTTTCATCCCAAGATGCTTACCATTGCACACTTGATTTGACATTTAGTCCTGCCTGTATCTTCAAATTCATTTCCCAACACTCCCTGCCACACCTAAATACTTCTAATTCCCCATGCGCTCTCTCCTTTCAACAGCATTGCCCATGCTGAACTCTCTCTCAGAATGCCCCTTCCCACCTTCGTCACTTCCATTTTCTATTTTTTCTTTAAGATAACTCAGGTGCCACCATCCTTGACACATCCCTGAGCTTGGTCTCTGTCCTCTGTTATCTCTGAGCACCCAGGCATATCTCTATCATTGTCTCTATTACAAGATACTGTAATCATCTCTTTGCTTTACTGTCTCCCTAACTAGACTTATGGACCATAAGCTCTTACAAGGTAAGACTATGTATTAGCCATGATTATATTTCTGGTGTCTTGCACAATGCCAGTCACTTACTGAAGCTCAATAAATATTGATGAACTAATTAATTAGGTATAGATTGGGGGTAAAACCATGCCCACCAGCTGGCATTGGCATGGTGCCACAGAATACAGCTGACTTCATCTCCAGTGCTCCCCTGGGTATAAGCCTTGAGCTCCAGAAGCCCTCTCTGACCTAGGCCCTGTGTCCACTTACAGGGGCACATTATTCTCTCCATCTAGGCTGGAACTCTTCAACCCCAGGCTCCTTGCTCTACCTCTTTTTGGAAATCTGTTCCTTTTTTAAACCCACTTGGTTCTTTTCCCTTCTCATCTCTGCCCCGCTCATCATTATGTGCGCTGTGTTTTGAGGTACATGTTTCCATGTTTATTTTTGCTTCCCCTACTCAGGTTGAGGTTCCGAAGATGGCCCTGGCTCTCCACCAAGCCCACTGTAGTGCTGTGTACACAGTAGAGTTCACCTCCTTCACTAGTCTGGAGCCTGTTTTGGCAACGCACAGTCCCCACAGTCTCCAGCCATAGCTGCAAGAGGCCAACTTGTATGGCTTTCTCTGTAGCTATTCATTTCCACTGTATACCCAGCCCTGTACCAGATCTGTGCTGAGTTACTGAACACTAGAGATTTCACTTCTGTCTCTGGGATGTCAGGAGGTGGTGTGTCATGACCTCAACAAGCTCAGAACAATTAAACAAAATTTGATATCTCAACAGGGTTAGAACACCTCTATAATTTCTCTGTATACCTTTTAGGGGAAAAGGAGTAAATTTTAGAGCTTGGCCTTTCAGGGATTGGGATTCACTGAGATGCGAGGTCTCTATTGCAAATAGAAAACTATCTTTATATAAGGTTGTAACTTTTGACCATCCATCTGTAAGGCATATGCTTTTATGATTTATTTTTTAAAATAGAGGATTATATTAAGCCACTTTCATTTCATCCAGTGGTGTACACTTTAGAAATGCTGGCCCAAGTTCAGAGTACCATCTGTGGCCACAAGATAGATGGAAGTGAACTGGCCCACGAAGGAATCAGATTTGTGACCTTGGCCCTATTACCACTCGCCCAAGTAGGATGTGGGCCCAGAGGCCTGGCAAAGCTGGAGCATGGTGACTGCAAACTTGAGAAAGAGCAAGCTTCCCTGCAAATGACCACTTACAGGTCCCTATGGCTTCTGGGGCAGTCTGATCCCAGATCCCTGGTGACCAGCTTCCTCCCCAAAATACCTTCCTGTTTGAAATGGTCTTCCCCACTTCAGTGGGTGGGAATAAGTTGAGCTAAATGCCTTTCAAGCAGCGTGTCATGATGCTTAAGAGCAGGGGATCAGGAATTAGGCATATCTGAGTCTGCATCCCAGCACGGCCACTTGGTTGCTATCCAGTCTTTGGCAAGTTGCTTAAGCTCTCTGAACCTTATTTCCTTATGTTTTAAAAGGGGATGGTGATAGAGTTAGCATATAATCCAGCAATCCCGCTCCTGGGCATACATCCAGGAAAGCCAAAAGCTCTAATTCGAAAAGATACATGCACCCCAGCATCCATAGCAGCAGTATTTACAATAGCCAAGACCTGGAAGCAACCTAAGTTCCATCAACAGATGAATGGTTAAAAAGGGGACGGTGATAGCACCTACTTTATGTGTTTGCCGGGGGATTAGGTAAGTGAGAAAAGGCTTGTAAGGTGCTTGGCATGTAGTTAGCTACTCACTCAATGGTTGCTCTTCTTCGTATATTAAGAATATTAAGGGGCTTCCCTGGTGGCGCAGTGGTTGAGGGTCCACCTGCCGATGCAGGGGACATGAGTTCGTGCCCTGGTCCGGGAGGATCCCACATGCCGCGGAGCGGCTGGGCCTGTGAGCCATGGCCGCTGAGCCTGTGCGTCCGGAGCCTGTGCTCCGCAACGGGAGAGGCCACAAAAGTGAGAGGCCTGCGCACCGCAAAACAAACAAACAAACAAACAAACAAACAAAAAAAAGAATATTAAGAGTAATAATAATAGGAAGTCATATTTAAAATGATTATAGCAAGACGGGGCCCAGATGGGCTGTGCTCTTAGGCCACAACCCCAATCACTGCTGCCTGCCTTCTCCCAAGGTAACCCATCTTGGCCGTGCCAGCTCCGGCCAGGGCTGCTGAGTAAGGTAAGGATCTGGGCCAGGATCGTGCTGCCTGGGTGTGACCCCTGGGCTGGCAGCTGTGGGAGGAGGAGCACAGAGGCAGAGGAGAAATGGGGTTTAGTGGGCAGGCTAGGACTCTGGGGCGGAAGTGGGTTTGTGATGGGGTAAGGGCGGGGTAAGGAAGAGGGGATGAGCTACAGAGGTTTTTAGCAGGAAGGAAGGCAGTTGAGAAAAAAGATAATCCACCTTGTGTCTTATTGGCTTCTTGGTGTCATTTTCTGGAAACAAAGAATCAGAAAGAGAACCCAACACAAAGCTTCTGGAGTGTCACAAAATATCGGGCCTTTCTCTCTTTGATTTTTTTTGGCCAGGGAGCAGTCTTACCACTGTCCTATCTGCAACTCCAAAAAAGGAAAAATGGGCTGTGTTTTACAAATGGCCAGACTGTCAGACCAAGATCAAATGTGTGGTTTTCACCCCAAAAGTCTTGTTGCACAACTTGGTGTTATTTCCACAGGCAGCTGAAGTAATTCTGGTCTTGAAATCCTGCCTTGTGTGGCTTTTCTTTTTCTTGTTTGTTAGCCCAGTAATTAAATAGTCATGACAAACAGTCCCCCAGTTCTGTGAGGCAGAGACCTGGGAGCCCACCAGCAGCTACCGTGGCATCTCCAGAAAGCGCATGCTGTGTCCTGGGTGCTTGGGACTGGAGTAATAGAATGGGTCCCTGCCCTCCAGGAGCTTCTAGCCTAATGCCCTGTGTCCTTCTTCAGCCATCAGTATCCAACTGAGATGCAGACTGAATGCCCCACTAGAGCCATGCCTGACGGATGGAACCCTAGGAAGGGCCTCCTATCTCAAACAGGAAGCAAAGGTCATAGGAGAGCAGGATTTCGAAAGCAAGGTTTCTTTAGCACCTTGGAAACACCCACTTGCCACCCACTCTCCCCACAGTTTCACTTCTTATCTCTGCTCAGCCACTCACTTTTCCATTTTCTCTTTCAGACTCTAGTCTCCAAACTTTCATCAGGCTTTATTTACTTAACCAGGAGATTTATTTGACTCTCAGTCTCCTTACCTCCCCATGAAACGGCCTATTGTTTAGAACAGTCTATCGTTTGATATATCTCATCTCGGTTATTCTATCCTCACCTCAGATTTTGCACATTTGAAATCAGCCTTTCGTCCTCATCTCCAAAATCAGCCCAGTTTCCTCACTTCTATTAAACAGCACCACCATTTACCCAGTCATTCAAGTTAATCTTTGACTCATACCTGCTAGCTTCCTAAATAATCACCAGCAGATTTGGCTGCTTCTTTTTTTTTTTTTTTTATAAATTTATTTATTTTATTTTTGGCTGCGTTGGGTCTTCATTGCTGTGCACAGGCTTTCTCTAGTTGTGGCGAGTGGGGGCTACTCTTTGTTGCGGTGTGCAGGCCTCTCATTAAGGTGGCTTCTCTTGTTGCGGAGCACGGACTCTAGGTGCGTGGGCTTCGGCAGTTGTGGCACATGGGCTCAGCAATTGAGGCTCGAGAGCTCTAGAGCGCGGGCTCAGTAGTTGTGACGCACAGGCTCAGTTGTTCCATGGCATGTGGGATCTTCCCGGACTGGGGCTCGAACCCGTGTCCTCTGCACTGGCAGGCGGATTCTTAACCACTGTGCCACCAGGGAAGCCTTTGGCTGCTTCTTGATGAATCTTTAAAAAAATTTATTTATTTAGTTAGTTAGTTGTGTGGGGTCTTAGTTGTGGCAGGCGGACTCCTTAGTTGCGGCTCACTGACTCCTTAGTTGTGGCATTCAAACTCTTAGTTGCGGCATGCATGTAGGATCTAGTTCCCTGACCAGGGATCGAACCCAGCCCCCCTGCATTGGGAGCATGGAGTCTTATCCACTGCACCACCAGGGAAGTCCCTTGATTCATCTGGAAATGTCATTCGACTGGCCCCTCATCACCGTCACTCCTGTACAGTCCAAGCCCTTATCACTTCTTCATGCCTGGACCTCGGTAACAGCCCCCACCAGACCTCCCCAGCTCACATCCTGCGCAGCATGTCAAAATTAATCCACCCAGAGCACAGATTTTATCGCTACATTTTCTGCACAGAAACCTCATCACTGCCTATAGCACAAAGTCCAGCCAGACATGCAGCTTGGCATTCCCCACATTCCTCTGCAGTCTGGCTGCTGACTTCCCCAGCAATTCCCCACTCTCCAAAGGACACCCACGGCTCCCGTTGGGCTGCTTTTAATACCAAACCCCACTTGGTATGTGGGAGATGCTAACTCCTAGAAAGGGAGAGAGGGAGGCAGGGAGGAAGGAAGTGCTTGGCAACATCCCCTCCACAAATCTTTCTCCAAGGGCTTTAATCTTTACTGTAGCACCCAGATCTGAACTTCTCATCCATTCAGATCTACAACACTCACTAAACAATTTACAAGCAAAAACTTGTATTATGAAAACTTTCAAACACATCTAGAACACTCATGAACTCATCAGCCAGCTTTAACAGCCATCAAGTTTTGCCATATTTATTTTATCTATCCTTGTTTTTTTGGTGTGTGTGGGGGGAAGGTGGACCATTTTAAATCAAATTCTAGACATGGTGTGAATTTATACACAAATACTTCAGCAGGCATCTTGGAAAAGGACATTTTTGTGCATGCCATTATCACACCTAATAAAATGGACAATAATTCTTTCTTATCATCTATTACTCAGTCTATATTCAAGTTTCCCAAATTGTCTTTAAAAAGTCATTTTTAGAGTTGGGTGTGTTTTAATCAGGATCCAAAGAAGGTCACACTTACTCATCATCCTTTGTTATGCCTGTGAGATCTTTCTAAACTCCTTTTAAACTAGAATAGCCCAATTTTTCCACCTTTCCCCCCATGCCATTGCCTAAGTAAACAAATAAACCAGGTCCTGTAGAATGTCCCACATTCTGCATTTGGCCAACTGCTTCCTTGTGGTATCATCTAAACCCACTCATTTCAATTCTTACATCTTGCCTTACCCTGTCTCTGACCTAACTTTTGTATGTGTATGTACCACTACCTCCCAGTGGAAGTACGAGCTCCCAAAGAGAAAGTCTCTGTGTGTGTGTGTGTGCGTGTGTGTGTCATGTGCTGTGTTTAGCTTCAGTGTAATGAAGAGTTTTTCACATAACAGATCCTCAATAAATACTTGCTGATTAGTATTTATTATGCTCTACTGTCTGCAGCGTTGTGTACTACGGAGAGAGATACAGAGGAAAGAGACAGATTCCTAACCTTTGTGTTTCCAGTTCTGTTAATGATGCAGGATACTGGCTCTCGAACTTGAAAGTGCATCAGAACCACGTGGAGGGCATTGCGGGGTTCCACACCCAGAGTTCCCGACTCAGTAGGTCCGGGATGGAGCTTGAGAATCTACATTGTTAACAAGTTCCCACATGATCCTGCTGGCCCAAACTTTGAGAACCACTAAAATCAGACAAGAGCTTCAGAAAGTTTTCCCACAGTCCTTGGTGGACCGGCCGTTTACACAGACCTGATTTCCAGCACTGCCCACTTCTGAGGTCTCTCTCTGGGCTCAGTGAGTGATCTGGTTCTCTAAACCTTTCGTGGGGAGGAGCTACTTTGAAAACACATTCTCCTGGTGGAGGGAGAGGAGTGGGGGGCCTGACTGTAGGGTAGAGACATAGAGGAAAGGGTCAGCTAGGTTCTGTGAGTCTCAGAAAGCTGTAGAGGAGTGCTGGGCCGCAGGGGCCTTCCCCAGGCTGGATGCTGAGAGCTTCAAGCTACGTCCTCCGTGTACAAAATGTGTGCCTGCAGCTGTGCCCTGTATAGTGATTCATAGCAGCCCCGCATGGGTCAGCCGCCAGGCAGGACGTGGCTAAGGCTTTGTGCCACTGCTCCTGCCCCAGGGTCTGCCATCCCGATTTGGAAGGAAAAGATGCCTTTGAAAGGAGTGGGCAAAGTGAGAGAACTTGAAAGTCTTTTAAGAGCATCCTAGAATCAAAGTGACCAGATAAAAAATTTTGTTATTTTGCTCAGTACTCTCAACCAGACTTCTTTCCATTCCAGGCTTATTTCTTTCCCTGCAGCCAGCTATTTCTTAGTGCTTTCCTTATGATAATTCCTGTTACTTTATTCTTTCTACCCCTACCTCATTCTTGGGGGACAGACTACCTTATCTACCACCTGCCCCTTAAATGCAGGCGTTTGAATTTCTAGACTTGGCCCTCATCTCGTCTCACTCGTATATTCTCCCTGAGAAACATTATCTACTTCTTTCACCACAACTTTCCTCCCATATGTTCATGGCTCCCAAAAAACATCTCCAGCCCAGACCTCTCTTTTGACTTCAGACCATAGCTCCAACTTCCTGCCAGGTGTGTCTCTACAGCGTGGTCCACAGGCACCGTACTCAATATGTCTAATCCAGCTTGTTGGCTCCATCCCAACACTTTGCTTATCCCTTCCCCTTGCCTTGTACCCTATTCTTGTTCCTCTTTCGTTCCCAAACTCAGAGATGGTGTCACCATCTCTTGAGGTGTTCAAGCTTGAAATCAGGGAGTTTTTTCAATTCTTCTCTTTTCTTCACGCACCCTCTATCTAATTGCTCATCAAGCCGCAACTTTCTACCCCTGATTATAAAATGTCTTTATAATTCATATTCTTCTTGCAATCTCTCCTTCCTTTGGCTTAGTTCCAATTCTCTTGCAATTGCAAGAATCACTGCAGTATAATAACAGCTAATAGGTATTGAATTCTTACTATGTGCCAGGAACAGTGCTCAAACCCTTATATACCTTATCTGATTTAATTTCAAGCTAATGAGGTCGTTATTTATTTATTTATTTATTTACTTACTTACTTATTGGCCACACCTCGCGGTATATGGGATCTTAGTTCCCTGACCATGGATTGAACCCGCACCCCCTGCAATGAAATCGTAGAGTCTTAACCACTGGACCACCAGGGAAACCCCCAAACTAATGAGGTAGTTACCATTTTACAGATGAGAAAATTTCTGAAGGCCTAAAGATATCAAGTAACTTGCACAAGGCTCCCTGCTTGCTGGTAAGTGGTAGAGCCAAGAGCCTCTGTTCATAACCACTACCCTGTACTAACGTGATCCCAACTTTGCGGGCACACTAGAATCACCTGGGCAGATTTCAAAGCCTCACGTTATTCCAGCCCCACGCCAGACCAACTGAATCAAAACATTATCTCCTTCCATAGCTTCAGCTTTCCACCCATATGTTCATAGTTCCCAAAAATCTCTCCAGCCCAGACTTCTCTCTTGAGCTCCAGGCTCCTTCTTCAGGTGATGCTCCTGGACAGTGTTGAGAACTACTGCTTTTCTGCCTCAACACATAACTACCATCCCTGCTTCCCATCCCGCTGCACTCTGAACCTTCCTGCAGGACACTGTCGAGCTGTCCATTTAAAACACCGCCGTGATCAAACAGCCCCCGTATCTCCCCTCTGCCTATACAATGAAGGCCGAACTCCTCGGTGGAGCACGCTCTACAGTTTGCATTCCCATCTGCAAGCCCCCTTTCCTCACTCTACCTGCAGTCACACCGTGGACTTGAGATTTCCAGTACCTTTGCACATGCTGTTTGCTCAGCCTGAAATAGCCTTACCCCTTATCTGTCCCCCACCTTAACTCTCTTGCAGATAGTTTCTCTTTTTTCTTTTTTTGAGACATAATTAAAATGTCACCTCTATAACTTCCCCAGATAGTATTAATGGCTTCCCCTTTGTTCTCTCTGTAATCTGCCTCATTACTCTGAGTTGCAATGATTCATTTACACATCTTTCTCCCTCACAAGACTTTGAGTCTCAAAAAGATCTGTGTCTTGTTCATGTTTTTACCCTCATGACTTAGTCCATGTTGGGCGCTCAGTAAATGTTGAATTAATGAATGAACTCCCTTGCTGGCTTCTGTTACCTACTGTTGCTGGGCCCTATGGTCAAGAGCAGAGTTCCTGAATCAGATGAGTCCAGATCCAGGTTCTGCCCCCTTACTAGCTGTGAGGCCACTAACTGGAGGCTAACCTTATTAACCCTCTTTATGGCTGAGTCTCCTCATCTGTAAAATGGGGATATTGATAGTATGGACCTCATAGAATGGTTATGAGGATTAGATGAGATTAGTCCATGTTAAGGGACCAGCATGGTGCCTGGCACATAGCAAGCCCTCAGTAACTCACAATTATTATCATTAGCTTAGAAAATAGCCTTCCAGTATATGGTTACCACTTATGGAAATTTTCATCTATGTGTGTGTGTGTGTGTGTACGGAGAGAGAGAGATACATGGGAGAATGTTCACTAAGGTGATACTGAGTGGTTTTTTTTACTTATTTTTTCTTTATTGTTAGACTGTTTTACAATAAATATTGATTTTTACATATACTTAGCACCTCAACTCCCAAAATACACACACCCATACATACACACAAATACTCCAGTCCATGATATACATATACAAACCCCACAAATACACACATAAAGCACACAAACACACAGACTCCCTCAGGAGGCAGAAACACTGAGTCCTGATGCACCCCAGCTGCAGGAATCTGAGAATGTGGTTGCAGAGAGAACGTGTAGACCTCAGGCCATTGCTGGCTTTTAGCCAGTAGGAGGGGCAGGCAGTCTGCCAGCTCTGGAACAAGGAAGTGGCATTCCTATTCATCCCAGCCTTCCAGTAAACAGCCAACCTGCGTGTCTGAAGACCCCTATGAAGTGCAGGTCCTGGAGGGGAGGCCCAGCTGTACTAGTCTGTTTCTCAGGTGGAGGAGTGAGAGGCAGAGGGCTGCAGTGCACAGCACAGCACACAAAGGACTGCTGGGACATAACTACCTTCCTGACCGGGCTTCCCAGAGCAGAAGGGAACTAACTGCTGTCAGAAATGATTTATTTTTATTCCAGAAAGCTTAGGAAGTACAGGAGGAGCTGGATGGAGGGAGATAAATTCTACACTTTAATTGGAATTTCTGTTTTCTTCCACTGAGAGGGAAAATTTGATGGAGAGGGAGGTTGGGGTTAGTAGATGTAAGCTTTTTTTTTTTTTTTAGGACTTATTTAGTATTTATTTGTAAGTTAAAATATTAAGTTATCATACATTCAGTGAAGTGCACGATCTCAAGAATCCTGATAAACTTTTACATAGTGAGCGTACTCTGACCAAGATAGAGAACATTGCCCACACTCCTAAGGCCGCAGCACTTGTAAGCTTTTATATATAGAATAGATAAACAAAAAGGTCCTACTGTATAGCACAGGGAACTATATTCAATATCCTATGATAAACCATAATGGAAAAGAATATTAAAAAAGAATTATATATATAACTGAGTCACTTTGCTGTACAGCAGAAATTAACACATTTAAAATCAACTATACTTCAATAAAAAATACTGATAATTTTTAAAAAATAGAGAAAACTTGTAGTGACTTTTGTACTGGCTTCGTTGCTTAGGCCTCAATTTTGCTAGAGTTTAATATCAAATATCATAATCCGCCTACTCCACATTGGCATGTATTGTGACCCAAGAAGCAGGTGACATATGACCCCTAGAGATCAATCCCACTTTCCCATTGAAGGGAACAAATGATGCCAAGTATCAGGATAGAAATCAGGAAAATCTCTGGACCCATGAACCATCCACACCTTTGGAGAAGAAGCTGGAGGTTAGCAGCAAATAGAATAGAGCCCTGTCCAGAGTCAAAGAGTCACACAGGGTGGGCCTTGTTGCCAGGCCTCAGGTCTATATCCAGTTTAGAGTCAGCATGAGAAGGTCACTGGGTCAAGGACCACGTATGGGTGCTCAGCTTAGGGCAGGAAAAGAAGAGGGTATCCCTAATTCCCTAAAAACACACAATCTCTACCCTCAAAAACTTTATATTGCAGTTAGGGAAATGAAATGGACACTCAGGAAACAATTAGAAAAATGTCTCCCACATTCTATATTGGGCAGTGGAGACCCTAAGTATTAAAGAAGTTCACAGAGATATGGAACTGAGCAGAGCCACTACATAATAGACACAGAGGAGACACCCTGTACAGTCTGCAAGACCAGACCTCCTTCAATGCTTATGTAACGCCAGTGATCCCAATCATCAGCAGCCTAATGACGAACAATTCAGGTAACAGATGAAGGCGCATTAATGTAAATAACCAAAATTTTTTAGCTTGTAGCTCTGGTGGATTAGGACCTCGGGCCATCCTTCTATCACCCCAAAGTTTCCTAATTCTTTCCTTCCTTCTTAAAAAATTGAGATATAATTTACATACCACAAAATTTATCATTTTAAAGTGCACAATTCAGTGGTTTTTAGTATACTCACAAGGTTTTGCAACCATCACCACTACCTAATTCTGGAACACTGTCACTGCTGAAAAAGAAACCCTGTACCCAGTAAGTAGTCACTTTTCATTCCCTTCTCCCTCGGCCCCTGTCAATTACTAATCTACTCTTTGTCTCTATGGATTTGCCTGTTCTGGATATTTCATGTCAAGGGAATCATACGATATGTAGCCTTTTGTGTCTGGTTTCTTTTACTTAGCCTGCTGTCAAGGTCCATCCATGTTGTCATATGTATCAGTACTTTGCTCCTTTTCTCAGTTTTTTCTGGGCATCCCAGATGGTGGTTCCCGTGTACTCAGGCACAAGTGTGCTCACAGACGCCTGCTCTCTAGAAGCCACTTGGGAGAAGTGCCTCACAGCTGCTACCTCTGTCCCCTGTGAGAACACTGTTCCCCTGCCTCAGTTCTGTCTTCTGGTTCTTCGAATTGGAAACCCCTAACACTAACCTTAAGGTATCAAACGACATTCAGTTCCCATCAGTCCTCCTCTTTCAGAACTGGAGCCACATCCTATGCAGACGTGAGGACATGGTCTCCCTTCCTGCCTGAGAGCTGCCCTTGTCCCCTGGGCCTTTAGGAAGGCCCCACTCACCTTCAGCTTGTAATGATGTCTCTCTCTGGCACTTGAAGGAGGTCTTCTTCCCTCACATGTCTCTCATTTACTTTGACCCTAAAGACCAGGGTGGGAAGATAGATGCCCAAGACAAAACAAACACATCCTAAAACAAGAATTGGTGTGAAAGTCATTTTTTAGGATGTGCCCAGGAAAAAGCAGTAGCAGTGTGGGAAAGAAGCACTTGGGAAGTGTGGAAGCCATGAGTGAGGGCCCACAGCGGGGAACTTAAGCTCTGTCCCATAGGGGAGCGATGGTGCATGTCACTCCTCAGAGTGGGATGTGTGTTCCCTGCCCCTGTCAGTCATTGGTTGAGGGCTACTCCCCTGGTATGTGGAGTCCAGACCCTTCAGCTGGCAGAGACCCCAGGCAAAGGCCATCCTGCAGTCTGAGAGCAGCCCTTTGACATAGAGACGCAGGTGCTGACTGCTAGAAGTGAAAGCACACAGGTTCTGCTACTCTCTCTTTCAGGAGGTTCCCTTTTCCCACAAACATATCAGAACCTAGTATATATTATCACGTAGCATGGCGCTGAGACTCAGTATTTGTTGACAGAGAGATCCAGATTGATTGATTGATTGATTGATCAATAGACTTCATTGGAGTCCTAAAACTAATTGTCTTTACAACCATAAAACACTTGAAAAAATGGAGCACATTATACACGTTTCTGGCTCTTTCCCACTTACTGTATGTACTTTGGCGTGTGCAAAAGAAAATGAAGGTGGTACCTTCTGGATTGCTGATGTGAAGCAAGCAACTTAGATACTCAGGGAAATCGATTTCATGAAATTCCGGGTGACAAAGTTGATGGTCAACAAAGTGTTCAAGTTTGATAAGCCAGGGATTCAGGCCAATGTTATACTTCTCACTCTGGATTCTGGAAGGGCCCCTCTCTGGCATCTGCAATGGGTCTCAGTTTGTCTTTTTTGAAGCATAGAAGGCCAAGGAGCAGGGAACAGAGTTCTCTGACTGACTGGGGCATGTTACCAAACAGCTTTATTTTTCTGTTTCGTCAATTGCTTTGCCCACATCCCAAGGTATAAAGATTAAATCAATGGATCTAAAAGCCTTTGAGAAAACATACTCACAAATATAAAGAACTTTTTTTAAAAAATAGCTTTTGGCATTTTTAAAAAGGAATCTTGGGCAACTAAGAGGGAAACTTTCGAAGAATGAGGCTGAGAAGGTCCCCTTGAGTCCTCAGTAGGGTCTGAGTCTCACCATGATCCCAGACCTGGCCTGTGACCGCACATCCATTAACCGCAACCGGAAGCCTGTTTAGACTTTCCAGGCCACAGCAGGGCTAATCAATAAAGGTCCACGAGGGGCCCCAGCAGAATTAAGACATAGGGAGAGAAGGCAAAAGAGGAATAGAAGAAAGAGTGAGGGGAAAATGGAGGAAAGTGGATGAGACAGGGAAGATGGGTAGGTAACAGATAAAAAAGTAGGGGGTAAAGGAGAGGGAGGAAACAGAGTTGACCATGAGGGAGGGTGATGGGCGCCACCGGCAGCTGTCCCTCTGATGGCCACATCCTGGGCTCCCCGGGCACTGGTTCTGTGGTAGAGGCCACATCTGCCACATCCAAACCTGCTCTCAACCCTCTGGCTACCTTTTCAAATTCTTTGAAGGGAAAAAAGTCCAGGAGGGTCTCCAAGGCAATCTGACCTTGACCCCTACAGATCTCCCTCAGGTCTTGGGCAGAAGGTGGCCCGGAGAGTCAGGAAGCAGAGGCCCTGATCCAGCCAGCACACAGAGGGCCCTCAGTGAGCATGCCAGCCTGTAAACTGTCCTTTTGTTTTGCAGGCTTTACCGAGCACGGTTTTATTTCATGTGACTGTGCTATTTCAGGAGTAAATATTGCCGGCAGTCTGTTTAAAAAGGCCAGTGACCTGAAATGGTGGCTTTTTTTTTCTTTTCTTTTCCATTTGAATTATCTCCAAGAGACAGGCCTGCCCAAGCATCGTGCAGTTTTTAATTCATTGACTTTTAGTTCTAACTTTCCCTTTTCTGCTCGTGACTTGCTGGAGTGGCAAACAAAAGGGAGAAAAGATATGAGATAAAGACTTGAAGAGCTGACCTAGGCCCAAGGAAAGAGGGGGGAAATGTCCAGGGTGCAACCCGGAAGACGGCAGGGAGCCACAGGCTCTCTGTTGCCTTCGTTGCTTCCGGAGCTGGTGTTTGACCTATAATTATAGCCTCTTTCCTCTGATTTCCTCTGCGAAAATAGCAACATTCAGACTAAGCGCAGAGTAGAAAAAAGCGCTACGTAAAGGATCAGGGATTTATAAATACAGTTAAAATTACAGGATTGTTACCCCCGTGGTTTAGTTCTCTGAAGAGCGAGTTGGGAAGAGGCAGGGAGCACAGGTCTTGAAACTTGTCTCAAGTCCTAAAATACCCAGGTGTGTCTCTGTGGAAGCCTAGTCCAGGAAGATTCACTACAGTTTTTTTCCACTGGATGTGGATCATTGTAAAAAAGGATGTCCCTGGTCAGGCAGATCCTACTCCCCAGAATTTTATTTTGACATCTTAAGGATTCTCACTCACCATCTAGTTTTTCAGTCTCTTCTCCTCAAACTCATTATCTCTAAGGAGAGGGTGAAGGATCTTTATCTCATAAAATACCTCCCAGTCTTCTGGGACCTGCTTTTCCTTTTGGACAAACAATGTATTCCCACTGGAATTGTCATGTTCTTATATGACCCAGCACCCTGGTTGTAGCTCACCCACACTGGCCCTCCCATGGGATTTCTTAACTTGGGACAAGGAGAGATCATCAGGAAAGTTCATCCCTGGCGAAGGAGACTGTCAGATGGAAATATGGCCATGGAAAGTGGAGTCAGCCTGTGCCATGAAAGAGAATGAAGCAACCATGAGAGAGAACCAGAGACAAGAGGCCGAGACAAAGGCCTGGCCCTGAGGTCTTTGGTTCTAGTGGTTCCTGTGCCTTGCTCCATGCTTGCCTGAGCTTTGCTTAGTTAGGATACTCAACTTTCCTTGAATTCCATGAACTAATGTATTCCTTCTTTTGCCTAAACTAGTTCAAGTGGGGTTTCTGGTGTGTGCAACCAAAAGCCTTGACTAATATGATTGCGCTAATGCCAAGAATTCCCTAGGGAAGTTGACAAAGTAATGTTATCAGTGCAGCCTCTCAAAGTTAGTTTCACAAAGGGTTAAGAGCAATATTTATAGTATGCTGACTGAATTGCTATCACTACTCTACTTCCCAGAAAGATAAATGGTGGGAAGAAGAGTGAAAATATCCCAAGCAGCATTTATGACCCAACTACTGAAGAAGAGGAAGGAATATGGGGAGGAGACTTGTGGGCTGGCCTTTGCCTTCATGTGGGATCACATATAAGCTTTTCGGATAGGAGATTTCCAGAAAATAGTGTAAGATGTCAACTCTCACTATTAAATTTGGGTTTAACCAGTAAGTTAAACCCAAATTTCCATATTTGCTTCTCAGTAGAGATGAAAAATAGTGACTGACCATCATTAGCATAAAAGCCTGTCCTATGCTTAGAGTTGTCACCTCCACGCCAAATGACTCCAATCCTCTTTATGTGTTAATGGGCAAGTTGAAAGGTCTGGCATGATGGTGTAGAAAATGCCCTGAACTGGGAGTCCAAAGACCTGGATTCCAGCCAAGGTTTTGCTACCAAGCGCTTAGAAAACCTGCTAAGCCTCTGGGTCCAGTTTCCTCATCTGCTAAACAAGGAATTGGGCTAGACAATCTCTAAAATCCCTTCCAGCTCTTATACGCCATGACTCAAATGTAAGCTACTGGCCTAGAGTCATTCTCCACAATGAATACTATTTGCTTTCCACCAAAAGCAGGAGGTACAAAGAGGAGAGAGAAGAAGAAATTCAGACATTTTGTTTTCTCATATTTAAGGTGAGATGACTCTTTTTACAAAATTAAGGTTATTTCTAACATACCATTAGATTTTGAAAATAAGTTTATTGCATTATAAATGTAATAATGTCACTATCAGCTCTGAAAAGAGTAATATAAATACATATAAGATCCTATTATACCATAAAAGTGACACTTCAAATCAGTGGTACAGATTAGTCAATAAATTGTGATACATACATGTTGGGGTATAAATATTTCTCTGGAAGGATCCACAGCATGACAAAAGCAGATGTCTCGGAGGAGGGAAATATGTGGCTGGGGAACTTGGGGAAAAGGGTGAATTTCCATTGAATACGCCTGTGTACTTTTCCCAATGTTCTGTCATGTGAATCTATCACCTCTGAAGTTTGTCTGAGTTCAAACCCCAGCTCCTCCAATTGTTAGCTCTTAATCTTGGGCAAATTCTTCACACTCTCCAAGACTATCCCTGTATCTGTGAAATAGTGTCAATAACTTAGCCTGGTGCTTCCTGGCACAGAATAAACTCTAAATAAACGGAAATTATTAGTGAAAAAAAAAGTCTACTATAGAAAATGTAAATACAAATAAGCAAAAAGGAAAGAAATTAAACAATCTGTAATCCTTCCTATCAAAGATAGCATCTATTGATATTTTGTGTATATAAATGAGATTTTTTTCTATACACACATGTACTTTATTTTTCTTATGAAAACAGGATCAGAATATCTGTTTTGTTTTTCAAGTTGATCTTCACATTTAGCATCATGCTGAAAACATCTTTCTATGTTAATAAATATGCTTGTATAGCAGTGATTTTAATAGCTATATATTAATCTGTTGTTTGGATGCACCTTAATTTATTTAATCAATCTCCTATGGCTGGATAGCTGGATGGTATTATTTTGCATTACTATAAACAATCTTATAAATATACTTTGTGCATATATATGTGTGTGTGTGTATATATACATTTTGTTTTGTTTTGTTTTGTTTTATTTTTGTTTTTAAAGACTTGTAAGTGAGCAGCCAGTAGCAATTCCGTGGGGTTAGGGAAGCAGAGCATCCACACGCTTCCTTGTGGTTCATGTGTTAGTCAAGCTCTTTCAGGCTGCAGGGAACCATTTGATTCCTCAGTACCACATGACCTCCCACCATCCTGGTCACAACTGATTGGACTGGTATCCCCTCCCCAACAAAGGCAGCCATCTGGAGGCCGGCCAAATGGGACCTGGCAGGAGACCTCTGCCCTGGGGTGGTGACTGAATTAGTTGAGCAGGTAGATCCTCCCTCAGGGTGTTGAATGCACTACACCTGAGTGGCCTCTTTATGAGGGGCAGGCCGGGTGATAGCTCCATGGGTTAAACCCCATTAACTGTAACCAGTGGGTTCCCTACAATCCGAGAGAGAAAAGAATCCCTTCTTGCGTGAGACCACGGGTTCACCCTCCCTAGCTCCAGGTAGTTTAATCAGAAGGGTAAAGGCATGGTCTCTGGAGACAGAGGGCCTGGGTTTGGATCCTGGATCGTTTCTTACCTGTGTGATCTTAGGCTAATCTCTTAGCCTCCTTTTTCCTGAGTTTCCTCATCTGAAAATAAGGATGACAAGGGCAACTACAAAAGGCTACTGTGAAAACTAAATGACATAATATATAAAAGCCTTTAGAAGTGTGTCCAGTATCGAGCAGATATTATTATTATTATGCCTCTGCTAGTAGGGTTTGCTCTACCTAGAATCTCAGGAATTTATAGTCTTACAGGTCACTGATATCTGCAAGGACAAGCTGATGACTTCAGATATCCTGCTATTTTTCGTTACTTTTTAAGTACCTCTGTTTCTTCCACCAGAGTCGTGACCTCCTTGAAGGCACGTGCTAGGCCTCAGGTTCCATTGTGCCCTCCAGGGTGCCTCCTGCCCGGTAAGTGCCTGATCAATGATTGCTTCTGCTGATCGGTGAGAGGGAATTTTCTTTTGTTTTTAAGTAAATTTATTTATTTATTTATTTATTTAAGGCTGCTTTGGGTCTTCGTTGCTGTGTGCGGGCTTTCACTAGTTGCAGAGACCGGGGGCTACTCTTTGTTGCGGTGCAAGGGCTTCTTATTGTGGTGGCTTCTCTTGTTGCGGAGCACGGGCTCTAGGTGTGCGGGCTTCAGTAGTTGTGGCACACGGGCTCAGTAGTTGTGGTGCACGGGCTTCAGTAGTTGTGGCACATGGGCTCAATAGTTGTGGCTCACAGGCTTAGCTGCTCCGCAGCACATGGAATCTTCCTGGACCAGGGCTTGAACCTGTATCCCCTGCATTGGCAGGCGGATTCTTAACCACTGCGCCACCAGGGAAGTCCCAAGAGAGCGTTTTCTGTGCAGCCCCAGTACAGTCAGTTTGGACGAGTGTAGTAGTCAGTGGGCTAGCAGCCCAGCTCCCCCTCCCCCACCGCAGCCTTCCTGAAGCAGTTCTCCCTGGATGGCCCAGCGCCAGCAGCCCTTGCTGCCAAGTGGAAGCCTAGTGCTGTGTGCAGAGCCAGATTCTTGGGGCTAGAATCGCGTATCCTAGTCCCTTGAATTCTTGTATTCAGTTTGCAGGCTTAGCAAAACATCCCCACCAAAGCTCACCCAGAGCCTCCTTTGGCCTGTGCCAAGAGCCGACAAAATGCACGGGTACAATCTGTTTTGGGGACTCCTCCCTCCAGGAAAGCAGCACACCTGCCTGCTTCCTGAGAGGTAGTCTAAGTCACACACTCTGGTTTCCCTTTCTGGGGTGTCCCTGAGGCTAGAGCCCTGGACAAATAATGCAATAAAGGCAGTGAAATGTGTTGGACCTTCTCACCCCTTTGGTCTCCTTTGGACACACCTGTTGACTTACCTGGGCTACCAAACATGGTTCTCAAATGCCTGATTGCTGAGCAGCTCCTGAAGCCCCAGCTTCCTATTAGGTGGAGAGAAGCTCAGCTAAGCAGGACAACTAGAGAGGAAGGAGTTCCAGAAGACCGGCAGCAAGTTTAGTAATAAAGGTGTCAGGGAACAGGGATTTCGTACTTTTTTAGCATTACTCTGTGCCAGATATTATGCATGTGTGTTGCATAATAATAACAATGATATTAACAGTTAGCACATGCCGCCTGCCAATTACTGTTCCAAGCATTTTACACATATCAACTCATTTAATCATTACCTCAAATCAATGGAGTAGGTAGTGTTATTATCTCCATCTTACAGATGAGGAAACTGAGGCACAGAGATGTTAAGTAACTTGCTTAAGGTCTCACAGCTACTATATGGCACACTTGGACATGCACCTAATTCCTACTCAAAAGCTTTTCAATTAACGGTTAAGTGTGATCATGTATGTTTGTCCACATTTGATTCTCACAGTAACTCTGTAATAGCTTATAGGTTAAGGTGGTCCCATCTTATGGGTAAGAAAACTGAAGCTCAGTTCAAGTGACATAACTAACTATCTGTGGAATTCAGGCCAGGTCTATCTGACTCCATGACACCATGATATAGAGAGAAGACCGTGGAAAAGGACAGGGAGTTGTTCAGTGGGCTTTGGAAAGGAGGTCACTGCAGGATCACAAAGATTAGGGATGTGCAGATTGGGTCTGCTGGAGGTTGTATCAGGCACAGCAAAGGAGCCAGACCTTGGATTACCTGCTCTTTTGCCACTTTCAAGCCACACCATTAGCCAGATAGGTGAGCTGATTTAAATCTCAGAGTGGCATGCCTTTTAGAAAGGTGAACCCAGCAGAGCTGAAAAAATGACTCTAAATGCACCAGATCTCCAAATGGAAAAATCTTAAAGCTTTTCTCACTCTCCCTCCTCAATTTCTAAGCCATCTAATATTTTTTCTTTTCTCCTCTCTCTACTGGGATTTTTCAAACCCACTTCAAACTCTCTTCAGCTTAAGATTGTTCAGATTCCAGAATTGCAGAACTGGAAGGAATCTTAGAGATGATCTAATGTCCCTTGTCAAGGCTAATTAAAGCAACTCTTACCACTCACTGTATGTTTAAACCTTTTTTCCTTGACCGAGGAAGAAGACTTGCCCCTTATTAATGGGGCTCAGTGGCTGGCTAGTGGTAGAGTTATTTCAGGGACTTGTCTGGAATCATACAATGGAAGCTGACGCTGAAGCTGCCTTCTCAAAACGGCTTTGCCTGCCAACCTCCTCCTCATACCTCCAGCTGCTAGGTCCTCACTGGGGAAGGCGGGGGGTCCACTCTGTCTTTTTCTAACTAGAAGGAGTCCTTGGAAGGATCACGAGGAATATAGAAAGAAATAGGATCTATTGAAAAACTCACATGCACATAATGATAATACCATGAGATTGTGTTAACAGATGCCTGTAAGAAGTTTTACACCCCAGCCAGAAACTATCAGTGCCTGCAGGTGTCCAGAAACATCACCAAGGAGGACACCCAGGGAAAAAACTGAGGCCTAGAGAAATTGCAGGCCTGGAAGGCAGCAGTGTTTATCAGCTGAAGGCAGGCAACACTGGTTTTACAATCTGACTTTCCCCATTCCAGCATGGGGCTATGACCTGTGACACACCTTGACATTCCCAGACTGTATTTCATTGTGCAGCTGTCTGATTGGGTGGCTCCCCATACTAAAGAGGAAATGAATGATGACTATAAAATCGAGTTCATAAGATGAATGACTATACATTTGAGTTATACTTTATACAGATTCTTTATCATCAGCATTATTATCATGACCATCAAGCCCTAACAGATTACCCAGCTCCTTTTAGATCAAGTGAGTCAGGGTGAGGTTTGTCCAGTGGAGTGGAGGCTTATGCCGAAGTCAGCATTTGTGGGCCCATCCCCGCTGGAGCTAAGTTTCTAGCTGTGGCACTGCTGAGGTGCTAAGCTCCCGGGAGGGAAGATTTGACTACGGCACCAACAGGCATATCAGCACACTGATAATCTGAGTCCCACACCAGTTGTTTCTTAGCAGGAGCTAACAGCTAACGTTAGTTAAATGCCTGCTAAGTGTTAGGCTCTCTGACGAGTGCTGTGTATACCTTACCCAGTGAATCCAATGAGTCAGGTACATTATTATCCCCCTTTTACAGATGAGGAAACTGTAAGAGTTTAAATCACTTGCCCAAGGGTCCCCCACTGAACTGTGAACTCCACACGAGGAAGGACTGCCTTATTATTGCTGCCTCCCTCAGGTCTAGAACAGTGCTGGGCACAGGGAAGATGTTCAGCAAAAAAAAAAAAAAAAAAAAAATTCTTGAAGGGATGAATGAAGCGGTAATAAATGGTAAAACAAAGAGGACTATGTTCTCCAGAAAGATTTTCCAGGTTAACCAAAAGAGCTATAATAATCTACAGCTCTTTTAACCTTCCATTTCTCCATGTATTTGCCCATTGCTTGAGTGTTTTCAATGGGAAGTGTCTTACTATGTGGGTGTACGAGGCTGATTGCTAATTTTGGAACACTTGTGAATCCTGGGCCCAGAGTCATGACCAAGGCTGGTGAGTCATATTCCCCACACCGAGCACCCTACACACTGGCTGTCAGAATAAACCAGGAGAAGTCTCCATCTCTTCCCCTCCTCTGGTTGTCTCATTTTACCTCCTTGAAATGACAAAGGATATTCTGCAGAGGGTGGGGTCAGGTTAATAGTACACTTCTGGGTACTCCTGTGCTCTGGAAACCTGCAAATTGCACAGGCTCTCCTGGAAGCCTCACTTTCTACTGGAAGAGTCCATCCCTCCCCGTGGATATCAGTGTGAACCTGTAAGGGGCATGGCTTCTTTATCACAGCCAATGGCTGAGCAGCCCCACTCTGCCATTCCAGGTGGGTACATAACACAACCTGTCACCAGGAGACCATTAGCCTCTTTCACAAAGGACACATCTTCTCATTCCTTACTCACAGAAAAAGGTTTAAAAATACAAGTGCCCATAAGAGAGGAAACACATTGATTTAAAGGCACACAAAAGTACAAAAAGTTGATGGCAGACCTTTCTGGGGCAGAAAGAAAACAGAGTTCGGAGGGATTTATAACAGAGGTGGAAGTGGCTTGGCTCCATTCACAGATTATTGGGTACTTAAAATACAATCAACTGACTCTCATTCACACTGTGGGTGATTCACACTCCTCTGGTTGGTCCTGGTAGACGGCTAAATCCTTGCTTCCTTCCAGGTCTCTCAATTGGGGGGAAGTATAAAGTCAGGGAGAAAAGAGAAAACCCAAACTAGGTCTTTGTTACCTGTGATCAACACTATGATCAGGTTCTGATAAGTGTGGTACCCAGGTGTAGTACACAGGAGTACACAGGAGTACCCAGGTTCAATGGAGATTTTTATTCTCCTTTCAGGCTTTGACTTTCATAACATCTGCCATCCTCTTTATTAGAGAAAACTGGGAGTGGATAGCGTTCAGGTGTGCGAGGATGTTCTAGCTGGATGGGCAGCTACATGAATTTTCCAAACGCCAATTCCACCACAAAAAGTGCCCTGATAATTTCTTTCCTAAGAACAGAGAGAGGAGCAGTGCTTTTAAAAATAGGCCTGACTTAGTAGCCTTTAAATAACCAAGAATTATGATACGAGAGAGGGCTACTTTGGAGCTCCATCTCCACGGAGAGCAGAACTTGGCAAAAGGGCCTCAAAGGACTTGCTTAAAGGGATTTGGCCTTGCTAAGTAAGAACTTCCACAAGGTAAGAAAGCTGCTGAACAAGAGAATTTCCTTCTCTGCAGCAGGATAGATTCTTATTAGACTGAGATGGTCACTGAAATTCATCCTACCTTGACACAGAGGAAAAGAGTAAATCCTTGTTATTCCAAGGGTGGTCCCCAGACATGCAGCATCAGCCTCACCTGGGAGCTTGTTAAAGATGCAGGCTCTGAGGTCCCACCCTCCACCTACTGAGTAAGCATGTCTCCTTTGACAAAATTCCCAGATGAAACACTTGTACCTAACAGACTGAGAAGTGCTGGACTGAATGACCTTTGCAGGTTCCTCCTACTTGGGGATTTGATGGGCCACCCCAGTTGAGAAGCAGTGTGGTCCCTCTGCGAGGGGGGACCAGGCTGCTAAGGAAGTCTGAGGCATGCTGTTGTTCCCCTCACAAGCCACAGCTCTCCACTCATCTATTTTAACAGGACACGTTTCTCCACCACCTTAAGGGGACCGCAGCTGCAGTCCTTGTGAACACACACCAGACTCCTTGTGGCAAACTCCTGGGAGACCACACAGCTTGGGAGTCCGGTGTGTGTTCAGAGGGACTGCAGCTGCAATACACTTGAGGTGTGCCTCCCTCAGGCCCATCAAAGACACCCAGAGCAAGGAGCCAGGCAGGCAGCCTGGTGGTTTGTGCAGATCTCCCCTCCATGGTGAGAACCACCTGCATATCTCCCCGTTCATTCTTCGGGGGCTACAGATGGCAGGCATCTCATCTGCTGAAGAATCATAAGGCAACTCACATACTTTCCCTAGAAGGTTTTGAAAAGTTATTTTTGCATAAATTATTCATAAATACCAATGAGAAAAAGAACAGCCAAATGTCATGTGGAGAGTGAGGGGTCTCAAGATACAGCCAACAACCCTCTAAGAGGATCTAGTTCATGGACACACACACAGGGAGCGTGTCCACCCAACTGCTGATATCAACCTCTGATTTGGTCCGTTTGGGCTGCTATAGCAAAATACTATAGACTGGGTGACTTACCAGATGTCTATATTCTCAAAGTTCTGGAGGCTGGGAAGTCCAAGATCAAGGTGTGGGCATATTCAGTTCTTGGTGAGTCTGTCTTCCCAGCTTATAGATGGCCACCTTCTCACTGTGTCCTTACACAGTGTACAGGGGTGTGGGAGAGGAAAGGGAGAAAGGAGAGAGAACACTCTGGTGTCTCTTTCCTTTTCTTATAAGAGTGATAATCCCATCATGGGAGCCCCACCCTCATGACCTCCTCTAAATCTAGTTACCCCCCGCAAAGGGCCCACCTTCAATTACTATCACATTGGGGATTAGGACTTCAACAGATGAATCTTGTGGAGACACAATCTATAGAGTCCATTTTCTAATCCATATTTTCCCCCCTAAGTCATATATTTTTGGCTAATACTAAATTTTTTAATGTACTAAGACTATATTAGTTAAAGAAATGGAAATTTAAAAATTAAGCATCTTGGGCTTCCCTGGTGGCGCAGTGGTTGGGAGTCCGCCTGCCGATGCAGGGGACATGGGTTCGTGCCCCCGGTCTGGGAGGATCCCATATGCCGCCACGGAGCGGCTGGGCCCATGAGCGGAGCTTGCACGTCCGGAGCCTGTGCTCCACAATGGGAGAGGCCACAACAGTGAGAGGCCCGCGTACCGCAAAAAAATAAATAAATAAAAAAATAAAAATGATGCCTCTTCATAACAACCACTAGTGCTGTAGAAATGCAGGTCACCAGTCTCTAGGGTCTCTCTACCTCACCATTTCTGATGGGCTGTGGTCCAGTGGTCAGGTCAAGGATGGGCTGCATGGAATATTTATTCACAGTAAGGAGAGCAGTTGAGATCAGGGCTCGAGAATTAGAATGATCTGGGTTCGAATGTGATTCTATGATGCCCTGCCTATGACCTCTCCAAACTTGGGTTTCCCCATCTATGAAATGAGTGAATTATAATACCTTCTATCATTATATATCATTCTATAATCGTGTGAAGGTTAAATTAAATATACGTGAAACACTCTGCCACAGAGGAAGCACTGACTAAACAGTGGTATTAATATCACTGCAGTTGATATTATTGGACATGATACTTATAGCTCTCTGGCTCATAGGTGCTCTTTCTACTCTTAGGCTGAGACCTCCAAGAAGCAGGAATTCAATTTCCTGTAATTGACTGCCTCTCATGTTTCTGAGATTATAAAAGCTCTCTTGCTTTCTGTATCTTGTGGAGCAGCCAACATAGGTCTCTGCCCTTGGAGAGCAGAAGAACTGTGGTGGCCACTTGCCTGAGTACTGGCCAGAAGAACTCCTCCTGTGCCCTGAGCTCCCAGTAAAACTCACAGCACAAGTTAGGCCTTGTTTGTTAGGAGGCCAGGAGTGCTCTTCCACCTCTCCAACCCTCATTGTCCTGCCCTGGTGAGCACTGATCTTCATCCATACCTCTTTACCCTGCCCACTTACCCTTACACAACTCTTCACTCCTGAGCATTGGCCTTCAACGGTGATCTTTCCTTCACTTTAGCTCTCATGTCTGCCAGGCTTCCCTGGGGTCAGCTATCTGAGCAGGCACCTTGGATCATATCCAGCACTTCATGCGTGGGTCACCTGTCCTTTCCCAGAGTAGAAGGAGGCATCATTTCTACCCTGCCCACGTGGTCCTAACCATACCCAGTGACATCAAAATCTGTTGTCATCCATCCATGGAAAACCCACAGCCCCAAAGTCCTTCATCCCAATTCTTTTGTCCAGTGCTCCTGAACAACATGAATGGCTTGGCCTGCCAGGTAAAGGTCCTGGGCCCTGCTTCTCCCGCATCCCCACTCCTAATCAATCATCCAGTTTTCTCTTCTAGGAAGCTTTCTGCCATCTCTCCCAAGTCAAGCTGGAGTTAGGGCCTTTCCACTGAGCTTACCTCTATCCTGTCCCATTGTATTGAAATGATGTGTCTCTGCCTCCTCACTAAACCAAGTTCCAGGAGAGCTGGGGCCATGTGTTATTCATCTCTGTATCCCCAGCACTTAGCACTGTGTCTAATACATACTAAGCATGCAATAAATGTTGAAGGAAGAAAGAAAGAGGGAGGGAGGGAAGGAAGGAAGGAAGGAAGGGAAGGAAGAAAAAGAAAGAATAACAGCCATAGGAAGAAGGAAATAATGAGAATAGGCTGGATCTAATTCAGTAAAAGACTTCCCAGTGGCCCTAAGCAGTGAAACTAAAACCCATTCTCCTCTATATTTAATCTTCCAACTTCTCCATCCCTGTTATTAATATAAAAATAGAGTGAGTTTATATAGATTCATTAAAATTGTTGGCTAAATAATCATGATAGTTCTTGGGGCCCTGGGCCATCAGCAAGCCCTATAAAGTACTCTCTACTGACAGCAGGGCATAAAACCATCATCAAACACAAACACTGAACTTTTTCCTGGTCACAGATACGCAGTCCGATCAAAGGTTAAGGTCAGTCACTTCTTGTGTCCATGAGCCCTCTACAGCTGACAAACATTTCCACATACATCCAAGGAGTGGGGGACCAAAAAGCTCTTCAGAATTCACTGTTGGTCATAGTCACCTTACAGGTATCTCCACAAATGGAGAGGAACAGGGGCCCAGAAAGGTAAACAGCAAAACAAAACAGCCAGATAATCCAGAAAGTATCCACATGTGTACACATAGACACACGCTCAACAGTTTAACTTTCCTAATACTGTTTTGCTCAGATTAATAATTAAATGGCCTTGTGTACTTTGACTAGAAGCCAGCTGCTCAACAAGGAGAGGTGACGGAGAAGCATATCCAAGAGGTCAGCCTGGAATGGAAATTAGCCAGCCCACCATGCAGATTATCTAGAGTTTCTTACATTCATTCCCTATATCTTCTCTGCCATTGTTCAACTCAGAATTTTAGAGGCGATTTAGAGATGGATTAGGTATGAGGTATGAGAAAGTTCACTCTACAAACTTTGGTCTATTCCAGCCAATTCAGTCATGATTCTCTCTACACCGAATGGAAGTAATAGTTTGACCCTGAAGCCTGAGCCCAGCTGTGTTGGTTGTGTTTGGAGGACAGCTTCTCTTGGCCTTGGGTGCTAATCAACCCACACATCCTCTCCCTTCAGCAGATCATGCCCCCTTGTAGGTACCATGACATCTTTCCTGACAAAGAGTGCATATTCCCCAGGATTCACTTTGTGCCAGGAATTTTGTTCCTGAAGGTAGAAATCATGTAGCAGTTACCTTCCAGGGTGTTGGAAAAATGAATGTGGTTGTAGGAAAAGATAATCTACTATAGACGACTTTTTAAAAATACTGTCAAGTGTTAATCCTGTCACTGGAGAGGAAGAGCTTAAAGTTAACAAAGGGTCTGAGGGGAGCCCAGCTAGTGCTCAGGCAAGGGAGGCAGAAGTGGGGAAAAAGAGTGAGAGGGAAGAAGGCACATGCCACAGCAGGTAATCATCCTCCCCAAGTCCAAGGAGGGCTGGTGCCTCCAGGAGAGCAGAATTTCCCCCCCGCCCCTCCCTCCAAGGCACCTACCAGACACAGAAGCAGGTGCCCATCAGGGCCTGCTTCCTTCCCACTCCCCTCCTCTTTTTCCTCCTTCCCTCCCCGCCTCCTTTCCTTCCATCCACTTTTATTGACTATCTGTGTGTCAGGTACTGTGTGGGTGGTGGGAACATGAAGATGATAAAAGACTTCCTAACCTCAGGTTATCAAGTAGTAAAACTAGTAATCAACAAGTTCAACAAAGCAAACAACGCAATTACAATGCAGGGCCCATGTTAGTAAACGTGCCAGACCCAGGGGGCCTCAATGGAAGCCGTGGCCATTTCCACCTGGCAGCCTTTCAGTAACAAGGTAGATCTCAAAATTTCTCTACTGCTCTAGATTTAAAAGAACAAATAAGAATCTGCTATATAGCTCAGGGAACTCTACTCAATACTCTGTAATGGCCTATATGGGAAAATAATCTTAAAAAAAAGAGTGGATATATGTACATGTATAACTGATTCATTTTTCTGTACACCTGAAACTAACACAACATTGTAAATCAACTTTATTCCAATAAAAATTAGAAAAGAACAAAGAGACATGACAACTAAATTCAATGTCAGAATTTTGACTGGATCTTGCTTGAAAAAAATCTATTAGAAGACTTATTAGGGGACATTTTGAAAATTTTTGTATGGGTTAGGAATTAGTTAACTCAGGTAATTATTATTAATTTTCTTGAGTATAATAAAGATTATTGTGAATATGTAGGAAAATAACCTTATTTTTCAAGAGAGGTATGTTTGAGTATTTAGGGGTCACATCTATATCTTACTTTGAAAGGGTTCAGAAAAAAATACATACATATATATATACATATATACAGCAAAATGTAAGCAACTGTAGAATCAAGGAGAGGGATTCAAGAGTCAATTGTACTATCCTTTCAGCTTTTCCATACATTTGAAACTTTTGTTAATACAATCAACTGAAAAAATTCTCTCCACTTGCTAGCTGTTACACTAAGGACTTAGTAGAATAAAGCTGTTTGTGTGTCAGTTCACCAACCAGTAATCACAACTAACATTTACCAGGTGCCAGGAAATTCTGAGAGCTAGCATGCGTCCTCACAGCAACACTGCATTATGGATTTTCCTTCACAGAGAGGGGAAACTGAGGTTTGGCAAGGGAAAGCACTTAACCCACATCACAGAGCTCGTAACTGTCAGGGCCAGATCCCAACCTGGCTTTGATCTGCTTCTAGGCCACTGGCTCTTAACCACTATCCTCCCAGGAAACACGTTGAAATGCAATGTTCAGTTGAAGAGATGGTGACGTCTCTTGAATAGTTTCCAAGAAGACCAATCTGTCAACCTATGAGTACAAACAAGAGTCACAATTGTGCCAGCTGATCTCAGTACATATGTCTGGAAAATTCACACCACTGTGACAGCTACAGACCCTCCCTTGGCCAAAGACCAGGGGCAACACACTCTGAAGCAGCCCTCAGGAGACAAAAAGTTGAAGTCAACTCTGAGCATTCCTGCTTTGATAGGGAGAAGAAAGGCCTCCAGGGGCTACCAGGGGAGGCGAGGCCACCACTGTGGGAGAAAGGGCTGAGAAGGAGGAAGTGGGGAGGAAGCACAGCCTTACCTTGTATACCTACAACACTCTGGGGGCAAACTGAAGCTGTAAGGCAGGTATTTCTGTCCAGAGCAGCAAAGTATTTTCTGTTTAGTAGACAAGTTGCTCCAATCAACACTGCTCCATGTCACTAATGAAGTCTGGGGAAAAACAAAATCACAGCTGAAACATATAATGATGTTTTCTTCCCACAGGGTTTCTTAATCAAGGTCTCATTATGTCTGAAATTCCTATTAACGAACCCACCATTCAGGACACGAAATGAGGGTTAAGAAAGTGGGGCTGGGCTGCCATCCCTACCCTCTTTCCCCCTCATGACCTGGGCCAGAGAGAGAGAAGGGTGGGGTGTGCCCAGCCAATGGCCTCTATAGGAATTTCACCCATAACCTCAACCTTACTTGCCCTCTGCTCCCATCTCCTGACTAACCAGCCCATGCACATGGCAAAGCCACAGTTCCAGACCAGCCTGGCAGACCCACCGTGTAATAAACCAGGGTCAAGTTCTATTTTGCTCTTGGTGTATGAAATGTAAGAGTTGGAGAAATCATGTAAAAAGTCAGGAGGATGTAAACATTCCAAACACCAGTCTCCCAGGGGTTTGGCATTAGAACAAAAGTCACTTCCTTCAGTGCCCTTTTCTTACAGTCCAGCTTTTCCTGTGAGGGTAGAGCTACCTCATAAAACCTCCATCTAGTAGGGTGTGCTGAGTAACTCAGGATTAACCATTTATGCCGTGAGGCAAAGGGTTCCCTTGTGCAGAATTTGGGGACTGCCCTGGGAAGGTTTTTGTTTTGTTTTGTTTTGTTTTTTTAAAGCAGCTCAATTGTGCCAGCTGATCTCAGTACATATTTCTAGAAAATTCATACCATTGTGACAGTTACAGACCCTCCCTCTGCCAAAGGCCAGGGGCAACAACACCCTGAAGCAGCCCTCAGGAGACAAAAAGTTGAAGTCAACTCTGATGATTCCTGAGAAGCAGAATCCATTTCAACTGAGAGAAAAGGGAAATTATCACCCAAACTTCAGAAAGCTACAGAAATGACAGCTATTTTAACAATCCCCAAATGACAGGTGCTCCTGGGGGGAGAAATGGAGCAATGGGAAAGTATTTGTTAAACAGCTTTCACAGGGCATTTCCCGCTAATGGTTTCCCGAGACCCGAAGAATGCTCCTGCCTCTAATGCATCCTGCACACCACACAGCTCTGAGTGTCCTATGAGCTGCTGCTATTTCCTCATTTAAAAGCCTCACCCACCACCCCCAGAACTGGTCCCCTTCCTCTGGCTCCTCTGAGCCCCAGGACTCCCTTTTCCCAGTGATCTTTGTAAATGTCAGCATGAAGCCGCCCCTCTCCTGCTTAAAAGTTGTGGTCGGCTCTTGATTCCTTACATGATAAAAATGCACACTATTTGGCACTATTTAGAAGTCCTTCATGACTTCTCCAGCCCCCTTTTCCCAGACTTGATTGCTGCCACACCCAACATGTAACCTTTGTTCCAGTCACACAGATTTCTCTGAATTCTCACCCTGTCTTTAATCTGTGCCTCCTGACAATACCTTCTCACTAGCTGTTCCCCCACCTAGGATGCTATTCCTCCTCCCTCTGAGTCCACAGACTAAACTGAGGCTTCAAGACTCGGCTCAAATGTCACATCCTCAATGGAGCCCATCCAGAACACTCTCTCTCCCTCTACATACCAGAAACCACATGCACACTCATACACACTCACACTCACACACACAACACTCACACTCTCCCACACACACACTCACACATACACATACTCACAAGCACTCACACTCACACAGACACTCTCACACTCACATGCACATATTCACACACACTCACACACACACTCCCTAATATGCTTTCGGGAAGTCACATCTTTTACTCCCTCCCTCCCCACACCAGCCTTTGGTTTTGTTTAGGAGATATTGTTGACTAATTTGTCGACTGGTCCTCTAAGACATCAACATCAATTGTTTTAACATCTTCTAGATTATAGAAAAAAATTTAGCTTAAAGACTGGCTCCATTTGTTCTCCATTCAGAAGCCCAGGGTTTCTGGAGGATGAATGCTGAACGTTTGGAAGTTGCAGGAAAGCAAAGGGCTAATAGGAGAAAAGGTCCTGGCTCTGTGCCCTGGCACCCTCCTCATTGTCTGTCCTCCTGCTTGGCCTCCCCCAAGACTGGGCTCTTTTCTCTCTTCCCAGGGCCACAGGATTCCGAGGCAACCCTAGATTTACACACTGAAGTCCCTCTCCGACTTTCTTAGGGTAACCCTTGTGGGGTCTGGTTCTCTGCTGTCCTGATAATACTTCACAGACAGGACGTGCAGCTTTCTAACTTACCTTGGCTCTGTGGCCCTAGGGAGGAAGTTCATTTACTTTGCTTCTTTCAAAGTGACTTTAGAGAATTTTTTTTCAGTCTCACCATTTCAGATATTCTAAAATGCAGATCTAGGGAAGGAGAAGGATATGCAGAAAAACTCTCCCTTGTCTCCCACCTGCCACTTTTTATCACCAGCTACGGGAGAGTCCGATTGCCTGGAAGCCTTTAGCCAGGATGGTGGTAAACTAGACAGTGTCGCTGAGCTGCCGTAGAATAGCATCAAAACGGCCTCAGGACTGGAGGGCCAATGGGAAAGCAGCTGGCGTCTCTAACCACCACCCTCCCTCCACCCGTATGACCCGGCCTTACCCTCCCATGTCACCCTGCCAAAAACTACCCCTCAAAGGCAGGGGGCCAAGAATTTTTTAGTTGATGGGAAGAAATCTTCCCTTCAGTGGGCTCCCACAGCCTCCCCTGCCTGTATCCTTCAGATGCTGGGCTTGAGTCTTAGTGAGATGAAGATGCAAATCCACATAGCTGCTCCGAATCAAGGGATGGCTGGGGGTTAAGGGCAGGGCAAGGTTGCGGACTAATTACTGGAGAGATAGACACACATGCGTTCAGGCCAGCCTGGAAAGGCCAGTGTGACATAATTATTGTTAATCAAGTGTGGGCTTAACCAAGTCCAAGATCGTAGGAGCCTCTCCAAGGGGGTCAGCCAGGCAGCTGACAGCCTCTTGGGGTTTCAACAGCAGGTATTGGAACTCAAGCTGGAGGTGTCTAGGTTCCAGGGCAGGAAATAACATGTTGGATCTTAGAGGGGGAATGATGAATTATAAGGCAGGGGCTTGGTCGAAATAGAATATCATAAGGCAGATTGATAACAGGGAATCAGGATACAGAAGTCAAACCAAGATACTAGCTACAGAACTGCCTCGTTAGTGGGAAACAGGCTGAGGGCATCTCCTCTTCCTCCTACCAGAAGACAGGCCTGGTCTCAGACCTGGGCAGGGCTGACTTTTCAGTGGAGCCCTCCCTGTGCTAGACAGTCGGCAGTGTAAGGACAAGGACCATGCCTGGCCCACTCTCCAGTCAGTAAGTGCCTGGCATATAGTAGGGGCTGAATAAATACTTATCGAGTGAATGACCATTGTGTAAGTTGCTGGGGAGCAGGATAAAGATGCCAGGCATAGCCTCCTTCCACTAGAAGAGCAGAGTCGGTCTTCGTCGTGACTGTTAACCACCATTACCAGAGATCTGTGTGGGCCCTTCCAGCTCTAGCCTCTGGATTTGTTCTGTCTAACACATATAGTGCTTGGCATGTGCCAGCAAATACTAATTTAATCTTCAAACAACCCTATGAGGAAGGTACTTTATTTTAAAAATTGATTTGGCTGCACCGGCCTTAGTTGCAGCACGGGTGATCTTTGTTGTCGTGTGCGTGATCTTCGTCGTGGCATGTGGGATCTCTTAGTTGCCGCATGCAGGCTCTAGTTCCCAGACCAGTGATAGAACCCGGGTCCCCTGCATTGGGAGCGTGGAGTCTTAACCACTGGACCACCAGGGAAGTCCCAGGAAGGTACTTTCATTAGCCCCATTTTATAGGTGAGGAAACTGAAGCACAGACAGATCAAGTAACTTGACCAAGGTTACACAGTAACCAGTAAGTGATAGAGTCTGCATGCGATGCCAGGCATGCTGGCTGTAGAGCCCATGCTCATGTAGACCATCGTAAAGGCTAGGGGATCCAGACCCATCACTATCCGTGATTATCCATGTAGCGCTCATCTCTGCGATGCTCCCGAAGCCATTCACCACCCCTAAGCATCCTGAAGAGTCTGATATACTGGTAGTGGCCACCTGACATGGAAACAATTCCCACTGTCTTGGCATGTCTCTGAAATGCAAGTGAGACACATATTGGTAAAAAGCTTGCCCTGTAGAACTCCCTGGGGCCTCCTAACTCTGCCACTTATGCAAGGACCAGCTTCATGTGTGGGCACGCAGCTGTGCTGTCACACAGGGCCCTGTGCTCAGAAGGGCTCCACATTTGGTTTTAATGCTCTCCTGTTGCCATCTTGAAATTCCTGATAATTTTTGAACCAGGGCTCTGGAATTTTTATTCTGCATTGGGTCCTGCAAATTATGTAGCTTGTCCTACCTGAGCTTGTATATCGTCTATCAGTTCATCCAGATTTCCTTTCTCTCACCCTCCCTCTCTTGTTCACAGGAATCAGACTCTTACAATCTCAGTAAATTCTTGTCATTCTTAGGTGCTAGGAGAGTGTGCAGGTCAACTCTAGTTGTTAAGAGTCTCTTATTTTAATGTTTGCCCTGAAGCCCATTAGGAATTTTTTTCCGTAAGATCTGAGGATTCTGATACTCACTCCATCCCATCCACCCTCTCCCCATATTGAAATCTTCTAATCCCTCAGCTCCCTGCCCATCCAGGGGTGAGATAAAGGGTGTGAGCCTGAGGTGGTTGGCAGCAAAGAGAAGCCCCAACTACAAGAGAACATTCATAGTGTTAAAAGAAACGGAGACGCAGTAAACATTGTAAAAGTTTATTTGAGCAAAACTCAATTCCAGTTGGGTGGTGCCCAACTGTAAGTGGTTAGGACTGATCTGTTGTCAGGAATCAGGGGAAGGACTTATGTAGAGAAAGTGAGGAAGAAAAGAAAGGAAATTATTTGATTGGCTATGACTTAAAGCCTAGCCATAGGCTGTTCGTGATTGGCTGTCTTCAGCATTTTGATTTCATAAACTTGAGGCATTTACAGGCTTAGATTTTGGTTTGCTTTTGTAGTCTGCCATGGAGTTACAGCCACCTCTGTCTGACAACCTCCTTGTTTAATTAATTTAACAGTTGTCTAGATTAAAAGAGATTCAAGAAATGTGTCAGCTCATATAACGTGTGGACCTTGTTTAGATCCTGATTCAAATAAACCAGCTGTAAAAAGATATGTTTTAGATGTTCAGGAAACATTGAATATGGATTGGGTATTAAGTGATATTGAGGAATTACGTTTTATTTTGTTGGGTGTGAAAAAGGTGTTGTGGTTGTGTAAGAAAATGCTCTTACTTTTTTTAGAGATGCATACTGATGTGGTTCAGAATGTTATGACATGGTATCCAGGATTAGCTTTAAAATGCTTTGAGGGAAAAATAGAGTTGGAGAGGGAGAGAGATGAAATAAATACGTCAAAGTATTGATGCTCGTTGAACTTGATCATGGGGTTTCTTGTACTCTTTTCTTTGTGTATGTTTGGAAGTTTTCATAATACATAGTTAAACACAAAAGAGAGGACAAGCGAGAGAGAGAGAGAGATCGATCATTCAGACTACAAGTTTCCCAGAAGAGTAGAAGGAGATGTTTACCGTTGTTCTGTTTTACTGGTTCAGAGGAGTCTGGTCTCTAAATGACCTGTTTTTTATTTATGTGGACAACACTGGACTTTGCAGTCTCCTCTGAAACAATCTTCTTGAGCTGTTTCAGTGTTAGTGGGAATGACTCCACTTACTCTCCTGCCTGGTCCCTCTTGTGATCAGTAACTTATGAGGATATCAATATAAAAAGAGCTACAGAGGCTCAAACTCATAATCTTGACTTATTAGCCTCCTTCCCTAATTTCATCCCATCAAAATCCTATTTCTTCTCTGGACCTAGTTCAAGTGGTACCTCCTATGTGAAGCCTTCGGTAACCACTGGCATATCCTGAGCCCTTCTTCCTGATCTCCCACAGCAATTACAGTCCAGCATCTGGTGTTTAGCTTTCTGTTTGTTCCTGAGTTGTTCTCGAATTATTTTGTACAACCCATTCTTATCTCCCCAACAGATTGCAGTTTTCCATGGCCTTCTAGTCTGACAGAGTCAGAGTACTCTGAACAGTCCTATTCCATTGGGAGCACATTGTCAGCCATTCATTCATGTGTTTATTCATTTATTCCTCCAATACTGAGCACCTGCTATATGCTGAGCATGATGCTAGATGCTGAGGATTCAGCATCACACAAGATAGACCCAGTCTCTGGCCTGGAGCTCTTTCTGTTGAGAGGGAGAGATGACATTAAACAAAAAAATACACAACGAAGAAATTCATAACAATGGTTTTGAGGTCCTATAAAAGCAGCACCCATGGTGCTCTGATCATGCAGAACAGGAGATTTGATGTGGTCTGAAGAGTCAGGAAAAGCTCCCCTCATGAAGTCACTTCAGAAAGGGACTTGAAGGAAATGTAATAATTAGCCTGGCAAGGAGGTGGGGAGGAACATTGCAGGCAGAGCAAACAGCACGGGAAAGGCCCTCGGGGAAAGGCATTTCACATATCAAAAGAAGTCCAGGTTTACTGATACATGGAGACCAAGCTTGAATATAAGCATACTTCTTTTTGTTTTCTTTTTTTTTGTGGGGGTCGGATTTATACATATGATTGTATTTAAAATCCTGGAAAACCTGCACATAAACTATTAGAATCAATAGGAGTTTAACATTTGTATTGATATAGGATAACCATAAAACAGCAGAAATCAATTAGAAAATATGACTTATAAAAGATCCCAGTCACAATAGCAATAAAACCCATACAATACCTGGAAGTAGGCTCAATGGAAATGTGCAACTCTTTTATTTAAAAAATTATAAAATATTATTAAAGGACATAAAAATGAATAAATCGATAGTTAAACTATACCCATCAATTGACCCAATATCATGATGGTGCTAATGCTCCTCAAATTACTGTATATGTTCCATTAAATATGTTCGTGTCCTATGACCCAGTAATACTTCTAGGAACATAACCTATAAAAACTTCCTCAGGGCTTCCCTGGTGGCGCAGTGGTTGAGAGTCCGCCTGCCGATTCAGGGGACACGGGTTCGTGCCCGGGTCCGGGAGGAGCCCACGTGCCGCGGAGCGGCTGGGCCCGTGAGCCATGGCCGCTGAGCCTGCGCGTCTGGAGCCTGTGCTCTGCAACGGGAGAGGCCACAACAGTGAGAGGCCCGCGTACCGCAAAAAACAAACAAACAAACAAACGAAAACTACTTCCTCAGAGCCATGTGCAAGGAAATTTTTTGCAGCACTGTTTGTAAGTGGGAAAAAAAAAATAGAAGGAATCCAAATGTCCACCAGCTGGCAAATGCATATTCATATGAAGAAGTGGTATACCTCAGTTAAAAAGAATGAAATAGATAAGTATACACTCTGCTCTGCAAAAAATACAAGTGTCTGGCTGCAAATTAGGCCATATTTGATTAGTAACTGAAAGAACAGTGGCAGAATAATCTAGAAGTTATATCCATTCGTATGCCATCATCTTCCTTAACAGGTTAATGTAGTGAAGCAATAAAGACCACACTTTCTCACCATTAAAGAAAATACTTAGTAAGCTATAGAGATCTTAATGAAAAGGCTGCAAGTTCTTTCTAAGTGCCATTAGTGCACGCAGTAGATGGTTTAGTGGCTTCAAAAATTGCTGTGCATTTCATAGCATTAAACTCTATTGTGGTGCTGCTTGTGCTGATGAAAAAGCTGCCACGATATTTCTCCTCTTTCCTTTAAAAAAAAACCACATTTTTTGATGATTAAAACTACACTAGGGATCAGATTTTAAATTTTGATGAAGCCAACCTCCATTGGAGGTGATTGCCCTCAAAAACATACATCTAAAAGGAGGTCGTGTGAGCCCTGGGCTGAAGGCTGCAAAAGCGTGACTGATTGTGAGGCTAGTGAAAGTGTCTGAAAAGCCTTCACCATGCTAATAATTTGACTGGGATTGTTACTGTTCATGTTAGTATAAGCATACTTCTTTAACTGAGATGAATTTCTAAGCACATTGGAAGCTGGGTTCTTGTTATCATCTGAGGTAGACTGTTGCGCTAAGAGCCTCTAAGTTGTTCTTGTCGCGATTTGTTGAATCTGGGCTTGGCCGGATGACCTTTGGCGAATGGGACAAGAGTAAGTTTGACACAGTGGAGGCTCTCCCTGGTGGGAACCCTTTGCCACCACGTGAACAAGTTTGGCCCTGACCCCTTGAGGATGCAAGGCACCACACGGAAAGAGGCTCTGGCCATACCCATTGCTCCCGCATGCCACTTGAGGCCCCAGATCTACAGGTAAGGCTATCCCAGGCCATCTAGCCCCAACAAAACCAGCTGAGACCAGAAGAACCACCCAACCAACCCACAGAATCATGAACTGTAATAAATATATGCTAAGTCATTAAGTTTTGGGATAGTTTGTTATGAAAAGCTATCTAATACATCATCCTTACAACTTACACTTATGCACTCATATCAACTCCCTCCTACGTGCAAAGCATTTGTTAGGCACTAGGGGTACAATAATAAATAAAAACTCAAAGACTATAATCTAGTTGGGGAAATGTTTCATCTGCAAAAAGATAAGTATCACTGAAGTTCAAAATGATGAATTCTAAGTGAGTTCTACCAATCATGCTACGGGAATTGGAAGGAAGATGTGATCCCCAAGGCAGAGAAAATTTCTGCAAGGGTGGAACTTGAACTTGGTCTTGAAGGGCATTGATTTAATCTTAAGTGACCGGAGAGGAACAGAGGTAGGATCTCCAAGACAGGAGGAGAATGAAAATAGCATGTTCAGGAAACTGGTGAGCAGTCTGGTTTGGCCAGAAGATAGAGCCTGTAAGGGAGATCAATGGGAGATAGTTGGAATCAAGAGGCCAGGCTATTGAGAGTTGGGGACCTGGAGTTAGAGTTGACAGATTTAGCAGATAAAAATCCAGGATGTTCAACATTATTTGGGACATATACTAAAAAATTATTTGTTGATTGCCTGAAGTTTAAATTTAACTAAATTTCTGTTTTTTAATCTGGCGACTCTAGCTGGGATGGCAAATTCAAATGCCTACAGAAGGCTAGGAGATAAAGTGAATGAGTAATATGGGCCAGCTGTAAGGCAATATAACAAGGTGGGGATCATGGCAAAACAAGAGAACACTTGCTCCTCTTAGGGGACAGCCCAACTTTGCTCCTGCCAATTATTGTCAAGTGAAAAAATAGGTCCACTGTTTCCAGCTTTTCCAGTATTTCAAGAGAAGTTGGAACTTTGGATTTTTATGTGAAATCTCCTATTTAATATAAATGAATACTTCAATTTTTTAAAAATTGAAGTATAGTTGATTTATAATGTGTTAGTTTCTGGTATACAACAAAGTGATATATATATATATATATATATATATATATATATATATATTCATATTCTTTTCCAGTATGGTTTATTGCAAGATATTAAATATACTTCCCTGTGCTATACAGTAGGACCTTGTTGTTTATCTATTTTTTTTTTTTTTTTTTTTTTTTTTTTTGTGGTATGCGGGCCTCCCACTGTTGTGGCCTCTCCCATTGCGGAGCACAGGCTCCGGACACGCAGGCTCAGCGGCCATGGCTCACGGGCCCAGCCACTCCGCGGCATGTGGGATCCTCCCAGACCAGAGCTCAAACCCGTGTCCCCTGCACCGGCAGGCGGACTCTCAACCACTGCGCCACCAGGGAAGCCCTGTTTATCTATTTTATACACGGTAGCTTACATCTGCCAATCCTAAACTCCTAATTTATCCCTCCCCCACCCCCTTTCCCATTTGGCAACCATAAATGTGTTTTCTATGTCTGTGAGTCTGTTTCTGTTTTGTAAGTAAGTTTATTTGTATCATATTTTAGGTTCCACATAAAAATTCCATGTTTATAACCTAAACACCTGAATAATGTTTTTTTTTAACCGCAGTAATATATACCTGTAAAAAAAAATACAAACATCAAAGAATTAAGGTAAACAAGAATGTTTTCCTTCCCATCCTTCCCCCAAAATCCTATTCCCTTCCCCAGAGGTAGCCCCTGTCAGAGTCTGGGCACATATGCTAAGTATAATCTGGAGGCTGGGGGAAAGCTATAATCTGAAAATTCTAGATATATATTCTAGTAGACCTTCGTATATGTGTACAAGGAGAGATGTGTGTGAGGAAATATGAGCAAGGATGTTTATTGCTGTGAAAAATTTTAAACATCCTAATACCCATTTGAGAGAACTACATACATAAACTATGATATATTCATATGACAAAATGCTATATAGCAGTTAAACTGGATGAACTAGATATTCATGTATCAAATGGATAGATTCTCAAAAACATGAAGTGAGTATAGAAAATACATAAAACAAAATTATTTTCTCTATTTCTTTCTCTCTCTCTCTCTCTCTCTCTCCCTCTCTCTATCTATCTATCTACCTACCTACCTACCTATCCATCTAATTCAAGTATAAAAACATGGACCATATGGAAACTTGCTTAACCCATTGTATTAGTTTCCTGTTGCTGCTATAACAACTTAGCACAAACTCAGTAACTTTCAAGAATACAACTTTGTTATCTTACAGTTTTCAAGGTAGACGTCTACAGTGGATCAGCGGGGCTGTGTTCCTTCTGGAGGTTCTAGGAGAGAATTCTTGCCTTTTCCAGCTCCTAGAGGCTGCCCACGTTCCTTGGCTCTTGGTCATACCACACCAACTTCTGCTTCTATCACTACATGTCCTTCTTTGGCTCTGACCCTCCCTCTAGTAAAGATACTTGTGATTACATTGGGCCTAGCAGAATAATCCAGAATAATCCCCCAATCTCAAAATCTTTAATTAAATTACATCTGCAAGTTCCCCTTTGCCATGTAAGGCAGTGTATCCACAGTTTCTAGGGAACTAGGACCTGAACATCTTTAGGGGGTCAGTATTCAGGCATGATTGTGTTTATATGAGGAGAGAAGGAAGAAAATAGGATGGGGGAGATGAACTAAGAGAATTTAACTTTATTTGCCAGGTTTTATTTCTTTGCTTTAAAAAAGTTATCTGAGATAAATATGTTAAATTGTAATTTTCTGATAATGGACGGTAGGTGTTATTATATTATATTATATACTATAATATATTACACCCTGTATATATATTATTCCCTCTATTAGAATTTTTTTTTCAAAATTACAGAAAGAAAAAGAGAGAAATGGTATTAAGAAGGGAATGCTATATTTTCTCCTAATTCATACCTATGGAAGTTGTGTTGTGCTACCTTGTGAATCTAGAAGGCAAGAATCAGACTTTCTTTTGATAAAGAAAGAGCAGAACCTTAGTATGTTATTTTTTATTTTTTTTATTTTAGGGCTCCCCTGGTGGCACAGTGGTTGAGAGTCTGCCTGTCGGTGCAGGGGACGCGGGTTCGTGCCCCAGTCCGGGAGGATCCCACGTGCAGCGGAGTGGCTGGGCCTGTGAGCCATGGCCGCTGGGCCTGCGCGTCCAGAGCCTGTGCTTCGCAACGGGAGAGGCCACAGTGGTGAGAGCCCCGTGTACCGCAAAAACATAAATAAATAAATATTTTAAATGTCTGTTATTTGCCAGGCACTGTTCTAGGATATGTAAATTCAGCAACTAAAAAAAAAAAAAAAACTTTCTGCGTTAGTATAGGAAAGACATTAAATAAACTATATAGTAAAAAAAAAAATTATTTTATTTTATTTTATTTTTTTTGCGGTACGCAGCCCTCTCACTGCTGTGGCCTCTGCCATTGCAGAGCACAAGCTCTGGACGTGCAGGCCCAGTGGCCATGGCTCACGGGCCCAGCCGCTCTGCGGCATGTGGGATCCTCCCGGACCGGGGCACGAACCGACGTCCCCTGCATCAGCAGGCGGACTCTCAATCACTGTGCCACCAGGGAAGCCCAACCTTAGTATCTTAGACAAGAAGGGACCATAGAGGACAGTTAGGCCAGTGGTTGTCGAATGACCGTGGGAAGACCCAGCTTGGGGCAGTACTTCAAGGGGCTGCTGGGGCCAAGAATGGGGCTTTTAAAGACACCCCTCCTTCACTTACTTCGCTTACCCTCACCACTCCCACCCTCCTTTCAACAAAAGCACATCTTCTTTTACCTGGTTTTTTATGTTGGGGTTCCACATAAAATAGCATAATTCTAAAAGATGTTCTGTTGTTTAAATCCACACACATATACACATGCACACACACACACACACACACACAGATACAGTTTGAAAACCACTAATCCATTCCAACCTTCATCATTGAGTGATTGAGGAGTCTGAACTTGGGGAAGAAAAAGTGACTGGTAATTACATAAAAGGTGTTACTATCTCTTAGTAAATCTATTTTATTTGTAAGTCACAGCCCAGGCCATTGCAAACCCACAGAGGAAAGCCTTAAGATTTTCCAGTATCTGGAATTGTTTTATCTGAAAACGTCTCCTGGAGTCATGGATTCCTAGGCCAGGGGTGTGGAGACAAGGAAGGAGTGGGTGCTTCTTGAGGAGGAAAGATCCTTTGTTCATTCTTCCTCTTCCAGATGAATAAAGGAACTACTGAAAAGACGGCTATTAGGAAGGGAGGAGGGATAAGAAATAAATCTTTAAATCTGAAAAGTAGTTTTTTAAAAAAAAAATAACTCCAGATTCCCCAGAGCTCCAGTGGACCCAGAGATCGTTCCTTTGCCTCCTTTTATTCTCTCTTGCTTTTGTGAAAATGTGTGTGTTTTCCTTATTCTGTCTTTCTAATTCTGCTTTTTGTCTGTCTGGGTTTTTCTATTTTCATATTTATTGTATTTTATTTGAAGTGAAAGGACAGGGCTGGGTATCATCCCTCCCAGGCCTGGTGTGTGTGTGTGGCGGGGGACAGGAGGCTCTATCCAGACAAGACTTTCTTTGCCAGTTATGGAACAAAGGCTGTATGGAGGCTCAGGGACCCACCAACACAGAGGAGAGCAGAAGGAGGACCTGATCAACCCAAGAACACCGACTTGGCCATGTGCTGTACTGTGCTGTGCTCTGTAGCAGGCAGCAAGGTATGTAGAGCTGGCATCCCCTTCTGGAGACTGTCTAATCTCAAGCTTTTGAAAATTTTTCATTGGCCCCTCTCAGATGACTTGCTTTCTAAGTGGAGAATTGCATTAAGATGTTGCCCTCAAACCAGCTTGTATAGATTTGGTTTGGGGGTACTTGAGAGAACTGGTAACTAACCTTTCTTGGACATGCACCTGCCAGGTGGCCATCATTGTCCTGGGCATTTGCAGGCTGCCGTGGAAACTGCTGGTGGGCTACTCAACTCACATTTCTCTCTTTCTTCCTTGTTGACAGAACCCCAGTTTTGTCCATCTATTCTTTTTTTCTGAGGCTCAGAGAAAGGTGACCCTATTCCCCACTTCCAAAGGTAGTGTTAATCAATCTAAACCAATCATGATATTTCCATTTCCCTTGACATTGACTGGCTTAGGAAAGGTCATGTGATATAATTCTAGCCAATAAAGCATGAAGGGAAGTCTTTCTGCGGGGAGAGGAGGAAGGTTCTGGGAAAGAGACACGGAAAGAGATGGCTTTTCTCTCTGGGTATCGTGTGGGGATGAGATTCCTGAAATTGCTTGCATTCGTCTTGTTATCAGCATCAGGATGAATGTCAGCACATAGAGGAGGGCAGAGCCAAGAGGCCTAATATTTTCCCCTGGAGCCTGGGATAACTGTGGACTTCCTCGTATGTGATATGATAATTTTCTTATTGTTAAATCATATTAAATTGGAGGTTCTGCTGCTTGCATCAGAAATCATTCTGACTGATATCCATAGGTTAGTCCACATGGTCTTCACCATTGTCCATAAGGAATATATCTCCTTTTTATAGGTTAATAAATGTATTTAAGTTAATAAACCTAGTAAGTAGCTTAGCCCCAATTCAGTCCACTTCTGACTTCATGAAGGAGATGGGACCAGGCATCTACCTGAGGGCAAGGACAGAATTTTGTCCACAATGTCTAGTACAGTGCCTGGCAAATAGCAGCCATTTTGGATGAACTAGTCCAAATCCCAGGTTTATATTATTACCATATGCTACTACTTTAGTAATAACAGATAACTTTTATTTCCCACAGTATGGTGGACTAGACATTCTTAAAAATCCTGTCATTACCAAATACACAAAATATCTAAAAATACTCAAAAATGTTTTTATTTTTTTAATTTTTAAAAATTATATTTATTTCTTATTTTTGGCTGTGTTGGGTCTTTGTTGCTGCACGCAGGCTCTCTCTATTTGCGGTGAGCCGGGGCCACTCTTCGTTGCCGTGCGCGGGCTTCTCTTGTTGCAGAGCACAGGCTCTAGAGCACGGGCTCAGCAGTTGTGGCTCGCGGGCTCTAGAGCGCAGGCTCAGTAGTTGTGGTGCACGGGCTTAGTTGCTCCGCGGCATGTGGGATCCTCCCAGAACAGGGCTTGAACCCGTGTCCCCTGCATTGGCAGGCAGATTCTTAATCACTGTGCCACCAGGGAAGCCCTCAAAAATGTTTTTAAATTTTAAAAATGTACTGCTGAGCTGGTGTGCCTGTATCCCCACCCTCCCCACCTCCCGGCAACACACACGGAGAGAAAAGGAAAAACTAAGAGGCAAAAAAATCAAAGCAATAGCAAATCTAGAGAGGTACCAGAGGCACCATGATGTGAAATCTGTCAATTTCTAGCAACTAGAGGGCCACAGAAGCTTAAGGATCCGATCAGATACCCCAGCACAAAGCTGGACTTCTGCAGAGCTGAACTGCTGTGGGAAAGCCTGAACACAGCAACGAAGAGCCAATGCAGCCAAAAATAAATAAATAAATTTATTTTTAAAAAATGATAAAACATAAAAGGAAATAAAATGCCACGAGTGAGAGTCAGAAGAAACAACCAACAGAAGAATCATATTACAGAGACTTCAGATATGGGAATTATCAAACCAGAATTTAAATTAAATATGTTTAGTATCAGAGAGATGAGGAAAAGAAAGATGTCTTGGGGGTAGAAAAAAGGTGAGAGAATGAAGAGGGTATTGGGCTTGGATTCTTTTTTTAAAAAATACAGTTAACATATATTAATTACTCAAATAATACATCAATATATATATGCTGTAAAGATTCTAGCAAAGCAGAATATAAGGAAATTTGGAATAGCAACACCCCCAAAACCCAAAAAACTGTCTCCAATCGAAAACTATGCATTGTTTAAAGCATACCATTTAGGATTATTTGATTCTAGCCTTTCATTGTCTTTGATCTATTGTGTAACCCTGTAGATAGTAGAGATCTGATAGCAGTACAAAATGATAATTCTCACCTATGGACATTCAAATGAATTCTGTCCAGTGGAGGGACAACATTCCCTGCTCCCACCCATTTGCAAATTCTTTGCAATATTCCTGATCTATAAATGTGTTGTCTTTTGGATTCCTTTGAGTCAGTTGTAACATCTGCCTAGTCCTCTCATTAATAATGTGTTTAAATGATCTTTAACATGTGTCCATTTTATATCTGTAGGAGAGTCATGATTTTTACCTTTTTAAAAAAAGTTGTCCTTGGGAATCCCCTGGTGGTCCTGTGGTTAGGACTCCAAGCTCTCATTGCTGAGGGCCCAGGTTCAATCCCTGGTCGGGATTGAACTAAGATCCCACAAGCTGCATGGTGTGGCAAAAAAAAAAAAAAAAAAAGAAAAAGAAAAGAAAAGAAAAAAAGTTGTCTTTAACCCTCCTACACTGTTGGTGGGAATGTAAATTGGTACAGCCACTATGGAGAACAGTCTGGAATTTCCTTAAAAAACTAAAAAATAGAGTTAGCATATGATCCAGCAATCCCACTCCTGGGTATATATCCAGAAAAGACAAAAACTCTAATTTGAAAAGATACATGCACCTCAATGTTCATAGCAGCACTATTTACAATAGCCAAGACATGGAAGCAACCCAGGTACCCATCAATAGACAACTGGTTTAAGAAGTTGTGGTACATATATACAATGGAATATTGTTCAGCCATGAAAATGAATGAAATAATGTCATTTGCAGTGCCATGGATGGACCTAGAGATTATCATGATAAGCTAAGTAAGTCAGACAAAGACAAATGCCATATGATATCATTTATATGTGGAGTCTAAAATATGATACAAATGAACTTATTTATAAAACCTAAACAGACTCACAGACACAGAAAACAAACTTATGGTTACCAAAGAGGAAAGTGGAAGAGGGATAAATTAGGGATTTGAGGTTAACAGATACACACTACTATACATAAAATAGATAAACAACAAGGACCTACTATATAGCACAGGGAACTATATTCAATATCTTGTAATAACCTGTAATGGAAAAGAATCTAAAAAAGAATATATATATATAAATATAAATATAAAAAGAATATACATATATAAATATATATAGAACTGAATAACTTTGCTGTGCACCTGAAACACTGTAAATCATCTATACTTACATATATATATATATATATATATATATATATATATATATATATATAAAGTTGTCCTTATAACAAGAAGTATAACAAAATAGAATAAAAAGTGGAAAGTCCCCTACCAGGGGATGGGAGGGGGGAGGGATACATTGGAAAATTGGGACTGACATAAACACACTACTGTATATAAAATAGATAACTAATAATAACCTGTTGTATAGCACAGGGAAATCTACTCAATACTCTGTAATGGCCTACATGGGAAAAGAATCTAAAAAAAAAAGGGGGGGGCTTCCCTGGTGGCACAGTGGTTGAGAGTCCACCTGCCGATGCAGGGCACACGGGTTCGAGCCCTGGTCCGGGAAGATCCCACATGCCGCGGAGCAGCTGGGCCCGTGAGCCACAGTGGCTGAGGCTGCGCCGTCCGGAGCCTGTGCTCTGCAACGGGAGAGGCCACAACAGTGAGAGGCCCGCATACTGCAAAAAAAAAAAAAGTGGATGTATATATATATGTCTATAACTGATTCACTTTGCTGTACACCTGAAACTAACACAATACTATAAATCAACTATACTCCAATAAAAATTAAAAACATAAATAAAAGTGGAAAGTCCCCTTCTTCCTCCTCCCTTGGAAAGCCACTAATGACCAGGTAATCCTGGAGAGCAAATTGGAGAAGAGGTGGTGGTCAATGAGAGGTCATTCAGAGCGTGCTGCCCCTGCTCCTGGGCAGAGTCCACTGCTATCCTAGAGGCTGCTCCCAAACTAGCTGCTTGCCCTGTTTTCTTTGGTGCAAGAATGCCAGGGTTCAAATCATGGATGGCCCCAACATGCAAATCTGAGAGACTTGGGCCAAGTTACTCAAACCTTCCACACCTCAGTGTCCTCATGTGGAAAATGAGAATAGTAATACAACCTACTTGGTGGGCTTCTTGTAAAGATTAAATGAGTTATATTTGTAAATTACTTGAAATAGTGCCTGGCCCATTGGTAAAAGCAAGTCTTAGCTAATACTATTTATTATTGTCAACATGACTCAGTGGTCTAAATTTCAATCTAAAACAGTATCACTGCTTCCCAATACAGTAGTAGTTTCTTAATCTTTCTCTTTGCTATTCCTTTTCTCCCACTCACTGTTTCTGGTGGACTACTGGAAGCAAACTATATGGGTGGATGGGTTGGGGGGACACAGAGAGCAAAGAAGTAGGAGGTAAATGCCAGGAATCAGCAGAGCTAGCTATCAGCAGAAAAGCTGGCATATCTGTGGCATCTGATTTGAGGTGGGAGAGGAGGGAAATGTTGAAAATTTTGTTTGTCTCAAAATATCCTATTAACCTCAGCCCTGTGGTTAGAGAGGTATTCCTACTAGTCAATTCATTTCACCGGAGGGAAGATACTTTCTCCAGGAGACCCTGTTAAGATGTGGCAGAGCAAGTGGGGAGGCCATATGGAGCAGTGGCTAATCCTGCAGCCTCTGGTGCTAGACTGCCCCTGTTTGATTCCCTGGTCTGCCATTTCCCAGCTGTGGTACCTTGCACGATTTACTGAAATTTCTTTACCTGTCAGGGTTTTCAGGAGGATTACATGAGTTGAGGAACATAAAGTGTCTGGACAGTTAGCACTCAATAATCCACGGGTGGGCTTCCCTGGTGGCGCAGTGGTTGAGAGTCCGCCTGCCGATGCAGGGGACACAGGTTCGTGCCCCGGTCCGGGAGGATCCCACATGCTGCAGAGCAGCTGGGCCCGTGAGCCATGGCCGCTGAGCCTGCGCGTCCGGAGCCTGTGCTCCGTAACGGGAGAGGCCACAACAGTGAGAGGCCCGCGTACCGCAAAAAAAAAAAAAAAAAAAAAATCCACGGGTGCATGCAGTATGGGCTTAGAGAATGCCTAGTTCAGTGGTCCATGATTTCCCACGGGAACCACTGGGAGTTTATTAAAATACCAGGGCCCAGGCCTTACACTGAATGGGAAACCCTGGGGCTGAGCAGACTTATTTTCCCAAGATGGGGAGGGGCTACAAACAAGCCACAGTTGTCCCCTGCCTAAGCTGGCATTGCTGCACCAGAATGTTGTTGCCCTTGTGGTGCCCAAACTACCAAAAGGCCAAGTGATGTGGTAGGTGAGGCACGGGCTTTGGCACCACACAGGTCTGTGATGAAACTTCATTTGTTGGCTGTGTGACTATGGTGATGGCACTTCATCTCTCTGAGCCTCAGTGTCCCCATCTGTGTCATAGAGATCATTATAGTTTTCTTTAAGCTTGTGGTGAGGATTAATTTACGCCCAACAGTGCCTGGTGGTCAGCCAAAGTCAGCATCACTTGTCTTTTCAGGATGGAGTCCTCACATCATTCAATACCAAGCCCCTCTGAGAAGATGGGAAATAGAGCTTCTGGGAGCATCCTTGGCAGTAATTGAGCTGTTCAGGTAGGCAGCCGGCCTTTAGGCATTGAATGGAACTGAATTTTCTGCAAGAGGAACATCTGCCAGGTCACTACTGGTCAGTGTTCCTAGTGGGTGGGTCACTGAGGATGGGTACCAGCTCAGAGGTGTCAGTAGTAGGGAAGCTGGGCAGGGCAGAGACAGGCAGTGGGGAGCAGTCCATTGGCTTCTTCCTTACTGAAAAATAAACTCCTGTCCATTTCTGGAAGTTAGGAGCCTTCAAGTTAGCCTATGGGGTATTCCCTCCCGGCCAGTGGAACAAAAATATCTCACCTGGGCTGCACTCTATTGAAGAGGGAGGCAAGCTCTGTGGTTGTTTTTGTTGGTGGGGTTCGCCTTCATCCATCCACCCAACCAGGGCCAGCATCTCTTTGATGTCTCCCTACATTTGCTCCCTGAGTTACAGTCTTGTGACGGAATGATCTAATTCTCAGGATTAAATTCACAAACAGGTTCACACACATTGTGACACAAAACCAATAACACACAGCCAAACCAGAACCAGAAGAGGTTCTGAGGCTTAGTCAATAGACATGACAGACACTGCATCCCCTTTTCATCTCCCACCCCAGCACCCCAGCAGTAGTTCCCCATCTGTCCAGGTGAGGAGGAAGCCCTCAAAGGGGATATGTCCCCCTCTGCTCTTGGGGTCAACTTGCTCAAGATAGGGCCTATCTTTACCAAGACCTTTCTAGCCACAAGACATTCTCAGGGGATATTGGGAATGGGGTGGGGTGGGGAGCTTGGAACTCAATTTCAGCTTTCTTTGCAGTTGTCTCTTTGTTGTTCACATTATGATTTTTCTCGGTTTGGGGCTCTTGTTGACATTTTGTCTTTATTCTGACCATTGCTGCCTCCTGCCCTGTTTCCAAGAGCACATGCACCCCATTTCTCTTCCAGGTGTGCAGCAGAAACATCCAGGAACCCCTAGTGGAATGGGAGTTCCTCACTTGTCTTATTCCTCTTTACAGCCCCAGCACTTAGCTCAGTACCTGGCACCAAGATGGTCCTCAGTCATGGATGCTGGGCCAGAGGAGAATCACTTAAGAGAAGGGTGGCTCTGTCCATCTCTGGCTTGACTGAGCAGAGGGCAAAGGAGGGGTGGTGGGACGAGGGACCAACAGCTTTCCAACTCCTCCCCCAGGCCAAGGGAAACACTTGGGATTTGGAATCAGAAACCTGAATTCAAGAGACAGATCTTCTACTTACTAACTGCATGAACCTCGGGCCATTTACTTAAGCCCTCTGAACCTCAGTTTGTTTACTTATTTCCAAGAAAATATAAGATTTTCCTTTCCTGCCCCACAATCAAAGAAGTTGTGACAATTAAAGAAATTAGCTTTACAAAAATGCTCTATAAAGAAGTATATGAATGACAGCTTTTATTCTTTGTAAAGTGGTTTCACCAGTGGGTTCAAAGTGTTGTGGTTCAAAGGTATTAGGCACCTATTATGTGCTAGGCACTGGGCTAGGGGTTCCAGTAAGTACACAGTGGAGAGGTGAGGAGAGCGCTGTGAAGGCAGCCCAAAGAAGGGAGCCATTCACAGACCACAGTCAGGCTGGGGGTGTCCTGGAGGTTTCTGTTGCTAAAGCGGCCTGGAGCCTTTCATGCTCTGGAGTCTGAAGCTGTAAATAACACCCGAGTTATTCTCATTCGACTTCAGGACACCCCCAGGCTGAGGCTATGAATGGCTCCCTTCTTTAGGCTGCCCCCATTTGCACCAGTGCTGGCCACCATCTCCGAGAATATTGGGAAGTAACCAAATATAATCTTTGCTGAAGCCACATTTGGATCATGGACATTGTGTGATTTCAAGTAACAGCATTCATTCTAATAGTAGATATTATAGGAGGAAAAATTAATAGACAAACAAAATTTTTGATATTTCCCTCCTCTCCCACCCCAAATCAGATGTTGTAGATATTCCCACTCCTCTGCTGATAGCCAGCCCCACTGACTCCTGGCATCTACCTCCTACGTCTTTGCTCTCTGTGTCTCCCCCTTATACAGTTTTGCTCCCAAGAGTCCACCAAAAACAGTAGGTGGGTGACAAGGAATAGCAAAGAGAAAGATTAAGATCACTTTAAGGGAAAGGGGGAGGGGCAATACAGGGGTAGAGGGGTAAGAGGTACAAACTATTAGGTATACAATAAGTTACAAGGATATATTGTACAACATGGGGAATATAGCCAATATTTTATAACTGTAAATGGAGTATCAACTTTAAAAATTGTGAATCACTATATTGTACACCTGGAACTTATATAATATTGTACAGCAACTATACTTTGATTAAAAAAACCCAAGAAACTACCACTTTATTGGGAAGCAGTGATACTATTTTAGATTAAAATTTGCCTGAAAATAGACCATTCAGTCATGTAGACAATAATAAATTATATGTAAACACTAAACACTTATGCACATTTTTATGCAAATATACATGTGGTACTCCTGGGTATTTGGAGATGGTGTGAGAACACCCCAAGTATAGTCTAGTGGTTAAAAACTAGTTGTTGAAGTCCATCAGATCTAGGTGTTGAGCACAAGCTCTGCTGATTACTAGCTGCAAGACCTCAGGCAAGCTCCATGACGTCTTTGTGCCTCAGTTTCCTCCTCCATACAATGGAAACAATACAGTACCCACCTCTGGACAGGTTGTTAGGACAAAGTGAGTAAAGCACTGTAGACTCTCCTTTATAGTGGCCTGGAGGGAAACAGTGACCCTAATGGGACCCATTTCTCTTATCTGCTTTCCTCAATTGGTGTCAATGACTTGTCTTCTCCTCTCCCACACAAGGGCACCTGATTCAGTGCAGACTCTTCCTCCTTTAAGGTGGGGAGCTATGTTCTTGGCTTTAAGACAGATTTCTTAAACTGTCTTCCGCAGTTACAATGACTCAGCCGTTGCTTAGAGATTTAATTAACTAGCAATAGGAGGCTTAAAAGAGACAAACCTCTGGGGACTTTTTGCTATGGCTGGCTTTCCGCCAGGTGAGACTGGAACATAAAGAAGCTTCTAGAACTCCACTGTCCAATATGGTAGCCACAGTGGCTACTGAGCACTTGAAATGTGACTGGCCAAATTAAGATATGCTGTAAGCATAAAATACACATCAGATTTTAAAGATTTGTATTAAAAAAGGAATATAAATGCCTCATTAATAATTCTTATATTTATTACATGTTGAAATGATAATATTTTTGACATATATGTTGACTTTGGTTAATGTAGCTACTAGAAAATTTTCAGTTACCTATGTGGCTGTTGGATGGTGTTGTTCCAGAGTATTCATGATTCAATAATGACTTGATAATGTGTCAACACTTTTTAAAAGTAACTTTAACAGAGATCTCCTTTTACTTTTAAGAGTAGGTATAGTTATAACCAATTTTCAGATGAGGGGAGCAAGACCATAACCCATTCTGTGTTGACAATCAGTAGATTTGAACAGATCTAAGTTGGGGGATAATCAGATGGAAGAACACTGACTTGGGAATCAAGAAACCTGGCTTCTCGTTCTTGTTACACCACTAAATAGCTGTATGACTTCAGGCAAATTACTGCCCCTCTCTGGACCTCAGATTTTTACTTGAAAAATAAAGAGATTGGCTGGATTTGAATTTAAGAGTGGGAAGCTAGTAGCCTGTGGACCAAATATAGCCACAGATTTGTTTGTGTGTTTTGGGCAACCCAGTGCTTCATAGTTTTTAATTTACATAGTTTTAGGTAGGGGTCAGGAGCTCTTATTGACTATGGCTCCTACCACTCCCCTTGGGCTCTCACTCCACCACTTCACACACTTTTGTTACTTGACTCAAAACTCTTGGCTGCAAATTTTAAACTCCATATACAGTGACCCTGTGGGAGGACTGCTGACTTCCTTCTGTTCACACTAATGCTGACCATTTTCAGAACCGGGGGTCTAAAGGTCTTAAGTAGTGATCCCCAATCTACTTCAGGCCAAATTTTTGTCTCTCCTTCTATTCTTTTTTTATTCTTTTTTTTTAAAGTGATATTACCATCTTGAATTTCCAACAGAAACAACACCATATCTTCCTGTAAATCATAAATATTAAACTACAAGGAAACTTCTAAAATCTGTTTTAATCTATTCAGAGTAAACTTTCATTTTACAGATAAGGAAACCAAAAGAAATTTAGGGCATATAATGCTTTTATACTTGCCTGTGTCAGTGATTTTATCACGTGTCTTGGAAAGTAAGGTAAAAAATAAGAAACAAAAAGATAAAAAATAGTTATTTTTTAAATTCAAAACTTATACTTATTTTCAATTCCTTTACATAAAATCCAGGTAGAATTTTCTTCTTCTTCTTCTTTTTTTTTTTTTTAACAAAAATGCAATGGGATGACTAACTAGAAAAAAAAAATAGTGGTATAGAACTGCTTCCCTTTCCTTGTGATTATGCTTTATAAAACTCGTAACAAAAAATAGGTAAATGTAACCCACGCAATGAAAGTAAATAGCTAAAGGATTTTAAAGCACTGAAAGAAGTCTTTTTGTTAGGATAATAGCAATTGAGATGCGAGCTACAGCTTTTGCATATTAAACGCAAGTCTTTGTCTCTTTCACCTAAGTAGTGTGAGAAAGCAAAATCTGATTTGATGGGGGAAAAGGAAAAGACCATAAGTAAAAGGGTGTGTTGTTTCCTGAGGGACAATCTTCCTAATGGCAGTCTGCCCAGAAGCCCTTTCTTCTTAGCTAAACCACTGTGATCAGGATAAGTTGAGTAACCAGATGGAGACCCCAGAGGGTCAGAAGTGACTACAAAGTTGATCAATGCCTTCAGGGTCCAGGTGTCAGCCAGTGCGGACCCTGAGGCTGGTTAGTGTTGCTGTTGGATAAACATAGAAACTCCACATGTGATCTCTGTCAGGAGAAGCTCATGGCCAGTGATGGGGGAGATCCTTCCCAAAGTTCGGTAGTCACAGGCACCCCAGAAGTGTCTGAAGATATGATCACCCCAGCTCCCCAACACCACTCTCAGGCATCTTTTCCTGGGAGAGAAATCTAACCTTGGGTACATGCCAGATTCAGGCAAGGAACAGCTCCTTGTATTTTTCCCAGAAACACTGTTGCCCATCACGGCCATGACCTCTACCCTCAGGAAGCCAATGTCCAAAAAAGGAAAAAGACAGATCTATTTTTCATCCAAAGAAATATAAACAGGTAAATGCTAGAAGTTGAGTTAAGGATTCGAGAAGAGGTGAAAGCAAAAAAACAGCCTTTGCAACTGGTGAAAGCCCATCCAATCAACTCAAGGTCAAGACAAGGTGAAACTTCATAGTAAAAGTGGTTTGGGGAGATACAAGTTTTCTAAAGATGCCCTGTTCATTTCCTTCTCTGCTTTTAGACTTCCTGAGCAGCAGGCCCTTAATTCTCCCTCTGTTTCTCCAATAATCTGTCTATTCTTTCAAGGTACCTCAAGAATCCCACTTCTCCCATGAAGCTTTTTCTAACCCTCCAACCACAGAGCTTCTTACTTTACTATTTGTATTGTTCATTTGCCACTTAACTATGGCCTTGAACTGCTTTTAATATATATGTGCACCTCACTTTCCTGACCAGGCTGCTGTAGACCCTTAACAGGCAGAGCTGTGTGAGTGACAGTGTCTAGCTGAGCACAGAGCTATAGAGAGGAGTCCAGGGAAGCAGCTATCAGCCATGGCCCAGGGCCTCCCTGATTCCCCTTCCCAGTGCCCTGGGACACTGTGCATTTTGCTGACTCCCTGCCTGGTTCCCTTCTGGACGAAACAGGAACCAGTTCTTTCCTCACCAGAAGGCCGAGAGAACCAAAGAGATGTTTATCTTTTTGTTCAAAAACTAAAGTATCAGGGTAACAGAAAGCATTATTTGCTGATGAGGTAGGTTTAAGAGAACAATTACCGGGCTTCCCTGGTGGCGCAGTGGTTGGGCGTCCGCCTGCCGATGCAGGGGACACGGGTTTGTGCCCCGGTCCGGGAAGATCCCACATGCCGCGGAATGGCTGGGCCCGTGAGCCATGGCCGCTGAGCCTGTGCGTCCGGAGCCTGTGCTCTGCAATGGAAGAGGCCACAGCGGTGAGGGGCCACATACCGCAAAAAAACAACGACAACAACAAAAAAGAGAACAATTACCATTATCCAGATTATCAAGATTTTCTTAGAAAACCCAGCCTTTTCCTGTGGAACAGACCTAGACCATTAAAAGAAAAAAAGGAAGCAAAGAATAACTTTGCACAGATTCCTTCTGGATGTTGTTACCAGGCATCTGAGGACTTTTTTTTTCTTTTTAACAGATATGTATACATTGGGTTTACACAGTCCACAAGTTAAAAGCAGGCAGGTCCATAAAACAAGCATTAACAATAAAAATACGGTCCATACTGAACTTTACACTTAAAACAGTTAAGATGATAAATTTGATGTTATATGTATTTTACCACAATTAAAAATTGAAAAAAAAAAAATACAGTCTGTGTATAGTACCAAGCACTGAAATAAGAGTAGCAAGTTGAAAACATATGGGGGTTCCTCATATGAAAACATATGAGGAACATATTAAGTTAACATATTAAGTACAAGTTAAGGTGGGTGATGGGCTAAACTATTTTAACTTAATTGGAGGGCTAGTGCAGTCAATAACTGTGATATACCACAAGTTAGGAAGAAAATGACCATTAAAAATATAATGATGGAATAGAAGTAGGCATTGTGAAGAAATTAAAATTTTACTTGAAATACAAATGGAATTGAATGCATAAGTAAGTGCTATATTCATTAGATGTCTGTTTTTACTTATATAATTCGCTGCCTTTGAAAAAGACTATGAGGTGGAGTCGAGATCTACAATATTTTATGGTTGAATGTGTAACTTCACCCTTTTCTCCTAAAAGTCAGAACGTGCCAAAAACATAAAATTCCAGCCGGACAAATGAGGTAAGGAACAAAGGAAGGAAATGGCCACTTTGGCCAGCACATCTGCAGAGAAAGTACAACACTAGAGGCGGACTCTCCCTGCTCAAAACCCTTTCAAAAAAGCTTCCCCATTGTTTGTTGATTTCTCAAACACATCTGACTTCAGGACACTTTTTATATATGATATATTGGGAAAAACACCAGGAGGAGCTTATGAACTACATTGTCATAATGATGATAACAGATAGCATTAGCTGATACTTACATGCCAACACTGTTCTAAGCACTTTATACCCATTGACTCACTTAATTCTCAGAGAAACCTGCAAGGTAAGTATTGTTAATACAGTCAGCCTTCTGTTTCTGCAAGTTCCATATCCAAAGATTTAACCAAGCTTGATAGAAAATACTCGAGGGGCTTCCCTGGTGGTGCAGTGGTAGAGAGTCCGCCTGCCGATGCAGGGGACACGGGTTCGTGCCCTGGTCCGGGAAGATCCCACATGCCATGGAGCGGCTGGGCCCGTGAGCCATGGCCGCTGAGCCTGCGCGTCCGGAGCCTGTGCTCCGCAATGGAAGAGGCCACAACAGTGAGAGGCCCGCATACAGAAAAAAAAAAAAAAAAAAAAAAAAAAAGAATATACTCAAGAAAAAAAATTCCAGAAAGTTCCAAAAAACAAAACTTGAATTTGCTGCATGTCAGCAACTATTTCCATAGCATTTACACTGTATTTACAACTATTTCTATAGCATTTACATTGCATTAGGTATTATAAGTCATCTAGAGATGATTTAAAGTATATGGGAGATGGAGAGATATACCATGTTCTTGGATTGGAAGAATCAACATTGTGAAAATGACTATACTACCCAAAGCAATCTACAGATTCAATGCAACCCCTATCAAACTACCAAAGGCATTTTTCACAGAACTAGAAGAAAATATTTCACAATTTGCCTGGAAACACAAAAGACCCTGAATAGACAAAGCAATCTTGAGAAAGAAAAATGGAGCTGGAGGAATCAGGCTCCTGACTTCAGACTATACTACAAAGCTACAGTAATCAAGACAGTATGGTACTGGCACAAAAACAGAAATATAGATCAGTGGAACAGGATAGAAAGCCCAGAGATAAACCCACACACATATGGTCACCTTACCTTTGATAAAGGAGGCAAGAATATACAATGGAGAAAAGACACCTCTTCAATAAATTGTGCTGGGAAAACTGGACAGCTACATGTAAAAGAATGAAATTAGAACACTCCCTAACACCATACATAAAAATAAACTCAAAATGGATTAAAGATCTAAATGTAAGGCCAGACACTTTAAAACTCTTAGAGGAAAACATAAGCAAACACTCTATGATATAAATCACAGCAAGATCCTTTTTGACCCACCTCCTAGAGAAATGGAAATAAAAACAAAAATAAACAAATGGAACCTAATGAAACATAAAAGCTTTTGCACAGCAAAGGAAACCATAAACAAGACAAAAAGACAACCCTCAGAATGGGAGAAAATATTTGCAAATGAAGCAACTGACAGAGGATTAATCTCCAAAATTTACAAGCAGCTCATGCAGCTCAATATCAAAAAAACAAACAACCCAATCCAAAAATGGGCAGAAGACCTAAATAGATATTTCTCCAAAGAAGATAGACAGATTGTCAACAAACACATGAAAGAATGCTCAACATCACTAACATTAGAGAAATGCAAATCAAAACTACAATGAGGTATCACCTCACACCAGTCAGAATGGCCATCATCAAAAAATCTACAAACAGTAAATGCTGAAGAGGGTGTGGAGAAAAGGGAACCCTCTCACACTGTTGGTGGTGGGAATGTACATTGATACAGCCATTATGGAGAACAGTATGGAGGTTCCTTAAAAAACTAAAAATAGAATTACCATATGATCCAGCAATCCCACTCCTGGGCATATACCCAGAGAAAACCACAATTCAAAAAGACACATGCACCCCAATGTTCATTGCAGCAGTATTTACAATAGCCAGGACATGGAAGCAACCTAAGTGTCCACTGACAGATGAATGGATAAAGAAGATGTGGCATATATACACAATGTAATATTACTCAGCCATAAAAAGGAATGAAACTGAGTTTTTTGTAGTGAGGTGGGTGGACCTAGAGTCTGTCATACAGAGTGAAATAAGTCGGAAAGAGAAAAACAAATACCGTATGCTAACACATATATATGGAATCTAAAAAAAAAAGAAAAAAATGGTTCTGAAGAACCTAGGGGCAGGACAGGGATAAAGACACAGATGTAGAGAATAGACTTGAGGACACGGGGAGGGGAAAGGGTAAGCTGGGACGAAGTGAGAGAGTGGCATGGACATATATACACTACCAAATGTAAAACAGATAGCTAGTGGGAAGCAGCTGCATAGCACAGGAAGATCAGCTGGGTGCTTTGTGACCACCTAGAGGGCTGGGATAGGGAGGGTGGAAGGGAGACACAAGAGGGAGGAGATATATGTATATGTATAGCTGACTCACTTTGTTATAAAGCAGAAACTAACACACAATTGTAAAGCAATTATACTCTAATAAAGGTGTTAAAAAAAGTATATGGGAGGATGTGTGTATTATGTGCAAATACTACACCATTTTATATATGGGAGTTGAGCAACCTTGGATTTTGGTATATGTGGGGGACCCTGGAAACAATTCCCCTTAGATACTGGATACTGAGGGCCAACTATATCTCCCATTTTACAGATGAAGAAACAGAGGCAGAGACAGTCACAGAGCAAATTGTTCAAGGTCACAGAGATAGTAAGGGGTAAGGTCAGGGTGCGAACCAAGGTAGTTTGACTCCAGAGCCTGGAGACCTTAACTGCTGTTGTGTACTGAATGGCAGTGTATGTTGAAAATGTGTATATTGAAGTTCTAACCTCAATGTGATGGTATTTGGAGATGGGGCCTTTGGGAGGTAACTAGGTTTAGAGGAGGTCATGAGGGTAGGGCCTTCATGATTGGATTAGTGCCCTTATAAGAAGAGACACAAGATAACCTTCTCTCTCTCTCTCTCTTTTCAAAAAGAAGAGGTCATGTAAGCACACAACAAGATGGAGGTTGCCAACAACAAGAAAAGAGACCTCAGAATGAAATTTACCCTTGCTGACACCTTGATCTTGGACTGCCAACCTCCAGAACTGTGAGAAATAAACTTCTGTTGTTTAAGCCACTCTATATGGTATTTTGTTATGGCAGCCTGAGCAGACTAAGACAATCACTATATTACAACCTCCTCCTGCCCAGCACAGAATTTTAAAGCATGGTGTGTAAATGTTTAGGCCACAATAAACATGGAATAGCATAACAATGAATGCTGAATTCACAGGGGACCTAATGAGAGATGACTGTTTATTGGTAAGTGTTGCTGCCTCCCTTAAGCTCCCAAAGGAACGTTGCACACCATGCTTGTGTAGACACACCATTTCTAAAGGGAAGTGGACACCATAGGGGAAAAAACCATGTAAGTGTTTTTAGTATCTTTTTAAAAAATAAGTTTTAATTTTTAGAACACTTTTAGGTTTACAGAAACATTGCAGAGATAGTATGATACATTTGTTACAATTAATGAAACACAATTGATACATTGTTAACTGAAGTACATACTTGATTCAGATTTCTTTAGTTTTTAACTAATGTCCTTTTTGTGTTCCAGGAACTCATCTAGGATGCCACATTACATTTAGTTGTCATGTCTCCTCAGGCTTCTCTTGACTATGACAGTTTCTCAGACTTTCTTATTTTTGATGACCCTGATAATTTTGACACATGCTAGTCAGGTATTTTGTATTTTGTTTCTCCACTGGGATTTGTCCGATGTTTTTCTCATGATTAGACTGGGATTATGGGTTTTTACGAGGAAGATCACAGACATAGAGCACCATTTTCATCCCATGATATCAAGGGTACATACTATCAATGTGACTTATCACTGTTGACGTTGACCTTGATCACCTGGCTGAGATCATGTTTGTCAAGTTTCTCTACTGCAAATTTACTCCTTGTCCCCCTTCCCATAATGTTCTCTTTGGAAGGAAATCACTACATCTAAGGGTGGGGAATTATGCTCTCCCTCCTTTAGGGTGGAGTATCAACATAAATTATTTGGAATTCTTCTGCAAGAGAGACTTGTCTCTTCTCCATTTATGCATTTCTTCACAATTTCTTTCCTCCTCCTTCTCCTCCTTCCTCTTATTCTTCCTCTTTGAACTTTATTTTTAGAGCACTCTAAAGTTCACAGCAAAAATGAGCAGGAAGTACAAGTATTTTCCATATACTCCCCTCCCCTCCACAGGCTCCCCAATTATCAACATCCCTCACCAGAGTAGTACATTCGTTATGAATGATGAACTTACATTGACACATCATAATCACTTAAAGTCCATGGTTTATATTAGGACTCGCTCTTGGTGTACATTCTGTGGGTTTTGACAAGTGTACAGTGACATGTATCCACCACTGCAGTATCATACAGAGTATTTTCACTACCCTAACAATCCTCTGTGTTCTGCCTGTCCCCCACTACACCTCTTGGAGCCACTGATCTTTTTACTGTCTTCATAGTTTTGCCATTTCCAGAATGTCATTTGGTTGGAATCATACAGTGTGTAGCCTTTGCAGACTGGGTTCTTTCACTTAGTAATATGCATTTAAGATTCCTCCATGTCTTGTCATGGCTTGGTAACTCATTTCTTTTTAGCATAGTAATATTCCACTGTTTGGATGTACCACACTTTATCCATCTACCTAATGAAAACATCTTGGTTGTTTTTGAGTTTTGGCAATTATGAATAAAGCTGCTATAAATATCCATGTACAGTTTTTTTGCATGGGCGTAAGTTTTTCAGTTCATTTGGGTGAATAGCAAAGAGCAAAATGGCTGAATCATATGGTAAGAGTACATTTAGTTTTATAAGAAACCGTCAAACTGTCTTGCAAAGTGGCTGTACCATTTTGCATTCCCACCAGCAATGAATGAGAGTTCCTACTGCTCCATGTCCTGGCCAACATTTGGCCATTCTAATAGATGTGTAGTGGTATCTCATTGTTGTTTTAATTTTCAATTCTGTAATGACATATGACATTGAACGTCTTTTCATATGCTTACTTGCTATATGTATATCTTCTTTGGTGAGGTGTCTGTTCAGGTTTTTTGCCCATTTTTAATCAGGCTGTTTGTTTTCTTATTGTTGACTTGTAAGAGTTCTTTGCATATTTTGGATAAAGTCCTTTGTCAGGTGTGTCTTTTGCAAATATTTTCTCCCAGTCTGTGGCTTGTCTTATTCTCTTGACATTGTTTTCACAGAAGAGAAGTTTCTAATTTTGATGAAGTCCAGCTCATCAGTTATTTCTTTCATAAATCATGCCTTTGGTGTTGTATCTAAAAAGTCATTGCCATACCTAAGGTCATCTAGGTTTTCTCCTATGTTATACTCTAGGAGTTTGATGGTTTTGTGTTTAGCTTTTAGGTCTATGATGTTTTGAGTTTTGCATTTTACTTGTAGGTCTAAGATATTTTTGTGAAGGGTGTAAGTTCCGTGTCTAAATTCATTTTTTTCACATGTAGGTTCATAGTTGTTCCACATAATGTCATATATATATATGTATTTAAATACACATTCAAAGTATGGTATATATATATATGTATTTAAATACATTTTGGAAGAAAAATATTGATAACATCCTAGTAACCTCTATGGCACAAAGATGGCTGCAGAGCAGTTTGGGAAATGTTGATCTCCAGAGTCTCGTCCCTCTCACCTCTGCAGACTTGGCCCCTGGAACTTTCTCTACACATTCAGTCTTCCAGCCAGACTGGCTACAGGCTGCCTTTTTCCACCAAAATGGCCACATCTCAAAACCCCTTCATCCCAGAAGTTACAACTTTCACACTGAAACTTTCCTGGCTGAAGTAATGTCTGTCTCTTCTGGGCTAACAGGATACTCTACCTATAACTCTGTTAATAGTACTTTTCAAGTTGTATAAAGACAGGTTCTTGCCCTGTTTTTGCTCTACCTTCTAGAATGTTTTTTTCCTTTATAACCCCCCTTTTCAAGTTCTGAGGGATATTTCCTCCTTTTTATCACCAGCTGGATAGGTGGGCCATAGAGATGTTTTACTCGGGTACAGTCCTGCCTGGGAACCAGTCGATGTGAGAATGGTCACTTGGCTCTCTCCAGATTGTATTTTGGGTACAACAAAAACATTTGTGGGACACAAGCAAAAGCCCACATGGAGTCCCCTGTACCTATGTCTAAATATTTAAAGGTTATGAATCGAGAATAAGCTGTTAAATAAAATGTTTTATTCTCCTACTTTGACAAGTGTACCTTCATAATGACCTGGAAGGGCAATGTCAAATGCAGAATTCTTGGACTCCTTGGAGTTCTGTGCTGGAATGGGGTGGCTCGGGAAATGACTCCCGTTCCCCTCTGATCTGTCCCCACTTCTCTTACTGACCTTGACTCTTTCTGAGGGGCCTCATGAGCGAGGCCATGAGTACTTCAGCCTGTGGTCCAACCTCTGTCCACACCTCCCTGCCAAGAGCTGCCCCGAGGCCACCTTTCAGGGCCGCAGATCTCATACCAGCAGTGAGGTTGGCTCTGGAAGCGTGGTCTGGTAAAAGTGCACACAGACCCTGGAAGCAGGAGCAGGAAAGGCCAGCTTTGCAGAGGATTCAGGCATCCCTGCTCCCTGGAGCATGGTCTAGAAGGGGAGGTGGGCTCCGGTGGCCACATCTCCTTGGCCCCGAGGACCCCTCCTCCAGTGAGCAGAGACACAGCTGAAGAAAGCACATTTCTCAGCCTGCAATGTGCATGTGAATCACCTGGGATCTTATTTAGCAGGTCTGTGGTAGGGCCTGAGATTCTGCAGTCCTAACAAGCTCCCAGATGTTGCCAGTGCTGTGGTATAAGGACCATACTTTGAATAGTAAAGCTCTAAAGCATAGGCCCAAGGCAGAGGTCCCTCTTACCTGGGCAGACCAATACATTAGACAAAAAAGGATATATTTGACATTCATTTAATCAGTTCCATGGGTAAATTACCAATAGAACTTAGTACACATTTATTACACAAAAATAATGTAGGTGTAATACAAATTTGAATGTAGCATTAATGCCCACTCGGGGAGTTCTTTAGTCTAGCAGGACCACGTAAGTGTCCCAGTTTTTGGCCCTAACAGTTGTCATTTTCTTCCCCTTCTCACACTCTTGACCCCTTCCTGCGTGTAGCCAGCCCCGTGTCCCTCACTGACCAGTTATTAGCATTTCTATTAGAGCTTTGCTGTCCCTTCTGCAGGCTCTTACAAACATACTTCTTGTCCTTCCTCATCATTTAGTCCACTCTTTTCTTTCATGTGTTTGCCTACACTTTCAGCACATTTCTTCTGGCAGTTTCTCCAGCAGACTTGTTACTTTTCTAAGTCCTTTTGCCCTTTGCTCTCAGCCCTCAAGCCCACTCTTCTCAGTCATGTTGCTTGCCCTGCAGCTGTTGCCTCCTGTCCCCAAGCTCCCTGAAGGGCTCACTTTCCTGACACTGGAAAGCACCATCCCGAGGCCTGCCTTCTGGAGTGGGGAGGCATCTTCAGCCAATTCTGTGTGACAAGAGAAGCTATTTCTGCCTTTTGGAACCTCATCACTGGGGCAGGAAGTGACCAACTTCCTGGCAAAGAGTTCCCAAGAACATCTTCCCAAAGGGAAAAAAGAGAAAACATATCTCTGACGTACGTGGATGGTTTCCTCACTTTTAACTGGCCCTGCCCCAGCTGAGTGATATGGCTCAAGGCTGATAATCTTCTGCTGGTGACAGAAGCCCACCCTGTGTGACCCACTCAGGCTCAGGGTATTGGATGTGGCAGGTGTTGTTAGCCTTGACTGAGTCAAGTTCAGCTTCCTGGGGCTGAAATCCTTTTCCTATTTACTCTCTGCTGCTGTTGCTCCTTTCATGGGGCACTGCCAAATATTGGTTAATGCATAAAGTTAATTTTTTGCTAAAACTGAGGATTCAGGTATGTCAGAATGCTGAGTCAAGCAGATTATACCACGGGGTATTGAGAGGGATGTAAACTTTCTTCTAGAAAGAGGAATGGTATAACATGGAGCCAGAATGTATAACTTCCTCACTTCAACCACCCCCCAATCCCCCAAAAAACAAAGCAAAAAAAAAATTCTGTGTTGACTGGAACACATGAGAACATTGTCTTAGGATTATGTAAGAGACGGCTTTAGGGGGCAATAAACAAACTCTTTCCAAGCAGTGACATGTTGATATAAATGGACGCAAAACCAGTACGCTCTCTTCGATTGTAAATACTGTGAGGGCTTGTTAGACTCTAGCAATGACTGCAGGTGAAATCACTGCTGAATTTGATGTCATTTTTGAATTATTCTAATAATAATATTTTTTTTCAAATATTCCATCCCAAATTCTAGTAGTCAAAGATGCGCCTCCATATTAAGAACCACCATCCTACTACCATCTAAGACTCAACAGGACTAGGCCCAAGGGCAAGTTGAAACAGGAGGGTCGGTCTTTAGGGTGTTATTCCCTCTTACTGCTGCAAGCTTCTTGCCCACCATTGCTGGTTTTATCTTAATGCAGAAAACTTAACTGCTCTATAGTTCTTTCTCCCAGGGTTAGTAGTTCCAAGGTATAGTTCAGCTAATCTAACTGGTTCATGCTAACATGCAAATGGAAGTGGTCCCTCCCCTCCAGTCATGGTGGTCTCAGAAGATCTCACCTCTCTAGTGTCTGAGGGGACAGAAGACAGACACATGAAGAAACCTTGGTGGGAGAGAGACTTACACACAGGCGTGGTCTTGGGACCATATTGTTCTACCCTGTCACATTGGTCTTCCCCTACACAAGTGGTGCTCATTGCTACGATGTGCCTCATGGGCTGGCTGATTGACAGACTTTCCTGGATGACAGTGAGGGTTCAAGGGTGTTTTCCGTAGCAGTGTCCTTTAGGATAGTGTTCAGGAAGGTTGTCCTGGGAAAGTGCCTGGTATAGCCATGATTCACACCATAACTCCCTTTCCACAAGAGGACCAGAAGCTGAACCAGGTGGCTTTCCTCCCCCGAAATCAGGAGGTTGGGAAATGTATCATATACCTGTGTTGGCTGGAAAGTTTAAGCTGTATGTTTTCTATGTATCTCATTTGTTCTTCATTTCTTTTCTCCTCTGTCTTCTTTTGGATTTATTGAGCATTTTTTTATGCTTCCATTTTATTTCCACTATTAGCTCTATGTATCTCTTTTTGTAAAGGGAACTTTATTTTTATTTATTTATTTTTGGCTGCATTGGGTCTTTCTTGCTGCCCTGGCTTTCTTTAGTTGCGGTGCGCGGGGGCTACTCTTTGTAGTGGTGCACAGGCTTCTCATTGCAGTGGCTTCTCTTGTTGTGGAGCACGGGCTCTAGGCACGTGGGCTTCAGTAGTTGTGGCTCACGGGCTCTAGAGCGCAGGCTCAGTAGTTATGGCACATGGGCTTAGTTGTTCTGCGGCATGTGGGATCTTCCCAGACCAGGGCTCGAACCCGTGTCCCCTGCATTGGCAGGTGGATTCTTAACCATTGTGCCATCAGGGAAGCCCTGTATGTATCTCTTAAACAATTCTTTTTGGTAGTTGCCCTCTATGGTTTACAATGTACGTCTTCAACCTTATCACAGTCTACCTTCAAATAATTTTATAGTTTTATGTCAGTTCACATATAGTGAAAGAAACTTACAGAAGTGCCTTCCATTCTCTCCCTCCTGGGCTATTGTCAAACATTTTACTCTGACATATGCTATAAACTGAAGATACATTGCAATTATTTTTGCATTAATCAAAGATCTTTTAAAGAGATTTAAAAGCAAGAATATCTTCTTTTCTATTTAGCCTACTATTTATCATTTCTGGCGCTCTTTATTCCTTTGTGTAGATCCAAATTTCCATCACCTTCTGCCTTTAACATTTCTTCTAGTGCAGGTCTCCTGGCAACAAATTATTTTGGCTTTTTTTTTGTCTGAAAAAGCATTTATTTTGCTTTTGTTTCTGAAAGATATTTTCATAGGGTATAGAAATCAGGTTTTATTTTCAGTAAAGATGTTTTTCCACTCTCTCTAAATTGCAGAGTTTCTGACAGGAAGGATGCTGTCATTCGTATCTTTGCTCCTCTGAATATTATGACCTTTCCTCTGACCACTTTTAAGGTTTTAATTTTTATCACTAGTTTTCAGCAGTTTGATTATGATGTGCCCTGATGTGATTTTCTTTAGGTTTATTCTGCTTGGAGTTTATTGAGCTTCTTATATCTGTGAGTTGATAGTTTTCATCAATTTGGGGAATATTTCAGCCATTAGTTTTTCAAAAAATTTTTCTACCTCCCCTCCTCTCCTGGGACTCAGATTTACTAGATATTGTCTCATAGGTAACTGAAGCTTTTGTTTTTCTTCCCTAATCTTTTTTTTTTGACAGTTTCTATTGCCATGTTTTCAATTCCTTGATCTTTTCGTCCGCGTTATCTGATTTGCTCTTAATCCCATGCAGTATATTTTTCATTTCAAAGATTATATTTTTCACCTCTAGGAGTTTCAGCTGGACCTTTTTGGTATCTTCCATTTCTCCCTTCATTGTCTTTACGTTTTCTTCTACCTTCCTCAACATGTGGAGTATGTTTTCATTTTCTTGTCTGCTAAATTCTGTCGTCTCTGTCATTTCTAGGGCAGTTTCTACAAATTGATTTTTCTTCTGGTTATGGGTAATATTTTCTTATTTTGATGCATATTTGTCAAGCTTTGCTTGGTTGCAGGATATTGTGAATTTTACATTTTTGGGCACTGGGTTTTATTGTAATCCTTTAAATGGTGCTCTAGGTGGTTCTGACACACAGCTTGCTTACTTACAGTCAGTTTGATTCCTGCACAGTGTGCTATAGTCCTGTTAGGTGGGTGCTATGCAACAGTGAGCCTAGGACTGATCAGGTCCCACTACTCTGACAATGTCCTTCTGAGGACCCTACTTGATGCCCTGTATATTATGAGGTCTTTCCACTCTGGTTAGTGGGAACAGAATTCCATGAGCTCCGGGAATTTGGGGGGCTCTTGGTGCCCATTGTTGTGTGTGTTCCCCTCACATCCCTCCTTTCCCAGCTTCGGGTCATTTTCTTTCACACGTGTTTTCTCTCAGCCAAAGAGTCGATCTGCAGATCTTCAGAGCTCTCTCTCTGGGCAGGTCCCTCCTCTCTGATGCTGCCTCTCAAACTCTAGCTATCTTAGCTTCCCTGAACTCCAACCTCTCAATGCAGTGCGACCACCAGGCTCTGTTTGGTTTCCCCTCCTCAAACTGCAGCCTCGAAACTGCCTCCAGCTAGTAAGGGGAAGCAATCATAGGACTGGCCTTGTTTTTCTCCCCCTTCTCTCAGGACAACAGTCCTGTGCTGACTATTGTCCAAAGTCTGAAAACCACTATGTCATAGTTTGTCCAGATTTTTACTTGTTTAAGGTAAGAGAGTAAACCTCTGGAGCCGCTATTACTCCATCATGGCCAGAAGCAGAACTTCTCTCAATGAATATTTAATTATATAACATATGACATTTTACATCATGGTGTTTTTGCTTAACAGCAGATATTGGTCATTAAAAATTTTTTGTTGCATAATTGTGGTAAACATTTTTTAAAATTTATTTATTTTATTTATTTTTGGCTGCGTTGGGTCTTCGTTGCTGTGTGTGGGCTTTCTCTAGTTGCGGCAAGTGGAAGCTACCCTTCGTTGCTGTGCGCGGGCTTCTCTTGTTGTGGAGCACGGGTTCTAGGCCCACAGCCTTCAGTAGTTGCAGCACGCAGGCTCAGTAGCTGTGGCGCATGGACTTAGTTGCTCCGCGGCATGTGGGATCTTCCCTGACCAGGGCTTAGAACCCGTGTCCCCTGAATTGGCAGGCGGATTCTTAACCATTGCGCCACCAGGGAAGCCCTGGTAAACATCATTTTAAACTGTGTATACAATCATTCACTTACCAAACAGCCACTGATTGAGTGATTCCTACACTCCAGCTCTGGATAAAGCAGATAAGATGGCCACTCTCCCAAAGCTAGAGGAAGGAAGACAGGTAAAAGATAATAAACCATAGCGTGATAAGAGCTAGAAAACAGGGTGATATCTTAGAGAGTGACAAGGGCAGCTCCTGAAGATGGGTGTTTAGGGAAGTCCTCTTGGGAGGTATGATGCGGAATCCAAGTCCTGAGTGATTTTAGGGGCAGCCGTGTGCAGAGTGTTACAGGCAGAGGGAAGGGAAGTGCACGAGCCCCAGGAAAGTAGCAAGCCTGTTGCATTGGAGGAACAGAGAGGAGACCAGTTTGGTTAGAGCATAGTGAGCAAGGGGGGAGAGTGGTACCAGATGAACTCAGGGAGGTAGATGGCGGGGGCAGACTTTATGGGGTAAAGAATGCCGTGCAAATGCAAAATTTATTTACCTAATTATATCATTACATGCTTATTGACTTCCTTGTTCCTGTCCTGTGAAACTTTAGATTTTTGCATTTTACAGCATTTTATCATAAATAACACTGCAATTAAAACCTTTTTCTTTTTTCTTTTTTTCTATACTTAGAATTATTTCAATATGGCAGAATTTCAAGATGAATTAAAGAGTCAGGGTAGGTAGAGGTGGATGGCGCGCTTGGGGTCCCTTTAACAGTCAGGGATCTCTGTTCTCAGCTGTTGCAGGTGCTGCTGACACCTCACACCTTGGCCAACAGGACCCACCTCCCCATGTGCCTGGGAATGACACCCCTCCAAGCCACTGGCGTGTGGATACAAATGCACCCACCTCCTTGCCTCAATGCAGGACAACTCTGTGGTGCCATTTATACTCCAGAGCTCCTGGAAGGACCAGGTGGAGGCCATGATTCTCCTGAAGTCACATTCCTGCTTCGCTTTCCCCTTCCTTACTCTGCTCCCCCCCTTCCCTCAGATTTCTTCGGAAGCACTCCCCCCAAGAGTCACCTGTACAGGAATCCCCACATCAGGCTCTCGCTCTAGGGAACCCAACCTAAGACAGGATATGAGCCTTTTGAAGATTCCTGATTTAGTAACTCCTTGGTAAGAATCCATTTTTAGAAACACTATGTCTGCTGAAGACAATTTGAAATGTACCCCATTCCCACGAAGGGTAGGAAGCACTGGAAGGTAGCAGGTAGGTAGTTGAAGGATAACTAAAAGTCCTGAGGTGAAGAACTAATGGTACTGACAGCTCCATGTGGAATGAGGATTAAGATTCCACTGGATTTGGATGAATTAGGAACACAGGTCTGTGAAGACTTAGGGATAGCCGGACTCAAACTTCAACACCAGTAGGCCATTTGAGAACATCAGGTGAACTTGTTCCTTCTCTCAGCAACACTGAGAGCCTGCAGGTTACCTCACTGGTCCCAAAGCACATCTCCTATTTTCCTCCAAGAGTCTGTCATTTGATCCCAGAGGCCCTGTGGCTTTAAGATAAGAGGGCAAGAGAACAGAAACACTACAGCCAGGGGTGGAAGCAGTGGTCAAAAGGAAGAAGGGGACAAATTGAGAGATGAGAAAGAGGGTTCAGAATAGAAGAGGAAAACTTAGGGTATCCTGACACTTTAATCATGATTCTTTTTTCCCTCTCTTCTACAGGAGAAGAAGGTAGTCACATGGGAAAGCTGAAGATCAGCAGTGACTATCACATACACACATACACACACACATACACACTCACCCTGCTACTCTTCCCCAGGTCCCCATCTCCCCATCCTTTGAAGAGAGGATCTTAAATAAGGGAGCCCTGGCAGAGGGTTTGGAAGTAACCTCTTTTTTTTTTTTAACATCTTTATTGGAGTATAATTGCTTTACAATGGTGTGTTAGTTTCTGCTTTATAACAAAGTGAATCAGCTATACATATATATATGTTCTCATATCTCTTCCCTCTTGCATCTCCCTCCCTCCCACCCTCCCTATCCCACCCCTCTAGGTGGTCACAAAGCACTGAGCTGATCTCCCTGTGCTATGCAGCTGCTTCCCACTAACTATCTATTTTACGTTTGGTAGTGTATATATGTCCATGCTGCTCTCTCACTTTGTCCCAGCTTACCCTTCCCCCTCCCCATATCCTCAAGTCCATTCTCTAGTAGGTCTGTGTCTGGAAGTACCCTCTGGGCAGATTCCAACCTGGCTTCCAAAGTAGATGGTAATTCTACTGGCAATTGTTTCTGAAGAGGCTGATATCTGAAGAGTCTGAGATCTAGAATCATTAACAAATCTGACCAAATATCAGGAAAATGAGAAAAGACTACGTGCCAGAAGGCAGTTGGTCTTACTCTGGATTCTTGTCCTATCTCTACCCACATCAGAATGAGAATAGCAATGATTAAGTACACATCTGAATACACCCCTTACATGCTGAACACACAGAGTCCTTCAGACTCTAAGGTGGCATGTCCCTGGAGCTGCAGTTCCAAGACTGTGGATGGTCTCACTGAGCCAGTCAGGATGATGGTAAAAACTAAGACTTGCACAGAAATTTACAGCTTCCAAAATACTTTCACAAATATTATATTTAGCTGCCACTCATCTGTAAGATAGCTACTCTTATTATTGTTGTTGTTTTAACTTTTTCATGATGAGTACCTTGAGATGAGTACACTGAGAGTCAGAGCAGTTAAATAACTTGCCCATGATCCCATAGCCAACAAGAAGCAATTCTTTTCTATAATACTGAGTCTAAATCCTGTACAGTTCTTACTCTATTTGCCTGCCTTGTCCCCTTCTCTGCTCACTGGAGTCTTCTTACAACTTGCTGTTCAGGGTTAAGAGTTCTAAGATCCTAGAAAGGGCAAAAAAGAGTTGGCTGTCCATGGGATCCTGAAAGCCTACTCTCTCTCTCAAGAGGACCTTCCCACGCTTGCTGGAAGAAGGGCATGATAGCTCATTCTTTTTTATTTTAAGGTACAGCTCCCAACTTCCTGAACTTAAGAAGATCTTCTTTTTCTGCCTGATTTGCACCTCTGTTGCTCCCAAGATGGCAGGCCTCTTCACATCAATGGGAAGATGGCAAGATGTATGAACCTATCCCTGCAAGTGTAATCACTGCCTAACCTGGGCATGCAGGAAGTGAGTATGGGTATCTCTGGCCACTGTAAATGTTGAGCACATTGTTTTGTAACCTGTGCCACTGGCTCCCCTTTACTCCCCCACCTGCAGAGCTGCCTATCTAACTAATCTGGGCTGATGGAATGCCATTTCTTTCTCTCCTTACCCTAAATGAAGTATCATTAGGAAAGTAAAGACTCTGCCTAAAACTAATCACCTAACATATTCCAGAGACAAATTAAAATTATTTGAATTATTTTTTTAGATAATGTGTCTCGTCGTATTATCCAAACCATTGCTGCTTTCCCTAGCAAGAATAATTGAGAATTGACACAAAAAGAAATTCACCTGAAGCCAGGACTTAAGCTGACTTGCAGAACAGGTATAAAGCCTGCCATGGAAGGAAGTCTACAGTGATAGCGTTTGGGAGAATTTATCATCCCGAGGGATATGGTGGTAGTAATTTCAGCATTTGCAAGCTGTGACTCACAGCAAAGCCTGCTACGTGGTGGAGATAGACCTAGCTCTGGATTGGATGACTTTCCCAGGTGAACTCACCCAGCAGGCCTGGGAAGCTCCATAATATCATCAGGGCGTGAGTACCATTGCCAGTGAAAAAAAACGCCCTGCTGAGGTTCCCAGGCTGGGACTTGCGGGCACAAGACTCCTCGAGAAAAGGATATAGAAGAGCCTCTAGACCAGAGGCCCCTTCCCCAGCTCACAGGAACTGAGGTGGCTTAGTCAGGGAGGGAGGGGCAGGGATGGAGGAGGACTGCTGGTTGGCCCACCCCTTAGAGCAGTGTGCCTGCCATTCCTTGGCACCAGAAGCGGGCTAAACAGCCATGCCCGTGCCTGCAGGTCTGTTGGCTAACCTAAGAGGTCCCTTGAGGGTGATTAGAGCTAGAAGATTCTGCTTCTCTGTCAGCAACACTGACCACAGATTCTGGAGGCAACCAGGCAGAGATACAAGGAAAAGAAGTGGTGGTTCCTCTAGGAACTGCTGTGGTAATGCGGGGAGAGTTCTGGGTCAAATGCCAAAGACCAGGAGATATAGGAACAGGCTGTGGAGGTGATCAGTGAACTAGAGTTCCTCCCATTCCTAACATTCTGTGATTCCAGTTTATGGGAGGAGACTGGATAAACATACCTCGAAAATATACAAATGCTAAGCTCCAGGAAGTGTAGCGGTGGAGTCAAGACTTTCTGCCTTGAGCATGATCTTTATAGACCAGTGACAGCGGGGCTGGAGACTGGACACCGCAGACAGAGGGCGTGAGAAAAGATAGGTGATTCTAGCTGAAATATCAGAGAGATTTGGTGATAGAACAGATTGGAAGGGGAAAACTCTATAAAAAGAACTCTTTCTTTTTTTTTTTTAAACTCGAGGCTGAAAATCTCTTTCCTCCTGGAGAGAGAGATTCTGCTATTGCTTCAGCCAAGATGTGAATTTCCTGAAGGAGGAGATGACTCAGGTGTTCCTCATGGGAAGGTGGCTGCTGGTGAGAGAGGGGTGGGTGCAGGGGATTCAGGGCTGATTTAGGCCTTGCCTGCAGTGATTCAGGCAGCCCAGGACCCTGCCTTCTGTGGATGAAAATCCTGAGATAGGTCCTCCCATGCAGACACGCAGGCAGTTGCCATGTGGATGGTCTGAGATGCTTCTGCAACTGCTTAGTAAATGTCCCAAGGGAAAATCATTTGGCGGTTAACCTAGGGAAGGGGACAGGTATGATGTTCTAAAGCTAAGCAGATTCATGCAGGGTCAGGAGGGTGTTCTAGAAAAGGGAATTTCTAATCGGCTTCACCGAGGAAGGGGAGCTGTCTTCTGTCTCATGCATGATCTGCAAATGTATCTCTGTGTATACTTACCTCACCTGCAGCGGTGGTACTGTTACCAGCTCCAGGCCTTGGACTCTAATCAGTGTTAACTGACAAGAGGCCAGATGAGAAATTCAGGCAAGGCTTTCCTGGGACTCATGCTGCAGCAGGAGGGAGAGAAAACAAATAACAGGTTCCCTGACTCGCTCCCTGAGGAGGGGCCCGCTGGTCCCTTAAATGGGGTGAGAGTGGGGGCAGATTGGTGGGTTGGGCCGGAGGGATGGCTTTTGTGGTCTGCCACCCGCTTGGTGGTGCTGTGCGCACGGATCGTTCCCTGCTTTTGCTCCTGGCACCTCAGAAGTGGCAGTTGGTTTGTGGCCTTTTTGTATCTTGTTGTTCATAATTGCCCAGACTGCTCATGCATGCAGTTGTTTTTAGTCTCTTATCATTTCTTTGTATTCTGTGGCTTGAGGAGACGTTTGTCCAGGTGCAAGCACTGCAGCAAAAGGTCCCAGGTCACAGCCTGTCTCAGTACAGCTTTTAAGCATTCAGGTTGATTGAATCTCTGATGGGTCAGAGTGAGCTGAGGGGGTTTACTGAGCTCCTATTGCCCGAGGAGGCTGGGTAGTATGTAGGAAAGCCCCCGGGTTGCCAGAAAGATCTGGGTTCACGTCCTGCCTGGGCCACTTATTAGTCGTATCTTCTTGAATATGTTGCTTGACCTCTCTGATTCCACAGAGTCCTTAATTATAAAATGGGGACAATCATTCCACAGGGCTGGACTGAGAATTAAATACGATAATATACAGCACTGGGACAAAAGTAGCTCCAGTTATTTCACTTCTGTGAGTGTCAGAAACACAGTGGGAGGGCAGGACCTGAGATGAAGGTAGATTAAGGCGATGGATGAACAGGTGTGTCCAACTTGGGGCCTCAACTGTGCTTTCCTCTAATGCAGTGCCATGTGGAGGGGAACCAAACCAACCTGAACCCAGGGTGCCTTACCAAGATGGCGGACCCTCACTCCAGAGACTTCTCCACGTAGAACCTGTGACAGGCCCGGGACACATGAGCCATGCAACCTATGCCTCAGCCCTGCCTTTGGCAAACAGGATCACCCTGGGAACTACCACTAAGCCCCGGCTCTCTGGCTCTGCCTGGACAACACAACATAAACACAGCATTAAGGTCCAGAGGCGGTGCCTTGGCCCTGTCTGTGGTATGTCTCCTTGGCTTTAACGATATGGGCTGTGAAATGAAAAATAATTTCAAAAGGGAAAATATTAGTTAAGATCATGTGAACAAACTTCCAGTAGACAGACTTTCATTTTTCTTCTTCTTACTTTTCAGTCCTATTTGTGTGTTCTTGTATGAGACTATGTCTGCCAGGGCTTAAATATGTCAAGCAAGAAAGAGGAATAATAAGTTCTGGGTTCCAGCTCCAGCTCTTATTGACTGACAGAGACCTTGGGCTAATCCTTTAATCTTTTTGAGCCTCAATGATCTCCTCTGTAAAACGGGGAGACTAGTGCCTCTCTTAAACTGCTGTGATTAGGATCAACTAAAACAATGAGTGTAAAAGCCCTTAATGAACTGAGGGCAAAAGTGATACAAATGGAAGCTCATTTTTGCATGTCGAATGTTCATTGATCGTCTGCTTGAAGCGTCTGTAATTACTGGGTTGACTTCCTAGGCTATCTAATGATATTTTGGCAGACATCTGAGCCTGCCCTTTCGCCTCTGCTCATTCAATCCCTACCTCAGTCTCACCCCTCCATCAGGTCAAAAGAACTGAGACACTGTTGACCCATCATGCCTGGGGCAGGTTGGATGTTCCTGAATGGTCATTAAGTACTCTTAGGGACAGAGGTGATGTGACAACTTGCTGGTGTGAGTGTGGGGAGCCTTTCTGTGTTTGCCTTGCAAACCCTCTCAAGGCTCATGTTGCCCCAGCCTTTCTCTCAACAAAGGCAACAAAAGAAAAGAGGAAAGGTTCACGAGACACAGGGAATGGGATGCTGACTGCCATGGCCTCCAAGTTTCCCCACCCACAAACTCTCCATCAAATACTTGAATACACAAGAAAGAAATGATAGCCTCTCAGGTTCTCTCTCTTTACTTTTCTCCTCATGCACTCCCCTCTCAAACACTGCAAAGATTATAGAGAACAGGGCTATAGCTACAAAGTCTGAAAGCCAAAGAGAGGGTGCAACTCCCAACCATTCTGTGTGAATGGGAGTTTACTCTCTTGCTCATCTTGCTTTGAACATAAACTATCTTTTCCTATCGACTTTTTCATTAAAAAATTAAAACCATTTTTGAACTATAAAACAATACATACTCGTTGTAGAAAATGTAGAAAATAAACGAAGCGATAAAGAAGAAAAAAGAATTACCCATAATTCCACCATTACTAACATCTTGAGTGTCTTTCCTTTCAGTGTTTTCTCAGCCACAGAATGTGGGTGGTGTGTGTACAGTTTTGTGTACTTTTTCACTTAATGTTATGACATGAAAAATTTCCCATGATGCTAAAATTCTCAGGAAACAGGATTTCAATGGCTGAGTAAGGTCTATCATACAGATGAATCACAAATTATTTAGCCGTTTCCCTATTGTTCAACACTGAGGCTGTTTTAATTTTTTCCATTAAAAATAACACTGCTATTAATATCCCTGTACATGTGTCCATGTCTCTGATTATTTCCTTAATATAAATTGCTAGAAATAGAACCACTGTGTCAAAAGAGTACGAATGTTTCTGAGAGTTTTGATCTATGCTGCCAAACTGCTCTCAAGAAAATATGTACCAATTTACCCTACCAGTAAAAGTGCATAATAGTACTCATTTCCCCACACCCCCAACAAAGCTGCATGTTATCTCCATTTTAATCCTTGCTATTTCAATAAGTGAAAACTGATTTGCTTTATTTATTTTTATGTAGCAATCCTACCTTATCATTCCAGCCATGACACTCATTTGTATGTTTGCTACTTGTTTATTTTGTATGCCTTGCCTACCTCCAAACAGAATCTGGAGTCATGCCAACTAGGTAATAAGCCCTTAAAATTTTCCCAGTAATTTTCTCTCTTTGTAGCTTCTGTGACTGGCACAGTGGTCTTCACATATTCAATATTTGATACATGTTTACAGGTGAACCATATAGAGATGTTCACTAACAGAATCTTCTCTCTTTTTGCTATGTGTATGGCCCCATTATGGCCTTTTCTCTCAATTTTCATTGCTCTTACATTTAATTTTTTTCACACAATCTTAAATGCATATAATTATTTAGTGGTTTTTAGGAGAAAAAAACAAAATATAAATAAACAAAAAAAACCCCTCTGTCTCCTCAACTGGATTGTCAGTCACTTGAGGGCAGGGGATACATGCCTTTTATTTATCTTAGAAGAAATGAGTATAGCATCAAGCACACTGGGACATTTAATTTTTCATACATTAATTCATTTATATAACAAGCATTATTGAGAATCTGTTAATACGTCAGGCACTGCACTCAGTGTTGAAGAAACTAGCTCCCAGTCTGATAGAAGGAGTGGGTTATGGTGGCATGCAGGATGCTATGAGAGCATTTAGGAGGGACCTCAAACCCAGATTGGAGGAATCAAGGAGGGCTTCCTGAAGGAGATGGTGGCTGACAGGAGCTAGCTGATAAACAATATGGCTGAGGGGATGGGTGTTTCAGGAAGAGAAAGCAGCACATGTGAAGTTATAGTCTACAAAGAAAGTATGATGCTTCGAGGAATTTACTACTGACTTAACATATCCAGAACTTAGAGAGGGACAGAGAAAATGCAGGAAATGAGGCTGGAGAGTTGGGCAAATGTACAATGAGGATGAAATTGACTAGTTTGCGGCTTCACCAGTCAGTGTATATAGTGGCAATCCCACTGGCATCAATACCCAGTTCTCACATGCTCTGTATCCCACCAGCTTGACTTAAAGGAAGCCAAGATCCTTGGAAGAAATCAGTTATTTTCAGCATCTTTCCCATTAAGTATTTAGGGGACTCTTTGGGGAGTACTTCCACGTTTCAAGGAAACAATCTAGGTGATCATTTACTACGAAGTCTAGCCAGGCTGGAATTCTGCAGTCCCAAGCCTTAGTGCTTCAACAAGGATGCCAACGTAAGGCTGGAACAAATACCTAGCAGTTTATGGAGCTCCATAATGTGGAAATCAGAGCATCACTGCTGCATCTGAAGACCAGAGATTATTGCCACTGGTCTAGCAAAGTGTAAAGGAAAATGCTATTACCAGTACAGTTCAAATAAGGGTTCTGTGAAGCCTGCTCAACTTCACAGAAATAGCTCTTTAAATGTCCACACAAGGCCCTTCCTTCCAGGAGCCACACGTGCTGCCAAAGCAGCTAGGGGAAGCAAGTTCCAGTGTTAGCCTCCACAGTGAACCCAGAACACCGTTCCCCTTGGGCACTCTGGCCCAAATGTTAGATTGATTCAAGAGGCCAGATGCCTTCTTCTCTATGATGACTGAGTTCTCAGGGCCCCCACTACCTATAATCATACCTCCCTCAGGGCTATCCCAGTCCATCAGGTGCCCGAAAATCCAACCAGGAATAAGGTTCAGACTCTCTCTCATAGGTTGTACTGTTCAACTTCTGTGTAAATCAGTGGGTGTAAATGGATACACGGAGGGAAGGCAGGTGCCCAGCCGTCCTTATCAAAGGCATCTGAACACCATCTCCTGCCCAGATAACACACCTGGCTTTGTTAAAGTACATAGACTTTATTCTGCAGGCAAATAGGATCCAATAAAGTTATCATATAGTATATTAGTATACCAATTGCACTATACTAACTAATGATTAATATCCACAATATGCACAGAGCTCTCAGAAACTGGTTAGGAAAGACAAACCTGGTAGAAATGGGTAAATGTTATGAATATGCGATTCATAGAAGAGAAAATCTAAATGTCCAGTAATGTACTTAAAATACGCTAATGAAAATTAAAGCAATAATGTAATTTTACTTTATACCCTTCAGATTGGTAAAATTAAGAATGATAACACATACTGATGGTGAAAATGAAGAAGAAATACTTGACATTGCTTGATGAAATATGAATTGCTACAAACTTTTTGGCAACCAGGCAAAGACTATAAAAATTTAACGCATATGCCCTTAATCCCAGCAATGCCATTGCTGGTAATCTACTCTATAGAAGCACAGTTAACCCTTGAACAATATGGGTTTGAAGTTTGTGGACCCACTTATATGTGGGGTTTTTTTCCACAGTGAATACTGTAGTAGTAAACGATCTATGGTTGGTTGAATCCGCGGATACGGAAGAACCGCGTATATAGAGGAACTACGTATATATGGAAAAAAAACATAAGTTATATGCAGATTTTGGACCGTATGGAGAACTGCTGTCCCTAATCCCCATGTTGTTCAAGGGTCAGCTGTAAAAGCAGGGCACAAAGGATACATATACAAAGGTGTTTATTGCTGCATTGTTTGTGGTTGGCAAAACACTGAAAACAAAGTGAATGCCCACCATTAGGGCATTGAAGCCCACCATTAGGGGATTGAATAAATTATGATGTACACATGCCATGGGGAATTGTTTAGCCATTTAAAAATATAAGTTAGATCTATACTAACTGACTTGGAGGGATTTCCATGAAGTGTGATTAAGTGGGAAGAGCTATATGCAAAGGTGTATATGTAGTCAGATCCAATTTTTAGAAAATGAAGACATCTACTGCTAGCAAAACAACAACACTAAAATCTTGTGGGTGGGTGTGTATTTTTCCTGTCCTGTCTTGCAGATAGGAGTGACCAATGAGATATAAGTGGAAGTTTTGGATGGAGGGTTTGCTGAAGTTCTTTTTTACTCCTGGTCTTCCCCTTTTCTTATCTGAAATAAGGATGTGTGATAGCTGGCATTTTTACAGTCATTTTATGGCTTTGAAGATATGACAGTGTGAAAGATTACAAGGCAGACAGTTGGAAGGAATGGCTTCCTGATCACTTTGTGGAGCCCTGGACTTCGTACATATGAGAATAAAACCTCAAGTGATTAAATATCTGTAGTTTGGTCACTATAATGAGGAGCCAAACACCATTATGATTATATGAGCATGAAGAAAAGGTATGAAAGTATACATACCAAGTTCTTAGCATTGATTACTTGGGGTGTGGGTGCAGAGAGTACAGACAGAGAGAGGAAGGTACAAAGAAAGTATTTAAATAAAAGGTGCCCTTTATTCAAAGCAAAACAGCATTATGATATAATTCCATTTGTTTCCAATCATATATTCACTCTTTCCAGGCCCTCTTTGTTCCTACTTAAAATTATTCCTCTCTCAGGGCCATCCTGTAATATCTGAATCCCAGTGAGGGACAAGGTTTACACCCTTTTATCATATGATTGATCAACATAAAAAGGTGCCTGAAAGGATGATCATCAAAACATTAATGGAGGAATGGGGATAGTCACAGGGTAGGGTGATTTCAGGTGATCATTTCTTCCTTCCTTATATTTGTATGATTGTTTTAATTTTTATATTGATCATGTATTATTTATAAAATCAGGAAAAAAAACCCAACAATGCTACTTTCACTGTGGGACAACAAAAATAAAGCAAAGGTTGAAGTGAGGCAAGATCAACTATGAGGGCATTTTAATAATCCAGTTAAGAAATGGTGATGGGTTGAAGACAATTGGAGATGGAGAGATGTAGAAAGATTTAAAAAATAGTAAGGAGGTAGAATCAATAGGATATAGTGATTGATTGGAAGAAGAGGAGAAGGCAAGATTTCTAGGTTAAATGAGTGGATGGAGAGGTGTGCCATTCCCTGAAATGAGGAACAAAGGAGGAAAAGCGACTGAGTGGAGGACATGTAACATCTTCAAAATACTGATGCCTAAGCTCATTATCTGAATCACAATCTCTAGGCACATATTGCAGGTGATTCCAAGGGCACAGCCAGGGCTGCGAAACACTGGTAAAGACCCCAACAGAGGGCTGAGGACGAGAGGACCAGGAAGTTTGAGACTAAGAAAACATGGTCAGAGAAGAAGGAGGAAAGCAAAGGAGAATATGTCCTGGAAATCAACTAGAGGAGGACGTTTCTGATACTTAGCACTGTGCTCGGTGCATCACTGGTGCTCAATAAATATTACTGACTAAATGACAGAAGGAAGGGACAATGGTGTCAAATATTGCTAAGGACTCCAGAAAGAGAAGAGTTGTCAAGTGTCCGTTGGAGTTAGCATCAAAGAGGTTACCTTTCACTCTTGTGGGGTTGGTTTGTGTTGTTGAGTAGTGAGGAGTGAGAGCAAAAGGGCCATATGGGTTGACAACTGAATGGATGGTGACACACCATTATATCAAAAATCTTGGTAATGCCTCAGAAATCACATTTCTAAAACATATTTTGTGATATTGAAAAATGCTCAGTGTACCTATAATATATGATTTTGATTAGAAACATGAAGAGCTGATTTAAGAGCTTATGTTCTGGAGCTAGACTTCCTGGGACTGAATATAGTCTAAGCCAGTGACTCGATTGATGTGTAACTGTGGGTAAGTCCTTCACTGGATCATGGTAAGCCTTGGACACAGCAAACACCCAGGAAAATGTCAGCTATTAAATGTTAGACATAGATATATACACATGGAAATCTGAAAATGAGTGGCAAGATTATAAAATTCTTTCCTATATAGTTTTGTACAAATATTCTGTAATAAACATGTACTAGTTTTATAATTAGAGAAACATGTAAAATAATATTTAAAAACAACAAAAAAACTTTGCTGTTAAAGGAAAGATAAAGAAAAGGCAACAGCTAAAGGATGTAGGATTGGTGTTTCACGTGCTCATGACATTTGCCTGTTCATGGCTTTTGGGAAAGAGCCTGAAAGGGGTTGAGCGTGGTAACTGCAGCAACAATGTTTCTGAGAGGGAGAGGGAAGTGAGTATGAGAGCAGTTGGAGGACTTAGCCTTATACAGGACATGTCTTTCTGTGATTGGGGAGGAAAGAAGTGATGAGTAGGTATAAATGCAATAATTTGTAGGTGCAGAGAGACACAGGAGGTGGAAGAAGTTCTTGACTGATAGTCTTCATGTCTATTACTGAAGCCAGCAAGGCTGTCTTCCGAGGGGGGAGATTTTGAATAGCCACCATAGGGAATGAAGGAGGAAACACACACAGAGACATCCAAGTGCCTGGCTTTGGATGGAGACGTGACCCTGCCATGGCCCTGACCTGTGTCACCTCCAGCGTAGCAGATGTACCCACTGTTCTGTCACATAGTTTTGGCATACTTACGGCTTGCTCTGGATTTGTCTCTCAGAACCCCATGGCTTCTAGGTTCAGGAACTTGCAAAAGCTCCATCTGTGCCTTTTCTCTTTGATACCTGTGCTATCTGATCATGAGTCATTTTAGGACAGGGGTTTGCCTTGGAATCTGACTTCCTGATGATTTTTGATTGGAGGCCAGTATTATATTCAGTCTGTGTATGAGCATGCATGTGCTTCCTTCACTTCTACTATTAAGGATTTAATTTACTGGAGGGGAAGCACCTGTAATCACTGTTTGGAAAAATGTCTGCTGAATGGCAATCCTCCCAGATGTGACCCACTTGACAATAAAAGTTCTAATGGAATCAGGTCTCACTGTAGCCCAGTTTACGTATAGATATAATCAGACATTTGGCTAACTAGCCGGAAATGACTGGGTCCTCCAGAATTCTTAATCCCCCCCGTACATATTCTCTGATTTTATCAGAATCTCTGATGTTTCCACCCCTCCATTTTCTACCAATTCAGCATACCTCCTGGCATATTTTCCTTCTACATCCTGCCTGAAATTCATGGCATATCCTCTGCCATTCTTAGCATCCAAGCTCCCTGATTTTCCTGTCACATCTTTTTTATAGTTCATCACCCTTGGATTAATCTAGCCATTTCCTCTTCTTCTATGTCAGGCCTACTGAGCCCTTCATCAGGGCCTAGGTTTTTGCTCCAGTATGATGAGCAGGGATTAGAGGGGAAGGATTCACCCTTGATGTCACTGGTGGGAATCAGTGACTGCAGGACCAAGGACTGGCCCCAGAGTAGCCAGGACATTGGTTACATACAAGGGAATTGAGCAAATATGTTATATATTGAGGATAATGAAAGCCACTCATTGTTAATGAAAAGAGTTACAAATATGAAAAGGGAAAGGCTAAGATAAACCCTGTGATATTGAATTGGGATTGGAGAACTCATGGTTTTTAGTAGATAGACAAACATGGAAATAGATATAGATGAGCATGGGTGTGTATATGTGTGTGTGTGTGTGTGTGTGTGTGTGTATACATTTCCTAGCTCTGTCCACTGAGAGGACGGGGACCTAGAAGTAATAAATGACACTCTAGGAGCAATGAGCACACTGAATACCCAGATCCTGGTTTACGAATATCACCTTCCACTAAAAGGAATCAAGCCTCCTTGGAGAAATGGCTAATTTGGGGGCCAGGGCAGGGAAGTATGAGTCTAGAGCCTGTTACCAAAAGTAACAAAGTGCTCAGAGAATGATGGGGACATACCAAGAGGACATAGGAGATAACTTGAAGAGATAACTTCTACTGGTCATATGCGTGGACAATTTGAAGATCAAAAAAATAATAGTAGTAATAGATTATAAGTCATTGAATAAAATAGGAATCCATGAGTCTACACAACTGACTTTAACCAAAAATTAACAATTTGTGGGGCTTATAAAGTATGTAGAAATAATTAAGTGTATTACAATAGCACAAGAGCCAGAAAGGGGTAAGTATATTATTGTATGTTTCTTACCTTATACATGAAGTGATATAATATTATAATATTATTTCAAGATATACCTGTGATAAGTCAAAATGTATATTATAATTCGTAGAACAACCACTAAAATAAACAAAAGTCTCATGAGAAATAGCTAAAATGTCAATAGAGCAGACAAAAAACAACACTAAAAACTTGTTTCTACTTTACACAAAAGGAAGCAGGGAGTTTAAAGAAAAAGGAACAGAAAACAGATGGGGTAAATTGAAAATAATAGCAAGAGGGTTGACTTAGAAGCCAGCTCTGTCAATAATTACACTAAATGTAAATAGTGTAAATACTACAATTAAAAGGCAGGCTGGATAAATAGAATGGTCTAGGAAGGCTTCACTACGAAGGTGACAACTAAGCAAATACTTGAAGGAGAGGAGGGAACAAGACATGCAGATGGATCAGAGTGTTCCAGACAGAAAGAAGAGCATGTGCAAGACTGATTTGGTCTATTTTAAAAACAGAGAGCTGATTAGCAGACACTGCTCAGAGATGAAGCTGTCTAGATTCTCAATGACTGAAATATCCAGGAATATTCTTAGGATTATATATTAGTAAATTATTATGGCCTCAGAGCTTTGCAGGAATATTGCTTAGAACATGACTAGTTCTGATTCTCAATTATGCCTTTTCTGAGCTCGTATGTTCTCTACGCTCTAGCTCAAACCCCGATACTCTACCACAAAGTTTATAGTGATAATGATCACAGAGTCATGGAATTAGGGGTTGGAAGGTATCTCAAAGGTCATCTTGCTCCAACTGCACATCTGTGGTATGGCTGAAAGATGAGTCAGTCACATCCAATGGAAATGATTTCACATCTCCTAGGGCCAACTCCTCATCTCATGGAAGCCTCTACTAGAAAGTTCTTTCTTCTGTGGGGCACAAACCTGCCTCACTGCAGTTGAATTTTTTTTGCATCTAAGCAACTGTGATTCACATGTAGTGAATGAGACAGAAAGTGCAAGAGTTTCAAACTGACCATAAGTTTCTTGGCTTTTATCACCTTCACAGAGCCTGTCAAATGGTTGAGCTTTCAAAACTTAAATCTTTGGCCTTCACTAAACCTTCTCAATATCTTCTGTCAAGAGGCTTCCTGGACTTTTGAAGGAAAAGTAAACCAAATGGGCGTTTGTTTCCCATCAGTGAAAGCTAAGTGCTTGCAGAGGCCAGCTGGGCTATTTTTGTCTGTGGGTGGTGGATGGTTGCCAAGATTGAGCAGAGGTGTTTGCCTGTGGTAAAGACGGAGACAGGGATTGATGGAGATGAGTATTGATGTAGGAGAAGGAAGGTTCATGAATAGGATTCAGAACCTGAGAACCTAGTTGAGGTGATCCTAGCTTGACCTTCAAGCTCAGACCCCTCATTCTCCTCCTCACTTGCACCTTCTCATCTGTGGGCTCGGGACTGCTATGGGATTCATTCCTCTTCTGACAGGAAGTAGATATCAAGCCTTTGGTTGGGCCAGGTCATGCAGTACCCTCATCTTACTGCATGATGCTCTGAGTGCTGGTACCCCAAGTCCAAAGTATCCTCTCCCTCATCCTCTCAAATGGGGCTGAGCACTGCTTTGGCTGGATGCAGAAGGCTGGGGTGGGAGGATAGAACCACCCGAGGTAGCACAAAATCTCAAAGGAGTCAGGTTAATCTGAGGGATCTGGGGACAGACTCAGATTCAAAGACTGAGTGTCGTCCAGAGAAACACCACCTCCACTGGCCCCAAAATGCTAGGATTTCAGAGCCATGAATTTGCAACCAGGTATATCTGGGATTAAACGGAAGCAGTTTGGGAACACGCCCATGCAGGGTCCTGGGTTATTTTAGCATTTGCACTTTCTTTAAGGGCCCATGTGTGCTGAATACTTACACATGAATGAGCGTGAATTCAGGGTGACTTTTTTAAAAATAGATTTTTAAAATATAGGTTAAAATACAGATTTCTGGGCCTGCTCTTAGAAATTTTGACTCAGGCAGACTGAGTGGGACCCAGAAAGCTATCTTTAGAAACTTCCGCAGATGACCCTGGTTTGTGATTGGGAATCATCAGCTTAAAGTACCGGCTGTCAGGCAGACTCCTGTGCTGAGTCTCTTGTCTGTTGACATCTGAACTTCCTGTCCTCAGTTGTGGTACTGTGTGTGCCTTATCTTTTCTCTCACCTACCTGGATGGCTCCCATGACTTGATTATCTCCCTGCTCAGTTTTAGCCAGCCTCAGGGCTGCTGTGAGCTAATGATAAAGAATACTTAGCACAGTGCCTGGTACTCAATATCACTCAATAAAAGTCAGTTGTTATTCTACTTACCTCTGGTTAAAATTATATGATGGGCCTGAATTGTATGACCCATTAGACCATGCAATCATATCCCTTGAAGATAGTGGAATTAGGTCAACCTCCTACCTCCTATACTAATCCCTGGAATCTCTCCTCCTCCAGGAAACTTCCTGTTTGGCCCCCCTGGGTTCTCACTTGGTGCCAGTCTGATTTTCTTGGGTTTGCTTTCTATTGTTTTGGCAGGATCCGGAGGAGGTGTAATCCCCTTTGTGTTTGTTTAGAAATACTCTCCACTGGATGAGAGGAGTTGGGCCTCCCACTCACAGTGTTCTGGTGATTTGTTTCCCTTCCTTTGTGGTTGTGTTTATGGTTGTGGTACAACTACTTGGAACTGAACTGTGGTTTCTTTGGAGACAGGGCTATTCTGTAGACATAGTGTGAAAGTCCTTGGACTGGGAGGGCCCCAGAATGTAATACAATATCGCTACTGGCTCTAGAACTACACAGAGTAGATAGGATTCTACTGTTATAACTAGAACTGGAGTAAATGCAGGATTCACTCATTTGTACATTTATTCAGCTAATGTTTTTGAGCACTTTTAGTGTGCCAGGCACTATGCTAATACTGGGAAGAAAAAGAGGGCCCCTACCATTTCAGCCCAGATCCTCTTTGTCCCCTTTCCAGTCCATCGATTACAACACTGCTAAGTTAACCTTCACTCCTTTCCACTCATGGTTACTGAACACCTACTGTGTGCTAGGTGAAAAAGTTGGTAGGATGTAGTTCCTATCTCCCACGACCTCACAGCTTGATAGGAAAGCAAGCTCAGAAACACACAACTATTCTATTTCAAGTCCTGTTTGGAATGAGTAAAATGTGTTTATTCTACCAAGAGCTTAGTACTAAATTAGAACTATAATAGAAATGTGTGCAGAGTACAGGAGCATAAGAATTAAATTTACTTTAAAAGTCATTCATTTTAGGCATTTACTGAATGCCTACTATATGCTTGGCATTATGCTTGGCAAAAGAGAAAAACAGCTTTTGCTTTTATGGAATAGAGTTTATAAGTGTGGGCTCTAAAGAGTAAGAGAAATCTGAGTTTGTGTTCTGGCTCTACCACTGACTAGCTATGTGATCTTGGGCAAATTACCCACCCTCTCTGAACCTCACATTTCTCATCTATAAAATGGAGGAAATAGGGCCTCCCTGGTGGCGCAGTGGTTGAGAGTCCGCCTGCCGATGCAGGGGATACGGGTTCGTGCCCCGGTCTGGGAGGATCCCATATGCCGCGGAGCGGCTGGGCCCGTGAGCCATGGCCGCTGAGCCTGTGCGTCCGGAGCCTGTGCTCCGCAGGGGGAGAGGCCACAACAGTGAGAGGCCCGCGTACAGCAAAAAAAAAAAAAAAAAAAAAAAAGGAGGAAATAACATCTACCACACAGGATTACCGGAAAGGTTAAAGAAGCCTTTTTGCATGTTTTGTTTTGTTTTGTTTTGTTTTTTAAATAAAGAGCTTTCAGTTTAATCATCCTTCGTTCTAATCTCCTACCTTGTATGAGAGTTAGTGCCCGACTGTTGCCCTAGACTGTAATTTCCCGAGGGTGGTGACTGTGTCATATACAGTTTTGTATCTACTGTGACTCCTGCTTGTTGTCTCCTGCACACGTCTGGCTTAGAGTCCCTCACAGCTGCTGTTCCTGCTCCCAGGCCTTGGCCACCATCCATTGATCAGAGGCCTCTGGCTAGGCTGAATTGACTCTTATCACAGAGAAACAGTATAAAACCTGGGGCATGGAGCAGGAAGCTGGTGTGGTTAAGTTTGTTCCTACACTCCAGCAGGTTCCTAATGTGCCCCCTCAATTTTAACTTCCACCCACACCCAGCTTCTTGAACCCAGCCCTGCCACTGCCCCTTTCTTGCCGTCCATATCACACTGCCTTGTCTGCCTGCTGCTGGCTTTCTGCCTGACCTGATTCTCCACACTGGCTCTTGGGGCCAGACTGATACAGCACTGTCTGCTTTAGAAACTTGTGCTCACACAGGAGTGACCCCAGCTGGCCTCTAACTCTCCCACCCTGACCAATGCCCTAGTGGAATCCTTGCTATCAGCTTTTCTACCCCAGTTGGACTTCTGTCCCACTCTGACCCTTCAACAAACATGCATTGAGTTCTAAAGTGTACTAGGGTCTGTGTTAGGGAACACACAGACGAATGAAATGGTCCCTGCCCTGAACCACATCTTTGATTGCCCTGGTCTTCAACATCCTCAGGCTAAAAAGAGTTCTGTTGGAAAAGGAGTCTCTAGGCTGCACCATGAGGTTTTCTTGCCCACTTATGAGCAGACAGCAATATGCCTTCTGGTGGGACCCTAGAGCCAGCTCTCTTTACCTGACCTGCAAGAATCTCACAGGGCAGGAAGCAGTGAATTGATAAACACTTATTGAGTACTTACCATGTTCCAGGTACTGGAGGATACGGCATAAACTATGATCTACTTCCTGCCCTCACAGAGCTTGGAGTCTGTGGTAGGCAGAATAATGATGCCCAAAGATATCCACGTCCAAATCCTTGGATGCTGTGAATATACTATGCCACCTGACAAAGGGAATTAAGGTGGCAAGTGGAAATTAAGGTTGCTAACCAACTGAATTTATTTTCTTTTATTTTTTGGCCGGACCATGTGGATTGTGGGATCTTAGTTCCCGGACCAGGGATGGAACCTGGGCCACAGCAGTGAATGCGCCGAGTCCTAACCACTGTACCACCAGGGAATTCCCTCAACTGACTTTTTTTTTAAACATCTTTATTGGAGTATAATTGCTTTACAATGGTGTGTCAGTTTCTGCTTTATAACAAAGTGAATCAGTTTTACATATACATATGTTGCTATATCTCTTCCCTCTTGCATCTCCTTCCCTCCCACCCTCCCTATCCCACCCCTCTAGTTGGTCACAAAGCACCGAGCTGATCTCCCTGTGCTATGTGGCTGCTTCCCACTAGCTATCTATTTTACGTTTGGTAGTGTATATATGTCCATGCCACTCTCTCACTTTGTCCCAGCTTACCCTTCCCCCTCCCTGTATCCTCAGATCCATTCTTTAGTAGGTCTGCATCTTTATGCCTGTCTTGCCCCTAGGTTCTTCATGACCATTTTTTTTTTTTTAGATTACATATATATGTGTTAGCATATGGTATTTGTTATTCTCTTTCTGACTTACTTCACTCTGTATGACAGTCTCTAGGTCCATCCACCTCACTACAAATAACTCAGTTTTTCTACTTTTTACGGCTGAGTAATATTCCATTGTATATATGTGCCACATCTTCTTTATCCATTCATCTGTTGACGGACACTTAGGTTGCTTCCAAGTACTGGCTATTGTAAATAGAGCTGCAATGAACATTTTGGTACATGACTCTTTTGGAATTATGGTTTTCTCAGGGTATATGCCCAGTAGTGGGATTGCTGGGTCATATGGTAGTTCTATTTTTAGTTTTTTAAGGAACCTCCATACTGTTCTCCATAGTGGCTGTACCAATTCACACTTCCACCAACAGTGCAAGAGGGTTCCCTTTTCTCGACACCCTCTCCAGCATTTATTGTTTGTAGATTTTTTGATGATGGCCATTCTGACTGGTGTGAGATGATATCTCATTGTAGTTTTGATTTGCATTTCTCTAATGATTAATGATGTTGAGCATTCTTTCATGTGTTTGTTGGCAATCTGTATATCTTCTTTGGAGAAATGTCTGTTTAGGTCTTCTGCCCATTTTTGGATTGGGTTGTTTGTTTTTTTGATATTGAGCTGCATGAGCTGCTTGTAAATTTTGGAGATTAATCCTTTGTCAGTGGCTTCATTTGCAAATATTTAGTCCCATTCTGAGGGTTGTCTTTTCGTCTTATTTATGGTTTCCTCTGTTTTGCAAAAGCTTTTAAGTTTCATTAGGTCCCATTTGTTTATTTTTGTTTTTATTTCCATTTCTCTAGGAGGTGGGTCAAAAAGGATCTTGCTGTGATTTATGTCATAGAGTGTTCTGCCTATGTTTTCCTCTAAGAGTTTGATGGTGTCTGGCCTTACATTTAGGTCTTTAATCCATTTTGACTTTATTTTTGTGTATGGTGTTAGGGAGTGTTCTAATTTCATTCTTTTACAAGTAGCTGTCCAGTTTTCCCAGCACCACTTATTGAAGAGGCTGTCTTTTCTCCACTGTATATTCTTGCCTCTTTCATCAAAGATAGGGTGACTATATGTGCATGGGTTTATCTCTGGGCTTTCTATCCTGTTCCATTGATCTATATTTCTGTTTTTGTGCCATTACCATACCATCTTGAGTACTGTAGCTTTGTAGTATAGTCTGAAGTAAGGGAATCTGATTCCTCCAGCTCCTTTTTCTTTCTCAAGGTTGCTTTGGCCATTCGGGGTCTTTTGTGTTTCCATACAAATGGTGAAATTTTTTGTTCTAGTTCTGTGAAAAATGCCAGTGGTAGTTTGATAAGGATTGCATTGAATCTGTAGATTGCTTTGAGTAGTAGAGTCATTTTCACAATGTTGATTCTTCCAATCCAAGAACATGGTATATCTCTCCATTTATTTGTATCATTTTTGATTTCTTTCATCAGTGTCTTATAATTTTCTGCATAGAGGTCTTTTGTCTCCTTAGGTAGGTTTATTCCTAGATATTTTATTCTTTTTGTTGCAGTGGTAAATGGGAGTGTTTTCTTAATTTCACTCTCAGATTTTTCATCAATAGTGTATAGGAATGCAAGAGATTTCTGTGCATTAATTTTGTATCCTGCTACTTTACCAAATTCATTGATTAGCTCTAGTAGTTTTCTGGTAGCATCTTTAGGATTCTCTCTGTATAGTATCCTGTCATCTGCAAACAGTGACAGCTTTACTTCTCCTTTTCCGATTTGCATTCCTTTTATTTCTTTTTCTTCTCTGATTGCTGTGGCTAAAACTTCCAAAACTATGTTGAGCAATAGTGGTGAGAGTGGGCAACCTTGTCTTGTTCCTGATCTTAGTGGAAATGGTTTCAGTTTTTCACTATTGAGGACGATGTTGGCTGTGGGTTTGTCATATATGGCCTTTATTATGTTGAGGAAAGTTCCCTCTATGCCTACTTTCTGCAGGGTTTTTATCATAAATGGGTGTTGAATTTTGTTGAAAGCTTTCTCTGCATCTATTGAGATGATCATATGGTTTTTCTCCATCCATTTGTTAATATGGTGTATCATGTTGATTGATTTGCATATATTGAAGAATCCTTGCATTCCTGGAATAAACCCCACTTGATCATAGTGTATGATACTTTTAATGTGCTGTTGGATTTTGTTTGCTAGTATTTTGTTGAGGATTTTTGCATCTATGTTCATCAGTGATATTGGCCTGTAGTTTCCTTTCTTTGTGACATCTTTGTCTGGTTTTGGTATCAGAGTGATGGTGGCCTCGTAGAATGAGTTTGGGAGTGTTCCTCCCTCTGCTATATTTTGGAAGAGTTTGAGAAGGATAGGTGTTAGCTCTTCTCTAAATGTTTGATAGAATTCGCCTGTGAAGCCATCTGGTCCTGGGCTTTTGTTTGTTGGAAGATTTTTAATCACAGTTCCAATTTCAGTGCTTGTGTTTGGTCTGTTCATATTTTCTATTTCTTCCTGGTTCAGTCTCAGAAGGTTGTGCATTTCTAAGAATTTGTCCGTTTCTTCCAGGTTTTCCATTTTATTGGCATATAGCTGCTTGTAGTAATCTCTCATGATCCTTTGTATTTCTGCAGTGTCAGTTGTTCCTTCTCCTTTTTCATTTCTAATTCTATTGATTTGAGTCTTCTCCCTTTTTTTCTTGATAAGTATGGCTAATGGTTTATCAATTTTGTTTATCTTCTCAAAGAACCAGCTTTTAGTTTTATTGATCTTTGCTATCATTTCTTTCATTCCTTTTTGATTTCTTTTTGTTTTTCTTTCTCTAATTGTTTTAGATGTAAGGTTAGGTTGTTTATTTGAGATGTTTCTTGTTTCTTAAGGTAGGATTGTATAGCTATAAACTTCCCTTAGAACTGCTTTTGCTGCATCCCATAGGTTTTGGGTCATCGTGTTTTCACTGTCATTTGTTTCTAGGTATTTTTTTATTTCCTCTTTGATTTCTTCAGTGATCTCTTGGTTATTAAGTAGTGTGTTGTTTAGCCTCCATGTGTTTGTACTTCTTACAGGTTCTTTCCTGTAATTGATATCTAGTCTCATAGCGTTGTGGTTGGAAAAGATACTTGATACGATTTCAAATTTCTTAAATTTACCAAGGCTTTATTTGTGACCCAAGATAAGATCTATTCTGGAGAGTGTTCCATGAGCACTTGAGAATAAAGTATATTCTGTTGTTTTTGGATGGAATGTTGTATAAATATCAATTAAGTCCATCTTGTTTAATGTCTCATTTAAAGCTTGTGTTTCCTTATTTATTTTCATTTTGGGTGATCTGTCCATTGGTGAAAGTGGGGTGTTACAGTCCCCTACTATGATTGTGTTACTGTCGATTTCCCCTTTTATGGCTGTTAGTATTTGCCTTATGTATTGAGGTGATCCTATGTTGGGTGCATAAATATTTACAATTGTTATATCTTCTTCTTGGATTGATCCCTTGATCATTATGTAGTGTCCTTCTTTGTCTCTTGTAATACTCTTTGTTTTAAAGTCATTCTGTCTGATATGAGAATTGCTACTCCAGCTTTCTTTTGGTTTCCATTTGCAAGGAATATCTTTTTCCATCCCCTCATTTTCAGTCTGTATGTGTCCCTAGGTCTCAAGTGGGTCTCTTGTAGACAGCATATATACGGGTCTTGTTTTTGTAACCATTCAGCTAATGTATGTCTTTTGGTTGGAGCATTTAATCCATTTACATTTAAGGTAATTATTGATATGTCTGTTCTTATTACCATTTTTTAAATTGTTTTGGGTTTATTATTGTAGGTCTTTTCCTTCTCATGTGTTTCCTGCCTAGAGAAGTTCCTTTAGCATTTATTGTAAAGCTGGTTTGGTGGTGCTGAATTCTCTTAGCTTTTGCTTGTCTGTAAAGGTTTTAATTTCTCCATCAAATCTGAATGAGATCCTTGCTGGGTAGAGTAATCTTGGTTGTAGGTTGTTCTCCTTCATCACTTTAAATATGTCCTGCTACTCCCTTCTGGCTTGCAGAGTTTCTGCTGAAAGATCAGCTCTTAACCTTATGGGGATTCCCTTGTGTGTTATTTGTTGTTTTTCCCTTGCTGCTTTTAAGATTTGTTCTTTGTATTTAATTTTTGATAGTTCTATTAATATGTGTCTTGGCGTGTTTCTCCTTGGATTTATCCTGTATGGGACTCTATGCTTCCTGGACTTGATTAACTATTTCCTTTCCCATATTAGGGAAGTTTTCAACTATAATCTCTTCAAATATTTTCTCAGTCCCTTTCTTTTTCTCTTCTTCTTCTGGGACCCCTATAATTCGAATATTGGTGCATTTAATGTTGTCCCAGAGGTTTCTGAGACTGTCCTCAATTCTTTTCATTCTTTTTTCTTTATTCTGCTCTGCAGTAGTTATTTCCAGTATTTTATCTTCCAGGTCACTTATCCGTTTTTCTGCCTTAGTTATTCTGTTATTGGTCCCTTCTAGAGAACTTTTAATTTCATTTATTGTGTTGTTCATCACTGTTTGTTTGCTCTTTAGCTCTTCTAGTTCCTTGTTAAACGTTTCTTGTATTTTCTCCATTCTGTTTCCAAGATTTTGGATAATCTTTACTATCATTATTCTGAATCCTTTTTCAGGTAGACTGCCTATTTCCTCTTCACTTGTTAGGTCTGGTGGGTTTTTGCCTTTCTCCTTCATCTGCTGTGTGTTTCTCTGTCTTGTCATTTTGCTTAACTTACTGTGTTTGGGGTCTCCTTTTCGCAGGCTGCAGGTTTGTAGTTCCCGTTGTTTTTGGTGTCTGTCCCCAGTGGCTAAGGTTGGTTCAGTGGGTTGTGTAGGCTTCCTGGTGGAGGGGACTAGTGCCAGTGTTCTGGTGGATGAGGCTGGATCTTGTCTTTCTGGTGGGCAGGTCCACGTCTGGTGGTGTGTTTTGGGGCACCTGTGGCCTTATTATGATTTTAGGCAGCCTCTGTGCTAATGGATGGGGTTTTGTTCCTGTCTTGCTAGTTGTTTGGCATAGGGTGTCCAGCACTGTAGCTTGCTGGTTTTGAGTGGAGCTGGGTCTTGGTGTTGAGATGGAGATCTCTGGGAGATTTTCGCCGTTTGGTATTACGTGGAGCTGGGAGGTCTCTTGTGGACCAGTGTCCTGAACTTGGCTCTCCCACGTCAGTGGCACAGCCCTGACGCCTGGCTGGAGCACCAATAGCCTGTCCTCCACATGGCTTGACAGTGGACTCTAATCTCACCAGTCCTCTTAGACAGTGATATGACAGCATCTAGTAAAACTTTATTATATCCTGCGAGAACTTGGGTGCAATTAAATAAAGTTAGGAGGGAGCTCCAGTGCAATAAAATGAAGTAGGATGTCTCCACTGTTACATTTTGGTGAATCACAGGCCCATTGGTAAATGCAGTCCTATCTGAAGGAAATGCGATACATTCCTTAACTTAGTTCTATGATCCTTTATTTCCCTGGCACTTGTCCAGTGTCAGTTGCTCATAGGGTGCCATGTCCACAGGCCTCTCACCCAGGACTTCAGACTAGAGTTCCTAGTGTGAAATGGCTGTGCTGACAGCTCAGCTCTGGGCCCAGTACAGAAGCTTTTTTTCTCTTTGTGTCTCCTAGTTTCACTCGCTCATTTGGTGCTGGGGGCAGAGGCCTCACACCTGGCTCTTCAGACCAGAGTCCATAGTGCAAAATTCGCTCAACTGACTTTAAAATAGGAGGGTATCTTAGCTTATCCAGGCGGACTCAGTGTAATCACAAGATCCTTAAATGTGGAAGAGGGAGGCAGGAGAGTTGGTGTCTGAGTGATATGATATAAGAAAGACTCAACCAGTCATTGCCGGCTTTGAAGATGGAAGAAGCCACAAGCCAAGGAACGCAGGCAGCCTCTAGAAGCTGGAAAAGGCAAGAAACCAGATTCTCCCATGAGCCTCCAAAAGGAACCCAGTCCTGTCAACACCTTGATGTTTTTGGCCCAGTGAAACCTGTTTTAGACTTCTGAACTTCAGAATTATATGATAATAAATTTGTGTTGTTTTAAGCCACTTAAGTTTGTGGTAATTTGTGACAGCAGCAATAGGAAACTAATGCAGAACTCAACTAGGAAGATGGAACTTAAAGAAGAGATTATACTTCAGTGTGATGAGTACTGTGATAGGAGAAGTATTGAATGCTGGGAGAGTACATGAAAGAGATCCCATCCCAGTCTTAGTGGTCATAGTAAGGAGGAGTCAGGCAGTGTGCCCTGAAGGAAGAAGGCGGGGCACCTGCAGGAGAGAGAAGGAGCCAGACAAGAATCTGCTGTAACTGTGTGAGGGGACAGTGATCTAGTCCATCAAGAGTCCAGTGAAGAGGTGTGGGAGAGTCTGGGCTGTGAGAGTGAGGAGGCACGTAAAGGGCTGCTCTGGGCTGGTCCCTCTGCCTGCAGTTCCTCCTTTTAGGAGAGGAATTTTGCTAAAGTTTTCAAAATATAAAAGATGGATAAATAAATGGTAGTAAATTGATACAGCAGAATATTATACCTCAATTAAAAAGTAAATTTAGGGCTTCCCTGGTGGCACAGTGTTTAAGAATCTGCCTGCCAGTGCAGGGGACACGGGTTCGAGCTCTGGTCTGGGAAAATGCCACATGCCGCGGAGCAACTAAGCCCATGCACCACAACTACTGAGCCTGTGCTCTAGAGCCCGCGAGTCACAACTACTGAGCCCGTGTGCCACACTACTGAGCCCGTCTGCCACAACTACTGCAGCCCACGTGCCACAACTACTGAAGCTCGCACGCCTAGAGCCCGTGCTCTGCAATAAGAGAAGCCACCGCAGTGAGAAGCCCGCGCACCGCAACAAAGAGTAGACCCTGCTCGTCGCAATTAGAGAAAGCCCACGAGCAGCAACAAAGACCCAATGCAGCCAAAAATAAGTAAATAAATAAATTTAAAAAATAATAAGAAACTATAAAAAACAAGTAAATTTAAAAATTATTTTCACAGAACAAAATGTAAAATGCACAAACCCTTTGACCCAGCAAGTTTCACGGCCAGGAATTTATCCTGCATGTGTGTCTTCACAGGAGTTCAAAGATGAATGTACAAGGAAGCTGTCTGCCGAACAGTCTCTAATGGTTAAAATGAGAAATAACTTAAATGTCCATAGATGGGGATTAGTTATATTTGAGGTATCATGGTGTGACATTCCATGAAACTTATTAAAAGCAAAAAGGCAGATCTATTTGATCTGGTAAGTAGAGAGATTTATCTAAACCAGGATGCTTTGAGAGTGGGAATCTGTTGATAATTATACAGGATGGACTGTTCCAGGTAAACTGGGACATACAACCATACCAATGATAAAGAATGATCTCCAAGGAAGATCTTTAGGTGAAAAAGCAAGATGTATAACAATATGCATAGCATGACTCCATTTGTGTGAGTTTTTTAAGGAAAGGATACACTCTCCTAGTTACATATGCATAAATGCTTTTTTATAAGAATATATAAAGAGCTAATCGCCACAGATCTGGGGAGAATGCCAGAATGCCTCCACACCAGGTTCTTATATTCATTTTATGATCTATACTGGGTACTTAAATTACTTTTATAATAAAAACACAATGTTGACTGGGTACATATATTACTATTATAATAAAAACGCAAATTCAACTAAAGTCATGGAAAGTCAAACACATTTTAATTAGGCGTTTGCTCCCAATTTTCCTCCGGTTCTTAGATCAGCTCCCTCACCAGTCTCCTCCCTCTCAGTTTGGGCCCTGAGTCTTCACACAATCCCAACAGTTGTGGTAGAAGATGATGGAAAAGCAAAATGTAATAAATAAATAAACACATCAATATCACATATGATAAAAATCCCTCTAGGTTTCCAACTGGGGCAATTATAAAAGTAGAGGCTACATTTTCCAGAGAAAATTTTCAGCCTCTTTAAAGCTGCCAACTCTCCACTCAGAGGAAACAGGTGCCCATTTGTAGAAAATATTTCTCTTCTATATTCTAAAACCTACTGCAGGATAGTAAATCATTCCTCCCACTCCTTTTTCCTTCTGCACTGAGAAAGGAGCACATTTAAAAACTTTCCTCCTTTAGATGATAAGTTCCTTCCAAGAAGGGAAGGGTTGAATTTTAGGTCATTTGTCCACCCACTTCCTGAGAAAAGGTCACTTCCTCAATCCTTATTATGGACCCCGCCTGAGAGCAGGGTGGGAAGGACTGTTCTTTGGCTTGGTGGTTTGGTCAAATGGCCTTAGAGGGGTCATGTTTGGCTGAAGATCTGTTGATTTCCATGGATTTTTATCACCCTGGAAGTTCACTCTCAGGGAAAAGGAGGCACCGATGCAACCATCAAGTTCAAGAGATTGAGAGGGTGGAGGTCATTTGACTGTTTCTCTGAACAAATTTTTTTTTTTTTTTTTTTTGCGGTACACGGGCCTCTCACTGTTGTGGCCTCTCCTGTTGTGGAGCACAGGCTCCGGACGCGCAGGCTCAGCGGCCATGGCTCATGGGCCCAGCTGCTCCACGGCATGTGGGATCCTCCCGGACTGGGGCACGAACCCGTGTCCCCTGCATCGGCAGGCGGACCCTCAACCACTGCGCCACCAGGGAAGCCCTGAACAACTTTTTAACAGAAAGAATCCCTGACGGACTCATTCTGTTCCTGCCCTCTCCCTACCCTCACGACCACTTAACTTTTCTGGCCTTGGAGAGCTTTCCCTCACAGTGAGACGACAGGAAGGGGGGGCGGGGTGCAGGAATAATAATACTAGTAAGTGGTTGAACTAGTGTTTGACCAAGTCAGCCTCAAAAGCCTGTGAGATCTCCACACACCTGGCCCATCCCTAGCTCATCCCCCTCTCCTTCCGGAAATTCAGCGCCCCCTTCAGGCAGGGCTTTTCTCAGCTCTAACTGCCCCTGCTCCTTTTCACCCTCCAGACTGTTCTCTAGACACACCCCACCCCCATCCTTCCCACCCCTACTCCCTGTCCAAGTACTGCCACATTTTCAGGGTACCCTTCCAGTCCTATCTCTTTCATGAAGATTTCCCTGAGCACCGATGTTATGCTAAAAAGATATCGGATTTAAAAAATTCCTTAAAAACAATATGCAAAAGACTATTATTATCGTTAATGATAATACAATCATTGACTTTAGCTGTGGGGCACATTCAAGCTTCAGGCTTAGCCCGGTGGCAGCCTGTGGTAGAAGCAGTGAATTCTCCAGTCTGCTTTTCCCAACTCTGACCTAGAGCAGCAGTGGGGTACTGATGGCCTGGAGGGCCCCTGAGCTCTCCTGCTGAGCAGGGTGAAAGCTAAGCCAGCCAGAACCAGCCTGATGGCAGGAGGTACTGGGAGAAAGCAGGCTGCAGTTTGCACATCAAATCCCAAGCTGTTTGGCCTCAAATACAAAGGAGTCACTTCCTAAGAGGAAGTCGGTTCTTCCCATGACTTACCTGATGCCACCAAAACAACTCTTGGTCACTCTTGGAGTACGGCAGGGTATACTGTGGTCTCAGGACAGAACCTGGACACTCTTGCATCTAGCTCCTCTGACCAGGACATTCTGGCCGTCACTGCCGGACCTAGGGGTTCCCATTTCCAGCTGTGTTAGTAGAAAGAGAATCTGGGATTGGGTCAGAGAATCATAAATTGTTAAGAAGGGATTCAAGGAGAAATCCAACACCCTCTGATAAGGCAAATGAGGCCCAGAGAGATTTCAGAAGTGTTTCCCAAATGCTGATCCTGGTATCTGTCAGTCTTCTGAAAAATGAAGAAAATAGGGACAAAGTAGTGAGTTAAAAAAATAAACAAAATTTATTTAATTTAAAAGACATGCCCTTTATTCTGGTATTAAGGTCTTTCCTTGATTTTAGTGTTAAAATGCCTTTTCTTTTATGAAGTGATGTTGATAGTAGATGGCGGGTGATTTTTAATGCTCTTAAAAAGAAAGTAATGACTGTACTTGGAACTCCGGATGCTACAAGGTTGGGTTACTCATCAGGGGCCCAGTTGGGGCGGAGCTGAGCTTGCATTTCTGTTACTCATTGCTTTCTTCTAAGCCACAGAGACACTTATGCTTGACTCCGGGTAAGTGATTTTACATCCTGGTCTTCAGATTTTGCATCTACAAAATGAGGGATAATAAAATCTGCCCTGTGTCACAAAGGAATCATGAGGCTAAAATGAGATAATGGAGAAGAAGGAACCTCAAGAAGTAAAATTTTTACAACTGAACAAGGGCTTGGTGTGATTATTGTGTCAGTCAATTGACTTGATGCTCCAGCTGGGCAGATTATTTGCTTTGAAGACTATATTAGTTTCCCAGGGCTGCTGGAACAAAATACCACAAAGCAGTGGCTTAAAACAACAGAAATTTATTCGCTCACATTTCTGGAGGCTAAGTCTGAGGTGTTGGCAGGGTCATGCCCCCTCCAAAGCCTCTAGGAGATGATCTTTCCTTGCCTCTTCCAGTTTCTGATGGCCCCAGGCATTTCTTGGCTTTTGACAGCTTATCTCCTATCTCTGCTTGTGTCTTCCCATGGCTGTCTTTACTCTGTGTGCCTCTGTCTCTTCACATGGTGTTCTTTTTGTAAGGAAACCAGTCATATTGGATTAGGGGCCCATCCTCCTCCAGTATGACCTCATCTTTATTGATTTCATCTGCAAAGACCCTATTTCCAAATAAGGTCACATTTTGAGGTACTGAGGATTAGGATTCAGTACATCTTTTTTTTGTGTGTGGGGTGGACACAATTCAACCCATAACAAAGACCATCTAGGTAAATTTTAAGTTGCATTTTTTAAGTAGCACCAGCTGCCCTGATTTTAAGAGAAGCAAATTTTGGGACTTCCCTGGTGGCGCAGTGGTTAAGACTCCACGTTCTCAATGCAGGGGGCCTGGGTTCAATCCCTGGTCAGGGAAATAGATCCCACACTCATGTCGCAACTAAGAGTTCATATGCCACAACTAAGGAGCCAGCGAGCTGCAACTAAGGAGCTGGAGAGATGCAACTAAGGAGCCTGACCACCACAACTAAGACCCGACACAACCAAATAAATAAATTAAATTAAATTAAACAAATTTTAAAAAAAGAGAGAAGCAAATTTCATTCTTTCACCCTTCCAGGAAGAAACATTGTGAAGCAGAAACAAAGAGAAGTGGGGGGAGAATTCTGGAGGAGAATTAAAGCAGCTGGTTAATCAACACACAAACCTTTGGCTCCTGAGAGATGCAGCACATAGAGCAGCAGTGACTAGAGCCTGAAAGCAAATTCCAGGCTGAGCTCGCTCCTCAAAGAGCTCTTAATTGGAGTGTGGCTCCCCCAGAGCAATCTGCACTGCCAGAGAGAGGTGAAGGAACCATAGCTTCTTAGGTCAACATGCCTGGGCCTGAAGCAGTATTTATTCATGAAGGGCCTGAGCTGGGTTCTGCTCTGCTTGACACACTGAGCCGGCACACTGGTGGCAGGGGCATTGCTAGGCAGTCCGGCCTAGCCAGGCCCTGGGGCCAGTTGAATCAACACCAGCACTCTTCTTTCCTAGCTGCCAGCCTCCACTTCCTTCCAGAGAGCTTTTTTCTTTTTATCCTGACTCAGAGGTCAAAGGCAGCTGTGTTTAGTTCTCCAAAGGACTGGTCCAAGGACATATGTGATCACAGCAGGGATTCTGCTCAGATCTTGGGAAGAATCCATGCTCCATCAAGTTTGTGGACCTGTTACTTGAGGAAGACAGGGCTGCATTATAGCTTTCGCTGGCCCTTGGCACTTTTCCCTTTATGGCCCCCTTCCTCCATTAAAAAAAATATATTAGGGCTTCCCTGGTGGCGCAGTGTCTGAGAGTCTGCCTGCCGATGCAGGGGACACGAGTTCTTGCCCCTGTCCGGGAAGATCCCACATGCCGCGGAGCGGCTGGGCCCATGAGCCATGGCCGCTGAGCCTGCGCGTCCGGAGCCTGTGCTCTGCAACAGGAGAGGCCGCAACAGTGAGAGGCCCGCGTACTGCAAAAAAAAAAAAAAAAAAAAAAAAAATATATATATATATATATAAAGTTATATTTTATATAATTTGTATAAAGATGAGTATAATCCAGGTTGGATTCATTATTATATATCCAATATTATTACATTCTTTTTTCCTTCTAGTTTTAAAAGAAGTTAAAATTAAGATGTTTTTGTTGGTCTTTAAAATACCACGGGCCCTTAGCACTGAGCCTACTGTCTTCGGATAAGTTGGCCCTGGGGAGAGGCTGTGCTCTTTTTAAGCATGTGGGAGTTGGTTAGTGGGGCATGTGTGTGTGTGTGTGTGTGTGTGTGTGTGTATTAGGTCTAGGAGATGACTTAAAATCAATCCATTCTGGACACAGGGGAATGACCAAGATGACCTTTTGAGACCCATGTAGCTGAAGGAATAAGGTACCATGCCCTTTCTCTATATAGTGAGATGCTCCCTTTCCTCCTAAAGACACAGATATATATCCAAATGGAAAGTGTATCTGTCTCGTCAATGGTTCCCTGATATCCAGCTTCAATATCTAGATACCTTGTCCAACCTCAGGACAAAAATGTGGAGGAGGATGGGCAAACAGGCTGATGAGATGGGGGAGAAAGCCAGAAGGAATGACTTGGACCACTAGTCTAAACAGAGGCCCAGGGCCTGACATTGTTGCATATCAACAGAAATCCTTCCTAGCTGGGGGTCCCCCAAAACAGTTTTCTCTCAGACCATAACGATTCACAGTTCTGAGTGCAAAACATTTCATCTTCCATCAAACCTAGCACTAACCTACCTTCTCCTCCATCAAGGGAAGTTGTACCAATTTGACTGAGCCTGGGAAGCATTTATTGAGTTTTGGGGGTTGGCAAACTTTTTCTGTAAAGGGCCAGATAGTACATATTTTAGACTTTGCAGGCCTTTCGGTCTTTGTTGCAACTACTTAATTCTGCTGTCATAGAACAAAAACAGCTGTGGATAATACGTAAACAAATGGGTATGGCTGTGTTCAAGTAAAACTTTATTTACAAAAACAGATAGAAGGTGGGATTTGGCCTGTGGGTTGTAGTTTGCTGAATCCTAGACTAATCAATCTTTCACTTCCTGACCATATCTTGTTTTTTCTTTTCCCAACATTTCATGAGTGTTTATCATGTGCTATGCACTATGTTAAAAACATTATTAGGCCTTGTAATATTTAAGTTTTCCTGCTTTTATTTCTTGTTTCTTCCGTGACCTCAAAGACCCTATCTTCTTTTGTATCCTCCATGAGGCCTAACACAGTGCTAAGCTGAGCATACTTTGGTTTCTTATGATATTTCTTACTTGCATTTTTCTGGTTTTGAAATCAATAGGGAGGGCATTAGTCAAATTCACTAAAATCCACCCATTTGTATTTGGTGTTCAGTCACCTTTCCTTTCAGGTTTCTGCTTTCCTCATAGAGCAATCTTCAGCTCTTGCCTGCAAGGCCCATCCTAAGGAGCTTTGCTGGCAGTTAACCATATCCACCACTCGTCAGTCAACAAGTATTTATTGAGCATCTACCAGTATACTCTAGACTAGACTATGCTGGTAAGTGTGAAAGTTTCAAAAAAAAAAAAAAAAAGATGCAATCTCTACTCTGTTTATAAACTGAGGTAGACATTGGTACCCCTCCACCCCAAACCACACCTACACTTTTTTTTTAAAAAATTTATTTATTTATTTATTTGGCTGCACCAGGTCTTAGTTGCAGCAGATGGGCTCCTTAGTTGCAGCTCCAGGGCTCCTTAGTTGTGACACAATGGCTCCTTAGCCGTGGCAGGTGGGATCCTTATTTGTGGCTCACAGTTTCCTTAGTTGCAGCTCCAGGGCTCCTTAGTTGCAGCTCTAGGGATCCTTAGTTATGGCTCACAGGCTCCTTAGTTGTGGCTCACAGGCTCCTTAGTTGTGGCATGCATGTGGGATTTAGTTCCCTGACCAGGGATCGAACCCGGCTCCCCTGCATTGGGAACATGGAGTCTTATCCACTGTGCCACCAGGGAAGTCCCGAGTCATACCCTTTTGAAGTCTTTTCCCACATTGACTCTGGGGTTGGTTGTGTGACTTCCTTGGTCAATGAGATATTAACAAACATGAAGCAAGTAGATAAGTGTTTGCCCTTTGGTGCTCTACTTTTGGAAATGCTACCTTCTGGAACTCAGCTGCCATGGTGTAAGGAAGCCCAGGATGACCGCTGGAGAAAAGGCCATGTGGAGAGGCCCTGGAGAACGAGATACCACATGGAGAGAGAGGCCAGCCAGCCCCTAGCTGCTCTAATTTCCTCAGCTGAGAATCAGACATGGGAATGAAGCCCATCTTGGGTTTTCCCACCACAGTTTAGCCTCCAAATGACAGCAGCTGTGTGAGTGACATCAATCAACCAGCAGAAGAACCACCCAACTGATCCCAGCTTACATTGTAGAGTTGTGAGTAAATAAACAGTCATTTTAAGTCACTAAGTTTTGGGGTGGTGTGTAATGCAGCAATAGATACAGGTTTCCCCTGCTATCTGAAAATAGAGTGCTCCTATGAAATCTTTTGTAAGCTGAAATGGTGTAAAGCGAAGGAGCAATTACCTTTTCTCGTAAAAGCAAAAGTCCCCTTTGGATTTCTTTCGGTTAATGAAAACAGGTACCAGTGTAGGTCTTTCATAAAAGCAAAGTGGTATAAAGTGAACTTTTGAAAAGTGGGGGATACCTGTAATTGATAGACACACTAATTAGGAAACATGCATGTGCACGCACGCGTGCGCACACACACACACACACACACACTTACACAGAATCCAACCAACAAGCCACACAAGACCAAACCTGCTGGATCAAAGACTCATAGCAGCAATACGTGTCCTCCTAAAGAGGGTGGCAGGCTGGAACAGAACGCCTGAGGAAATGCTCTGGACCTGAATGACAGGCTTTGAGTATGTGGAAAAGAGCAACCCAAGCAAAGGAACAGCCAGAGTAAAGGCGCATATCTCTCTGGACTATATGCCTTTAAAAGAAGACTTTGAGGGCTAAAAGCACCCCTGAGGACTGATTCTAATGATGGACTTCCAGGAACAGTGATGCAAGGAGGCATTTTGGCGTGCAGCTGAGGCACCCTCTCATTTCTCTCAGAACACACACGAAGGTGGCAATGTACTCCACTTACTCATAAAGCTGATAAAAATAATCTATTATCATTTTAGAAAGCTCCTAAGGTGAAATCCCTGGGACCCTAATAGGGCTTCTTTCTTAGGAAGAATAGCCAAGAACAGCTAGGTTTACACCTTCTACTTTATAAAATGGCCAAATGCTAGGTCTCAGGGTCCTATGATTATCTATCTTGGTCCTTCTTGTTCACAACATGATTTGGTTTCTTGTTTTTTATTTATGTACTACCCAATTGAAGGCTATGTGCTTCTCTGTCATCTGACCTTTTTGTTCCCTGATGGCAACACCATCAGTTAAGATCCAGAGCTGGACAACTACCACAGTGAACTGTAGTTGACTGTTCACTCCTCTGCAGTCCCTGCTAGAGCATGAGATCCTCAGAGGCAAAGATTTCTTCTACTCAAAGCTGTGTCTCCAAAGCTTACATAGCGGCCAACATGTAAGGATTCAATAAATATGTAATGAATTAAGGAGAATATTCAGAAATATAACAACCACAAAACCAGGCAAATTAGAGTGGAAGGCACACTAGGCATAAAACTTCACTAACATTTACTGGCACAAGCTGATTCCAGATCCTGTGCTAACCACGTTAGGAACCTTTTGTTCTCTCTCTTTTTGTGTTTAGCAAGTTTTAGTTACATTTGGAAAAGTTAAATTTCTTACTTGTGGAGCTGGAATTCAACTAGGCCCTTCTGTTCCCAAGTCCACACTTCTCTTTCTAGCTCTCCTCCTGGATCGTAAATACTACCCAACTGCTCCTATTTGGAGGTCACCACACCGGGGCAGAAAATGGAGGAGACTGACAAAGCAGCTCCCTTAGAGAATTTTTGCTTGGGCCTCAGGAAGGAACCTACTTACGCCTGTGCTTGTGCTGGGGAGGACGAGGTGCAGACAGAAGAGGCCCTTAGAGTCTTTGCAGACCTTTACCTGGGCACAAGGAGGGAGGGTTTGGCACCCAGCCTGTGCTGGGAGTAATAAGGATGAGTCCCTCCCAGGCTGCCCTCTTCTTCCTCAGGACCAAGTTACTTTTCTCTGGAAGGACTAACAGGCAGAAGGCAGCCAGACCTGCCTATGCATAGGGTGGGGCATTGTCACTTGACCCCCATTTCCCCGAAGTATCATGCTTAAGACCGGGAGTCAGGGGTGGGGCAGGGGCTTGGCATTGGGGCTGAGGCAGATGAGGGAAATTTGGGCTCTTGAAGGGCAGGGTGCAGCTGAGGTGACTCAGGGGGCAGGGCCCGGTGTGGGGCAGCCTTTGGCAGGCAGGGGCAGATCTGAGGAAAGTGCCTAATTCCACATTTGTGCCTGCGGCTTTGTAGGCACCATTTGGCAGCTGCAGGGCAGTAAGGTAGCCTATGGCTGGGTCTTCGTATCCTAGGCTCAAATCTTAGCATGGCTGCTTACTGTCTTGATGGCACTGGCAAAATCACTTAACTGTTCAGAGCTCCAGTTTCCCCTTTGATACCACAGGACTGAAAAGCTGGGATGGGGAGATGAATCAATGAGAAAGCCTGCTGAAATATCATTTCCCCTCCATCTCCCTGTCCTGCTGGCTCTTGATGTTAGCCAGAGCCTTAAAGGTGAGCTGTGTCAGGCAAGGCCACGTTGTGACTTTCGTGGGCCCCTTTCATCTTCCTGGGTTGCTTCCTTCATAAGAAAATACTAAAAATTCTATTTCATGACTGTATTGGTATAAAGATGAATGCAATCCAAGCTGGATTTATTATCATATATTAATTATTATTATACTCATTTTTCTTCTGATTCTAAAAGAAGTTATAGTTAAAGTATTTTTGTGAGCCCCTCATGAACCCCTGTGCTGTGGCTAATGGAGTTCTTGCAGGCTCAGGTCTCTTCCTTCTTCCTGAATCTTTGAGTCTCATTGTGATCCAGATGGATTAGGACAGTGAATTCACAACAGAGAGGCACTTCCCCCTAAGGTGTTTATTGGGTCGGTGTGTGTTGCACGTGACGATGGGTGTTCCGGTGGTGGTCTTGGTGTGTCCACATTTCAAGATGTAGCTGTTTTGCAGTGGAGGGAGGTAGTGTGAAAGCCTAAATTATAAAGTCTCGAAACTTGATTGGTTCATCCAACATTTTTTTTTTTAAGTATCTACTACATGCCAAGCCCTGTTGTAGGAACTAGAGATATAGTGCAGTAAACAAAAGACAAAAAGTCCCCATTCTCATGTAGTTTACCTTCTAGTTGGAGGGAGGTAGACAAAAATCAAAAAGAATTATGTCGGGTAGTAAGTACCAAGCAAGGGGGGTTGGGAGAGTGGGTGGTGATAAGGTGGGAATGGAGTTTGCTGTTACATATAAGATGGTCAGGAAACATGTGTTGGATAAGGCGATACTGGAGCGGAGACCCAAGGGAAGTGAGGGATGTGGTTATCTATGGGAATAGCTTTCCAGGCAGGAGGAGAGGCAAGTATAAAGACCCTGTGGCAGGAGCATCCTCAGTGAGCTTGAGGAACAGCGTGGAGACCAGAGGTTGGAGCAGGGAGAGGGAGGGGCAGAGTGGATGGAGAGGAGGTCAGACAGGTGGCACAGAGCCAGAGCCAGATCTTGTAGGGCTGTGTAGGCTGTTGTAAAGGTTTTAGCTTGTAGTCTAAGTGTGATGAGAAGCCACTAGAAGAATTTGTTAGAAGAATGACATCATCTTAGCTCTTAACAGGATCACTTTGGCTGCTTGCACGGAAGAGAGGAAAGGGGCAAGCACAGAAGCAGGGAGGCCAGTTAGGAGGCTATAGTGTGTTGCAGGTGAGAGTTTATAGAGATTTGGAGCTGAGGGTTAGCAGTGATAGTGCTGAGAAGTGGTCAAATTGTGGATATGAAGGTAGAGCCAACAAGATTTGCTGGTATATTATATGTTCAGGGAAAGAGAGAGAGAGAGAGAGACAGAGACAGAGACACAGAGAGAGACAGAGAGAAACAGAGACAGAGACAGAGAGAGAGAGTAGTCAAAACTCCAAGGATGGGCTTCCGTGGTGGCGCAGTGGTTGAGAGTCCGCCTGCTGATGCAGGGGACACGGCTTTGTGCCCCGGTCCGGGAAGATCCCACATGCCGTGGAGCGGCTGGGCCCGTGAGCCATGGCCGCTGAGCCTGCACGTCCCGAGCCTGTGCTCCGCAACGGGAGAGGCCACAACAGTGAGAGGCCCGTGTACCACAAAAAAAACAAAACAACAACAAAAAAAACCTCCAAGGTTTTGGACTGGACAACTGGAAGCATGGAATTGGCATTTATTGAAATGGGGAAGGACATAGGTTTAGGGAGGACTCCAAGAGTTTGGTTTCTTTCTTTCTTTCTTTCTTTTTTTAAGACTTTGGTTTCGAACAAGTTAATTTTGAGATGCTTCTTGGATAGAGATGCCCCAAATTGAAGCACTGGCCAAGGCCTTGTAGCCCCACATTGACCAGTCTTTGGCTGTGGGCTGCCCCCAGTGAGGGGGTGCAGAAATGAGCCAAGGAAGTTCCTTTCAGCCGACAGCATTGCCCAGAGAGGGACACAGCTGTGAGCCATGCATAGGCAACCCTCCTGGCTGCTGAGGGGGACATGGACTGAGCATTATAGTATCTGCTACAAACCACCTCTTGTGCCATTCAAATCCACTCCATCTGGGAACAGCTTCTCCAGGATTCTGGCTGGTCTGTTTCTTTGGGGGAACTTAAGGAAGGTTAGTGGGATGAACTAGCCACCCTTCCCTCTGTCCCCACTACTGGCAGCTAGTCTTGAGACTATAATGAATGCTCATCATCTCCCTCCTGTACTGCCCACTCTAGAGTCCCCTCACCCTTAGCTGGTACCTCTGCTGTTCCAAGTGGTGTGACCCAGACCCTCATCCCTACGAGATGTGAGCAGTGGGTTACCATGTCCTTCTCAGATCAAGGCTGCTGCACTTTTCCATATACCTTTATAATCGGGAGGAGGAGTATCAGGAGATGCCCCCATGGATTACATGAGTGCCAGAAATATTCCTCCCTGTCCCCGCAATGTAACCCAGCCTATCACCTTCTGATGGTCAGGGTCAATCACCTTGGCCAATATGGTGATGCTTTCATTGTCTGCTGCTCTCTTAGCTTAAGGAGCCTGAAGTTACCAAGGCAGCAGCCATGGCTTAAAACTTACTGGAGGGGCTTCCCTGGTGGCACAGTGGTTGGGAGTCCGCCTGCCAGTGCAGGGGACACAGGTTCTAGCCCCGTCCAGGAGGGTCCCACATGCCGCGGAGCAACTGGGCCCATGTGCCACGACTACTGAGCCTGCGCTCCGGAACCCGCGAGCTCTGGCTACTGAAGCCCGCGTGCCTGGAGCCCGTGCTCTGCAACAAGAGGCCACGGCGGCGAAGAGTAGCCCCCGCTCGCCGCAACTGGAGAAAGCCCGCGCACAGCAACAAGGACCCAACGCAGCCAAAAATAAATACAATTAAAAAAAACAAACAAAAAAAACCTTACTGGAACTCCTACTATGCCTCCTCCAAGTGGAGGCATTCTCCCTGTGGGAACCAGGGCCTCTACGCTCATACAGCCTAAAGTTGCAGGACTGGACACACAAATTCCTTAAGGTCACTGGAGTGATGGTGAGCAGGTCTCTCTACTGGGGACACAGTAGTATATAATGGTGGTTGATTAGGATGAGACCACATCCTGGAGGACAACACCCCAGCTTTGCAGGATATCAGCTCCAAGTTGGTGTCTCAGCTGCATCGTTAAGCAGTCACTTCACCACTCTCTCAGCTTCTGGATATAAGATAGGACTAGGGGATACCATGTCAGGTACCCACTTCCACACCTCCTTTGCTGAAGAGTAAGGCCCATGTTCCAAAGCAAGGTTACACTCAATCCCATGTCAGTGAATCTAATGCTCTACAAAGCTTTTGGATTGTGGTGTTGGCCCAGGCTCTCCTGGCAAGAAAAGCACATCCAAATCTAGAATATCAACCAGGAATACGTTGTTTTAAAATTAAACCTTTATTTGATAATTATATATGCATATGCAGTTGTAAAAAATAATACAGAGAGATCCCACGTACTCTTTACCCAGTTTCACCCAAGGGTAGCATCTTGCAAAACTATAGTATAATATCACAACCGGGATATGGACATTATTACAATTCAGACTGCCCCAATTTTACTTGTCCCCTTTTGTGTGTATGTGAGACTGTGTGTGTGTGTGTTTAGTTCTATAGAATTTTATCACATGTGTAGGTTTGTATATCCACCACCACAGTCAAGATACAAAACAATTCCATCCTCATAAGATTCCATGTGTTGGCCTTTTATAACCACACTTGCTTCTCCCTCCCTTTTCCCCAATCCCTAGCCTCTGACAACCATTGATCTGTTTCTCCATGTGTAAAATTTCATCATCTCAAAATGTTTTATAAATGGAATCATACAATGTATAACCTTTTAGAATTAGCTTTTTTCACTCAGTATACTTCCCTGAAGATTCATCCAAGTCGCTGCATTCACCAGTAGTTCATTCCTTCTTATTGCTGAGTATTCTATGGTATGAATGTGCCAGTTTGTTTAACCATTCACTCATTGAAGGACATCTGGGCTGTTTCCTTTTTTTTTTTTTTTTTTTTTTTTTGGGCTGTCATGAATAAAGCAACTATGAACATTTGTGTATAGGTTATTGTGTGAACTTAAGTCTTCATGTCTCTGGGATTAATGCCCAAGAGTGCAATTGCTGGGTCATATGGCAATTGTATGTTTAGTTTTATAAAAAAAAAAAAAACCTGACAAGCTGTTTTCCAATGCCGCTATATCATTTTACATTCCCACCAGCACTGTGAGGGAGCCAGTTTTTCTACATTCTCACCAGCATTTGATGTCACTATTTTTTATTTTAGTAAGTGTGTAGTGATATCTCATTGTGGCTTTACTTTGTTTTTCTTTAATGGCTAATGCTATTGAACTTTTTTGCCATGTGTTTATTTTCCATCTGAATATCTTCTTCAGTGAAATGTCTGTTGGTATCTTTTGCCCATTTTCTAATTGGATTTTTTTTTTACTGTTGAGTTTTATGAGTTCTTTATATATTTTGGATACTAACTAGTCCATTGATAGGTATATGCTTTGCAAACATTTTCTCCCAATTGTAGCTTGTCTTTTCATCCTTCTTACAGGGTCTTCCATCGAGCAGAAGTTCTTAATTTTAGCGAGGTCAAATTTATCAGTTTTTCCTTGTGTGGATCATGCTTTTGGTGTCAATTCTAAGAACTCATTGCCAGCCCTAGATCCCAAAGATTTTCTCCACTGTTTTTTTTTTTCCCTAAGTTTTATAGCTTTACATTTTATATGTAAGTCCATGATCCACTTTGAGTTAATGAAATATGTTTTAATCTCACTCAAGATAAACTGTTCTCTCTTCCAGGGTGAAGAAGGACCAATGTAATCAGCTTGCCACAAGTGGCTGGTTTATGTCCTTGAAGAATGGTGCCATATTGGGGGCCGAGCAATCTGAAAATTGCCTCCACAATTGAGGGCTCACCTCATTTGCTTCCCTTCCCTTAGGGATCACAGTCCTCTCCTGCCTCTGGTCCAATGTCTGGAAATAGTTGTTCTATATCTTTGATCCAGTTTTTCCATTTTTTAAAAAATAAATTTTTTTTTAAAATTTATTTTTGGCTGCATTAGGTCTTCGTTGCTGTGTATGGGCTTTCTCTAGTTGTGGCAAGCAGGGGTTGCTCAGCAGTTGTGGCGCACGGGCTTAGCTGCTCTGCAGCATGTGGGATCTTCCCGGGCCAGGGCTCAAACCTGTGTCCCCCACATTGGCAGGCAGATTCTTAACCACTGCGCCACCAGGGAAGTCCCTTTTCCATTGTTTATAGTGAGATAGTTAAGTCCCATTTTTCATGGATGAAAGCAAACCCAAATCTATTTTGAAGATAAGGCCAACAGGATTTGATTATGAGTTGGATGCAGGTTGTGAGAAAAAGAGAGAGGTCAAGGATGACTTCAAGTTTCTGGCCTGAAAGTGGAAGAGTGGCATTGCCATTACCTGAGTTGGAATCAGATTTAGTCGGGGAGGCAGGGAGGTAAAGTTAGGAGTTTAGTTTTACAAGTGTTAAATGTGAGATGCCTGTTAGACATCCAAGTGGGAATGTCAACTTTTCAGTTAAATATATTGGTCAGGTGTTCAGGCAGGAGGTCAGGCTAGAAATGTAAAATTGGGGATAGTCTCTGTATAGATAGTACTTGAAGCCATGAGTCTGGGTGAGATCACTAAGGAAGGACAGATAGAACCAGTAGGAGTCCAGGGACTGGGCCCAAGGGCACTCCAATATTAAATATTTGGGGAGATGAAGAAGAGCCCAAGTTGTTTGTGCCAACTCTCCTCCTCTTCCCACAATTTTCTTTCACTCTCATGGCTGTGCCCCATCCTGTCTGCTCAGTCAGCCTACTCTTGCTGCTTTTCTGGCACTGACTTTTGCTGACCTATTTGTCCTGCAGCCATCCAAGTTCAGGCCTGACAGATCAGTTCCAGGACTGATCTCAGACCTTGGAAACTTCTTCAGTCAATCCATGTCCTCAAAATCCTCTGAAGTCATTTAAGATCCATCTGGCTCTATTAGGACTGACTCCTCTGCCAAAGTATAAAGTGGGAATAAGGCAAAGGGCCCATGGCTTCCAGAGTGAGCAATGCCTTGCCCAGAACCTCTTATCATGTGTGGTGGTAACTTCCAAGTTGGAAACTCAGAAGAATAGGGAAAGAGAAGATACATCTTCCTAGACCAAGCCAGTTTCTTCTGCCCAAGATTCTGTCCTACTCAGTACTGCTACGTGGGCTACCCTGGTAGTGTTCTTCATGCTACTGACCTCAAAAGACTAAGTGTACATTTTCCAAATATCCCCAATTTCCACATACATAGCAGTTTATTATTGACTGGATAGTAGTAATTAATGTTAGCATCATTCATCTAATCCCATGCAATGAGTTGTATAAGGATGTTTGTCATAGTGCTATTTATAAAAGTAAAAGTATTAGAAAGGACCTACATGACCAACAATAGAAGACTGAGTAAATAAGTTATGGTACATCCATAATATGCCCTCATTAAAATAATTTTGCAGATGTGGGAAGATGTTTATAATATAATGCTGGCTTAAACATTTTAATGAGGCAGTTCAGTGTAGTGTGTAAAAGCACTTGAGAATAAATGGACTTGAAGAGAACTCCACGCCTTGAACTCTAACCATGAATGGCTAGGTAGAGAAGGATGAGCTTGTAAAGGAGACTGAGCAAGAGTGGTTAAAGATTTAGAAATTAAACAAGGAGAGTGTTGTATCATGGAAGACAAGGGAAGATTTTTTTTAAGAGAGAGGGAATGGTCATTTATAACCACTCAACAGAGTCAAATGCTGAAGAGGAAGATGAGAACTGAAAGATGAACACTGCATTAATCATGGATATCACTGATGACCATTGCAAGAGCTTCTTCAGTAGAGTAATGATAGCAAAAGCCAGATTGGAGTGTATTGAAGGTTAAATGGAAGGTGAGAAAGCAGAGCTTTATTTTGAGGAATTGATTGTGCAGAGGCAGAGAGAAAGAAGGCCACAGACTGAGGAGGATGTATGTTAAAGGATTCTTTTTTTTTTTTTTTTTAAATGAGAGAGATAGGAGTTTGTTTAAATAACCGTAAGATGGGCCCAGTAGAGAGGGAGAGACTAGATACACAAGAGAGAGAGATTGGATAAATTACAGATAAGGTTCATGGGAAGGTTGGGGAGGATGGGATATAAAACCCAAGTGGTGGAATTGTTCTTGGTTAGAGAGTAGAAAGGAAAACTCTTCAATTGTAATGGGAAGCAAGAAGGAAGGGTACTGTAGGTAGGTTTAAACACTTGGTAACACAAAAGAGGAACTCGAAGATGACTTCTGAGAAAAGTGAGGGTGGAGGTGAGGGCACCAGAGGTCTCAGGAGAATGGAGGTTTGGAACAGTTGTTGATAGGAGTGTGAGCTGACCAGAGAAATGCAGTAAAATTCTCAACCACCCTTTGGTCCATGTGGGGTTAGTGATCCTGAATTAGAGTGGAACCAATCTGCCTGAAGGTGAGACTTTCCTCAGTAGTGTTTGGTTGCTTGAGTGCAGACAAGAAGGAGGCAGATAGATCAGCTCCTCCGGGGTTGAGATTTAGCCATACAAGAGAGGTGAAAATTTCCACCACCTGCCTGCAGGCCTGGGTGGATGGGGATGAGCCAGCTGCCTGGCTCTTCTGTGGAAGCACAGCCAGAGGGAAACGGGAAGAGGGTGGTTCCTCTGTCTCCACTAAATGAGTTTCCCTGCAGTCACCTTCCAAACTTCCTGTCCCTGGGAGAGCTGGCCCTTTGTTAGCCTGACAGATGCCCCACGTAGAGCTCAGCCTCCCTGAGCTGTTTCTGCAGGCCTGTCAGGAACAATCCCGTTCAGTCTTCAGAAAGGTCTTTTTATACGTGCTGCTTCTTGATCCATACTGTGCTTGTGAGTGCATGGGAGGGACAGGGCTTGACCCCTGAGGAAGGTCACTGTCAAGGTCTAGTGAAGACAAAACAGCCTTCTTTAATGCTTCAACTCACTCAATACTCTGGTGCCCACACTACCTAAAAGAAGCAATGGGGCTGCTGTTTCCTCTGGCCCTTGGCTTCCGTAGAGAGCAAAACAGAGTGGAGGCATTTATTTCCCTCAGCTCTGGGCATTTTACCCATGGAGGAGAAACAGGGCAGCCAGGTTATAATTTGTGCATGTGTGACAGTCCTAACCTGGTCGCTGGGCCAGAGTTCATGCTGAGAAAGGAAGGGCTGGTGAAGGAGGATGGAAGGAGTGGTAGAATCAGGTTCCAGCTTGGGCCCAGGCCTCAGCTGTGGCTTCTACTCCTTGGAGAACAGAGGAGAGAGGGCGAACACAGGGGCGAGCCACTGATGGCTCTGCTGAAGAGTGGACAGTGTTCTCCAAACCGGCTGGACTTGGGAAGACAGCAATCCCCACTCCCACCCTGACATACACACTCCAACCACGGAAAGGTCAACACATGTTTCCTGTGTTGTTGCTCGCTGGGCAGGGGAGCATTTAAATGATAAGCCACTGGCCCACTGATGAGCACTGGGAGGTCACTTGCCATCTCTGGGCCTGTTACTTCATCTATAACCTGAGAGTTAAACAATATGATTTCTAAGGTTCTTCCAGTCCCAGCTATAAATCTGACTGACCTGGAATGACACCAGATTTTTTTTTTTTTTTTTTTTTTTTTTTGCGTTACGCGGACCTCTCACTGTTGTGGCCTCTCCCATTGCGGAGCACAGGCTCTGGACGCACAGGCTCAGCGGCCATGGCTCACGGGCCCAGCCGCTCCGCAGCATGTGGGATCTTCCCGGACCGGGGCACGAACCCGTGTCCCCAGCATCGGCAGGCGGACTCTCAACCACTGCGCCACCAGGGAAGCCCGACACCAGATTTTAATTATCTTATGATCACTGGATCCCAAGGTCTTAACGTATATTTGATAATTAAACACAGAGTCCAAGCATTGGTTACTGGGCTGGTGGGGGTAGTGGGAGAGAATAATTTAGGATGACTCTGCCCTGAAGAAAGGATTGAGTTCCTTTTTTTTTTTTTGCGGTACGCAGGCCTCTCACTGTTGCGGCCTCTCCCGTTGCGGAGCACAGGTTCCGGACGCGCAGGCTCAGCGGCCATGGCTCACAGGCCCAGCCACTCCGCGGCATGTGGAACCTTCCCGGACCGGGGCACGAACCCGTGTCCCCTGCATCGGCAGGCGGACTCTCAACCACTGCACCACCAGGGAAGCCCTTGAGTTCCATTTTGACTCCAGTTTTTAGGCCTCAGTTTCCTCAACTGTAAAATGAGACTTGGAAACCTAGAAGATCTTTAAGATGTAGTTTTGATTTTCTATACCTAAGGTCTGCCCTCAGGCAATTTTGAGCCCCAGTGGACAGATACTCACTGACCTATTTACTTGGCATGCGTGCAGTCCTATAGTGGAACACAATCCCTATCTTCAAGGAGCTCACAGTGTATTTTATTTTATTACTATTTTTACATTTTTGTCTGACTTACTTCACTTAGTATGATAATCTCTAGGTCCATCCGTGTTGCTGCAAATGGTATTATTTTATTCTTTTTTATAGCTGAGTAATATTCCATTGTATATATTTACCACATCTTCTTTATCCATTCCTCTGTTGATGGACATTCCATGTCTTGGCTATTGTAAATAGTGCTGCAGTGAACACTGGGGTGCATGTATCTTTTCGAATTTTCACAGAAATAGGACAAACAATCCAGATATATGCCCAGGAGTAGGATTGCTGGATCATATGGTAGTTCTGTTTTTAGTTTTTCAAGGAACCTCCATACTGTTCTCCACAGTGGTTGTACCAATTTATATTCTCACCAACAGTGTAGGAGGGTTCCCTTTTCTCCACACCCTCTCTAGCATTTATTGTTTGTAGACTTTTTGATGATGGCCATTCTGACCAGTGTGAGGTGATACCTCATTGTAGTTTTTTGTTTTTGTTTTTGTTTTTGCGGTATGCGGGCCTCTCACTGTCGTGGGCTCTCCCGTTGCGGAGCACAGGCTCCGGACGTGCAGGCTCAGTGGCCATGGCTCACAGGCCTAGCCACTCTGCGGCATGTGGGATCTTCCCGGACCGGGGCACAAACCCGTGTCCCCTGCATCGGCAGGCAGACTCTCAACCACTGCGCCACCAGGGAAGTCCCTCATTGTAGTTTTGATTTGCATTTCTCTAATAATTAGTGATGATGAGCATCTTTTCATGTGCTTTTGGCCATCTGTTACTTAGGCTCTCTAAGTTTCAGTTTCCTCATCAGTAAGATGGAGATAATAAAAGCACCTCCTTGCCATGTAAAGATTAAGTAAATTCTCAACAAACTGGGTATAGGGGAACTTAACTCAACATAATAAAGACCATATATGACAAGCCCACAGCTAACGTTATACTTAATGGTGAAAAGCTGAAAGCTTTTCCCATAAGATCAGAAACAAAACAAGGATGCCCACTTCCATCACTTTTATTTAACATAGTCCTAGCCAGAGCAATTAGACAAGAAAAAGAAATAAAAGACCTCCAAATAAAGGAGAAGTAAAATTGTCTCTATTTGCAGATGACATGATATTATGTATAGAAAACCCTAAAGACTCCACCAAAAATTGTTAGCACTAATAATCAAATTCAGTAAAGTTGCAGATGCCAAATCAATATACAAAAATCAGCTGCATTTCTATACACTAATAGTGAACTATCAGAAAGAGCTATCAAGAAAACAATCCTATTTATAATTGCATCAAAAGAATAAAATACCCAGGAATAAATTTAACTAAGGAGGTGAAAGATCTGTACACTGAAAACTATAAGACATTGATGAAAGAAACTAAAGAAGACATAAATAAATAGAAAAATATTCTGTGCTAATGGATTGGAAGAGTTAATATTGTTAAAATGTCCATACTACCCAAGGTAAACTTCAAGGTAATCCCTATCAAAATTTCAACGGCATTTTTCACAGCAATCGGACAAACAATCCTAAAATTTGTATGGAACCACCAAGAACCCCTAATAGCCAAAGCAATCTTAAGAAGGACAAAGCTGAAAGTATCATACTCCCTGATTTCAAACCATATTACAAAGCTATAGTAATCAAAACAGTATGATATTGGCATAAAAACAAACATGTAGATCAATGGAACAGAACAGAGAGCCCAGAAATAAACCCATGCATGTATGGTTAATTAATTTTTGACAAAGGAACCAAGAATATATAATGGGGAAAGGACAGTCTCAATAAATGATGTTGGGAAAACTGGACAGCCACTTGCAAAAGAATGAAACTGGACCCCTTTCTTACACCGTATACAGAAATCAACTCAAAATGGATTATGGACTTGAATGTAAGATTTGAAACCATAAAACTCCTAGAAGAAAACATAAAGGGTAAGCTCCTTGACATTAGTCTTGGCAATGATTTTTTGGATGCAACACCAAAAGCAAAGGCAACAAAAGCAAAATAAACAAGTGGGACTACATGACTACATCAAACTAAAAAACTTCTGATAGCAAAGGAAATCATCAACAAAATGAAAAGGCAACCTATGAGATGGGAGAAAATATTTGCAATTAATGTATCAGATAAAGGGTTAATATCCTGCAAAGAGTTCCTCCTGGACCCAATTCCAGTGTGTGTGTGTGTGTGTTGTGTTGTGTGTGTGTGTGTGTGTAGGCTTCCCCACACCAACAAGCAATTCTCAGATGCCAAGAGAGTGTCCAAAAATTCAACTCAGTTCTGACACTATCTACTTGGAGATAGGATCAGAGAAAGCACAGGTGAAGGGCTCAGTCCCACAAGGCCGCTGCCCTTCATTTCAGTTGTTACCTGTACTTCTGACCTACTGGCTATAAATAAGAGGTTCTCACGACCGTCTCCTTGGGTTTGATTAATTTGTTAGAATAGCTCACAGAACTCAGGAAAACCTGTTTACTCACTAGATTACCAATTTATTATAAAAGGATAATAAAGAATATGAATCAACAGCCAAATGCAGAGATACAAAGAGCGAGGTCCTGAACAAAGGAGCTTCTGTCCTCATGGAACATGAGGCCTGACAGGGTGGCACACGGAAGTGTTCTGGTTCCCCAGTGAGGAAGCTCAACAAAAAGGACAAAAAAGCTGTCCTCAGAGACATGATTGACTAAATTGTTGGACAATGGTGTTTGGTTTAACCTCAAACAGCTCTCTCATTTCTGGAAATCAGGGGGTGGGACTGAAAGGTCCAACCCTCTAATCACAGGGTTGGTTTTCCTGGCAACCAGTCTCCACCCTTAGGTGCTTCTAAAAGTCACCTCTTTCACATAACAAAAAACACTTTTATCACTCTCAACACTTAGGAAATCCCAAGGGTTTTGAGAACTGTGTCAGAAACTATAGATGAAGACCAAATATATATGAGAACTATATTTTGGTCTTCTGAATAACCAAATGTATATTTCTTAGAAATCATAATATCACAATCCAAAATACATAAAGAACTCACAAAACTGAATAGCAAAAAACCAAACAATCTGATCAAAAAATGGGCAGGGACTTCCCTGGTGGCACAGTGGTTAAGAATCCGCCTGCCAAAGCAGGGGACACGGGTTCGAGCCCGGGCCCAGGAAGATCCCACATGCAGTGGAGCAACTAAGCCTGTGCGCCACAACTACTGAGCCTGTGCTCTAGAGCTCGCGTGCCACAAATACTGAGCCTGTGTGCCACAACTACTGAAGCCCACGCACCTAGAGCCCATGCTCCACAATAGGAGAAGCCACTGCAATGAGAAGCCTGCACACTGCAACGAAGAGTAGCCCCTGCTCACTGTAACCAGAGAAAGCCCGTGCACAGAAGCAATGACCCAACACAGCCAAAAATAAAAATAAAAAATAAATAAATTAAAAAAAATGGGCAGAGGAACTGAACAGACATTTTTTCCAAAGAAGACATACAGATGGGCCAACAGGTACATAAAAACATGCTCAGTATCACTAATCATCATGGAAATGCAAATCAAAACCATAAGGTGGGGCCTCCCTGGTGGCGCAGTGGTTGAGAGTCCGCCTGCCGATGCAGGGGATACGGGTTCGTGCCCCGGTCTGGGAGGATCCCATATGCCGCGGAGCGGCTGGGCCCATGAGCCATGGCCGCTGGGCCTGCGCATCCGGAGCCTGTGCTCCGCAACGGGAGAGGCCACAACAGTGAGAGGCCCGCATACCGCAAAAAGAAAAAAAACAAAAAAAACAAAAAAAAAAAACCATAAGGTGACATTACTTCATACCGTTACTGTTGAATGACTATCATCAAAATAAGAGATAACAACTGTTGGGGAAGACTTGGAGAAAAGAGAGCACTTGTACACTGTTGGTGGGAATGTAAATTGGTGCAGCCACTATGGAAAACAATATAGAAGTTCCTCAAAAAATTAAAAATACAATTACCATATGATACAGCAATCCCAGTTCTGGGTATATATCCAAAAGAAATGAAAACAGGTTCTTAAAGATATATTTGCATGCATTATTCACAATAGCCAAGATATGGAAACAACCTAAGTGTCCATCTACAGATGAATGGACAAAGAAGATGTGACACATATATACAATGGAATATTATTCAGCCATGAGAAAGAAAGAAATCCTGCCATTTCCAACAATATGGATGGACTTTGAGGGCACAATGCTAAGTGAAATAACCCAGACAGAGAAAAACAAATACTATATGGTACCACTTATATGTGGCATCTTAAAAACAAAGTCAGACTTATAGAAATAGAGAGTAGAAAAGTGGTTGCCGGGGTCTGAGGAATGAGGGAATATGGAGAGATTGGTAAAAGGGCACAAAGTTGCAACTATAGGATTAATAAGGTCTGAGGATCTAATGTAAAATGTGATCATTATAGTTGATAATGCTGCACTGTAAAAATGAAATTTGCTGAGATTAGAACTTAAATGTTATATTAAAAAAGACAAATATGTGAGGTGATAGATGTGTTAATTAACTAGATGGGGGAAATCATTTCACAATGTATATATATATATCAAATCAACATGGTGTACATTTTAAATATCTTATATATGTCTATTACACCTCAATAAAATTGAAATTTAAAAAAGTATAAACTATAACATGCTCCTAATCAGAAGGCATTCCTTTTTCTATCAACAAGAAAAAAGTTTTTAATTAGAAACAAATTTTTAAAAAAAGTTATGACCCAAACAAACAAACAAACAAACAAAAGACTAGACAGATTGTCCATGTAAGGTATTTAGCATAATGCCTAACACCTAGTTAGTACTCCATAATAATCCCTTTCCCGTCCTGACCCCCAAAGAAGCCCAGAATGTGATTCCAGATTAGGGAGGGCTGGGGACAGTTGGCCTGGTCTGATATGACCCTGGCTTAATGCAAGGTCACCCAATTGAAAGTCTAAGGTCGTGTGTATGTAGGACCTGCCGTGGCAGGAGTAGAAGGAGCAGAGCATTGTCTAGGCCTAGAGGTGAGCTCTGCTCTCTCAGGGAAAAGGTCCAGGTGCAGGTGGAGTCAGATCAGGATGACAGAAAGTCTGCATGTAAGTGACAGAATGTCAGGCAGTGAGGACAAGGGGGAGCAAGGTGGTGGGGTACACAGGGTAGGATCAGAACGCTTGCTCAAGCACATAAAAGAGCTAGTTCTGCCTACATTTAATACGGGATTGTGGCTGCCTTTTTGAGTTTTAGGCGTTTAGTTCTCATATTTAGCCAGACTTTTAGAGTTGTTCTATTCCAGACTCACATGCTCACCTAGGATGAGTCTAGAACCAAACTGGCCATAGATGGTATAGCACCTTAAAATTACCTCCCTCTAACTCAATTCACGATATGAAGAGGACCTTGAAGCCACGGCCAATGGCATCCCTGAGTGTGTGGACAGCATCTGAATCGATATCTGTGGGCAGTGAGAAAAATATAGTGTCATAAAAGGGGATGTTGGCACCAATTGTGTGTGTGTGTTAATACTACGTTAAGGAAAGCTTGAGCCTTATGGTAAACAGTACCTAGCAGGGTGCCTGGTACATAGTGCACATTAGATATACATTTTTTGATAACTGAATAAATGAATAAATGAACAGATGCATGACAGACAGTTAATACTGACTGCCTATCTTGGTTCATGTGTTTAAAAATGAGGAGACTAGGGGCTTCCCTGGTGGCGCAGTGGTTGAGTGTCCGCCTGCCGATGTAGGGGACACGGGTTCGTGCCCTGGTCCGGGAAGATCCCACATGCCACGGAGCGGCTGGGCCCGTGAGCCATGACCACTGGGCCTGTGCATCCGGAGTCTGTGCTCCGCAGCAGGAGAGGCCACAGCAGTGAAAGGCCCGCGTACCGCTAAAAAAAAAAAAAAAAAAAAAAAGAGGAGACTATTGTCATGTGCTTTCCTCCATATATAAAATTATATCCCTGATTCACTATTAAAGACCATTCACTTAGTATTATGTGGTGTGGCCTGGGCTCTTGTCCTAGCGCTATAACTGCCACGAGACCTCAAGTAAATGACTAATTTTCTGTTTTTTTTTTTTCTTTTTAATCTATAAAAAGAGGAGGTTGAACTGAGCACATGCTAAACCTCCTTCCAGGTCTGAACTTTAGAGATTATTCTGTGGTTCTGAGATGAGAGCTCCTGTGTGTAAAGTCAACTCATCCACAGAGGGACTAAACCTGTGAACCCTCTTCCACTAGTGTTAGGCTGGAGCTGAACTGCCCTACAGTAGCTTGAGCCAGGCATCCTTAAATACAAGACCTGCAGAGCCCCTGAGGTCCATCAGTGGGCTTCATAGGGTCTGTAAACTTGCAGCCCCACCTCCACTCTTATAAGCAACATTTTGTGTTTAAGTATCTTGTGAATTTTTCTGGGGTGTGTGTCCCTAGATTTCAAAGATTCCCCAAAATGTGGATAACCCCCAAATGGTTAAGAAATCCTTGAACTTTTCAGAGAACAAGTGTAGAAACTTATGCTCCCAACACTATAGCATTTAATCTGATAAATGATTAATTAAGTCCTGGTTGTAGCCGCAGAAAACTAATGAAATTCAGAACAAAGGTCTGAGCATTTCTATGCACGAGGCAGTCATTCTGACTACAGGTGGGTCATTGACAGATCAATGACAGGAAAAAACCATCAGAAGCCATGACTGCAGGACAATAATATTTGAGCTGGGTAGAATTCCATCCAGGTAGGGTTATCACAGAAAGGTATGTCAGAAAGTTTTCCAGTGCAATGATAATTTCTACCTGATGTAGTGATGTCCAAGACTGTCCCAGAGAGACAGGTGGCAGTGATGGAGAAGGGGTGCATGCCTGTAGCCATCCATAGTTTGGTTCTTAGACTGGCACAAACCAGAGGCAAGGAGGTGCAGGGCGGGCCAACTGAAAGAGGCAGGGACCCCGCTGAGCTCTAACCACTGCTGTGCTGTAGAGTTATGATTCAGTGCAAACCACTCAACCCTGTTGGATCCCAATTCCTTTACTTCATAGGGCTATTTAATATGAGAAGAGAGAACCTGAATTCCTAAGAAGAAATCCCAGAGAATTAACTGAGTTTACTTTTTAAGAAAGGGAGGAAGTATATAGGAAGTCAAGATAGGGGATTCACCTAGAGTCCAGACTTGGAGTCCTTGAATGGATCTAGGGGAGTTTGGGGGTTTAAGGTAACTAAAGACCTATTATCATAGAGCCACGAGTGTCCCCAGGGCAGAGTCTTTGGAGCTATGCATTCAGCAGCAACTAAGGCTTGTCCCAGAGGCTCGCAGGACCAGTTAGCTCAAGATGCCATGTGGTCAGAGATTTGACCTTTGTGTGTATGTGACTGTTTCCACATTAGACTGAGCCCTAGTCCCAACCAGCAGAGTCACACATGTGCATCATGGGGACACACAGAGGACTGGCTGGGAGAGTGTAGCTGGCATCCCCGCCTTTGGAAACTAACTCAAATACACTCTAACTCAAACTATACACCTTGACCCCTAAGGTTTAGAACAGAGTATCTGTAAGTATCCCGCAGGTTATGGTCATTTTGTAGTCATTTTAAAGAACGTGTGAGCAGGGAGAGAAAACAGGGTTCACTCCTGAGGGTCTTAGGCTGAGGCACTAGTCTCGTTGTATTGACCAACTGGATTGACTGTTGATCTCCTTCAGGAGGTAAGTACTCAAAATCCCCTGTCTTTGGGGAAACCATAGAGCTTTTCTTTTCTTACCGGGCCTTTCTCTCTGGGCACCTGTCTCTCTGAGCAGGGCTGGTCATCTAGGCTCCAAGTGAGAACTGTAGAGGAGTGTCAGACACACGAACCAGAGGGCTGGGCCTTTGACGACAGCTCCCAAAATAAGGTGCCAAGCCCTACTTCTCACTTTCCCCTTGTGCCCTATGAGATGCTGGCACTGCCTCTGGAGCCATTACTCAGCAGCCTGAATGTACAGAAATAGGTCGGCTCTTCCCTCTGGCAGGGTCCTGTCCTGGCGTGGTGGGACCAGGCAGGGCTGTGTGGGGACATCTCTTGGTCTCCCACTCTCTCTTCCTGTCAGGCAGTAATCCTATTACAAGACGGAGCTTCACTTAACTGTTCCTAGGCCTTTGAAGTGTCTCCTTGCCCCTCGGCTGTAGAGCACCAGTTAGCTGGTGAAGGCACTTCCTCACCTCCTCCATCTTTTCAACACATACCCTTTCCATCTTCTTATCCTAATGAAAACACGGCCTGCCCTGTTCTCTGGCCCTCTCCGGAGCAGGCAGCTTCTCTCCCGCCCCTGGGTCTCGAGGTCAGGAGAACAGACTGGCATTCTCTGAGCTGCTGGTATTTCTCCAGGTCATGGCTCCCCAACCCCTCGTGGGCAGACCATCCCATCTTACAGGCTGCCCTGTCCAATTCGATTGTCTCCTGATCTCCAGCACTCTCTTATCCTCCTCAGTGGCTTAACACCTGCCTCTCAGCTTTCCTGGCCACTTCATCCCAGGCACCTGTTTTTTGATCCTTCTGATACCCTGGCTTCACCCATCATTTTGAAAAACTACAAATGACCCTAAATTCTGCCAACCTGTCACTCACTGTGATGAATGTAACCTGGGCACGGCATCAAAATGGCCCATGGTATCTCAAATTCTCATAATCCTACTCTGACCACAACCTACTTAACTCTTTCTACCTGTCAAGGTATTTCATTCCTCACCTGCTCACACTTCCCAGAACCTCTTGCTTCCTCCACATCCAGCCTGGACCTCGTGGCCTGCTGCCTCCAGGCTGCTCACGGATCCCGCATTCTTTATTCTTCTCTGGGTCCTTCCTTGTTGACTCCCCATCTCAGGTAATCCCTAACTCAGATTTCTTTGCCTCTGCTCCCAGATTGCTGAGCTATGCTGGAAATTTACAAGCTTTCTGTGGTGTTTGAGCTCTCACAAACCATTCCACTGAGACCATATGTGTCTTCAAATGAATTTAACTACGAAACAGAAACAGACTGACAGATATAGAGAACAGACTTGAAGTTGCCAAGGGAGGTGGGGGGGTAGGGGAAGGATGGATTGGGAGCTTGGGATTAGCAAATGCAAACTAATTATATATAGAATGGATAAACAACAATGTCCTACTGTATAGCACAGAGAACTATATTCAGTATGCTGTAATAAACCATAATGGAAAAGAATATGAAAAAGAATATATACATATACATATATATAACTGAATCACTTTGCTGTACAGCAGAAGTTAACACAACATTGTAAATCAACTATACTTCAATAAAAAAAAGACCATGTGTGTCTGACTCTCTTCCCTACTATTTGCTCTTCAAGGTAGGAATTTTGGCCCCTCAGGGCAACTGTAAAAAGTTAAAACTTAGCACTTGCCTGGCACTTGTCTGAGGACTTTATACTTACTAACTCATTGAATTCTCCAATGACAATGAAGGAATTACTGTTATTACTTTTCTCATTTTTTTGATGAGGAAACTGAGGCTCAGAGAGATTAAGTAAATTGCATAAGATCACAGAATTACTAAGAGGTAGAGTCAAGATTAGAATCTGGGGGAGACATTATACTATGTCTCATCATAAGATGATCATAAACTCTGGGAAAAGTCTGTTGACTTTCATCAGAGCTCCTTCTGTAGTTCAACAATCTTTTAAATCATCCCTTGTTCACTCCTAATTGGAGGTATGTACATTTCAATTCTGATTCTATCATTTTTGGTCAGTTGAGACCAGAGACCAAAGGCATTGCTTCAGGAGTCCTGGTGAGCATATAGAATCTTGGGGTATTCTTCCATTCTATTCTGCCTCGTGTCTGACTGAATCAGTGCCCAAGTGAGCTTCCCTCAGGACTCCATATACCATAAACCCAGATCCCTCCAACTTTTAGCTGGGCCACAGTGTCCTAGTCTCCATTCTCTAGGGAACGGAGAAGATACTGCAATTCTCATAGTGGTTATTTAAAGCCATTTCCATGTGATCTGGCTTTGGAGGCCAGGACTTAAAACTCTCCTCCACTACTCACTAGCTTCCATGGGAGAATGGTTTAAACCCAAAGAGGTTTAGTTTCTTTATCTGTAAAATGGGAATAATAACAATTCCCTTAGTAGGGTTGTACTTATTGAAGCGCCTAGCACAGACTGGGGCACAAACAGGCACATATTAGTTCCTTTCCTTCTCTTTCCCACACCCATTTGTTTCTTCATTCTCTGCAGATGACTCTGAAACTTTCCTTTTTAAAAATTTTTTTAATTTTAATTTAATTTAATTTATTTTTGGTTGTGTTGGGTCTTAGTTGCGGCTGGCAGATTCCTTAGTTGCAGCTCACTGGCTCCTTTAGTTGTGGAACGTGTGTTCCTTAGTTGCAGCTCGTGGGCTCCTTAGTTGCGGCACATGTGCTCCTTAGCTGCAGCCAGCGGGCTTCTTAGCTGTGGCTCGCTGGCTCCTTAGTTGCGGCACACGTGCTCCTTAGTTGTGGCATATAAACTCTTAGTTGCGGCACGCATGTGGGATCTAGTTCCCTGAACAGGGATCGAACCCACATTCCCTGCATTGGGAGGCAGATTCTTAACCACTGCGTCACCAGGGAAGTCCCTGACACTTTCTTTTTGAGTGAATTTCCTCAGCTTCCCTTATATCTGTATCAGAAATTTCTCATTCAAAGTACAACTTTCCCCAAAATGAGTTGGCACTTTTAAGGTAAGGGCCTTAATGTTTTTCAGAACCTTTGTCACAGTAATCCCACCTCTAGGAATCATTTATGAAGAAGTAGTGGAAATGTGTATATGTATTCTATGTATAAATTCTATAACATAATTATACTACATATATTTTAAAGTATTCTATATATAAGATTCTATGTTCTATGTTTTTACACACACGCAAAGATGTCTGTTGTGGAAATGGGACTTCCCTGGTGGTGCAGTCATTAAGAATCTGCCTGCCAATGCAGGGGACACTAGCTCGAGCCCTGGTCCGGGAAGATCCCACATGCCGTGGAGCAACTAAGCCCATGAGCCACTACTACTAAGCCTGTGTGCCACAACTACTGAAGCCCGTGCGCCTAGAGCCTGTGCTCTGCAGCAAGGGAAGCCACTGCAATGAGAAGCCTGCACACGACAACAAAGAGTAGCCCCTGCTTGCCACAACTAGAGAAACCCCACAGCAATGAAGACCCAATGCAGCCAAAAAGCAAATAGATATAAATAAATGAATAAATAAATTTATTAAAACAAACAAAAAAAGATGTTTGTTGTGGAATTATTTACCGTAGGGGGAAAAATACAAAGCTTCTCTGTATTTTTGCTCATTATTTCTTCCTTCCCTTTTGCTTCTGAGAAACAAGTAACTCTTTTTCTCCCTAGATTCAACTAAAAAGTATTTTGTAAAATAACTTAAAAAAATTACAAAACTAACATGTGCTTGTAGAAAAATCTAGAAAATAAATCAGTCACTTGTGAGTCCACTCTCCAGTGATGACTACTACTACAGTACCTTTATATTCAAATTCGTTTATACCTTTAAGAACAAAATTTGATATTATACCTATTATTTGGTAATATATATTATTTCCTATCTTTTTTCTATCATTACGATAACATCCTTCCTAACATTCATATCTTAATTTATCTAACCAACATCCAATGATTGTTGGAAAATCTATTTTGATCTTTTTTAAACTTTAAAAGAATTGAGGTATAGTCGATGTACAATATTATATAAGCTTCAGGTTTACAACATAGTGAATCACAATTTTGAAAGTTATACTGTTTATAGTTATTATAAAATATTGGCTATTATCCTGAGTTATTCAATATATCTTTGAGCTAATTTATTTTATATACAGTAGTTTATACCTCTTAATTCTCTATGCCTCTCCTGCCTCACCCGCTTCTCTCCCCCCACTGGTAACCACTAGTTTGCTCTCTATGGGTCTATTTCTTTTTTGTTATATTCACCAGTTTATTTTTTAGATTCCACATATAAGTGATATCATACAGTATTTGTCTTTCTCTGACTTATTTCTCTTAGCATAATACTCTCCAAATCCAACCATGTTGCTGCAAATTTTCATTCTTTTTTTATGGCTGAGTAATATTCCATTATATACATATCATATATATATATTCCACTTTATATGTGAGATATATATATATATCTTACATCTTCTTTATCCATTCACCTGTTGACGGGCGCTTAGGTTGCTTCCATATCTTGGCTATTGTAAATAATGCTGCTGCGAACATTGGGGTGCATGTATCTTTTCGAATTAGTGTTTTTGATTTTTTTGGATTAAACTATTTTTTTTTCAAGTTTATACATAGGACTGTGGTGACTGCAGCTGCATCTTTGGGCACTTCCTAAATTATATCCTTGCCTGTCTCTGTTCCTGATGCCATCCCTCCCAAGCCTCCATTTCTGGGACCCCGAGCCATAGCATAGGCCCTTGCCTCTGGGCAGGCCCCTTCCCGTTGGCTTACAAACATTACAAACCTACTCCAGCACATCTAGGCTTCAAAACTCTCCCCCTTGATTCTTCTGGCCTTTCCCTGCATCCTGAAGGCTCCTCTGGCCTCACAGGTAGAGCTCCTTCCTCCTCCTTAAGGCAAAGTTCCCTGTGTTCTGGATCCCCTCCCTTCCTGTTATCCCCACTCCTGCCTGTAAACACTTCTTCTTTCCTGCCTCCTTTCTCCTAGCCCACACATGTACTTAGTCTTTCCCAACCACAGGTCTCGTCCTGACCATGACCCTCCCCCTGCCCCCAGTGTCCATCCCTTCTCACTTCTCTTCTCAGCTAAATCCCCTGGAAGTGGAAACTGTGTTTGCCATCTCCCCTCTCCTCCCTGACACGACCACCTGGCTCCAGTATTACCTTCTAAATTGTTAAATGCAATTGACATTATTTGTTCTTCGTGTTGCCCAATATTGTTCAAATCTACTCCTTGAAACTCTGTCCTGGGCCATCTCTTCCTAAAATGGTTCCTTCTTAGTCACTCCTGTCAGCTCTTCTTTCTCTAATCACTCTGAAATGCTGGCTTCTCTCCACACTAATGGTCCTCAAAGCTTGGTTCCCAGACCAGCACCATCAACACGGCCTGAGAATTTGTTAGAGATGCAGCTTTTCAGGTCCCACCTCTGACCTCCATCCTGAAATAAAAACTGGTGGAGTGTCCACTCAAGTTTGAGAACCACTGTGCTACACATTCTCCCTGGCCCATCTCCTCTTTAAGCTCCACTTTAACTATTCTTTTCACACCTAATACTCCTAAAATTCTTTCCACCTCAGACTGCTCTCCGGAGCTCCAGTTCTATACATATAACTACCTATAGGGCATCTCCACTCTCCCATCGGGGGTGTACAGGGAAAATAATTTCCTCCCGTAATCCTGTCATTTCTACTGTATCCCTTTCCCCCCAGATGATACCACCATCTACCCAGTTGCCCGTGTCAGATCCTTGGATTGATTTGATTCTTCTCTCATTTACTCACCTAAAAAACACACTAGTTTGCCATTTCAGGAGCATCTCTCAAATTGACACTATCCTTTAGTCTGCACTGCCATTGCTTCCTTCAGGTCCATTGCCTTTAGCGCTGGGATTACTGCAATCACCTCCTAATGGGGTCGACTGCCTGAAGCCTGGTTCCTTACCAATCTACTTCCCACACTGCTACCAGAATCATCTTTCTAAAATAAAAACCAGATCGTGTTTGTCTACTGCCTGGTCATTCAGTGGCTGTCTAGTGCCTTCCAGATAAAGTCCAAACTCCATATAGTGGCACAGTGGGGGCTTTTATGCCCCGACCCCTGCTTACCTCCACTGCCACATCTCCTGCTGTTCTTTATGTGCTCCCTCTGCTCCAGCCCTAGGGGGAAACTGGAATCATCGATACTTAACAGTTCCTCCAACAGGCACTCTTTCTCACACCCTCAAACCATTGTTCGTGCTATTGTGCTACTTCCTTTATGAGGAATGCCTTTCCTTCACTTACCATCTGGAAATTTTCTTTCTTCTCTAGGGCTCAGCTCAGAGTCAACTTCTGTGTAAAACCTTCCTTGGATGCCCAGGCTCAGCTGGATGCGCCCCACAGTCCGCACATCATGCCTTGATCAGAGACCTTATCACACTGTGTTTTGTTCTCTTGTTGTCTGCCTGAGGAGTCTGCGAGCAGCTTGAGGACAGGACCTGTCATCTTTGTTTAGTGCAATGCCCGACACATAGTAGGTGTTTAGCAAACAGCTGTTTAATAGAAAGACTGCTTTCTCTTTTCTTGAAAGGAATCTACCCTTACTGCCTATTTCCTAACCACCCCTATTTTTTCATTCCCAGCCATCTTTCATCCCTATCATGCTATTGAAATAGCTCTGGAGAAGAACAAAGATGTGCTAGCCTTATCATAAACTTCTGAGCAGCAGTTAGCTACCCAGTTCTCAAAGAATTCTCTTCCCTGGGCTACTGAGCAGAGGCTTTTTGAATTCTCTTTACATTTTGGTCTGCACTTTCACTGGTTCCCTTCCTCATGCTTTTTGCAACTACTCTATTGGGCACTATAGCAAGCACAGGGGTTGATGGTGACGGTGGGAAATGGGCCTGGATGTGCTGATAAGCTGGCTCTCTGGGGAAAAAAAAGGCCCTGATTTGTAGCTTTTGTCTATTCCATGGTATAAATACTCTCACCAGACTGATTTCAGGCTACCAACATTTTAACAACCAGCTCACAAAATTCTTGAGTATCTAATAATTGGCTTTCATGAGTATGAGCCAGCTCTAGCATACCACTGGGCATGCAGAAATGAGTAAGGCCAGTTTGACATCTAGGAGGGGATAATCTAGTGGTGGAAACAGAGAAATATTGGGTTGGCCAAAAAAGTTCGTTCGGGTGTTTCTGTAACATCTTATTGGAAAAGCCCGAACGAACTTTTTGGCCAACCCAATAATTCTAAGACAAATGTGATAAGCACTATTTAGTGTTTAAACAAGGCACTATGGGGTTGAATGGAAGGAAGGTTTAATTAGGAAAATCTGTGAATACTTCCTATAGGAAGAGAGGGGTGTTTGAACTAGACCTTAAAAAATGGACTTTAAAGGCAGACATAAGGGGTTGAAAACTATTCCAGGCAGAGGAGATGCCTTGAACAAAGGCGGGATAGTACATTATTTGGAGGAATAGCTAATAGATGAGTAGGACTGGGATGCAAAGAAAGTGGGACACCAGAATGGATTCTGACACTATCTAGTATTGTGATGTTGGTCAAACTGGTTAACTTCCCCAAGCCAGTTTCTACACCTTTAAAATAAGAATCTGATTTCTATGGCCCACTTCTGTCTTGATTTGATGACCCACCTTGGGAAGAGAAAGAAAATACAAGAGTGGGAAAGAAGGAGAGAGGAAGAAATGTATATAGCGTGGAGTGTTTAGGTGGCTAAAGGCTGCAGTGCTGGCAATGCTGCAGGATTCCCTCCCACCGTCAGTTCCCCCCACTAACTTTTGGCTTAATCCCAGTTACGAAAACCCCGACCCCATGTTTGAGCCATTGCACTGTTTGCTGAAGGCTCAGTTCTTTTCTTTTAAACTGAATGAATATACTGAATCCTGACAGTATATGTAGAAGCAATTTAGTTCATCCTTCTGCTTTGAGGGAACAGGGGATTTTCCTTTTTCCATAGAAAGTATCAAGAAGATCCCACGGGCTCCCCTAGTAACTCATTCCCTTTGAATAATTGTTATTATTAATTGTTATTACCCAGTCTATCTAGAATTTCTCCATCTCCACCTCTTGCCTGTCTTCTCTAGAGATCTCATCTTCCTTTAAACATTGTGAATCATAAAACATATACAGAAAAGTACATAAAACATAAATGTAAGGTATAATCAGAGCAGACAAGCATGTCACCACCAAGAGCAAGAGACAGAGACTTGCCATAACCTAGGAAGCCCCCATGTATTATTTCCCAAGCACAACCCTCCAGAGGGAACCACTGTCTTGACTTAATGTAATAATCATCTTTGTTTTGCCTCTTGCCATCCATATATGTATCCCTCAAATACTAGTTCAGTATCCCATTTTTTAACACTTGATTTGAAAGGAATAATACTGTATGCATTCCTTTGTTCTTGCTTCTTTTGTTCAACATGCTAACATTCATTCACATTGTCATGTGTAGCTAGTTCATTCTTTTTCATAGTCTTCCGTTTTGAGTATCCCAGTTTATCCATTCTACTGTAGATGGACACTTGGGTTGTTTCCAGCCTTTGGCCAGTATAAACAATGTTGTTATGAACATCCCTGTACACATGCCCAGTGCGTGTGAGTTCCCCTAGGGCACAGGGGTAGAATTGTTCGGTCATAGGCTATGTGTATCCTCATCTTCATCCTTCATTCTCTCCCTTATATTCGTGGGCAAGCTTTATTCCACTTTTTCTTTCCTAAAGAATTTTAACTTCTGTGCCTTTGTTCCTGTTTTTCTAGCTCTTGATCCTGTTTGTCAGTCTTCTTGTGTTCTTATAACGTTATCAGTATTGGTTCAAGCTTCTCGAACTGTATATCACCTTCCTCCTGTAGTTAAGAATGGTTTCCTCTCCCAAAGAGTAATTTTTTTATTACTCAAGTAGGAAATGTCTTTGGAGTATTTTGAGAGTTCTCTTTCAAATGTGCACAAAATGAAAAGCATATATTTGATTAATAGAGGGCCAGGGACAGGCTTCTTTCTGTGATTTATTATAGTATGGGAATTAGTACTGTAGGCTTTTGAGTCAGACTAATCTACAAGCTGCCACTTGTGGGCTATGTATCCTTGGGCAAGCTACTGAACTTTCATGCTTTATTTTGTCTAAATGTGGATCCGTCAAAATGTAGATAACAATTATAGTCACTTATTGGGTTACTGTGTGTATTACATGAAAGAATCTATAAGTTTGATTAAAAGAGGTTTATAAACTTGGTCATCAGATAGGGAGAACTGAGGAAAGACAGGAATTCAGAATGCCTTCAGGATGTGTGTAGTGAGGGTACTATGAGTTTGTTTATACTGAGCCTAAGCACTCTAGCCACTGCTCTGTGGAGTGGCTTGCTAGGGGAGGCATGTGACAGGCTGCCTGTGGCCACAGAACAGAGTGAAGTGAATAGGCCATTTGGGAATCCAACTCACAACTCTGGCTTCATTTACTGTTCAGCTGGCCAAAATACCATGAAAAAGTGAATGGTATTAGAAATGCTGTCAAAGTAAACAGGAAGGCATGAGGACACCACAGGATAACTCGAGCTAACAAGCTGCTCTAAACAGCATCCTCTCTTTGTGCAATTTATTGTACAGGAGAGTTGGCTGGAATAGAAACCATTCTTAATCATCAAAAAACCACATTCTAATTTTCCTGGCTCTGCAGGCATTCCATGTATAATTCCAGACTTTGTTGCTTACATTTCTTAGTTTTAGGAGGTAGTTTTCCAAAACCAGATACTTAATTATAGCTGCAACACTTAAAGGCCAATACATCATTACCTAACTAGGGAGCTGAGAAATGTTTATCATTTCTCTTCCCCAAAGGTTATTAATATTCATTTCAACTTGTCTGCTAGTCAACCCTCTTTGTGAAGACATTGAGTTTTGGGCTTGGAATCGTACTCCCACATAAAGCTAGAAAAATTTAATAAGGCTTTTATGGAAGTAGCACTTCCAACTTGACACTAACTGTTGGGCCAAATATTGACCCATTACCGGGGCAACAATGCCTACTGGATTTTAATTTTAACTTTTCAGTTCCTATACCACTATTATTTCAGTTACACTTCCTAAATCCTATTATGCTTCTTTCCAAATAATTCTTGGAAAATTGTGTTTGAGTGTACTGTAGGTGATGGGGAAAAGGTGGAAGAGAAATGAAAAAGAGGAAAAGACTGGTGCTGAATGATTATCGAGTGACGTATGACAGTATGTGCTAACTTTGTATCAGCATAGCAAGGCCAGATGGTTTACTTATAGTTTGCTATTTCAATAACATATACTATCTGGTAATATAATAGGGAAGGGCCCACTTGTATAATTACTTTTAAGCTCTGGATTTAAAAGTAAGGTTGTTAACAGAAAGAAAAAAAAAATCAGCCCTTTACATCTTCACCTGAATTGATAACTCTAGCACAGACTGATGAAGGGGTCCAGCAGGGAGGACTGTTTCGGAGAGGAAGGTGCCAACTCCTAATAAGAGAATGCTACATTCTATAAGTTCTCGTAATTGGAAACCATGGTCTTGAACAGCAGCAGTGGCAACACAGTTTGTTACTCAGATGCCAACTGAAACCTCAATGTTGGGTTTGTCCACCAAAATGTCAAACCTTCATGGCTGGTATTTTGGCACTGATGAGATGAAGGCACTAAGTATTATTGGAATTGAAAAAGAGCCCAGGGAAGAATCTCACTGAAGTGAGGGAAAAGAATCTAGAGACTTACACAGTACTCCTCAACCAAATGTTTGACTCTAAGTTTCTTACAAAATCAGAGCTACTAATACAGCAGCATGGCCTGTTTTGAGCTTTACCTCTTATTTATTTGCCTACTCACTGGCCAGGGAACACAATAGCCTAACAAGTGATCAAGACTTGGCTCTAAAAGTCCCCCAGCAGCAGCTTCCTCCCTAAAGGTGAACACATCTTAAACAATGTAGCACAGCTGGGGGCAGCAGTCAGGAAATGGGAGGGTGGGCTTTGTGTGAGCAAAGTCTTTGGCTTACTTGAGAGTCCAGGGAGGGTGGGCTTTGTGTGAGCAAAGTCTTTGGCTTACTTGAGAGTCCAGGATATAGATTTGCAAACCACAGCCTCTTTAAACAGTGGCTGAGGCTATATATGAAATAACCCCTGTAATTTTCATGTACACCTGGTGAGAAGAGTCATGAATCTCAAACACCTGGGGAAATAGAGATTTTTTTTTCCCACAGGCCCATTTGCTCCTTTTGAAAAGTGCTAAGACTGGAGGCCCGGGCAAAGCTTCCCAGGTGATTCTGATTTAGTTCCCACAACTGAGGATCACAACTGTAGTGGAACAGGAATGTCAGAAGAACTGAAGTTACTTAAACCTTTATGTCCATTTATCAAATATGGTTAACAACCCCTGCCCTCCCTACCTTATGAGAATAATAGCTAACAGTAATCGTTCAATAAATGTAAGCTATTACATGCTATTAGGCACTGTCCTAAGAACTGTACATGTAATAACCACACATCTCATGGAAACTGATTCACAGAGAGGTTAAGGAACTTGCCAAAGGTCATACAGCTAGGGCTGGAATTCAAAGCTATGCAGTCTAGAGATCATGTTTTTAACTGTTATTTACAGTGTTGTAAAGAATATATGAAACATGCATGAGGAAAGCATTTTACTTTGAAAAGTTAAAGGTGCTTTAAGTGGCAGTTGAATGAAGTTCCTGGAGGGAAGAGTCTGCATCTAGCCAGCACTTGCTACATCGTAGCTGCTCACAACTTCATTCAAAGGACCTGAAAATCTGATCTTTGCCTGTTTCCCTCAAATGCTGACTTTAGCCTATTGAAGCACCACAGATAAAGTGACTCCTTTGACTACTGAAAATAAAGGGAGGAACTCTGCAGACCAGGTGCTTCACACAGGGCTTGGCAGGAGTGAATAAATAAGTGTTGGCTGAATCGAACATCTTCCAGGTGACGGATGTGTTGGCTGAATTGAATGTCTTCCCATCAAAGGCATTTGAAATGTGCTATTCATATTCTACAAAATGGCTTGAATTATTTAGAATGTCAAAACGGGAAAGGGCAAGTGGCAAGTTAAGGAAATTAAAGAGAAATGGGGTATAAATGGAATATTAACCTTTGAAATTCAAAATTAAGAACCTGGTGATATATCCTTGAAGTCCTCTTTCCTGGCTTAGCAGGGAAGTGGGAGGGATGAGCTTCGGGGATGGAATAAGCCTATGCTTTAATACTATAACACCTCTCATTTGTGTTGTACATACTTGCTGTAGGCATACTGATCCAAACAAGCTGCCTAATGTTTTTTTTAAAGGCTGACTTGACTTTACATAATTCTATAACAACCCTTACACTTTTTAGCATGTGCTCAAACGTAGCTCAGAAATAAAACAGGTTTTTCTACCCCTTTAGACGACAAAGTGGGTCCCTTATAACAAGCTGGGCTTGTATTCCTGGCATTGGATCTAATGAAGTATTTTACTCACTTCACATCCAACAAAATGTTGTTTGGCTTGTTTATAACGTCCAAACAATCTCTAAAGAGCACATGCACAATGCAGGTTTTTCCACAATTCCTAGGAATCTGATGCGTAACCGGTTAATCTGTGATGTGGCATGATACGAACCGAGGGCAGGCAAAGGATCTCCTGTGGAGACCTGTGTGGGAAGCGGTGTGATGCTCAACGGGGCCAGCATTCAGCCCTGTATATAATTACAAAGCAGAAACCACCTGTGCTGAACTGCCACAAGGAGGGCAAGAACTCAGGTTCTCTAGTACGACATTCTCACCCAGTTTCTCTTCTGATGCACATCTGTAAAATGTTGCCCACACTACCTAGCTGTGGAACAGATTCTCTCTGTGAGACTGCTTGTCCTTTGCTTTAAGAGCAGTGTGAGAGGAAGTCCTGTCCCTTTTGGGAGTAGGAAAAGCAGAAGAACAGACCTAAGAGCAGCAGTGTGTCGGCTACAACAGGCTCTCAAAAAGCATATGTTACACTGGTGTGACCTATACAAGATCATTGCCACTGGCTAATTTCAAGGTGAGGGTTAAAGCAACTCACACACACACACACTTAAAAAGAAGAAAGTAATGTCTAGACATGCATATTGCACAGTTGAGGTTTTAAAAAATGCCTCCTACACAGGGTGTCCCAAAAATCTTAAAGTTTTAAGTTATTAAGGCTGGGGATAGGGATGGTGGGCTGAACCTGCCTTCTGCCACCCCAACGGGGTAAGCTACACATGATTCTGACTTATCACCAACTGAAAGTGCAGCCTAGATTAAGAGACATTTTAAAGGACTAATTAGTCAACCCTTGCAAAAGTAAATTAAGGGCCTGTGTTGAAACAGCCAAATGGAAACTCTAATACAGCTTTGTAGCAATAGCGCTTGGAGTGTATTCAAATAGAAAAGCTTGGGCTGGAAATACTTGTTTCGAAAAAGAATTACACCACTCCACCCTCCTTTATCAAGTAATCCAAGCCACCTTAAACACTCAAGGTCTGATCAAGCAAGACGTATTTTATGAAAACCTCTTTCAGCCTGAACTAGATCATGTCCTTGGGAATAAACAAATTTTATTCAATGAGCAAGTAGAAGGGATTCTTGATTACTGCTATAGTTCTTTTGTGTAGACAGACTGCTTCTAGGTTAATGCAAAAGTTCAGAAAAGAACATCAGATAAGGTAAAAGGCTTTATTATTCAGGAGCAGCTCAAAGTCTGACACTGACACAAGCAGGGATAATTATTATCTCATTACATTTGACCTTTGGCACTCACTTGAAGTACTAGTTTTCCAAGTGGGAATGTTACACTCAGTAGACTCTCAGCACAGTTTCTGACAGCCACATTTATCCCCAATTTTACTCAGCAGAAACTGTCAGATGAGCAGGGATACAAAGAAGAAAACCACCTACTTTAGTTCTCCTTTTCATGGATCCTTTTCCCCACTGGCTTTCAAATCAAGAAAGATAGACTTCATTATTGGCAGGTATTGGTCATAAATAACACCTTCCCACAAACACACAAAAATCAAACATCAAATATAAGTAGAGTTCTTAAATATTCAGTTAATGCTACGGCATACTTTGTTTTGAAAATAGCATTTCTGTGGCTTTCCTTTATTTACCTTTCTCCTTGGATAAAACCAGGAGAACCCATGCTTAACTGACCCATGCAGTTCTTGTTGTTACACCTTCATTTATAAGAATGAAAGGAATTAAAGAGTTATCATTAAGAATAGATTTTAAAATGATGACAAAAGTATGAATAAAGTCTACACAGTCCTCAGGGATGTGGATAAAATGAATCAAGTTTCATGACTGGAAGGGGACTCCCTTCCAAGGACATAGTACATAGAAAGTACACGGAGCTTGTTTCTATGAGGTTACAAAGGGCTAAAATATAAAACAATGGTTCCTTTCAAGATGATTGATACGTAACTGTTAAGGTAAGGGATACTCAAGATATGTTGCACATTATTAACTGAGAGTCAGTCTGTATACTCTCTATATTGAATATCTAGAGAAAATTCCATGACGTTTGGCTCAGGGCTCTACTAGAAGATCACTGCTTTTTCGCATATAAAGGGAATCCAAAAAATCAAGTTAAAGTCAAGATTTACTCTTTAGGTTCTGGATTTTCAGTTAAGAACTACCTACTTTTATAAAAATATCAATAAGAAACCATTACTTTTTCTTAAAATCTGATGACTTCTTTTTTTAAAAAGTAGCAGCCCCTAGAGAACTGAAGACTGAATTCAAACTCCAGCTTCAGTGACTACTGATTCTATAAACATCTTCCTCCAGTAAATGGCAAAAACTATAACCTCTTCTAGAACGTGATGTTGGGTTGGAAACATAGTAGATTGCTTGGTAAAAATATGAGAACCTTAGATCTCATATGGGAGATATATATGGGGGGAAAAAAGACAAACATTTCTAGTGTTCTCCAAGTTTCTCCAACAAGCTGATATTTATCACTGCTTTTAAAATAAAGATGATTTTAACTTGAGATTGTATTTTAACACTGAATCAATAAAAACTTGCTTATCTAAACATCGCATTTTACCACATACTTAAAAAACCCCACAAAAATGTAGTGAAAAGATTATATATATTTTATATGAAACTATATTTGTTGGAAGCGGCGGAGACCCAGGGTCCTCTTCAGCAGCTGACCTTCACAGACAGGCCTCCTGCTGTGGCCCGCAGATACTTTCCACTGTGCCCAGAAAGTTTCAGAGTAACGAGAGACAACACTTGTTTTTTTGCCTCTATGACATGGGATGTCATTATTGTACAGAAGATGCATAATTTAAAAAGTAAAGACTACTCATTCAAAATGTTACACAGTGACAAACTTACTTTATGAAATTTAAACACAGCATTCATTCCGAGGAAGCTGCACGTACACCATGGCAGTAGAACCAGGCTAGGTAAATTTCGGAGTTGAAAGGATTTTCTCTAAAAAGGAAAAAACGGTAGCTTTCTTAAAACCAGAGTTACAGAGTCACTCTGTTGAATTTTTTATCTTGTTTTAATGGGTCAAAGTTCAGTTAACTCACTCAGATGAGAATCTATAATTCTGTTGACTGTTCTGGACTACAGTAGCCGTCTTGGGACTTTCTATGGAAATATGTACAGATTTTCCGCATGGAGCTGGGAGTAATGGTGACCTAGAAGAAGAAAGTTTAGATTCTAAAGATTTTCTAAGTTAAAGTTCAGCTGTTACCTCAGCAAGTTATCACTAAGGGTATTTTAAGTTAGGATGCCTAGATATTTGCTTATTTAGTCAGATAGATTTCAGTCTCAAATACTTTGATGGCAATGTCTCTTTTGGTTGATTTGTACTAAATACAGAAAAATTTAAGGCAGCATGCAAGGAAAGAGAAACAGATTTTTCATGTGAACAGAAAATATTGACCAGTTAAGCCTCGTAATAGGAACCAAAGAGGTTACAATTACCATCTTCTTTGAAATACGTGAGTAAATCACCCTCCCAAATTTACAAACAAGATAGGTATTCAAATGGCAGATACTACCCTTTTCTGAAGTCTACATTATCAACATGTACATAAAGAAAAAAATTATTTTAAAGAAACTTAAGCTTCAAAGATTGAAATTATAAAGCCAGAAATATCTTGGACCAGCACACTATTTTTTAAAGCCTTTAAGGTGTACACATTCATGAAAACAATTTTTTATTGAAATTCCTTTTCTGCCAATACATAGCCCGGACCAGCTCCCTAAAATAAAATTCCTATAATAATAGGAATTTTAGCTAGGGGCAAAGATCACCTACAGTGATAATTTTGAGAGAAGAAAGGAAAGACTACTTATATATATATATATATTTTTAATATTCTGTAGCAGGTCTTGGAATTTGTGTTTGAAGTAATCTTTAAAACATTTCTACCTCCACCATATGATGATATAGCAATAAGACAACTCATCTGCAAGCCAAGAAATGGACCCTCACCAGGATGAGAATAGTACCTTGATCTTGGACTTCCCAGCTTCCAGAACTGTGAGAAATAAATGTCTCTTGTTTAAGAAAAAAAAAAAAAAAAAATTCTGGTTTATCTTTCCTAAAATTATGGGATAGGTTTCATGACAGTAGAAGGGGGATATGAACACTTATTAAACTAGAACCGGCCTAAGGTTATCTAGCTTCTGTCCTTTAAATGGGCAGATGTTACTGATCATGATTCCTAAATTGGGTTTCAATCATTCTTCCACCTTCTCCCTAACACAGAGAAAGAGCTACTATGAACTACAGGAGAAACTTCCTTAACCCACCTCCATCCTTAACTTGCAAAACTGAGTAGCAGAAGCTTTCTATTCCCTTTGAGTGGTACCCATAGCTCACCCAATGCTCACAGCTACTTCTGCCTCCACCATAATGAGTCACTTGCTTTTCAAGGTTCACAAAGCTATTTCTGCCAGCAATATGTTTTTGAAATTATCTAAGTTAAATAAAAAGATAAGTAAAGTTAAACTGAATGTTTAAAAAAAGGCAGATACAGGTGAGTTGCCAAAAATACCGGTGTGAGCAAGTTGATCGTAAAAGATTGGGGAAAAATCATAAAAATCTAGAAGGATTCTTCACATAAATTGCTTTGTAAGTATCTTAATTTTGCTTTATTTTAAAGAATTATAAGCTGTAATTACATATTGAAAATCTATTTATGGATGTTGGCAACTTGTCCATGAATTACAGCTTTGTCTATAAAAAGGGGAGAGAATCTATAAAAAGAGGCTGCAGGGGCTAGGGGGCAGGGGAGGGAATAATGTCAAACAAAGGAGAGGGAAGATATTTTTGAATTGATATCCTGGAGGATGAAGAAGGCTTTGATGAATCAGGCAATGGGGCTGAGGGGTATGGACCTTGACAGATGGGATTTTAATGGAAGTAAATAGGGTTGCCAGATAAAATACAGGACACACCCAGCTAATTTGAATTTCAAGCAACAAATAACTTTTAGTATGAAAAACTTTTAGTATAAATATGTCCCACGAATATTTGTCCTGCATTTTTATGTGCTAAATCTGGCAATCCTAGGAATAAGTAGATTTACTTTAAAAAAAAAAAAAATGCATTCTGACTTTTGAGAAGAGATCTGTGCCTGCCCTGGCCAAGTTGGGAAATGCATCTTCTACCACTGCCAACTTACCGGGCCTGGAGAAGTCTTTCCACTCTGCCTCCTAGGGTTGGGGGTCTGGGATGATGGACTTCGTGGAGACGAATTCTCAGCCTTCCGTTTGGCTGCCATGGCCAATAACCAGTTTTTATTCTCTGGGGAGCTATTCTCTTTGCCTACCACTTCAGAGCCTTCTCCACAAGATCCCAAAGGAAGAGGTAGCGTTCCACAGCCTTCTGAAGCATAAGGACTGGCAGGAGAAGGAGGCTCTGTGACACTCATACTAGTCCCTTCAATCTTGCTTGGTTTGGTAGGACCTAGAGAGTCCTTACCAAGGTCTTCCTGGTTACCAGCAAGGCAGCACAGATCCAAATGAAGCTTTTCAACTGGGTCATCAAGCTCAGTCACACAGTTGCAACTCTTTACACACTTTTGTTTCACATTCTCCAGACAACTTGAGTCTAGCCTCCTCTTTACTCTATTTCTAGACTCAGAGCAAGCCACTGCTTGGGATGATTTCAGGCTCACAGGTATAAGGGCTTTTCTTGGAGACATGATCTTGGTCTCAGAAGCAGGTGGAGTCATGGGTGGTGATAAGGAAGGTGTTCGGGTCATCCAGTTTCTAATGGACATCTTGAAAGATGAGGGTGGCTTGGGAGAGACAGAGGACATGGAGCCTCTTCTGCTGATGGGAGATCGGGTCTTGGCAGGAGGGGTTTTAAGAGAGAATGTGGCAGTATTTGAAGGAAGAGGGAGGTCTCCAGCACAGCTTGGAGCACAAGCTGCTGATGATGGGGAGGAAATGCATGGACTGCTCTTTACTCTGGGGGCTTTGGCAGGAGTACTCTGGCTACTTGTCACTGTTACTGAAAAAGAAAAGAGGGTCACAAAAATCAGAAGTGAAAGCCACAGAATATCCCCGAGTTCTCATCAAGGAAAATTATAGCTAACTTAATCATCCAGGGGTTGATTTCCCAGTGAGTAGATCACATAAGTCATTTGATTCTTACTGGACCCTTTTAGCATTTTACTTCCCTTTTCCTAACTGCCAGCCCCCCAAACACCCTGCTGTAAAACACATACTTGTAAAACTCTAGAAATTACAGAAAAATTTAACAGCATCCAAGTGAACCACTTTTAGTGTTTTTTCTATACTTGTGCATGTGATATAATATATCTCTTTTTTCTATACAAAAATGGGACCATGATGTACCAAATATTTAGTAACCTGCTTCATATCATGAACATTTCCCACATTAATACAGATTTATATCACTTTTAACAGCTACAAAGTATCCTAAGATAACAGTAAGACATTAGGGTTGTTAATGATATTTTGTTTCATAAGTAAAGTTGCCATTAGCATTCCTGTGTATACTTCTGAGCACAGGGCAGAGAGGCACTAAGGAGCATACAGGTCTACAATCTGGCACAATCACTATGTGACTTGGTACAAACTTTTACCTCTGCCTCGGTTTCCACATCTATTAAATGGAAATAGTTTTTAATCTCCATAAGAAGTAATTCCATCAATTACTTGTTATCAGGCCTCATGTGGCTTTCCACCTTAATTTACAATTTATGATTTTCCACAAGCCAAAGAATCTCAAAGAACATTTCAGAAACTCAATGCACGCTCTCTGTAAAGCAAATCAAATAGTGGATAGAACTCTTCTCTATGTGTCCTCTCCCTTGTTTACAGGCAATGACAAGTACTTCAGGCAAATTCTTATAAACTGGGACTTCCCTGGTGGCGCAGTGGTTAAGAATCCGCCTGCCAATGCAGGGGACACGGGTTCGAGCCCTGGTCCGGGAAGATCCCACATTCTGCGGAGCAACTAAACCCTTGAACCACAACTACTGAGCCTGCGCTCTAGAGCCTGCAAGCCACAACTACTGAGCCCGCGTGCCGCAACTACTGAGCCTGCGCTCTAGAATCCGCGAGCCACAACTACTGAGCCTGCATGCCACAAATACTGAAGCCCTTGCGCCTAGAGCCGGTGCCCTGCAATGAAGAGCAGCCCCCACTTGCCACAACTAGAGAAAGCCTGGGCACAGCAACAAAGACCCAACACAGCCAAAAATAAATTAAAAAGAAAGTTATAAAAAAAAAAAAAAGACTACAGCAAGCACTTGAGATAGAACAGGTAAGGTTTCCTTCTCTTTAAGATAATCATTTTTGTCACTTAGTAATACTTAGACCAGAGGTTCTCAATATGGCTGCATAGCAGACTTAATGTGGAGCTTTATAATAATACAGGTACTTGGCCCCTACCCCAGGCCTACTGAACAATTTCTGGAGACAAACTTTTAAAAAGTTCCACAAGTGGCTATAATGCACAGACAAGGCAGAGAACCATTTGCCTTGACGGTGCTATGAAATCCCTGGCTGAAACAATGAAGGAATAGTAAACAACAGAGCAGGGGCTGACTGGGAAAAGTAGGACAAGGTAAAAGGGGCCGTGCCTTGGGATTTAAAGCCTTCTAGTTACTGGGTTAAAAGGGCCAGAGAGAAGACAGGCAGTCCAGGACAGCAGTGAAGGGTTGGGGTGGCAATTAGAAGCTTGGGAAAGCATAGGAACATAATTTTCAAAATGGCAGGGTGATCAGCAGCAGCCAATCCATTGCTGGAAGTTGGCTTACAGGGCCGAATGGCCAGTGCACCAGCCTTTGGCCCTTGCATCAGGTTGTTGCTCTGTAGTGCTCTTCAGAGTTAACTCTAGCATCATCCAGAGACAGAGAAATCTAGGTCTAACTCCTGGTCCAGGCTTAGTTTGAACTTCGCTTTGCTGTGCTGGGTTAAAGGAGGCAGTACTGCAAGGTGCTTCCAAGCATGAGCTTGAGAATCAGACTGCAAGGGTCTGAACTCTGATTCTACTGTAACTTCACAGCTGTGTGACCTTAGGCAAGCCTAAGTTCCTTGAGCTTCAGTTTTGGTTGTCTGGGGAATTAAACGAGATAATCCAAGTAGGTCCTTAGAACAACTGTGCTAATACTCAATAATGGCTAAATGTTATTAATATGGTACAAATTTGGTCAACATATGTAACTTTTTTGTGACCTGACTTCCAAAACTAAGAATAATTAATGACACACTAAAAACACCTAGGTAGGGACTTCCCTGGTGGTCTAGTGATTAAGATTTCGCTTTCCATGGCGGGGGCTGCAGGTTTGATCCCTGTTCGGGGAGCTAAGAGCCCACATGCCTCGTGGCCAAAAAACCAGAAAACATAAAACAGAAGCAAAACTGTGACAAATTCAATAAAGACTTTAAAAATGGTCCACGTCAAAAAAATCTTAAAAAAACAAAAACACCTAGTTAAAAGAAACATAATTTTCATCAAAAATGTTAAAATGTTTATAGTCATTAACACAGAAATTCCACCTCTGGGAATCTATTTTAATGGGAGATGGGGACCCTAAATTCAGAAAAAAATTTTTTCCCACAAAACATTGGAAATAAAATGTCCAACTACAATAGAATAGCTAGGTAAACTATGGAACATTTACCCAGGGAATGATTCAAAATATTTTGCTAAAAAGATAACATGGAAGTGCTTAGAATAGCATGTTCAGTGAAAAAAATCCTCAAGAAATCCAAATATATCTGTAGTATAACTATGACTCTGTTAGCAAGAAAATCTCTATGGATAAGGGAGTAAAATCTCAAAAAATAACTCTAAATGTTAACTGAAATTGTGTATGAGTGGTGGCGATGCTGATGGCTTTTTCCTCATATAATTCATTTTTGTTTTTCAAAATTAGGGAGCAAAAAATACATATAAAGACAAGGCAGCAGAGGGACTTCCCTGGTGGCGCAGTGGTTAAGAATCCACCTGCCAAGGCAGGGTACACAGGTTCAAGCCCTGGTCCGGGAAGATCCCACATGCTGTGGAGCAACTAAGCCCATGTGCCACAGCTACTGAGCCTGCGCTCTAGAGCCTGCGAGCCACAACTACTGAGCCTGCATGCCCCAACTACTGAAGCCCGGGTGCCTAGAGCCCGTGAGCCTAGAGCCCGTGCTCCATAACAAGAGAAGCCACCGCAATGAGAAGCCCATGCACTGCAACGAAGAGTAGCCCCTGCTCACCGCAGCTAGAGAAAGCCCGCGAGCAGCAACAAAGACCCAATGCAAAATAAATAAATAAATAAATAAATAAATAAAATATTAAATTACTGAAAAAAATTTAAAAAAACAAACAAACCATATGACTGGTTAAAACCAACTTTCCACCTACAGTGTACCTGTACCTGTGCAGCAGATGCACAACCATGCTGACTGCTCACTTTCAATGAATGAGTGTTAGCCTTAGGTTGACTCTTATGCCCAACATCATATTTCCTTGGTCCATTTACTCTTCTATTCTCTATATGACTATTCCAGACTTTCTTTTCTCTCCTCAAATCTCTATCACCTCCACCCCTCATCCTTATTCTTAGTTGATGATCCTCATTCCTATCTAAGAAAATAGAAGCTGTCAGAACAGATGGAAACTTCCACAAGTTCTGATCATCCCATTTATCCACCTACCTTCACTGTGCCTATATTTCTGCCTTCTGGTTACGATGGATGAACTATCCACACCCCTGACAAAGGACTACTCTTCAACATGTATATTAGATATCATCCCCTCACTCGAGGACACTGGTCCAGCAAACTTCCCTGCATCGATTTTCCCCTTCACTATAGGATACTTTCAATCACATACAAAATGCTATATTCTCATTAAAAACAAAACAAGGGGCTGCCCTGGTGGCGCAGTGGTTGAGAGTCCACCTGCCGATGCAGGGGACACGGGTTCGTGCCCTGGTCCGGGAAGATCCCACATGCCGTGGAGCGGCTGGGCCCGTAAGCCACGGCCGCTGAGCCTGCACGTCCAGAGCCTGTGCTCCGCAAAGGGAGAAGCCACAACAGTGAGAGGCCCACGTACCGCAAAAAACAAAAAAAACAAAACAAAACAAAACCAAAACAAACTTCAACACAGCTTCTTCCTTCAGCTAGCACTTCATCTCTCTTCTTTCCTTTCTAGGAAGACTCCTTGAAAGAGCCTTCTCTTCTCCCATCCTCCTGAACAACACTAATCAGGCCACCAACACGCCACCAAAAACTGCTCTCACTAAGGTTGCCCGCACTGCCAAATCTAAAGGTCAGTTTTTAGCCTTCATCTTACATTGCATGCCAAAAACATCTGACCTCTCTCCTTAGTTTACACGATACTCTCCTGGTTTTTCTCTTACTTCTCAGGTTGTACCTGCTCCTTCACCTCTCCAATTTCTAAATATTAGGATGTTCCAAGGTTCAGACCCCAGACCTATTCTCTTTTCCATCTATAGCTACCTTTTACCTATATGACGATGAATCCCAAATTTACAACTCCAGCCCTAAATTGCAGAATTAAACACCTAACTGCCTCTCTGACATCCCCATTTAGATGTCTAATAATATCAAACAACATATCCAGCTGTTCCCTCCCCCAAACCTATTCCTCCTGCAGTGATTCCTATATAGGTTAATGGCAACTCCACCCTTCTAGCTTCTCAAGCCAAAAATTCTGAAGTTATCCTTGATAACTCTCCCTTACGTCCCACATCTGATCCCACAGCACATTCTGTTGGCTCCATCATGTAAACATATCCAGATTTTGAAGACTTTTTGTCCTACCATTTGCTACCTCTTTGGTCTAAGTCACCATCATTGCTTCCTGCGTTATTTCAATGAGTTTTTAAATTAGCTTGCAGCTTTTACCCTGATCCCCTTACAATTTGTTTTCAACACAGAAGTTAGAATGATCAAGTTAAGAAAAGTCAGATCATACACTTCTCTATTCAAAACCCTCCAACAGCTTTTTGTCTGTAAGAATAAAAGCCCAAATCGTACAAGAACCTTATTTTCCACTACTATTCCCCTCTTCTCTTTTGCCCGCTTTAGCCACAGGGACTACAGCTACATTAGCCTCTTTGAGGAACACAAAATATGCCAGGCCTGCTCCTGCTTCAGGGCCTTTGCATTTGCTGTTTTGTCTGCCTAGAACATTCTCTAAAATATCCATATGGCTTACTACTTCATTACTTCAATTTTTTTACTCAGATATCATCTTTTCATTGAGGTCTCCCTGGGTACCTAATTTAAAATTTTAACAGCATGCTTTGCTATTCTCTCATTCCTTCTTTCCTTTTTCCCTAACCACATATTGTTATCTGACAAATTTTACTTCTTTAACTTGTTTACTGAGTCTCACACTAATATGTAAGCTTCATTTACATCTTTGGGATTTTGAATCTTTTGTTTATTGCAGAATCCCCAGGAACTTAGAACAGTGCCTAGAACATAATAGATGTTCAACAAATACTTAAAAAATAAATCTTCTGGTATATTCCAGTGCCCTGTGTAGATGATAAACATAGCAGTGTTCAGAAAATATGTATTAAAAAGAATGTCAATGAGATGGTGCTTTCCTCTGAAAATATACCAAAATAAGATCAAATCTAGCTCACCATCTGTACTACAGAACTAAACCAATCAAACCATTAAAAAACTTAGAAAAATGCATGGGATCCTCACCTAGGTCGGCTCTCGCCTCTCTCTTCTTCTGAGAGGCCCAGCCCACTATGGAGAGTTTATCTCCTCCTGATTTCTCTTCTAAGTCTCTATTCAAGCGCCAGACTTTCAGTGTATTGTCATCAGAGCAGGTAGCAATCTACAGAAAACCAGGAAGGGAGTTAATAAGTTTCAATCAAAGATTCACAACAAAGTAAAAAGCAGGTATGTCTTAAGGACTCATGATTAGAGTATTCTGCCTGATGTAACAGGATATAGAAAATGTTATCTGAAAGGTCAGATACTTTCATTCCTTGCTTTCAGGAATCATTCTAGATTTCCAAAGAAGTGAATCCTTTAGTTTCTTCTTTATATACATTCTGCTGGTATGACTTTTGTGACCAGTCATTTCTTAGCTACCTAAAGCTCTACTATAAAACCAGGTTCATTTCATTTTATTCTCAAGAAGTTGGGCAAGTCATTATCTTTATCACCTTCTGTGTAACTACAAAACATGTAATTAAATTAAGATGTCATTTTTACTCTTTCTCTTAAAAGATCAGTCAGTGTATGTCACTGACATTTAATTTGTATGACTTTCCTCTGACTTCCTCAAGTTCTGGCTTATTGTTAAAGTAATGGGATTATTCCCAAGATCTGATTTAGTCCATGACTCTAGTATGCTGTGGCAAGTAGAATGAAACCTTTCCCTAAGATTTTCAGATAGGTAAAGGAGCAATCTGGGAAAACGACACGTTCACTAGACTGAAAAAAGTTAAAAATAACTTTTGCCCCTTTAAAAATATCTAACCATTCCTGATCTTGGTCCCAAGCCTTTTATGGCAGAGAAAGTCCAGCTTGAAGAGCTTGTGGCAAATGGCCACTGGTACCAGAGCTGTTCCCCAGCATTTGTTTATATAATTTCTCTATTTCAGTAACTAAAGAGAGAAGAAAAAAAAGAACACACGTTCTCTTAAGTCTTGGTCCCCAAGAGGCTGGCAGCTTTTTCCTTTCCTCACTGGGAGGCCAAAAGAAGACACACATATTTAACTGCTCAAAAGAAATGCCTGAAATCCCCAGTTATTCTATAGTCTATAAACAAGTTATTATTTACAGAGCAACTACTAAATCTGAGTGTCTGAAAATTTATGTTCTTTATCTTATTTAATTCTCACAATATAAAAAGCCTTATACTCAAATAACCTCATCTACAAAATGGGAATAAAGTTATTTGTCCAAGGTCACCACAATTAAGTGGCAGAGCTAGAATTTAAATCCAAGTTTTTCCAATTTCAAAGTGTAAGTCTTTTTTTTTTTTTTTTAAAGCGGTATTTTATCTTCCTAATTCTAGGCTCGGGACAAAATTATTTTAAAGAACCTTTTAAAAAGGTGGTCATTAAATTGGTATGAGTAAACAGCCCTGCTACTTCCTTTGAGTCTTTTCTGTGCAAAGAGATAAGGGCAATATACGATGGATGGAAAAAGATGATAATGAACTGAATAATAAAAAAAATTCATCTCAGTAAGTTCTCTGAAGATATAAAATTCCACATTAAAAGCAGATGTTTCACTGGAAATCAGTGAATCTTAGAGGGAAAATGCCATTGGGGTGTAATTTTTGGTGATTAAAGCAATGATTTCAAAAAAAGTCTATCATGAAGCTCATCACAGAAATGGTTATATAGGAATATAGATATAAAAGGAAATCCACAGTAGTACTGGAAAGCTAGCAGGGATGCCATGAGTAGATCAGACCATGAGAAGATTCTGGAAGATAAAAAAACAGATGGGAACAATAGGCAACAAACCTTCAAAACATAATAGATGAAAAGGAGCTCTCCACAGAAGGGACATTTCCTGCAAACCCAAAATAACCCAAAGACCAAAGGTAGGCCCTGGAGAAGTGAGTGGAACTGGGGCCACTATTATATGAAATCCCTACATATACGTGGAGTTTGTTTATGTTTCTGGGATTTCTATCTTTCAGGTTTTTTACTTGTTTTTAGTCTCACTATTAAAAAAATTTTTTAAGTGAGTATATTTTCTTCTTTTCAAAGTGTCTAAAATACTTTGGAGCTACTTCTTCTCTAGTTTAGTCACAGACAGCCTAACACATTAAGACTTCACAGTAAGCATTTTTCAGGCATGTGAGAACCCAAACTGGACTGTGAAGAACAGTCAAGGTGTTACCTTTAATACACCACATTGATAACATGTAGAAAGTTAGAAACACTAGTTTTCACCTTAGATTTTCTTTTTACCTTTGATTTTAAAATGAAATTTTATTAATGTTAAAAACTTAAATTCTATGTTTAGGAAAGGAATGACTCTAGGGAACTAAGAAATCCACTTATTCTTTAGTGCATAATAGTTTATCTATTGGTATAAAAAATAGAATATGTGTGATTAATGATGATACAGATCCTGGATGGCCTCTAGATCTTTTAAATGTCTATTTAAACATAAAAGTCTGTATTAACTCTCAAGCTAACCTTGGGAAAACCTATAAACCTGTGATCTACTTTTTAAACCAACCACAGATTCACCTACAAACCTTTGTGAAGTCTGATGGACACCAGCACACAGATGTGACCTCTTGAGAATGACCCAGGAGCACAGTAGGAGGATGCCAGGGTATGGAGACCTATCACACCATCAAAAAGAAAAAAACGAGTCAGCAGAGCAGTGGTAGGTCTCCCAGACAGAGGCTTCGAATCTCTCCATATCTGTACCTTAGAGAGCTTTAGGGTTGTTACCAAAAGCCCCTAGAAATGCCTACTTATAGCTCAGAAAAAGTCCCAATGGGCAATGAAAGTATTTCTGTCATTAATCTGAGAAAACAGAATGAAAATAGCCAAAATAAGTAAACAATATGAGCTTAGATACCAGGACAGGTCTTATTTCAAATCTGGACAACCTAGCTATATATATTTTGACTAGAACTGAAGACTGAAAGGGTAAGCTTCAGCAGCTAGGTAGTACACTTCAAGTGGAGCCTAGACAACGTTAGATCTTCTTTCGTCAGCTACTTCCAGGAACGCTGCACTTACGAAATCCTGAAGGTACCTGAGACATGCTAGCAGATCTCTTGGGACAAGAGGACAGTCTTTCTTCCAAAAGAAGACTCACTGACTTTTAAGAAAGCCCAAAGTTATACTCCTTCATTTTGAAGGGGTATAAGCTATATTCTGCATGGCACTTTGTATCCATTTTAGAAAAAAAATTCCTCTAAAATTTTATTTAAGTTCATTTGCTTAAAGAAATCTTGAATTTTCAAGTTAAGTATTGCCGCATCTTAATACATTTGAATGTATAAAGAAGGGTCACGTTGTGCAGGACTACACATGTGACTAAGAATATTTTCACCCTCATTGGATGTCATTAGTGATGTGCGTTTGACAGCTGACTCATTCAAGAGCTGTCAATCCCTATCAGAGGCCATGGGCATTAATCAGCACAACATGGAGTACAAACTCACACAGCTATTATTAGCACGTGTTTGAAAAAGAGAAATTATTCTCTTTTCATTTTCCTGAGGCTCTGAATCATTGCTCATTTGTATGAAGAAAGTGGAGGCATTCTGGGAAGAATATTTGTGAGAATGACTAAGTAAGTTTAATGGACTCCTCAGACTGTAGTTAAGGAGATTCGACACACTGATTCATAAGGTTACCCAACTCAATTATTACTACTCCTCTCTTGGGTTAAATGGCACATATGTAATGATTCAAAAAGCCAAAGAAGACAAAGAGCAGAATCTAATTTGCCTTGCTGGGCTTTTTCTTGAGATCTAAAAGGACCTCACTTGCTGCCTACTCCTACAATGCCACAGAGAACAAGAGCTCATTCTTTCACAAGGTAGCATATTTTAGAAAAGACTTTCAAGATAGTCTCTATCTTAGCAGTCATAGAAATTCTTTATGGCCCCAGCCCATAAAATTTCTCTACCCAAGGCCCAAGGAGTACTGCAAGCAGCAAGTTAAAAGGAAGAGGAAATCCTCATGTCCTCCTGACCCTCCCTGGTAACAACACATTATTTTACTCCATTGGTTTACTTGCCTGTTGCTTCTAGCTCTTCATTTCAAGATCCTGCCCCTTCCTCAGTTTCCTAGGCTTTAAAATACCTAGGAAAACCTGACTGTCTATACCAAAGATTAAAATAAATGTCAAGAAAAAACAAATATCCACCAATAGAATGTATGTACATTTCTGCATTTATCTATAGGATTTAAAGGAAAAAACCCACAAAGGGTAGACCTGTTAGAAAAACTTTTTACAATTTGATAATAAGGCAGGAATAATAATAGTAACAAAAGCCAGCATTTATTGAAATGATTACCATGAGCCATGTACTTTACACAGCATTAAAAGTGAGGGGAAGGTTCCTCAAACAGTTAAACACAGAATTAATTACCATATGACTCAGCAATTCTACTCTTAGGTATACACTCCCAGGAGAACTGAAGACATGTTCAAACAAAAATCTGTACATGAATGTTCATAGTACCTTTGTTCGTAAGCCAAAAAGTGGAATAATTTAAATCTCCATCAAGTGATGAATAAATAAGTAAAACAAGGTCTATACATACAATGGAATATTCAGTCGTAAAGAGGAATGAAGTACTGATACATGCAACAACATGGATAAACCTTGAAAACATTAAGTGAAAGCAAAGCCAGGCATAAAAGATCATTTATAGGAAATGTTCAGAATAGTCAAATCCCTAGAGACAGAACATAGGTTAGTAGTTGCCAGAAGCTGAAAGTGACTCTTAAAGGGTATGGGGTGATGAAAATGTTTGGGAATGAGACAGTGGGGATGGTTGCACAATACTGTGCTTATATGAAAAAAAAATCATTGAATTGTACACTTTAAGGTGACTACAATGGTGAATTTTACATTATACAAATTCTATCTCAACAAAAAAAAGTGGAGGGAAGGGCATGCTGTGGGCTGGAATGAGAACTAAGGTCCAACAAGTTTTTATGAACGTTAGTAACAAGTGTTTTCACAGTTGAGGACTATCCTAGGATGGTAAATTATACTTGGTGACTACTTCAAAGAAGATTAATTTCTTCTAACGAAACTCAGGTAACTTTTAAATCCTTCAAATAAGTTTTTATTTATTGTCACTTCATTATTATAAAAACATTATCACAATGATAATTTCATTTTTTAAAAACCTCCCTCTACTTTCAAACAGGAAGAGGAGACTATTAAATCCAAGAGACAGTTAAACATCTATGCATTCTGGGAATGGTCAAAACACAGAAAATTGTCCTCTCTTACAAATTTTAGTTGTTATAGAATAAAGACTAACTCAAGGCATGAGAAATTCCGAAGTTAAAACTCCCAGAACTATGAAGTAACTGGCTCTAACCTACAGACTTCATAAAACATTTTGTACACTTGAACATGCAAAAAAGATCAGCACTTTTCCTCAAAAAACCTCCTTACTCTGCCCAGTTAGAAACCAAACCTAATCTTCGTTTTTGCCATGAGATCATTTACATTTCCTAAAGTGTCAGGCTCAATGTTTCGCCAATCAGTGGTAGAATGATGCTGCCAAATCAGTTTATTTATAACCACTTCAATACTATTCAGTGGCTCTATCAGAAATGAACTAGGGAAGGGGAGGTGGGTAGGGGTGAGAGTAGGACAAAGGGTAGGAAATTAAAAAAGAAAAATAACATAATATTAAATCTTTTTATTCTTAAGTCTTAGGCCTCAGTGTCAGAAAGTCTAATTATGTTACATCTCCTCTTTGCTGGCCAGGGGTGAGGATTAAAAGGCCATTCTCTTCTGTCTTGAGATCTAAAACTCCCTTCTTTCACCCTGTTTTCTTGGGCCCATGGGCTTTTTTGGCATAGGAGAATCCTAACACCTGAGAGAATTCTGACCTAACAGCCTGAATACTCAGCTTGTGTGCAATTTTTTTTAAACTACACCCCTCCCACTTTTCCTTATCATGGAAAAGAGAAACTGAGCCACCTCACTAGGCACATTCAATTTTAGGAGCAGTAAGTTTGCCAGGATCTCAAATATCAGAACCTGCATATTGAGTTATGTGTGGACAGGCAGGAGAACATCATGTCTGAACCACATCATTCAGCACCGACATGTGACCCAGCCTAGAATTCAGAAAGGGTCACCCATGTGTGTGATACCCACTGACTGGATGTCTGAAAATGGGTTACTAATGAACCACCAAGTATCTTTACTTCATGTCTTTAAAAAGAGGAAGCATCCCTCAACCCTGATTTCCTGAAACCAAGAAGGAAAAAAAAAAAAAAAAAAAGCAAGCATTCGTACTAGAGCTAGGGAGGAATTTAAGGCTTGGCAATAAAAAGAAAAAAACAAAACACAGAAAACAAATAAATTAAAGAATTGGCAATAAGACTATACATATACACATACATAATATATAATTATATATAATTATGTATATATATAATTCAGAAGCTGATTTTAAATGATTTAAAAAAATGATCAGAGCCTAAAGTGTTTTTTTTTTGCATAATCCTTTATTATACTTTTTGGTATGTCTGAAATTTTGTTTTTAAGAAAAAACTTAAAAAGATACAGACCTTGGTAGGAATAAAATCCTCTAACTAAGTTGAGAAGGGAAATGTAGGTAAGACAGTGAGGGAAGGGGAAAGGGAAAACCAAAAGACAATAAGTACACAGCATAAGACCAGATTATGAGACAGAAACATTAGTGCTAATCACATAAAGTTTAAAGCTCAAGTCAGAAGAATTTTATAGACAGGAAGCTATGTAAAAACTCTTACCATAAGAGGGGGTTCTCAAGTGTATATTTTATAAGCAAATTTTTCATTTTAAAAATACAACAAATGTGCTTGAAGAAAAAGAGGTAAGGTCAACACAAAGGCATCTTGGATAGAACAGTATCTCCACCTTGTGACCATCTAGGTTATTGTTACTAAAGCTTTTGATAAGGTAGTGTTGCAATTTTGCAACTAGAGTTGCAAACCTAGAGGTATATAGAAAAAGCATTTTTTAGTACCTCCCTCAGGACCAGATGAAATTAAGCTGAAGAATTATGCTTCATACCTGACAGGATCTACCCCCGTCCTGCATTAAAGATATGACTTTCTAGAGATTGGCAGTACTAAGAATGATACAATTTCCTCCTGAGAAGGAATTTGATAATATTGAACCTATAGGTCTATGAAGTTTTAGACATTATGACTCTAAAATCCAAAATGCATGAACTCTGATCATTCAATTCACCAATATCAAGGAAGTTTATGATATTATAGGGCAATCTGGAAGATAATAGTTTCTAGCCCTAGGAAAACAATGCCTTAATGCTCTTATTCTTTCTCTGAACTCAGACATTTCTATAATTAATTATTCCACAAGAGACATTTTCCAGTGGTCAGCAAGTGCTACTTGTATTTCAATTTTCTCCACTTGACTTCAAATTGACAGCATTAAGTTTCTTAGCCTATAGTAGTCAGTTTAGAACCACTGTTTATTTAAAATGTAAAAAAAGAAATTATAAATTTCTGTAACAGAAATGGGAAACCCGTAAAATAAATAAATGAATAAATAATGCTATTAAAGATATACAAAACTAACAAAGCAACCACATTTATTTCAACAGCCTGAAGATTGGCCACTTAGAGGAGAGTAAAGAACACAATTATTATATGAATATTTTTGAGTGAGTGTTTTTTGCAAGTGTGATTCGGGGGTAGGATTCTAGGATCCAAACACTGTGTTTTGAATGAGAGTTTGAAAACACAGGGCAGAAAGGCAGAACAGCATGTTTTTCCAGGAAGCAGGACAAAGTACTTAAGATTCTTTCCAGTTTTCTGAATTCTCAACTTCCTGATAATCTGTAAAACTGTTGGAGGATATGGATTGTCAATTTCTGAGAAGCTGACCATGAAAGTGTGATATCTTCTGTCAGAATCAGAGTGAAGTTTTGGCTATATTAAGAGGCAAGAAGCAATTTTTACTAAACATCTGATACAGAAAAGTTAAAGTATGTGTTTACATTAACCTTACCTCATCTTGGACAGAAGAAATATTTGCAAGAATACTTCAGCCTCACCTTTGTGGGGAAAGTTTGGTAACTTACCTTCCAGATGTAGGCAGCTTCATCACTTGAGCCACTGACTAAAAACTGGTCATCTGGACTAATACTGGACTTAACATAAAAGGTAGAGTTCTGATGTCCATTGAAGACAGCCACTGCCCGAGGAAAAAAAATCAAATTACTTGGCTCTTGTTATTTCCAGTTTTCAAATAAATGCAGAGTATACATGTTCTAACAAGTTTTATTAGTGTACTGATTACTGAAGCAGATGGTCAAGCTAGTCACCAAATAAAAAAGAACTGGACATTGGCAGGAAAAGAATGGAAATCCTAGAAAGAGGCTTTATATTAGACCCAATCTCACAATCTAAGCCCAAATACTTGGTATGGAGCTGGCTGTAGAGAAGTGATGAAAAATATTCTTAAAGGACAAGAATGGAGCTGGGGTCCAATCCTTTAGTAAAATGCCTTTATTAGACCCTCTCTCCCCACCCCAGGCTAGGTTTTTTCCATTGCATTAAGCATTGATCTTTCCTCCTCTTAGACTTATCTTAAGGATAAATTTCATAAATATCATTTTCTTTCCTCACTAGACCTTATAATGCTTTGAACAGAGGAGGTCTTCAAACATTTGTTGTATGAACATGTAAAAATCAATGAAAGGAGAGTTAAGATTTATGGATAGCTTATCTGAGATGTGGTAACCTTAAATCTAGCACTTTAAATAGGCTGAAGAGTAGAAGTGGCCAGTGGGGTAAGCTATATATTCATATGTACGATACTCCAACTAGGTTAGGTTTAGACTCCTCACTATCCAATCTAGCATAATGTGCTTGACAAGTTCTTTTATCCTAAGGAGACCAAAACCTGAGGTCTCTGGCATCAGAATACTACTAGGAAATAAAAGAAAAAAATCTCAGTCATTAGAAAATTTAAGGATACATTTAGGCAGGAAAAAGTATTTCACTCCAATCTTCTAATGGAGGGGAAAAAAGAATTATTAAGGGACTTAACAGCTTTCTGTAAGTACTCACAAAAACCCCTTCCTTTTGCTAGAATAACATTGGAAAAAAAACTTTGTATTTATAGCCCTTTAAGAAAAAGCCTGCACATCAAATAACCCCCACATCAAATACTATTACTGTGAAAGTTAAGCAGGATATGAATCAATTCAGATACACATATTATAGAGCTACTATGATAGATAAATCCCCACAAAATAAACAGGCTCCTTTATTCTGACTACAACTCCAAAACTACAATTGTTCATCTTTCTCAACTCTTAGCTACGAATGGAAAACTACAGACCAAATTTCCCACTAAACTCATAAGTATTCATTGCCCTCTGCTGGTCTAAGAAAGCCAACATAAAGTACACAGTAAATGTTTCAAACCATGTGAAAAATCCTTCTAAAACCTATATTGGCTTTAATTAGTTTAATTTAATCTTTGACAGTTCAGGCTTTTAAAATGTTTCACTAAAGTGCTTCAGAGTTATCTTTATGAACATCACTTAGTGTAATAAAATGCTGTAAATTAAAAGTATAGGAGGGCCTCCCTGGTGGCGCAGTGGTTGAGAGTCCGCCTGCCGATGCAGGGGATACGGGTTCGTGCCCCGGTCTGGGAGGATCCCATATGCCGCGGAGCGGCTGGGCCCGTGAGCCATGGCCGCTGGGCCTGCGCATCCGGAGCCTGTGCTCCGCAACGGGAGAGGCCACAACAGTGAGAGGCCCGCATACCGCAAAAAGGGAAAAAAAAAAAAAAAAAAAAAAGTATAGGAGATCAAGTATTGAGTCCAGGACCCTTTCTAAAGTTTTGAAAAAGATGAGCAATTACCAGATGTGTCACACACACACGTCTGTCTTTCAATTTCTAAGGAACATACCTATCTATCTACCTACCTACCTATCTATATATGAGAGCCAATCAAATTATTTCAGGAGCACAGGAAAAAGGTTACTAAATTATTAGTAAAGTGGCCTTGGGCATATTTGTTTTAATGGCAGAAGGACAACTAAATTCAAAGCCCTTTTTGGTGCCACACTATAACAAAATGATACAGAAAGAGCTCTTGGACATCTGATAATATAATTAGGCTTTTATCTTTTAGGGAAAAATTTTAAAGAGTCTGTTTTATATGGCTAAATAAATTAGAAGTTGTCCAAGTTCTAATTCCATTCACGAAGACAGCAAGCAAAGTTATAAAACCTCTTCCCTTTTCCAAATACTCTTATTCTTGTTTAGACAACGTCAGACCTAACCCAGGGCACTGAAAATATCAATTGGGTAACTGCCACAGATACCAAAGTCCTAACAATGGCTAGGGGTCAGTCTTTAGAAACTTCTCTAAGAGCCCAGCTAAATTCTGTACTATTTTAAGATTTCTTTTTTATCAACACATCTTACTTTACTGGGAACTGGGTGGCTCTAGGGATTGGTTATAGAATTCAAAGTCAGTTTCTGACAGAGCTATACCAGAGAAGTAGGTTACAAAATATGCAGCTTGCTTAAATAATTGATAATGTTCTTAAAATGATGAAATTCAAATAACCCTCTTAGAGTATGCTTGAAAAACTTTGATTTTTTAAAATGTCATTTATCAGCTTTAAAGTCACTTATAATTTTCTTTAAGAAAAATAAAAAGGTGAGGTTAGGGAAAACATCCAGAGGTCCCCTAATTTTAATGAACAGCTCCCAAATAGGACAAAACCTGAACAGAACAGCCTTCTCTATCCCACAAAAATTGAGATAATTTTAAGTATACCCAAAGGGGTATAATTTCGGGAGAGACTCACTATTAAGCTACCACACAGAGCAGGATTCTGTTCACTTGTGAAACCATCACAAGGTAAATACATCTATGAAAACATCACTGGAACTAATCGAAGACCCCAAAGTCCTCATATGTCTTCATAAATTTGGTGCAGAAAAAAAGAAAATCAATATTAAATTCTCATTAACGAAAAAAACCACATTAGTTTCCAGGAAAGAGAATCTGAATGACTAAGCTCCTACCTGGAGAAGTCTTTAATCCAGTCATATTGAACATGTAGATGTTGTCATCTGTGCAGTTAGCAAATAAAGTAGAGCCAGTAGAATCCAAAATCAGACTTGAGTATCCTAGAAAAAGGAAACTTTAGTTAGCATGTGCTGATGAAGGAGAGTAGAACTGAGGTGAAAATGATCTTTTTAGATCATTTCACAAGAAGAATCATCAGAATTCTTCTTCCCTAAAGTATATACAAACCAAAAGTATTCTTGGGAGTTTCTAACTTTTGAACTTCAAAAAGACACTTCCATATATTAGTTTCTCAAGTCAACAGAGAATAATAGTTGCTGAAAACTAGCTTGCTATTTACTTTAAAAATTTTAACAAAAACTTACATATCCAAAAAAGCCCTACAAAAAAGTCCTAATGAATACGCAAAGGCTTACCTAGTTTTCGAGTGCTGCTACCTGGGTACAGGAAAGACTTGGATGCTATGGGTTCTTGCCGATAAGCAGTATAATTCTTACGTAAATCCCATATTTTGATTACCCTAAAAACCAAGGTAAAGAAATAGTTATTTTGTAGTCCTTCTCCAACACCAATCAGTTTCAACTACGTCTGAATGTGAAATGACTTTTAATCTAATTCCCCTGGCACATCAACCAGGTACAGTGAGGATATGTCATTGGGAAACAGATTGAACTATCTCATGCTCTTGTCTCCAATGTCAGGCTAACAATTCTGGCAAAACGGAAACAGATGTGATCTGACCCACTGATGGGTTGCCCTGAGTTTACTTCAAGGGAGCGGAAAAGGAAGATGAAGGTTGACTGCTGATGGTCATTGTTTCATTGTTTTCAGAAAAAAGCACTTCCTAAGCCTTTAACATTCTGCATGTAACCTTTGACATCATTAAGTGCTAAGCTCTGTCCCTATGGTTATATCTCCATATATTAACTCCTTAAGTAATCTAGTCTAAACAAATTTTCCTGTGAAATAAAGTATTTTTTCATTTCATCTATTGGAATAATTTCCTTAATTTTCTACATCTACTTTGTAGGCAACTTGAAAACACAAGCTTGGTTATAAAAGGGAAGTATCCTTGGAAGCAAATCTTTCACAGCCATTTACAAATATAACTAATAACCTTTAGATAATTCTACATTTGTGCCTGAGAATTCAGTCCACAGAAGAGTTTAAGTGTCCAGAGGACACAAAAAAATTCTAGTTTATTAAGCCATCATATTTTTAAATTAAAACTTTTGAAGGGAGGGATGTCTTGGGAGATATAATGGGCAAAACCGGGGCAAAGAAGAGAATTTTAAAAAGAAAGAGCCCCTATACTCAATGAACTTAAATTCCAACAAAGCAAACCATCAAGAAGTATCACAAACTTATTTGGAAGCCAAAAATTCAGAGCAATCATGGAAGGAAAGTATGTGAAAGTCTTTAGGCCTATCAATCTAGTTAGATTGCTCCCAGAAATGCCAGTTACATGCCCAGAATCAGATTCCTCCTTTTAGGATATTACTAAACCAGAGAAGATAAAATCCAAAATACAGGCAGGCATACCTCATTTTACTGTGCTTCGCTTTATTGTGCTTTGCAGATATTGCGTTCTTTTACAAATTGAAGGTTTGTGGCAAGTCTATAGGTGCCATTTTGCCAAAAGCATCTTCTCACTTCATGTTTCTGTGCCACATTTTGCTAATTCTCCCAATGCTTCAAACTTTTTCATCATTATTATATTTGTTATAGTGATCTGTGATTGGTGATCTTTGATGTTACTATTGTAATTGTTTTGGCATTTTTTAGCAATCAAATATTTTTATATTAAGGTCTGTACATTGATTATTTTAGACATATGCTATCGCACACTTAGTAGACTATAATGTAAATATAACTATATAGTAATATAATAAACTATAATATACTAATATAAATATAGCATAATATAAATATAACTTTTATATATACTGGGAAACCAAAGAAATTCGTGTGACTCACTTTATTGCGATATTAGCTTTATTGCAGTGGTCTGGAACCAAACCTGCAATATCTCTGATATATGCCTGTAACAGAAATTTTGCTCCTCAAAATAAGAATCCTTGATTAAATTACACTGCACAGACAAGCAAGTTACCCAGCCAGCTTCTCTATAATAGCAGCGGCAGCCAACACTCCTCCTATGTGCTAGAAATGTGCTAAGCGTGATACATTATCTCATTTAACTATTTGAGCAAGAGTCCTAACTAGATATTTTCCAGTGTGATCTGTAATTCCTCTTCTCAGCTGGGTACTCACTATGTTGAAAGTTAAAAGCACACACATTGAATTATAATGGGTCTAGGTGACTTCCCCATCACAGTTCATGAAAGACAGCTCACCAAAAGAACCAAGAAATAAAGACTCGACTTACCCATCCACGGCTCCTGCTGAGACTAATGTATTCTCATCTTGAAAGAGGACCACAGTAACACTCTGCTGGAAATCCTACAGCAGAAGGAAGAAAAAGAAAAGAAGGAAATCCTATTTTGGGTATAACGATCTTCACTATCAAGAGACCAAGGTGCTAAAATGATAGCTTTTTCCCCTAAACTGAGTATGACTAGATCTTGCCCTTCCAATAATCCTAGTCAGATATATATGCAGACCAAGAAGCAATTTTAGCAAGAAAATGACCTAAACATCATGTTATATTACATAGTATGAACACTTTGACTCATATTCAGGAAAAAACTGGTGATTAACACAAGATTTTAGTACCTGTCTGTCTACTGGCTCTACTTGAAATCATCCCTACTGTCCATCCTTAGGAACCTCATTTAACTTGTACCTGTTTCATCTATAAAATGTTGCCGTCTATCCAGATTGTCACATACGAGTGTCTAAAGAATTGTGAACGAAAGATGGTTACATGCTCTGAAAACTCGAAAGGAGCTAGTAGAGTTTTACCTCCTAATTGCTGTTAAGTTTTCTTGGCTAAGAATCTGATGAAAAGTCTGAAATGTTACTCATTTTAACTTCATCTGGCCTCCAAAAACCACATGCTAACCCTGTCAGTTTCCATTCATGCCCGTGTAATTTTAAGTCCTAATGTTCTAGCAACCACACATCCCCAAAATATTAACTAAGACTCTACAGACCAAGAATACTAGAAAAATAAATAAATTCGAGTAAGAACACTGGTGATTTTTCTTAAAGAAAAAAGCTGTATTATGGGCATTGTTTGAGCTTTGACTATAATATGCTAAAGAGGTACTATATTTTACCCCAATATTTCTCAAAATATTTTATAATCTTTTGCCAAATATTAAAAAAAAATAATAAAAAACCCGTATCTTTTCTGCAGTTTGTATTATGAAAACAACAACAGGGATTCTTTTCCCCTACAGAATACTGTATCATGGTACTTAATATGCTTCTTCAAACTACCCATCTCCCTTTCCTAATGAATCACATCATACTGTAGATGATGTGTATGCATGGAGATCTCTAGGGATGAGTCTCAGGAAACTGAATTTTTAACATATTTCCCAAGTGACTCTGTTGCACACTAGAGTTTGAGTACCAGTACCGTAGGTACTGAACTGGTATTAAGCAATAAACCAGTGACATCAAGAGGAAATGAAGATTCTCATTCATTGACTGAATCTCTAGCTCCTATTTTATGCCCAATGAATTCCCTAAAATGAGACTCTATGCTACTGTCAAGATCTGCACGCATGTATACAGCTATAAAACCTTACCACAGAAGGAGCAAGCCCTTTTGAATTCTGTTTCTTCTTAGGTTTTGAAGGGGTTTGCTTGTCTAAAGTATTGTGAGCTCCACTGATTTGATTTACTTGCCTATAAAATCCATCTGAAAAATATTCCAAGGTAAATGGTTTAGGTTTCAGAACTTTATTCCCACGCTGAATGTAACATTTATATATAAGATGTCACAATTAATTATATTCTTTATTAAATTAGTGAAATTAGAAGCCAGCAGGGCTACTGTACTACATCTCTTGTGGTGAGATTATGATGTATAAAAAGGAAATAAGCACATGGATATTTATAGCAGCTTTATTCATAACTGCCAAAACTTGGAAGCCACCAAGATATCCTTCAGTAGGGGAATGTATGAATAAAACTGTGGTATATGTAGACAATGATATATTATTCTATGCTAAAAAAAAATGAGATACCAAGCCATAAACAGACCTTAAATACATCTTACTAAATGAGAGAAGGCAATCTGAAAAGGCTACATACTGTATGATTCCAATTATATGACATTCTGGGAAAGGCAAAACCATGGAGATAGTAAAAGATCAGTGATTGCTAGAGGTTAGGGAGGCGTGCAGGATGAATAGGTAGAGCACAGAGGACTTTTAGGGCAGAGAAACTATTCTGTATGATACTATAATGGTAGGTATGTGTCACTATACGTTTGTCACAACCAAGAGAATGTATAATACCAAGAGTGAACCATAATGTAAAGTACAGACGGACACTGGGTGATAATGATGTGTCAGAGTAGGTTCACCAATCATAACAAATGTCCAACTCTGGTTGGACATTGGACATGTCGACAGTGGGAGAGGCTGTGTGGGGACAGGAGGTATATCAGTACAGAGAGAACTCTCTGTACATTCTGTTCAACTGTGCTGTGTATCTAAAATTGCTCTAAAAAATAGTCTATTAGAAATAATTTTTTTTTTTAAAAAGTGAAGCAGGGAGATGATCATTGCTTTCTGCTTAATGGCATCATGGGGCAATGTGAGTATAATTATATTTAATTTAATCCAATTCTTAAAAGCTCCCAAATTTTTAAAATTAAAATAAAAGATCATGTACTAATAATTTCAATTACATCAATAATTTAGGTAAATGGCATTATAGTTCAGAAGACAATATGAGGTAAATATGGAGGGTAATATTTAAAACAATCACTAAGATCCTGAGAACTGAAGAGAGCAGAATTGGGGTTTATGAACATGTGCCCCCTGGTGGTAATCAGGTGAAATAGTTGATTCTTTCATTCAGAATTATTATGGGGCAATCCCACATATATGAAAATTAAAATGGAACTAGGTTACCTTTTTTGTTGCACCTGGTGTCCCAGACCATAATGTTGCCATCTCTTCCACCTGTACAGAAGACAGCTGCAGACACATAAACAGTTTATCAAGAAGTTAACAAAACCAGTCAGTGGCACATATTTCAATTTAAATTTCCTAGAGTATCTATTATATGCTAGGTACTGTAATTGGCACTGGAGATTAAAAATGATAAAATATATAGCTCAACACAAATAAGAAAACAAAGCTGTGAAGGGAAAGGATTATAAAGAACTCAAAATGCTTATGCTGAGCAAAAACTTGATAGAATAATCCCTCTCTGTAAATTTTCTTTAAAACCACATGAAATACTATACTATAAAGTTGTAGTAAGAATAACGATAAATAAGCAATAACCAAAATATACTGAGTGCTTATTAAGTTTTAGACACTAAATATACTAAGTGCTTTTTTAATAAATGACCTCAATCCTTGTTATCAACCTTATTAGGTGGGAATTATTATCCCCATTTTACAGATAAGCAAACTAAGGCATAGGGAGGATATGTAACTTGCAAAGGTTATTTTTTTGGCAGTATGTATCCAGAACCCATATTCCAAACCTCCAAGCTGTATTGTCTCAGTATAAAGATACAAACCACATCCACATAAAGTTTGTGAAAGGGGTTGACTCTGGGGATGGAAGGAGGGCAGTGAGCTTGGAGGAGGGAACACAGGGGAACTCCAGTTTATCTGTCATACTTTATTCTCTAAAATTAAACCAAAAAATTCTGCTTCCTGTATGAAAGAGTGAGCACTTATCAAATTAATCCACCTGCTAATGCAGGTGGATTAATTTGATAAGTGCTCTGGTCAAAATACAAAATCAGCTACTTGAGGGTCGTATAGAGATTGATCAAAAACATACAATTTTTGTAAGGGAGTCAACACCTGAAGCAAGTGACTGGCCTAGGGTAAGTTCCTGATTTTTTGTGGTTTTACCTTGAGAGCAGCCACAGTTGTAGCATCAGAACCAGGCAGCCAAAGTGCCAACAAAAAGACCATCTTTCAAGCCAGAGGAACTAGGAAAAGAGGACAGGGGCAACAGCTGCCAGAGGAAGTGGGGAAGCCTGGAGAGAGCAGAGAAAGGGAAACCCTAATTCTATGTTTAAACTTAGCTCAAGTCTCTGGCTGACCCCCAAACCATATGTGCATAGGAAAGCTAAAAGCAGCTTGCAACTAAGGCTTAAATTAAAGAACTGAATTGAGATCCGATCTTCTGAACTGACTGCCTTCCCACAGGTTTGACATTATGCTATGAGTCTAAATGATTTAACTGCCTGTTAAAACAAAAACACCAACTCTTTCCTGAGCAACATAACAGAATTCAGAGTCCAACACACCATCCCCAATGCTCAGGGTATGATCTTAAATTGCTTGCCATATACAGAGCCAGGAAAATGCGTCATTCTCAAGGGAAGAGAAATCAACAGAGGCCAGCCTCAAAACAACCTAGATGTTGATTTATCAGGTCTGGTTGTAAAACAGACATGACTGTCAAGTGAAATAAAGAGACACTCATAATCAATGAAAAGATGAGAAATCTCAGCAGAGTAACAAACTTATTGAAAACAAATGGAAATTTTAGAACCCAAGCCCACAACTTCTGAAATGATAAAATTCACTGGATAGGCTTAAGAGCAGAATGGAGAGAACAGAGGAAAAAGTCTATGAACTTGAAGACAGATCAACAGAAATCATTCAATCTGAGGAAGAGAGAAAAATAAGATTGAACATTATGCTAAGTGAAAGAAGCCAACAACATATTGTGTGGTTCCATTTATACGAAGGTGCAGAAGAGGCAAATTATAGAGAGAGAAAGTAGTTCAGTGGTTGTGTAGAGCTGGTAAGACGGAAAGTACTGCTAACAGGTTCTCGTTTCTTTTTGGGTTGATGGAAACATTCTAAACTTAGATTGTGGTGATGGCTGCAAAACTGTATAAGAAAATTAAAAACCAGTGAAATGTACACATTAAATGGGTGAATTTTATGGGTGTTAATTATATCTCAAATTTAAGAAAATTGAAAAAGATGAACAAAGCTTCAAGGATTCATGGGACAATTTCAAAAAGTCTAATACATGAGTAATTGGAGTCTCAGGAGAGAAAATTGGGCAGAAAAAATATTTCAAGAAATCACGGCAGAAAAATTCTCAGATTCAGTGACACATATTTGTAAATTTACAAATTCAAAAAGCTCAGCAAGCCTCAAACAGGATAATTTTGAAGGGAACCACGTCTAGACACATCACAGTCAAACTGCTGAAAACCAAGACAGAAAATCCCAAAGGCAGTCAGGAAAAACAACATATTACATACAGGGAAATGATTCAAATGACCACAGAGTTCTCAACAGAAACCATGTAAGACAGTGAAACAACACCTTCAAGTAATGAAAGGAAAAACCCTGTCAACCTGGATTTTATATCCAACAAAAATATCCTTTAGTAATGAAGATGAAATAAAGGCATTTTCATATAAAGGAAAACAAAGGGGATTAATTACAACCAGACTCGAGCTGCAAGAAATGTTAAGGGACGTTCTTCAGGTTGAAGAGAAATGATTTCAGAGGACAGGGGAAAGATGGTGCTGCTGGGGGAAATCATGAGTTCAGTTTTGGGTATGCTGAACTTGAAGTGCTTGTAAGAAAAGTGAAAGCTGGAAATACAATCTGGTTCAATATAAGTGGAGCAAAAAACAAAACAAAATTGGAATAAATGAAACTGTCCAGGGAGAAGGCACAGACTGAAAGGAAAAGATGGCCAAATACCAAATCCTGGGCCATGTCAACACTTCATGTTAGGTAAAGAAGTGGAGTTCACAAAAGCAATTATGAAGGAATAAACAGAAATACTGAGAACCAGAGGGAGTGGTATCACAGATTCCAAGGAAGAAAACAATTTTCATGAATTTTTAAATAACTTGCCAGAAGTGTCAAATATTGAACAAGTAGAAGGCAGGGTGATTTCAGGAAGAGAGATGGAATGGATTGAACCAAACTGAGATGAGGACATTTAACCAGGTTTTGATTACTCTTAAGAAACTTAGAAGAGATAGGAAATAAGAAAGGATGATAGCTGAAGGAGAATACAAGGTTAAGATGTTTCTTTCTGGACAGGCCACAGATATGCTTGAGTTTTTCCTATGGAGAAAGAGCCAAGAGAAGGAAAGCTTGAAGACAGAGGAGCTGTGGGGATGTAAGTGGGGATGTAAGGTCTTGGGGAGGATCAAGAATGTTTCTTAACCTTAGCTGCACACTGGAATCCCTTGAGGAATTTTAACAAAATAGACGCCTGGCCCACCTCCTAGAGATTCACACTTAATTGGTATTTTAAAAAACCTCCCCAATGTGTATAACTGAGTCACTTTGCTATACAGCAGAAATTAACACAACGTTGTAAATCAACTGTATTTCAATAAAGACAAAACAAAACAAAACACCTCCCTAGGTGACTAATGAGTCAGGGTTGAGAACCAGTGCCCTAGGAAGAAGGATTCGTCTTAAACTGGAGAATGAAGAATGAGAAAGACGGTGCAAATCTGAAGATAAGTTTGTAGGAGGGGAAATAGAAAAACACTTATAATTATTTTTAATTACTCACTAGAAGTTCTAACACCGATTTTTTTTTTTTTTTTTTTTTTTTGCGGTATGCGGGCCTCTCACTGCTGTGGCCTTTCCCGTTGCAGAGCACAGGCTCCGGACGCACAGGCTCAGTGGCCATGGCTCACGGGCCTAGCTGCTCCGTGGCATGTGGGATCTTCCCAGACCAGGGCACGAACCCGCATCCCCTGCATCGGCAGGCGGACTCTCAACCACCGCACCACCAGGGAAGCCCCTCTAACACCCATTTTATCACACAAAACACACATCTGTGAGTAACTGACAATTAGAGATGAAAATATTTTCCATGTTTTCAGGTGGTAGATATTTAGGGAAGGCAAATTCCACTAGTATAACTATGTCCTTTAGTATTATTTGTATCCTGTCCATGTAGGGCTGAAAGAACTAGATCATGATCTTTCCTACCACGTTACCTACAACCCCCCCCCCCCCAAAAACCAAAACCCCCACAAAACCAACCCACTAAGCATTTATATGCTCCTCAGTTTTGTGTTTGTTTGTTTTGGTGTGTGTGTGTGCATTCACATCTCACTTCATTTTTATGCTTACAATGTTTTTGTGAATTCGGAAGTGAAGGTCCTGGGAGATAAAAATGACTGCCCAAGAATTTAAAGGCAGAAAGCAGAACAAAACACAGGGCTTCTATGTATGGTTGTAAAAGTATGCCCTGCACAAGAACACTTGGCTGAGGGGGTAGGGGCTAAAATCTGTGTTTTAGCAACCAAACTATGAGGCCTTGGGGGCAGTGTCCAACCAGACTAATTCACACTAGGGCACCTGTGAACTACTGGGAGCCATGATAAAGGTTACCACTTTTTCTACTAGACCACACTGGCATAGATTCAATGCACAGTTTTAAAAATTAAGCAAAGGGACCGAAAGATATGGTGCTTCCCTTTTTTATTACCCTTTAAATAAACAAATTTACTTTAAGGATTTTATGACTTTAAATTATTTTTATAAACTTACAATGAACTCTGATACAGGAGTGTAGTAAACTAGAACACAAGCATACCTAACTTTATACAACAGATGTGTTAATGAAAAGTTATGCAGAGATAAAAACTATGTCATGTATTTCCTCTTCAAGGTTCCAGTCTCAACAGCAACCAACTGACCTTTTTTAAAGTCCAAACCAGCTCAACAACTCAGTTTAGTACTCCTGAGTGCTCAGGTAAATAAACAAAAACATTCCTTTTAAAAATAGAATATTTTTTAATGATAAAGGGAACTATACTGTTTATTTCTATTATTCCGCGATTAAGATCAGATTGATCAGCCACTTCTTTGAGATGAATGTTTGTTGTCTCACTCTTATTTAGTGAGAAACAAATGGAGGAAGGAGAAAAGAAAACAAAAAAACAGAAATGAAGAGCTCATTCAGATACCCCTGCTAAGTTTTTCCCCGGCTACTATAGTACTGTTCTGTATTATAGCCCTCTTTAAATCTTCCTTCTCCATTATAATAGTTAAATAAATATAGAAAGATTAATTGTGAGTAAATAACTGTTGAAAACATACCAGGGAACTGGGCCATTTAAAGTAATTATGTGGTAAATTTTTTAGGTAAAGAATCATGTCCAGTTTATCAGGTTTCCCACCCAGCCTCATACTCCATTTAAATTTTACAAGTAGAGTTAATGTAACTATTTTACAAATGGAGTTAATCAGTGTCCAGTACAGGCTTTGACCTCAAAGGCCACTCAAAGTTGAACAGAGGGATTGTGGCTATTTGTGAATTTTTACCTTATCTGCAAGATTACAGAAAAAAATTATCTGAAGACACTTGACTTTCAGGGACAAGTTGGAGATAATATCCATTAGAATGGGACTAAAATCCAACTTAATTTCATTGAGGTTTCCAAGTCATATTAAGTATCTCAAACATCTATGTAGGTAAAGGAGCAACTTTGACAGGGGAAAGGGTGGAAACAATTACAGGTTATTATTACTTCACCATGAAAGAGGTTAAGGAGATGAAAGAGGGTAAGCATATACCTACCTTTCTCAAACTTAGAAAAGGCAACTGACTTGAGGCTGCACTGATGACCTTTGCATGTTCCAATCAGCTCACCAGCTTTTACATCCCAAAATTTGGCTGTTTGATCACCTGCTGCTGTAACCTTTCAGAAATAAGGTTTCACAGTTTTTTAAAGCAACCCTTTACCAGTGTTTACCCAGATCCCAATAAAATGAAAGTCACTTACAAGCTTAAGTTCACCAGGGACCCAGGCCAGGTCAAAGACAGCATTCCAATGAGCCATCCATTCTAAACAAAGAAAATGGTGAATGTGAACTGTCTAAACTATGTCTTGTGGTAGCCATACTAATAGCAGCTGAAGTGCCTTGAAAGCTGTAGTGAAAAGATCAGTGGTCAGCACACTAAGGTCCATGGGCCAAAGAGAATTTGTGGACTTGCACACATAGCACATTCCCTTCATTACCCCATAAAACTACCGTTTGATATCAGATTGTTTTCCATTAGGGTATACATTCTCTAAAATGGAATCTTTATGAAATATTCTCAGAAATCTTCATCATGCTCTCTGAATGGAGTTTAAAGTACTTTGGTTTGACATTCAAAATTCTGCTCGCTTGGCCATATCTCTTACTGTTCTCTGTATATCCTATTCCAACCAAACTGGAGTGCTCCCTATATGCTCATTATATCCTATGGTTTCCTATCTCTAGGCCTTTACTAATGGTTTTCCCTCCACCTGGGGTGTCCTATTCCACCTCCACGGGTCTAAATACCACAGTTTGCCTCAAATGTCCCATCCTTCATGAAAAATTTTCCTCACCTTCTTTGATACGTAAGAGCTCTTTGTAACACCTGTGGCGTTTTCTTTGTATTTCCTCTACATCATCTACAGCCTTTGTTTTACCTTAGTTATCTCAACACTTGACTTACTAGTTCCAGATTATTACCTTCTTAAGGTCGGTAGAACTTTGCCTTATGTATGGAAGATGTTTCTTCAATATAAATATTTTAAAGCAACATTTCCCCACATTAAGTATAATATAACAAATTTTAATTTTTTAAAAGAAAACCTGTTTTTCATCCTAAAATGTATTTTTCTTAACTTTCAATAAAGGCTTTGCTGCTGTTAACAGTTATTGACAGAAAGGCAGTCCACCATTTACTTTCAGCCTGGCCCCTAAACAGGCTTAATCAGAAGTGAGTATCACTGAGAATTTATTCAAATAGTAACTTCCTTGAGGCTTTATGAATTAAAAATGTTCAAACAAATATTTTAGACCCCGACTTACCTTTGATGCACTTCTTTCTACTGGTTTGTGATTCTGTGTTATATAACCTAACGAAGCCTTCTTCATTGGCAACTGCTAGTATATGCTCCATATTGGGAGCTAAATAAGAAATAAAGAATAAAATATATAAAGAGTAACAAAAAAATTTAAAGCTGAGTTTAAATCTATATAAACAACAAAATATAAATTAACTGAATAGCTACAATCTATTTGAAAAGAGGTAAGATGATTCTACCCAAATAGCACCTGCTATGGTAGAGAGGTTTTTCTGAATTAAACATGGCTGAGGGCTTCCCTGGTGGCGCAGTGGTTGAGAGTCCGCCTGCCAATGCAGGGGACACGGGTTCGTGCCCCAGTCTGGGAAGATCCCACATGCCACAGAGAGGCTGGGCCCGTGAGCCATGGCCACTGAGCCTGTGCGTCTGGAGCCTGTGATCTGCAATGGGAGAGGCCACAACAGTGAGAGGCCCACGTACCACAAAAACAAAACAAACAAAAAAAACACCAATCCTCAAATAATCTCTTATTTAAAGAAGGGCTGAATCAAGCATGGTAATTAAACAAAACAAAAGTGGTACTGGCCAATAGCAAATAAAAGCATATGATATAGGCATGGCAAATAAAAGCATATGATACAGGCCACCAGCAGGCTGAACCTATTAATTTTATATTCCCTTTTCACAATTTTTTACTTTTCCTTTCTTAAACTTTTAACAGCAGGGATAAGTACTCTATTTCTGTTAATATGTTCCCCAATGCATTGTAGAAAGAGATAGATTCAAACAGGTCAAAAGGGGCAAAAGTTTTCATGATGGCTGAACCTTTGCAACCCTTTCCCGATATCAGTTATAAAAACAAACAAACAAAAAATGGTGCTATAAGAATCTTATCCCTTAGCAGAAATATGTAATTATGCGTAGAGATTAAGAAAAGTCTATTTTATAAATCAGGGGAGAACAGTTATTAGAAAAGCTCTATCATCTATCTAATTTTTCTTGAAAGGGAGACACCCCAAGATATTTTCCCTCTGAAGAGTGAAATAGATCATTTCTGACCAAACCTAGCTTATACAGTAGTTCCCTTACCGGAAGAGAAGGTGCATCCAAAAGGAGGAACTGGGGCTCCTGTTTCTCCATAAGAAGTGTGCTCATCATTATAGTTGCACTGATAACCAGTAAGAAGGGACTGTAGAGGGTATTGTGAAGACCATCCTAAGGTAAGACAAAATTGCTTATAGAGTTCCAATATATCACATTTCAGTACTTTTAACAAATGCAGAGGTTATAAAGTCATTTCTAAAAACTTTATATACTTAAGTATAGATCCACTCATTATCCATGGCCCTCTAGAACACAGTTTCAGGTGTTTTCCTAAGGGGTCCTAAGGAAAAAATGAAAGAGCGCTCTCAACTTCTGGTGAGATACAGCTTTGGGCTTATCATCTTAAATGGAGACTCTTGCTAATACATTTAAGACTGCAAGAAACAAGTGGCCTTTGCACATTAGAAAAGATCTTACCCCTTCCCACACCCTTTGGTGACAATCACAAAACACAACCACAAAGACTACCACAACCATTAAAACTGCCATTCTCATCAATTAAAATTTTATGTTTTCATAGTTTCTAAATCATTACTGCAAACTCAAGTTACTAGCAACATCACACATAAGCCAATGGTCAGAGAGTTAAAGGAAATAAGGTATGTCAATGTGCCTACTGTAGCCCCTAGTATACGAGAGAGGAAGAAATTCAGGGTAGAGGGAAAGTTTATTCTGCTTGGGTCAGAAAGCTGATGTGTACTATGGTCCTAAAATAGTAAACCATCTTGATTTGTTTTATCATTTTGATATGTGGGTCATCATATTTTAAATATATAAAAGAAACATTCATTCAATATATAGTTACTGAGAACCAAATGTTTAGTAAGCATGGGAGGAAACAATGAAGTTACAATCTAGAGAGCTGTCTTAATAATTAACAAACACTCTCATACTTTAGGGTACTTTCAATTCTCTCTTTTCATAAAAAAATACCATTTGGAGAAGACATCTTAGCCTGATATAACCTCAGACAAATCTGGTTTTGCATGTTCATAGAAATAACCTGAAGAAATGTGAACGAGGCAAATAAATTCAATCCAGATTTAGTCATTGTTCCTGGGGGTATTACCTTAAGGCTAGATACGATTGTAAACAAGCCATTAAAGACCACTAAAAGAAGAATATGAATACAATAATTAGTTATGTGGTCGAGTTCACAAATATCCATCTACAGAATGAATTTTAAAACAAAAGCCTCTGTTCTAAAGCAATATAAACATACACTCGTAGTTTGGGATTAAAAAAAACAAAACCAAAAACTAATGATCACAACTCATGAATTCAAAAGGAATCTTGAACAATTTAAGTGGAACTGAAGATGATAAGCTCTGGAGACCTAAATTCTTTACAATTAAACAGTGACCCCTCAACTCTGTCTCATGCCTACAAACTATATCCAAACACCAACAAATGGCCTAATGTGGCTTAGTAACTGGTCCCTATTTACCCCTCCACCTCTGTGACTGTGACAACACACACTTCATGGACAATCCCTGTAAGCTACTTTTGGATCCTGATTGTTCTATTCTGTTTCCAACATGAGCTTGTAATGCTTCCCCTCACAACACTCATTTGGAAAAGCCTATTATTTCTTCAACGCACAACTTAAGCCCCTGGGTTACATGCAGATTTTTCAAGAATGAGAGCTGTCGGAGAACTAATTTCCAGATACTCAACTTCCATATATATATGTATTTCTAAAACTGACCTGTCTACAATGTCGAGGTCGAAACTCTCCCCCTTCTTCATCACTACCTTTCTTCCACTTTTCAAAAGAAAGGCATTTCCATGACCCAATCTTACACCTTGCGTTGACTCAAGGTACAAAAACTCCTGGGACCCCATTAAGAGACAATTGGATAACTCCTTTAATAAAGGCATCATAAACACCCAAATCCATCTCTTTAAAACATAGACTTTCAATAAATTTTTATTTTGCTTAATTATTTATTGAAATTAGTAATCCATATTGTTTTGATCAACGACATACTACTAAAAATAGTAATAAGTCAACCCAGAAGAAACTTTTAACACTTAGAGCTTTATAATCACAGAAAACATCAATTTAAACATATTTTTTTACACAGAGAAATAAGATAGCGTGATCAATAAAATGACTTTACAAGCTTAAAATCAAATCACCTTAGGATAAATTCTGTGGGAGAAATAAAGTGGTAATAAGCTCAAGGGGAAAAAACAACTATGTAGAATATCTAGCAGTTAGAATTAGTTCATACTTTTTAAAAATGATTGATGTAATTATTAAATCACTACAGTATTTACAGTCTATTAGATACATTTTAAAGACTGATGTAGCAGTAGCATTTTTATTTAAAAAGGTCATCACTCACAATATGGCCAGAGATGACATCCTTTGCATCTGTTTAAACTTATGATAAAAACTTTCAGATACCAATTTAAAAATACACAGAAGAGTAATCAGTTTCCATTTCAGAAAGATCATTGGCAGCAATGTGGAGGATGAACTGGAAAGAGGGAAACTAAGAGGCCGTTTGGGAGACTTGTTACAGTTCAGACAAGAACGTATTATGGCCCAACCTAGGGAAATAGAATGGTAAGCATAGGACAGATCCAAGATATGGTGAAGAGGCAAAATCAGTGGGGATACCGAGGAGGAAGGATTAGAGATTTTAAGGGGACTTCTCTGAATGCGTATCTTGAGGAAAGTGGAGGAATTCTGATTGACTCTCAGGTTTCTGACTGTGAAGGCCAGTTTAAAATAATGAGACCATTTCCTAAAATAGATAATATAGCAGGTTTGGGGAAAAAGTGAGTTCGGTTTTGGGTATTTGAGTTTGAGATGCTTACAGGACTGGCCATCTGGATGATACAACTCTTATAGGAATGGATGTGAGGTATAGGGAATGGAAGGTTGCAGGTAGTAGAAGAAGAAACCCTGGTTACAGCTATGATCACCATGGGAGTAGGTAGAAATAGAAAAGGGGCCTAGGATGGAACACCCTCATGGAAGGGGAAAGAAGAAGATGGTCCTATAAAGTTCAGTGCATTAAATATAACAATGAATGAATTTCAGTGCCTAACACATAACAACGCATGAGTATTTGGGGGCTCAGGGTGGGCTGTCTCAAAACATGCCACAATGGCATATTGATTATTTTGCATTGAAGTTGCTTGAGAAGCAGCTGATGCAAGAAGGAAACACTGACCTCCCTGTCTCCCTGAAAAGCAGGAAATAAATCTCTTATGAAAGGTGCACTCCTTGCAACTGGAGGTAGAAGGACACCCTAATACATCAGAGATAGGGAATTCAGAGCCAAGAAGCCTGTGTAAACAAACCTTGTTACTTCTTTTATTTTACTGCCTGAAGCCCAAACTCTGTTTAGATTCTTCACGTTGTAAGCATCCCAAATCTAAGTTTCTTTGTCCTGTCAATTCCTCACAAACTTATTGTTGTTGTTTTTTTGTCTGAAAAGTATAAAAGCTGCCTTGCTTTGGCCATTTCTTAGTCCCATTTCTATGAGAACTCCATGTACATGAATTAAAATTTGTTTTTCTCTTGCTAATCTGTCTTGTGTCAATTTTATTATTAGTCCAGCCATAAATACTCAAGAGGGGTACAGGCGAAAATTTACCCCTCCCTGATAAGTATTTGTGAATTAGAGAGAAAAGGGAAATAGACAGAATGTAGAATTAGGAGAAAATCTGTTACAAAATAAAGGCTACACAGCTTGCTCCAAGTCACACAGATTAAGTAAGGAGTGGAGGTGGAATTAAACCTCAGCAAGTTTAACTCCAAAGAGAGATCATAATTACCATGCTGTACTGACACTCATGACAGAGGATAGAGAAGTATCTTAAGTAAGGTCACAGGAGAGACAGAAAGAGAAGCATTTAGAGTATAATTTAAAGACTGTCTAAGAGGTAAGGATGGTAGGGTTTTAGATTGGAGGCAGGAAGTGGAGGAACTACTCCCCAGTCTCCTTCTCAATATCCTTCTCCTAGACCTATGCCTTAAATACAAAAAGTTCACTTCTCACATAATTTTCTTTCTGTTTTTCACATGGTTTCAAGCGGAAAGACCTAGTCCATCTTTAAATGAATGAGATTTCATTTGCAGCCAAGCTTAGTCTGGATAGTAATTCCCTTATCAGAAACTTACCAGAAAGTTTCAGGTTGATGACACCCAAACCTAAGCTCAAAATTCTTATTGCCAATGTTTTAACCTAAGGAACTTCAAGAACTGGAGAGAATAAATCAGATATCTATACACTAACACGGAAGTATTTCCAAGTTTTACCGTTAAAGAAACAAAACATTTTTATCCCATTTCTGTAAATAACAATACTTATTACCTCTGGCATTGAAGAACATTTGGAATAAAATACTTCAGTCTATTAATAATGGTCATTTCTGGGAAATGTGCTTATGGACATTTTTCGCTCTATAACTACGAGTTTTTATGTTCATGTATTAATCAGGAGGAAAAAATTCTGACCATGCTAGAAGCAGATGTTCTGTCTTCTCTGCTTGACTGAGTTCCTTAACAGCGGGTCATAGTCACTGGTATATATAGCAAAGAGTAGGGCTCACTAAGGTTCCACAACAAATGAATGAATTAATCAATGAATACGAGTCTTGACGATCTCACATAGCTGTTGAGAAAACCACACATACTCCCATGAACGCGTTTTCCAGTTAATGTGCAAAACAGACATAGCCGTAATGGAGGCCAGTTAACTCAGCGTCCCTCCCTCCGTCAGCCTACACTACAATTGAAAAAATCCCGATTACGACTAAAAGTGTCTCGAGAGCACGAAAGTGCAGCTTTCTTCGGTACTCTTCGTTAACACGAACTCACTCTGCCTGTAGGAGAACTCGGCGGCTGGGAAACAGAACTGTAGTCGGCGTAGGTCCGAGGTGTTGTTCGGGGGGAGGTGAATCCCGCCGGCAACAGGCAGCGGTAAGGGCCGTTACTCACCATTTCTCGGGACGCCAAACTGGGGCTGGCGGAGTACTGAATTGAAGAGCATCTGGGCCGGAGGAAAACTTTCAACTGAGGGAAAAGCCGTGGAAATGCCCCCAGATTCAGCAGAAATCTTATGTGGCGTCCCTTAGAACACGACTAGTTATTGCCTCCAACTCCCGCCACCGTAAGCCCCGGCCACCAAACTCCCCGCCAAACTGACGTCACGCCCTCTGATTGGCTCCCGCCGCGGCGTCCGGGCGCGTCCGAGTCACTTCCCCCTTCGAATCCCCGCCTCCTTTTCTCCCAGCCGCGGGAACCTAGAGTTCCTGAGCTCCCTGAGCGCCTGCGCGGGGGGCCGCAGAGGCGCTGGCGAACGGCGGGGAGACCAGGGCGCATGCGTAACAGGGCTTGACAGAGCGCGGAGGAAAAATCCGCGAGGAGGTGGTGGAAGAAGATGGCGGATCTGGGGCAGAGTTTGCAATCTTTCTGAATAGGCTAGTCGAGTAACTATTCGGGTCATGGCGTCAAACTCAACTAAGTCTTTTCTGGCAGATGCCGGCTATGGCGAACAGGAGCTGGATGCTAACTCTGCCCTTATGGAATTAGACAAAGGTATTCGAAAGAGCGGGCTGAGCGGGTGAAACGCATGTGGGGGGAAGTGGCGCCCCCAGGCGGTGGTAGCCTCGAGAGAAGCCGGGAAGGCGCATGCGCCTATCTTCCCTGGGCGGGGGCGGGCGCTGGCGCTGGCGCCTGTGCTTTTGGTGGGTCCAGGGCTTTTGCCGCTTTGCGAGATTGCCGGGAAATTGCATCGTTGCTAGATTGGCCTCGTACAGGTGAAAAAGTAGCGAGTGGGGGCCGTTTTGACCACTTGAGTGCACAGTCTCCTGATTTTCCAAGCAGTTTCTAAAAATGATAAATTGAAATTGTGAAATTATTTTTCAGTATGTTCAGTTGAGCCCAGGTCTTCACCAAGAGTGCTGAATAATAATCTTGCACCAACTTATAACGATTCATTTGATTTCTGTAATTCTTACCTGCCGGTTATTAGGCAGGTTGAAAATAGGGCCAAGACCATCCGAAAATCAGAGCCCCTGCTTATTCTCTGCAGACGGATTCCACGAGTTCTGTTTCCTTACGGGAGTTGGAGTGGTGGGAGCTTGGTGTAGTAGTAGGAGCTTTGGATAGACTGAGTTGAATTCTCATATCGTTCATTTTATGATCCTGGACAGGTCACCTAAGTTAACCTAACCTTGGTTTTTTTTCTGTGCAAAGTGGGTAAAGTACCATTGAGCTAGCAAGATTGTTGTAAATATTGTGATATAATGGTATGCAAAAGAAGCCTTTATTAAATGCAAAAGAGATTTGCCTTCTTTCTTAGATATGGATATGAAAGGCAAGGGCAGATACTTGTTAGTAAAGAACTCAAGTATTAAAATGAAACCTTTGTTTTCAGTGTACTTAAATGATTTTCATTGAACGGGGGAACCATTTTGTCACCTGGTATACAGTTAATTTTTGATTAACTACAACCAGTGTGTAATATATTAAGAACTAGAGGTTAGAAGGATTTTTCTTAAAGTCCACTTTGAGCCACTTCCCAGCTCTCCGACTTGGACACTATCTTATACTTTTTGGGGACTCTTTATTTTGTTTGTTTTTTAACCTGTAAACATTTACAGCGGGTTCGTCTAGATAAGAGTTTCTCAGACTTTTTAAAAAAGATTTTAACTCCTTTTGATAACATAAAAATGCCACAGCACTCCAATGAGATATTCCTTTGGTTGAGTCACAGTATCTTTAGTGCAGGCCCATCAGCCAAGAAAATGATGTTGAGCTTTGATTTCTCAACAAATCTATGGGGACTTTTCCCTCTAAAATATAAAGTCATAACATTAAATGTGTGTTTTATACACTACATAATCTTTTCCTCCTCATTCTGATATTTCCTTCCTTATTACCCTCTTAAGAGTTGCAGGTCTGGGTATCTAATATTCCTACTAATTCTATAAAGACATTTTCTACCACTGTGGTCCAGGTGGACTCATCCCATAATGACAGAAGAGCAGTGGTGTGGAACAGAATTGGGTTGGGACTTTGAAGAAATGAGAAATCTATAATTGTTTAATTCTGAAAAACTTGAAGTTGTAGTAAGAAAAAATATAACCCCATTTTTCCTTCTTAAAAATTGAAATAGGAATATTTCAGATCTATAAGAAATATATAGGTGGCTATTGAATGTAAACCAGGTGTCTGTCCTAGATACTAAGTGATGGTGTTAAATCCTCCCAGCAGTCCCTTGGGTGAGTATTTTACCGGTAGAATTTGATGTGGGGTTACTTGAATGCATGGATGCTCCACAGATACTGAGGGACTACTGTAGTGAGGAGGCAATTGTATCAATAACAATCCAGGGAAAAGAGAATAGTGGCTTGGGCCAGGGTGGTTACAGTGAGGCTGTGTGAAGTGCTGAGATTCTGTATATATTTTGAAGGTAGAGCCAACAAGAGTAGCTAATGAATTGGTTGAGAATGTGAGAGTTAAGTGGTCAGGAGAAACTCAGAGGTTTTTGGTCTGAGCTACTGGAAGTATGTATTGCCATTTACTGAGTGGATGAAAATCAGATCAGTTTGAGACTGTTAAATTTGACATGTCTCTTAGACATCCAGATGGAGATGTTGGGTAGGCAGTTAGATATACAGATGTGATACTTGAACTCCATTATAAAGAAATATCTGTAGCACTAGTGTCAAGAAATACACTTGGGAAATGGTGCCATTTATAACCTGTTATATGTTTATAACCATTGCACTTTGTTCTGAGCATTTTGAGCAAGCATGGCAGTAAGCAACTTGTTTCTGATCTCTCTAGGAATAAATGGATGCCCCCCCTTTTTTTTTTTTTTTGCGGTACGCGGGCCTCTCACTGTTGTGGCCTCTCTCGTTGCGGAGCACAGGCTCCGGACGCGCAGGCTCAGCGGCCATGGCTCACGGGCCCAGCCTCTCCGCGGCATGTGGGATCTTCCCGGATCGGGGCACGAACCCGTGTCCCCTGCATCGGCAGGTGGACTCTCAACCACTGCGCCACCAGGGAAGCCCATGAATGCTCTTTTAAAGCTGACTTAACTCTGTTCATTTAGGATGTAGTTAGTAACACAGGAAAATCATCATTCATATAATAGCCATTAAGTCATTCAACAAATATTTACTGATCATCTGCACTGTGTTAGGCACTCAGACTTGGGGCTATATTCGTGAACAAAACAGCTTTAAGAAGCTCACATGAGGCAGACAGGGCTAGATCAAATATGGCCTTGTTAGGACAAGAAGTTTGGATTTATGCAAAGTGCATTGGGAAGACATTGAAAGTTTTTAAGCAGAGGACTGACATGGATTGGTTTACATTTTTGAAGGTCACTTTAGCTCCTATGTAGAGGTCTTTTTGACTTCCCTTTTTTAAAGTTTTAAGCTGATAACCATGCTGCCCGAGCTGTGAAGACAGAGCAGAGTTAAGTGTCAAATCAAGTATAACTTATGTATATATGACACATTTCATAATCATTTCTATAATATAGGCATTACAAAGGACATATCTCCCATAATTTACTCAATGTAACTTTCACTCATGTAACTTCTACACTGTCAGTCTAAAGATTTTTAAGTCAGCTGATGGGAAGTTGTCCCAGTGATTTAGGAAAACTTATGCAAGATTTCCTTCACCCTGGGTGAAAAGGAGATTCTACCTTAAATGACATCACTCAGCCTATCTGCTTTCTGTAAGGTTGGCCTTGTTGGGGGGATGAGATCCAAGATCAATGGGGAAGAGAGTGGTTTCCCTTTCTTGCACCTGGGCAATGAGAAGGGAGGAAATGTAGGAGGTGGAGTTGCTGTCTGAGGTGTTGGTGAACTTAATGTTGCATGGAAAACTTGATGGTATGTTCAATGAAAAAACTAATTATGACCTAGAAAATTGATGTAAATCAGGACAACTATCTGTTTTCCCTTAGATGCTGTCACTTCACCTATGTTCCAAAACATCTGAATTCTCAGACTGTGGAAGAGACCACAGGTTGCTTTTACTCTGTCCATATTGGCACAGATGTAGTTGGTATTATGATAAACAAATATGAGGCCCTGTGAGTATCCCCATATCCCCTACTAAAGAGGGAGGTCTCTGCAGCCAAGTTTGTACCAAGTGACTAATTCCAGGCCATAAGTGATTCAGAAGTGGACATGTGACCCACACTGGGTCAATCAAATTATTTCTCTTGAGAATCTGTACTACCAGACCAAACTTAGTGTGGCAATATTGAGAAGTGGACCTGTAAGATCATGTAGAATTAAGGTCAGACTCTTAACTCAAAGCCACATAAAAACCAGCATTATAAAGTACTGATTCTTAAAGCCTGGCTGGTGATCCCTTGATGGACTATGAACTGATCCAAAAATCCAAGGCCCTTCTTTAGTTCTTACTGAAATCCATAGACTCATTTATACATATGGCTAAAAGCTATTATCTTGTAACTTACAAAGTAATTATTAAATATTCCTAAAAGTTGGTATTCATAAAAATAATTTGTTTATGATTCTAAATCAGTATTTGTGCATATTGCACACTATTGCATACATTCTCACCATGTATATTTACAGATTCTAAAGTTTGGGGGAAGGATGCTTTATTATTAATGCATCATCAGCTGAATTGACTATCCTATTAGTTGTTTTTATTCTTGCTTTTTAAATATAATTTACTGAGATGTTACTGTGATCAGTTTACTAAGCTGTTGTGAGATTGCCTTGGTATAATATGTGGTGCATACTTGTGTTTGTATTTCTCCCCTCCCCACCTCATTTTTAATGAAGACTTTAAGATGTTACGGTTTAAGATGTTAGGGTATTATGGTTCCATTTTGAATCATTCTCACCCTTTAGCTAAAGCAAATGTATACAACAAATTCTCCTAAAATGTGCTTGCATAGTAGTGTGTATTAGCAGTGTTCTTTGTAGTGGATGTTAGTCATATTGGTGGTCACTTAGCATCCTGTGGACATTCTATGCTTGAGGAATGGCCCACACCACAAGCACTGTCTCATCAAGGTGGAAGCAAAAGCTCACTTTCCTAGTTTCCCTTTTAAGAGCGCAGGAGAGAATTCCCTGGCTGTCCAGTGGTTAGGACTCCACGCCCTCACTGCCGAGGGCCCAGGTTCAATCCCTGGTTGGGGAACTAAGATCCCCACAAGCGGTGTGGCCAAAAAAAAAAGCACAGGATGTGAACTAGGCTCTGCCAATCAGACAAATCTCCTCCAGGCTCTGTGATTTAGTTTAGAGATGCAAGAAGGCAGAGCTGAAGAGTACTTGCAGTTTCCTTGGCAGCAGCAGTGGCTGCAGTGTCCATAGTGTACAGTAGTAGCAGCAATGGCTACTACATTCCTAGATGATAGGAGAGCTAATTCTAGCATCTGGTGCTTCCCAGCAACAATAGTTTACTTCATCTAATCAGTTTGGCAGTGTGGAGTTAGGTGTTCTTCGGAGTTTTGCCTTGAAGCTGCTTATTACTTTAATAAACACTCAATAAAAACTCGTTTCCTGCCCTATCAGTCAGAGTTAGCTTCTGTTGCTTGCAGCTAAGAACTCCTGACTGATACCTGCTACCTAGAAATGTATGCTGTTTTGAAAACTTGATTGATATATCACAAATCCCAAGTTTACCATAATTTATGTTATTTCTCTTCAATTCCTTGGAATTTGTCATCCCTCAGAATTATACCACTCTGAAATCCCATTCACATATCTCTTCTTTAATCTTAACCTCTGTCCTCTAGTTGCTTGCTAGAAATGCATTTTAGCATAATAATTAGGACCAGATTGCCAGGATTTGAATTCCATCTCTGCCATTTATTAGCCGTTGTTTCTTAGGCAAGTCGCTTAACTATTCTTTACCTGTGTCCTCATCTTTAAAATGGGAATTATTGAATAATACTTAACTTCTGTGAGTATAGTGAGAGCTTAATACATGTAAAATGCTTACTAGAGTATCTGGCACAGAAGAAGCACTTAATATGCATCACCATCATTGTCATGATTAACTGCTACTTTAACCATTCTTTATTTTCATTCAGACCTCAATATACTCACCTCTCTACTTCCCTTACCTCTCAATCCCTTTGTGTTTTTACTTCTTTATCCAGCTTAGATTTTATGGTCCCTCATTTCATTAATTTCATTAAGTTTCTTACCAGTACTTTAAATTCTCATCCAAGGTCCTATTTAGTCATGTGTGCCCAAAGGCAGCCAAAAATTGCTGGAGAAAGTCATACAACTTGGTATGTGGCTATTATCAGAAATGACACAAACCCAAACTGGCCTTCAACACAGACCTGCAATACTACAATGTTTCTTTAGTCAGGATTCTCCCACCTTCTTTAGTGACATTTCAGATCTTTATATTTTCAAAGAAAACCCCAAACCCCAGAAATCCTGGGTTTTATGTGGAATCTCATTTCATTTTTAATATTTGACAATGAATTCAAAACCTTTGAAAACACTGTATCATACAATTACTCTGAGGGCCAGATTCAGCAGCCTACTAGTTTTCAGTCAAATAAGATTACGTGGCAGAGGGTAGCTTGAGGATCTACTTGCCTACCTTCTCAAAACAGCTAAATAGATGCCTCGGCCCCCACTGTAGAGATTTGTTAGGTTGGAGAGGAACCCTAGCATAGACATTTTTGAAAAATTTCACAAATGTTTCTGATGCAGAACCAGAACTGATAAACCACTAGCATAGCAAAATGTTCTGCACATTTTAAGTGAGAAATACGTTTAGAATAATGAATTTCATTGCTGCCAAATGGATTTTGACTGAATAAGCAATTTATGGAAAACTTGTTTTAGTTCTTCCTAGTCTACCTGCATGTTGCAACTAAGTTGAGCACTGTTTAACTCCAGGCACTGAAAAGGAAGAGATCTCTGTTCCTTTGGTGGGAGAATAAAAAGTAAAATGTAGAAACAGCAGTCACATCCTTCCACAGTGGGTCTTACGGTGGCATTCTTATGATCATTGGTCTTCTGATCAGGGTATTTTTCCTCAGATTTGCTAGCAACAGAAGTAAAGTGAATAACCTCTTAAACCCCTCTAAGAATAAGATCTCCTTGTGCTGAGCTGCTATTTTCAGGTGCTTGACTTATACTGGAGTTGGAATTGGCCTAGAGCAAGCAAGCTGGGTACCATACTGCCCCAGCCTAGGATTGTTGCTGCATCGCAGGCCTTAATGCACTTCTCTCTTCTCTTGTACCCTAGCTTCTGACGTTCTGAGCCAGCCTAGCTTCTCATTTCCTCTCTAAAAAACTCATATCAGAAAATAAGCGAGACATTTACTATTCTTTAGCTCATGTACCCTGATGGCTCTGTTATAGGAATGAGGGTCTACCTTATCTTAAAGAAATAAAATTTGACCACACTAGAGAAATCAAAACCTTTCTTTGACCAGATGCAAAATTATCTTTGGTAGATTTTAAATCAGCATGTTTAAATAAATGATTTGGTGTGTGGTTCTGTTTTTAAAGGGAAGGTAAAGTGGATCATATTCTCTTGAGGAGACTCCCTGTACGTAGACCACTTCCTACCTTACCTTTTTCATTCCAACCAAGGTTAATTTATTACAAACAGAACTTTACTATCCTTTGTATCACTCAACTCTTGAGAGAGAGAAGAGAAGGAAACAAGTCCAATTACTGTGGGTTCTCCCAGCATTCCCTTCCCCCGGCACACGTACATAAGCACACATCTCTTCCTTCTCTGTTCTCACACCTCCATCCTCAGACTTGCCTTTCTTTTTCTCCCCTTCCCTTGTGTCCTTCAGTGCCCTATCTGTGTGTCCCTTGACCCCTTTTTCAAGGATACAGGAGCCATTGCCAGTAACCTACGGTGTCTCTGTTGGTACTGTGCATTTGGTGGGAAGAAGACTCCTAGAGCTTCTAGTGGCAGTTCTTGTGTGTATGGAGGTTGGTGGGTGAGGGGTGTAGGGAGAAGGGAGCAGACAAAGAAGGGGTATGTCCTAAATACCTCAGTTAGAAATTAGAGTTACTTTTGAATTACTTTTCCCAGGGGAACTGCTATGTACGTGGTTGTTAGATTCTGGAGTACTACGAGTGCTGCTAGTGCTGTTGTTGTCCCGTGAGGAAACATTCCCACGCACCACATAGCCAACGTGTACCTGTAGGACTGAACTCATTAGCAAGTGGTCGCAGCTGCGTGCGCAGATTTACCGTGTGGCTGTCTTACGTATCGGAACAAAGTGGCAACCAGTAAAGAGCCCTCTGTCAACTGGGGGAAAACCGCACAACATGAGAGCTGTGATTTGAGTTTTATTCAGTGTCTTACTGAGGACTGTAGCCCCGGAGACAGCCTTCCAGATAGCTCTGAGGAACTGCTCCAAAGAGGCAGAGGGCGAGGTCAGTATACATGTGATTTTGGCTAAGGAGTATGTGCAATCCAACATATGTCTCGGTAGACGGTTACTGCTAGTCTAAGGAACAGATATCTCGGTTAATGATTTTAGTGCTTTTCTAAGTGTGGGAAGGTGCAAGAATCTGGGTTCATAAAAAAATTTTTTTCCTGAGATATAACTATCTAAGGGCCTGTTTTCCCTAAAGCACAGAGTGCCTCATCTTGTTCTTTGTCCTAAATTCCTTTCAGGGTGTGCTGTAGGTCAGCGACTTAATCTTTGTAGAACTGAATGGCAAGCAACATTCCTTGTTTTACACCTCAGACAAACATTTCCTTTGTCATTTTTTAACAGTGAACAAACTTTACTGAACAGAGATGTTCTAGGGTACTTATTCTTGTGCAGATATAATCAGCATTTTGTAAATGGCAAAATACTAAAAGAAAAATATTTGAAGGTGATACTGTTAATTCCGTATCAAGATACTCATTCTTAATGAATTTTTTTAACGATTGAATATTAACTCCTTTTATTTGTTGGATTAAAAAAAAAATCAGATTCATTGAGGGAATTCCTGGACGGTCCAGTGGTTAGGACCCGGCACTTTCACTGCTGAGGGCCCAGGTTCAGCCCCTGTTTGGGGAACTAAGATTGCACAAGCTGTGTGCGGTGTGGGGAAAAAAAAAAATCAGATTTCATTGAGGTGTAATTTGTATATAATAAAATCCACCAAACGTATGCAGTCATGAAACCACTACCTAGAACAATTCTTTCACCCCCAGAACTTGCCCTGTGCCCCTTTGTGGTCAGATCTCTTTCTTTAGCCTCTGGCAACCACTTTCTGCTTTCTATTCCCATAGTTTTGCCTTTTCCAGAATGTCATATACAGTAGTCTTTTGGGAATGACTTCTTTCACTTAGCGTAATGATTTTCAGATCCACCCATGTTGTTGTATCAGTAATCGGTTTCTTTTTATTGCTGAGTATGAGTCCATTGTGTGGACCACAGTTTGTTTATTCATTCACAAGTTGATAGACTGTGTTGGGCTGTTTCCAGTTTGGGGCTATTACGAATTAAGCTGCTGTGAATATTTGCATACAGATCTTTGTATGGACAGATGTTTTCAATTCACTTAGGTAAATATTTGGAAGTAAGATTGCTGAGTGTATAGTAAGTGTATATTTACCTTGATCAGAAATGACCAAACTGTATTCCAAAGAACTGTATAGTTTTGCATTTCCACCAGCAATGTATGAGAGTTTTAGTTGCTCCATATCCTCTTAGCACTTGGTATTGTCGGTCTTTTTTGCCATTCTAATGGATGTGTAGTGGTGTCGTACTGTGGTTTTTAATTTACATTTCACGGATGACTGACAGTGACGAGTATCTGTTCATATGCTTATGTTTGCCATCCTTATTTCCTCTTTAGTGAAATTTCTCTTCAAATCTTGCCCATTTAAAAAAATTAAGTTTTCTTTTTATTGAGATATAAGAACTATGGATAAAGTCCTTTATCAGGTACATGTTCTATAAATATTTTCTTCCAGTATGTGGCTTGTTTTTTTAATTCTCTTAACAGTATATTTTGAAGAGAAGTTTTTTGTTTTAATAAATTTATTTATTTATTTATTTATTTTTGGCTGCATTGGGTCTTTGTTGCTGCGCACGGGCTTTCTCTAGTTGCAGCAAGTGGGGGCTACTGTTCATTGCGGTGTGCGGGCTTCTCATTGCGGTGGCTTCTCTTGTCGTGGAGCATGGGCTCTAGGTGCGCAGGCTTTAGTAGTTGTGGCACGCGGGCCCAGTAGTTGTGGTTTGCGGGCTCTAGAGCTCAGGCTCAGTAGTTGCGGCACACGGGCTTAGTTGCTCCACAGCATGTAGGATCTTCCCGGACCAGGGCTCGAACCTGTGTCCCCTGCATTGGCAGGCGGATTCTTAACCCCTGTGCCACTAGGGCCACCAGGGAAGCCGAAGAGCAGAAGTTTTTAATTTTGATAGAGTTTAACTTATCACTTTTTAATTTTATGATGTTTTTAATCTAAAAACTCCACTTTTTTTGTTTTATCTAAGAATTCTTTGCTTAACCTAAGCTTATAAAGATTTCCTCTGTATTTTCTTCTATATAATTTATAATTTTAGCTCTTACATTTAGGTCTATGGTTCACTTTGAGTTAATTTTTGTATATGGTGCAAATTAAGGATTGAGTTTCTTTTTTTCTTTTCTTTTCTTTTTTTAAATTTCCCTTCTGATTTCTTCTTTCACCCTTTCACTTCTTTCAGTGATTCATCTTATTGATTATTTATCAGTGTGTTGCTTAATTTCCAAATATTTGGGAATTTTTAGATATTTTTCTCTTACTGATTTTTAATTTAATTCCATTATGGTCAGAGAACATACATAGTATGATTTCAGTCCTTTTAAATTTGTTGAGGTTTACTTATGGCCCCAAATATTTTATCAACTCAATCTTTTTTAAAAAATAGATTCTTTTTCATTATTCTATATCTAAAAGTGACACTTTACCAAATTACTATTTCCTATGCCATTTTTATTTTTGAAAAGGTAATGAGTTACAATTGTACTTTACTTAATTGTTAAGAATGATTATTACTTTACTGTGTAAATAATTTTACTCTGTAATACTGTGTTGATATTTGCTATTTTTGCGTTATTGTAGCCACAAATTTGTAATCTGTTCTTCCCTTTTTATGCTCTTCATAGGTCTAAGATCTGGCAAACTTGGTGAACAGTGTGAAGCAGTTGTCCGCTTTCCCAGGCTCTTTCAGAAGTACCCATTCCCCATTCTCATCAATTCTGCTTTCCTAAAGTTAGCTGATGTTTTCAGAGTTGGGTAAGTCTTTTTAAGGCCTTGGTGTCCTAAAGCACATGGTTCATATTTCTTTGTTTTATATTGTGGTCTGTATTCTTTTTGCCTTTTAGGACTTCCACATGGTTCATTACCATTTTAATGGATGCACATGGCAATTTGCAACAAATTTTGGTGTGAAATTTAATGGCATTTTAAGCAAAAGTGAAGGATATAAGTCAGAGAGTACTTATTTCTTTGGGGGACAGGGTAATTCAAAATTAAGACAACCTTAATACATTATTGTATGTTTCAGAAATATCTGTGGCTTTGTGCAGATAGTTTGGAGAAGTTTCTGATTTAACAGTTTATTTTATAACATGAAATTACATGTTACATGAGATTATGGGTCACTGTGAAGTGCCTGAAACATGTAAGCAAGCACTGAATATACACCTATTTTTTTCCCTCTGCCATTCCCTCTCCCACTTCTTTCCACCCTTCTCCATGCATTCATGTGCTTATACACACACCAAATCAGACTTGGAGAAATGATGTTGTAGAATTAGCTTGAGAGGAAGATGACCATCTTCTTGGTTATAATATGACTGAGGAGATTGAGTTTGGGTCCAGGGCTTCTCTTTATGTTACTACTGTTTTGGTGCCTTGCAGCAGGACTGCAGGCTTTGCTAACTGTTTATGCTTAGTATGCATCTCATGTACAGTTGGCCCTCTGCAACTAAGCATTCTGCATCCATGGGTTCTACCAACCATGGGTCAAAAATATTTGGAAAAAAAATTCCAGAAAGTTCCAAAAAGCAAAACTTGAGTTTGCCACACATTGGCAACTATTTACATTGTATTTACATTTATTTATATAGCATTTATATTGTATTAGGTATTGTAAATAGTCTAGAGATGATTTAAAAGTATGTGGGAGGATGTGCAAATACTATGCCATTTTGTATAAGGGATTCAAGCCTCCAGGGGTTTTGGTATGGCAGGGGGTAGTCTGGAACCAGTCCCCTTCCCCACCATGGATATCACAGGATGACCGTACAGACTTTAACTCTTTCAGTGGTAAGACAGAGAATATTAAGATTGAAAAACATTGGCCTATTGCTAAAATTTATTAATATCATTAGTGTTGCTTTGATTCCTAATTAAATATTACTTTATAAAGTGGTCTAATTTATTTTATCTGTGGTTTTTCATAGAAACAATTTCCTGAGGCTATGTGTTCTTAAAGTTACTCAACAAAGTGAGAAGCATTTGGAGAAGATTCTAAATGTGGATGAATTTGTGAAGAGGATTTTCTCTGTGATTCATAGTAATGATCCTGTAGCAAGAGCCATCACACTCCGGTATACTCTGTTATGCTAATGAGTCACCACAAGATTGTTTGAGTTGTGATTATATATCCCCAAAAGGCAATATATTTACTTTTATCATTTTGAATATTAAGAATTTATTTTTTCTACAGACAGTCAATGAGAAAATATGGTAACCATCCTAATCTGTAAATGCCTTGCAGCTAACCGTCTATGATACTGTTTTGGTAACTTACGTTTGAAATATTTCTCTTTGTGGGTGGATGTTCTGATCTGATAACTCTAAGGTGCATGTGGCTTAGCCTCAGCTTATTTTGAACTTTTACCTTCCTGACCTTGTTCTACTGTTTCATGTCAGTTTTCTGTATTCATCCTTGGTTATGTGCTTGTTTCTGTATATGATAATTTATATCTGGACTCCTTGGAGAATGCCAGATATAACCATCTTAGTTTCTTCAGCCTTTCCTTTTCTTTCTTGGCATTAAAAAAATTTTTTTTTTGAGTTTTGTTAGAATTTCATTTTGTAAGCCTTATATCCAGCTTGAATCAAAATCCTCATTTTAGGTCTATCATCTATGAAATTATATGCATAATTTTTGGATTGTTTGAAACTCACTTTGCTAAACTCTTCCTTCCTCAATTCTGATATGAGCCCCAGGGAGCATTCTCCTCTCTTCTCTTGATATTGAGGAGAGATGTGAAAATCATGATACAAGTAATCACTGATGTTGAAGAAAAGACTGGGAAGTCTTACTTTTTACTTTGCGGATCTGCTTAATAAGAAAAGTATTGAACTCTTAATGCTTTGCTAAAAAGGACTTCTTTATACAACATTGGAAAATTGATATTTTGATGCTTTAATAATTTAAAAGTTTCTTTTTCTGGGCTCTCTTTGGTACTTGGCATGTACTTCAAGGTGATTTTTAAAAGTTTGCTTGTGTTAAATAAGCCATGTTAGTTTTTCTGACATATTGAAGTATGGAAAAGTGTTTAGAATTTGAGTCACTGCTTGATTTCTAAAATTGATACTTTATTAACCTGAGATTTATGGAATGACCTGTAAACTTTAGCTTTGGTAATTTAGCTTTGCCTGTTTCTTCCTTTTCTGACCTTGAGCTTATTGTATTTCCATTCTTCTTGGGTTTCTCTGTTTGTGCAGGATGTTGGGAAGTCTGGCATCAATAATTCCTGAGAGGAAGAATGCTCATCATAGTATTCGTCAGAGTCTGGATTCACATGATAACGTAGAAGTTGAAGCTGCTGTTTTTGCTGCTGCTAACTTCTCTGCACAGTCAAAGTAAGCATAGGCCTTTTATAATTTGGCTTCCCAGGAAGAGGTTTCGAAGGAATAACTCATCTGTGTATGTAAAACACTAAAGGATACAGAAAAATGTAAATGGCAAGGTGTATTTTCCAAGAGGGTTTCCATCATGTTGGGAAAACAGGACTTAAATCCATAAAACAGAAAAGTTAAGTACAGATGTTGGCATTAACTGTAAATGAAATTAGAGTTTCCAGAAGGACAGGATCAGCATGTGATTAGAGTAGTTGGGGAAGGCTTCACTGGGGAGCAGAAGCTTTGTCTACTGAACAGCCTTCACCAGACATACAGTCCTAATACTAAATTGCTGCTTTCTTACTGTCTTCTCAAGTTTAGCTTTTTGGGAGTAGAACTGTGCACAGTTTGACAGAGACAGTAACTTGAGTTGAAACCAATTTTAATTTCTTTGGGATGTCATAGTCTACTATCTTACAAAGCAGTATATCTATATGTGTGTGTGTGTGTGTGTGTGTGTGTGTGTATAAATATATATATATATTTTTTTTTGATGAAATGTTGACCGTAGTTTTATTACTGTGTTTGACTTGCTTGATTATCCTCTCTAAAAAATATATATTATTCCCTTTAGTGACTGATGGGGAAGTAGCATTGCTTTCTGGAGGATATTTTGGTAATATGTATTTTGCTTCAAACATGTACATTCCTTTGACCTAGAAAATCCACTTATAAGAACTTATCCTAAGGAGTCAGCAATGTGTACTGATATTTACTTACAAGGATGCTAGTTATAGGGTTATAGTAACCCAAAAAATTAGCAACAACTTAAATTCCAACCAGTGTGCTAGTAAGATAGATAGGACCGTACAACGAAATACTGTATCAGCTTTTGTAACGCATATATTTTAGAAATATATTTGGAAATAGGTTACATAATAGGTTATATGATATTATAGATTTATTTTAAAAACAAATATTTATATTTATGGAATAGAAAAAAGACTAGAAGGATATATATTGAAATATTGTCTCTGGTTGGTAAGATGGATATCTTATTTTTGTTTTCTTTTTTATAATTTTCTGTATATCCTGCTAGGAGCAAGTTTTGGTTTTATAATCAGATGACTAATGAATTTTTTTTAATTAAAAGTAACATTTACATTAAGAGCCTCTGCTAAATTTGGATAAGACTTGAAAGAGTTAATCACCAACAGTCTTCCTTTATATTTTATTAATACATGCACATTCATCTCTTCAGCTGCTCTTATGAAGCCTTCAGAATTCCAGGATTACTCACTGGAAAAGGAGATTAGAGAATAGAAAGCATATAGTCTTTAATTCACTGATCGAAAGTAGTAGGTGTGGCAATAATTGAGGAAGAGAAATATCTGAGTAAAGACAGTCCCTATTTGTGCTTTTGAAAGTTGGCATTTTTTTCTTATTTAATTGATGACCAGTAAACATTTAATAGTTTATGTAGAAGCAGTTTTTCACATACCAGGCTTCAATATGGTATACTTGTGATTTGTGATGTTTAAAAATACCAAATTAGTGCAATAGGAAAGTCTGAAGGACCTATCTAGATGTATCAGAGTGTGAATAAGGAAATACGTCTTTTTCAGATTAGCATTTACCTCTTCCCCCAGAAGTGATGACCTGGCTTGAGATCAAATATCTCAACCAATACTGATGGATTTTTATGTTAGTATCTCCATCAATTTTGGATCTTAAACAAATTAGAGAAACTGGCCAAAAAAGACCTTAAGAATTTATTTAATCCTATTTCCACCTGTCTGCTACCACAACCACATGTGACTTGTTCTGAAAAAGGTTATAATTTTTAAGAGCTAGTCCTAGAGCAGGAGTTGCAAACCCAAATGCCTTCAGGGACCAGGGAGGCATTGTCAATGAGAGAGGTGACTTCACGTGGTGACTGTGGTGAACTGAAGGGTGTACTCACCATCTAAAAGGAGTAGCCCCTTGGTACCAGTAGATGGTAACAGTGCAGGAGTGTATGACCAATGGTGTGACATCGGAATTTGGGGGTGGGGGGTGGTGGGAAGAAGCTGGAGAATCGGATTATTCTGTTTATTTCACCATACAAGACTATATATTCTTAACATATTCTTAATGCTGACATTAAGAATTTAAAAAAATATTATTAGACCAAAAAAAAAGAAAAAAAGAAAAGAAAACTGCAGGCTTCTAACTTGCAGTTTATTGACCCTAGAGGAGTGTAACAGACTTTTAAACTTTGAGTTGTTATAAAAGTTATTATATAGTTAGTGGGACTTCCCTGGTGGTGCAGTGGTTGGGAGACCACCTGCCAACGCAAGGGACACGTGTTCGAGCCCTGGTCTGGGAAGATCCCACATGCCACAGAGCAACTGAGTCCATGCACCACAACTACTGAGCCTGCGCTCTAGAGCCCACGAGCCACAACTACTGAGTCCGCGCACCACGACTACTGAAGCCCGTGCGCCTAGAGCCTGTGCTCCACAGCAAGAGAAGCCACCGCAATGAGGAGCCCGCGCACTGCAACAAAGAGTGGACCCCGCTCGCCACAACTAGAGAAAGCCCGAGCACAGCAGCAAAGACCCAACACAGCCAAAAATTAAAAAAAAAAAGATACTATTTTTTAAAAAGTTATTATATAGTTAGTGAAGAGTGAATATCCATCATGTCCAGATTCTATTCCAAGCACCAGGAATACAGAAGTGGAAAAGATGAATGACCTGTTGTGATGTAAACACAAAATAGTTTCAGCTGCTCATTAATGTTATGGAAAGATAGAACAGTTTTGTCATTGTGATGATGACCTGAGTGAACTGCTTAGGTAGAGTGATCAGGGAAGGCCTCACTGAGTGGGTGACATTTGAGCTGAAACTGGTTGCTGAAGAAGAGGCAGCAATCTAGAGGAAGGATATTCCAAGCAGGAGGAATAACAAGTACAAGAGCACTCAGAAACGTGAACAGGTCATCTATACATACCTAATACACCTTTTGCCTTATACCTGAAAGACATTTACAACTTACTTTTTCTTATCAAATGTGAGGCTGATATCAGAGCAGTAGTTCTGAAACTATTTGGTATCAGAATCCCTTTATACTCTTCAAACATTATTGAAGTCCTCAAAGAGCTTTTTTTGTTTATATGGATTATTATATCAACTGATAGTTACTGTATTAGAATGAAAATGCCTAAATTTTAAAAATATTTATTAGTTCATTTAAAAAGTAACAAATTCTTAATATGTTAACATAATACCTTTATGAAAATAATTATTTTCGAAAACAAAAATCAATTTTGTGGGAAGAGTGGCCTTATTTTACATTTTTACAAATCTCTTTAATGTCTGGCTGGATTCTCATATCTGATTCTGTGTTCACTGTTTCTGTTGCAATGTTATTTTGGTTAAAATATGTGAAAAAAATCCAGCCTCACACAGATATATAGTTGGAAAAGAGAGGAGTGTTTTTAAAGGCTTTATAGGTAATTATGGATGTTTTTCTTTGATACTATACCAAAACTAGAAAAGTGTTGGTTCTTAAACGTTAATTGCCCTGTGAACTCTAAAACCACCAGTGAATATGTACTGTTACATTGAGAGCCATTGGCCTCTCTTACCCGTGTATGGTTTTATAACTTAGATATTGGTCTTCTGGAAAATATTGGTTCACTGTGTTATGCAGGTCTTCCAAATGTTGACCTTTTTCATTGTAAAATATCAAAGGATCACATTTATTACTATCACCACTGATCTCATCGGAAGGTCTTTAAATATTAAGCTGTCAAGCTCATGGTGACAGATACAAGTTTTCTGAAATGCTAATTTTTGCTTAGAAGCTAAGATTGGCAAAAAATTTTCCCAGTTACTTTCCTTAAAGTTACAAGCTTACTTTATTCATCTTTTTAGAAAATATCTGCAAATAGCCAACTCTGAATAATTATGGAATTTCATGAAAAAAATGGGTAGTTCATCTCGAAACTCAAATGACTGCATGGTACTTTTCCTGCAGACAACCACTGTGTACTTAATGTGTGCTTTCCATTTTGTCAGAGAATATTAAATAGTATCTTAATGGCAGAAAATGTTTTATATAGACATCTGAACTGCAGAGGGGAAGTATTCCATGCCCTGTGTATAATTTATCATGACTAAAAGAGCCAAGTTAGATCATATGATCTGTGTCATATTTCCTTACATGTTATATGTTTTATCCCAAACATTCATGTTATTAATAACTTTTGCAACATTCAGTGATACTTCAATTGCAACAGACTCAAAAGCAACGCCTTGGAAAATACTTTACACATATATAATATTTTTTAAATGCCTACTTTGTTTTTAATTTTTATTTTATTTTTTAAATTGAAGTATAGTTTGTTTACAGTGTTGTGTTAGTTTTAGGTGTATAGCGAAGTGATTCAGTTATGCATATATATATCTATTTTTCAGATTCTTTTCCCATATAGGTTATTACAAAATATTGAGTATAGTTCCCTGTGCTATACAGTAGGTCCTATTTGTTATCTATTTTATATATAGTAGTGTGTATATGTTAACCCCAAACTCCTAATTTATCCCTCCTCCCCCTCTCCCTTGGTAAACACAAGTCTATTTTCCATGTCTGCGGGTCTATTTCTGTTTTGTATATAAGTTCATCTGTATCATTTTTTTTGATTCCACATTTAAGCTATATCATATTTGTCTTTTTCAATCTGGCTTACTTCACTTAGTATGACAATCTAGGCCCATCCATGTTGCTGCAAATGGCATCTTTCATTCTTTTTTATGGCTGAGTAATGTTCCACTGTATATATATACCACGTCTTCTTTATCTGTTCATCTGTTGATGGACATTTAGGTTGTTTCCATGTCTTAGCTGTTGTAAATAGTGCTGCAGTGAACATTGGGGTGCATGTATCTTTTGAAATTATGGTTTTCTCTGGGTATATGCCCAGTAGTGGGATTGCAGGATCATATGGTAGCCCTATTTTTAGTTTTTTCTTTTCTTTTTTTTTTTTTTGCTGTATGCGGGCCTCTCACTGTTGTGGCCTCTCCCGTTGCGGAGCACAGGCTCCGGATGCGCAGGCCCAGCGGCCATGGCTCACGGGCCCAGCCGCTCCGCGGCATATGGGATCCTCCCAGACCGGGGCACGAACCCGTATCCCCTGCATCGGCAGGCGGACTCTCAACCACTGCGCCACCAGGGAGGCCCTATTTTTAGTTTTTTAAGGAGCCTCCATACTGTTCTCCCTAGTAGCTGCACCAATTTACCTTCCCACCAGCAATATAGGAGGGTTCCCTTTTCTCCACACCCTCTCCAGCATTTATTATTTGTAGACTTTTTGATGATGGCCATTCTGACTAGTGTAAGGTGATACCTCATTGTCGTTTTGATTTGCGCTTCTCTAGTAATTAGCGATGTTGAGCATTGTTTCATGTGCCTTTTGGCCATCTGTATGTCTTCTTTCTTCTTTGGAGAAATTTCTATTTAGATCTTCTGCCCATCTTTTGATTGGGTTGTTTGTTTCTTTGATATTGAGCTGTATGAGCTGTTTGTGTATTTTGGAGATTAATCCTTTGTTGCATCGTTTGCAAATATTTTCTCCCATTCTGTAGGTTGTCTTTTTGCTTTGCATATGGTTTCCTCTGCTGTGCAAAAGCTTTTAAGTTTAATTAGGTCCCATTTGTTTATTTTTGTTTTTATTTCCATTACTCTAAGAGATGGATCCAAAAAGATTTATGTCAAAGAGTATTCTGCCTGTTTTCCTCTGCGAGTTTTATAGTATCCAGTCTTACATTTAGGTCTTTAATCTAAAAAAATGGCCACTTTTAAATAATTTGGCTCTTAGTAAGATTCTATCCATATTTCCTACTGCGTTTCTACTACTTCATACTTACTCTGTTTTTCTAAAATTCAGAATATTTGGTATATATTTTATTGTTTACGTAAGTGATCGCTTGTGTGTTGAAAGCTTCTCTTAATTAAAAGTGTGTCCTAAAACATTGTAGACTGAGATAGTGACCTTGAGTCTTTCAGACAGTGTCATTTAGTAATGCAAATTGCAACAATGCTCATAAATCAGAGCATCTTTCCTTGAAAATCATGTGGGAACAGTGTTGGCATAAGCCCACTGCTGTTTGGAGTTTTGGTTTCAGTTGCATTTCTTACCCCACCCCTGGCACCTGACCTTAGTTACGATTTGGAGTATTGCATTTCTCCTGTGCTTACTGTGTTCTGTTTCTTTTAAGTCCTCGGGAAACTGAAGCAAATTTAATTGTTTGGTTTTAAAGATTTTGCTGTTTTCTCTTTCCAAAGGGATTTTGCTGTAGGAATCTGTAACAAAATCAGTGAAATGATTCAAGGTATGTATGCTTCATTTGGTATTATGAAGTAACTTAATGGGATCTATATTAATAATAGCTGCTAACATTTATTAAGTACTTACTGTGTGCTAGTCACTATTCATTCATTTATTCATTCAAATAATGTTTATTAAGTGTCTTCTAAATGCCAGAACTATTCTAGGTTCTTAGGATACAGTAGTACACAAAACAAAGCCCTTGCCCTCATGTAACCTACATTCTAATGGTGGAAGGGTTGGTGGTGGCAACAGATAAGTAAATTTATGATGTATCAGGTGCTGTGGAGAACAAGTGCGGTAAGAAGTATAGAGAGTCCCCAGAGCAGATGGCAGGATAGAAGGGGGGAAGTTACTGTTTTATATATGTTGATCAAGGAAGACTTCTGATAAAGTGATATTTGAGTGAGAAATGCAGATATTTATGGGGAAAACATTCTGACCTGGGGGAGAGCTGTGCTGTTAGGAGCTCTGGGACTCTCTTCACTCTGCTAGTGTCCCTCCAGTATCTTCCAATTGCAACGAAACTCAAATCCAAATTCCTCACTGTAGCCTACAAAGCCTTAGTATTCTAATCTCATCTTCCATACTGTGCTTCACATGTACTACCCCATTTACCCTCATAATATTCATAAAAGGAAGATCTGAGGTTACAGCATTGCACAGCTCTAGAGAACATGACTTTCTTTGTGTATTTCTAGATGGCATATCTTTGAATTGTGCAATTTGGCAGACTTGGATAGGTAATACTACTACCTCTATTTTATGGAAAAGGAAATGGAGCCACAATAAAATCACTTAATTGAAGACCAAGATACAGTGGTTGAGCTTTGTCCTGTTTCCGTTTATTCCTTTGTCTTTTTTCCCTGCTGCCAGAAAAGGGCTGTCCTGCAGAAAGCTGTCATTAGAAGGAAGCATCACTCATTCATTGAGCAGGTTTTTATTGAATGCCTGCTGTATCAGACAAGATCTCAGCAGGAAACAGATGTCACACTTGAGCTGAGATAATTCAAGTAGGGTTTAATGAAGCAACCATTTACAAAGGTGTGGGCAGGGTAAACTATAGGGGATGATGTAGTCCTATACCCCTCTATGGTACAGGAGAGGGAGTGGTTACCAGAACCTGGAGTCACATCAAGAGGGCCACTTTGAAAAACTGACCTTCAGAATGATGTGACCTGATGTGACCCTGCCGAGAAGGAGCCAAGGAATAAATACTGGGTCCTGAGCATTCTTCTGTTCCCCTCTGCTGGGGCTCTCCACCCAGAGAGATGGTAAATAGCAAGGGAGTTGTTGTAAGCTATAGAGGTAAGCCTCCTAGGGTGCTGGAGGATTCTGTATAGCTTGAGTGGTGGCTCTATGGATATGTTCATATGTAGAAATCCATTAATATGCATACTTAAAGATTCATTTTTGTTCCATAAGTTTTATCTGTGAAAAATTAAAGTAGGGACTTCCCTGGTGATGCAGTGGTTAAGAATCCGCCTGCCAGTGCAGGGGACATGGGTTCAAGCCCTGGTCTGGGAAGATCCCACATGCTGCGGAGCAACTAAGCCCATGCACCACAACGACTGAGACTGCACTCTAGAGCCCATGAGCCACAACTACTGAGCCCGCGTGCCACAATTACTGAAGCCTGCGTGCCTAGAGCCCGTGCTCTGCAACAAGAGAAGCCACCACAGTGAGAAGCTTGCACACCACAACGAAGAGTAACCTCTGCTCACTGCAACTAGAGAAAGCCCGCGCACAGCAATGAAGACCCAGTGCAGCCAAAAATAATTAAATAAAAACAAATAAATTTAAAATGAAAGTAAATGAACAGGAATTAGGAGGTAGAAAGAGAGACAGGGAGAAAAACACAGGGGTAGGAATGGGGGCAAGGTGGAGGAAGATTGGAGTTCGAGATACAGAAGTGGTGAGCAAGTTTTAGGAATAAAGTATCCTTAAATTAAATTTTAAGCTGCTTGTGTTTCTGCAAAGTAAAATCTTGAGTCTCCCTAAGCCTTCAGTAAAAATATCTGTAAACACAAAGAGTCCCTCTGACTGCTGGATTGAGAATAGACTTGCAGAGGAGAAGGGGGGGATATGCGACAGGAGTCTGCCATGGGGAAAGGCCTAAGTAGAGACAATACTTAGGACACTTTTGCGATGGTCTAGTCAAGAGATGGTGGTGGAAATGGACCAATGTGATAGCAATGAAGGTGGAAAGACAGTCAGATTTGGGTTATATTTTGAAGATTGTAACCAACAAGATTTGTTGATAAATTTGGATGTGGGTGTGAGAGAAATAAGGGAATCAAGAAAGACTCCAAGTTCTGAGGAGCTGTAATGATGGAGTTGTCATATCCTGAAATGGGAAAAGTTGGAGGGGCAATTTCGTAGCAAAGATCAGAAGTTCTCTTTGGGCTGTATTAAGTATAAAATACATCTGAGACATCCCATTGGAGATGACCAGAGGTAATGGGATATACATATCTGAAGTTCAGGGAGCAGGGAGGCGAGGGGGAGGCAGTCTTTAAAAGCATATAGCTGGTAATAGAAGCCATGGGTTTATATAAGCTCACTCAGGGAAAGTACATAGGGTAAGAAGATAATATATTACCAAGCCCAAGGAATACCAGAAATTAAAGTGTGGATAAAGAGGAGAATACAAAGAGATTGAGAAAGGACAAAAACCAGGAGGAGTGTGAAAAAGCAGAAGCTATTGAGAAAGAGTTTCAAAGATAGACTGGTCATTCAAATGCATTCAGTACCTTAAGGATCAAAACAATAATAAGATAAGCCTGATACGATCCTGCAGAGAGAAAACCAGGGAGTAAATGCTCTGACCTCATTCTTCTCCCTCCCATCTCCTGGGACTCTCTGCTTTGGCTAAACTCAAAGAGAGGCCAAATAGTAAGGGACTTAGTTGATGTAAGCCATTGTTGGATGTTGAAATGATATTTACTTATTCCACTAACAGTTACTTCAAGTGGCAAAACCAGTGATCAGCAGAGATAAATTAGCTTTTGACATATGTGTAGTACTTTATGATTGACAGTTTTTTGTTCACTGTCACCTCAAAGCCGTGCTGTATAGAAAAGACTTTTTTGTCTATGTAGCTCCAATGTTGACAGGAAAAGATGCTTTGGAATTAATCCTCATGGAGTTCCAGCTTTGTATGCTGTAAAGAAAGGCATTGCTACAAAAGTTCAGAGAGTTTCAAAACTGCTCCATACACAGTCTGTTCACATCCTGATCATGACTTAAAATTGAAGGAAATAATTAAAATTGTAAATATAATCAAATATTCACCACTGAGTTTGTATATATACATGTGTATATGTATACATGTATGTGTATATCTTTTAGTATCCTTTGGGAAGAAACAGGCAGCAAATATGACTGCTTTCTACTGTGCCTTTTAAAGGCATTTTCTACTATCAGCATGTAGTTTAATAAGCACCCACAACTTAATGTTAGGATACATACTTTTGAAAAGAACCTATTGAACTTGTTGATTAGCTCTAGTATATAATTAGCTTTAATGTTATAACCATAATACTAGTATACTACTTGTTTTATTTATTTATTTATTTATTTTCCGGTACGCGGGCCTCTCACTGTTGTGGCCTCTCCCGTTGCGGAGCACAGGCTCCGGACGCGCAGGCTCAGTGACCATGGCTCACGGGGCCAGCCGCTCCGCGGCATGTGGGATCTTCCCAGACCGGGGCACGAACCCGTGTCCCCTGCATCGGCAGGGGGACTCTCAACCACTGTGCCGCCAGGGAAGCCCACTATTTGTTTTTAAATGGTCATTTTGCTAATTGAATCAGACCTTTTAAATGTGAACTATTATCCAGGATGATGATCAGAGGTTCTAAGCATTCTTTCTGTATCTAGGTCTAGCCACGCCAGTAGACTTGAAGCTGAAGTTGATCCCTATCCTGCAGCACATGCACCATGATGCAATATTGGCGTCCAGTGCTCGTGAGCTATTACAACAGCTAGTCACATCCTATCCTTCCAACAAAATGGTGATTGTTTCTTTGCACACCTTTACTCTGCTTGCAGCTTCATCTTTGGTTGATACGCCTAAGCAGGTAATTTTCAATTTTCTTTAACTGCCTTTTCAATAAACTTGCGTATTAAGTATACACTAAAAAATAAGTAACCCATAAGTTTTGATAACATTAAGATCCCTTTCTCTGATAAAGATCAGAGAAGGTTTCATTTCCTTTTGCTTGCTTTTTTCCTCTGTTCATAGTGCTGATTCTTAGGAGCCTTGAGAGAAATGAGGGGGAGGTGGGGGTACATGGCAGAGCATGGAGTTGGCGGGGAAAAAAAAGGGAAGAATTGAGTGTTTGAGGCCAGGTCTTGTGCTGGAACCTTGCAAGTTAAATAATAGTATATTTCTATACAAGAGGAGAAAGAGGCCCAAACATGGGCACATAGCAAATAAATGACAGGGCTGTAATTCGAAATGAGCCCTGTCTCAAATGTAAGTTTCACTAACTTACACTGCATCCCTAATGATAATTTCAGTGACAGTGTCATTCATGGAGTGACTTATTTCCTTTGTAGATTCAGCTTCTATTGCAGTATTTGAAGAATGACCCCAGGAAAGCAGTAAAGAGACTTGCTATTCAAGATCTGAAATTACTTGCCAGTAAAACACCACATACTTGGAGTAGGGAAAACATTCAGGTATGCAGAACTTTGAACATTAATATTTTATATAGAAAAATAATATAGCATTATAATAGAGCATATTGTTTTGCTTTACATTTTTATATTGTGTTGGCCAAAATGTTTGTTTGGTTTTTTTCTGTAAGATCGCTCTAGTGGCACTTAGTTGTCTTTAACTTCATTTGAAACAATTTTGTTAGATTGTATGTGACAGCTGTCATATCAGCATACTTTTAATACAAGACTTATCAAAATTGGTGACTTTTTGTGTAGCCATTTTAATATTGAAGACGGAAGAAAAAAGCAACATTTTTGACCTATTATGCTTTATTATTTCAAGAAAGGTAAAAACGCAAAAAAAGATTTGTGCAGTGTATGGAGAAGGTGCTGTCACTAACTGAATGTGTCAAAAGTGGTTTGTGAGGTTTCGTGCTGGAGATTTCTCGCTGGATGTTGCTCCATGGTTGAATACCCCAGTTGAAGTTGATAGCCATCAAATCGAGACATTAATTGAGAACAATCAACATTATACCCCACAGAAGATAGCTGACATACTCAAAATATCCAATCAAGCATTGAAAATCATTTACACCAGCTTGGTTATGTTAATCGCTTTGATGTTTGGGTTTCACATAAGTTATATTTCCACATGCGATTCTCTACTTAAACGTAACAAAAACATTCCGTTATTAAAACAAGTTGTGTATACGTATAGCTGATTTCACTTTGTTATACAGCAGAAACTAACACAACATTGTAAAGCAATTACACTACAATAAAGATGTTAAAAAACAAAACAAAACACAGGGCTTCCCTGGTGGCGCAGTGGTTGAGAATCTGCCTGCCGATGCAGGGGACATGGGTTCGTGCCCCGGTCCGGGAAGATCCCACATGCCGTGGAGTGGCTGGGCCCGTGAGCCATGGCCGCTGAGCCTGCGTGTCCGGAGCCTGTGCTCCGCAATGGTAGAGGCCACAACAGTGAGAGGCCCGCGTACCGAAAAAAAAAAATTGTGACAGGCGATGAAAAGTGGATACTGTACAATAATGTGGAACGGAAGAGATCATGGGGCAAGTGAAATGAACCACCACCAACCACACCAAAGGCCGGTCTTCATCCAGAGAAGGTGATGTGTATATGGTGGGATTGGAAGGGAGTCCTCTATTATGAGCACCTTCCGGAAGACCAAAGGATTAATTGCAACAAGTACTATCCCAGTTAGACCAACTGAAAGTAGCACTTGACAAAAAGTGTCTAGAATTAGTCAGTAGACTAATCTTTCATCAGGATAATGCAAGACAGAATGTTTCTTTGATGACCAGGCAAAAACTATTACAGCTTGGCTGGGAAGTTCTGATTCATCCGCTGTATTCACCAGACAGTGCACCTTCGGATTTCCATTTATTTTGGTCTTTACAAAATTCTCTTAATGGAAAAAATTTCAATTCCCTGGAAGACTGTAAAAGGCACCTGGAACAGTTCTTTGCTCAAAAAGATAAAAAGTTTTGGGAAGATGGAATTATGAAGTTGCCTAAAAAATGACAGAAGGTAGTGGCACAAAAGGGTGAATATGTTGTTCAGTAAAGTTTTTGGTGGAAATGAAAAAGGTGTCTTTTAGTTTTACTTACAAGTGGAAGACACTTTTTGGCCAACCCAATATTATCTTTGTCTTTTTCTAAGTGTTTCAATCTAAAAAATTTCTAAGAGCATTGTTGATATTGGTGGCAGAAGTTAGAAGTGGCAAAGTAAATATATAAAACTTCTTTCTTTTTTTCCCTTTCTTTTTTTTCCAGTTTTATTGAGATAAAATTGACAGAGCATTATATAAGTTTTAGGTATACAGTGTAATGATTTGACGTACATCATGAAATTATTACACAATAAGTTTAGTGAACATCCATCATCTCACAGATACAAAATTAAAGAATTTTAAAGATATTTTTTTGTGTGATAAGAACTCTTAGGATTTACTTTCTTAACAACTTTCATACATAACCTAACAACAGTGTTAATTATATTTATCATGCTATACATTACATTCCTGGTACTTATTTATCGTATAACTGGAAGTTTGTGCCTTTTGCCTGCTTTCATCCAACTACCCCGTGCCTCTGGTAACCACAAATCTGATCTCTTTTTCTATGAGTTTGTTTGTATGTTTGTTTGTTTGTGTGCTTGCTTTTGAAGTATAACTGAGCTACAACACTGTTAGTTCCTGTTATACAACATAGTAATCTTTTTCTATACATTTCAAAATGATCACCATGATAAGTCTAGTTATGCTGTGTCACCATTCAAAGATATTACTTAGTTATTGAAAAAGTTGCATCCTTTAATGTTTAGGTTTGTTTTAGTGAATTAGACGTGCCTCTCAGTTTCTTTTTAATTGTCCCATAGCAGCACCAAGGCTAATTGAGAAGCCCAGTTAAATTGTTTATTTTATTCTTGTTTCCTTTACTCAGTTTAGGGAGAACAGTTTTGGTGCTGACTGTATTTATTAGAGAAAGGTACTGAATGGGTAACTTAGCGAACTGTATTTCTCCTTTTCACACAGAGGAAAAGACATTCTTAAGTTTTCTTTTGTAAATACAAGAACAGATCTCAGTCTCTAGACTTTTAATGTGACATCTTTTATAGCATTTCCTAGGTTAAATTAATGTTTTATATTTATTTTTTCTCAAAGTGGAACCCTATTTGTTTACCCATTACTGATGACAGATGCACCACTTTTAAAAAAATGCTGTTTAGGGGGCTTCCCTGGTGGCGCAGTGGTTGGGAGTCCGCCTGCCAGTGCAGGGGACGCGGGTTCGTGCCCCGGTCTGGGAGGATCCCACATGCCGTGGAGCGGCTGGGCCCGTGAGCCATGGCCGCTGAGCCTGTGCGTCCGGAGCCTGTGCTCCGCAACGGGAGAGGCCACAGCGGTGAGAGGCCTGCGTACCGCAAAAAAAAAAAAAAAAAAAAAAGTGCTGTTTAAAGTGAAATGGAAAATTGTCAGAAATAAATCTTACTTTCATGGATTTTATTATCTCTTGGTATGATCATAGCTACAGTGTAACAAAAACCTTTGAATTTCAGATTATGAAAACTGAGCTGCTGTGTTTGTTTGTTTGCAATTTTCTAAACATGTTTTGGTATATTATGATTGATAGTCACAAATATCCCAAGACATAAGGACAGTAATTAGTATTTGCACTTAATAGATGAGCAAATTAGGGTTCAGAGAGACTTAATATGCTTAAGAGAGCTTCTTAAGAGGACTTAATTAAGAATTAAGAGAGCTCTGTCCTCTGGTGTTTTTTTCTACTAAACATATTATCCAAGAAGAGAATGTGCTCAGTCACTTTAGGGAACCAAACCAAGTGAGAGCATTTTATTATTCTATCTCATTTCTTACCTTATTTTGAGATAAATCACACATACAAAAAAGTATGTACAATGTATATTTAATAGTTTAAATAATAATTGTAAATCAAAACTCATGTAACCACCATCCAGCTAGAAAGAGAACACTGCAAAATCACAGAACCCTGCTTCCTTCTCTCAGATGGTTCTCCCTGATCAAAGCCTTAATACCCACCCAATGGAAACCACTGTTTTGACCTTTGTGATAATCATTTCTTGCTCTTTATAGTTTTACCACCTATACATATGCCTCCCTAAAAATATTGTTTAGTTTTGTTTGTTTTTACTTCTTTTGCTCAACATTATACTGATGAGACTCATTCATGTGGTTGCATGTTTTTTTCCTTTAATTGCTATACAGTTGTCCCTTGACATCTTTGGGGCGTTGGTTACAGTACCCCCTGCTGAGTACCAAAATCCTCAGATGCTCAAGTTCCTTGTATAAAATGGTATAGTTTTTGCATATAACGTATGTATATCCTCCTATATACTTTAAATCATCTTTAGATTACTTACAATACCTAATACAATGTAAATATTACGTAAGTAGTTATAAATAAAATGTAAATGCAATGTAAATAGTTGCCCTTTCCATGCTCTGAAATGGTTAAGAGCTATGACATAAGAATTTTCTGTCTTCTAAGGGTATAGCTTTAAAAGTGCCATAAGTCCATCTGAACCTGGAACTTCTTCCAGGAATAGAGTTTTCAGAATATTTCCAATTACTTACATGGTTATTGTCCTATCAAAGTTTTCTACCTCTTGAATCAGTTTTGATAATTTGTTTTCCATTTAATTTATTTTGCAGATTCATTAGTATCAGTATAAAGAACCTTTATAATTTTTAGTATCTCTGTGTTTAAAATTTTATCTTTATTTTATTCTTACTATTGTGTTTGTGTTTATATTCCCCTTTTCTTGCCAGAAGCATGGCTTTCTTGTGCCTTTCAAGTGGTTGGTACATTTATTTTTATTCTTCTGTTTAATAATGAAAGCAGGGCTTCCCTGGTGGCGCAGTGGTTGAGAATCTGCCTGCTAATGCAGGGGACACGGGTTCGAGCCCTGGTCTGGGATGATCCCACATGGCGCGGAGCAACTAGGCCCGTGAGCCACAACTACTGAGTCTGCGCGTCTGGAGCCTGTGCTCCGCAACAAGAGAGGCCGCCATAGTGAGAGGCCCTCGCACCGCGATGAAGAGTGGCCCCCGCTTGCCACAGCTAGAGAAAGCCCTCGCACAGAAATGAAGATGCAACACAGCAAAAATAAATTAATTAATAAACTCCTACCCCCAACATCTTCTTAAAAAAAATAAAATAAAATAAAAAAATAATGAAAGCACTTAAGGCTATTAATTTTTCTCTTAGTGCAGGTTGGCCACATTCCATAAATTGCAACTTTCAGTGTTCCCATTGCCATTAACTTGAAATGCACTTTTTGAGTCAGATTTTGTGGTATAATTTATTTACAGAAACTTTTCTAGGTACACAGTTCTAGATATGCAGTTCAAATTTTGACAGATGTATACAGTTGTGTAACTACCACCACAATTATGATATAGAACATTTTCAAATCACTCCAGAGTTTCTTCAGGCCCCTCTAGTCAGTCTTTCCCCTAACCCCTGACTAGTACTGAACTGATTTCTATCCCTATAATTTTGCCTTTCCAAAATATAAATGGAATCATACAATATGTAGCCTTTTGGGTATGGGTTCTTTTGCTTAACATAATGCTTAGCATAATTCATCCATGTTGTTACATGAAGCAGTCGTTTGTTCCGTTTTACTGCTGAGTAATATCTCAGTATATGGACCATAGTTTATTTATCCGTTGACAGCTTCATGGACATTTGAATTGTTTCCAGTTTTTGGGGTTTGTTTTTTTTTTGCTATTATAAATAAAGCTTTTATTGTACGGATCTTTGTAGGACATTTCTTGGTTAAATACCTAGGAGTAGAATTGTTGGGTTGTGTGGTAAATGTATGTTTAACTTTGTAAGAAACTGCCAAACTGTTTTCTATAATGGCTGTACCATTTTACATACTCACCGGCAATGTATGAGTTGTTCTTTATCCTTGCTAGCACTTTTTATTGTATGGTTTTGTAATTTTAGCCTTTTGAATAGTTGTGTAGTGGTATCCCATTGTGGTTTTAATTTGCATTTCCCTAATGACAAATGATGTTGAGCATCTTATAGGCTTGTCATCCAGATCTCTTCTTTAGTGAAATGCCTGCTCTAATCTTTTATGCTGCCTTTTTTTTTTTTAGGTTTTCTTCTTGTTACTGAGCTCCTTATATATTCCAGATACAAATACTTTTATCAGATGTGTATTTTGCAGATATTTTCTGCCAGTATGTGCCTTGAATACAGTATCTTTTGAAGAACAGAAGTTTTTTTGTTTTGATGAAATATAGTTTATCAATTTTTTTTCCTTTTGGGGTTATATTTTTGTTTTTTATCTAGGAAGTCTTTACCTAACCCAAAGTCTCAAAGATTTTGTCATATATTTTCTTCTAGAAGTTTTATAGTTTTTATATTTAGCTCTATGTAATCCATTTTGAGTTGACTATTGTATATGGTGCAAGGTAAGAATGGAGGTGTGTTTGGATAGCCAGGTGTTCCAGCACCGTTTGTTAAAAAGACTATCCTTTCTCTGTGAATTACCTTAGCATCTTTGTTGAAAATGAGTTGACCTTATCTGTATAGGTCTATTTCTGGATTCTGTTCTGTTCCTTTGGTCAGTGTATCTGTTCTTAAGCCAATAGCACACAATTTTGATTTCTGTAGCTTGGAATTCTGTAAGTCTTGGCATCAGGTAGTGTGAGTCCCCTACCTTTGTATTTCTTTATTTTGGATGTTCTAGGTCCTTTGCCTTTCCATACAAAATTTCGAACCAATTTGTCAGTTTCTACAAAAAAGTCTGCTAGGATTTTGATTGGTATTTGCATCTATAGATCAATTTGGAAAGAATTGACATCTTAATAGTATTGAGTTTTCTAATCTATGAACATGGCATATCTCTCCATTTATTTAAATCTTCCTCAGTTTCTCATCAGTGGTTTTTAGTTTTCAGCATACAAATTTTGCTCATATTCTGAGATATTCCTAGGTGTTTCATTGTTTTTGGTTGCAGAATCATCCCTTTGTATCACATCTGCTGATTCAACCAACCACCAATGACTCAAAAAAGTATTCCAAAAAAAATCCCAGGAAGTCCCCAAAAGCAAAACTTGAATTTGCCACCCGCCAGCAATTATTTACATAGCATTTACATTGTGTTAGGTATTAGAAGTAATCTAGAGATGATTTAAAGTATGTGGGAGGATGTGCGTATGCAATTTATATGCAAATACTACATCTTGAGCATCTGTAGATTTTGGTATCCACAGCAGGGAGTGGGGGGTCCTGGAACCCCTGCGGATACTGAGGGGTGACTGTATTGTAAATTATTTTGTTCTTTTAGTTTCCATGAGAGCAGTTTTGATTTCCTCTTTGACCATGGAATTAGTTTAAATAATGTTTTTATCCCCTTTTTTCTTATTCTTCTTTTATCCCATTTATTAAGATGTAACTGACATACATCACATACATAAGTTTAAGCATAATGGTTTGACTTACAAATATTATGAAATGATTAACACACTAAGTTTAGTTAGCATCCGTCATCTCATATAGATAAAAAGAAAAACAAGAAAAATTTTTTTTTGCTTATGATGAGAACTCTTAAGATTTACTGTAACAATTTTCCTATATATCATACAGCAGTGTTAACTACAGTCATCATGTTGTGCATTAGATCCCTAGTACTTATTTTTCTTATAACTGGAAGTTTCTGTTTTTGACGTGATAACCTTTTTATATTTGTAGATGGAATTTTTGTTGTTGCTAACCTTTTGTTATTAATTCCTAATTTTAAGGTTTCTTTGTGGCGCAGTGTAGGATAATTTTTTGTAAACAGTTCGTAGAATTTGAAAAGACGGTATATTTTCTATATAATGTAACATATATTAAGTAATACAGATAAATATATAATATATATATTATGTGTTAATATATATTTCAGTATAAAACTATATGAAATCTTATTGATACTTCTCAAGTATACTATATCTTAAATTAGTTTCTCTTTTTGATCTGTGAAGTTTTGATATTCATTAGCTTCTCATGCCAATTTATATGTAACCATTTTAATTTAAAAATCTTAATGCTATCTTGTTCCACAGATAGAACTTTTATTAATGTAAAAGAATCCTCTCTCTTATTTAAAGCTGTTTTGGCCACAAGTTCTTTATGTAATACTAATATTGCCTCTTGTTTATTTTTCTTTCCACATATCTATCAGGTCTTTGCCAATTTTGTTATCCTTAACCTTTCTCTGTCATTTAGGTTTGATTCTTATAAATAGCATATAATTAGATTTACCTCTTTAGACTTAATCTGAGTCTTTTTTAGTAGTGTAACTTATTTACATTTATTGATGTAACTGAGTTCTTGTACTTCTTTTATAAACAGTCTTATTTTAGACTGTTTACAATGTGTCCTTTTTGGTTTCCTTTGTTTCATTACTTTGTTATTTTGATCAAGTTTTCACTGTTCCTTTATTCTCTAGTGAACTAAAAAGATTTTAGCATGGTAATTAAACATTATTCTTACTTTACCTACCTCTATATTTAATATATTAATATAAGAACTTGTGTATCTCTATTAAGAATGAAAAGTATGGTGGTTGGAATATTGCAAATTTTAGCAGGCTTAAATTCTCCTCTTTTCTACTCCCCTTCATTCCCTCCTCCCCCTGTATGTTGTTAAAATAATCTGAAATTTAATTACCAGGTTTTTTTAATACTACGCAGTTATCGTATGAAATTTTTAAAATAATATTTGCATTGAACTTCACAAACACATTAATGGTTACTTAAGTGTTAACTGTTTTGTTGATTTCACAGCTTATGAGTATTTCTTCAATATACCACATCTTCCCTGAAGTTTTTTGTTCTGATTTATCTTTATCTTTCTTGTGGCTTTTTTCTTTAGTTCTTTTTAATTGAAAATACATGTTATTAAATATTTGTCTCTCCCACAAAGAATTTTTTCCCACTGTGCCTGAAATCTGAGCATATTGATTTTAATTAAATGGACGTGGTCAAATAATCATTTTTTCAAAGTCTGGATGTATTTTTGAAAATATTGAAATAGAGCAGAAGAAAACAGTTCTAATGATTTAACCTTTACAAGGTAATAGCTTGTTGATTTCAAATTTAAATTTTACTCTCAGTCACCAAGAGTAATTATTTTTCTTCAAGGTTTTCCTCCCTCCTTCTTTTCTTTCTTCATTCTTTCCTTCCTTTCTTCCTCTCAGCCAGTCTTATCACTGCTGATTGATTTTTGAGTTTTGGTATTTCAGGTGCAAATTGTGTGCATTCTATTGCTATTTTTACGGGTGTGTTGGTAGGTATTATAATTCCCACCTGTAATCAGATATTCCAGGTTTAAAGCAAATACTTTCATTCCAAATGTCTTAAAAACCTGAAGGAAGGAAGGGCCTAAATCAAGGCCCAAGTATACGTATTATTGTTAAGGTAGTCAAAAATAATTTCATAGGAACAAAAATATTTTTTCATCTGTTTGTATTTCTCTTTGGATTTTTTATATGTCTTGCTATAATATCCATTTGTGTTGATCAGTATTAATAGTTTACACTATTCTGGTGTTATTGTCTTATCTGAAGAGGTTGATTTATGCAACCTGTCTATTACACAGCAAAAGATTATTTGTTCTGGGTATTCCCAAAGGCATAATTTTATTTTTGACTCGATCTCTCCTAAGATTTCTGATTGTATCTTACCTGATCCTAGGAGGAATGACAAGTTAAACATGAGAATTAGCTCTTTTAATAATCTTTTTTCTTTCTGTAGTTAGTACAATGGAGACAAAATTTAGAGGTATTGTGTCTCTGGCAGAGTACTTTTGTTTATTTTTTTTAATTGAAATATGGTTGACATACAATATTATATTAGTTTCAGGTATATAACATAGTGATTCAATATTTAAATACATTATGAAATGATCACCACAATAAATCTAGTAACCATTTGTCCTCATACAGAGTTTCTACAGTATTATTGACCATGTTTCTTATGCTGTACATCACATGCCATGACTTATTATATGACTGAAAGTTTGTACCTCTTAATCCCCTTCACAGAGTACTTTTAACATGACATTTTTCTTTTTTTTTTTTTTTTTACTTGTTGACAGTTTGCTTTATTTATTTATTTATTTTTGGCTGTGTTGGGTCTTCGTTTCTGTGCGAGGGCTTTCTCTAGTTGTGGAGAGCGGGGGCCACTCTTCATCGCGGTGCGCGGGCCTCTCACTATCGCGGCCTCTCTTGTTGCGGAGCACAGGCTCCAGACGCGCAGGCTCAGTAATTTTGGCTCACGGGCCCAGTTGCTCCGCGGCATGTGGGATCTTCCCAGACCGGGGCACGAACCCGTGTGCCCTGCATCGGCAGGCAGACTCTCAACCACTGCGCCACCAGGGAAGCCCGACATTTTTCTTTATTTTGAAGATTATCAACTTTTTGCCATGCTTTTCTGGAACACATCCCTAGTGGCCAGTCCCATTCTAGAGTAGAGGAGAAGCCCCCATTTAGGAGCTGACCCAGAAAACAGTAATTCAGGACAGAGCCTCAGTTGAGCAGTGAGTTAAACCAGCCTGGAGAGAGAAATTCAGACCAAATAGTCAGTGACAGTGACAGTGGTGGTGTGTGAGAAAGGGGGCTCCATTTGAAGAGTTAGATTTTTCCTTTTTGTTCATTTGAAAAATGGTCGTGGTAAGAACAATTTTGTAATAGGTAACATCCTTGAAACAGAAACTTGAACCATATTTCATCGTTGAAATATGACTGATGTGCTATTTCTGGGGAACTTTGATGTGCTCCGTTAAGCTTAGTACATTGAATTAATGGACCTTTAAACCAGTATGTAATTACAGGGAGCATTTTAGGTATCCAATACTGTGCAAAATGACAGAAATGAGAAGATAACACTGTAGATAATTTTATAGATTTTCTAACTCTTTGTTCAATTATTTAAATGGTAAATCTTTTCTTCTTTAAAATTATTAATATCATCTTATGTAACATGTCTCAACCTTCTTGATTATTCCAAAAAGTTAAATATCTGTTATACATAGAGCACTTTATAAGACATAATTTTGAATATGTGTAAATACAGGACATAACCTATGGGGCTATTTGGTTAATAATTTTATTCCCAAGTACAAACCAACAGTTACAAGGCAGAACAATGTAGGCAGTAAAGAGTGGATAAATGGAAGTAGCCTACGTATTTAAATAAATAAATTAAAACTGTAACGTTACCTAATGGCAATGACTTTTTTTTTCTTTTGTAAAAAAAGCTTTCTTTTGAACTTCAAAAATAGCATCTATATCTGCTTTTATATCTTCATTCCCTACTCTTTCTTTAACACACTTGCTTATAGGTCTGTTTCCTTATTACTTTGCTTAGTTACTTAAAAGATCACCAGTGTTCTTCTTAATGCTAAATTCAGAGCCTTTTTCTGCCTTTAAATCTTTCCTTTTGATACATGGGACACTGTCAGCCTCCCCCTTCTTTGGTCCTTAACTGTCCTCACTTACTCTTCCCACTCTCTGAACTGCACCTTCTCTGGATTCTTCACTCCCCCTTTTCCTCAGAGTTGAATCTTTGAGTTGAATTCAGTCTAAGCTCTTTCTTCCATTTCTTCTCTGCCACTCTGAGGGCTTCCCTTAATATAAGCGCATGCGTCCTCTAACAATCTAGTCCTCTTACCTGAGCTCAGTTGCTCTCCAGCATAGTAGCTTGCAGAGGTTGTGAAGTGCTTTGACTCTCAGTTGCTGTTTAATCTTACAGACAATAGATGTCACCGCCCACCTTTTATTTTAAACTTCACTTCCTTTCTTTGCCAATATATTCATGTGTCAAAATTCAAATGCTTCAAAAGGCTATATATTAAAGTATTTCCCACTTTTCTGCCATCCACTCAGCTCCTTTGCCCAGTGGTAACCAGTGTCTAATTTTTTATATGTTTTTCCAGAGGTGTATAAATTCTGTATAAAACTTTACCCCCATTTTACAGACAAAGAAGTTGAGACTCAAAGATTTCAGTAATTGGCTCAGATCACAGCGATGGTGAGCGTCAAAGCCAGAATTCTAATGAGAGTGTTCCAGTTAAAAATCTGCGACATCTCAGATTCCAAATGCCTGGTGGATATTTCCTCTTGGACTTCATATCTCTTCCTGTTTTCTGTTCTTACTCAAAAATTAGTTTATCCACATAAATTCTCAGTCTTTGTAAATGGAACCAACATTCTCTGGTCATCAGTTTTGAAATTTTATAATAATAATTGAATCCTTCTTGTTCATTCCCTCATATGCAGTCTCCTTCAAAATGTCTCTCATATTTATCCTCTACCTCTCCATTCCTGCCACCAAGTTCTAGTTCAGGCCATCACCAATCACCACCTTCCCGGATTACTGCCATAAGCTACAGGATGGCTCCTTACCTCTCAACTTTCTTTGTTAACTTGTTCTGTTTACCATTGCCAGAATAATCTTCCCAACACGTTAGATGACGTTATTCCTCTCCAGTGGCTTCCTTTTTCCTTTCTCATCCTGTTTAAATTACTCTGCCTAACATTCAAGGCCCTCTATAATCTGGCCTAATCTTCCCTACTCAATATTTCTCTCTCTTAACCTTCATCCCGTTTGGATATATCTCCTCTTACCACAAATAAACACTTCATATTCTGGCCTTATTGCCCCAGTTCTTGTTTGTATCACATAGACTGTCTTCCCTTCCATTACTAAAAACCTAATTTGTGTTTCAAGTCCATTTCCATGCCTTCCACAGTAATGTTTGCTGCTGCTGCTATTTTTGTTATTAACTAAGTTTTTCTTTCAATTGAAAAAGTATACATGCACGTGATAAAAATTAAACAGAGTTCATAGGTGTGCAGTGAGCAAAATATAAGTGTCTTCCATCTCTTCCCTCAGTTCTCTGTAGAGGTGATCACTATTACTAGTTTCTTAGGTATCCTTCCTGAATTTTTTCATCCACACGCAAGCATGTGTATGTCCCATCTTTTTTCTGTACAAATGCAAATATACTCTATTCATGTTAAGAACTTTTTGTCACTTAAGAGTGCATCTTGGGGGGGCTTCCCTGGTGGCGCAGTGGTTAAGATCCCACCTGCCATTGCAGGGGACACAGGTTTGAGCCCTGGTCTCGGAGGATCCCACATGCCACAGAGCAACTAGGCCCCTGCGCCACAACTGCTGAGCCTGCGCTCTAGAGCCCGCGAGCCACAACTACTGAACCCGAGTGCCACAGCTGCTGAGGCTCATGCGCCTAGGGCCCATGCTCCACAGCAAGAGAAGCTGCCACAATGAGAAGCCCGTGCACTGCAATGAAGAGTGGCCCCCGCTCACCGCAACTAGAGAAGAGCCTGCACACAGCAGTGAAGACCCAACGCAGCCAAAAATACAATAAATTTTTAAAAAAAGAATGCATCTTGGGGAACATCTCATATTAGCACATAAATCTACTTCATTCTTTTACCAGCTGTGTGGTACTCTCTCTTTATTCCCAGTCCCCCACTGATGGACGTTAGAGTTGTTTCCAGTATTTTTGTTGTTGCCATTTACATTGCTCCATTGACGAGTTTGTTAAAAAAAGTTGCCTTTGTGAACATAAATTTCTAAAAGAAGAATTTGGGGGCTCAGTGATATATATATATATATATAAAAATTTTTTATATTTATTGCCAATTACCCATCAATGAGATTTATACCCTTTTAGCTTTCTATCAGCAGTGTGTGAGTACCTATTTCCCCCACTCTGTTTTCAGTGTTATGTATTATTAAACTTTTTCTTGGCCAATCAGATTGGTGAAAGCAACTCAATTTAAATTTTTCAAATTATGAGTGAGGTTTAACATCTTATATTTTAAAAGCATTTATATAAATTCTGTGAACTACTGATTTTTCTTTTGGGCTGCTTGCCTATTTATTACTAAGAACTTTTTATATATTAAGATTATTGGGCCTTTGTTGATCTTACATGATATAAATTTTTTTTCCCCAGTTTTGGCACTTATCTTTTCACTTTTTCTTTTCCCATGTTAAATCTTAGTACTTTTTACAGTTTTGTTTTTTATTTGCCATAAAAAGGAAACAAGAATCAAGTTTTATTTTATCCAGATGACTGGCCAGTTGCCCTTGAACTGTGTATTGAATAGTCTCTGATTTGAAATGCCATTATCATATATTAAATTCTGTGTGTATTTGAATCTATTTCTGGGACCAGTTCTCTTTTGATTTCTGTCCACAAGTAGGAAAAACTTATTTTATTCCTATAGATTACATTTTAATATTTGGTAAGGCCTGTTTTGTTTGTCCTTATACTTTGTCAGAATTTTCTGCATATTTTCTGATTTGTAAACAGGTTATCTAAGTTCTCCCCTCCCCCCAAGATTCTGTTGATATTTTTATTGGGGTCATATTAAATTTACTATTTAACCCTTTCCGAAATTTTATTTTATTTTATTGAAGACTGTTTTCTTTCTTTTTTTTTAAATTTCTTATTTTTTTGGCCACACCGTACGGCCTGTGGATCTTAGTTCCCCAACCAGGGATCAGTCCCATGCCCCCTGCAGTGGAAGTGCAAAGTCTTAACCACTGGACCGCCAGGGAAGTCCCTGAAATTTTATTTTTAATTGTTCCCCATGTCTTTCAATTTTGCTCATTTTCTGAAACTTTGTCTTTGTGAGAGAATGGGAGTTGGTTTAATTTAACAGGACAGTTATTTGACCATTTACATTACATGCAATAATGTTATAGAGTCCTAAGAGTAACTATAGAGGATGAGCCAAGACTCACTGTACTAGGAACACATATTCAAGGTTAACTACAGTGAAAAAAAACTAGCATCTTGATTTTGGTAATACTTCAGATTACCTTAGTCAAGAGTAGAGTAAATGACCTGAAATGGAGGAGGATAGATAGATAGCTCACTCACTTATTAGCTAGATAGAATGCTACACACTCTACTATAAAAAAAAATACATATATATATATATATATATATATATACACACACACACACACATATATACAGATGAACTAATATCTGTCAGGTAAGCAAAATATATTGGAGGTTCTGCTTGTGAGGACTAAATAGGGCATAATTCATAGTGATCTTAATAAAACGTCATTCATGATGACTTTTTTTTTAATAAACTTTATTTTTTAGAAGAGGTATAGATCTACAGAAAATTGGAGACTGTAGTACAGAGGACTCCCACATACCCACATCCAGTTTCCCCAATTATTGATATTTTACATGAGTATGGTATATTTGTTAACACTCAGTGAACCTATATTGGTACATTATTATTATTAACCAAAGCTCATACTCTGTTCTGATTTCTTTAGTTTTTACCCAGTCTCTTTTTTTTGTTCCAGATCCCATGTAGGATACAACATTATATTTAGCTAATGTGTCTCCTAAGGTTCCTCTTGGCTGTGGCAGTTTGAAGTTTTTTATCATGGAAAAAAAGATACAATTTTTCTAAAAAGCTAGAAAATTTAAAACAAGTAGACAATTTTAAGGTATACTGATGTTTTAACTTCTGTATTCCTTTCTCTTCTGCATTTCAGGCACTCTGTGAATGTGCCCTCCAGACTCCTTATGACAGCTTGAAACTTGGGATGTTGTCTGTTCTTTCCACGCTGTCAGGGACCATCGCCGTCAAACATTACTTCAGCATAGCTTCAGGTAAAGAGAAGGAAGGAGATTATATATATATATATATATATATATATATATATATATATATATATATATATATATAATATTATATAATAACATGCTAATACTTTATTCATGTTGATATTTCAAGTCGTTTCCTCTGTAAAGCTTTAAATCAGGAAAGGTTTCAATTTCATATGGTTATATGTTAGGAATTTCTTTGAAAATGATTTCTTAACTAATTCCTAAGGTAATAAAATCTTGCATCTTTGATCTTAACTCAAGGCTATAGTTTTTCTCGATTTGCCCTTTTTTGCATTATATGTGGATGAAACAATATTTTTGAGGGTGCTTAAAATAGCTGGTTTGCTTTTGTATGTCTCTGACTTAAAATGCCCTTTGGATGTAAGTGTATTTCAAAGGCCAAGCGGTGGTGAATTTTAAAAGCAAATGTCATGTGCTTCCTTTTAGGCATATGTTATCCTTCTGGAAAATGATTAAAATAAAACTTTACCCCAGTTTAGTAATGCTTTCCTAGTTACCCGTTTAATATGATTTAACTCCAAAATGCATTTGTTAATGCCCTGTGAGGAGCTTGCTTACGTAACAGACTTAAGGCTAAAGTTTTTTGTTGTTTTATACTCTTGGAATGATGCACAAGAAATATAACATTAGGTGGATGAGGAAGACTTTTCTCTTACTAACTTTCTACCTTTTTCTGCTATTGGTTGAACCTTTTGAACCCTGTGAATTTATCTTAGTAAATTGTTTCTAAGTAAAAAAATTGAAAATAATAATTTTATTCCAAAAACAATTGACATAGAAAAATGCTCACAAATATTATATTTTAAAGGTAGAAATTAGAAGTATCTACTTATCCTGATTATATATGAATTTTTAAATTGTATTGGTGTGCATGGGGGAAAAAGATTTTTTAAAGTATTCCCGAAAGTTAGTAATAAGGTCATGCTGGTTTGTGGGTTTGGGGATGATTTTTGTTTTTTTCTTTGGGTTTTTCTGGTTTTTTCCCCAAGTTTTCTTTAATATCTTGATGAGGAAAAAAAGGAAAAAAGTAAGTTCCAAAACATGTTTGTAAATTTATAGATGAGTCTGCATTGTCCATATCACATGGGCAAGAAAAAGAATGGAGAAAATTACAATTTCCATGGTTTTGTAAAGAGAACTCATAGGTTCATCTTTCAAATGTTTTGCCTATTTAAAAAGCACTGAGGTTTTACCTAAGCTAGTACTTTTATGTCAAGCTGGAAATCAATAAGGTGACCATATGTCCCACACTGCCTGAGATAGTCTTGGTTTATGCCTGTTGTTATTTATAATAGTGTCCTTTTCAAACCTCACAAAATATGATCGCCCTTGGTGTAAAAGATTGCAGTTGATAGGAATCATGGAAAAATCAGCAGGGGAAAGGAAGACAGGAATGAGAGACCCCGCTGAGAAGTTGAATGAGCTTTAATCTCCTGATTCTTCCTGAAGCTCACTCATTTATAACTGAGAGCTTCTCTACTATAAATAAAAACATTCACAACATAAACCTTATGTTACAGAATTTCAGGTGTGACTTTTAAAAGTTACTGCAACTGTAGGATAGAACTTAACATGTAAAGCACAAGGCCAGTGCATAACTAACAGGTTTTATGACCTCCATGGCAAGATGTTTAAAATCTTTAGGCTTCAGTTTCTTCTGTAAAAATAGTTGTTGAATCAGATGATCCCCATGTCCTTTCTAGCTCTAAAATAATAAATTCTTATAGAAACCTTTTGCAGTATAACTATGTGCCAGCAATTGAAGTGGGAACAGCAAACTTAAAACTTTTGTTTCTCTCCTCTCTTGAGTGTAAGGTTTTATTTGACAAGAAGCCTTGTAATGACTCCATTTTAATGAGAGACTATTTGAATGCCCAAGATACAATCTATAGTTGTTTTGGCTTTTGCTGTATTCTTTAGTCAGTTTTTATTAATATTTTTGTGGGAAAGTATATTGATTTTAGATTTTAATCATTACAAAACTGTTAGCATATACTTATTCTAGGTACCTTGACAGGAGAAAAAGAAATGGTGATGTATATTGATCATGGGGTAGAGTTAGAAAATTTTGTTGAAATTTATTGTTAGAGATTTTCTCTTGAAAATGATAAAAATAAACCTATAAAATGAACTGCTTTTGAACTCTATAAATGAATTAAATCTGTACTACTTTTCTCTTCTTGTTTAGGAAATGTGGGTTCTTCCCCTAGATCCTCTGATTTAGTCAAATTAGCCCAAGAGTGCTGTTACCATAATAACAGGGGCATTGCAGCTCATGGAGTGAGAGTCCTAACTAATATTACCGTCTCTTGTCAAGAAAAAGGTAAGTTTGATCAAGACTGATATTACGTATAAACTTTTAGATTGGAGTTTGACCAGAATCCTGTGTGTATTTGTTTTTTTAATCCCTTATTATTTTTAGCCTGTGTGCTTTTATCTATTGGTTGCCTCCTCCTGAATGTTCTTAGGGCAGATTTTCTCAAGACTGCTTAATCCTTTGGGGGAAAAAAAAATGAGGGGGCTTCCCTGGTGGCGCAGTGGTTGAGAATCCGCCTGCCAATGCAGGGGACATGGGTTCAAGCCCTGGTCCGGGAAGATCCCACGTGCCGCGGAGCAACTAAGCCGTGTGCCACAACTACTGAGCCTGTGCTCTAGAGCCCGCAAGCCCCAACTACTGAGCCCACGTGCCTAGAGCCCATGCTCCTTCCTCAACAAGAGAAGCCACCGCAATGAGAAGCCTGCACACCGCAACAAAGAGTAGCCCCCGCTCGCCACAATTAGAGAGAGGCCGCGAGCAGCAGCGAAGACCCAACGTAGCCAAAAATAAATAAATAAAATAAATAAATTTATTTTTTTTAAAAATGACTTTAGAATTGGGATTGCGGAATTGAAAGGTTTTATGGAACATTGCCCATTTCCTCCCATTGCTTACCTGTGCTTATAACTATCCAGTGGTATCAGTTTGTTCACCTGTAAAAAAAAACACCTAGAAAATTTAGGGAAAAAAAAAAACATATGAAGTTATCGAGTGGCTTAAATAACAAACAGTTTCACCTAGGGGCAAATGAATTAACAGAGCAATGCAAATTAAATTTTCATGGAGTTTATCTCTAGGTATCTATAGCATTAAATGATTTGCACAATCAAGAAGGATGTGCATAAAAAATAATGCATATATTTTATTGTATTCCTAACGTCTTTTGACCTAAACACTTAAAGAAGTTCATGCTGGTGTTCAGAAATAGGAAGTGCATTTTGGATGTTTCATCTGTTTCAGTGCTTATTTTGATCTTTGTTAAGGATCAGCAGTCCCTCTTATCCCCACCAGCTTCAGCATTGCTTGTTACTAGTGCCTTTGTTTTCCTAGCAATCTGACCTTCACTAGACATTGTTTGCCAAGCCCCTACACTAACTCAGGAGACATTTCTTTAAGTTGTATGTTGATTCTGATTTGAATAACTAATCTTGTTTTATTTTTCCATAGTAATAAGTATTTTCGACCATTTAACACAGCAAATTGCTGTATGTCCTCAAAGCTGACATATTTATTTATTCATTCATTCATTCATTTATTTTTGGCTGGGTTGGGTCTTCATTGCTGTGTGCAGGCCTTCTGTAGTTGCGGTGAGTGGGGGCTACTCGTCGTTGTGGTGCTCGAGCTTTTCATTGCAGTGGCTTCTCTTGTTGTGGAGCACGGGCTCTAGGCATGCAGGCTTCAGTAGTTGTGGCATGCGAGCTCAGTAGTTGTGGCTCATGGGCTCTGAGCACAGGCTCAGTAGTTGTGGCACACAGGCTTAGTTGTTCCGTGGCATGTGGGGTCTTCTCGGACCAGGGCTCAAACCTGTGTCCCTGCATTGGCAGGCGGATTCTTAACCACTGTGTCACCAGGGAAGTCCCAAAGCTGACATACATTAACCTAAATGTGGTTAAGTAATTTATTCAGAACTTTCTAGAAACTTTAGAGAAATTTTAGCCCAAAGGTAGTGAAAAGATGGTATAGTACTGCTATTACATGAGACATCTAAAGGGTTCATTTCTTTATGACCTGACTTAAAACATTTATAAGATTAAGTGGGATCTTGATTATTTCCTAAAAGTAGTTCCGCTTGCGTGAGAAAGTTGCATCCTAGGTGAAAATGGACCTGCATAATTTATGTCTTGTTTGGAAGACTGACACATGCTACATGGTTTGCTAGTTTTTTCCTTAGCTAAGCTGGTGACACTGTTTCAGTTAGGCTTTATTTATACCTTTGTGGCTTTAGATCTTGGTTTAATGTATGTGTGTGTATTTAAAAAAAATATTAGTTTCAGGTGTACAACCTAATGATTCAATATTTGTATATATTGTGAAATGATCACCACAATAAATATAGTTAACATTCATCACCATACATTGTCATTGTAAAGTTTTTTTTCTTGTGATGAGAACTTTTAGGATCTACTCTCCTGACAACTTTCAAATATGCAGTACAGTATTATTGACTATAGTCACCATGGTTTACATTACATTCCCATAACTTACTCATTTTATAACTGGAAGTTTGTACCTTTCCACCCCCTTCACCCATTTTGCCCACCCCCAACCTCCTACCCCCCACCTCTGGCAACCACCAGTCTGTTCTCTGTATCTGTGAGCTTGGTGTTTGTTTGTTTGTTCTAGATTCCACATTTAAGTGAGATCATGCAGTATTTGGTTTTCCGTGTCTAATTCATTTCACTTAGCACAATGCCCTCAAGGTCCATCCATGGTCACAAATGACAGGATTTCCTTCTTTTATAAAAAGTGGCTAAATAATATTCCATCGTGTGTGTGTGTGTGTGTGTGTGTGTATGTATATATATATATATATATATATATATATATATATATATATATATATATATATACATACACACACACACATACATACATACATACCACATTTTCTTTATTCATACATCAGTGGACATTTAGGTTGTTTCTATATCTTGGCTAGTATAAATAATGCTGCAGTAAACATGGGAGTACACATATCTTTTTGAGTTAATGTTTTTGTCTTCTTCAGATGCATACTCAAAAGTGGAATTGCTGGATCATATAATAGTTCTATTTTTAATTTTTTGAGGAACCTTCATACTGTTTTCTGTTGCGGCTGCACCAATTTATATTCCCACCAACAGTGCACAAGGGTTTTCTTTTCTTTACATCCTTGCCAACACTTGTTATTTCCTATCTTTTTTATTTTAAAAGGTGTGAGGTGATCCCTCATTGTAATTTTGATTTGCATTTCCCTAATAATTAGTGATGTTGAGCATCTTTTCCTGTACCTGTTGCCTATCTGTATGTCATCTTTGGAAAGAAGTCTATTCAGATTCTCTGCCCATTTTTTAGTCAGATTGAGTTATTGTGCTGTTGAGTTGTATGAGTTCTTAATATATTTTAAATATTAACAACCTCTTATCAGATATATGATTTGCAAATATTTTCTCCCATTCAGCAGCTTGCCTTTTCATTTTGTTAATGGTTTTCTTCCCTGTGCAGAAGCTTTTCGGCTTGATACAATGTATATATTTTTATAATCTTCAATAAAATAGTGGAAATATATAAGTCTAAAGATAGCCTTTGCATTTTAGAAGTAATGCCACATGTACTTTTTCAGGAAGGTTAGCTTTATGCATTGAAGTATTTCCTATAGACTCCTTAATGTTTTCTTCTTCTAAGTGTGTGTGTGTGTGTGTGTGTGTGTGTGTGTGCATTTAATCTTCTCTACTTGACCGCTAAAAAAAATTAGTGTTTTTCCTATAGACCTTTTGGCACTGGAACAAGATGCTGTCTTTGGCCTGGAATCCCTTCTGGTACTTTGTAGTGAAGATGATAGCCCAGGTGCTCAAGCCACTTTAAAGGTGAAAACATCAGTTATTTTAATATAATGCCTGTCTTCATTGCCTAAAGTGTGGATTGGCAATCTCTTTGTAAAGGTTCAGATAGTAAATATTTTAAGTTTTGCAGACAGTGCACTCTTTGTCACAACTGCTCAGTTCTACTATTGTAGAAAAAAAGTAGCCATGGACAATGTGGTTTTTTTTTTGTTTTTTGTTTTTTTTAAAAAAAAAGGAAGGGTGATGGTGTGGCTGTGTTCCAGTAAAATTTTATTTACAAAAACAGGCAGGATTTGGCCCAAGTGCAAGAGTTTGTCAGCTCCTGGCTTAAACAAATATTGGCCCTTGATCTTCACTTTCAAAACTAGCATTTTGACTGTTGTTATTCCAAAATATAGGCGAGGTAAAAATTTGAGCTTTGGCCTATTTTGCCATCAGTTGAAAGTATTTATTAAATTGTAATAGATACATATGATGGTCCTAGATAATGTAGAGTTAAATAGAGCTCCTGCACTTTTGGAAGTTTATAATCTAAGGTAACACTGATAAGTTCACAAAGAACTGATGAAATTACTGCAGTCAAACTCATAAATGCGTAAGTGTGTATTAATTTCTAGCATATAGAAGCCCTACTTTTAAGGGCTTTTCACTTTCACTTAATTATAGAATCATCTTAGAGATAGTTAAAAAATTTTTTAATGAGACTATTATTGGATTGAAACATAAAATATAATTTTTGGTGGTACAAAATAATTAAGAAAAGTAGAATTAATAGAAGTAAAAGGCCATTAAGTAGACATTGGAGAATGTAAGAACTATAACTTGTCTAAGGTATGGCTTGAGGGAAGTCATGACTTATTTTAGCATGTTAAGAAAAGGTATGATGTGGTCATAATGATGTACAGTAAAGATACTAGTACCATTAAATAAAAGCTGATAATCAAGGGGTGGTGAAGGAAGTAGGCAACATGTGATTGGCAAGTCCACAGAATCCCTTTGGAACCACAATACATTTATTTTAAAAGTTTAAAAAGAAAGAAAGAAAGCAACCCCAAACCTTTCCCACCAATCATAGGTGTCAATAAAACACTGGACTCAGAACAGTGGGACATACATGGATGGTCAAGAAAAGTTCCTTTGTTAGAGGAGCTCTCCATAAGAGGATACTGATATTTATATAAGGGGGTGTAATACCAAGCAGAATGTCGCAAGTTCTCTGGTAGTCTAAACAAAAGTGCAATTCTAATTGAGAGGACAGAGTGGGGAGTGATTAATTTCAACTAAGGATATTAGGGAAGACTTGAACAAGTAGATGTCATATGAATAAGCCTTGAAAGACAGGGTAGAATTTCAGTATTGAGGAAGGATCATTTGAACCTGAAGGACCACTGTTATGAAAGACAGGAAAGCAGAAATGTACCTGTTATGTTGGAAGAATGATAAGTAGCCCACTGTGGCTGGTTGATGTAAAGGGAGATTAGAAAGTAGTCTGTTGCTCGATCATAGGGGATATCAAATGTCAGGCTGAGGAACTTTGGCTTGATTCTGTAGGTAATGAGATCTTAAAATTTTGAAGTAGTGGCCATGCTCTAACTTTTGTTGTAGCTATTATTGTTATTTAAATATGTCTGTTATATACCAAACTTTGTTGAAGGCTTGTATATACATCTTTCACTATTTACAATAACCCTAACTAGTGAAATTTGTATTCCTCTTATAGTCATGAGGAAATTAAGCCTCAGAGAGATAAAATAACTTGTTCACACACACTTAGTCAGTCAAGGGCAAGCTGACCTTAAACTCTGGGTCTGTCAGACCCTAAAGACATGATTATTCTTCCTAACACACTGAAAGCTACATGGTTGTAGCTTGAAGGATGGATTAATGGGCCCATCTTTTCAAGAGATTGGAATTAGGGAGACATTTATGTTGTAGTAGAGAGAATGAAAGGGAGCTAAATAGATGGGTATTAGAGACTTGACAAAAGTAGAAATGACTAGGTTTAGCAACCTGTTGGCTATGTTAGTTAGAGGACTTCTGGGTTTCTAGTTTTGATGGCTGGGATATTAGGGATGTGATTAACTGGCCTGAATAGAAGCTCTGAGACCAACTGATATTTAGATTTCTGTTGAGAAATAAGAGAAAATTAGAAGCCTCCTCCCCACTTCAGTGTGCTGAAGTCACCTAGGGCACCTTTTTTAAACTGCAAACTTTCAGTAACCCAAACACCAGAAAAAAAAAAAGGTTAATTCTTTAAGTTTGGGATGGAAAGGGCCCAAGAATCTATATTTTAATTAGCATCCTAGGAGATGCCGTTATGGGTAAGTTTACAAACCACACTTTTGAAGCAGTTCTTGAAAAGTAATGAAAGTGCAGTAATATGACATTTCAGTTTGGCATTTATTTGGCCTTTTCAGCATTATTCCTTATGATGTTCATCTCAAGTCTTAGACTGAATAGTCTTAGATTAAAATGAGTGTTTAATGTACCATCCTGTCTTATTATTTTAGTTTTAAACATAGCACACTTGCAGATCTTAATATGGGATTCAATGTCATGTGTTTCTTATGAAGAAAAATGTCATGCCTACAAAAAACCCTTTTCTTTGATTTTTCCTAGTAACTTGTAGAGAGTTACTTTCTTTAAAGCTTCACTTCATATGAACCTTCAGAATGTAACTGGTCCGTTTTCTATTCAATATGCAGATCGCTCTGAATTGTATGGTGAAGTTGGCCAAGGGTAGGCCCCATCTCAGCCAGTCTGTAGTTGAGACCTTGTTGACTCAGTTGCACAGTGCTCAGGACGCTTCCCAGATCCTGATGTGCCACTGCCTGGCCGCCATTGCCATGCAGCTGCCTGTGCTGGGCGATGGAATGCTCGGTGACCTCATGGAGCTCTACAAGGTGATTGGACGATCAGCCACAGACAAGCAACAAGAACTTCTGGTAAGGAGCCACTTTTTGAACCTGCTGTGGACGAATAGGATCTGGTCTAGTGGGAATTACTTTCAGAATTCCACAGGTTAAAGTAATTAGCTAAGACCAAGAGCATGCTGAAGTCAAAATAGGGTTGGGACCTGGAGCTTTTTACCATTTCCTCTTTTGGTATACAAAACCCTATTTAGTTCATGTGTAAAACTGCTTTCTTCCTAAGCCCTGTCAAATCAGTTTAGTGTAGCCAAAGCCTTCAATCTGATATTTTTGTTTTATTACAAAGGACAAAATGAAAATGAAGATTTTTCCTTTTTTATACAAAGCAAATAAATAATGAACCAAACCGTGTATTGTACTTCCAAAAATGTAAGTTAAAAACCTAGTGATATCAATGACCATAAATTAACCCAATTCCTCTTTGCCAATCCAGGACCTCTTTAGCTGTTTAGGATCCAGTTTAGGTTTCAGTACAGTCCTGGGGCTGGGAAAGGTACATGCTTAGAAAAAAACAGAAGGTGTGGAAGCTGTACAATAATGTTTAGTTGAAAGTTCTCCTGGGCTGAGAGTAGACTACATTCTAAGTATGCATAACTTATATGTAAGCTTTAAAGTAGCCACTCCATATTGTTTGTGGTCATCTGACTTTATGGCTTGGGAAAAAAACTTAGTGAAATTACTTACTCAAGCCCATTTTATGTTTAATCCTGCAGGGGGCATTGTGTAAAAGATTGCCCCCATTTCATCATTTGCTATCAGGAATGGTTACCCAGATGACTAAGTGGCAGTGGTCATGGGAATCAGGCAGTTATCACAGTATGTATGGATCCTTGTATGTATCAGCTTTGGAATACTGAAAAGCAGTTAGCCAAGTTTAGTTTTCATTGAAGCAGCATTTTCAATTAATGTTTTTTATTGCTTTTTTCTTAGTACTACTTTAAAGCAGCTTTAAATTATGAAACATAATATTCAAAAACACATAAGGAATAATATGATGAAAGCTTTTGCATCCATCACCTAGGTTAAGAAAAAAGTGTTACTAGTACACTTGACTTGTACCCCGCTGTGTATCTCTCTGATAGTGTCGTCTTCCTTCCTATCAGGATAGGTAACCACTCTCCCGAATTTGGTTCTTGTCATTCCCATGCATGTTGTTATGTATTTACTACCTTAGTATATATCCTAAGTGATATGCAATATTTTTGGCATATTTTTAACTTTGTGTTCTCATACTGCATGTAATCTTTTGCATTTTGCCTATTTTTGCCTGTTTTGTGTGAATCGTCTATACTGATAAGTGTATTTCTAGTTTATCCACTTCACTGCTCTATAGTATTTCATTGTGTGATTATATCATAGTTTATCCATATTTATGGGCATTGTTTCTAATTATTTGCTATTATACGCAATGCTCTGAGCAAAGGAATAAAGTGGAAATTTTATAAATGTCAAAGGAAGACAAATTTTGTTCTTTTTTGATAGGCTCTAATTAGTTTTTCACCCTTTTGGGTAAAGTTATCTTTGACATTGCATAGAGTTAATGATTTTCTTGACTTTCTTACTTCTTGCTTGATGTTAGGTGAGCTTGGCCACTGTGATTTTTGTAGCCAGTCAGAAAGCACTGTCTGCTGAAGTAAAGGCAGTAATTAAGCAGCAGCTTGAAAGCGTCTCCAATGGATGGACTGTATACCGAATTGCCAGACAGGCATCCCGAATGGTACGTATTATCCTTCTGTGTGAACTGGGTTGGTGAAAATGGCAGATTACGAACCTTAGGTTGTGTGATTGTTACTCCTAGTCAAAACTAAAGATGAAGGTAGAAGTACTTTTTAGTCATGGGATTAAAAGATGATGAAGGAAAGGACCTAATTTTTAACATATACACAGAGAATGGTATATATGTTGTTATGGGGAAGTTCCGTGGGAATTCCAAAAATATGAGCTCTTTCTGGCTGTAGGTTGTTAGCAGCACTTTCATTTTGTCCTGTGCTCCCTCCGACCCACGTTGATATTCTCCCCTTTCAGTACACCATGTCGTTCTTCCCTTTCCCTCTCCAACTTTATCATTCTTTTTTTTTCTTTTTTTTTTTTTTTTTTTTTTTTTTTTTGCGGTATGCGGGCCTCTCACTGCCGTGGCCCCTCCCGTTGCGGAGCACAGGCTCCGGACGCGCAGGCCCAGCGGCCATGGCTCACGGGCCCAGCCGCTCCGCGGCATATGGGATCCTCCCAGACCGGGGCACGAACCCGTATCCCCTGCATCGGCAGGCGGACTCTCAACCACTGCGCCACCAGGGAGGCCCCCAACTTTATCATTCTTATGTGGAAATGGGAAAGTTTCAGTATTCTGTTCCCTCTCAACCATATGGAAATCCTAACGATTTTTATTAATTTTGTTTGAGAGGAAATACAGAGTTTGGATAGTATAGAAATTCTTTGGGGATAAGTCCAGAGAACAAAATTTGAGAAGCATTATTCTAGGTGATTGAAGCACATGTTCACATTTTACAGTGTTTCTCAAATGGGAGAAGAAGCACTATTGACAGGATATTTCTTTATTAAACCCAACTGTCCCAAGCATCCAAGCACTGCAAGACAGTGAGCATCCCTCGCCCCCAGGCATTAAAAGACATTCACATCCTCCCACAACTACGCTTCCCTCAGTCATTTCCAGAGGGCGCAGTGCTCCTCTTGGTAATCGCTTGATGGAACTTAACTGGAGTTCTCCCCACCCCACTAAATAGCTCATACAAAATGACATACAATAAGTATTTATACTTTCTATATTTTGATCTAAAATTCTAGACATGGGTTATAGTTACTTCCATTCATTTTCTCTTTGGAACTGTTTTGGTAAAGAACTTCAGTCATTATGTTACATAAAAGCAGCTCAGCATGTTTTCTCTGAAGAAATACTTAGACCGAGTCTCACAGAGTTATAATGTGAGGAGTGATTGTTAAAACTTATCCAAGGTTTGGGTTTCTCTTTTAGCTGCTACTTCAACTAATTCAAGTGTAAGAACCTCATTATCCTCCCCCCCCCTTTTGTTTTTCTTAGGGTAATCACGACATGGCCAGAGAGCTTTATCAGAGTTTGCTGACTCAGGTTGCCTCAGAACATTTCTACTTCTGGCTGAATAGTTTGAAAGAGTTCTCACATGCAGAACAGTGTCTCACTGGGTTGCAAGAGGAGAATTATAGTTCAGCACTTTCTTGCATTGCTGAGTCTTTAAAATTCTACCACAAAGGGATTGCTTCCTTAACGGTAAGTCCTCTTAATTCTCCTTTGGTGATGATGACTTGTGTGACAATGGTCTCCCGTTTCTTTTTGGGCTTATCCTCTTTTAACCTTGAAAAACCTGCTGTCATATATGTATTTGGCAGTATTAAAGTAATAAATAGGACATGGAAGTAGATCATTATCCCCTCCCCCACTTTTTAACATTCCTAGATTGGTGAACGTTTATCATTTTGTTTTTATCAAGTATCAGGTACACATGTGAAGAGGATTGCTGAATCCATGCAGGAAGGATAAAGTGGAGATAGGATCCTCCCTTTCCAGACTCCTGTTAGTAAGACCCCAGCCTGGGTCACTGCTACCGTCAAACATAAACCCTCCACCTCATCTCATACCTGGCAACTACTCACTAAGAAACTAGAGTTTCTTGCTTTGTAAATAAAGAAGAAATTATGAGGGATGTTATTGTCTCACCTTTTATCCCACTGTGATATCCTCCTATTCCAAATTAACAGTCAGCCAGCTATTGCCTTTTTTTTTTTTTTTTTTTTTTGCCAAGAAAGAAAGGGTGTGGCAGAGAGAGCAGATCCTTAACATTTCCTTGAAACTAGTTATATTCCTAAGACTCTGTTCCCTAAAATGGGCATTTTCTGTATTAATGCAAGGACTTTTTCCCCTTAAGAGTAAAGAGTTTATGTAATCAGCACTAAACATGTTTAAAGTATTGTCACATAACTTTAAAAATTGTATATATTTAGATAGGGCCATAAAACTTTTGCTACCTGTTTTATATTTATCACATAATCTAAAATATTTTTAATGGTGGGCCATGCAAAGAGAAATGTTTCAAAGTAGAACAAAGAATAAACAGATGTCACAAAAGACAGACTATTCAGATTACTGTGGGTACATACCTTTTGAAGAATGATTTATTGATTAACTGCCGTTTTAAAACAGGAATATAGGAATGGCTGCCCTCCATTTTAAGGGGTAGCATTGACTGCTGTGATTCTCTCCTCTTGATTATCCTAGGAAAAGATTGTTGTTGCCTATATCAGGCTAATAAATACCTCAGGAAATGAAAAAGTACAGTTATGGCCTCCAGTCATTAGGGTAATTTCATTTTCTAGTTGATGTGGAACAGAAAACTGTTAATCATGCAGTACAGTAAATGGTAAGAACTGTGAAACAGGCTCACAAAACAGTGAGGCAGATAGAATTAATATTATGAAAACTCCCATTGAATATTTAATAGTCTTTTAATGATTTGTGTGGTATGTGTGTTTAACGAGGCTTGGCAGTAATTAAGGACTGAATTCTGATGTAGGAAGAAAGTACCCATTTGACAGAAGGCCCTTGTCTTAGTCTCTGTTTTGCCATTAACACGGGCAAGGGCAGGTTATTGGGCTTCAAATCATCTTTTGAAATGGAGTTCCTTTATTCAACACTGTAAGCACTTGCTATGTGCCAGACACTGCTTTGAGGATAAAAAGAAATCAGGAAATGATTCTCCACTTGAGAATAGTCTGAAGGGGAAGGCAGTATGATCCATACAATCATTTGGAACTTCTCACATTTCTGATTGTACTATACTATCAGGGTTTTGTTTTGTTTTAAGGTTTTTAGAAAATCTGTTCATTTGACAAGTATGGATTTGACGGTAGCTTTCTGTCTTTTTAACGAAGATGATTTGAGCATTGCCCTTTTACTCTCTGACACATGAATGTTCCAATTTGAGGTTGTCAGCTATGAGGATTATACTTTTTACCTTCTTCAACCAAACTAAAGAGAAGTTAAAAATTCTGTGCTTGTGGGGCCGCTATGGTGATGTTGGGTACCTAATTTCCCAGTGCAGTGATTAATGATAGTTATCTTGCTTCTTAGAAATAAAAATTGTAAGAAGTGTTTGTATTAGTTTTCCATGCTGTGTAACAAATTACCACAAATTTAGTGGCTTAAAACAACACCCATTTATTATTTTACAGTTTCTATGAGTCAGAAGTCCAGGCATGACTTAACTGGGTCCTCTGCTCATGTTGTCACAAAGTTGCAATCAAGGTGTCAGCCAGGGCCAGTCTTGTCTGAGGCCTGGGCTCAGGGTCCTCTTCTAAATTCGTGTAGTTTTTGGCAGGATTTATTTCCTCATAGCTGTAAGACTTGTGGAAGCTTCAGGGCCCACAGGAGAATCTCTTACCTTCAAGACCCTCTTTTAATGGACTCACCTGATGAGGCGAGATCTACCCAGAATAATCTCCCTTTTGATTAATATAAAGTCAGCTCATTAGGGACCTAAATTACATCCTCAAAATCTATTACCTTTGTCATATTCCATTAGACAGAAGCAAGTTACAGGTTCTACCCACACTTTAAGGGAGATTATACAAGGTGTGGAGACTGGGGTGGGGGTGGAAGTGGCGGCATGAGTTAGAGGAACGATTTTAACAATCTGCCTACAATGGTGGGTTTTAGATTTATTTTTTATTTTATTAAATATTGAATAAGTATGATATCTACATATATATTATGTGAGGTATATAAAAATATCAAATATCCAAGTATACCTAACACTCAGTTTAGGAAATGGGACATTACCATTTCCTTTAAAATTCATGTGTGCCCCTCCATGTTTGTATACCAGTTCCTGCCTCACAAAGGGAACCACCATCCTGAATCTTCTTTTTTATAAGTTTGTTTGTTTATTTATTTATTTTTGGCTGTGTTGGTCTCCATTGCGGTGTGCGGCCTTCTCATTGCCGTGGCTTCTCTTGTTGTGGAGCACAGACTCTAGGCACGTGGGCTCAGTAGTTGTGGCACGCGGGCTCAGTAGTTGTGGTGCACAGGCTTAGTTGCTCTGCAACATGTGGGATCTTCCCGGACCAGGGCTTGAACCCGTGTGCCCTGCATTGGCAGGCGGACTCTTAACCACTAACCATTGCACCACCAGGGAAGTCCCCATCCTGAACCTTGTATGTACCATTCCCTTACCTTTCTTTACAACTTTAAGATGCTTTTCTTTAACTCTTAAGGTATTGTTTTATGTTGCTTGTTTTTGAATTTTATATAAAAAGGAATCATGTATTTTTCTTTGACTTGCTTTGGTTATCTAAATTATATTCCTAAGATTCATCCATCTTGTTGCATAAAGCTTTAGGTCAGTTTCACTGCTGTGTACCCATGTATTATATGATTATACGTCCATTTATTTTCCCGTTCTAATGTTGATGGAAATTTTGATTTTTCCAGTTTTTTGTTATTAAAACATTACTGCTGTGAACATTCTTGGACATATTTTGATGCACCTATGTAAAGGTTTCTCTGGGATACTGATTCTCAACTGGGGATGATTCTAGCTCCATTTGGCAATGTCTGGAGACATTTATGGTTATCACAACTCGCCAAGGTGTTAGTGGCATTTAGTGGGTAAAGACCAAAGATGCTGCTGAACATCCAGCAATGCACAGGACAACTCCCCTCAACAAAGAATTATTTGGTCCAAAATGTCACTAGTATACTGAGATTGAAAACCCTTCTCTAAGGCAGTACTCAGTCAGAACTATGTATTTGCCCCCTGCTCCAATTTAGAAATGTGTGAGGATGTTTCTGTTTGTCCCGGTGATAGAGGGGTTGGAGGGACTGCTGTTGGCCTAATGGTCAGTGGCTGGAGATGCTTAATCTCCAGAAATGCTGAGGATACTCCTACCCTTATTAAGAGATACTGATCTAAAATACTACCTTGGAGTGGAATTGCATAAGGTATATACATCTTCAATTGACTAGCTAATACCAGGAGTTTTTCCATAGTGGTTTTACAAATTTACAATCCTTCCAGTAGTGTATAAGAGTTCCTGTTACTCTACATTTTCCCCCTCACTTGGTATGTTCTGGAAGTTATGATTGGAGTTTCCCAAATTACTAATACAATTAAACTTTATATATCTATATATTTGAGGTATGATTGATATATAACGTATTAGTTTCAGATGTGCAACATGACTCGATATTTGTATATATTGTGAAATCCCTACAGTAAGTATGGTGACAGTTAACATCTGTCACATACACACATAGTTAGAAAATTTTTTTTTCTTGTGAAGAGGACTTTTAAGATCTACTCTTTTAGCAACTTTCAAATATTCAATATAGTATTTTTAAAATTTATTTTTTCTTCCAGTTTTACTGAGATATAATTGACATACAGCACTGTATAAATTTAAGGTGTACAACATAATGTGTACATATGTCATGAAATGATTACCATAATGGGGTTAGTGAACATCCATCATCTCATATAAATACAACATTAAAGAGATAGAAAAAACAACTTTTTTTCTTGTGGTGAGAACTCAGGATTTTGCTCTCTTAACAACTTTCATATATATCATACAGCAGTGTTAGTTATCTTTATTGTGTTGTATTTATATCCTTATATTGTTATATCCTTAGGACTTACTTATAACTGGAATTCTGTACCGTTTGACTACCTTCATTCAGTTCTCCCTCCCAACCCCCACCCAGCCTTCCACCTCTGGTAGCCACAAATTTGATCTATTCTTCTATGAATTTGTTTGTTCATTTGTTTATTTACATTTAATGACCTATGAAATTCAGTTCCTAATGCACAGCATACTGATTCAGTATTTGTGTATATTTCAAAATGATACTATGTTAAGTCTAGTTGTCGTCTGTCACCATACAAAGATGTTACATAATTATTGGCTATATTCCCCATATGGTACATTACATACCTGTGGCTTATTTATTTTGTAACTGATAATTTGTACCTCTTAATCTCCCTTAGCAGTTTCCTCTCCCCACCCTCTTCCCCTCTGGCAACCACCTCTTCTATCTGTGACTCTCTTTCTGTTTAGTTATGTTTGTTCATTTGTTTTGTTTTTTAGATTCCACATATAAGTTAAATCATACATTATTTGTCTTCATCTGTCTGACTTATTTCACTTAGCCTAATATCCTCTAGGTCCATCAGTGTTGTCACAAATGGCAAGATTTCATTCTTTTTTATGGCTAATATTCCATTGTGTGTGTATATATATATATGTATATGCGCCACATCTCCTTTATCCATTTGTCTCTTGATGGGGACTTAGGTGCCTTCTGTATCTTGGCTGTTGTAAATAATACTGCAGTGAACATAGGGATGCATGTCTTTTTTAATTAGTGTTTTTATTTTCTTTGGGTAAAAACCCAGAAGTGGAATTGTTGGATCCTGTGGTAGTTCTGTTTTTAATTTTTTGAGGAACTTTCATACTGTTTTCCATAGTGGCTGCACCAATTTATATTCCCACCAGAAGTGCACAAGTTTCCCTTTTCTCCACATCCTCTCCAACACTTGTTACTCGTGGTCTTTTTGATGGTAGCCATTCTGACAGGTGTGAGGTGATATCTCATTGTGGTTTTGATTTGCATTTCCCTGGATAAGCATCTTTTCACGTGCCTTTTGACTGTCTGTATGTCTTCCTTGGAAAAATGTCTGTTTAGGTCCTCTGCCCATTTTTAATTGGATTTTTTGCTTTTTTTTAATGTTGAGTTGTTTGAGTTCTCTGTAAATTTTGTATATTAACCCCTTGTTAGGTATATTGTTTCCAAATATCCCATTCAGTAGGCAGCCTTTTTGTTTTGTTGATAGTTTCCTTTGCTGTGCAAAAGCTTTTTTAGTTTGATATAGTCCCATTTGTTTATTTTTGCTTTTGTTTCCCTTGCCTGAGGAGGCATAGCCAAAAAAATATTGCTAGGTAAGACAGAGGATACTTAGCTCAATAAGACAGTATTCTGTCAAAGAGTGTACTTCCTATGTTTTCTTCTAGACATTTTATGGTTTCAGGTCTTACATTTAAGTCTTTAACCCATTTCGAGTTTATTTTTGTATGTAATGTGGAAAAGGAGTCCAATTTGATTCTTTTGCATGTAGCAGTCCAGTTTTTCTAACACTATTTATTGAAGATGCTGTCTTTTCCTCATTGTGTATTATTGCCCCCTTTGTTGTAGATTAATTGACCATATACATGTGGGTTTATTTCAAGGCTCTCTATTCTGTTCATCTATGTGTCTGTTTTTGTGCCAAAACCATACTGTTTTGATTACTGTAGTTTTGTAGTAGAGTTTTAAATCAGGGAGTGTGTTACGTCCACCTTTGTTCTTCCTCAAGATTGTTTTGGCTATTTGGGGTCCTGTAAGGTTTCCATATGAATTTTAGAATTATGTGTTCTAGTTCTGTGAAAACTGCCATTTGATATTTTGATAGGGATTGCATTGAATTTGTAGATTGCCTTGGGTAGTATAGGCATTTTAACAATATTAATTCTTCCAAGCTATGAGCATAGCATATCTTTGCAGTTTTTGGTGTCATCTTCAGTTTCCTTTATTAATGTCTTACAGTTTTCTGAGTACAGGTCTTTTCCCTCCTTAGATTTATTCCCAGGTATTTTAAATTCTTCTTGATGTGATTATAAATGGTATTGTTTTCTTAATTTCTTTTTCTGATAGTTTGTTTTCTAGTGTATAGCAACAGAACAGATTTCTGTGTATTAATCTTGTATTCTGCAACTTTATTGAATTCATTGATGAGTTCCTGTAGTTTTTTGGTAGTGTCTTTAGGATTTTCTATATATAATATTGTATCATCTGCAAACAGGGACATTTTTACTTCTTCCTCTCCAATTTGGATTCCTTTTATTTCTTTTTCTTGCCTGATTGCTGTGGCTAGGACTTCTAATACTATATTGGATAAAAGTGGTGAGAGTGGGCATCCTTGTCTTGTTCCTCATCTTAGAGGAAATGCTTTCAGCTTTCCACCATTGAGTGGAGAACAAGCTGTGGGCTTGTCATATATGACTTTTATTATGCTTAGGTATATTCCCTCTGTACCCACTTTGTGGAGAGTTTTTATCATAAATGGATGTTGAGTTATGTCAAAAAGCCTTTTCTGGATCTGTTGAGATGATCATATGGTTTTTATTCTTCAGTTTGTTAATATGGTGTATAACATTGATTTTTGAACCATTCTTGTGTCCCTGGCATAAACCTCACCTGATCATGGTGTATGATCCTCTTAATGTATTGTTGGATTCAGTTTGCTAATATTTTATTGAGGATTTTTGCATCTGTGTTCATCAGTGGTATTGGCCTGTAATTTTCTTTTTTTGTGGTATCTTTGTCTGGTTCTGGTATCAGGTGGTGCCAGCCTCATAGAATGAGTTCAGAAGCATTCCTTCCTCTGCCGTTTGGAATAATTTGAGAAGGATAGGTGTTAATTCTTTTCAAAATGTTTGGTAAAATTCACCTGTGAAGTTATCTGGTGCTGGACTTTTGTTTGTTGGCAGTTTTTTAAATTACTTATTCAGTTGCATTACTGGTAATAGGTCTGTTCTTATTTTCTATTTCTTCCTGATTCAGTCTTGGGCAATTGTACATTTCTAGGAATTTGTCAATTTCTTCTAGGTTGTCCCTTTTATTGTTGTATAATTGTTCATAGGAATCTCGTATGATCCTTTATATTTCTGTGGTGTGGGTTGTAACTTCTTTTTCATTTCTTATTTTATTGATTTGGGCCTTTCTTTTTTCTCTTGATGAGTCTGGTGAAAGGTTTGTCAATTTTGTTTATATTTTCAGAGAACCAGCCATTAGTTTCATTGATCTTTTCCATTGTTTTTTTAGTCTCTATTTCATTTATTTCTGCTCTGATCTTTTCCTTCTATGATTTCTTTTGTGTGTGCCTTTTAAGAGTGGAGTCTCTATTTCCCACAGCCCTCTGACTCCCCCCCAAAATAAACCCTGCTGGCCTTCAAAGCCAAGCTTCTAGGGGCTCCCAGCTGGGAAGCCCAGTCCCGGCTGGGACTCAAAGCCCTTGCTTTTTGAGGAGAACCTTTGCAGTTTGTAATTAGCCTCCCATTTGTTGGTCACCAACCTGGGATATGGATCTTGACTATACCATATTTCCACCCCTCCTACCCATCTCTCTGTGGTTCCTTCTTTACATCTCTAGCTGTAGAAGTTCTTTTCTGCTAGTCTTCGGGTCACTTTCATTGATATTTGCTCTGTAAATAGTTGTAATTTTGATGTGCCTGTGGGAGATGAGCTCAGGGTCCTTCTACTCTGCTATCTTTGTCTCTCCCTCACAATATAGTCATCATGCTGTGCATTACATCCCCATAACTCATTTTTTTAATAACTGTACTTTTTGACCCCATTCACCCATTTCATGCACTTCCCTACCCCCACCTCTGGCAACCATTTGGCTGTTCTCTGTATCTATGAGCTTGGGTTTTGTTTTTGTTTTTAGATTCCACATATAAGTGAGATCATTCAGTAATTGTCTTTCTCTGTCTGACTTATTTCACTTACCATAATACCGTCTAGATCCATTTGTGTTGTTACAGATGGCAAGATTTTATTCTTTTTTATGGCTGAATAATACTCCATTTTGTGTATATATACCACATTTTCTTTATTTATGTATCAGTGGACATTTAGATTGTTTCCATATCTTGGCTATTGTAAATAGTGCTGCAGTGAATATGGAGGTGCAGGTATCTTCTTGAGTTAGTATTATTGTTTTCTTCAGATAAATACCCAGAAGTGGAATTGCAGAACCATATGGTAGTTCTGTTTTTAATTTTTGAGGGACTTCCATACTGTTTTCCATAGTGGCTGCACCAATTTACATTTCTACCAGCAGTGCACCAGGATTCCCTTTTTTCCACATCCTTGCCAACACTTGTTATTTCTTGTTTTTTTGATAATAGCCATTATAACAGGTGTGAGTTGAATTTTGTGCTTGTGGTTTTGATTTGCATTTCCCTGATGATTAGTGATGTTGAGCCTATAGGCCATCTGTATGTCTTTGGAAAAATTCCTATTCAGATCTCTGCTCATTTTTTAATTGGATTATTTGTTGTTGTTGTTTTATTATTGACTTGTATGAGGTTTTTTTTTTTTTTTTTTTTTTTTTTTTTTGCGGTACGTGGGCCTCTCACCGTTGTGGCCTCTCCCGTTGCAGAGCACAGGCTCTGGACGGGAAGGCTCAGTGGCCATGGCTCACGGGCCTAGCCGCTCAGAGGCATGTGGCATCTTCCCGGACCGGGACAAGAACCCATGTCCCCTGCATCGGCAGGTGGACTCTCAACCACTGCACCACGAGGGAAGCCCCTTATATGAGTTTTTTAATGTATTTTAGATATTAACCCCTTACTAGATACATGATTTTCAAATATTTTCTCCCATTCATTAGGTTGCCTTTTTATTTTGGATGTTCTAGATACCAATCTTTTGTAGGTTATATGAGTTGCAAATATTATCTTCTGATTTGTGGCTTTTTATCACTTTAAGAAATGTTTTCCCTTCAAGTCACTACCTTTACCTTTCTCTGTAGAAGTCACTTTTGATTTCTAAAACTGTAGATTAGTCTTGCCTTGTTTTTCATTATTATTTAAGGAATCATGCAGTATTATGCTTTTGATTTTAGCTTCTTTGCTCAGCTTTATATTCGTGTGATATATTCATGCTTTTTGTTGCATATTGCAGTAGTTTGTTCATTTTCATTTCATTGCGATATTCTTTTGGATAACTGTTATAACAATCTGTTTATCCATTTTATTTTTGAGAAACATTTGAGTTATTTCCAGGTTGGGGCTATTTAGAATAATTTGACTATGAACTTTCTTATGCACATCTTTTGATATAGGTGTGCATATCTTCTGGATGGTAGTGCTGTGTTATAGGATATACTAAGTTCGGCTCTAATAAATACTACCAAAAAGTTGCCTATGGTGGTTTCCAGTTTATACTACTATCAGTATAAATGCCTTTTGGGGTTCATAATACTTCTGGGATATAAGGCTTGATGACTTTGATCAGTTATGGAACATTTGGCCTTTATCTCTTCAGCCAGTGCTTCTGTCCCTTTCTTCCTCATTTGGGACATAGTGCACCCATGTTAATTCTTTTTACCATGACTCATATATCTTTTATGTTCTCTTCTTCATTTTCCACCTTTTTATCTCTCCACACTTAACTCTAAATATTTTCTTCTGACCTATCTTCCATTTCCATAATTCTCAGTTACCTTGTGTCTAATCAGCATGTCAAACTCATTCATTAAGTTCTTAATTTCATTTATTGTGTTTTTCCAGTTCCAGAATTTCCATTTGGTTTTTTTTTTTGCGGTACGCGGGCCTCTCACTGCTGTGGCCTCTTCCGCCGCAGAGCACAGGCTCTGGACACTCAGGCCCAGCGGCCATGGCCCACGGGCCCAGCCGCTCCATGGCATGTGGGATCCTCCCGGACCAGGGCACGAACCCGCGTCCCCTGCACCGGCAGGCGTACCCTCAACCACTGCACCACCAGGGAAGCCCCTCCATTTGGTTATTTTATATTCTGTAGTTCTTCTCCAGGACTCTCTATCTTGTCATTTAAGTTCTTTAACATATTGATTGTAGTTATCTTGAAATTCACATATGATAGTCTGTTATCTGGATCTGTTGTGGTTTGTGTCTTTGACCTTTTTTCCCCCTTTTGGTTTGAGGAATTTTGTCTTTGTTGTATACTCAGTTATTCTTTTAGTTAGTTTTGGACAGTGTGTGTGAAAAATTACAATGATTATGTCATCCTTGCTTTTGGCAGACAGTTAGGCTAAGGGCAGGTTACCCTAATCCAGCCAAGGATTGAACTGATTCAGAGCTAAGCTTCAGTCCTTGGAAGAGCCAGTATATTTTTGGTTCTCCTCACTCCTAGGGTATAGCCCTTTGAAGTTACAGCCAAAAGCCTGAAGTGTTTTCCACAGCCCTCTTAGTCTTATGAGACTGCTGAAAGCTCTGCTCAGCTTCTCAGACTCCTAGGAGCAGCTTTCAAATTAGCAAATATCACCAGATGTCAGTCTTATCTTCTTGGATTGCCCATCTCTCCATGATTGTGGCTCCTTGTTGCCTTAGTAGCTCTTCAGTGCTTTTAGATAGATGTTCATAATATTTTACTCAGTTTTCCATTTGTTCTTAGCAGGAGATCTGGTTTTAAACAATTTAGTCTACTATTGCTTTAATCTTGGCTTATTCTTTCAAAAACTGAGCTTGTATTAAGTGAAATAATCCAGTTACAAGAAGACAAATATTATATGATTCCACTTAAATGAAAGTGGTCAGATTCATAAAAACAGAAAGTAGGGTGGTGGTTACTAGGGACTTAAAGTCCATTGTTTGCACTGTGGTTCACTCTTGGTTGTCACATGTTCTTTACCACAATATATATAAGTATTTTTAATTGAGTTTATTAAGTAGCTTTCCTTTCAGCCACATTGGTTTTTTTTAGCTGCTCCATATAGAAAATAGAATATGTACCACAAGTTAGAAATTCAGTGAAGTAGCATTATATGTGTGTTTAACACAGATTTACCTCTGTATGTTTAGACTTTTAAAAAAATCAAGAAAGAAAGAACAAGAATGAGGGAAAATAGCTATTTAAATAATGGGGACACAAAATAGCAGTTTAAATAGTGGGGACAGTTCTTCTCAATTAGCTTGTACCCCCGGGGCTCTGAGTTTGCTGGTCCTTCACCTATGTTAAATTTACTGGAAGTAGTTCCTTCCTGAGGAATTTTCAGGGATAATTTTGACTATATACAATTTTTGCTTTACCTGCTGACCTTAGAACCCACTTCTGTTTTAAGCTTTAGCCCCCATGTAAAGAAGAGTAAATAATATCCCTTTTATTTCTCATTGGCATTGTTCATAGCACTATAGTCTAAATTTTATTTTTATATGTTTTCTGTCTCTCATGGACGATATTACCTTTTTAAAGTCTTTGATTGACCTTTATCACAAGTTTATCTTTTCTGTGTTCTTTTTGAACATGCATACTATATCTAACATTGTTTTCCTTCAGTATAACATGATTTAAGATGCACAGTCACTTTCAAAGTTACCATCTTATATCATCAAATATTTCTTGTTAGTCAGAAATAAATTCAGAGTAGCAGTAAATCTTTTTCATTATAACTACATCTTGCTTTGCTTTCAGTTTTGTAATGCATGTTAGGACAATATTGCAAATTCTTTTTTGTCTGGTAAGATGGTCTACACTGTATATAACTGTATATATATCATATATACCCACTTGTATCCCTGACCCTTCTAAAGCTATTGACAAGCAGTAAATAAAAAATAGCAAGTAGCAGCTTAAGGGGCAGAGGAAGGAGGAATTTGTCTTCCTATAAGAGCAAATCAAATCTCCAAGAAATTAAAAACAATTGAAATAGTCTCTTTAATATCCCTAATCTGTGCTGTTTCATGATTAGAACAAAACATCCCAAAAGTTTGAAAACCACAGAATGCAATATATTGATTACAGTTATTACCTCTAGCTTATATAATTTTATATCGGTGTAACTTAGCAATTTGAGAGGGATACTAGAGCGAGTATATGTTCTTATAAAGGATACAGGAAGTGGTGAACTATTTCCTAGAGTAAAATATGAATTCCACCAAATAATGAAACTATCATTTGACACTTAAAACTAGAGAGAACTACACTAAGGTCAATACTTGGTCAGATGGATAATATTGTAACTTAATTCTAGAACCTCAAGTCACACACCAGGCTCTCCTGCTAAAAGGATAGTGTGAAATACTATCTAAGAACGGCATCAGCATGTTTTAAGCGAGTCATGTCAGGGAAGAAAGTTAATTTCATTACGCCTCCATTTATTGTTATGTTAGCATATTTTTAGTACGCCTTTTGTTGAAAGCACCATGCTAGGTTCTCCACTAGGACAGTTGATAAATAGTTAAATGTTGTCTTAGTTCTCTGCCCACGCTGGCTTGACTTATATTCTTTGCTCCCTTTACCTAGCTAATGCTACTTTTTGCTATTCAAGACTTATCCCTGACACCGCTCCATTCTCACTGAAACTTACTTGTGTGTTATAACCTATTCCTTGGTGGCCTCTCTGTGCATTCTCAAGTGTCTAATGAGACATTCTTTTTAAAATTAATCTGGGCTAGTTATGGAAGAAAGCAGCCATGAGGCAAAATGCTTTTTTGTTTGTTTGTTCTTGTTATTGTTGTTGAAACTGCCTTTTTACTGCATTTAAAATATAATCCGGGGGGCTTCCCTGGTGGCACAGTGGTTGAGAGTCTGCCTGCCGATGCAGGGGACACGGGTTCGTGCCCTGGTCTGGAAAGATACCACATGCCGCGGAGCGGCTAGGCCCGTGAGCCATGGCCGCTGAGCCTGCGCGTCAGTAGCCTGTGCTCCGCAACGGGAGAGGCCACAGCAGTGAGAGGCCCATGTACTGCAAAAAAAAATATATATATATATATATATATATAATCCGGAACCTTGCCTCTGGTCTGAAGGCCCCACGTGGTCTGGCTGGCTCTTGCCTCACCTCTGCCAGCACCGTGCTTTTTTAACAGTGACGGTCTAACAGTATATTTCTCCTGCCCTCACCTTTCTTTTCTCCCCCCCTAACTTTTAAAAATTCTGTTTAATGATTCCAGCATGCGAATTTCAGGTTAGGAAGGTAGGAAGGTGGTAAGGGAATCTGGGGGGAATAGTAATGTCTGTGAAGCATCCCTCATATGATATCTTACAAATGACGGTCTAGTTAACCCATGTCTTGTGGGGTCTTTGCAAATGTAGGAAGTAAGGAACCTGAGTGTTGATGGAACATAGTTTTTCAGAGTTGATGCTAATGACAATAAGTTTTTCTTTCTAATATTACATCCTCCCCTAATAATGTAGGTGTTTATCCATCATCATTAGAACTGCTGCTCTTTTGCAGACTCTGACAGATACTTTGTCCTTCAGCATCTTCCTTTTTTGCTTACCTTGTATTAAATATAGCTTGTTTTTATTCCCCAGGCTGCCAGTACACCACTGAATCCTTTAAGTTTTCAGTGTGAATTTGTAAAGCTCAGGATTGACCTTCTCCAAGCCTTCTCTCAACTTATCTGTACTTGTAGTAGCCTCAAGACAAGCCCGCCACCTGCAATTGCCACAACAATTGCCATGACCTTAGGGAATGACCTCCAGCGGTGCGGTCGCATCTCCAATCAGGTATGTCTTAACTTTATTTTCAGTGCAGTTTTTATTTACACTTTAGAGGTTTTTGAGGTTAGTTGTGAGATGAAAAATTCTGAAACTTAAAAATCAGCGGTTTGGGCTTCCCTGGTGGCGCAGTGGTTGAGAGTCCGCCTGCCGATGCAGGGGACACGGGTTCGTGCCCCGATCCCGGAGGATCCCACATGCCGCGGAGCGGCTGGGCCCGCGAGCCATGGCCGCGGAGCCTGTGTGTCCGGAGCCTGTGCTCCGCAACGGGAGAGGCCACAGCAGTGAGAGGCCCGCGTACAGCAAAAAAAAAAAAAAAAAAAAAAAAAAAATCAGCGGTTTGACTCAGAGGCAACATCAAATACTTCTAAACTCATCTGTCTTGCGGAAAACAGGCTGAAGTCTTATTAAAATGACAGAGTGATTGATGATATCTCACTAGTTGCTACATATTTATATAAAGAAAAAGGACATACATTTTAAAGAAACTTTGAGATGTTTATAACTATATTATTTATTTTAGTGAAACTTTGAAGAAGCTAAAAATGCAGTGTTTTTTGTTTCTGTACATTATGTGTAAATTATAATCTTGTACACATTTGTAGTTTCATTTGCCATCTTTGTTAATTTTCTTTAATAGGGTTTATAAAAATGAATGAATTGAAAATGAAAAAGAGTTGAAATATTTTTTCATTTTTTTTTGTTTGAGGATTGTTTTCTTATGTTTTGACTTTTGTGTTGTTTATACGACACAAAAGCATATTTGTTTATTTAGCATAATTTATATTTTTCCTTCTTTATAGATGAAACTGTCCATGGAAGAATTCCGAAGCCTTGCTTCCCGATATGGGGATCTTTATCAGGCATCTTTTGATGCTGATTCCGCAACTTTGAGGAATGTAGAACTGTATCCTAAACTTGCCCGATATTTCTTATTCTTTGGAAGTATTCTTTTAAATGTAGAATAAATATTTCAGATATGCTTAACTAAAATATTCATATACATTAGATAAGCCTACAGATTTACCATAAATAATAATTTCTCTTTTGAAACCTAGTATGAGCAGTATAATTTAACTTTTTTACTTCAACCAGGCTTTTTAAAAAGTGGTGACTCAGTGGTGGTCTTTTTCTACCTCTGGGAAGAGCATCCAAAACCCAGGTCCAAGCAGTGTTGAATACTTTGTGCTCGCTTGAGCTACAATGGACAACACAAAATATTTTTCCACCAGAGAACCATTTTCTGTCTTGCTTCACCTATCTTTTATTCACAGCTAACAACCCTAGTTCCCATCACCTTTATTAATGATATATTCAGTCGTTTCAGTCATCACTTATGTTCCCTAAGCCCCCTTTAAGTTCTCCGTATTTTCTTATTAGCAGCTTCAGATCCTTTTTGAAAGGAGGAAAGAGATAAATTGCTTTTAAGTTGCAAGACCTATAAATCAGTAATTCCTGGCATTTTGGTTTAGTGATTGAAAACCTGATGAATGCTATGGACCCTCTCCCCTAAAAAAATGCATATATGCACATATCCCCCAAAATTTGCATACCATTTCAGGAGAGTTAACAGATCCCTTGAGCCCCAGCCTAGGAACCTCCAGGGTAATCACTCTACAGACCCTTAGTGTGGTGGTTGTTTTAAACTTTCATCAGTGAAACCCCTATATCCAAGATAGATAAAAAAGTTTCTGTGATTGAATCACAGAGCCTGTTGCTTGGTTCCTCCTTCCAACATTAACCTCTGAAGTACTCTTCCTGGAACTATCACAGACAACATATATCCCTTAAAAAGAAAAAAATAGAGCCACAGACTATTTGAGTCAATAACATGTGGTTACCTTCACTAAGAATATGATTTTCATCTTGCCTTATTTAATATTCAAATAATATAAAGTCTATAGTACATTTCTCTATTATCATGTATAATGTATAACCTTAACATAATGCAGACAGCAGCAGAGCTGTTTACTGATATCTCACGCAATAGAAGCCCTGATTTTGGATCCAGAATCAGCAAGGTATTTAAATAGTTTATATTACAGAACACTTTCAAATATGTTATCTTACCTAATCATCACAACATTGTTTTGGAAGAGGTTTTATAGAGGAAGAAACAAAGAGGAAGAACTTCTCTAGCATTTGCCTAAGGTCATATAGCTAATGACAATCCTAGATTTTCTGTCTCCATTGTTTACTTACCTCCTGTGTCCTGTTTTCTAAATAATTAGGAAGAAGTTCTTTGAATTTGAACGCTTTCTTCTGGTATATTATAACTAAATTTTGGTGTAAAAAATTGAGTTAATAGTATAATTAAGCTTGAACTTGAAATTTTAATTCTTTGTTTTCCCAAACAAAAAGATATTCCTCTTTTTGCTTTATTAAAATTCTTCTCCATTCTCTAATTAACTGATTAATTGTTCAAAATATTTTTATTGAAGAATGGTCCATTATTTTTTCCCACTATAGTATTCTGTTTTAGAACATGCATTTTCAACTGTATAATGTATTTCCAATCTAGTAAGGCCTGTGATTCCAAGATCAGCTTCCTCAAAGAGAACATAATCAACAGAGCATTTTAAATTTCTCTATCCTGAACCATTGACTCACCATTTTTTTCCAAGGCAGTACCAAAATCCTTTCCTTCTGTTTTAAAGTGCTATCTACTCTCAGACTAGGCCACTTAGCTATTTTTTTTTTAACTCATCTGATTCATTTTAATATTTCGATGACATACTAATTTTTACTTATTTTTCCATTTATCCTTCTTTGAACTATGTTCATTTTCCCCTTAGACTTCCAGTGTTTTTGTTTTGTTTTGATTTTTTAAGCTTCTCCCTTTTAAATTTCAAAATGTTCTCTAACCTCCATATTTTCCACAGTCTTTACCAGTTAATTGATACTTCCAGGCTCACGCCATTTCTGATTATGCCATACTCATTTTACCTCATAGCACACAAATGTCATTGTACTGTTGGTTGACATAAGAGAAATTAGTATTTTTCTTGATTGATTTTTTTAACACATTGTCAGCAGAGATGGGGTGAAGGGAGTTATCTAGCCAGCTCTCAAATCCTACTCTCACTGTCACCCTCTCCACTTCCTACCACCTTTCTTCACTCTTCTCCATCCCGTTTTATCCCCTAAACCCACTCCCCTAGCCTTTGCCCTTCCTAGCAATGAAAAATTGGAAAAGAAAGATTGTACCTTGAAGGAGGGCTCTCTGGGTTTCAGTCATACTGGTGTACAACTGCAAAGCGTAGATTCCTTCTGAAACTTCTCTTCTTGATACTATATATTTTGTGCCTTTCATATAAAGAAGGACCTGCTGCTAAAAAGAGCCTCAAGAGAGTGAAGCATGACATTGATAAAATTCACTATAGTTTTTACAAAAATCTGTGTATATCTTTCATAGCCTAGAAGGTTTTTGGGGAGAAGAGACCTTGTCTCATCCAACTTCGTATCTCTAGCAGCTAACATTGTGCTTGAGCCAGTATCAGTAAGTGTGGGATACGTTGGGATTTATGTTTATAATTATAAATGTTATTATCTAGCTCATACCAACTTTTTAGGATTATTAAGAAAAAATATTTTGAGATGCTTGTCCTTTACATTTTTCTATTCTAGCTTTGCACTTAACCTTTATTTTTACTGCCTAAAATATAATGGAATGGCTTCTGGTCATGAAGCCATTCAAGTATGGGACTTTTCCTTCTATTGTGAACAACTAGAAACCTGGATAAAATATGCAAGTTTAAATATAAGTTTAGCTGTTTTCAGACATTGGACAACAGGGAGACCAGGAATGTAATCCCTCAGGGAAGGGACATAAATAAGGTAAACTTTACACTAGTCCTTGCTTTCCTCTGCCTGGAGGCACTTTTTAGACTGCCTTTCAGGGAGGAGTAACCAAAGTAAAACATGGTGGTCTTGCTTAGTTGAAGAGATAGATGTCAGGGTTCAAAGAACAGAGGAAGCTACAATTTGCAGGCCAAGTACAGTGGTGGAGGAAGCTTTCCAGAGGAAGACTGCTATGAATCTTTAGCTGAATGCTAAGCTGTACATATATAAGGTGAAATCCCACAAGGCCAGGCAAAAAACAGATACTAGGGAGGGAATAATTACCAGGAAGCTGTAAACTGAACAGTTCCCAGAGCTTATGCAGAGCTGAGAAATGTTTGAGTTCCAACCGGCCAAACTGTAGAAACCTAATTGAACACTCAAGGCATTCAGAAGAGACACAAGAAGGGTCACACCACCTTAGTAATCAAGCTAAACTAGCCCTAAAGTGAAGACTAGTCTAGACCTGTCCTAACGAAGCTTAAGTAATCCTTCAAAGAGTCAGGATTATGACAGGTAATGGCTGTCCACCAATACAAAATCTTAACATTCTTTGAAGACAACAAAATCCAAAAACTCAAATGTATAAGGTCCACAATTTTAGCATCCAATCAAAAATTACTGGTCATGAGAAGAAGCTGGAAGATGTGACAAATAACCAAGAGAAAATTCAGCCAATTAGACAAAAGACTCACAAATGACAGATGATGGAATTAACAGACTTGGACTTTAAAATAGTATTTTAGTACTATTAGTATTTTCAAAATTTTAAAGGTAGAAGATAATGAACAAATTTAAAGGTGTAAAAAGAAAATGGAACTTCTAGAGCATAAAAATGAAATATCTTGATTTTGCCTTTATTTTTGAAAGATAGTTTTGATGAACATAGAATTCAAGGTTGATTAGGTTGGGTTTAACAATAGGTTAAATACAGCGAAAGAAAAGATTAGTGAACTTAAAGACATAGCAATAGAAATTATCCGAATTGGACAGTGAAAGAAAAAAGACTGAAAAACTGAACAAAGTTAAAATTGCCAGTGAGACAGTGTCATTTCTACTACTATGCATGTAACTGGAAATCTTAGAAGGAGGGGAACAAGGGACAGAAAAATATTTTAAGTGGCTGAAAAATGTTCATGTTTAATTAAAAATATAAACCCACAAATCCAAGAAGCTTAATGAACCCAGAGTGGCATAAACATAAAGAAAATCACAAGGCACACATTATAATCAAATTGCTGAAAACCAGTAATAAAGAAAAATATAAAGCAGTCAAAGAAAAAAGACTATGTAGAAGGGAATAAAAATAAGAATTTTTTACTAATTCTTATCAGAAATAATGCAAACCAGAAGACAGGTGAAGCAACATCTTTAAAGTCCTGAAAGAAAAAACAAAGTTAACCTAGTATTCTATATTCAGTAAAAATACCCTTGAATAATTAAGACTAAATAAAGACATTTTCAGACAAAATCTGAGAAAATTTGTTACCAGCAGACCTAGACCTGTACTATAAGAAATGTTAAAGGAAGTTCTTCAGGCTGAAGAAAAATTATTTGAGATTAAATTCAGATCTACAAAGAAGAACACTAGGAATGGTAAATATGTGAGTAAATAAAAAAGACTTTCCTCATTTTTTACTTTTTTAAAAAAATATTGCCCATTTAGAAAAAAATAACAATGCATTTGGGAGTTTATTACACGTAGAAGTAAAATGTGTGATGTGAGACAAATGACAGGGGTGGGGGTTGGAATTAATACAGTAGTAAGATTCTTACATTTTACATCAAGTATATATTATTTGAAGATAAGTTGTGGTAATGGAGGATGAATAAACTCTAGAGCAACCACTAGAAAATAAATAAGCCAATAGAGGAGGTAAAATGGAATACTTTAAAAAAAAAACCTCAGTTAATCCAAAAGAGGGCAGGGGAAGAGAAGGGAAAAAAAAAACAGTGAACAGATGAAAAAAGTAGAAAACAAATCACAAAATGGTAGATTTATACCCAGTCATAAGTTATTACAATAAATGTAGATAGTCTTACTCTAAGTAAAGAGATTATCATACAGCTAAAAAAGCAAAACCCAACTATAAGCTTACCACAAGTAACCCACTTTATTATTTATTTATTTATTTATATCTCATCTTAATTCATAGGTTTATTATGAGGTTTTGTGGGCTGCTTATTTTTTTATTTTTTTAACATATTTATTGGAGTATAATTGCTTTACAATGTTGTGTTAGTTTCTGCTGTTTAAAAAAGTGAATCAGCCATATGTATACATATATCCCCATATCACCTTCCTCTTGTGTCTCCCTCCCACCCTCCCTATCCCACCCCTCCAGGTGGTCACAAAGCACTGAGCTGATCTCCCTACTATACTGCTGCTTCCCACTAGCTATCTGTTTTATATTTGGTAGTGTATATATGTCAATGCTACTCTCTTACCTCCTCCCAGCTTACCCTTCCCCCTCCCCATGTCCTCAAGTCCATTCTCTTTGTCTGCGTCTTTATTCCTGTCCTGTCCCTAGGTTCATCAGAACCATTTTTTTTTAGATTCCATATATATGTGTTAGCATACGGTATTTGTTTTTCTCTTTCTGACTTATTTCACTCTGTATGACAGCCTCTAGGTCCATCCACCTCACTACAAATAACTCAATTTCGTTTCTTTTTATGGCTGAGTAATATTCCATTGTATATATGTGCCACATCTTCTTTGTCCATTCATCTGTCGATGGACATTTAGGTTGCTTCCAGGTCCTGGCTATTGTAAATAGTGCTGCAGTGAACACTGGAGTACATGTGTCCTTTTGAATTATGGTTTTCTCAGGGTATATGCCCAGTAGTGGGATTGCTGGGTCATATGGTAGTTCTATTTTTAGTTTTTTAGGAACCTCCATGTTGTTCTCCATAGTGGCTCTATCAATTTACATTCCCACCAACAGTGCAAGAGGGTTCCCTTTTCTCCCTACCCTCTCCAGCATTTATTGTTTGTAGATTTTTTGATGATGGCCATTCTGACTGGTGTGTGGTGATACCTCCTTGTGGTTTTTTTTTTTTTAAGTATTAATCATTTGCTTTTTTTATTATTATTTTTATTTATACAGCAGGTTCTTATTAGTCATCAATTTTCTACACATCAATGTATACATGTCAACCCCAATCGCCCAATTCAACACATCACCATCCCCACCCCCCGGGGTTTTCCCCCCTTGGTGTCCATACGTTTGTTCTCTACATCTATGTCTCAACTTCTGCCCTTCAAACCGGTTCATCTGTACCATTTTTCTAGGTTCCACATACATGTGTTAATATACGATATTTGTTTTTCTCTTTCTGACTTACTTCACTTTGTATGACAGTCTCTAGATCCATCCATGTCTTAACAAATGACTCAATTTCGTTCCTTTTTATGGGTGAGTAATATTCCATTGTATATATGTACCACAACTTCATTATCCATTCATCTGTCGATGGGTGTTTAGGTTGCTTCCATGACCTGGCTATTGTAAATAGTGCTGCAGTGAACATTGGGGTGCATGTGTCTTTTTGAATTCTGGTTTTCTCTGGGTATACCCAGTAGTCCTCCTTGTGGTTTTGATTTGCATTTCTCTAATGATTAGTGATGTTGAACATCCTTTCATGTGTTTATTGGCAATCTGTGTATCTTCTTTGGAGAATTGTCTATTTAGGTCTTCTGCCCATTTTTGGATTGGGTTGTTTGTTTTTTTGATATTGAGCTGCGGGAGCTGCTTGTATATTTTGGAGATAATCCTTTGTCAGTTGTTTCATTTGCAAATATTTTCTCCCATTCTGAGGGTTGTCTTTTTTGTCTTGTTTATGGTTTCCTTTGCTGTGCAAAAGCTTTTAAGTTTCATTAGGTCTCATTTGGTTTTTTTTTGTTTTTACTCTAGGGGGTGGGTCAAAAAGGATTACTCTAGGGGGTGGGTCAGAAAGGATCTTGCTGTGATTTATGTCATAGAGTGTTCTGCCTATGTTTTCCTCTAAGAGTTTTATAGTGTCTGGCCTTACATTTAGGTCTTTAATCCATTTTGAGTTTATTTTTGTGTATGATGTTAGGAAGTGTTCTAATTTCAGTCTTTTATATGTAGCTGTCCAGTTTTCCCAGCACCACTTACTGAATAGGCTGTCTTTTCTCCATTGTATATTCCTGCCTTCTTTATCAAAGATACGGTGACCATTTGTGTGAACCTACTTTAAATACAAAGATACAAATATATTAAAAGTAAACAAAAGGATGGAAAAGGAACCCTAAAAACTGGCATGACAGTATCATACAAAGTGGACTTCAGGACAAAGACTTGATAAAGAGCTACATTTTACCATAATAGGGGATCAATTCATCAAGAAGACATAATTCTTTTTTTTTTTTTTTTTTTTTTTTGCGGTACACGGGCCTCTCACTGTTGTGGCCTCTCCCGTTGCGGAGCACAGGCTCCGGACGCACAGGCTCAGCGGCCATGGCTCACGGGCCTAGCCACTCTGCAGCACGTGGGATCTTCCCAGACCAGGGCACGAACCCGTATCCCCTGCAGCAGGCGGATTTTCAACCACTGCGCCACCAGGAGAGCCCAAGAAGACATAATTCTAAACATTTAAATACTTAGTGACAGATCTTCCAAATATACGAAGCAAAAACTGACAACTGAAAGGAGAAATAAATCCACAAATTATGGTTGGAGTTTCTAACACTCCCCTCTGAATAATTACTAGAACAACTTGCAGAAGATTTCTTAGGATATAGAGGACTTGAATAACACTACCAGCCAACTTGACCTAATTGACCTGTGTGCCCTACCAACAGCAGCATACACATTCTTTCCAAGTGCACTTGGAAAATTTACCAAAGTAAACCATATGCTGGGCTACAAAACAATTCTTAGTAAATGTAAAAGCATTGAAACTACATAGAATATGTTATCTGATAGAATTAAATTAGAAAATCATCTCTGGAAAATCCCTAAATGTTTAGGAATTAAACAAGACTTCTAAACATTCCAATTGGTCAAAAAGTCACAAGGGAAATTAGAAAGTAAGTTAGACTGAATGAAAATGAGAACACGACATATCAAAACTTGTGTGATGCAGTTAAAACAGAGCTCTTAGAGGGAAATTTATAACTTTAAATGCATACATACACACACAAAAGAAGGTTTAAAAGTAATAACATTAGTTTCTATCGTATTAAAGCAAGAAAAAGAGCAAATTAAACTCAAAGTAATTAGAAGGAAAGAAATAGTAAAGATGAGAATGCTAATCAGTGAATTATAAATAAACAGTAGAGAAAGTCAATGAAACCAAAAGCTGGCTCTTTGAAAAGATCAATAAAGTTGATAAAACTAGCTATTCTGAACAAGGAAATAAGAGAACATAAATTACCAATATTAGAAATGAAATAAGAGTACCATCATAAATCCCATAGATAGTAAAAGCATATTAAAGGAATAAATAACTTTTTGCCAATAAATGTGATAGTTGAGGTGAACAGGAAAAATTCAAATATTCTACATAGACTTAAAAATCTTTAACAAAACATGTACAAATTGAACCTAACAAAACTCTAAAGGATAATACATTAAAACCAAGTAGGGTTTATTCTGGAAATTCTAGGTTTGATATTAGAAAAACAATCAGTGTAATTCACCATATTGTAATATAAAGGAAAAACTAAAGTCGAGGACTTGCTAAGGATTTCAAGACTTAGTATAAAGCTCCAGTAATTAAGACAATGTGATATGGGCTTGAGGGTAGAATGGAGAGACCAAAATAGTTACATAGGAGTATTACTTGATTTTTGACAAAGATAACAATCTGTTTTTTCAACAGATTGTGCTGGAACACGCTGTATGGGGGGAAAGAATCTTGACCTTACCTCACACCATACATAAAAATTAATTCCAAGTGTATCACAGATCAAACTGTAAAAGATAAAATTCTAAACTTTCTAGAATGCTACTTGGGAGAAAATCTTCATGACCTTGAGATCAGCAAGGATTTTTTTCAGGACACAAACAGCAGTACTGTACAGAAAAATTTGTTTAATTGGATTTAAAAATTTAAACTTCTGCTCTTTGAAAGATGCCATTAAGAAAATGAAAAGATTGGTTGCAGGGTGAAATATTCTCAAACATATTCTATCAGAATATTAAGAAAACCATTCAACTCAAGATAACCCAATTTTTAAGAATTGACAAGAGATTTGAACAGACACTTCAACAAAGAAGATATGTTAATTCCAATAAGCACATGAAAAGATGCTTAACATCATTAGGTATCAGAAAAATACAAATTAAAATCACAGTGAGATACAACTAACACCCACTAGAATAGCTAAAGTTAAAAAGCCCTTTAATACCAAATATTAGATGTGGAAGGGCTTGAATTCATACATTTTGGGGACTGCAAAATGATTCAGCCACTTTGGAACACTGTTTGGCAGTTACCATATGACCACCAGTTCTATTTCTACTTACTTAAGAGAAATGAAAACATATTTCCACAGAGACCTGTACACAGATTTTCTTAGCAGCTTTATTTGTAACAACAAAAACTGGAAAGAGCCAAATGTGTCAACAGGTGAGTGGGTAGATAAATTGTAGTATGTTCATACAGTGGAATATTACTCAGCAATATAAATGGATGGCCTGTTGAAATATGCAAAACACATTAATGACTCAAAAATGTTGTGCTATAAAGGAAACCAGACACAAAATATTATATATAGTATGATTGCTTATATCCAGTATTAGGAAACATCTTATTTACAGTGATAGAAAGCTAATCTGGTTGCTGGGGGCCACAAGTAGGGATTGACTAGGAAGGGTGCATTTTTACGATTTTGTAACTTATATCTCAATAAAGTTTATTAAAAATAAATAAAGGAATACTCCTTTTGTAGAGGGTGGAACAGTATATTCTGATTTTATGCCCTTTTATTAGCAGGTCACTTTGTCAGAGACTTTTAAATCTTTATGCTTTATTGTGTGGTATAGTTTTCCTCAAAGTCTATCACTAAATGAGGTTCAGTTCTTGTTTTAGTAGAACTTAAAATATAGTACAGAGTAGGGAACAAAGCTTTGGAGCCAGGCAGATACACATGTACATACAGCTAGGAGTACGTATGAATATAGACATGTTCTTTCATCTCCCTGAACCACATATGCATAAACTATAGGTAAGTAATCATGCCTGTCTCTTAGAGTGGTTGTAATGGTTAAATGAAAACCTATGTAAAGTACCCAGCTGAAGTACCTTGCACATAGTAGGCGTTAAAAGGATAATAAGGGAGTAATAAGAAGTGTTCACCCAACATAGTTAAGTTACCTATATTGCATTTTCAAATAGCCCTCTTGAAGTTTAGTTAGAATGCAGGAGTTTGCCACCTTTTCCCATTTAGAAATACTTTCAGAAATGTCTTTGGGTTTGAGGCAGTAGGAAAAAAAGAAATCTAGGTAAAACTTTTTCCAGCATGCTCTAAATGCTACTTCTCTGCTGAACATTCTTGCGCATTTCACCTGCTTTCTTTAGATTCATGCCATTTCTCCAGTTATGAATGCCCTCCGAACTTTCCATCTCTTCAAATCTTATCCATGCTACTTGCGTAGTGATTTTTCCAAGACCGATCTCTTCTGTGGCATTCCTCAGCTCCCTCTATATTCTGATTACTTGCATATCTTTACTGGTTATTTGGCACTTGTCTGCTGACTTTATTGATAGTTTACCTTTTCAAATGCCTTATGTCTCTTTCACCTCATGGCAGGGACAAGGTTTAATTAAACATTTTTATACTAGCTAACAACCAAAGTGATTAAGACTTGTATAATTTGAAGTCCGGTCTGGATTTGAATTCTAGTTTGTCGCTTACTAGTTCTGTGACTGAAGGCGAATTACTTAACATCTCTGAGCCTCAGTTTTCTCATCTGTGAAATGGAAGTAACAGTGCCTACTTCATTATTTCAAAGATTAAATGAGAGTGTGTGGAAAGTACCTGACACATTTTGACATTAAATTAGTTACTGTTGGGCTCCCCTGGTGGCTCAGTGGTTGAGAGTCCGCCTGCCGATGCAGGGGACACGGGTTTGTGCCCCGGTCCGGGAAGATCCCACATGCCACGGAGCAGCTAGGCCCATGAGCCATGGCCGCTGAGCCTGCACGTCTGGAGCCTGTGCTCCGCAACGGGAGAGGCCACAACAGTGAGAGGCCCGCGTACCGCAAAAAAAAAAAAAAAAATTAGTTACTATTTTGGTTGATTGATTGATATTATTTTTTGACTTCAGTTTCCAGGAATATGGATCTACAGGAGCAGCCCATGCTGATAGTGAATATGAGAGAAGAATGATGTCTGTATATAATCATGTCTTGGAGGAGGTGGAATCACTCAATCGGAAATATACCCCGGTTTCTTATATGGCAAGTCACATTTGTTTTATTGCGTTTTATTATGTGGAAGTGAGTTTTTATCTGTCTCTGGCACTTACTGTGTGTGACTTCAACACATTAACCTCTCTGTGACTGTTTCCTCTGTGCCTGTTTTTGTTTGTTTGTTTGTTTGTTTTCTTTTGCGGTACAGGGGCCTCTCACTGTTGTGGCCTCTCCCGTTGCGGAACACAGGCTCAGCGACCATGGCCCACGGGCCCAGCCGCTCCGCGGCATGTGGGATCCTCCCGCACCGGGGCACGAACCCACGTCCCCTGCATCAGCAGGCGGACTCTCAACCACTGTGCCACCAGGGAAGCCCCCCTCTGTGCCTGTTTTGTAACAGGGTTAGTACAGTACCTACATCATAGTATTGTTGTGAGGATGAAATAAGATAATCCATGAAAGCACTTAGCACATCTGTAGCTGCTACATAGTCACACTAACATGTCAAATCTGCTCTACCAGAACGCAGATAAAACTTTTATTTTTCCTTTTTTAACAATTTAACTAAAGTTGCAATTGTTCTCAACCTTGGCTACACATTAGAATCACTTCGGAAGCTATTTTTAAAGAAACATCAATATCCAGGCCCCACCCAGACCAGTTATCTTTTTTTTTTTTTTTTTTTTTTTTCCGTACGCGGGCCTCTCACTGTTGTGGCCTCTCCCGTTGCGGAGCACAGGCTCCGGATGCGCAGGCTCAGCGGCCATGGCTCACGGGCCCAGCCGCTCCGCGGCATATGGGATCCTCCCAGACCGGGGCACGAACCCGTATCCCCTGCATCGGCAGGCGGACTCTCAACCACTGCGCCACCAGGGAGGCCCAGACCAGTTATCTTTGAATCTCTGCGAGGCCCAGACATTAGGTATTTTTAAAAGCTCCCAGGTGATTCTGTCAAGCCACCAGGGTTGAAAACTATTGGCCAATTAAAATAGAAAGAACTGGGCTTATTTTCTGACTATCAGTAAATCAGTTCCTGCCAGGTGATGCTACTGCTGTCCTTTAGTACTCATGTCCACTTAGCCTACTGAATCTGCTACCTTTGGCACTGTTGAACACCTGCTGTTTATCCCCTGACTTCCCAGTCACAGGACAGACTGACACTCTCACCCAGATTTCCTCCTCTCTGTCTGGCCATTCTCCAGTGTTGTATTGAGCTCAGGTTCCTATAACAAAATAGACATAGTGGCTTAAACAACAGACATTTCTTACAATTCTAGAGGCTGGGAAGTCCAGACTCAGGGTGCCAACCAATTTGTTTTGTGGTGTGGGGTCTCTCGCTGGCTTGCCAGCTGCTGCTTTCTTCCTGTGTTCTCACATGTTGGAGAGAGAGGGGCTCTCTTCTCTCCTTCTCTTCTTATAAGGGCACTGATCCCATCACAGGGGCCGCACCCTCATGTCCTCATCTAAACTTAATGTCCTCCCAAAGACCCTCCTCCAAATATCCACACATTGGGAGTTAGGGCTTCAACATGTGAATTCAGAGACAACAGCACATTCAGTCCATAGCACTGTCTTTGGACTTTACACCCTGGAGGGTTTCTCTTGCCCTGCCTACACATTGGATACTGGTATTTCCTGTAGCTCTCTCCTGCCTCCTGCTGTTCTCATTCTGAACTCACCATTTATCAGGTGTTCTAGAAGAAACTGACAGGATGTGTCATTAAAGAGTTAAATTAGATTTTAAGGTTAGATAATTTCCTTTGCACACTGCTTTCCACGTAAGATTGTCAATACATATTTGCTGAATTGAAATGACACAGGTAGCTATTTGACACTGAGATTGGTTGCTAAGGAAGACTGTAAAGATTATCTTTGTAGGAAGTAGACATATTTATGTGAGACATTGATTAAATTATTTACATGTATTTCCTCTAAGCTCCACCCTAGGAAATTAAATAGATGCCAGATAGTACCTTGAGTTTGATAGAGTTCAATCCACTGCATCTAATGGAAAGAATGGGAATTTTCTGCCCAGTAGGTACGCAATACAGAGGGTCAAATTCTACCTCTGCCACTCAGCAGGCATGATTTTAGACAAATTTCTAATACCCTTTTCTATGATATGGAAAAATATCTACCTCATAGGGTTTTTGTGAAGTTTAAATGGAATAATGCCTAATGCCTGGCACAGTGCCTGGCCTGGCATATAAGGAGTGGTTAATAAATGTTGATTCCCTTTTCCCCCTTTCCAAATTGTATTTTATAGATTTGATACTTTCTGAACCCAAAATTCAGTTTAACAAGTATTTATTGAATCCTGTGAATAGAAAAATGACAAAGAGGCTCTTCCCTCAAGTTGTCCATAGTCTGATAAAAAAGATTTTGTAAACAAATACCATACAATATATGTGCAGTAATAGAGGTCTGCACAAAGTAGAGTTGTAGCACAAAAGAGAAAGTAATTCATGTCAAAGGATAGGGGAAATGGGGTGAGGGTGCACATCAGAGAGAAAAGGTATTTGCATATGAGTTTTTCAGGCAGATAAGGAGGTGTAGAGAACTTCAGGCAGAGAACATGTTCAAAAGCAGAGGCATGAGGACTTCCCTGGTGGCACAGTGGTTAAGAATCCACCTGCCAAAGCAGGGGACATGGGTTCGAGCCCTGGTCCAGGAAGATCCCACGTGCTGCAGAGCAACTAAGCCCCTGCGCCACAGCTACTGGGCCTGTGCTCTAGAGCCCGCGAGCTACAACTACTGAGCCTACGTTCCACAACTACTGAAGCCTGCAAACCTAGAGCCAGTGCTCTGCAACAAGAGAAGCCACTTCAATGAGAAGCCCACGTACCGCAACGAAGAGTAGCCCCCGCTCGCCACAACTAGAGAAAGCCCACGTGCAGCAACGAAGATCCAAAGCAGCCATGAAGATCCAACGCAGCCATAAATAAATAAATAAATTTATTTAAAAAAAAAAAAAAGCGGAGCATGAAATAGCATGATGTCTCCTGGGAACAGTGTGTTATTGCTGCAGCATAATGTGCAGGCTCGGGACTAGAGAGGTCGGTGGAGACCAGATGACAAAAGTCTTTTAACACAGTCTTAAGGAGTTTGGACTTTATCCCATAGACAATAGGGGCACTCTTTAGGAATTTTAAATGGGTGTGGGAGAGAAGTGGTTAAGCTAAGACTGTACACTATTATGTAGAAACAGAACAGATAATGGCCTGGAAGGCATGAAATTAAAGAAAAGAAGAGTGGTTACAAGACTTCTGCAGTAATCCAAGGTAGGGGCCAAATTGATAAAGTGGGAGCAAGAATGAGAAGAACAGATACATAAGAAAGATTATTCAGGTGTAATATTTTCAAGGCTTGGTTTTGGTTTTTTGTTTGTTTTTTGTTTCTTTAAATTAGATGTGAGAGGATGGAGACATAACCTCTGGGTTTCCAGCTTAGGTGACCAGGTACACAAATGGTTGATCCTTGACTGAGACAGAATACAGAGGGATAGTGGAAGAAGGTGGTTTCATTTTTAAACATGTTAAACATTGGCAGTTAGGTAACAGGTTTGGTGTCAGAAGGAGACAGGCTGGGATGCATGTAAAGTTGAGGTGTCATGAGCATATAGATTCTTAAAGTCCTGGGAGTGAAGAAAACTGCCTGTGAAGAACAAATGGACTGAGAAGACAAAAGGACTAAGGAGAGCATCAACACTGAAGGAACATACAAAGGAAGAGAATCTTAGGAAAGAAGATGGAGAAGGGAAGAATCAGAAGTGAGGGCAGGGGCCGTTAAGTGGAATTTCATGGAAAAAGAGCATTATCAGGTGCCACAGAAGTGTCAAAAAATACAAAGGCTGAAAAGTGTTCGGTTTGGCAATGAAGGGAGTATTCATGATGGGATAGTCCTCTTACCGATTTACTAATCATGATATGTGATTTCACATCTCCAGACTGGTACTTTGATAGTAATCTGCAACTAACATATGTGTTGAAGTGTGCCCAAGGGGCTAGTGGTCTCAGAGGCAGTCCTGCTTTCCCAGTGGGGAATTGCAAAATCTGCATCTATTCTTTTAAAAGGGAAAATGGTACCTTTTTGCCTGGGAACAGCCTGAGGTCACTTGTGGTCCTCTAAGTCCACCCTTTAAAGATGTTTCTCTCCTTAAATACTGTTGTGGCATCAAAGGTTGCACCACAAGTAGGATGTCCGGGCGAACGCATCTCAGATCCCTTGTTGCAAGAAGATGAATAGTGCTGTTTTAGCAGTTAAACCTGAGTAGACCCAGTGTCTCTAAATCTGTGTTGTGGTTATCTCAAGTAATAGACCTGGCATTTATATTAGGAGTCTGTCAGGCACAGAATGTTCAGTAATCTGAAACCAATGAGGAATGGATTCTTCTGGCTTTTAGCCTTAATGCCCTACTTTTTAAAAATGTTTATAGCAGAGGCACTAGGTGATACCCTGCTTGGAAGCAGGAACTTAAAAGGACAGACAGCATTGTATAGTGGAGTAGTTTTCAGCCTATGGTATTTTGGGGGCCACTGAGAGAGGAGTAGACTGAGGAGGGGATGGTAGACCAAGCAGGAATGGTTCTGGGTCACCCAAAGTTACAGGTGTTCCAGTACTGTAATTTTTTTTCTATTAAGTTTGCAAATCATTGGTGAAATAAAACAAAATCACTGAGTGACCTAGTCAGGTGACCTAGGTTCCAGTCCCAGCTTGTTCCATTAGCTGTCTGGGTGACCTGTGTCATCAGCAAAATTGAGGGTTAGACTGGGTGATCTTTAAAATATATTTGATGGTATCACAGGTGTATACTTATCTCCAAACTGATTAAGTAGTATGCATTAAATATGTCCAGGTTTTTGCATGTCAGTGGTACCTCAAGAAAGTAGTTAAAATAAAATAAATAAATAAATAAAATCTTTGAATTCTTAAATTCTGGTTCTATGACCCCTTTCACTAAGACTCAAAAGGTTCGTTAGAGTAGTTCTATTCCTCTGCAGTTAAGCTGGGATTTTCAAAACTCAGTTAAATTTGTGAAATAGATTTTAGAAAGAAGGTGTTTTATTTAAGTTTCAGTGATCTATAAAGTTGGACTATATGGTAATCTGTAATCTGAATTCCAGTAAGTTTCCACCATTGCTCTCTCTCTGGAGACTCATGGCCACATGGACAGGGAGGCCACCTGGTAGAGATGGGATGAAGAATGAGGCAGTTCCAAGCCAAGGTTCCACGGGGATTTGGACTCGAGCCTCAGATGTCAATATTTTGCTCTGATTTTTTACCGTATACATGCTTTTTATCATATTTTGTCACGTGATAGTTACTTTATATTTTAGTATCTAAAATAACTGTATATGTCTAGTAGCTCTAAGCTCTATAGAAACGCAAACTTTGCACATTGCTTGGTCTTGAAGAGTGTGGGTTTTCTCTGTCATTTTTTATTGAATATATTTCAGAATAAAGTAAAAATCTGTAATTGTCCTCCTTGACATGAGTGATTTCATAAATGTATGCAGTTCCTGAGTGTTATGTCTCCTAACCTGATTGGTGTGTACTTTTGTAGTAATTTTATGAGCGTTTGTAGTTTTTACACTTCTACCTGAAAGTAACTATTTTTGTTGATGAAATTTGGAAATTTATTTTCATTTGATTTTTCTTTTTTTTCCCCAGCATACAGCATGCCTCTGCAATGCCATCATTTCCTTGCTGAAAGTTCCTCTTTCATTTCAGAGATATTTTTTCCAGAAACTGCAGTCTACCAGCATCAAGGTAATACAGGAAGAACAATCAGGTTTAATATAGTTTAATACCTTCTTCTGAAGATTATAGGGGGCATAGCTCTGCTTCAGGATCTTACCTTTGGTTTAGACAGAACTTCTACTCTTCAGTTGTAAGCCTTTCCTCCCTTCAACAAGTGATTTGGGAGTTAAACCCTCTCCTCTCCTTTCTTTCCTCATAGTGCCAAATGAAGTGGGACAGGCATTTGGGTACCTTGAGCTCTGTCCCTGTCTTCAAGAATGAGTTGAGTGCTGTTCATCGTAGTAGCCCACAAGGATCTTGAGCTGAGTCCATGTCTGATCAAACTATTTAAACCCAACTTAGAAGGAATCAGGTCCAGTAAAATATCACCAGCCCTATCTCCAAAGCACTTTTGTCTACAAATAACAAATTTTGAGGAGCTGGGCAATGAGTAGAGTCACTATTTTAAAATATTTAAGCCACTCAAAATTCAAAAGCTATTTTGATTCAAAGAATGAAATTGTTGGGAAAGGGGGGAAATTGTCATTTGTAAGAGATTCCCTGGATTATCCCTATCAGTAAATGTCTTCAGTGCACTTTTTTTTTTTTTTTTTAAATTTTATTTTATTTTATTTTTTTGCTTTATAACAAATTTAATCAGTTATACATATACATATGTTTCCATATCCCCTCCCTTTTGCGTCTCCCTCCCACCCTCCCTATCCCACCCCTCCAGGCGGTCACAAAGTACCAAGCTGATCTCCCTGTGCTATGCGGCTGCTTCCCACTAGCTATTTACCTCACGTTTGGTAGTGTATATATGTCCATGCCGCTCTTTCACTTTGTCACAGCTTACCCTTCCCCCTCCCCATATCCTCAAGTCCATTCTCTAGTAGGTCTGTGTCTTTATTCCTGTCTTACCCCTATGTTCTTCATGACATTTTTTTTTCTTAAATTCCATATATATGTGTTAGCATACAGTATTTGTCTTTCTCTTTCTGACTTACTTCACTCTGTATGACAGACTCTAGGTCTATCCACCTCATTACAAATAGCTCAATTTCATTTCTTTTTATGGCTGAGTAATATTCCATTGTATATATGTGCCACATCTTCTTTATCCATTCATCCGATGATGGACACTTAGGTTGTTTCCATCTCCGGGCTACTGTAAATAGGGCTGCTATGAACATTTTGGTACATGTCTCTTTTTGAATTATGGTTTTCTCAGGGTATATGCCCAGTAGTGGGATTGCTGGGTCATATGGTAGTTCTATTTGTAGTTTTTTAAGGAACCTCCATACCGTTCTCCATAGCGGCTGTACCAATTCACATTCCCACCAGCAGTGCAAGAGTGTTCCCTTTTTTCCACACCCTCTCCAGCATTTATTGTTTCTAGATTTTTTGATGATGGCCATTCTGACTGGTGTGAGATGATATCTCATTGTAGTTTTGATTTGCATTTCTCTAATGAGTAAAGATGTTGAGCATCCTTTCATGTGTTTGTTGGCAGTCTGTATATCTTCTGTGGAGAAATGTCTATTTAGGTCTTCTGCCCATTTTTGGATTGGGTTGTTTGTTTTTTTGTTATTGAGCTGCATGAGCTGCTTATAAATTTTGGAGATTAATCCTTTGTCAGTTGCTTCATTTGCAAATATTTTCTCCCATTCTGAGGGTTGTCTTTTGGTCTTGTTTATGGTTTCCTTTGCTGTGCAAAAGCTTTTAAGTTTCATTAGGTCCCATGTGTTTATTTTTGTCTTTATTTCCATTTCTCTAGGAGGTGGGTCAAAAAGGATCTTGCTGTGATTTATGTCATAGAGTGTTCTGCCTATGTTTTCCTCTAAGAGTTTGATAGTGTCAGGCCTTACATTTAGGTCTTTAATCCATTTTGAGCTTATTTTTGTGTATGGTGTTAGGGAATGATCTAATCTCATACTTTTACATGTCCCTATCCAGTTTTCCCAGCACCACTTATTGAAGAGACTGTCCTTTCTCCACTGTACATTCCTGCCTCCTTTATCAAAGATAAGGTGACCATATGTCCGTGGGTTTAACTCTGGGCTTTCTATCCTGTTCCATTGATCTATCTTTCTGTTTTTGTGCCAGTACCATACTGTCTTGATTACTGTAGCTTTGTAGTATAGTCTGAAGTCAGGGAGCCTGATTCCTCCAGCTCCATTTTTCGTTCTCAAGATTGCTTTGGCTATTCGGGGTCTTTTGTGTTTCCATACAAATTGTGAAATTTTTTGTTCTAGTTCTGTGAAAAATGCCAGTGGTAGTTTGATAGGGATTGCATTGAACCTGTAGATTGCTTTGGGTAGTAGAGTCATTTTCACAATGTTGATTCTTCCAATCCAAGAACATGGTACATCTCTCCATCTATTTGTATCATCTTTAATTTCTTTCATCAGTGTCTTATAATTTTCTGCATACAGGTCTTTTGTCTCCTTAGGTAGGTTTATTCCTAGATATTTTATTCTTTTTGTTGCAATGGTAAATGGGAGTGTTTCCTTGATTTCTCTTTCAGATTTTTCATCATCAGTATATAGGAATGCCAGAGATTTCTGTGCATTAATTTTGTATCCTGCAACTTTACCAAATTCATTGATTAGCTCTAGTAGTTTTCTGGTAGCATCTTTAGGATTCTCTATGTATAGTATCATGTCATCTGCAAACAGTGACAGCTTTACTTCTTCTTTTCCAATTTGGATTCCTTTTATTTCCTTTTCTTCTCTGATTGCTGTGGCTAAAACTTCCAAAACTAGGTTGAATAAGAGTGGTGAAAGTGGGCAACCTTGTCTAGTTCCTGATCTTAGTGGAAATGGTTTCAGTTTTTCACCATTGAGGACGATGCTGGCTGTGGGTTTGTCATATATGGCCTTTATTATGTTGAGGAAAGTTCCCTCTATGCCTACTTTCTGCAGGGTTTTTATCATAAATGGGTGTTGAATTTTGTCGAAAGCTTTCTCTGCATCTATTGAGATGATCATATGGTTTTTCTCCTTCAGTTTGTTAATATGGTGTATCACGTTGATTGATTTGCGTATATTGAAGAATCCTTGCATTCCTGGAATAAACCCCACTTGATCATGGTGTATGATCCTTTTAATGTGCTGTTGGATTCTGTTTGCTAGGATTTTGTTGAGGATTTTTGCATCTATGTTCATCAGTGATATTGGCCTGTAGTTTTCTTTCTTTGTGACATCCTTGTCTGGTTTTGGTATCAAGGTGATGGTGGCCTCGTAGAATGAGTTTGGGAGTGTTCCTCCCTCTGCTATATTTTGGAAGAGTTTCAGAAGGACAGGTGTTAGCTCTTCTCTAAATGCTTGATAGAATTCGCCTGTGAAGCCATCTGGTCCTGGGCTTTTGTTTGTTGGAAGATTTTTTATCACAGTTTCAATTTCAGTGCTTGTGATTGGTCTGTTCATATTTTCTATTTCTTCCTGATTCAGTCTCGGCAGGTTGTGCATTTCTAAGAATTTGTCCATTTCTTCCAGGTTGTCCATTTTATTGGCATAGAGTTGCTTATAGTAATCTCTCATGATCTTTTTTATTTCTGTAGTGTCAGTTGTTACTTCTCCTTTTTCATTTCTAATTCTATTGATTTGAGTCTTCTCCCTTTTTTTCTTGATGAGTCTGGCTAATGGTTTATCAATTTTGTTTATCTTCTCAAAGAACCAGCTTTTAGTTTTATTGATCTTTGCTATCGTTTCCTTCATTTCTTTTTCATTTATTTCTGATCTGATTTTTATGATTTCTTTCCTTCTGCTAACTTTGGGATGTTTTTGTTCTTCTTTCTCTAATTGCTTTAGGTGCAAGGTTAGGTTGTTTATTCGAGATGTTTCCTGTTTCTTAAGGTGGGATTGTATTGCTATAAACTTCCCTCTTAGAACTGCTTTTGCTGCATCCCATAGGTTTTGGGTCGTCGTGTCTCCATTGTCATTTGTTTCTAGGTATTTTTTAATTTCCTCTTTGATTTCTTCAGTGATCACTTCGTTATTAAGTAGTGTATTGTTTAGCCTCCATGTGTTTGTATTTTTTACAGCTCTTTTCCTGTAATTGATATCTAGTCTCATAGCATTGTGGTCGGAAAAGATACTTGATACAATTTCAATTTTCTTAAATTTACCAAGGCTTGATTTGTGACCCAAGATATGATCTATCCTGGAGAATGTTCCATGAGCACTTGAGAAAAATGTGTATTCTGTTGTTTTTGGATGGAATGTCCTATAAATATCAATTAAGTCCATCTTGTTTAATGTATCATTTAAAGCTTGTGTTTCCTTATTTATTTTCATTTTGGATGATCTGTCCATTGGTGAAAGTGGGGTGTTAAAGTCCCCTACTATGAGTGTGTTACTGTCGATTTCTCCTTTTATGGCTGTTAGTATTTGCCTTATGTATTGAGGTGCTCCTATGTTGGGTGCATAAATATTTACAATTGTTATATCTTCTTCTTGGATCGATCCCTTGATCATTATGTAGTGTCCTTCTTTGTCTCTTCTAGTAGTCCTTATTTTAAAGTCTATTTTGTCTGATATGAGAATTGCTACTCCAGCTTTCTTTTGGTTTCCATTTGCATGGAATATCTTTTTCCATCCCCTTACTTTCAGTCTGTATGTGTCTCTAGGTCTGAAGTGGGTCTCTTGTAGACAGCATATAGATGGGTCTTGTTTTTGTATCCATTCAGCCACTCTGTGTCTTTTGGTGGGAGCATTTAGTCCATTTACATTTAAGGTAATTATCGATATGTATGTTCCTATTCCCATTTTCTTAATTGTTTTGGGTTCGTTATTGTAGGTCTTTTACTTCTGTTGTGTTTCTTGCCTAGAGAAGTTCCTTTAGCATTTGTTGTAAAGCTGGTTTGGTGGTGCTGAACTCTCTCAGCTTTTGCTTGTCTGTAAACGTTTTAATTTCTCCATCAAATCTGAATGAGATCCTTGCTGGGTAGAGTAATCTTGGTTGCAGGTTTTTCTCCTTCATCACTTTAATTATGTCCTGCCACTCCCTTCTGGCTTGTAGAGTTTCTGCTGAGAGATCAGCTGTTATCCTGATGGGGATTCCCTTGTGTGTTATTTGTTGTTTTTGCCTTGCTGCTTTTAATATGATTTCTTTGTGTTTAATTTTTGACAGTTTGATTAATATGTGTCTTGGCGTATTTCTCCTTGGATTTATTCTGTATGGGACTCTCTGTGCCTCCTGGACTTGATTAACTATTTCCTTTCCCATATTAGGGAAGTTTTCAACTATAATCTCTTCAAATATTTTCTCAGTCCCTTTCTTTTTCTCTTCTTCTTCTGGAACCCCTATAATTCGAATGTTGGTGCGTTTAATGTTGTCCCAGAGGTCTCTGAGACTGTCCTCTGTTCTTTTCATTCTTTTTTCTTTATTTTGCTCTGCAGCAGTTATTTCCACTATTTTATCTTCCACCTCACTTATCCGTTCTTCTGCCTCAGTTATTCTGCTATTGATCCCATCTAGAGTATTTTTTATTTCATGTATTGTGTTTTTAATCGATGCTTGATTCATCTTTAGTTCTTCTAGGTCCTTGTTAACTGTTTCTTGCATTTTGTCTATTCTATTTCCAAGATTTTGGATCTGGGAAATAGAATCTTGGATCATCTTTACCATCATTATTCTGAATTCTTTTTCAGGTAGAGTGCCTATTACCTCTTCATTTGTTAGGTCTGGTGGGTTTTTATCTTGCTCCTTCTCCTGCTGTGTGTTTTTCTGTCTTCTCATTTTGCTTATGTTACTGTGTTTGGGGTCTCCTTTTTGCAGGCTGCAGGTTCGTAGTTCCTGTTGTTTTTGGTGTCTGTCCCCAGTGGCTAAGGTTGGTTTAGTGGGTTGTGTAGGCTTCCTGGTGGAGGGGACTAGTGCCTGTGTTCTGGTGGATGAGGCTGGATCTTGTCTTTCTGGTGGGCAGGTCCACGTCTGGTGGTGTGTTTTGGGGTGTCTGTGGACTTTTTATGATTTTAGGCCACCTCTCTGCTAATGGGTGGCGTTGTGTTCCTGTCTTGCTAGTTGTTTGGCTTAGGGTGTCCAGCACTGTAGCCTGCTGGTCGTTGAGTGAAGCTGGGTGCTGGTGTTGAGATGGAGATCTCTGGAAGATTTTCGCCGTTTGATATTATGTGGAGCTGGGAGGTCTCTTGTGGACCAGTGTCCTGAAGTTGGCTCTCCCACCTCAGAGGCACAGCACTGACTCCTGGCTCCTCAATTTGGGATGATGTGTTGTCTATTCATGTATTCCACAGATGCAGGGTACATCAAGTTGATTGTGGAGCTTTAATCCGCTGCTTCTGAGGCTGCTGGGAGAGGTTTCCCTTTCTCTTCTTTGTTCTCACAGCTCCTAGGTCTCAGCTTTGGATTTGGCCCCGCCTCTGCGTGTAGGTCGCCGGAGGGCGTCTGTTCTTCGCTCAGATAGGACAGGGTTAAAGGAGCAGCCTCTTCGGGGACTCTGGCTCACTCAGGCCAGGAGGGAGGGAGGGGCACGGAGTGCGGGGCGAGCCTGCAGCGGCAGAGGTCGGCGTGACGTTGCACCAGCCCGAGGCGCGCCGTGCGTTCTCCCAGGGAAGCCGCCCCTGGATCCCGGGACTCCGGCAGTGGCGGGCTGCACAGGCTCCCGGAAGGGCGGTGTGGGCAGTGACCTGCGCTCGCACACAGGCTTCTTGGCGGCGGCAGCAGCAGCCCCAGCGTCCCACGCCTGTCACTGGGCTCCGCGCTTTCAGTCGCGACTCGCGCCCGTCCGTGGAGCCCCTTTAAGCAGCGCTCTTAATCCCCTCTCCTCGCGCACCAGGAAACCAAGAGGGAAGAAAAAGTCTCTTGCCTCTTCGGCAGCTCTAGAGTTTTCCCGGACTCCCTCCCGGCTAGCTGTGGCACATTAGCCCCCTTCAGGCTGAGTTCTCGCCACCAGCCCCAGTCCTCTCCCTGCGCTCTGACCGAAGCCCGAGCCTCAGCTTCCAGCACTGCGTGCCCCGGCGGGCGAGCAGACAAGCCTCTCGGGCTGGTGAGTGCCGCTTGGCACCGATCCTCTGTGCGGGAATCTCTCCGCTTTGCCCTACCCAGGTATGTGGGGAGTTTCTTGCCTTTTGGGAGGTCTGGGGTCTTCTGCCAGCGTTCAGTAGGTGTTCTGTAGGAGTTGTTCCACGTGTAGCTGTATTTCTGGTGTATCCGTGGGGAGGAAGGTGATCTCCGCGTCTTACTCTTCCGCCATCTTACCCGGAAGTCCTCTTCAGTGCACTTTTGCATCTATTTGAATGTTTTTGATTACAAATAATAGAGCATTCCGTTTCAAAATGACCTGAATAACAAGGAAAATTGATTATATAGATGAGAAGTCCTAAGGTAAGATGTCTTCAGGGTTCAGTGGCTCAACAACATTATCAGAAAGACCCAATTTCTTCCGTATTTTTATTTAAGCAAGATTTGAGCTTTCTTTAATTAAAGGGTATTTAGGATTCTTAATATGTTTTTAAAGAAAAGCTGAGAGGTTAAAAATGTCATTTGGTTTATTTGCGGAAATTGACTTTTATACCATGCTGACTTGATAGCGTACGTAATCCTAGAATTCTAGATTCATTTACATTTGAATTTAGTTTATTTAAAATTACCTAAGACCATAGAGACAGCAGCTGGACATGAAAATTTATATAGTGCATTTCCATACTAGAGTTGGTTCATTGTCAAAGAAATGCCCCACCTCAGAAATTGGGAGAACAGTGCCCTTGCTATTCTCTAATCCTCTGTTCCCCTCAAACAGAACTGGGGCTAGGGGTTAAAAAAAAAAAAAAAAAAAAAAAAACAGTGGTATTGAAAAGGAGGCATTAGGGATAAGGAACCCTTGACTTTAAAGGTACATCTGTCTGGTTGTCCCAGCACATTCAGGTCATTGTGGGTGTGTGTGTGTGTGTCTGTGTCTGTGTGTATCTGTGTGTATGTATGTGTGCCTGTGTGTGTACATCTATAGTCAATGATTAGCACAGACATGTTTGTTGGAAGGAAGTTTGCCTTTGGTTGTTAGCATTTATTTTAATGTTGGCTTTCCAGCTTGCCCTGTCACCATCCCCCCGGAACCCTGCTGAACCCATTGCTGTCCAGAATAACCAGCAACTGGCGCTGAAGGTAGAGGGGGTGGTCCAGCACGGATCTAAACCAGGACTCTTCCGCAAAATTCAGTCTGTCTGTCTGAATGTTTCTTCCACACTGCAGAGTAAATCCGGACAAGACTACAAGGTAATTTAGAAAAGAGGCAGAGTTGTGATGCAGGTTTTATCAACTCACTGATGGAAGTTTTCCAGTGTTTTTCATGGTTAAGCAGATTGTAGTTATACCTCCCAAGGGATCAGATGGACATAAGTTAAAAGTACGTATTGGGGTGTAAGGGCGCTGATAAACAACACTTCTCTTTTCCCTGCCCGAACCAGTTGATAGACAAAGCATCCAGGCAGGCAGAGATCAAAATATGAGTGTCACTACTGTTAGAGCTGGGGAGAAACCTAGCTCAGGTGCCTGGCAGCAAGGACTGCCTAGCCTTGTGGCTCTGAATTGAATTTTCCCACCAGCCTCCTCCACCAGTACACACAAGAGCCTGCCCCTATAAAACTGGGAGGAGCAGTACCTTGAAGCCCAAAGAAGAAGGGAGAGAGAAGGTGCTTAGCTCCCCAGGCCCAGTCCCCACCCCACAACTTACCAATCAGTAGGATGCACCTTCTCCCCTAGAGACCAGTACTGTTCATCTAATGAAAGGTCCTTCCACATGGAGGGAAGCATCAGGAGTGGGGAATAACTTCTCCCTAACCCCCAAAGAACACATCTATTTATTTTTCCTTTGTTTTAAGTAAATTTTAGCATGTTCCAAAAAAGTATACTGTATTGACATACAGTGATCAGATGAAGTAAAATCTTTCATTAAGGGTTTAACCCTAGAAATTTGTTACTTTGAGAAATCATGAGGTAGGTTAACCAAAATCATGCTTGCTTTGTTAGCCAAAACTAAGATTCTGAATCTGTGCCCATGAAACACTAACGTTCCAAATGTAGAATGTTCCTTTCTTTAGACATCTCTTTCTAGTTCCTTGGTGGTTTATTCACAGTAAATGGAACAAGTGAACAAGTGCACAGTTGTATGAACAGAGTTGTTTAAATGTCCAAATTGGTTATGTCTGGGTTTATTTGTGGGCATCCTTGAACTGAGGTCCAGAGCAAGGAAAGGGGTATCAGTAAAGATATAAAATGAGAACATTTTATTCTCTTTGGTGGTTTTAGGCTAAAAGGCCAAGGGAAGGTCTGGTTTAAGCCATCACTACTTTCCTTACTTTGGTAACTTTCTCTCTCTCTCCGGGGCTCTGTACCCACTCTGAGAAGGCTCAGCCTTCATTCTCTCCCTCTCTTTTGACTTCGAGGGCACAAAGCATGGCACCTTATGTAGCCACTCAGTAGATATTTGGTGAATAATGAAAAAAATCATTTACTGTATTTAGTACAACTCTCTTATGTTTCAATGATCTCTGTTGTCACAGAAGATCATAAGGAGAACTTACATAGTCAACTTATCCCTGTCTGCAGCTCTGCTCATTTTGAGTTTGAAAGAACAGTAACCATGATTCTCTTTGTTCTAGAAATCACAGTAGTGATTTCTACTGTTTTTAAAAAAAAACATTCAAGATGAGAAGTACTACTGGTCTTCTCATTGTTGACTTACCTCTCAAGAGGCACTGGTTAAAGTCAAGAAGCTGACGTAATAAGCCAGGTAGTACATGATTGCTTTGTAATGTTACTTGCAGTGAGTTTGCAACTTAAAATGCATCATGCGTTCAGAGTGATCAGGTTGCCTACTAGGCCTATTTCTGGTCCTTTTAAGGAAGTTCTTGTTTGGTGTGCATATTCTTTAGGGAAATAAAAATCCTACAAAAGTTGAATGTGCAAACAAAAAAGGACTTATAAATAATTTTAAGATCTTGAATTTGTGGTGACTTCATTTCATTAATGTTACAGATCAGTGTCTCTGGAAAACTGACCTCATGATAACTGCTTATTGAGACACGAAGCTTTAGGGCACATTTATATAATTCATTACACAATAGAAATACACACATAAACATAGAGCAATCTAATCAAATATTCATTCTGATTACCTCTATATGCATTCTTAGAATAAGTGTCTCTCTTGACATACTTCATCTTGGGTACAAGAAGAGATACACCTGCAGGTGTTACTCTGTTCTTTGAAGGACAGAGGTATGACTATCTAGCTAAATACATAAATGAATTCATAAATCTGTGTTTCATAATAAGTTGTACTGCCCATCTGAACAAGACACTGATTTTAAAGTAAGCAACATGCAAGTTCTAAAGTTAATTTGTTAAAGGAGGGAAGAATCACTACATTACTTAAGTAATATAAAATCAGAGTAGGTAGGAGGGGAAAAACCATATATTTGCATAGCATTATGTTCTTTTTCAGTCTTTCAGATTTTAAACTCACTGAAACAGGTGGTTGCATCCAGTTTCTTTAGAATATCTCTTCACAGGTTAAAGAAAGATGGGAATTGGGGTTGGGTGAACAAGGAGAGGGGAGGAGAAATTTCTCTTTTACCCTCTTAGGGTCTCCAGCTAGGCCTAAGATTGAACTGACCTTAAGGCAGATTAACAGGAGAAAAGCATGCCAGTTTTATTAGAATTTTACATATATATGGGAGTCTTCACAGGAGGATGAAGACCCGAAGAAGTGACCAGAACAGAATGCTTAGATACCTTTTAGACACACGGATGATAAATTCCTGACAAAACAGCAAGACAGAGGGTTTGGAGCTAGGGACAGTAAGTAAAATGACTAGGAGATCTGTTGGGGCATTGGGGGAGACTAGTCAAAGATACGGGTTATTTTCTTAGGTTGGTTTGTACAGATCCATCTCAACATAGATTCCCAGTCTCTGGTGATAGTCTTCTCTTTTTTGGTGCAGGGAGGTTTACCTTTCTTATGGAAAATTTGATTTATGTTTTAGGTAAAAAGGGGCAGGTCAGAGAGCCCTTTCTGTATCTGTTGTTTTTCAAGTGCCCTTAGCTCAAAATAATTGCTATGCCACAGCAGCGTATTTGGGGTGGCATGTTCTGAACTGCTTCACCAGGCAGAAAGGCCAGTATCGGAAGGGGTTGAGAAAGCTCCTTCTACTCAAGCTCCTTCTAGTGAGGAGGCAGTGTCACCTGATATTAAGAGTGCAGGCTCTGGAGTTAGCCTGCCTGGTTCAGATGCCAGCGTCACCACTCATTAGCTGTATGACCTTGGAGAAGTTACTTAACCTCCCCACCTCAGCTTCCTCATTCATGAAGCAAGGATAATATTAGTAAACAACCTTTTGGTTGTTTGCAAGGATTTAAATAGCACGTAAAACAGGTCCTGGCTCACAGCATGCACTCAGTAAACGTTAGCTATTGTTATATAACGATTTTTTTTCATTCCAGATACCCATTGACAGTATGACCAATGAGATGGAGCAGAGGGTTGAGCCTCATAATGATTACTTCAGTACTCAATTCCTGTTGAACTTTGCTATCCTTGGCACACACAACATTACAGTGGAGTCTTCTGTGAAAGATGCCAACGGCATCGTATGGAAGACTGGTCCCAGAACCACCATATTTGTGAAATCCCTGGAAGACCCTTATTCGCAGCAGATTCGCCTGCAGCAGCAGCAAGTCCAGCAGCCGTTACAACAGCAGCAGCAGCGAAATGCCTACACGCGGTTCTAGCCGTGCAACAGAGGCACTACAGACTTTCCAGGGGCTGAGCAAATTAGCGAAAATAGTTTGCTTTTTCATATGGATAAAGGTACAAAAGTGAGAATATGGAGTCCGTTTATTCATTGGTTTCTGTGATAGAACATTCTGAAAAAAAAATTTCTTTTCTTAAAAATTTACTTGGAGAAATCACTGGGTTCCTAACCAGAAAGATTTTTTCCCCTTATTTCTTCTTAAACCAAGTCCTTCATCTCTTATTTAGCACTTTCATTGTTTTGCTATTATTACTTTTAGTTTTGCTGAGCCTTCTCTTTTTCCTTCAGGAAAAGTCACATATTGGGATCATTGAATTAGTAAATTTGACTGCTTTCCTACCAAAATATATCACTTGCTGCCTGACATAGACCTCTAATTCTGAGCTGCACATTTGGAAGTTCTGACCAGTATGTGCCGGGTTTACCCAGGGTAGTAGAAACTGAGTGCTCCCGTAGTTGGCCTTGAAAGTGTCCCCTGAAACATCCAGTGTTGTGGATTATGAGAGCATGCAGTGTAGCAGAATGGAAACATCCTGCCATATTATTTCAACTGTTCTCTGCTAAAGCAATCTTAATTTATTGTTTTAGTATTTAATTGACCCAAAGAGCAGCTAACAATTACATAGAAAGATTGGAAATTAATAATTTGTTTTTTCTAATATATGTGTGATTTTATGTAATACAGACTTTTTTTATTGTTTCTAAGAATGAAACAAATCACATTTAATGTTAGGAGGGCAGATCTTTTCCTTTGATTGGTTTAGATTCTTCTTGGCAAGTTAGGTAATGCTAAACTTGATTGTCTAGAAATAGCAGTCTCTTTATAATACACCCTCAGTTAGTTGGGATGCTCAGGGAATAGAAGTTTTCTCATTAGCCAGAAAACCCCCTTTTTTTTCTGTGTCAATACTGGTTGAAAACCATTATAAAAAATAATAATAATACACTTTCTTTTCTTAACACAGTATACTACATGTAATTTAACTGTTCTTTCTTGATTTGGGATCGTTCAGTGCTTCGGGATCATGATTTCTAGACATCGGGGATCACAGGATTGCAGACACTGATGATGTGGGCACTTGGGCTGGAAGTAGCTCCCAAGGTGAAGCGCAGGGCACATTCCCTGGAAGTTTTCTTTTAAAATAAATCTCTCAGTTGCTTTGCTCGTTTTGCCTTTTTCTCTTTTTTTTTTTTTTTTTTTTTTTTTTTTTTTTTTTGCGGTACGCGGGCCTCTCACTGTTGTGGCCTCTCCCGTTGCGGAGCACAGGCTCCAGACGCGCAGGCTCAGCGGCCATGGCTCACGGGCCCAGCCGCTCCGCGGCACGTGGGATCCTCCCAGACCGGGGCACGAACCCGCATCCCCCGCACCGGCAGGCGGACTCCCAACCACTGCGCCACCAGGGAGGCCCCTGCCTTTTTCTCTTTAAAGTCGACATTGGCTCAAAGGAGGGATAGAGTTTAAATGGAAAAAAATGAGTTTGGGGGATTTTTGTGTGTGTGTAATGTGGCCTCTAGGGGTCCAAGTGATTGGCAGGCAACTCGTGTCCCTCTAAGATCTCTTGGATTCATGAGCTATTGTCCCAGCACAGCACTTCTTCTCCCAGTGGCCAGGGCATTGTCATAAAACGTGTGTAAATCTACAGTGTCCACTGTGGTTGATGCCCAGATGTACGCAGTGCATGATGTGCACGGGCGTGACAGCATCTGGGAACATAAGCCTTAGGAAGAATTGCTAGAGAGTAGTGGGGGGGCGTGTGCAGGACCTCTTGCCCTTCTCCCACGTGTGGAAAGAGCTGACCGGAAAGCCTAGGTTCCACTGCAGGCTCCGAAGAGTTAGCCCTGTGACCTGGGCAAGTCTCATCATCTCTGTAGACGGAAGTTTCTTTGTCTGTAAAGTAACTGGATTACATAGGACCTCTTGACTCCAGTCTAGACTTGTTACCTGAAAGACTAAAGACAAAAAAAAAAAAGTTCTTTCTTAAATTGAAAAAATCTTTTTTCTTTTAAAGTGGCTATTTTCAGAATGAAATTTTACAATGTTAATTTTAGGTCTCTGGTGCTGTTTCAAGGCAGAATTGTCTGAAAAGAAGCAAATTTTGTAAACCACCAATTCCCGCAGTTCACTTTGAGACCTTCCCGTATTTTATGTTCTTAAAAGATAGACTTTTGATAGCTGTAGTTATAAACTGATTGATTTGGTATACTATAGAGCCCCTGGTACAAATTGGAAAGGAATTATTAAAACAAAAACAAATCCAAATAGTTTGGAGTGAAAAGTAACTCTGAAGCAAAAAAGGCTATTTTATTTCAGGATGTCCATTAGATCTGGAGTTAGGACACTGATTTTATTTTTGATATAATATCTACTGCATTTTTGGCGTCAACTGTTAAACAGTTATTTGAGGTGGGGGGAAACTGTGTTTATAATTTCAACAGTACACTCAACAGTACACTCAATATTTTTCCTTTCATGAATGAAAAGGAAAAGAATACTCAAGGAAAGATGCAGAAAAGAAAGATAAACATACTGATTATGAAGTGAACATGTTCCCTGATTTTAGAAATATGAGTAATAAGGGCACTGGCCGATTGATTTAAGAAGACAGCACTGATTTTTCCCAGTGTTTAGTGACTTTGCAGTATAACCTGGTGGCTAAAAGCCCGAGGTTTGGAGGTTTTGGAGCCACTCTGTCCAGTTCCAAACCCTAACTCTACCTAACTTTGTGGCCTTGGATGAGCTACTTAATCTCTCTATTCCTCAGTTTCCTTATTCTCCAAATCAGGAAGCATAATAGTGCTTCATGGGTTAGGTGTGAGGATTAAGCAAGTTAATACAGAATTAATATATATAAAGCACTTAGAATGTGCCTCGCACATAGTAAGCAGATATACATGAGTGTTTGCTGTTATTATTACCGCTATTATTATCCTCCCTAGTATTATTTTTCACAGTGTTAGATCGATTCTTTTTTTTAATAAGTTTTTGTTTGTTTGTTTGTTTGTTTTGGCTGTTTTGGGTCTTTGTTGCTGTGCGCAGGCTTTCTCTAGTTGCGGCGAGCGGGGGCTACCCTTCGTTGTGGTGCGTGGGCTTCTCATTGTGGCGGCTTCTCTTGTTGCGGAGCATGGGCCCTAGAGCATGCAGGCTTCAGTAGTGGCAGCATGTGGGCTCAGTAGTTGTAGCTCGCATGCTCTAGGGCACAGGCTCAGTAGTTGTGGCGCACGGGCTTAGTTGCTCTGCGGCATTTGGGATCTTCCCAGACCAGGGATCAAACCCATGTCCCCTGCATTGGCAGGTGGATTCTTAACCATTGCATGACCAGGGAAGTCCATAGATCAGTTCTTAACCTTAGCATTTTATTTATTCAAAATAAAAGTTACCTTTTCTCTGCTAGTCAACACACATTTAAGCTGTCTTCCCTTGTATTCATTTTGGGTACATTGATTAAGAACAAAATAGCTTAATGTTGACCTAAACAAAATGGAATTTCTGTCTACTGCAGTGCTGAAATCCTATTTAATTAAAATATTTAAAGAAAAATGTACAAAGAAAATTATGGAAATACTTTCCAAAAGTACTGATTGCCTTCAGTGGTGATGGCCATAGTATATTGACTATTTAGAAACTAAAGTACTATTGTAGTCCAACTTAAACTAAGAGATCTTGTGATGTGGCTTTCCGGCTCAGACCCACCAAGGTAGCAGGTGATTTGGAACTGAAGGCTGTCAGTCACTTTTCACATTGAAATATGGTTCAGAGAAGAACAAACCAGCCAAACAAGATCTTCAGTCTAGGGTCCCAGAGATGTCAGTTTAAGTTCTATTTATAAGACTCACTTGCCATGGATCCTTGGATAGGTCACTTGATCTTTTTGTGCCTATATATGCCAGCAGTATACTGAGAATAAGATGACCCTGCCATCTGGTATACAGAATATATGCAGAGCTGTCTACAGAACTTTCTGAGATGATGGAAATGTTCTAAGTCTGTACTATCCAATATAGCCACTAGCCACATAGAGCTGTTGAGTATCTAAAGTAAGCCTAGAGTAACTGAATCGTTTATTACTTTTAATTCAGTTAAACTTAAATAGCCTCATGTGGCTACTGCCTATAGAACTGGACAGTGCAAGAGTAATAAGTGAAGAAATGAGATTCACTCCTACCTTAGGACCTAGATAGTCCTTAAGTAGGTTTTTAGATAAGGTGTCTACATTGGAATTATTTGATGCACCAAAGCTTTCACATGGAAGAGTGTGGATGACAAGGAAGGCATCGGGGGTTCGTGTGTTTGCTTTGCTTCAGATAATACAATAATGTGTTGCTCAGCCACCTAGCCCTGTTCTCTCTGTAATGTGCCCTTGGATTTAGGTTTTATCAGTCACCAACATTAAAAGTATGATGGGGGCTTCCCTGGTGGCACAGTGGTTGAGAGTCCGCCTGCCAATGCAGGGGACGCGGGTTCGTGCTCCAGTCCGGGAAGATCCCACATGCCACGGAGCGGCTGGGCCTGTGAGCCATGGCCACTGAGCCTGCGTGTCCGGAGCCTGTGCTCCACAACGGGAGAGGCCACAACAGTGAGAGGCCCGTGTACCGCAAAAAAAAAAAAAAAAAAGTATGATGGGAGTACTGAGAAGTCCAAAGGTCTGGTGAATTGGCTTAGATTTCCTGCCAACAGGACTCCAGGAGGTTGTGGTCTTCCTTTCCATTTCTTGCCCAAGAACACAAAGACCTTTCCATGGGCTGTGTATTTTATTGGCTTAACTGGCATTAGTCCACTATCCTGTGGTATCTCCCAGTCTACTCATTCTATGAGCAATTTGATGTTTAATTGTAACAGATTTAAACAGAGTGTAAGTCCTGTTTTTTTTCTTAAATGACATACCAAGATCTAGAGTCATTGATTTTCACAGTATAATGAACAATGCTAAATGTAAATTTACTTATTTCAAATCTACTACAGTTACAAAACATTTTTTTCAGTCTATATCTTTTCCCTTATCCTCCCGCTTACTTGCCAATCTCTCCCAGAGCAGTCCTCTCCTGCACAGTCCAGTTTGTTGTGCAGTAATTGTGTTCTTTGCTTATTATTTAGGTCTAGTTAAAGATTGAGACTTGGTGAAATGAGTTTGGGGATTGTCTTCTTCATAGATCATGACTACGGGTCTAGCTTTTGTCTAGTGATACTTAGCTGGCAAGCTGAGACTAAAAATGTTTTTATTGCTATTTCCAGATAATTTTCTCTTAATAAAATTATAAATGTGAGATAATACCAAATGAATCAGAACAATCAGGAAGATGAACATCTACCCAGTACCCTCAAAATTCAGATTGTAAGCAGAGAAGAAATACTCTCTACCTTTTGGTTTTCTCGGGAGATTTCGTTTGTGGATTTTGATGAAGCTTACTTGTGGCTTATATGTATTTTAAAGAAAGATTTAAAATAGAAGACTGTGACAAGTAAAATAGAACTGAGTTAGACTGAGGAATTATGAGAAGATACCAATGTTTGCTTTTCCTGTTTCCTAAAATCATGGAAGATGAAAGTAGGCTGGGCTGCCTCAATTTCTACCACTCCCACCCCCAGCTCCCCCATTGGAAGCAGTGAGGCTAAAGATGCTTTCTGTTTATGTGTCATTTCACACTTAGGAGATGAGCAAAGTGATGGTGACTTGTTAACACTTGTGTCCCCCATCCTTGCTTTCCCCTCCCACCCCCACTGCCAGCAAAGGCAGCCGGTCCTGTGATTAGGCGGGTTAGTTCTGAAATCCCCCCAGCCCCTTCTCCCACTTGACAGCAGAAGCAGATGAAAAGCCTACTGTAGAAGTGCAAGTTGGAGAGAGGGGCTTTTCTGACAATGCCGGGCCCTGAACTGGGGTGAGAAATGCAAAAGGAAACTGACAGGGAGACCCCTCAAGCAACTTGCAGTCTCATTTGACAGAAAAGACCTATTTTTAGAGAATGTGGAGAGGGCTTTATAAAAGCTGTTGACAGAGCACAAAAGATGCCATTTCTGAAATTCTAGTAGCACCCCGCTTATATGTAACAGGACAGGCTCTTAGGTAATTAGAAAACTGGCCGTCATGTGGCATTTTCTCCTTTTCCAGCACTTCGAATGCAGTGTCCTTTCCTCCTCAGAGAGCCTCTTTTTGACATAAGCAGAGACAGTTGGGTACCTACTACTTGGAAGCCAGAGAGGAACAAAAGAGCATTTGGAAAAAAAGATACACTCCTAAAGTGTGAAGTCAGTATTTAGCCTTGAGGAGATAGGAGCTTACACTCAGAATTAAATATTGTCTCCTGTTGCAGAAACTACTGCTTCTGGCCAGGCCGTTGGAGGACACGAACCCCTCAATGTCACGTTTCAAGGTATCAGGGCATTAGGGAGAAATGACTGTAATCACAGAATCACTTAAGCAAAATCATATCTATCCTACTTAGTGGTTACAGTGTCCCCCGGGGTGCTCAGGAGAGGCCTGGAGTTGTCTCTCTCAGGGAGTGAGCACGTCTGGAATCTCCTTGAGGGCCCTTGGTGCAGGAGGGGGCCCACGCGTCTGCCCCAAGCACTGCCTCTCTCCAGGTTAGCTGATGGAAAGCACTTTTCCTTCATCCTAAGCACCAAGGTAACTCAGCTGACATCACAGGTCACTGTAGCTCAGTCAGCATTTGTCCATTTGTCTGAGCAGGCGTTTGTGAGCTCAGATTTATCAGATCTGTGCAAAAGGCACAGCCAACTAGGACACAAACAATTTTGGAAACAGGTGATCTTTTATTCTTCACCAAATGTTGATTGAACACATACAGGGTACCAGGAACTGGGAATACAGTCATAGACAAGTTCCCTGGGTTCACGGCCATGCCACTGCTTGTTTTTGCACAGGCTGTGGGAAACCCACCCTGGCCTTGATTATGCCAGGGGGGCCTTAGCTTCCTTGGTAGTTGATCATTTTCTCCAGTGAAAGTGGAGAGGAGTGTGTTTAGACAGGACCATCCAGATCAGAGTCGCTGTTGGTTCCTGTGTGGGCTTTGGAAAAGCTCTCTCAGCCTGAGAGTCTGCTCCTTTGGTATCTAACCATCTTCCCAGTTCACTAAACCTTTCCTTACATCCCAGCTAAACCCCTCACGGCAACCTTAACCTCCTGCTTCAATTCTGTGTTTGAGGGGATAGAAAGCTCCCCAAAGCCTTGGTCATAGGGAAATAGCTTTAAACAGAATGCAGTCTCCCCTGACCCCAGCTACACCACATTGAAAAACCCATCTGCCCCTCCAGACCCAGCAGAAACCCTGGCCCTGATTCCTTCAACCAGACATGGTGCTCCATCTCCCTCTGTGACCAGTATCAAATCCAGTCTCGTGTATGTTCTGCTGCCTAACCCTTGGGGTTGGCATGAATGTGGACAAATGGTGGCTAAAATTACCATGTCCTGTTAATGGGAACAAACACCTCTGTCCACTGTCCCACACCCCACGTCAGCTCCCCGGCTGTGCTCTGAGTCTCTGTTTACTCTCATAACATCTCTGCGAGCCTTGGCTTCTTCGTCTGTGAAATGGGGCTAATACCTGCCTGTTGAAGAGTTGTGAAGATTAAAGGTAATAATACATGCACAAAGCCGACTACTGGCGGGCCCAGCAAACGTTTGTTGCCTTCCATGTCAGTGGTGGAGTGGCCAGCGTGGCCTGGTGGCCCAGAGAACACTGGGGAAAGAAACGTCAGCTTCATAAAACAGTGATGTTTCAGATCATCTCTGCCTTAAAGATGATGTCCCAGGTTTGAGGACTTAAAGGGACAAAAATTGACCGCTGAGAGGAGGGGGGTGGTGAAGAGGTTATGTTTTCTCTCGCCTCCTAAGTGTGTCTGTGTGTGGGGGGGGGGGATATGTGTCTAGGCAGGGAGAAGAGCTGGCCTACTTTGGAGGACGGGGGACTGTCCTTCACAGTGCTGCCTCCCTCCTGTTGGCACTACCATCACCCTAGTTCACAACCTCATTATATCTTCCTGGAATATCACTTTCACTTCCTGTTTTTCCTGCTGCTAGTGTCTGCCTCCTCTGAGTAATCCTTATTCCCACTGCTTCCCAGTTCACTCATCTGGTCCAAAATCTTTATTCCCATTGGGTTCCCTATACAGCCTGAATTCTTCAGTATATCATTTAAAACCCTCCACAATGAGACTCCAGCGTGGCAGCCAGGCCTCACCTCTCACCCCATCTCTGTGTATATCCCAGCCTGTAATAAAACTAGCTTCTTGGGCATCCCACGAGCTTGGTTTGCACACTCTCAACATTATGACTTTGTTCATATATTCCCACCACCTGAAAGCTCTTTTCCATCACTGAAACCCTTGTCCATCCCTCCATGTTCTGATTCTCCAGCCAAGCCCAGGGTTCCTCCATGACCTGTATCATGTTCAGTCTTGTGTGGAGCAGTTAGCCTGCCTGGCCCTCGGAGTCAGCATTAAGGTGGACATGTAGTGGCTAATGTGACCATGTCCTGCTGATGAGAAAAATGGCTCCCTCCGCCGTCCCACCCCTCGTGACTGTTCTCCAGCCCCCAGCCCTGGTTCACATCCCTGCATGGAGCAGTCCCAACTGGTCTGCCTACTGACTCAGTGTTCACCTCGTAGGCAAGAGATACAGGGAAGGCTTTCTACTATTTCTGAGCTGCAAGCAGTGCCAAGGCAGGAGCACACACCACTGCCATTGTGGGGGGCCTGAAGTGCAGCTCACATTCTGATCTGAGGTCTGAGGCAGTAGGGAGGGAACCAGAGCCTAGACTTGCAAGAAAGTAAAAAAAAAAAAAAAAAAAAAAAAAAGGCCTGTTCATCCGGTTTTTGTTTTGTTATGTTTTTTCCAGCCACACAGCTTATAGGATCTTAGTTCCCCAGGGATTGAACCCAGGACCCCGGCAGTGAAAGCCCAGAATCCTAACCACTGGACTGCCGGGGAATTCCCATCATCTGTCTTTTTCTTTAGAGTCACCTTCACTTTCCTCCAGCACCAGCCTTCTCTTGATTAGAATTTGGAATATGTTGTTGCTTTGGGTGATTTGGGTTTCACTGTTGCCAGCCAGCTTTTTTCTGGGGCACCTTCCTCCCTCCTTCCCTTTCTCTCTCCCTGCCTTTCTTTTTCAAGGACTGATTGAGCACCTGTTATATGCAAAGCACTGCAGCAGGTAGAGTCCCTGCTCTCTGGAAGCTTTGGTTGGTGGTTGTCATGTGTGTCAGCTTGATCCATGTTTGTCCACAGTGCCAAGGTGCTGAGGTGTCAGTCACACTGAGGTGAGACTTGAGCAGTCCACTCCATTGTCCTTCTCATAGACTGAGCTCATGTATAAAGAGCTGCCTGAAAGACCCTGTGGGAGGTGGAGTGGGCAACGTTAAGATGCCAAGGAAGACAAAGACAAGGAGAGGAAGGCAGAGGTGGCCTTGGATTCTCACCACTCCAATCCAGCCTGACTCCAGAGCCAGTCGCAAATCAGACTCGTAGAGCTCCACGCTGATGCTTTCACTCCTCTGTGGGTCACCTATTAGATTGCCGGCCAGCTCATGTTTTTCCCTCACCTCCCACACCCCATCTGCTTTCCTTTATACTTCTACCCCACGAGCTTTGGACCACAGACTCCCTTTGGATGGCTGGACCTGTGACAGGTAACCTTGGGAGTCATCCAAGACCATGTTTTTTGCTACACATACAAACAATAAAAAAGGACAGCCCAGCTGAGTTCCTGTCCAAGGTTCCCTGAGCTGCCTTTACGTCCTTATAATGCAGTGAAATATTCATCTTTCTGCTTTTCTTTTGGACATTCCCCAATATGTGATCTTTCCCTAGTCAGAGACATCCGCAATGCCCTAAGGAGAAGTGGAGGGTTAAAGCAATACTCAAAGACAAAACTACCCAGTGTTCAGTCTTTTTAACATCCAAAATAAGATATTGAGATTAAAAAGGGATAGCATTTTGGCTATAAAAACAAGAGAGAACAGTGAGATAACCATGGCTGCCGCTTTAGACGTGTTGACATTCTCATTGTTTCCTGAACCCCAGTGCATCTCACACCTCTGGACCCTTGTGGCACTTGGCATTCAGTGTGCGATGCTTCTTCTCCCCTATGGTTCTGCTTAGCAAGCTCAGTCCATCTCTGTACCCGGGTTGAAAGTCCTCCTCTCCAAGAAGCTTTCCCTGAAAGCCCCACAGAGTTGGATGCTACCCTAGCCTTCAGGTCTACTCTCTGCTTATGTGTATCTCCCTGCTTACATAGCTATTTCGCCTTCTATCTAAAACTGTGAACATCCAACGGGAGGATTGGGAGTTCATCTTTGTATGCCTGCTGTCCAGCATGGTGCCTGGCACATAGTAGGCAGTCATTTGAGTTGAATTACTTAATGCAGAATTCAGTTTCTAATGACCTAGCCTTAATAGAGTTACTGGTCCTAGGAGCCTAGCCACTGAGAACTAACTGTAAACTCAAGAGCTATTGCATAACTAATGCTGGATATTTCTGGTCCTCAACTCAGTAACTCAACTGCTTAGGTGACCCTACTACAAAGGACCTAGCACTCAGGCAGCCTAATAATTCTGCAGCCAATGTTGCAGAGGTGCCCTTCCTAAACTAGTGGCCTAGCCCTGACCCTACAGCCTCTGAGTAGGAGTCAGAACTGGGCTGGACTCCTTTGTGACCAAGGCGAAGCTTTGTCATCCCTGTCTCTGGTCTTCAGTTTCTCTGTCTGTCGTGTGGTTGTGGTCCTAATTAGAAAGCTCTTAGAGGATCCTGAAAGGACTGTTATTGTACAGCTGCACAAAGGGTATTATGTCACAGTGGTGTAAGAGCAAGGCAAATAGTGTGAACTAGGAATAATAAGGGCATTTATTCCCAGAAGCACATTGATCTAAACCACAAAAGCTGCTTGGCACAGGGCTTGAGGATTGTAAAACCTGAGTAATCAACAACCCCTGGGAGAGGGGAGCCCAAGCCAGCCTACGGCTGGAGAGTTTATTTGGTCGTGGTGGGTGGGCCGGTGTTGTCCCTCAGGTGTTCTCACTTTGGTGAAATTTCCCTGCTGGAGTGAGCGCAGCCCATTTGCTGGGTTCTGGGGCGAAGTGGCCATTACTTCCGCATCCCTTCTGCATAAAAGAAGCAAAGAATTGGCCTTAGCAAATCTCAGTTAACTTTTCATTCTCTGTAGGATGAAGACAGGTCTCTAGATAATGGAATTTCATGGCCACTTTTGCTTCTAAAATCTGTATAGCTGAAAAGTCATCTGGGTCACACCTTGACCCACTGTTGCTACCTCTGGTCAGAAACTTGGGAAAACCAGCCAGGTGCACTGTGTCTATGAAAAACAAAGTCACCATAACAACCTGGTCATCCTGGAGCGGAAAACGATGTTTAAACATGGCTCTGATAGGAAGAAGGGCAGAATCTACAAAGCAAAGGAATGGTGGCTCCTGGAAGAGACAGGCACATGTGCTAGTGGCATCAGAGTTTCTACCCAGGAACCTTGATTGATGAAAGTGGGCTTGAGAACCCGCTTGCCATGTTTGCATAGGACTTTATCTGAACTGGGAAAACATCAGCTATTCATAAGAAAGAAGGAGGTGAATGTGTGTGGGCATGGGGTGCTGGTGGAGGTGAAGAGGGGGTGGCTAAAGCCCTCAACCCTGCTCTGGAAATCAGCATTAGGCATGGGTAAAGATTCATCCTATATATACATGAAAGAAGCATTTAAACATGCAACAAGAGTCGGGGAACTTGGCCTCTGGGATCAGCTTTGCCACAAACTGACTAGGGCAAGTCATTTTCTAATCTAGGCTGTAGTCAGGGCTCTGCTGGCTGCCCATGGCGCTCCAGGAGGCTCTGAGGACAGATGTAGGACAGGTGTGATGTGTAGGACAACCAAATAAACCTTGTCAAAACAACGTCAAGTAAAGGCCACTGCTCACCTGGTTTACCTCGTCAGGTCACCTGACCTTGATTTCATTGGCCTGGCAGAATCCACCCAGTCCAAATAACCAGAGGAGTTATACACCTGGGGAATGTATGTAGACGACAAAAGGAAGAGGTGAGAAACACTAAATCTCTGTGGCTGAAAGGAAACTGCATTGTTTAATCATAAATTTACCCAACCAACCATCGATGTGATATGATAGGACATGACATGACATATGATATGGGATGATAGATGATATAATGATATGATGTGTTGGTTTCCAATTTCCTTCTGACCAGAAACCTGGAAAAGCCCCTTAATCAAGCATGACTGAGAGATGGGTAGAGAGGTATAGGATTATACATGGAAAAAGAGCAGAGGTCGGGGTCACCCCAAAGTGTCTGGCATCCCAAATCTGCCACTTACCAGTTGTGCAATTCAAGGCACATTGCTGGAGATCACTGGGTCTCAATTCCTTCATTTGTAAATTGGAGAAAACACAACTACCTCATAGAGTTGTTGTGAGGATTAAATGTCAACACAGATATAAAGTATGTAGGAAGTACTAGATGCCCAGTACCAGCAGCTACTTGCTTGATTCTTGTTTGTAATACATTCTTCTTCCTCTTGCATGTTCCCAGTTCTCTCAGTCCTCTCCTGCTGTCCATGTCTCATGTCAAACTGGGCAGGAGTGTTCTTTTAAAAATTTAAGGTGCCTAAATAAGTATGGAGAAGATTCCACTGTTAGACAGTTGTCCCAACTCTTGGACAGAGTCCCAACAGAGGCCTAAGTCACCATCCCCAGCCTTTGCCTGCAGTGATGAGACAGTGGTGCATGGCCACAGGGCCCCAGTTGAGGGAGGGGTCAAGCAAAGGCAGAGGGGTTGGATGGAGATAAGCAAGGGTCAGCTGCCTGAATTAGGGATAACTCCTCATGTTGCTTCCAAGCCTGAGATACCATGATTTTTAAATCTTTCTCTGTCTGCTTCGTTAATCCATATAGACCAGCTGACTCAACCAAGGTCGCATATTGAGCAGTGGCCGGGCTGGGGTTAATAGCTCTGGCCTTTGAGCCATTATCACAGAACTGGCAGAGACCGTGAACCCATCCCAGTGGAAATTTCAGGGCTGTTCATGGAGCGTTCGATGGACCAACAGCATACCATGTTGATTTTTCAAGTATTCCCTGATAATTTTCACATCAAATAGTTTCTGCTATGTTAATTTTTTTTTTTTTTTTTTTTTTTTTTTTTTTTTTTTTGCGGTACGCTGGCCTCTCACTGTTGTGGCCTCTCCCGTTGTGGAGCACAGGCTCCGGACGCGCAGGCTCAGCGGCCATGGCTCACGGGCCCAGCCGCTCTGCGGCATGTAGGATCTTCCCGGACAGGGGCAAGAACTCGTGTCCCCTGCATCGGCAGGCAGACTCTCAACCACTCTGCCACCAGGGAAGCCCGTTAATTCATTTTTAAAAATATTTTTTTGGCATCTGTGGGCAACACGGAGTGCCCATTAAGTTCTCCTTGAAGGTATTTATTTCCTTCTCTAATGACATTTCCTAACTGGAAATCAGGAGTGGGAGGCTCTGGGCAGGACGTCCTGGCTTTCGCCTTAGCTGGATGCCAGTCTGTGTTAAATCTCCAGGCCACCTGCCAGCCAGTCTTGTGATTGGACTGGAGAGTAGGAAATAGTGTAAAAGTGAAGCAGGCAGAGGCCACAGGCAAGAGTAGCTTGAGACAGCAAATAACACAATGGTAAGATGAGCAGGAACAGGATCAGATCTTCCCATGAACACATGGAGGTGTGGAAAGATGAGCAACCAGAGGGGAGCAGCACCATGGAGACAGGAGGACTGGGTGTGAGCTTGAAGCAAAGAAAGGAAGCAGGGAGCTCCTTAGGGTCCGCCCAGTGACATTTGTCTTAGGGTTAAGTTATGGAAGCAGAACCACTATGAGTCTTACGGAATAAGGAATTTATTAATACTATAAGAATTAGATCATACACAATTGTGGGAGGAGCTGGGCAAGTAAAGAACTGAAAGATCTTGAAGGATCACTGAAAAGTCATTCACCAGCCATGGTGTGGGTGAACAAAGCAGAGCTTACAAGAAAGAGCAAGGCAGGTCTGGCTGCTGGACTGGGGCCACCAAGGGGCTGGGGTGGAATCTTTGGAAGGACGTGGCTCTTTGTAGCTACTGCCTCTGTGAGTTTGCAGCAAAGCATCTCATGGTGTATGGGGGCGTCACTGTTGGTCAGCAGGGCTGGCAGTCACAGAGGAGCGGGGAAGAGCAGGGACACACACGAGCCTGGCTGCCTCTCGGTGTGTCCCTCACCAGCTCCAGCCAATAGTGGCCTTCAGAGCGTGACAGCTGCTGTTTCACCGCCAGCACCCACATGCAACTTCACTTTTGGCCAACTTCTCTCAGAGAAGGGGGTGCTGGGAAATATTACACCAGAACCTTCCAACACTGATCTAGGAAAGACAAGAACACACTCAGCTCACTGATACACAGAGCCTCACATTTTTGAAGTTTCAAAAAGTGTATGGTAGAGAGGAAAGCTGTCAGAGTATTTCTGTTCATCAAGACTCTGGGTTGCAAGTGACAGAAATTCTAAAACTGGCTTAAGTGAAAAAGAGGCTTTGAGGCTTTGGGGGGGTGGAAATCTTGGGCTAGCTCAAAGAATCCAAAGAATTCTTTGGATTAAGAATTAATCGGAGGGGGACTTCCCTGGTGGCGCAGTGGCTAAGAATCCCCCTGCCAATGCAGGGGACACGGGTTCGAGTCCTGGTCCAGGAAGATCCCACATGCCGTGCAGCAACTAAGCCCGTGCGCCACAGCTACCGAGCCTGCGCTCTAGAGTCCGTGAGCCACAACTACTGAGCCCGTGTCACAACTACTGAAGCCCGCACGCCTAGAACCCGTGCTCCACAACAAGAGAAGCCACTGCAATGAGAAGCCCACTCGCTGCAACTAGAGAAAGCCCGCATGCAGCAACGAAGACCCAATGCAGCCAAAAATAAATAAATAAATAAATAAATTTTTTTAACAAGAGTTAACCGGAGGAAACTTAACACCATAAAACATACTCTCTTTCCTTGTTTCCATGTCTGTCTTTCACAGCCTCACCTCTGGATGGTGGCCTCATCCTCCCATCCTTATGTGGCAGCTCTGGTGTCACAGTTATGTAGCAACTTGACCAGAAAGAAGAGTTTCCCCACCAGCTTCATTTAGAAAAATCCCTGATTTTTGGGGGGGAGGGAGGGAGTTGGTCCTTAGATGAATCCTCAGACCAATTGCTGTGGCCGGATGAGTGGGCTGTTGTTACAGTTAAGCTGGGGTCACATGTCCACCCCTGTGGCCCCAGAGGAACAGTCCAGGGCACTTGGATCAGCGGCCTGGAACCGTATGGAGGGAGAAAGAAGCGGTTCCCCCAAGGAAGGAGGCTCTGTCCCCAGAAGAGGGGAAGGAGGTGCTGGGCAGACAGAAGTAACAGTGTCTACCTTGGTGTCTTAGGGGCTGAATGAAATGCTCTTCAAATTTATGCTTCTCATTCCTACCCATTTTCTTTAATGTTAAGGCCACTGCAGCAAGTTTCTGATTACACTGCACTGGTACTCCAAAGAGAACTGCTATAAGGAGGGAAATGCTACCTTGTAAAGCGTGATGAGCAGGTAATAATAATCATCTCAGAGACCTAGAGATTGAGCAATTTGCTCAAGGCCACTCAATTATTTAAAAAGGAGAGCTAGGACTCTGACAGATAGTCCCAAGCAGTACATTAGCAGTCGGGTTTATAGAGCACCCTGTGGAGATTTGGGCTACTGTGAGTCCATTTTCCAGAGCCTAATCAGATTGTTTTCCTGGACCTGAAAGAACAGACTGGGGCCAGAGTGATTACTCAGTGGTCAAAGCATAGAAGACATGACTTAGAATCTGACTTCAGCACAGAGACAGGTGGAGGTGATTCATGGTGTGTGTGTAGACTGCAAGGTAAGAGAAATGTCACTGAAGTAATATACATCTTTTCTAGAAGGAAATGAACCTGAGATTAGCGTTTTGAGTGCCCTGAAAAAGGCAGTTAGTTACCAACTCTAAACAGAGTTTAAAATGTGCAGATAATTCTAAGACTTCTTTTTAGCTAACAGTGTAATTTATTTCTCCTCTCCTATTTGTCTTTTATACTTTGTCAGTGGTTTCCTCACTTGACTGTGCATCAAAATCACCTATGGAGCTTAAATAAAAAGAAGACATACAGATGGCCAAGGGGCACATGAAAAGATGCTCAACATCACTAATTATTAGAGAAATGCAAATCAAAATTATAATGAGGTATCACCTCACACTGGTCAGAGTGACCATCATCAAAAAATCTACAAACAGTAAATGCTGGAGAGGGTGTGGAGGAAAGGGAACCCTCTTGCACTGTTGGTGGGAATGCAAATTAATACAGCCACTATGGAGAACAGTATGGAGGTTCCTTAAAAAACTAAAAATAGAGCTACCATGTGGCCCAGCAATCCCACTACTGGGCACATACCCTGAGAAAACCATAATTCAAAAGGACACATGTACTCCAGTGTTCACTGCAGCACTATTTACAATAGCCAGGACATGGGAACACCTAAATGTCCAACGATAAGTGAATGGATAAAGAAGATGTTGTACATATATACAATGGAATATTAGTCATAAAAAGGAATGAAATTGGGTCATTTGTAGAGATGTGGATGGACCTAGAGTCTGTCATACAGAGTGAAGTAAGCCAGAAAGAGAAAACCAAATATCGTATATTAATTCATATATGTGGAATCTAGAAAAATGGTACAGGTGAACCTACTTGTAGGGCAGGAATAGAGACATAGATGTAGAGAATGGACCTGTGGACACAGGGGGGAAGGGGAGGGTGGGACGAATTGGGAGATTAGGTTTGACATAAATACACTACCATGTGTAAAACAGATGGTGGGAACCCACTGTATAGCACAGGGAGCTCAGCTCCGTGCTCTGTGACGACCTAGATGGGTGGGATGGAGGGGGATGGGAGGGAGGTCCGAGAGAGAGGGGATATAGGTAGACATAGAGCTGATTCACTTTACTGTAGAGCAGAAACTAACACAACATTGTAAAGCAATTTTACTCCAAAAAAAACATAAAAGCTTCCCAGACATCAGGTCCCACCCTCCCCCCATCCCTGCTCCACCACCATACCCCCTCCTCCAATCTCAAGCTCCACAGAGGATCCCAATGCACAGGAAGGAGGGAGAACAACTCATGGTACAAAGGGCTCTCTCTCCCTCAGAGATCCTGTGTGCTTTTCCTTGCCCCACAGCTGTGGGAGCAAGGCTAGGCTAGAGAACCACGGATACAGCAGTTAAATGGTGTTTTTAAGGTCAGACAACTTGTAAGTTCTGGAACCAGGTGGACTGGAACCTGGATTATTCTGCTCATGATCTAGTTAAAAAGGGCAACGAGGGCTTGGTCTTGACCCCTGGTGGAGTAGTAGCGGGTAAAAGAGGCCTGACTAATAAGGATACGTCTACTTCTATAAACAATCAATCAGAGTAATACTGTTAGGTAGTACGCAGAAATTAGCACCTCTGACAGGCAGAGCCCTTCCTAAAGTGTACCATTCATGGACTCCTTCCTCACTGAATGAAGGTGCCATTTTTCCTGTTCTGGCAATTACTGCTGTATGACCTTTGGAAAGCTGCTTGACTTCACTGTTTCTTGGTTTCCTCATCTATACAATGAGAGTGTTGGGCTTGGGTCCTTTCTGCTCTTGTGCTAGATTATTATATCTCTTCAGTGAAGAGCCCTTGGGCATGATGTGATTGCAGAGCTGAAACGAGCTCTCTGTTTTCTTAATGTCCATTGGACAAAACTTTTTATGTTGCAATATGATACAAGAAAAAGCATAAAATATGGTGATCCCTGGAAAAGATGTCTTATGACTCAGTCGCAGGCAAGTAAAAAATGAAAATGTTTGACAGCAAAGAGAGTAGGAAGTATGCAGAACCAGAAGGCAGGGAGGCTGCAAATCCATGAAGAGGAGTGGGGATGGAGCTGAAGAGTGCCCTCAGGGGCTGGAGTTGACAAGAGAGGGGTGGCAGCCGCAAATGTAGCTGATTTATTCCAGTTCTGCCTGAGGAATGTCAGTCCTCGATGGATTATTGGATGAACATTTGAAATCTAATCCCTTACTTCTGCCGCAGCCCTTCTGGAAGGGCTTAAGATTGTTTCCCCTACATTTTCCACTGCAAGCCCAGTAAACATAAAATAGACATTAGTATCCTGAATGAATGAAACATTTATGTTGGTCCTTGCCCAGCCTGGCTACTAGAGCTGGGAGGAGAAACTCAGAAGCTAAGAGGGGAATTCAAAGGGAGACACAAACTCATGAGAATGACGTCAGGAGGGTTAAATCCCCTACAAAGAAGGACCTTGCCAACCACGATCAGGGCCAGAAAAAAGGCCTATTGAGTCAGGTTCAGAGCAAGAAGATGGGCTAGTCCTATAGCATGGGAAATAGCACAGTATTGACAAAGAGACAGCGGAGCCATTCAGCTCCTAAGTGCTTTCTCTCCTTCCACTACTGGAGATCCAGGAAAGTCTCTGAATACCCAGGCTGAGCTCAGGGCCTGGCACGTAGTAGGGGTACAGTAAAAGTTTGTTCCATGAATGAAGAATGAATGGGAGGCGGATGACAAGGAGAATGCTTTTCTTGAGCTGAACGGAGAGCCCAGGAGGTTTGAAAAGGTCTTGAGAGTCTGTGCTGTCACTTCAATCCAAATCAGGAGCGGAAGGTCACTGTGGTAGTCAGTTCCTTAAGAAGCTGACCGAGATGGAAATTGTGGGCAGGAAGTTTACTGAGTGCCCTTGGCAGCCATGCCTATGGGTGACTGAAGGGAGTAGAAATGGCAGAGGGATGAATTGAACTGTGATGCAGATGTAGCAAAGGTCTCAGGTCAACCCTATGGGAGGGTTCTTCAGGACTGGCTCACCTTGAGGCTAGGGGGCTGCGTCTTCATGCTTCCTCATAACTAGTCACTGCATACAGGCTATGCTTCTGGGGGAGATATGGTCTTGGGTCACCTGTGAACTATCAGCCATCCCAACAGTTGAGGGAATGAGTGACTCAGTCTTGAAGAAGGTATGTGTGGGCACACCACAGCATCCACTGTGAAAATTAATCCAATCTCCTCACTTTATAGATAAAAACAGCCCAGAGATGAAATCATATATCTGGTTAACAGCAGAGCCAGGACACCTCTCAAAGGACTACCAGAAAATTCCCACAGACTTAGTGTACATGAAATTTGGTATGGGATTTGACAGAGCTATCAATATGGATGAGGAGAAATGGAGATTAAATCAATGGTTCCCAAACCTAGCTGTCATCAGAATGATATAGAGGGCATTAGAATGCAGATTCCTGGGCCCCATTTTCAGAGATTCTATTACTGGAAGGTCTGGGGCAAAGCCTAAGAATCTGTATTTTAACAAGTGCCTATACAATTTCTATGTGGCTTATCTCCCAGCCTGTGCTCGGGAACCAGTGGCTAAGATAATAGAACCCTGGACAGATTCCAGTTTGTTGAACGATCTGTACTTAAAGAGTATTGCTAAATGATGGCCCTCTGGATGGACATCGCAGGTGGGTTCAAGGGGGTTCACTCCTGAACTCTGTTCTATTCAAATTTTATCAACAGCTTGACCACTTTAACACGCTATATATCCAATGAAGAGAATTTCAAAACTAGAAGAGATTGCTAATACTTTGGATAATTGACTCAATGTTTCAACAGATTTCAACATGTGGCCCTTAATTATGACTTTGTAGATTGATATTTATTGACCTTGAAAGTTGTTCATGTATCTTAAATGAGAGGAAGCGGGATGTGGTGGTTTAGAGCACAGACTCTGGAACCTGATGGACTCTATGGATTCAAATCCCAGAACCATCACTCACTGTGTGGCCCTGAGCAAGTTTCTTATTCCCCTGTGTCTCAGTTTCCTCATCTGTGAAATGGGGACAATAATATATACTCATAGTACTTACTTCATAAGGTTATTGTGAGGATCTGTAAGTTAATATGTATGAAGAATTTATAACTATGCCCAGCACATAGAAAACACTGTATTACCATTTGCTGTGATTATGTGTCATTTTTTCAGCTATCTATTGCTGTTGTAACAAACTACCCCAAAACTTAGTGGTTTCAAATGACAATTTATGACTTTTTATGATCCTGTGGATTATTTTCTACCACTTGGTCCTGACTGGGACTCTGGGATAACTGGGAGGTCCAAAAGAGCCTCATTTGCACAGTTGATCATTGATACCAGCTGCCAGCTGGGAGGGCGCTCTGTGTGTTCTCAGACACCGGCTTCAGTTCTCCAGGGGGCTGTTATGCTTCCACATATGATGGTTGGCCTCCAAGAAGAGTCTTCCAAGAGATGAAGGCAGAAGCCAAGATCTCCTTAGGCCCAGCCTTGGAAGTTACCCTGTGTTACTTCCACTACATACTATTGGTTAAAACCAGTCACAGGCCCAGCCCAGAAGCAGGGGAGAGGAAATAGATGCCACCTTTCAATGAGAAGAGTAGCAAAGAATTAGCAGCCGACTTTAATCTGCCACAGAAGTTTAATCTCACTTTTGTAAAACTAAGTGTGTGTATGTGTTATACATAGAAAATGATGTCTAGAAGAGTATATACCAAAATGTAAACAATAGTTATCTTTAAAGGGAAGGGTTACATTATAGTGGTTATTCCCTTCATGTTTTGTTTTTTTGTTTCCCTGAATTTTCCATGATGATGTATATTACATTTATTTTTTAAAAAGTAATTCCCATTTTTTGAAAAAATGTATGATGATTTTAAAACTAATATGAACCAAAATTATGATGGTTCTCCAACCGAAAGAAAAGCTAGCTCAAAATTACACACTATTAAAAAAGTCACAGTAGCTAGAGAGAGAACAAAGGTCCCAATCCCACTCCCCTCAGCAATCAGACCACATTGAGTGTTATGAGCTGGGTTCTGAACCCTAAGAAAGGAAAACAAAGAGAAACACAATATATCAAGGTGCCAAAGGGTTGACAAAGTGTCTGTAAACCATTTCTTATGGAGAAGGACTTAAGGACACTTGGGTAGAAGAGATGAGGCTCAGAGGGGACACGAGAGAGTGAACCGGGCCCTCATTCTGTGTGCGAGGAAGTCTGCCATGGGGAAGAAGTGTTACTACCCAGGGTTCTTGGCCTCCTTAATAGAAATTTGATCAGAGGCCGAACAAGAAATTCAGGCAAGGTTTTACTGAGGTCCCTGCTGCAGCAGGGGTGAGTGAGAACAAGTAACAGGTTCCCTTGCTAGCTTGCTCCCCAAGGTGGGACAAGCTGGTTCCTTACATGGGGTGAGGGTAGGGGTGTGTCCAGGGGTCGGGCCGGAGGGGCGGCTTAGGTTTGCCCACCCCTTTGTGGTGTTATGTGCAGGGGGCATGAGCAGTACCCTGCTTTTGCTCCCGACCCCCTGTTTTTGCTCCTGGCTCTTCAGAAGTGGAAGTTGGTCTTTTTGGTTTTTTTGTATCTTTTGGCCAGAATTTAACCCCAACTGTGCATGCACATCAGTTATTTTTAGTCCCTTATAGTTTCTTTGTATTTTGTAGCTCAAGGAGACTTTCATCCAGGTGCAAGCACTGCAGCACTGTAGCAAAGAGTCCCAGGTCCCAGGTCCCAGTCCTGTCTCAGAGGCATTACTTCTGGTCTTTAAAGGGAAGGGTTACAATATAGTGGTTATTCCCTTCATGTTTTGTTTTTTTGTTTAGGAACAAATTAGGAACATTTAATGGAATTGACACAGAGGTAGATTTGAGATTCTTCATACAAAGAAGAACTCCCTAAACTGTAAAAGATAAAGCTGGAGTGAGATTTCTAGGATGGTAACAAGTGGAGACCAGATGACCATGTCTCAGGGCAGGAATCCTGCCCTGCACAGGTGCCTGACCTAGACCTACCAGGCGCCTTCCAAATCCCAGGTTCTGTGCCTGTAGGCCTACAGGAAAGTGGAAATAAAACACACGACATTTAAACCTTACCCTGCCTAAAGACAGTGGCCTGAATTAAATGAGTTCTTGAGATTCATTTTATGGGTCTATAAATGGATAGATTGCCCTTGACGTGAAAACACGACGAATCAACAAATATTATCAAGTGAACACTAGATGCATGGCAATGTCCTGGGTACTCAGATGTGGTCTCTCAGCCCACAGGTCTAAAGTTTAATAAAGAAGAAAGACACATAATCACCATATAAACTTAACACTCCTAAGAACAGCCATTACCTGCGGGGGTGGCAAGGGCCCCAAGAGCAAATGATTGGTTCGTAATAGCAAAGAAAGCTTGGAGGCAAGTGGGAATGGGAGCTTTAGGTTGTAACTGTGAGATGAGAGATGAGAGGGATGGGGCTGAGGCAAAGGAAGAGGGGCCTTGCCCTGCGTCTTTATGTTAATGTGAACGTCTTTGGTGGAGGAAAGAAGGCTGCATGCCAGCCTCCTGGATTGGGTTTTCCTAAAAATAGATCACATTCTCTCTTTATTGACTCATAATAATTATAATCACCTCCATTTACTAAGGACATGCTGTGTGGTAATTGCTTTACATATATTAACTCATCAAATCTGTTTGATGACCAGGTAAGGCGTGACTATTATCTTCAGGGTCTAGAGTCCCTGAAGAACTATGGTTGACCTCCTTTGGGGTGCCTGCCCAACTCACAAGAACCCTTGCCCCTTGCCCACAGAGCTAGTTCCCGGCAGATATCTGTTCAGCATGAACCCTGCACTCCTGGCCTCAGCTGAGTCAGAGCCCTCCCCCAGGCATCTGGAACTGTGTCCAAAGAGAAACACGGGGTTTCCCTGGGGTAGGACCTGTAAGGTGGAAGCAAGGACACTGTGGGTGGCCATATTCAGCTATGCTGAGACAGAGAGGGGGAGAGACAGACAGACAGAGAAACAGTTGCCTAGAGAGAAGCAGAGACAGGGAGAATGGTTCCTGGTGGGCAGCCGCCCACCAGTTCTGGTCTTCTCTGAGACCTGGATGCCTTCCTTCCTCTGGTGTTAAGAGACAGACAGCCCTATATCTTTATGTTAAATTGACCTTTTTCACTTATCCTAGCTTGAGTGTCTATTACAGCTAATAAGTTCTTACTAATACAAGTGTTTTGTCCATCTGTTAAATAAGGAGCCAGGCTTCCAGGAATTCCCTGGTGGTCCAGTGGTTAGGGCTCCGTGCTTCCACTGCAGGGGGCATGGGTTCGATCCCTGGTCGGGGAACTAAGGTCCCACAAGCCACAAGGTGGTGTGGCCAAAAAAAAAAAAAAAAAAAAAAGGAGCCTGGCTTCCAGCTTAGTTTTGTCTACCTCCAGAGTCTCAACCATGGGGTCCTCCAGCTCCTTTGTGTTTGCTCCAGAGTGGCAATTTTAGGGTAACATTTCCTGAAAGGAGGCTTAGTGGGACAGCTGACTCTTTGCTTCATCAGGGTGGCTCCTGTGCCAGTTAGGTGTCAGCAGTATGATAACCAGCTGCCCTGATGAGGGCAGGGGGCTCCCAACAGGAGTCCAACTCATTCATAAGGTTCAATAGTTCCCCAACATCACATTCTCCCCTGGAAAATGCACCTTTCTGATATCGTTGTTGCATCCCAGGTGTCAATGGCCAAACAAAAAGTTGCTTTGGGAGCTTGGCTTTCTAAGATTATAGCAACTGCCCTGGCACCACAACCCCTGAGCCTGCTCTCTACATGCTGCTGCATCCTCACTTGTCACAGCTGTCACCCTGGCCACCCCTTCTCGAAAGCCTCCTCTTGACCTCTGCCCACAGACTCCACAGATGGTTAGAATCAACCTGACCCTTGTACCCGTGTCTACAAAAGCTCTGATGACATATCTGTGCTTTCATTTACTTGACTTCCTGCCTCCTGCTTCTAGCTGTGTGGGCAGGGTCTCTGTGTCCTATTTGTTTTTGTGTCTCTAGTCCCTATTGCAATGGATGGCACAGAGTTGGTATTGAGTAAATGTTTGTGGAGTGAATGACTGAATAAGTGAATCATTAAACAAACACATTTCTTTCACTGTCTCTTTATTCTGACATACTGGCTATGCTATGTTTCATTTCACGAATAATGTTTCTTTTAGGACCATTCTGTCTTCCCCATCTGTCTTCCTTGTCCACCTGAAGGACTGTAAAGCAAAGGCCTTCCTCCCACTTTCCTTCTCAAAACTAGCACAACGGTTTGCAAATAGCTGATGTGTCAATTCATGGTGTGTGTGTGTGTGTGTGTGTGTGTGTGTGTGTGTGTGTTGTATTTGTTTTACAGAGCTCAGAATAATAATCGTAGTGCTTATTCTCTCATGGGAATTTCTTAGATGGCGATGTCTTTTTTTTTAATTAATTAATTAATTTTTGGCTGTGTTGGGTCTTTGTTCCTGCTCGTGGGCTTTCTCTAGTTGCAGCGAGCGGGGACTATACTTCCATTGCGGTGTGCAGGCTTCTCACTGCGGTGGCTTCTCTCATTGTGGAGCACGGGCTCTAGGCACACGGGCTTCAGTAGTTGCAGCACGTGGGCTCAGTAGTTGTGGCTCATGGGCTCTAGAGCGCAGGCTCAGTAGTTGTGGCACACGGGCTTAGTTGCTCTGCGGCATGTGGAATCTTCCTGGACCAGGGCTCGAACCCATGTCCCCTGCATTGGCAGGCGGATTCTTAACCACTGCGATAGTGATGTCTTTCCTGTCCTGTCCTTTTCCCTCCTTTCTGTGTGGCCAGCCACCTCCTGACAGTGGACATAGTCCAACATAGAGCTTTAGAGTCAACATGAGTGAACTTTGGCCGAGGCAACCCAGGCAGGACTTTACTCAAATATCTAGGTATAGAAGCATCTGTTTAATTATCCTGATGAAACTTAGGAAAATCTATGACATCACATTCCTGCACTTTCCAACTTGCCTAAACGGAGCAAACAAGAACCCTAGTGGCCACTGGGAGATTACACTGTTCCCGCCAGTCAGGCAGCAGGTGCACACAGCCCAGTGGGTGAACTCCCCCTGGACAACGTACACCCTGCCTTTGCCCCCAGCTGCTGCAACCCTTACAGGCTGTGTTGCCTTTCCACTACAAGCAGAGAGAGTGGCTTAACAAAATGGGATTGGAGCAGATAGTCAATGAGGCTAGAGAGGAGAGAGGTGAGAAGAGGCTTGCCAGCCAGGAGAGGTCTTGATGAGTGAGAAGTGGCTGTTCGTGTGTTCTATTGGCCGCCACTGCCTCATGGTGTTCAGGGTACCACTCCCCAGGGGGCAACCCCAGGTGCTACTTTGGTGCTGCTGCCTTTGTTCTCTGAGTCTCTGGGCTCTCTGGGGTGCATCAACTCCCTCCACTATCCTGGATCGCATTGCCTTTTCTTAGGTAAGCCAGGACAGCCCCTGGAGACAAATTAATACTCTGAAAGGGAACTCACAAGGCATGGGAACTGACATTTAAGTGCTTACTTTATGCCAGGCATGGCGTAAAGGCATGGATTTTTCTTTCTTTTTTTTTCCAACAAAAATTAAAAGAATTTTAATATCCAAGTCCTTTTTTAGAAAGCAAGTTAATGCAATGCAAATAAGAACATCTAACTAATAGAATTAACAACAAACCACAGTAATTTTGCTACATAAATTAACCCATTTATTATAGGCTAGCAATGTATCAAATGGTGGTGCTTCTACTGGTCCTTCAATTCCTTCAGTCTTCTGATGGCAGACTTTACTGTGACGGCAGAAGTGGTGTTGTAGGTCCACACACCACCAGCTACCATTTTCGTGCAGGAACCACAGTGCCAAATGCCCACAGCTTGTCTCTTCATCTTGGTCTTGCCACGGAAGGAGCAAGTGTACTTGGCGTGCTGGCTGATTTCAATTTTCTTCACCATTTTCCTCAGGGAGACACCATAACATGTCCCGTATTTGCCCACGATTCCAACCTTCTTGGTGTGTTTCGCCATGACACCGCAACCTAGGTCCAAGCCTAGAGAGCTGGGTCTTTCTTTCTTTCTTTCTTTCTTTCTTTCTTTCTTTCTTTCTTTCTTCCTTCCTTCCTTCCTTCCTTCCTTTCTTTCTTTCTCTTCTTCTTCATCACCTTTTTTATTGAAGAACATAGCTGTGAATTTTTATAGATGTGAAATTAATACTGAGACCTGCACAATAAATTTCCTTTTACTATGTCTGGCCTGCTAGAAATTGTTAAGATCACAATGTTCCACTGTTTCAGCCCGATGCTTGTGAAATTATGTGGCTTTTTCATAGATAATATACATGAAAGGGGAACTTCTGGTATTTTTGGTCTTCTACGTAGCTCTGACTTTATGGCCAACAACCTGAGTCTCAATCTATTTCCAGAGCTGCCAAGTAAACTGAAGACTTGAGATTGAAGATTTGGGGGTAATATAACTCGAATGGCCCACCCAAATCTGTTCTTTCTTTTATCCTTGTCACATCTCCCAGCCTTCCTTGAAGTTAGATATGGCCAACAGGCTAAATAAATTTCCTCCAAAGGAATGTGAGTGGGTCCACTTCCAGGCCTACACTTAACACCTGGATGGTCTCCTCCCCAGTCTCTTCCCCCTTCCCACACACTGAGACCCTGGCAAGGCACTGACTGAACCTTGATTATGCAGATAACATCAAGGCCTAGGGATTGGAGAAGTGGCTTAACAAGATGAGACTGGAACCCTGAGCGAAGGAAGTTGGATCCCTGAGTGATCAGGCAGAACAGAGCCACCCTGGACTGTTACCTGAGAAAGAAATAAACTTCTGTCTTCTTAAAGGTGTGGGATTATTGATGGGCCTCTTTTTTATCCATCTATAACCTTACCCTAGCTAATATAGAAATTGTTTCCAAAAGTATGGTATTGCCGTTACAAAACCTCAAAATATGTGTCATTGTTTTTTACTGGAGAGATAAGAAATTGATGTTTTTTTTACTGGAAAGCCAGTGTCTTGTTATGCTGAGGCAAAAACATTTGACAAGATCATCATCTGTGATACTCTGAAGGACAGACCGCTTGCCTCCTAAGCCCCTAATTCTAAAGGAAGTAATTGCAGAAAACGCCATTGTCAGTGTGTACTAGCTGCTCCTGCCCGCTGTTCAGTAAGATATTACAATAAGTTCAGGCAAGAAGTGACCAGATTGCAGAGTATGTCCAGAATCGTGGATTTTTACAGAGTCAGACAAGTCAATTTCTTCTTTACCCCAAACAAGAAGAGCTAAAATTGTGGTTGTTCAAAGCATTTTTCAAAGGGTCATTAAAACTTCTCAGCCAAACCAAGAGCCAGGCCTGTTCCAAAGATGAGACTAAGGGACTAAGGATCTGGGACTTCCCTAGTGGCGCAGTGGTTAAGAATCCGCCGGCCAATGCAGGGGACACGGGTTCGAACCCTGGCCTGGGAAGATCCCACAGGCCACAGAGCAACTAAGCCCATGCGCCACAACTACTGAGCCTGCACTCTAGGGTCCCCAAGCCACAACTACTGAAGCCCACATGCCTAGAGCCTGTGCTTCGCAGCAAGAGAAGCCACTGCAATGAAAAGCTCTCACAGCGCAACGAAGAGTATCCCCTGCTCGCCGCACCTAGGGAAAGCCAGCGCACAGCAACGAAAACCCAACACAGCCAAAAATAATAAATTAATTAATTTTTAAAAAAAGGGACTAAGTGTCATTTCAGGTGGACTCAAGGTAGCCATCATTAAAATGAGAGAGAAAATCACTGGTTGATCAAGAAAGCAAAGAAGTAAAGCAACTTAAAGACCTATGTTCGGAGAAGAACTTGGGAGTGGTGACTGGCTCATGGAACTGACTGAAGCCTTCTCAAGTTTCAAGGCAATTACATTCTCAAAGAAACTACAAGCATTTAAAAAAAAAAAAAAAAAGTCTCCAGGTGTTTAAGGCAAAAAACAACCCTTGGACCCCAACATTTGCACCAGCAGGAAGCTGGCTGTGAAATCTGCATAGCTCCAAAGAGGGCTTAATCCAAAGCTCACTTCAGATGCTGTGAGAGAGGAAACAGATAAAGAAGCTCCCAGAAGGCAAAGCCATCAGCCATGAAGGGCAACGGCCATATCTCTTCCATACTCTTTTACTGCCAGCTTGGCTCAAACATGTTGTTGCATATTGCTATTGCTCATTCATTTTCATTGCCCAATAGTCTTTCATTGTAAGAATATGCCATAATTTATTTATCCATTCTATCATGTATAGCTATTTAGGTTGTTTCTGCTTTTTTTCCTATTATGTTCTGAACATTCTTTTACATGTTTCTTGGTGCACTACGGACAGATTTCTCTGGGGTACGTTCTTAGGCGTGCAGTTGATGAGTCATAAGGTACTCAGTAATGCCAAACTCTCTCAGAGTAGTTGTAGCAATTATACTCCCTCCTGCAGTGTATTTGTGTTCCCCTTGTTTCATACCCTTGTCTATGTTATTTTCAGATATTTTAATTTTGCCAATCTGGTGGTTGTATAATGGTGTCTTGTTGGGGCTTCATTCACATTTCCCAATGACTACTGAGGCTAAATACCTTTTCATATTGTTTATTGGCCATTTGGACTTTCCCTTTGGTGCCTATTCAAAATTTTTGGATAGAGCTATTGGGTTGTGTACCTCTTTCATGTTAATTTTTGGGAACTCTTTTATGTAACAGTCACTTACATAATGTTGCAAATATTCTCTCCCACTTTATGGCTTATCTTTTCACTGTCTATCTGGTCTTTTTTGCTGTATGCGGGACTCTCACTGTTGTGGCCTCTCCTGTTGCGGAGCACAGGCTCCGGACGCGCAGGCTCAGCGGCCATGGCTCACAGGCCCAGCCACTCCGCGGCATGTGGGATCTTCCCAGACCGGGGCACGAACCCGTGTCCCCTGCATCGGCAGGCGGACTCTCAACCACTGCGCCACCAGGAAAGCCCTATCTGGTCTTCTGATGAACAGAAGTACTTAATTTTAATGTGGTGGAGCTTAATTTTTTCATTCCTCTTTATGTGTCCCTCTCTATCTGTGGTTCACGTTCAGAATCTCTGAGAGATGATTTACCTAGTTAGCCAAGCACAGTATAAAGCAATGTGGTTGGATGATACTCTCATGTAAGACCATCTCCTAGGTCCTGGGCAGCTTATGCATGTCTGCTTTAGGATCACTGCCGATCTCTGGCCCATTTGCTGTCCCTAAGATAGGGGAGTACCATTTAAAACAATAAATGATGGGGGCAGGAGGAAATTAGACACAGGATAAGATATTCAAACCAAGAAATACTACTCACTGACAATACAGCTCTTAATAATCTACATCCAGAAATGAAGAAAATAAACAACAGAAAACTTCTTAGAAATTATATCATTCCATGGGACTTTGCATCTCAAATATTTGGTGATTGAATACTTAATAACAATAATACACCCTAAAATGTGACTTGTAGATCGCTTATTGATTAAATTATGTGATTCCAGTGTTATCCCCAGGAAGTAATAAGTTTAAAACTTCATGAAAGTATGTTGAAATGATAACCACAATTGCCATCTAAAGGTCGAAGTCCAAAGTCTAGAAAAAGGAGGGTCAGTGAGTTTAGATTTGCCTGTGTTCATCCAGGAATTTCCAAGAGAGAGCTGGACTGGATAGACATGAACATGCCTGTCACTTTAGGATGCTTTGTTTCAGTTTTAGAAAACAACCTACTCCTACCAAAAGTTCAGATGAGGAGGGGAGCTGATGGGGATTTGTGTGGAGAAAATTGCTCTGCAGGCAAGATCCAGAGAGCCAGCGGGGAACCATATTAGAATCATGGGCTCATCCAACCCACAAGCATTTATTGAATGCCTGTCATGTGACAGATATACAGTGGATACAAAGTTGAAGATAGAGTCCCTGTATCCGTTAGGACTCTTCCTACTACAAGTTACTTCAATTTAATAAATAATATTTTTGGCTCATGTAAATGGAAGTTGAGAGATAGGGCAGGCTTCAGGGATGAATTAACTGGGTGGCTCCCAGGTCATCTCCCCTCTGTGCATGGGCCTCCTCTTCGGGTTGGCTTCCCACATTGTGATAAATGGCTCTTCTAGATACCAGGATTTACAAAAGAGAGGAAAGCTTTTATGAAGTTTCACTTTTAAAAGCATAGACCCTGCTTTCCCAGAATGACCTAGCAAAGTTCACCTGATTTTCCACTGGTCAGACTAGGTCACATGCTCCTTTCAAAACCAATCTCCATGTGGAAAGAAATGTCAGGCATTGACTGGTTCAGAAACCCAGGCCTAAGCTAAGTGCCTTGACAGGCAGGATGGGATTACATCTAGGCAATAAAAACCTACCTCTTTAGCTGGAAGATAGGGGTTGTCTTTTCCCAAATCTAATAGACCAGAGAGTACATACTTGAGTAAAAATCAGGGTACTGGCAGGGAATGGCAGAAAGGATGCTATGCCATCTCCCTATTATAGCCTCAGTCTGCAAGAAGCTTACAGTTGGGGAAGACAGGTTTATAATCTACTCATAATGAAAAACGACATGAGAGACACAAAGTGCTTTGGGAGACTAGAGAAGACCGTTTATAATGCCTGAGGGATCAAGGATCTGGGTCCACACAGATACATTTTTTTAAGGATGCTGAAGTAGAAATGCATTCTAGGCTAAGAATGTTGGATCCAGAGCACAGGAAGGGAAGTGTGGTTTAGAGGAAGGAGGCAGGAAATTAGTTAGATTTATAGTAACATTGAGATATCCAAGTGAGAATATCTGGAGAAAATTTGGGACCAGACAGAGATGGAGAGGTTGTGTTGGAAGCCATCGGCGTAAAGGAAATGATAATAATAAGAGTTACCTTTTATTAAATATATATATTACATGTAAATTTTATTATATATTATTTTATATTAAATATATATGCCAGACCTGTTCTAAACACTTCGTTGGTATTATTTCTTTTGATTCTCACAATCCAGTACAGGTATTCTTGTCTCAGTTTTACTAAAAAGGAAACTGACACTCAAATGAGTAATCTACCAAGCCCATCCATGTGATCAATGGATGAATAGGGTTCAAACCCAGATACTTCAGGGGTCTGGGTGCTGGAGCTATGAACGTGGATAAGGTTATTCAGGAATGCGTTTCCAATCTTGTCTCCAAATGCAATGATCCTCAATTTATGTGGATACCTTGACTTTTTAGTAATACATTTGTTCAAAATTATTTTGTTGTCATAACTCTTTTTTCCCCCCAACATCACCTGGGATCTTTTTGGCTACAAGTATCTGAAAACAGTGACTCAGCAAGCCAAAGCAAAAAGAAAAAGTATTATCTCATATAACAAGAAGTCTCAAGGTAGGGCAGCTCCAGGATTGATTACTTCAGCAACTCCATGTCATCAAAAACCTTGGTTATTTCCATTCATTCTGTATCTTCAGCATGTCAGTTGGGTTCTTAAGCTAATTCATCTGATGGACAAAACATAGCTAGCTGTCAGAGTTTAAGTAACTCATCTAAACCTGCCAACATCCAAGGGAAAAAGTAAGACCATCTCTTCTGGTGTGTCCATTTTTTGTCATGAAGAAACCTTTCCCCAAAGCCACCTGGCGGATTTGCCCTCACATCTCGTTGCCCAGAATTGTATCACACACCCATTCCTAACCAATCACTAGTGAAATCACTAGCAAAGAGAATGGGATTACCTAATTGGCTTAATGAAGTACATGACCACATGCATGACAGTGGATTAACATACATACATACAGACATAAATAAATAAAATATTAGGGTTCCCTTGGAAAGGGGAAAGCAGTGGGTTGGGGATGGATGGATGGGGTAGTCATAGGAAGATGAAGATGGCAATAAGGACATTGAATAGGCAATCAACGTGTCTGTTACATTTTCATCTACATCATGCTATCATGCTATCATTCTCAATAGCAATGATATCCTCCCGAGAGGGTAAAATATTGGTTGGGGTAGGACTTTATTCCTTTTCTATGTAAAGCACAAATCTACATATAGTACATGAACACATGAATATACAGTGTAGCTATGCTATTAATATTTCATGAGGGTGTAGATTAGGGAAAAGATGTCTAAAAAGGCTCCCGTGGGGCAGGAGGGGGGTGGTAATAGTGAAAAAAAAAAAGAAGTGGAGAAACACTGAGCTACATCACTGTGTCTTTATCCAGATTTGGAGGCTCCTTAAGAAAAAGTGTGCTGAAATACCTCAGCAGAAGGCAGCATTTTAAGGAAGTATGAAAACAGGAATTGCTGTGAGGCATCTAATGGTAGACGATGATTATTATAACACATTGATACTCTGTGACCTTTCAGTGTCTTCTATCTCCCTCTGGTCCAGATCTGTAAATATAATAGCAGCCACTGTTCACTGAATCTTTTATTTATGTCACTCTGCTGAGTACTTGACAGGCATTAACTTGTTAAATCTTCACAACAATTAGCAAAATGAATGCTACTGTTATCCCCATTTGACAGGTGAGGAAATTGAGACACGGGAAGATTAAATAATTTTCATAAGAAAGTGGTTGAATGGGGATTAGAAAAAAAAATATTCAGTATTGAAAATGTCAAAATGGAAACCTTCCACAGTAGCGCAGGATTGTGAAAATGGTTGTGTAAGCTGAAACCACGCAAAGCAATCTTAATAAACAATGAAAAAATTACAATTCGTTTGTGACCTTCAAACATTTGTGTCAGAACATTAAAATTTCCCTTACTGTCCGTTGTAAATACATAGGGAGATGAAAAAAAGAGTAAAGCTAATATTTATTTAGTACACTGTAATTTAAAACATTAGACACTTTGAAAAGGAAAATGTTTATTTCTTTGTAAGAAATGTATCAAGAGTAGTTTGAACAGTGCTTGCCTTCACGTCACACAATGAGTAAGCATATTTTCTATGCCTTGGTGAACTGTCATGCTCTTTCTAAGTGTAGATCAGCTTCTAACACTTCGTCCTTTGAGCTTTCCATGTTGTGAAGCACCTCCAAGAGTACCTTCAATGTGAAGGTTTTTCCAGGTGTCACTTCCTCTGGAATATCATCATCTTTTCGTCACAACCACTGTTTTCCCTGAGTTTGCCTTCACTGACTCCTCTGGCTGTGTCCACAGCCTTGAATGGCGGCAATGTCGACCTCCCCACAGTCGGCTATTTATCTACAAGTTCACCTGTAGATAAGCTCTAATTTCATTTTCAGTGTCATCACTGTTCATTTCTTTGGTCCATTTTCACTTCTGTTGGCCAAATCTCTCTTTTTGATTATCCATTTTTGTAAAATGTCACATAGGTTTATCACTAGGAGACAAGGAGGCAACTCAGCACATGCTTTGTGTCTGTGTGTTAACCTAACAGCAGATGGGCAGTGACCAATAACCAAAGACAGACTTTGAAAGAAGTGTTGTGACAGAAGGCTTGATGATAATGGGCACCTGCTTTTTATGCAGTAGTTTGTGCACTAAAGTGTGTACTTTATGCAATTACTCACAGTTAATATCCTGTGGTCACTGAAATTTGAGCTGTGTTGCGGGGAGACTGGTACTATTTAACTAAACCATGGTAACTGCAATCCATGCATATCAGAACCATGCAAAGTGAGGACTGCCCGTATATACAATGTACGCAGATTGGTATAATAAACCCCATATATCCATCACCCAGTTTCAGCCATTGTTAACTCATGGCCAGTCTCATTCCACAACATCCCCACTGACTCTCCCCTTCCTGCACTATTTTGAAGCAAATCCCAGACATCTCATCATTTCATACATAAATATCTATTTGTAATTTTAAACGGGGATTTGAACTCAGTTCTGTCTAATTCCAGAGTCTGAGCTCTTAACAATTACACCCTACAGCTTCCTGGGGAAGGTAATTGACACCCAAAAATGGAACGCCACGTTACAGTATTTGCTCTTTTCTTGCTGACAATGACCCTGTGAAGTATTATTGTCTTGACTCTTTCTGATGAGGAAACTGAGGCACAGAGGAGCAGAGGAACCCGTCCAAGACCACACAGTGAATGAGCAGTTGAGTCAGGCTTTAACTTCAGATCTGCTGACGCCACATCCCATTCTCTTTCCTGTGCATCACAACTGCCCTGCAGGTGGTTCTTAAACTCCTGTCACTGAATTTCTCCTGTACCCAAACTCTTGTGCCAATTGGCCTCCCAGCTATGGCCAAAAACTATGGAAACCACATATTACTTCCTTCTCTCTGCACCTCCAGTCTTACTGGAATATGATTTCAATGACAAAACCAAAAAACAAACAAGGACTCAGCACAAATCCTTGTGCAGGTGCAGTCGTCCTCATGCCCCTGATCCTGGTTCCCACTGGCACTGAATCCATTGCCAGGACCACACTTGCTACGGGCTCAGGAGCCTGGTTTGTCAACCATCCTCCTCTGCAGGTGTCTTCTGGGCCACTGACTCCAAGAAAAGCCTCATGGAGCAGGTTACTGGACTGAAACCAGTTATGCCTACACCCCCAGGTCCATCAGAGCCCAAGTTAAATCACTCTCTGCTTCCTGCTTCAACACCTCAGCTCTGGACTGCAGCATTCCCCCTGCTGAGCCTCTGTCAAGGGAAGGAACATTGCCTGGAGGTCTCTGATAACGTGGAAACAGCGAAGAGAAAAAGCAGGAGGGAAGAGAGGAGGGGAGAGAGAACAGTAACCCTGCGTGTCAGTTGAATGGCACCTCTCTGAACCCTGCCACTAATTCTAATGGGACTTGCTGTGACCCAGCTCCTAACTCCTCAGGCACTCGAGAGAATAGGCCTTATGGCCTCACAGTGCTAGCTTTCCTTTCTTTTCTACTACAGCTTTCTGATTTCCCTGTGAACCTTCCTTCTGTTCCAGATCAAAAGCATTTTCTCTCCTGCTCCTGGAGAGAGTCAAGCAGGGGAGGGTCCTTTCAGCTCCCTTCGGCTGCCGTTCCCCAACAGTCCCAGAAGTGACTTTAGGTGCGGCTGGGACAAGGATATTTAAGGAAGGAAGTAGGAGGCTCCAAGAACAGAGGGACTGGGAACTGCCCAAAGAAGGAGGAAATGGATGGCTCAGTTTAATGTCTATTTCAGTACAAGGCCCTGTCCCCTTACCTATGGCATCCCATCCATTGAAATGGACAGTTCCTATTTTGTGGGCCCAACTTCCGCTTCCTTCCCACCCGCACCCCCCAAATCCTTATTTTTGGTAACAGAATTTACAAATACCCTTTCCTCTGGGGAATTTTCTCTCTCCACTTTACCAGGAGATTCTGGTGGGACTGTCCATCACAAAACGCTTCTCCCCTCCCTGGGGTAAGCTTGCAACTCAGATCTGGCCAATCAGAGACTTCCTTGGACTTGTATATGCTGATCAGAGAAAGAGAAGTCCTTCCCCACTCTGGGTTGCTAAGCAGAAATGAGATAAACTATTCACAAGCAACGCCACCACTTGTATGGAGGAAGCTCATTTGTAGGAGAAGATGAGGGCAATACAGAAAGAAGCAGAATTGAGTGTGTGTGTGAAAAAAGAGAGACATTGAGAGATATATCTCTGTCTCTCCATGTCTAGCTCTCCATCCATCCTTCTATCTGTTTATGAGAGAGAGAGAGATCTGAAAGTCTTAGATAAGTCTCTGGATTAAGTCATAATGTAAACTATTAATACCTCTGTGTATCAATACTTTTCTTCGTTTGGGGTTTTGTTTGTTTGTTTGTTGTTTGTTTTTGGTGAAAGCTTGAGTTGGGTTTTTAGTACTTAGGATAGAGAAAATTCTAACAGAAGGCTGATCCCCCAACTCCACTGCTGGCATTCTGTCAAGCTGTCCCCTGAAGACAGGTGAAACCCGGTCCTACCCCCAAAGAAATGAAGTCTGCAAGGGAATTAGACCTTCATAAACCACTATAAAGCAAGACAGAACACAATGTTACAAAAGAGACACAAATGAAATTCAGTGGGATCCACAGGAAAGGGAGCGTGTGAGACCATGGTTGTGCCTGAGGTCAGCCCAGGCCCAGCTTAGAGGGATTCCTGAATGTGTGAATGCCCAGTCTTCCAAAGTCTCTTTGGGCTTTCATGGTCACTGCCATTTACTAATGTACAACCAGCAGTTATCACAGCCCTGAACAGAAACCTCTGGCTGCGAGCTTCGGCCACTGTTTGCAGAGCTCAGTGTTGTTTGTGCCCCTGCCTCTCATATTTACAGTTGCCCTGAAACCTTTGCTCGGAACAGCCCCACCCCCTCCCATTCATTACTGCTGCTCTGCCGCCTGATCCGTCAGACTCCATTGCTTCCTGCTACAAGCACAGCAAGCCTGCAGCTGAGTAGGGGGTGAAAGAAGGTAAGTGTGGACATTCATTTCCCAGGCATCTATCAAGGGGAACGAGTTTGCACATGCCACTTATAAGCTATTTGCAAGATGTGCTGTATATTCAGTTGTTTATTCCTCAAGTGTAAGACAGTGGTTTTCAACCTTTTCTTTTCCTCCTTGAGCCCACTTTAAGCTGGGCAAAATAGCCCACAGCCAATCAACCCCATCCTTTCTCACGTCCCAGTGGAAAAATAACTCAGGGATACTATTGAGGGGCCATTGTAAAGTATATTTGGGGGGAGTTAAGTGTCAATGTGCTTTAGCAGCTAGGGCATACATGATTCATATTCAAATTGCAATGCATAATTGTCTTTAGGTATAATTACTGGAAAATTAGAGGCCAAAAAATACAGTTGAAGCAAATATGCGACACTAGTTGCTTTAAGGCTAACCAAATCGCAACTAACTTGATAATGATGAAGCTAAGTTAACAGTAAATTATAATTAAAGCAAGAATGGCAGCAATTGAAGACCTTGACCCAAATAAGGCAATACTGACTGTAAACTAATGACAAAGCACTGGTCTAGAGACAGTCAGTGGGCGAGGCTCCATCAGAGCTTTCCCTGGAAGCCAGACTTCTTGGTGGGATACTAAATTAGAAATTAGAACTCCTTGATAAGAACCAGTATCTCATTGGTTTTGGTTTATGACTTCTAAATTAGATTATCTTTTAATAATTCACTTATCAAGCTACTAGAGACTAGCTCCTAGATGTACCTAAAAACTAGAGTGTATGGACTTGTCAGTAGTTTGGCCGAAAGGACTAAAGGAAAGAGTCGCTTTCTTGGGTCTGTTTGAGGCCCGTCAGGTTGGCCTTGGGTAGTTTTGAGAATCAGTGGTTGGAAGGCTCTGGAACACAGCTGAATTTCTATTCACAGGATCTTAGGCAAAACCAGGAGCAAAATATGAAAGTTGAGAGTCAGGGACATTTATTCCAACTCTCTTGCCTTCTACAATAAGAGTTTGCTGGGACCTCAGGAGGAAGGGAAGTGTTTTAACTTGCCACTCCCAGTTAGGTTAGCATGGAGGAGGTTAATGTGCCTTGGAAGTTTTTCATATTTGCTGATTATAACACAAACCTCCTCAAAGCGATGAAGATGGATGCTGGTGACTTACAGAAGAGTTACAATGTTTTATTTGTGGCTAAAAAATTAAGTGAAGGACGGGCTTCCCTGGTGGTGCAGTGGTTGAGAGTCTGCCTGCCGATGCAGGGGACACGGGTTCGTGCCCCGGTCTGGGAGGTCCCACATGCAGCAGAGTGGCTGGGCCCATGAGCCATGGCTGCTGAGCCTGAGTGTCCGGAGCCTGTGCTCCACAACGGGAGAGGCCACAACAGTGAGAGGCCCGGGTACAGCAAAAAAAAAATTAAGTGAAGAAAAGACGAGGTAGCAGTCTGTCAGAAAACCAGTTTCCAAAGGGTAAAATGTCGTGGTATTTCTGCCTTAGAAAATAACACTTTACAATTGCATAACACTTTTAATCTTTGAAAACATATTTACATATGTTACTTTGATCTCCAGCCAGGAGGTGCAATTTAAATCTCAGGTGACTGGAAGCAGTTTGCAGTTCTCTGACCTCCTTTTTCTTTCCTCTTTCCTCAACACTCCACTTCCTTCTCCTTGGTTTCACATCCCTCCTAATATATCCTTTCTCTCTTGTCCTTTCTGTTCCGTTTCTCAGTGGTTGCTTTAGTGGCTGGCCCAGGCCTTGTTTATTCTTGAAACGAACTTACAGGAATTTCTAGGGTCACTCAGAGTTAAAGAGGTGGCTGATCCTGGAATCAAAGTCTAATTCAATCTAGATCTTTTGGTACCTCTTCAAAAAATCAAAATATTTGACTTTTTGGTGTGTTAAAAAACAAATTCACTGAGTAAATTTAAGGACCCAATTGGTTTTATCCAGGGATTCATGAATGGGGCAGCATTACATCCAGGGATTAGAAAGGAGCTCCGAGGATCATACAAAATGGAAGGATTTTATAGACAGAGGGGGGCAGGCAGAAGAAAGAGTGATTACCACATCCTTCTTTGGGGGATGGAAGGGGTCTATTGAGGGGATTACCACACTACTGCTGACCAGGAAATTCCAGATTGACTGGTTTAAAATTACATTCCTGGGAGAGGCTGAAACTGCAATTAGGTAGGTACTAAGTTTTATTTTGGTGACGTGGGTTCAGCACAAGTGACTCCATTTGGGCCCTGTTGTTTTGTTTTTAGCAAGTGAATCAGGTAGAATGCTTCACTCCTGGAGAGTGACCCTAGTGAGTGGGTTTATGAACTGTGAGTGACTCATGCATAGCATAGGCTGTCTCCTGCCTCTACCTCACTGAGGTGGCCAGCACCAGCTTCCGTGTATCTTTGTTAGGAAACCTACAGTTCAGTAATTTGGGGATTATTATGGGTTGAACTGTGTCCCTCCACGCCCCACCCCGCAATACTTGTGATGAAGCCATAACCCTCAGTACCTCAAAATGTGAACTTATTTGGAGATAGGGTCTTCAAAGAGGTAATCAAGTTAAAATGAGGTCAATAGGGTGGGCCCATATCCAGTATGACTGGAGTCATTATCAAAAGGGAAATTTGGACACAGAGGCAGATTCAAATAAAGGGAAGACAATGTGAAGAGACACAGGGAGAAGCCAAGGCAACGAGAGAGGCTTGGAACAGATGTTTTCCTCACAGCCCTTAGAAGGAGCCAACCCTGACAATACTTTGATCTCAGACTTCCAGCCTCCAAAACCCCTAGCAAATGAATACAGGGAGCAACAGAGCCCAGGGGACTAATTTTACTACCTCCTCACAGAATTATTTTAAGAATGAAATGAGCTAACCTAAGGAGGTAAAAAACCTGTACTCAGAAAACTATAAGACACTGATGAAAGAAATTGGAGGCAACACAAACAGATGCAAAAATATACTGTGTTCATGGACTGGAAGAATTAATATGGTTAAAATAACCATACTACTCAAGTCAATCTACAGATTCAATGCAATCCCTATCAAAATACCAATGGCATTTATCACAGAACTAGAACAAATAGTTTAAAAAATTGCATGGAAACAAAAAAAACCCTGAGTAGCCAAAACAATCTTGAGAAAGAACAGAGCTGGCGGTAACAAGCTCCCTGACCTCAAAGCTACAGTAATCAAAACTGTATGGTACTGGCACAAAAACAGACACATAGATAAATGAAAGAGAATAGAGCGCTCAGAAATCAACCCACATATTTATGGTTAATTAATCTATGACAAAGGAAGCAAGAATATACAATGGAGAAAAGACAGTCTTTTCAATAAGTTGTGCTGGGAAACTGGACAGCTACATGTAAAAGAATAAATTAGAATATTTTCTCACACCATATACAAAAACAAACTCAAAATGGATTAAAGACCTAAATGTAAGACTGATACTATAAAACTCCTAAAGGAAAACATAGGCAGAATACCCTTTAACATAAATTGTAGTAACATTTTTTTTTTGGATCAGTACCCTAAGGCAAAGGAAACAAAAGCAAAAATAAACAAATAGAACCTAATTAAACTTAAAAGTTTTTGCACAACAAAGGAAACCACTGACAAAACAAAAAGAAAACCTACTTGAATGGGAGATAATATTTGCAAATGATATGACCAATAAGGGGTTAACATCCAAAATATGTAAACAGCTTATACAACTCAATATCAAAAAGCCAAACAACCCAATTAAAAAATGGGCAGAAGATATTTAGATGGCCAACAGGGACATGAAAAGATACTCATTGTTACCAGTCGTCCGAGAAATACAAATTGAAACCACAGTGAGATAACATATCACACTTGTCAGAATGGCTATCATCAAAAAGACCACAAATAACAAACGTTGGAGAGGGTGTGGAGAAAAGAGAACTTTTGTAGACAGTTGATGGGAATGTAAATTGGTGCAGCCACTGAGGAAAACAGTATGGAGGTTCCTTAAAAAACTAAAAATAGAACTACCATATGATCTAACAATTCCACACCTGGGTATATATCAGAAGAAAATGAAAACGCTAATTAAAAAGATACATGCACCCCAATGTTCATAGCAGTATTATTTACAACAGGCAAGATATGGAAGCAACCTAATTGCCCATCAGCAGACAAACAGAAAAAGAAGATGTGGTACATATATACAATGGAATACTACTCAGCCATAAGAAGAATGAAATAATGTCATTTGCAGCAACATGGGTGGACCTAGAGATGATCATACTAAATGAAGTAAATCAGACAGAAAAAGACAAATATCATATGATATCACCTATATGTGGAATCTAAAAAAATGATACAAATCATTTACAAAACAGGAACAGACTCACAGACATAGAAAACAAACTTATGGTTACCAAAGGGGAAAGGCGGTGGGGGAGGGATAAATTAGGAGTTTGGGATCAACATATACACACTACTGTATATAAAATAGTCAACAAGGACCTACTGTATAGCACAGGGGATGCTATTCGATATTCTGAAATAACCTTTTGGGAAAAGAATCTGAAAAATAATAGATATATGTATATGTATAATCGAATCACTTTGCTGTACACCTGAAACTAACACAACATTGTAAATCAACTCTACTCCAATATAAAATTTTTTTAAAAACCAATTTTCCCATAAAAAGATGAAATTTTGAAATTTGCAACAACATGGATGCACTTAGAGGGTATTATGCTTAGTGAAATAAGTCAGAGAGAGGCAAATACTGTGTGTTCTCACTTATATGTGGAATCTAAAAAGCTGAACTCATAGAAACAGAGTAGAATGGTAGTTGCCAGGGGCTTGGGGGTGGAGATGTTGGTCAAAGTGTGCAAACGTCCAGTTAGAAGATGAATAAGTTCTGGGGATCTAATGTAGAGCAAGGTACTATAGTTAACAATACTGTATTATATACTCGAAAGGTGCTAGGAGACTACATCTTAACTGTTCTTACCACAAACACCACCACCACAAAATGGTAATTATGTGAGTTGATGGAGGTACTAATTAATCTTATTGTAGTAATCATTTCACAGTATGTACGTGTATTAAATCATCACACTGTACACTTTAAACTTACACAATGTTGTATGTCAATTACATCTCAATAAAGCTGGGGAAAAAATGCAATTTTTAAAAGAGAGGTGACTCACTAAGGGTGCTGACCTTGTAGCCTAGGCTGTGCCCATGAACAGTCAATAGTACTGAGCACTCAAAAGGAAGGTCACCCTCACATGCTGTTTTGGGGGCCCCATCAAGTAGACAGTGAGGCAAACCGTGAGGAGAAATAAAATTAAAACCAATAAATCAGAGCAGGGATATGCAAAGCCCCTTTAAAAATCAAAAAATGAAAGTCTCCTGGATATACAAAACAGGAGTCTTATCTGATTAATATATTAGCATAACTCAGTACAGAATGATTTCCCCTGGGGCTGAGGTGAGGAGTGGGGATTGTCAACCAGAAACTTTGGTTAGGAAAGGGAGAACTGAGGTGCCTTTGTCAGCTAAGCCTGGCTAAGAGTGCCCAGACTGGGGATGAAGATATCAGACTTTCCTGGGAGGTCTTTGATGGGAACTAAACCCCAGGGCCCATCTGGGAATGGGAGAGTCCAGTGTGGCCAGGAAGTAGTGCCAAGGTAGGGCTCAAATATAATAGAGTGATTCAGAGTAAGAATCCTCTGCCTCTGTGAAACCCGGTGTCGCAGTTTGCATTTAAAAAGGATAAAGCACAGGAAAGAAAATCTGTAAAGGTCCTTGTGCTCTGAGTGAAGAATTAAGGATCTCTGGCTGGTGCTTCTCGTCTGCAAGGAACAGGAAAGGCATCAAGCTTGCCAGACTGACCCGCCTTTGGGATTTCACCATCCCAGGGAGTGGTAGTCATCCTTTTGTCCATTCATTTATTCATTCAAACATTTTTGAGCCAGACCCTGTGCTAAATCTTGGGGATACAAAAATAAATGTTAACTACCAGTCCGACTAAGAACCTTAACCTAAGGAATCTGTGTAATCTATAATCCAGTTCAAACAAGCATCTGCTGGCTTCCCCAGGGGGTTAGGAAGGGCAGCTGTAACACGGAGGAGCACAAAGTTAATCGAGCAGAGCAGAAGCCGTGTAAAACGCCAGTCCACCTGGGGACCTGGGTCCAAAACCTCACAACCTCTTGCTGGGACACGTTACAGCAAAAATACAGCCCCAGTTAGGCTACAAGCACTGCCACTGATAAGCACTTAGCCAAAATTATCATGAGCTAAGCAAGGTTAGTTAAGCAGATAACTGAAAAAAAATGCACAACCTAAAAGCTGAGAATTATATTTCACTCTGTGGACTTACTGAGGACCTAAGTCCAGGAGTCAGACACTCAGATGGCTCTGAGGGACTGTTCCAAAGAGGTAAGGGAGGAGCCAGGGTATATAGGAGTTTTTGTTGAAAAACAAAGAAACAAACAAAACATGTAGTCCAACATCAAAAGATTACTGCTAATCACAAAAACAGACATCTCAAGTTAATGATTTTAGTGTTTTTCTATGTATGGGAAGATGCAAGAGTTTGGGCTCATTGAAATCATTCCTTTGCATGCACCTTAACTATTTTAGGGCCAGTATCCTGTTTTTCTCCATCTTGAATCCCCTCAGGGCACACTGTCAGGGGCGGCTACAGTGGCGGATGGCTTTATGGGCGCAACATCCTTTGTTTACTAAAATGGCAGGTGATATCCTTTGTCCACACAGATCTTTCTAGAATGCCTGCAGGGGCCTTTCAGATATGTTCACCGACTGCCCCATTGGCTGGCTTCCCTGACTGAGCAATCCCTGTTTGGTCCAGAAACAAACCAGCCCAAAGTCATCCCAGGATCCTTAGGCTAGATGACACTTTGCTAAGACAGTGCCCTATATTTTCAAAATTTTGTCGTTGTTCAAGGCAGGTTGTTCAAGCATGGATGTCAAGACTAGTGAACCTAAGAGCCACCTTTCTGGGATCAGAGCAGATGGAGAAAGTGTACTGTTTCCCTCCCAGTGCTTTGCATGAATTTGTATATTCCAGCATACAACTTTCTATGCTGAGGTTCAAAAGCATTTATTCAAGTAGGCAGAATTAAACAAAGCAAAGCACTTTAGCCCTATTCCAGATCAGGGCTCATTTCCCTACCTACAAAATACAGAGATTGGTCTTTTTTTTAAATTTTATTTATTTTTGGCTGCATTGGGTCTTCGTTGCTGTGCACGGGTTTCTCTCTAGTTGTGGTGAGCGGGGGCTACTCTTCATTCCGCACAGGATTCTCACTGCGGTGGCTTCTCTTGTTGTGGAGCACAGGCTCTAGGTGCGTGGACTCAGTAATTGTGGCTCGTGGGTTCTAGAGCACAGGCTCAGTATTTGTGGCGCATGAGCTTAGTTGCTCTGCAGCATGTGGGATCTTCCTGGACCAGGGCTCGAACCCATGTCTCCTGCATTGGCAGGTGGATTCTTAACCACTACGCCACCAGGGAAGTCCCCAAGATTAGTTTTAATAATCTTCATTTGTTGGGTCCTTCCATGCTAAGAGCCACTGAATTATATTGACCTGAAACAGCTGATTGAGACCCATTGGAAGGTATAATAGTTACCTATTGCTGCATAACAAATGACTACACAATGTAGTGGCTTCAAATAACAAATATGTATCATTTCAGTTTCTTTAGGTCAGGAATTCGAGAGCAGCTTAACAGTGAATAGTTCTGCTCAGGGGCTCCCATGAGGTAGGAGTCAGGATGTTGATGGGGTGGCAGCCATCTTAAGGCTTGACTGGGGTTGGAGGATCCACTTCTAAGATGGCTGAACTCACACAGCTGTTGGCAGGATGTCTTGGTCCCGTGCCACAGGGACCTCTCCTCATGACATGGCAGCTGGCTTCCCCCAGAGCCAGTGATCCAAGGGAGAGTGGTCAAATGAAAGCCACATGACTTCATCTCAGAAGTAACACAGTTACTTCTGCCATATTCTTTCCATTAGCAGGAGTCACTAACTCTGGCTCATAATCAAAGGAAGGAAGGTCAAGCTCTCTTCACCTGTTGAGGGGCAGCAGATAAAAGGATTAGTGGACATAATTCAAACCACCACAGAAGGGAGTGGGAGTGAGTGCTCCATAAGGCTATAGGATGAACCTGCAGCAAAATTGTAAATCGGAGTCTCATCTTGTTGCCAGTGTCACCCCAGTGGCCAGACAATCCCCATCCCCACTTCTTTGGCTCAGTTTCTCAGGTGTGTTCTCACCTCTCCTCATCAGTCCACCTCAGCCCATTACGTATGTCACCTCTCCCTATGGATAACTGCGCCCCTGAGGAAATGGTCAGATAAGCTGATGTACTAAGCACCCCCCTTCTGCCACCCCCCAGGCAATGCCAGAATTTTATTAGAGGAGCCTGACTTTGCTGTGAAAGTAAAAGCTATCCTCCTGGAGAAAGAATGAATTTAGAGGCAGCTCCCTAGAGGACATTGTGGGATAACTGCCCAATGTGGTCACAAATATAGAGTCTCTTACAGGGAGCTTGCAATGCAGCAAAGACTCAAGAATAAATGTCCAACATGCTACATTCCCCCAAGCCTGCTCCATTCCCTTCCAACCTCTGACGTAGGATAAACTGCAGGGCTGGTGGTGGTACCCTCCAGAGAAGTCCTTCCCATCAGCCTCTGCTTCCGATCCTGCATTAGGACCACAAACCCAAGAGAGATGCTTCAAGCCCTTACTGAGAGAGCACAGTTCTGCTCCCCAAGCTCCCTTGTTCCTTTTGCCCCTATTTCATCAATTAAACTGAACTACCTCCCATCCCAGAGTGGACAGCAGACTCAAACCAGTTTCTTGGAGTCCTTCTGGGTTGGGCCTCTAGAGCCACCATTGGGCCTCTAGCCAACTGTGTCCACCAGTAACACAGGGAGCTGGACCTGCAGCTGGTCAATAGTTCTCAGATTTGCCTTCAGTGGTTGGTTCCAATCACCAGATGATGTTCTTCAGGTGTCCAAAGAGAGTGTAGAGCCGTCTAACATCTAGACTGAGTGCTAAGGGGCTAGATCTCTTCTAGTTCTTGCTTCTTCTCCTCTCCCTTACCCTGCAAGGTTCAGGCTCTCCTGACCTCAAACCAGACAATTGCAAGGGCTTCCCTACTGTCCCTCAGGTTCTGCTTAGTGCATTTCAAACCACACACTGATTCTGGCTTGCTTATCTCAACAAATTTCAGTGGATCTTTAATTATTCTCCTAAACTAAGGATGCATTCTACTCCCCAGTTTTCTAGCCCTTCCCCACCACTTGACTTCCTATATGTGGTTATCATCCAACCCTTTTCTGACACTTGCTCACTTTTACTATGTTGTTCTCTCATCTGTAATGTTTTCCTTTCTCACCTTACTTCTATGTCTTTCTCCTTCAAATTTCTTCTCACTTTCACTTAATTCTGACCAAAATTTTAGCAAATCAAATCTAACAGTATATAAAGGATAGTGGTGTGTGGTGACCAAATAGGGTTTATCCCAGGAATGTAAACTTGGTTAAGCTTTTGAAAATCAACCAATGTAATTCATCCTATTCATTTTCTGTTGTGTAAAAATTATTACAAACAGCTCAAAACAACACAAATTTATTATCTCCCAGTTTCTGTAAGTCAGAAGTCCAAGCCATGGCACAACTACTAGATTCTCTGCTCAGCATCTCCCCAGGCTGGTATCAAGGAATTGGCCATAGCTGTGCTTCTCACATGGGGCTTGGGGTTCTCTTCCAAGCTTGGAAGAGCCCTTTATTGTGCCTCTTCCATGATCTATTTTATTGTAGAAGTTCTTGCGCCTTTGTCTTATCCCCACCACATCTGCTGTGCTAAAGGCAGAAACTGTCTTCTTCATCTTGGTTTTCTGAAATTGAACCAAGAAGTCCCAAAGTGCCGGTACTTTCCACTTCAGCATTTTCTAACAGTGAATAAAGAGAGAGTCATTTCAGGTTATATATTTCTCCCATTTTGCCACCGAACTTGTCTGCTTTCCTTCCATTTGGCAGTACTTTTCCCAGTCTGGTAGTCAGCACTTCTGACAGCTGTTTGGCATGGCTTTCAATTAAAGGCAGCCATCTGTAAAAGGGACATTTGCCACACAACCCATTACTGCTCCAGATATGGTTATAGTAGCAACAATTACTATTACCTATTTACCGTCTAATGGGCGAGGCACTTTTTTAAAAAGAATTTGTACCCCAACATGGGTCTGTCATTTCTGGATAAAACTTTCACTTTAAGAAATTACATCCAGCAAATTGAACTAGTCATAGACATATCAGGAACTGGGACAAATACCCAGGCCCCTGTGGCACACAGTTCAGAATGGTTCTATACATCTTCCCCCATCTCAGCTATACCTACTCCGAGTCCTTTTTGCATTTTATTTTCATTTCCAAGTGATGGGAGCAGAGGATTGTGGCTATAAGGACCACCTGGGGCTCTCCTTCCCTTCTAGAGATCTCTACGGATGAAGTGAGTCAGTCAAGGATGTTCAGGTATATAATAGCAGTTAATAGCTCAGACTTTGGAGCCCAACTGTCTGGGATTGAACCTTAGGACACATTTCTTAATATAATGTACCTCAATTTCCTCATCTATAGAATGGGAACAATAATAGTACTTACAAGCTATTCCAAAGACTAAACAAGTTAGTTAATTTAGAACAGTGACTGGCACATAGTACTCGGTAGTAAAGGTTAGCTATTATTACTATAATAATGATAAATTATTATTATAATATTCAAATAATTGGAAACATTTTGAAAAATGCTGATGCTCAGAGCCCCATCCTAGATCAAGCCTTCTCATCTGTGATACCATGGGTATTCTTGATTAGATAATTCTTTCTTGTGGGAGCTATCCTGTGCATTTTCAGATGTTTAGCAGGGACTTCCCTGGTGGTGCAGTGGTTAAGAAAATGCCTGCCAATGCAGGGGACACGGGTTCAATCCCTGGTCTGGGAAGATCCCACATGTTGCAGAGCAAATAAGCCCCTGTGTCACAGTTACTGAGCCTGTGCTCTAGAGCCTATGAGCCACAACTACTGAGCCTGCACTCCACAGCTACTGAAGCCCAAGTGCCTAGAGCCTGTGCTCCGCTACAAGAGAAGCCACCACAATGAAAAGCCCTTGCACCGCAACAAAGAGTAGCCCCCGCTCACTGCAACTAGAGAAAGCCCGGGCACAGCAATGAAGACCCAGTGCAGCCAAAAACTAAATAAATAAAATTAAAATTAAAAAATAAAAAATAAAATTTTTTTTTATAAAAAAAAATAAAAAGATGTTTAGCAACATTCCTGGCCTTTAGCTATTTGATGCCAAAAGCAAATTTCCCCTCACTTTCAGTTGTGATAACCAAAAATGTGATAACCAAAACCAGACATTGCTAAAAATACATTAGGGGGGAAAATTGACCTCAGCAGATATCTACAGCCCCAGATCAATGAAATCATAGTCTGGAGATGGGGCTTGGCCATGGGTCTTCCTAAGGGCAGATCCAGATTTTGTGGGGCTTGAAGCTTATACAATTTAGGGGTTCCTCTTTCAGAAAAATAATACGAATTACAGGTATGGAAGTGCATATTCATTTAGAATGAGTAAAGAAACCACAACAAAATACTGGTGACTTGGAGATTCATATCCCTTTCTTTTGGGATCAATGTAGGTAATTTACCAGCAAAAATTCTTATTGATAACAACCTGGTTTTCTCTCCCCACCTAGAATACAGGTGCCCTGATGTTTAAGCGTCCTGAGAAAGCTTTATGGGAAATTTACCTCTGGGTCTTCCTTTGCTGCATGCAGCACACTGCTTTGGACAGAGGTCCAGCTGGGTAGAGCAGGCACAAGGCCCACGAGACCTAGCTACCTTCATCACAGTTCAGAAAACTTGGCACTGGGAGGTAAGTCAGAGGTGGGCAGGAAGTACAACAAGAGGAAATCAAGACTGTAACCCCAACTGGAAGTCTGGAGAACCATGACCCTGGCAATGAAACAAGTAGTTCCAACAACTGTGTTGAGTTTTAATTTTCAACCTCAGTATTGAGATCCTGGGAAAGGTAAGTGGTCAAAATTCAGGACTAGGGGTGGTGGGACCAAGGCCATGAGGAGAGGTGTGCTTCACAGGTCAGCACAATCACCTTCCACCACTCCTTAAGAATGCTGAGTCCCAGATCTGCCCAGAAAACAAAGAAACTGGGCAATGGATAAGTCACATGGGCACCTAGCAGCCATAACTAGGGAACCAGACTCTTAGAGAGTAAACTTCCTTCTTAGCCCCATGAAATGAGGTTGTAGGGAGAGACTAAGCCTATAAATACTGAACTCTGTTATAGACTGAAAAAATTCATATGCTGAAATTCTAACCCCTAATGTGATATATTAGGAGGTGGGGCATTTGAGAGGCAATTAAGTCATAAAAGAGGAGCCCTCATGAATAGGATTAGTGCCCATATGAAAGAGACCCCAGAGAGGTCCCTTGCCCCTTCCATTATGTGAGGACACAGTGAGAAGATGGCAGTCTGCGAACCAGGAAGTGGTCTTTTACCAGACACTGACTCTGCCGGCACCTTGATCTTGAACTTCCCAGCCTCCAGAACTGTGAGAAATAAATTTCTGCTCTTTAAAAGCTACCCAGTCTATGTCACTCTGTTAGAGTAGCCCAAATAAAGACAAACTCCCTGCCTCAGTTAGGAAGGACTCCAAAACTGGGTGTGAGGAGGAGCAGCTAGGACTGGGTATAGGAATAAGCCCTCAACCCTAGCTGTGATGTGCTGGGAATTACAGAGGAAGAGAGAAAGGCCAGGGGTGACACAGGGTAAAGGCCACTAAACAGAGGCTCTCTTGATCTTGTGGATGGAAAATGGGGCTAGGTGAACTTTCCAGCTCTTCATGACATCATCATGGTTGCCCATGGAAGCATCTTAGAATCTGCTAAGATAAAGGGATGAAATTAGGGGTTTTCTAAACTCATGAAATCAAGAGTTGAACCCTGAAGTTAGCCCACAATTTGAGTTGGCTAGATACTCCTTTTATCAGAACCGGAGATGAAGACCATTTGACTGTGAACTTTGCTCCTCAGTGTTAAATGGGTAGACCAAAGATCACATAGGCTATTTCCATGAATTTCTACTTTTAGCACACTTAATAGAGTGTCTATATTATCAACATTATTACTGCTATCATTTCAGTAACTGAGTCCAGACAAGTACTACGCTTTCTTTCTAAGAAGGACAGATTCCTTTTCATTCAGAATTCCCCTGGTGTAGAGTTTTGGGTGAAGTTTTTGGGGAGATTGATTACAGCCTGTGTGATGCATGAGGGAGATTGATTACAGCCTGTGTGATGCATGAGGGTCAAAATAGAAGAGGGCGTTTCTCAGAGGCACTCCCCTGATAACTGTTCTCATATCCTCATCCTGTGTTCCAGTTATCCATGAGTATGGCTGCATGTGCTCTAATCTTTATGTTATAAACCACCAGGGAAGAAACAATCTGTAAACTAAGGTGTGTTTAGCTGATACCCTAGTCAAACAATGGACCAACAGAATCCCCATCCTGGTTCCAAGTGTTCTTCTAACCATGGGTGTTTGAATTACTCAACTAGCCTAGAAAAGTAATTTTAACCAGTGACTTCCTCCCCTTCCCCATTCTTTTATCAAATATTTTATCAAAGTATCTAATGGGACATGAGTCCATCTTCCTCTTCTATTGCCCACTCATTGGGAATCCTGCAAATGGATATAAAGTGGTCCAAAGCAAGCAATGATAAGAGAAAAAGCAACAATTTTGGATAATTTTCAACCTACAACTTCAAACCATCCCTTAAGTGATGAGGACAAGTTGCCTAACATTAGAAGTATATCTTTTTTTTTCCAAAATAATCAAAGTCTTTCCTGTCATATTCCCTAATTCTAGGAACTCATTCCCTATGGGAAGTTGCTGTCTTATTCTTCTGAGTTTTCAGGTTTGTTATTTGCAAAGAACAACATTCAGCTCTTTCTTAGAAAGAATTATATCAATTCTCTAATGCTACCTCTTTCCATGCTTTCCCTTTTAACCTCTATGATACATGTTAGAAGGCTGAGATATCACCCGACTCCCCAAAAAACAAGTTGCTGTATCCACAGCACACTAAAAGGAAGGTGATGAAGGAGTTGGAGCATCAGCTGTGTCGCTCATAAGATCTTTGTAGTTGCTGTTTTCTCGTGTTGGGAGCTGATTCCAAGTCTATCAGAGCCAGGCCTGTCTGGCTTCAACATCCATACCCTATCCACTCTCTTCCATTGCTCATTCTCACACGAGAAGGATGAGGAGAAGGAGGAGAAATTGGAGGAGGAGGAGGAGGGGAAACAGATGCTAAATGTGGTTTGCTTTTGAGGGAATTCAATATCAGTTTTTCATACTTTTGAATGTAACTCTCCTCAAGATATAATTAATAATTAATAAGGTAATATCCTATAAATATCTATAATAGCTACCTCAGAGAATTGTTGTAAGGCTACTATTAATATTTAATAAGGTAATGATACCTTATTAATACCTAGGTATTATTTAAATCTACTTCACAGAATAAAGGTAAGTATATAAAGTGCCTGACACATAAATGATATTTATTAAATAGTAATTATGACTAATAACATGAATTTGGTAGAAACACATGTTCCAACTCTGGAGTCAGACAGACCTGAGTTTGTATGACCTTGAACAACTTAGTTAAGGTCACAAAACCTCAGTTTCCTTATCTGTAAATGGTAGGAAATAGTTCCTACTTCATAGTGTTGCTGTGAAGATTAAATGTGATAATGCTATGATATTTAGCATTGTGCTTGTCATGTAGTAAATGCTAAATAAACATTAGTTATTATGTTAATATTGTTATGAGGAGCTTATCACTCTGTTTTTGTTTGTTTTGTTCCTGATATCATTACAGATGCTATGATTTCCTTGTCAATGACTCCACATGCCTTTTTCCCCTCTTTTGGAATATGAATGCTTTTGAAATTCTGAAATCAACTTGGAAGAATTCCACTGGATTCTTTCCTTCTGATTCTCACTGAGTCTACTTTGATTATTTCTTTTAAATTTTATTTATTTATTTAATTTATGTTTAGCTGCGTCGGGTCTTAGTTGCAGCAGGCGGGATATTCGTTGAGGCATGCGGGATCTTTCGTTGCAGCGTATGGGCTTCTCTCTAGTTGTGGTGCAGGTTTTCTCTCTCCAGTTGTGGCGCACGGGCCCAGAGTGCATGGGCTCTGTAGTTTGCGGCTCAAGGGCCCTGTCATTGAGGTGTGTGAGCTCGGTAGTTGTGGCGCCTGGGCTTAGTTGCCCCGTGGCATATGGGATCTTAGTTCCCTGACCAGGGATCGAACCCGCGTCCCCTGCATTGTAAGGTGGATTCTTTACCACTGTACCACCAGGGAAGTCCCTGATTACTTTTTTTTCTCTTAAATCTATGAGTCCTCTCTCTTGGCCATCACTATTTTAATTTAGGAACTCTTGGTGCACAACCCATTATTAAAACCCAGCACATCTTGTAACTTGCAAAACTGTTCAAAAACAGTCATGCCCTTGATTATAACCATGATATTAGATTCATGTCTGCAGCAATTGCTTTCTCCAATCTTCCATTTTAAGCCCTTCATTACCATGAGTGAGAACCCACCATTATTTTTCCAGCAGTACCTTTTCCCAGGTATTTGGATGGCTTTCTTCACCTGTGACTGCCATCCTACTTTGTCTCTATTTGTTGCCCAATCATTCTTAAAACCTGTTTTTTGTTTTTTTTTTTTCCTGCCTGTCTTCCTTTCCTTTGCAGCTTCCACTTTTTTCCTTTTTTTTAAATTGAAGTATAGTTGATTTACAATGTTGCAGGTGTACAGCTAAGTGATTCATATATATATGTATATATATATTCTTTTTCAGAGTCTTTTCTATTATAGATATTACAAGGTATTGAATATAGTTCCCTGTGCTATACAGTAGGTCTTTATTGTTTATCTATTTTATATTAGTAGTTTGTATCTGTTAATCCCAAATCCCTAATTTATCCTTCCCCCCCTTTCCCCTCTGGTAACCATAAGTTTGTTTTGTTTCTATGAGTCTCTTTCTGTTTTATAAATAAGTTCCTCTGTGTTATTTTTTTAGATTCCACATATAAGTGATATTATATGATATTTGTCTTTCTCTGTCTGACTTACTTCGCTTAGTATGATCCACTTCTTTTTGAGGCTATAATAATGTGATTTAAATGATTGTACCATTTATGAAACTCCAGCTTCCAAATTAAAGAATATGCTGAGTGACTTGGCTAGCAGAAAGACATAAGTATACTATAATATATATATAATGATTATGTTCTAAGCTATAAATTGAGTTTTTATACATAAAATTTTACTTTAAATATCCTAAGGGAATTTGTTTCCCATAGTAAATTCCTCTTTAAAGAAGATAACTACCCATTAATTTATGTTTGTATATAAAAATATGAGAATGTTGATATTGTGTCAGATCTAGAATTCATTTGGGATTCTGTCTCCAGGAAGAGTTTGTGAAGATCATAGCTATCAGACCTACTTAAAAGTTGAAAGAGACCCTACAACTTACAGTTTTTTGGGTCCCTTAGCCATAATTTTTTAAAGTAATCTTACATGAAAAATAAATAGGCTTCTGGATAACCTAATGAATTAGTCATATTTATTTGTCTCTGTGTTCTTCCAAAATCTCAAAAGGTTAAAGTTGGGTGGGGGGACTTAAAAAAAGAGACAAATCTACAAGGACAAAGGGAACAAGTGAAAAGACCACAGCAAATGAGAGATGTCAACAACATTTTGGAAGATGGAAAGGGGATAGGTGATGATAAATGACTTAGTAAAGAGGAGAAAGCAAAAACACTAGTGCTTTCTGGGAGATAACAAGAGCCAAACCAACACCCATGCAGTACCCCAGAAGGAAATTGGAGGTACTGGATTGGGGTGGCCCTGAAAACCAAAGGATTGAATGAAGGTTTGTATAAAGAAGAGTTCCAAGATTGCCTGCTGTCCCTGCCTAGGTACAAGTGTACACCTCCCCCAACCCAGTGGAATACTAGATGGAGGTTTACTCTCTGGTGAGGCTGACTCAGAGAGGTTTTATGCTCTGGGATCCTTGATGTGGCTGAGGTCAGAGGGTGAAGCACCTTACTAAAAACAGAGAAATTACATGAGAAATGAAGAATGCCTTTGATGGGTTCATTAGTCAACTAGAGATGGCCGACATGGCTGTACCCTGTGAAGTTATCCTTCAAAAGTGAAGAAATAAAGACTTTCTCAGACAAACAAAAATTGAGCTAATTTGTTGCCAGTAAACCTGCCTTGCCAGAAATGTTTTAAAAAATTATTCAGAGAGAATGAAAATTATATAGATCAGAAATGGATCTAGATAAAGAAATGAAGAGTTTTAGAGAAAGAATATAGAAAAATAAAAACCAAAGCTAGTTCTTTGAAAAGATTAATAAACTTGATAAGCCTCTAGCCAGGCTAAGAAAAAGAAAGAAAGAAGATATAAATTACTAATATGAAAATGAAAGAGGAAACATCACTACAGATTCCATGGATTTTAATAGTATATTAAAGGAACACTATGAACAACTCTATGTCCACAAATTTGATAACCTAGATGAAATGGACCAATTCCTTTAAAAACAATCTGCCAAAACTCACACAAGAAGAAGCAGGACCATCTGAATAGTCCTACAACTATTAAAGAAGTTGAATTAATCGTTAATAACCTTTTAAAACAGGAAGCACCATGCCCAGGTGAGTTCACTGGGGAATTTTATCCAACATTTAAAGAACAAATTATACCAATTCTTTGCAATTTATTCCAAAAGATAGAAGCCAATAAAATACTTCTAAACTCATTCTATGAGGCCAGCATTACTCTAATATCAAAACCAGTCAAAGATAGTACAAGAAAAGGAAACTATAGACCAACAATGGACCATGAACATAGATGCAAAAATAGTCAACAAATTGAATCCAACAATGTACAAAAAGAATTATGTACCATGACTGAGAAGGATTTATCCTTGGTAGGCGAGGATGGATCAACATTTGAAAATCAATTAATGTAACACATCACATCAACCGTCCAGAAGAGAAGAATCATATGAACATGTGAATAGATGCAGGAAAAATATTTCACAAAATTCAGCACCAATTCATGATTAAAAACTCAGTGTGAGAGACTGGACATGTGTAAGGCAAGAATTATATGGGAACTCTCTGTATTTTCTGCTCAATTTTGCTGGAAATCTAAACCTGCTCTGAAAAATAAAGTTTGTTAATAATTAAATAAGTAAAAAAGATAATGTGTACATGTGAGAAAATATATAATATTAGTCTTTAACATACCATTCACTTTGACATTTGTCTCTTTTTCCTAATACATAGTTATTGTTGAAATAGTGTCTAATTGGAGACCCCTTTGAGATCGTAAGACTCAAGCCAAAGGGTCTTCCTAACACCAAATGCCAACTCCAGGCATCCTTTGTCCTCTAGCTTTGGGAGCTTTATTCATAATGCTAATCTCCATCATCAAGAAAGTAAAAAGAAAATCCACAAAGTGAAAGAAAATATTTACAAATCACCTATCTGATAAGGGACTTTTATTTATTTATTTTTAAAATTTGTATTGGAATATAGTTGATTTACAATGTTGTGTTAGTTTCTGCTGTATAGCAAAGTGCATCAGTTATACATATACATATACATATACATATACATATACATATACATATATCCTCTCTTTTTTAGATTCTTTTCCCATATAGGTCATTACAGAGTATTGAATAGAGTTCCCTGTGCTCTACAGTAGGTCCTTATTAGTTATCTATTTCATATACAGTAGTGTGTATATGTCAATCCCAATCTCCCAATTTATCCCTCTCCCCCATCCCACTTTGACAACCATAACTTTGTTTTCTACATCTGTGACTCTATTTCTGTTTTGTAAATAAGTTTATTTGTACCATTTTTTTAGATTCCACGTGTAAGAGATATCATATGATATTTGTCTTTCTCTGTCTGACTTACTTCACTCAGTATGACAATCTCTAGGTCCATCCATGTTGCTGCAAATGACGTTATTTCATTCTTTTTTATGGCTGAGTAATATTCCATTGTATATATGTACCACATCTTCTTTACCCATTGCTCTGTCGATGGATATTTAGGTTGCTTCCATGTCCTGGCTGTTGTAAATAGTGCTGAAATGAGCACTGGGGTGCATGTGTCTTTTGGATTATGGTTTTCTCTGTATATATGCCCAGGAGTGGGATTGCTGGATCATATGGTAGCTCTATTTTTAGTTTTTTAAGGAAACCCCATACTGTTCTCCATAGTGGCTGCAGCAATTTACATTTCCACCAACTGTGTAAGAGGGTTTCCTTTTCTCCACACCCTCTCCAGCATTTACTGTTTGTAGATTTTTGATGATGGCCATTCTGATCAGTGTGAGATGATACCTCATTGTAGTTTTGATTTGCATTTCTCTCATAATTAGTAATGTTGAGCATCTTTTCATGTGCTTTTTGACCATCTGTATGTCTTCTTTGGAGAAATGGCTATTTAGATCTCCTGAAGGGACTTGTATTTAGAATACATAAAGTACTTTTACAACTTAAGAGTAAAAAGACAGTTAGCACAATTTAAAAAGGACAAAGCATCTGAATAGGTATTTCTCCAAAGAAAATTTACAAATGGCCAATAAGCACATGAGAATATACTCAACATCATCAACCAACAGGAAAATGCAAATCAAAACTACAATGAGGTACCACTTCACACCCATTAGGATGGCTATAATCAAAAAGAGGGAAAAAGCAAGTGTTGGCAAGAGTGTGGAAAAATCAGAGCCCTTATACATTGCTGGTGGGAATGTAAATTGGTGCAGCCATTTTGGAAAACAGTTTGGCAGGACCTCAAAAGTTTAAACATGGAGTTACCATAGGACCCAGCAATTCCACTCCAAGGTAAATATCCAAGAAAATTCAAAAAGTATGTCCATGTAAAACCTGTAATGAATGTTCATTAGCAGCATTACACATAATAGTCAAAATACAGAAGCAGCCCGAATGTCCATCAACTAATGAACTGATAAATAAAATGTGGTATATCTAGACAATGAAATATTATTTGACAATAAAAAGAAATGAAGTTCTAATACATTCTACAACATGGATGAACCTTGAAAACATTATGCTAAGTGAAAAAAGCTGAACACAAAAGGCCATGTATTGTGTGGTTCCATTTATATGAAATGTCTAGAATAGGAAAATTCATAGATGCAGAAAACAGGGGAACAGCTTCCTGGGATTGGGGAATTTGGGAGGAAACAGGGAATGACTGCTAATGAATACAGCGTTTCTTGTTGGGATGATAATAATGTTCTAAAATTGATTTTGGTGATAGCTGTACAACTCTGTGAATATACTAAAGACTGTTGAATTGTATAATTTAAATGGGTGAATTGTATAGTATGTGAATTAAATCTCAGTAAAGCTTATATATATTTACTATAAATCTATAAAGCTGTTTTATATATACAGGTATATATAATATCAATATCTACTTATTGATATACATAGCAATTTGAATACATATAAATAGAACCTTCAAGTCTGTGTCTTTTCCTCCTTTCCTCTTAGAAATAGCATTTATTCAACAGGTCCTGTTCACTACTTAGAAGTTTGATGGTTTTTAAATAGTAACAGAAAATGAGGAAATTCCTAGTAACTGTTTTATTTAATGTGTCTAAGAAACATGAATTAAAACTTCTCTAGATGATCAACAGCACATAAAGGTAGCTGCAGATAGGCTTCCAGTTGATGAGGCCTTCCAATGAGTCTGAGGGGAGAGAATGCAGATCAGAAATTTAAAGTAAAGAGGAGACTGTGTTTGAAACAAGACCAATGGGATGGGAAGCTGCTCAGGGATATATGAAAGGATATCCAAGTGGCTCAGGACACCTGGTTGAGTCTGGAATCCATAGCGTGTTAATACCACCATTCCATTCAGAGCTGTGTGATTTTTTTTCAGCTGAACCCAACAGCCCCCATAGGAGTATGACCAAAAAATGGACTCAGGAACCATCCCATGTTTTGCAGGGCAGGTGTAGTTTGAAGACTATGGGAAGGGCAAGTTGAGGGGAATGATGAGAGCAATTAAAGTGAAAAGTGAGGTAAGAGAAGCCCAGTGGAGAGAGATGGAGAGGGAGAAAAGCAAAGATTGGGGAGTTTTAGGGGAGCAGGAGTGAGAGGGTCAAGCTGAAGAACAGGAGGTTGTGGCCAGAGGCTGGAATACAGAGATTCAGGTTTCATAACTGAAGCAGTCTGGGTGGTGACAAGGTCCAAGGTGACCCTGAGAGTGGGTTGTGGCTGGGTGGGTGCTACTTTGTCCCCAAACTGGCTTCCTTAGAACTCCTAGATGTTGGGGCAGCCTTTTAGCTGTTTTGACTGAATTAGTTATCCTCAGGGATGGAGGCTGGATTTATTGCTACCTTTAAAAGGCAGACAGAAACATGCCTGTTCCTGCCACACACATATTTGACCCCCAAATCATCCAAACTCATCCTGGTCACCGCCATAAGATTTTCAGAATTATTTCATTAACATTGTTTTTAGTGTGGTTGTTTGTTTGTTTGTTTGTTTGTTTGCGGTACGCGGGCCTCTCACTGTTGTGGCCTCTCCCGTTGCGGAGCACAGGCTCCGGACACGCAGGCTCAGCAGCCGTGGCTCACGGGCCCTGCCGCTCCATGGCATGTAGGATCTTCCCGGACCGGGGCATGAACCCGTGTCCCCTGCATTGGCAGGCGGACTCTCAACCACTGTGCCACCAGGGAAGCCCCTATTTTTAGTGTTTTTATAATGAAATTAATTTAAGTTAAAAGTGCTAATTATTGCAAAGTAAAATAATTGAGCTCCTATAGAGTATAATTTAGTAATATTAAGATATGCTACTTATTATTTTGCTAAGAAAACATTTATACACTTTACAGGTGTAAAAAACACTAACAAAGAAGTTCCTACAGGTTTATTAGAAACTTTAGATTAAATATAAACGGGAAAAAAAGCATAATTGTGTTTAAGTGTAAATTTTGATTCTACAACATCAAGCTTTTTTCATCATTATTTGCTTGGTTCACAATCCTAACCTTTCATTTCCTAAGCTACCAATTAGTTTTATGGTGCAAAAAGAAGCAGCAATTAAGAAGTTATAGCCAACAAACACATGAAAGGATGCTCAACATCACTAATCATTAGAGAAATGCAAATCAAAACTACAATGAGGTATCACCTCACACAGGTCAGAGTGGCCATCATCAAAAAATCTACAAACAGTAAATGCTGGAGAGGGTGTGGAGAAAAGGGAACCCTCTTGCACTGTTGGTGGGAATGTAAATTGCTGCAGCCACTATGGAGAACAGTATGGAGGTTCCTTAAAAAACTAAAAATAGAACTACCATATGACCCAGCAATCCCACTACTGGGCGTATACCCTGAGAACACCATAATTCAAAGAGTTATGAGCCACAATATTCATTGCAGCACTATTTTCAATAGCCAGGAAATGGAAGCAACCTAAGTGTCCATCGACAGATGAATGGATAAAGAAGATGTGGCACATATATACAATGGAATATTACTCAGCCATAAAAAGAAACGAAATTGAGTTATTTGTAGTGAGGTAGATGGACCTAGAGTCTGTCATACAGACTGAAATAAGTCAGAAAGAGAAAAACAAATACTGTATGCTAACACATATATATGGAATCTAAAAAAAATTGTTCTGATGAACCTAGTGGCAGGACAGGAATAAAGATGCAGACATAGAGAATGGACTTGAGGACACAGGGAGGGGGAAGGGTAAGCTGGGATGAAGTGAGAGAGTAGCATTGACATATATCCACTACCAAATGTAAAATATATAGCTAGTGGGAAGCAGCTGCATAGCACAAGGAGATCAGCTCAGTGCTTTGTTACCACCTAGAGGGGTGGGATAGGGAGGGTGGGAGGGAGACACAAGAGGGAGGGTATATGGGGATATACCTATGCATATAGCTGATTCACTTTGTTATACAGCAGAAACTAACACACCATTGTAAAGCAATTATACTCCAATAAAGATGTTAAAAAAAAGTTACATGTACTGTTTGCTATTCCTACTAAAAAGGTAGAACATCTTGCAAAGAATGTTAAAATGATCATAAAACTACAGTGACAATTATAAGTAAATAGTAATTTCCTGGCGATTCCCTGGTGGTCCAGTGGTTAGGACTCTGAGCTTTCCATGGCGGGGGCCATGGTTTGATCCCTGGTCAGGGAACTAAGATCCCACAAGCTGGGTGGCATGGCCAAAAGTAAATAAATAAATAAATAAAAGGCAAAAAAAAAGAAAAAAAACCCAAAAGCAACTACTCAACGCTGCAACTGTAGGATGAAAGCAACTACAGACAAAATGTAATCAGATGGGGGGGAGGGGAGCTGTGTTCCAATAAAACTTTAAAAAAATTTTCCTTAACTGTTATCAGTTTAGAAATATCAGTTAAGAAGTAAGAGAAGCAAATGATTACTTGGAAATACTGTCAGATCACAAGTTCTCATACAAATAAAACCTAGATCAATAGCTCATGGTAACTATTGGACCAGGAGGAAAAGTAGGAGGAAAAGTACTTTAGAGGAGGTGAAAGAGTTCCTGGCTTCATTTTGGGGTTAGGTGTAGTTGTTAGGCTATAAAAAATATTGTTTTCCTTGGGGAACACATTGATCTAAGGTGATTTAAATGGCCCTTGCCTAAAGGCAGCAAGTTAAGGAGCCATAATGTTTTCTTTATAGCCTTTGATTCTTGAAACCAAGGCTTAGACTAGATAGTTTGTGCTTTGGCTAAGGTGATGTCCTCTTGGGTCTACCCTAGTATTTCAGTGCTTAGAAGAATATTATCAGAGGAGCTCCTATGTGGGATTTGAAGTCCAGATTTCACTTTTGAAAGTGAAATAACTTGAGTTAATCCATGTGGTCTTGGAAATAGCATTTCCAACCTCTCACCATGTCCTGCCAATTTTACCTCCTAAATTTCTCTCAAATCCATCCTCTTCCCCTCAACTTCACTGCCACCACCCCAGCCCAAGCTACTGTCTTCCTTTGCCTGGATACTCCAACAGTCTAACTGGTCTATTAATTCCATTCCTGTCCTCCTATACTTGGTTTTCCATATGGCAGCCAGACTGTAATCTTTAGGAAAAATTAGATCACTAAGCTGACCAACCTCTTGGTTAGCCCAGAACTGTCCCAGTTTTAGCACTGAAGTCTCATATCCCTCAGTCCCAGGCAAACCGGGATGGTTTGCCGTCCTAAGATTCTGCTCAAAACCTGCCAGCAGCCAATCATCCTTGGGACAGAACCCTTTATGATGGTCTCCAAGGCCCTATAGGACCTGTCTCTTGCCTTCCTCTCCAGCTCGTCTCATACTAGGCTCCCCTGTGGGCTCACCACTTCAAGTACTCTGGCTTTATCTTATTCATGAGAACTTATGCTGCTCCTTTCCATCTCAGGGCCGTTGCCTTTCATTTCCCTGCAGGGGATGTATTTTCCGCCTCCTTTTACTTAGTTAACTGAGGTTCATCCTTCACATCTCAGCTGAATCCTACCTCACTCTGTTACTCGCCTCTAACACAAGCTCTCAGAACATTTTGTTTCTTTCCTTTGCAGCTCCTACCATGGTCATATCATTTACTCATTAGTAGTTTAATGTCTGACTCCCATACCAGGATGTAAACTCTGTGAGTGTAAGAACATGTGTGTTTTAGTTTGTCATTGTAGCTTTAACTCCTAGAATGTGCCTGGGACAGAAAAAGGGCTCAGTAAGTATCTGCTTCAGTTCCAATGCTAATGCCACAGGCTAGCCTGAAGACTTTCTGAAGCATTTCCGTGCTTGTAGTCTATTCACCTTTTAAACCATGAAGTCCACTACTGCCAAACTTATCCTCTAGATGTAGATACCCTCTGACTTTTCACAGCCACTGTGTCCCATATTGGTCTGTTGCTAGGTCCCTGTATATAATTAGAAAGAGTATATTTATTAAGAGCGTGCTGTACACCAGCACTGTGCTAGATACTTTATATAATCTAATTTGCTCCTCATAACCACCCTTGAGGAATGTTCTCCCTATTTTACATATGAGAAGACAAAGGCTTAGATTAGGTAACTAATCTATTAGGGTCATAGGGCTGGAGCCCTTGAACCAGGATGGTGCCTGATGCACAAACACTTGGATTTTTGGCTTTCAATTACATGTTTTATGAATTCGAGTTAGGTTTGGCTGTGCATGACAGAAAAGTCAAAGTATAATATTAGTGACTTAAGGAAGATATAAAACTACATCTTTATCATGTTAAAGAGACCAGAGGAAAGCAGTCTGGGGTTAGAATGGCCTGATCACGAGGGACCCAGACTCCTCCTACGTCACTGTTTGCTCATGTTAGCCTGTGACTTCCAGCTTCTGGTCCAAAATTGTTACTTGAGCTCTAGTTATCCTCATCCCTATTTAGTTAACAGGAAAGTGGAAGATGTAAAAAAGGATGTGCCCCCATCCTTTAAAGGTACTTTAGAGAAGTCACAGCTGATATAAACCCTTCTGTTTATATCTCATTGGACAAAAGACAGTCATATGATCACACTGCCCTGTAAAGGAGGCTGGGAAATGTAGTCTACGTCTTGGTTGGCTATGAGCCCAACTTAAAAAAAAATCCCCTGAGTCAACTATACTACAATTAAAAAAAAACTTCTTGTAAAGTAGAAAGAAAAAATGGATTGGGGAAAATAACCAGCATTGTCCAAACACATGCTATAGCACATTCTACTTCTGACTTTCAAACCATCTACAATTTAGTTTCCTCCTACATAACCTTCTTGTTTTCCATCCTTCACTCCTTTAAAACCTTTGCCATAATAGGGCAGTTCACTTCTCTGTCTCCCAGACAAATCAATCTCATTTTAAGTTTTACTCGCCTTGCTCTCTTTCCTTCTTGGGAAGGCCTTCTGTCTGCTTCCATAACACCTCCCATACTTTACCCACCCGCTCACCTTCTCCTCCATGGAGGTTCCACTGACTCTTCCAGTCAGCATACTTTCCCCTTGTTAGAACTCCAATTGCAAACATCAAATGCCCACATAGCATCGAGGCATTTCATTATCTTCTATAAGTCTTTTCTATATTATTTTTCTTTCCCCCAACTAGAATGGGAGAAGCAAAATTCTGGGCACATGGAAAACACCTAATAAGTAAATACTTGTTGATTAATACATTTAAAAAAGTCTTGTCTATATACTCAAACACTTATCTAGACCTGTGGTTCATTCATGATTTTGTCAATGCAAGTTAGTCTACACAATGGGACTTCCATGGTACCTATTCCGTGAAAATATATTCATCTAATGAATATTTGTTGAGTACACATTAAAGGCTCCCATGGAAGAAGGCTTGCTCCAGGTTATCCATTGATAGCTCTCACTTAGTTTCAAGTTTTGAGGTGATGTGATGTTGTTCGTTGGATTGTAATGCACTGCTTATCAAATGTTATGTACACATAAACCACCTGGGAATCTTATTAAAATGCAGATCCTGATTCAGAAGATCAGGGCGGAGCCTGAGATTTTGCATTTCTAATCCATCCCAGGTGACACCGATGTTGGCAGCCCACACAGTAAATAGCAAGGTTTATAGGGACCTTCAGAGCACCTGCCTCAGATCACATGAAGATGTTTTTTAATGCTGAAGATCCCCAGACCCTAGCCCAGACAGACTGAATCAGAATCTTTGGGATGAGGCCCAGGAATCCACATTTTAACAAGCTCTCCAGGAGATGATTATATACACTAAAGTCTCAAATTAAAAAGAACTGCAGATGTTTCTCATGATTAGGCATATTTAAAAACATTGAAATAGAGTAGGTACCTTTTCAGAAGAATGTCATTCAATTCAACGTGACGTGGAGTTGCTGAAACTTTACCAAAACCTCATGTAAGAACTTAAACTATAGAATTACTGTAAGTTGAGTGGCTCCAAACTTTAAAAATCCCATCCTCTTGTTGCAGGAAGGGGGACCCCTTCCAGGGCCTGAGAATGGGCTCTTGTCTAACACTCGGAAATGAATTGTCCGAGGAGACACACTTACTGACAAAGCAAGAGACTTTATCAGGAAGGGGCGCCCGGGTGGAGGGTAAGGGAACCCAGGAGGACTGCTCTGCCACTGTGGCTCGTAGCGTCGGATTTTATGGTGATGGGATTAGTTTCCGGGTTGTCTCTGGCCAGCCATTCTGACTCAGGGTCCTTCCTGGCGGCGCGTGCAACCACTCAGCCAAGATGGATTCCAGCCAGGAGGATTCTGGGAGGTTGGTAGGACATGTGGACTGGCGTCTCCTCTCTCCTTTTGACCTTTCCCGTATTCTTCTGGTTGGTGGTGGCTTGTTAGTTCCGTGTTCCTTACCAGGATCTCCTGTCGTAAAATAATTCATGCAAATTGTTACTGTCTTTGCCTGGCCAGGGCGGGCGGTTTCGGTCAGTGTTTCCCCTAACACTTGAAGAGGCAGCATTTTAGCCTCACTCTTTTGCCGATAGCCTTGTTTAATTCACAGAACTTAAAACAGGAGCTGGTGCTGAGAAGACCTCATAATAGGAAACCCAGAGATGAGGGATTCTTTGTCGACAGTTCCCAATTTAGAGTCAGGTTCTCTTTTAAGAGCATGTAAGTTTGCATTTCCCCATAGAAATAATATTCTAGGTGAGAGGAAGTAGAGAGGTAGGGCCTGCCAGGTTTTGGGGTGATGGAGGGTGGGACCCTCCCTCCAGGGCCTGTGGCTGGCTATGCTGGGAGGGAGGAGCTGGGATCCCCCCAGCCCTACTCTGGGGTTTCTCCAGGCTGTGTGGTTGCCAGTAGCTGATTCTTAATAATTTAGATCTCCACTTCAGTTTATGCTTTGAAGACAGAAGTTAAGAGAAACAAAGGATTGGAAAGTATGTTTCATAAATTGTTTCTTAAAGACATTTCAAGAGAAAACCACTTGTAAAGAGATTCCTTCCTTACCCCACTTACTTCTTTCAACCAGTAAGTACCTGCCTACCTCAGGAGGTTATTGGTAACACCAAGGAAGGGGTGTCTGTGTGTGTGTGTGTGTGTGTGTGTGTGTGTGTGAGAGAGAGAGAGAGAGAGAGAGAGAGAGAGCACTTTGTTGACTGCAAGGCACTGGGGAAATGCAAGGTGGCATGATTTTCATTACGACAGTCTCAGCCAACAGGCTCAGTCCCCAAGATGACAAATCAATCTTAAACACACAGTGTGAAAAGGAGCAGGGTGAAAATTTCTGCTCAAACCCCTTATGATTTAAGCTGATGAGAACCTCGGAAAGACCCAAGCTGCGCTGCTGAAGACTTGGATAAGAGGGGAAATTTAACCCAGATAAGGACAAGTAATAACGCTTTAGAGGAAACATTAAACACACTACCAGACCTGAATGGCTTGTTAACTTCTGATGCATCAAATCGTCAGAGAGCAGGTGTAGCAGAGAAAAGGTAGGCTGGGCGGGGAAGCTGGACCTCTGTAACCTGGCTAAGGGACTGCATGGGGACCCAGGACACCATAGAGGGTCACCAACCCTTTGCCAGGACTGAGTAGTTTCCTGGGCTGTGGGACTTTGAGTGCTAAAATGATGAAAGTCCTAGGTAAACCAGGAGTTGGTCACCTTAAGACCACAGCAGCTGTGTCTGGTTCTCTCTGGGATGAACAAGCCATGTAACTCCCCCATACCTTCTTTCCTCTGTTCATAAGTGAAATTATCCTGTGTTCCTTTTCCACAGGGGAATTCCTATTCCTTAACAAATATCACTAACTTTCACCACCCCAATGCCAGAACAAAGATGCTGCAGTGGGTTTTTTTTTTTTTTTTTTAATTTGTGGGAAAACCCAGAAACATAGGACACTTATGAGTTAAAAGCTTCCAGACAAGTTAGGAGTCCGTTGTCAAGGGTAGGACTTGGAATTGTGAAAGAAAGCTTCAGACATGTGATTCCATGGGATCTCCTGAGGATAAATGTGAGGTCAGAGGAAAGGGAGAAGAAGCTAGTACAAAGCAGATAGGGTACTCTTTCCAGAAAGAAGTCAGTGCTGGGAAATTCTGTGGACACAGTCCAGGGAAATTGCCAAACTGGAATTCAGGTTAACTGTAAGGAGAGCAGCTTTGTCTGGAAGCTAAGCAGAATCCAGGACCCTGAAAAGACCTAACTTTTCTGAGGGTCTAGAGAAGCTGAAGAAAGTAGATTTGGCTTTAAACTGGAGGATGGACTGTGGAAGGACAGAATGATTGAAAGGATCAAGCTACTGAAGGACCATCAGAGAAAGAAGTGAGAAGGAGGGGCTGGAACTTGTTTGCAGTCTGAGTGGGGTAATGTGAAATTAAGCACCTGGAATTTCTCGATCTGTACAGTTTATATGCCGAGACCTCCCTGTACTGCAGTCTCAGAATCAGGCAGGTAATTGTGCTATCCACTGCAACAAGCATGCAGAAGGGATGTGTGAGAGCAAAGAATTAAGTCAAAACTGTGGGGTGCTCTCTATATAAATGCAGTAGTTATTCAGAGAGGGGAATCTGGAGTCCCGGACAAGAAGACAGCCTTCCCGTGGTTGTTAAAAGGTGGTCAGAGAGAAAGAAGGATGGCTTTCCAGGTAGGGGAATAGCCAAAGCAAAGCTACAGAATGTGTTTGTTTAAAAGTAGAGGAGGCTGGTTAGGAAGTAAATGAGAACTGAAGTAGAATTTGACAATGTTTCCCAGCCTTTTTATTTCACGACAGTCATTGACAATGGTGAAAATAGGTTGGGGTAAATGAAGGCCACCAGTTTGTACCCTAGAGTGCCAAGCTCTGCCTTGGGAACCTCACTGAGACACAGCAGCGTGCATGGCCCGTTGGTTGATAAACTCTAGGATAATGAGTGAGGAATCTGGTGTTGAGGTCCTGAAGTAAACCAGACAGAGAGAGTCACACTTGACTCTCTAGGATGTGGAAAAGCAATGTCAAAACTTGAGCAGGAAACTAAAATGTTAAAAATGGTACTTTAAGCCAAATACTACAACCACATCATCTAGGACGGATTGGGAGTAGATGATAGCTTGAGAATGAGGAAGGAAGATATTTTAATAATA